>NC_054885.1:31167939-32559147 GCF_018320785.1 Cheilinus undulatus | reverse complement strand
TTGCTGAAATGTGCCATACAAATAAACTTGCCAAACTTGCCTAGAGCAAGAAGAGATGTCTTAGGTCAAAAGTTATTCAGGGATTTCTCATTAGTCCAAAGGCATGGCCATGGCAGCCCCTTAAATTGAAATGCTTCATCATATGATAAAAGTGGCTGGTAATCACTAAAAAAATTTCCATTTATTACAAGATTGGTCAAATCCTGCTGAAATTAGCCCAGGCACATCTCTCAAGGTTGAAGGTCAAGAGTCCTTACCTAAAATGGTGCGGCCATGAGAATTTTTCATTCGCCATGTAAAAGGAAGTAGAATTATCTAGTGCTTATAAAATTAGTAAAGCCATAAAGTTTTGCAGAAAAATGCTCAGTAGCAAAATGAGAGGATTGATAGGATGAGTGTTGGGTGGGTGTGGCTTTTTGGCTCAGTAGCACCCCCTACAATTTTTTGAAAAATTCAGCCCCTGCAGCAGGTTTAACCTAGGATTTTGAAAAATCTTGAGCTTATAGGGAAGCTCAGATGACTGCCCTTTGTGTTTTGGGTGGGCATGGAATACTGGCTCACTGGCGCCCCTACAATATTTTTTAAAAATCATCCCCCGCAGTTCATATTACCTTTGAAAATGCTTAAGCATATGCTTAAGCATATCTGTCATCTCAGGACCTTTTAAGAAGCCTTTTGGACCCAAATTGTAAAACAAAAGCAAGTCTATTTTTGTCTTTTTTCATGTTGAAATGTTCAAAACTCGGTCCTCTCTTAAGGGAAACAAAAGTAAGGCTATGCTGCCACCTTTTGATGGTATACAGTATTGTAACACAATTAAGGACAAGGTCCAAACAGCAACCAACACATTACAAAGTCTACTTCTGTCTATTTATCAATGAATATAAAGTAAATTGCCAAATTGAGATGAGATATAAAAGCACTGAATAATAAAATAAAGAAACAAACTTGTACACATCTTTACCTCTGTATTTTATGCATCTATATCTGGTTATTTTACCCATCTGTCGCCATGACAAAATAATAAAGGTCATGAAAAAGAAAGAAGGTGGGGGTAACCAGAGGAATGGAAGAAATATCTTCAAAAATGAATAATTTAGAGAGAGCAACAGTCTGGATATAAAACAATTAGGTTTATTATAAAGAATTTGTACGCATGATCTGAACTGTGATCAAGTGTTCCATGTATGCAGAGACAATTCTGAATCCCGTGTTTCAGTCTTGTCATCATATTAATCTAACCTCTTTGACAGCTTCAGGCTGCTTCGAGTACAGGTCAATACATTCAGTGAAACACTACATGGCAGCAAAGACCACATTATTGTTCCTGTGCCTGATACTGTGAATGTGAAGGCACAGGGACTTGGACAGGGTCAAAATGTTGGGAAGACATTGGAGTATCACTTACAAGTGGATTTATTTGACTGGGACTACATCGATTAAAAAAACCATCAATGTTAGGATGAAATATGTTGTTTTGATTGGCAAATGGGATTTTTGCTTAGTCTGTTTGTCTGCTGTTTTCTCAGTGAGTTTTGGACCTAGAATGACAAAAGAGATACTGCTGGAATCTGAGGAGTGTCTGCTTTCATTTGAGGGGTCATTTGTGTCACAGGCATGAAATATAAGTTACTGAGGGTGCTTGGTTTGCAGGAAAGTACTGTTTGTATCTGTCTGTTTATCCATAAATACATGGTAAAAAAAATAATTAAAAAAAAACTGAGAGGAGATATCAAAGCACTGAAGATAATAATGAAACAAACTTGTACACATCTGTATCTCTGTATTTTCTTCTCTATCTTCCACACTGACTGAGCCACTCAGTCATTTTTCTCCTGTGGAGTGAGCATGAACAAGAGGAAAAGGAAGTGAGGCTGCAAGCATGCAAAAGAGAAAGAGAGAGAGAGTAACTGAGCTAAGCAGAGCAGAAAGAGGAGCTGTGAGCTGACAATCCAGTGATTTGTTCATTTTTTGGAGCTGCTTTCCAAACGTTCAGGGCTCATGCCTCATGCTCATTTGGTTTTACTGCCAAAGTAACGGCAAGCTCTGGAAATGAATGAGGGGGATCACCTTCTGTTTCTGTTAAACTGTGAGTGTTGCAAACCCACAAACCCCATGAGGCAGCACGCTCTGTTGCTGGCACTCGACAGTTGCCATACACCCGTGGTCGCAGCACATCCTGACGTGCAACAGGTTGCGAGGGCCCATCATCGCTGCTTGCAGCTTTAATTATACATTGTTATTTCATCAAGATTAAACAACCATAGCAGCCACAATTAATGCATTTGTCAGACAACATACAATCATAAAAGTGACAGAGCTCAACATTAGAAGCTCTCCTGATCATAACATTCAATCAGAAACAGTCCTGCTGCATCAGAAAGCAGCCACACCATCTAAATCCAGTCAAATGTTTAGTCCAAAAACATTATTACATCCATAAAGCTCCATGAACTGGTTTTGTATTTTAAATTTGTCATTGCTGTTCTCAATAGTCCACTCCATTTGCTGTAAAAACCTTTTTTCAGGCAGTTATTGACAATGCTATATAGAACAATGTCTCCAGTTTGAAAGACCTGGACTTTTCCTCATAAAAACAGGTGTAAAAACACATTTCCTGTCCTGTTGTTCTCAACTGTGGACCTATTTACACCTTTCCTTGACTATGTGATGTTTTTGTTTGAGGTCAAGGGCGAGAGGAGAGAACTTAGAGAGTCATTTTTTAGACTTTTCAAACAGTCATGTCTCAAAATCAGTAAATTTCTGTTCTTTCTCCCCTAAAAACCTCAGCTGTTAAATATAGCGCCCCCAAAGGTCTGGAGTGCCTCTGCTGTGATGACTGGATATGCAGTAGTTCAACCATTTAACATGTTTTCTGGGTTTGATCGCTTTAAAAAAAACATCTGTTGTGCTCTTGCAGCCTTTTCAGTTTTCATGGAAATCTTTTGGGCAGTTGCTTCATGATTATGCCGAATTCACAATAAAGACAAAAAAACACCAGAACCTTGTTTAATGAAATTGTAATGCATGCAAAGCACATTTAAACCAGTGAAGGATAAAAATAAAACGGTGCAAATCATGTAAGTTGGTCTGTTAATACAAACGTCTATTTGTTATATTATCACACAGGTAAAGCTACTAACACAGAAAACAATGAATTTGGTCTTAATCATTGTAGAAAAACAGATCAATATCAGCCACTTGAAAGTATTAAATCCAAGTCAGATCAAACCAAAAGTTTTGACTGTAAGGTTTAAGATTTCATTACGTTAAACATACTGAAGAATTAGAAAACTGCCGAATCATGTAAGATGATGATGTGGAGCTGAAATGAAAGTAAAAATCCTAAATATGAACACCACAACATCCCCGGTAACAACTCCCTCCCTTAAACTATTTCGGGTGTCCGACTGTCCAAAAGTGTCACTAAAGTAACATCTTTGTAGAAAACCCACAGTATCAAACTCAATTACACATAGAAACAACACTGAAAGAGAAGAAATAACAACATGATGATCAGTAGGATCCTCAGTGGTAAAACAGACCACAGCTGTTCTGCTCTTCATCTAGTGAACCTGAAAAATCCACAAAGAGTGAAAACGTCAAGGCTCCAATGAAAACATTTCACTGTCAGAATTCCTAATATTAATCATCACTTAGACTTACTCATGCAGTTGATGGACCGGGTTGATCAGCCCTAATAAAAACAGAATCATTGTTATTAATAATTTTAAAATACTGATTTTTTTACAGTTTAAAATCAGGGTATTATCTAGGTGTTAACGGGTTACCTTGCTGCTGATGTTCCTTCAGTGGTGTTCTTCAGTTTTTTATAGTATTCAGTCACTTTCTCAAGGTCCTCTTCAACATCTTTTAAAAAGAAAACATATATGTATATTTTCATGCACTTTGGTTTGCATCACAGCTGAGGAGAGAACTTCCTGGATCAATTATGTGAGCTCCTCACCATTTACAACCAGCTATTCAAATGACACATCCATAGGAGCTATTTTACCATGACCAATAGTTCTTTAACTCAAGAAAAAAAAAAAGAAGAGAAAAATTAGCTGAATTTTTTGATCATCAGGGTCACATCTTGCTCACTGACTGATCAAAATCAAAAAGGGGTGGGACGTATGACACCAACTTTGTCTGGGAAGACAAGGCTGGTGGGGAAGAGAACCCGATCTGACTCGTCTTTTCAAGGGTTATGTTCCCTAGAGCTAGTGTTTGAGTAAGGACAGGATTGCTTTACATTATTTTCATATTTCAGACCACCTGGTATCCCAACGTCCCCTCTTGCCCGGCCTGCCATGCACAGTACCCCTATGAGCACTCCTGGTGGGCCCACAGAGTGGTGGCCCCATGTTATCTCTCCAGGCTGGGTGTGAGCAGGCCACATGGAGATAAGGCCAGACACCAGATGAGCTCCATCCAGCTCCCCCAGGTCTGGCTCCAGGGGGGTGCCCCGGTATCCCTCTTCTGGGAGAGCTGATGGCAAACTTACAGTGCCGGTCTAGTCCCTTTCCTGGTGACTGATTGACCTTGGGAAACCCTAACAGGGGCTAGTGCCCCCGATAATCTTGCTACCAGATTTTCAGGGACACACAAACGCCCCCATCATGATATAGTGACAACTCTAATGATACTAACTCGGGTCA
Source organism: Cheilinus undulatus (assembly GCF_018320785.1). NCBI lineage: Eukaryota > Metazoa > Chordata > Actinopteri > Labriformes > Labridae > Cheilinus > Cheilinus undulatus. Next base: position 32,554,486 of record NC_054885.1, on the reverse strand, counting down.
ATCTTTGTTCCAACCCTCACCTATGGTCATGAACTCTTGGTGATGACCAAAAGAATGAGATCGCAGATTCAAATGGTCTAAATGAGATTTCTCAGGGGGGTGTCTGGGCTCAGCTTTAGAGATAGGGTGAAAAGCTCAGACATCCAGAGGACTTGAAGTAGAGCCGCTGTTCCTTCACATTGAAAGGAGTCAGTTGTGATGGTTTGGTCCTCAGATCAGGATGTCTCCTGGTTACCTCCCTGTCCTATTCTTCCAGGCGTGTCCAACTGGAAGAAGATCCTGGGGTAGACCCAGGACTCAGTGGAAGGATTATATCTGATCTGGCCTGGGAACACCTGGGATTCCCCCAGGAAGAGCTGGAAAATGTTGTTAGGGAGAGGAATGTCTGGTTGGACTTGCTTAGCCTGCTACCACTGTGACCCAGCTGGAAGACAAGTTTCTTAACCTAACAATAAACTTTGGTGTGAGAAGCTTTGAAACTGAGGTAGTAGGGGATCTCAAAACAAAAAAAAGTGGATGTGGACAAAAGCTCTGATAACATCAAAATTGAAAAAAAAAAAAAAGACAGTTGGCATGTACCCTTACGAGAGGGTGAGATTTTTTTCTGTGAATGAAAATGAGCGAGCAAGTGTCCCAAACACAACAGACATGTAAGAAAGAATTTGAGGCAGATTGCAGATGGTAAATGAGAGTGTAGTGTTTTAAATTGTATTCTGTGTATTATTTTGGTTACTTCCGGTTTCCGGAGTATCGTGCTGGCTGCTAACTTTACTCTGCTCTCCCTGAGGCATCCACCCCTCCCCCCTGGTGCTGTGGAGAGTCACACCTGCAGCAAATCACTCATTTGACGGACACTACTTAAGATCGGCTGCAGCTCTCTACAGCGCCTGAGTCTTGCAGAACTTACCTCACGGTAACTCCAGCTCCAGGCTCTCTCTCGAGATCTCCAGAGAAGTTTCTTGTGCTATTCTGATTTGTTATTAGTGAATTCCAGTGCTGCATTTTTGTGAACCCTCTTCTAACGTGCCTCTCCTCTTTTTCCAGTGCCTCCAGCCCAGATCACCGCAGCCAGCACCAGCGCACTCTCTCACTCACCAGGACTCTTGGAATCCCCCCTCCCTTATTCACTTACCTGCACAATAAAACTGTTCAAACCTGCTCCTCCATTTCCGCATTCTGGGTCCAACCACACTATCAAACATAACAGAAGACTCAGGCCAGAAATGGATTCAGTGGACTCGGACACTCTCAAAACTGCAATAACCCATCAAGGACAACGCCTCGGACAACACGAAAACATGCTTAAAGGTATTATGCAATCCCTCCAGACTCTCAGCACTCAAGTCTCTAGCATCTCAGAACAATTACTCTCCACCAGTCAGCCTCACCACCATTCACCAGAGCCTCCACCTGTTAGCAATCAGCCACCCAGTGTAGATCCCTCACCCTCTCCTCCCCACCCCCACTTTAGAGAACCTCAGGTCCCCCATCCAGATTTCTTCTCTGGAGAAATAGGCAATGCTAAGGGCTTCTTGTTACGATGTTCTCTAGTTTTTGATCAGCAACCCTTGAGCTACCCCTCTGACAGGGCCAAGATAGCCTTTGTTATCAACCTGTTGCGCGGGAAGGCTTCCCGCTGGGCCACTTCTATTTGGAATAGTGAATCACCTGTGTTAGCTTCTTTTTCTGAGTTTTCTAGTGAGTTATGTCGAGTTTTCGATCACCCCCTCCAGGGTCAGGAGGCGTCGAAACGCTTATTTTCCCTCTCCCAGGGCTCTAGATCTGTTGCAGAGTGCTCCATTGAATGCCGGATAGTGGCATCAGAGAGTAGGTGGGGGGAGACCGAACTTAAGGGTATTTTTCTTAGAAGCCTTTCTGAAGAACTCAAGGATGAGTTAGCCTCCTGGGACGAGCCTAATTCCTTAGAGAAACTTATTTCTCTAGCTATCAGGATAGACAACCGCTTGAGGGAGAGACAGAGAGAGAAGAGTCAGCACCGGGCTTCCAAGTCACGTCCTGTAGCCCCCTCTTCTGGTCAGTCAGCTCCTCCGTTCCCCTTTAGGCCGAGACCTCCTGTGGACTCTCCCTCCACTCCTATAGAGGAACCCATGCAACTAGGCCGAGCCCGTTTGACCGCCAGTGAGCGACAGCGAAGGTTTAACCTTAAATTGTGTGTATATTGTGGTCAGGCGGGTCACTTCATAGCTAACTGTCCCCAGACGCCAAAAGACAGGGCTCGCCCGTGAACGAGGGCACTCGGGTGAGCCAGACTACCTCCTCCTCTAGCCCTCCCCTGCGTATCACCGTTTCCTCCAGTGTCCTCTGGGGGCGCGATTCCGTCCCCATTCAAGCTCTCATTGACTCCGGTGCCGATGATCGTTTTATTCAGGACAGTCTAGCCCAACAACTCCAGCTCCCCCTCGAACCTTTACCTGCACCTAAGAATGTCACTGCCTTAGATGGCCGACTCATAGCTAAAGTCACTCATCGGACCGTTCCCATAACCTTACTCATCTCCGGAAATCATTGCGAGAAAATCCAACTCTTTGTCATTCCTTCACCCCATGCTCCCATAGTTCTAGGTCTCCCTTGGCTTCATTTACACAACCCCCAAATCAATTGGCAAACCGCTTCCATAACCAACTGGAGCGTCCATTGTCACTCCCACTGTTTACGCTCTGCTAATCCCTCCATCAGCCGTGTCCCAGTCACTCCCACTCCTCCGGACCTCTCCAACGTTCCCCCCGACTATCATGATCTTGCACTAGTGTTTAGCAAGGAGCTAGCCGTGTCCCTTCCCCCTCACCGTCCCTATGATTGTGCGATAGATTTACTCCCCGGCGCACCCCTGCCCAGTGGCTGCCTGTATAACCTCTCCGCCTCAGAGAAAGCCGCCATGGAGACGTATATCCACGATTCGCTAGCCACAGGTCTCATTCGCCCCTCCTCTTCTCCTCTAGGGGCAGGATTCTTTTTTGTTAAAAAGAAAGATTCCACGCTCCGCCCCTGCATTGACTTTAGAGGTCTCAACGACATCACTGTCAAGAATAGGTACTCCCTTCCCCTGATTGACCCCTCTTTCGAGCCTCTCTGTTCTGCTCAGGTCTTTTCCAAGTTAGATCTGAGAAATGCTTATCATTTGGTTAGGATCAAGGAGGGGGACGAATGGAAGACTGCGTTCAAGACCCCTTTAGGCCATTTCGAGTACAAGGTCATGCCTTTCGGGCTCACTAACGCCCCGGCTGTTTTCCAGGCTCTCATTAATGATGTTCTTAGGGACATGCTGAACAGATTTGTGTTTGTGTACCTAGATGACATCCTCATTTTTTCCCGCTCGCTCCAGGAGCATAAGCAGCATGTCCGTCTCGTCCTCCAGAGACTCTTAGAGAACAAACTATTCGTTAAGCCTGAAAAGTGCGAGTTTCACACCCCCTCTGTTAGCTTTTTGGGTTTTACTATTGCTCAGGGCCAGTTGCAGCCAGATCCCGCTAAAATAAAGGCCGTTACAGAGTGGCCCACTCCTTCTAGCCGCAAAGAACTCCAGCGATTCCTGGGCTTTGCCAATTTTTATAGAAGGTTCATCAGAGATTATAGTAGAGTGGCTGCACCCCTTACCAAGCTCACATCCCCCAGCTCCCCCTATCGGTGGTCTCCCGAGGCAGCTGAGGCTTTCTCCCGGCTGAAGACTCTGTTCACCTCTGCCCCCGTCCTTAAACACCCAGACTCTTCCCTCCAGTTCGTGGTGGAGGTGGACGCTTCTAAGACTGGAGCAGGTGCAGTGCTCTCCCAGAGAGACCCTAAGACCCAAAGGTTACACCCTTGTGCCTTTTTCTCACGTCGCCTGTCCTCGTCTGAAAGTAACTACGATGTTGGTAACAGAGAGTTGCTGGCTGTGGGCATTGCAGGAGTGGAGGCACTGGCTGGAGGGCACGCAACATCCATTCATCATCTGGACGGACCACAAAAACCTCGCTTACTTACGCACGGCACACAGACTCAATCCCCGTCAGGCCCAGTGGGCTCTGTTCCTCAGCAGATTCAACTTCACCCTATCCTACAGACCAGGCTCCCGGAACATCAAACCCGACGCCCTTTCCCGCATTGACTCCCTTCCTCGGGATGATGTGGAGCCAGACCTGATCCTCCCTCCCTCATGCATAGTTGGAGCCGCCACCTGGGACATTATTCAGACCGTCAAAGACGCCCAGAAGCTCCAACCTGATCCCGGTACCGGACCCCCCGGTCGGCTCTTCGTACCTGATTCTGCTCGCTCAGCAGTGCTCCAGTGGGCCCATGAATCCAAGCTCACCTGTCATCCCGGTTTTCAAAGAACCCTCCACTTCTTACAGCAGAGCTTCTGGTGGCCCAACATGAGTAAAGACACTCGAGAGTTCGTGGCTGCATGCTCCATCTGCGCCCGAGGTAAAGCGTCTCACCAACCTCCTGCTGGGTTACTGCGCCCTCTATCTACCCCTAGTCGCCCTTGGTCCCACATCGCTCTGGACTTCGTCACTGGTCTACCGACCTCTGATGGCAACACGGTTATCCTCACCATTGTTGATCGTTTCTCCAAGGGTGTCCACTATGTTCCTCTCCCCAAACTCCCCACCGCCCTTAAGACTGCTCACCTGCTGGTCCTCCACGTCTTCAGGCTCCATGGGCTCCCCAGCGACATTGTGTCAGACCGCGGACCCCAGTTTATTTCACGTGTCTGGAAGGAGTTTTGTAATGAGCTCGGTGCGACTGTCAGCCTGTCCTCCGGATACCATCCACAGAGCAATGGCCAAACAGAAAGAGCCAATCAAAACCTGGAAGCTGCTCTACGCTGCGTCGCCGCTCATCACCCCAACTCCTGGAGCTCTCATCTCCCCTGGGTAGAATATGCCCACAACTCCCTCACCTGCTCTGCCACTGGTATGTCGCCCTTTATGTGCTGTTTTGGGTACCAGCCCCCCCTGTTACCGGAGCAGGAGGTCTCCGTGTCTGTGCCCTCAGTGCAGCAGCACCTGCAGCACGTTAAGGAGGTCTGGAGAACGGCTAAGGCTGCGCTCTCGCGCATGGCGGAGTGCAACAAAAGACTGGCGGATGCGCACCGCGTCCCCGCCCCTGAGTACCGCCCTGGCCAGAAGGTCTGGCTATCCTCTAAAGATTTGCCCCTGGAGACGGAATCCAGGAAGTTAACTCCTCGCTACGTGGGTCCATTCGAGGTCACCAAGGTCATCAACCCCTCAGCGGTGCAGCTCAAGCTCCCGGAATCAATGAAGATTCATCCCACCTTCCATGTGTCCCTGCTTAAACCTGTGTCCTCCAGTGACCTGAGCCCTCCGGCCGTCGGCCCTCCACCCCCCCCGGATCATCGATGACCACCCGGCCTTTACCGTCTCGAAGATTCTGGACGTCCGACCGCGGGGTCGAGGGTTCCAGTTTTTGGTCGACTGGGAGGGGTATGGCCCTGAAGAACGCTCCTGGATCTCCCGAAAATTAATCCTGGATGAGGACCTGTTACGGGAGTTTTACAGACGGCATCCTGACAAGCCTGGTAGGACACCAGGAGGCGTCCGTTGAGAGGGGGGTACTGTGGTGTTTTAAATTGTATTCTGTGTATTATTTTGGTTACTTCCGGTTTCCGGAGTATCGTGCTGGCTGCTAACTTTACTCTGCTCTCCCTGAGGCATCCACCCCTCCCCCCCGGTGCTGTGGAGAGTCACACCTGCAGCAAATCACTCATTTGACGGACACTACTTAAGATCGGCTGCAGCTCTCTACAGCGCCTGAGTCTTGCAGAACTTACCTCACGGTAACTCCAGCTCCAGGCTCTCTCTCGAGATCTCCAGAGAAGTTTCTTGTGCTATTCTGATTTGTTATTAGTGAATTCCAGTGCTGCATTTTTGTGAACCCTCTTCTAACGTGCCTCTCCTCTTTTTCCAGTGCCTCCAGCCCAGATCACCGCAGCCAGCACCAGCGCACTCTCTCACTCACCAGGACTCTTGGAATCCCCCCTCCCTTATTCACTTACCTGCACAATAAAACTGTTCAAACCTGCTCCTCCGTTTCCGCATTCTGGGTCCAACCACACTATCAAACATAACAGAGAGCTTTCTGAAGAGTCAAAATGTTGGGCACTGCTGTAGTCATGACCTTGACATGATTTCAAACTTTCAACATTTTGTTATTGTTAAGGTGTTTTCTAATACATGTCACATGCACGAATGTAATGGAAAGAGTTGATTGGCCCCTGTAACAGTCAAAAAGTACACCAAATTTTCTAAAAATGGATGGACTCTGTGTAAAGGTTTGGGAACCACAAAATTCTATGTAGAAATTTATAAATAAATAAAAAACAGATTTAGCACATGTAAAGGCTGAACTATCTAACTGAAAAAGCATGCACCAAAATTATGGAGTAACTGGTGATTTGTGCATTGTAGAGAAAACATTAGAAAAAACAAACTACATTTCTGAATATTCAGTTTACCTGGAAAAGACTCAGAATACATCCTGAGTGCATACTCAATTGCCAACAGCATGTCTTTTTCCAGTTCCTTCAGGATGTACGCCTAAATCAAAATACAAATTTTGAAGACACATTACCGACACATGAGCTTAGCATTATTGTGTTCAAGACTTAATAGATCTTATATAAATGGAAAAACACCTGTGAGCTAGTTCAGGGAGACAACTCAAGCTGCACTAATCATACACTTGACATGCATCTTTATTTCATCACCTGACAAACACTCTCACGACCGGTGGTCTATGTAAGCTGCAAGATTCCCTCTGCCCTTCCTCTGCCAGCTCTGCCCAGCAACAGTATTAAACTTTTGCTTTCAACAACACCACAGACGTAATTCGCCCAGCTGCAATCAGCAGACTTCCAGCTAATCTAATTGTAGTCTCCCAGCTCAACCTCTCTGCAAGGTAGTCCCTGGTGGATTCCATGTCTCTTGTGTATCAGTCCTTGGTCCTCGGTCTATGCTCTAGCCGGAAGTAGTTTCTGATCCGCCATCTTAAGGACCGTCCCAATGGCTCTTATTTGGTCTGAAGCCCAGAGCCATAAGACTGAGGACTGAGATTTAAAGACCGATGAGCACAGACACATGAGAGCAGGCTTCCCAGAGCTCTTTTTACTCAAAGACACGCCCCCTTATTGGATATCACTCTCTGATTAGACGCTGCTACACAGTGGATGTCAGTGGTTTGGACTACTTTTAACATATTGCTGCGGGTAGACTTTTTTTGTCCGCGGGTTAAGCAGACCCAGAGTAGTTGAGAGAGAGAGTAGCGTCAACTCCATAGACACCAATGGGCCAATGATTTTACAGCGATGGCAGATCATGGCAGCCCCCGATTGTCCAAACAATGCAACCGTGTCAATAGGATTCCTATTGCGAAGGTATGTTTCTCGTATTAATCGAAGGTTAGTTTACAGGTAGGAAGCTACAGTTGACATTTTAATGATGACTATTTAACAAACACATTTGAATCAAATTAAAGATGTAATTTAAAGGGTGATAGCTCCTCAATTTAAAACAGAATATTAGTTTTAATGTTACGTTAGCAAAGACTCGTAGCTAAAGCTGACAGTTAACTAACTTGCCTTTGCTATCGATGAACTATGATTGAAATTACCCTCAATAACTTAGCTAGTAGGATATTGCAGGACTTTTTGTAGCCTTCTGAAAGTCTCGTTTAATTAAGAATATTAGCTAATGTAATGTTATTCTAACAATGGGTGCTAATATGCTAATACTAATGTTGGTTGTTGTTTTGTCTGAAGCAAAGTGTTAACTTCCTAGTTTGATGGGTGTTCGTGGTTATTTAGCAATTTTAACCACCAAATATGAACCCCGCACTATGCCTCAGAAGAGGTAAATGGATGATGTTGAAAATAATTGCCCTTTTGAAGTTTGTTTTGGCTAAATCTCCACATTTTTATATGTAAGCTAACCATTTTCATTATAATAGTCATAGTTTGTTGCAATTCAAGTTTATTTAAATGTTGGGTATAAGGTTGTGTAAGATGATGTGATACCTTATTTAGCTTTTATTTGGCATTACATGTAGTAGTAGTCTAACGTTACCTTAAATGTATTGCCTCTTGCAGCTTCTCAGAGTTCATCTGGTAGCTGGAGGCTTCAGCCTGTAGATAGGAGATATTGCCTCGGGGGACCTACACAGTATGCAAAATACTGCTTTTTCCAATCACTATTATACTGCCAAAGCTTGATTTCTGTTGATATTTTACTGACTAAACTTTTTCTGACCTTGCAAGATCCAAAAAAGTTAGCCAGCCTATGCTTCTCTCTTGCTCTTGGAAGACTGGATGCAACAAGAGGCTTCACAGCAGCTATTAAGATAGTCTCCCAATATATACATTGAGTGGAACAGATTGCTTTGTTATTGATAATTCCAGATTTTAATAGTTTTTGTTTTTCCTTTTTAAATCAGAGTGTCATGTAAAATTCCCACTGTGACGTACTGGGTGCCTACACAGGTGTTGAACACTGGTCTGCTTCTTGTTACATCTCACATCTTTGATGAATTCTCTTTTGTATTAGGCCTGTATGGTTAATCTGGAAACAACAGGATTGAATAAAATGTTTTTAAGATATCGTGTAAGCCTTTGTTTTATTGCTAGAATAACTAATTTTTGTTAAATATTAGAAAGTATGGACAACTAGTATAAATTACAATGCCGTGGGTTGGTTTTTCTCCTGTCCTCCCTAATTGTTTCAGTCACTAGCTGTCACTTTCATATTTTTATATACATACAGTAGATGGATACGATTCTGATTTTTTTCCCCCTCCACAACAGCATATTGCAGCTTGGAGTATCTTACAACAGCTATTGTGTATGGACTACAGATTGATCACTTAAATATTTCATACTTCACAAGACAGAGTTTCCTACATGCTTTAAGTTAGTAAAGCTAAGTTACAACATAGACATTGTCCTTGAAACATCTGAACATGTTTTCCTACTCAGGAGTATCACACAGGCTGCTTCTTTCTTCGTCTGAAATGTTAAAACAAAACAAGTCAGTAATTTTCAAAATCACTAACGTTGTTGTTATAAACAAGGAAATTTAGTAACATTACAGTGTCAAGCAATGTTTGCTAGTCAAGAATGTAAGTAAAGCCAGCTAGTTTACTGTCCACATTCTTCCTTTTCAGAGGAAATTTCAGCGATTTTAAAAGCATCATTGCAATAATAATGTTCCTACTCATGCGCATAGAGTATGTGTCACGTTGGAATATATCTATATCGATATATGAATGTAAAAAAAACAAAACTATTGGTGAGTAGTTATTAGAAATCGTGGCTACGCAGTTCATTTACACGGCCCGCCAAGCTTTGTTTGGAACTATTTGGCTACTACATGAACCACGTGAGCTTCTAGCTTCTGGACCCTCTCTCTCAATGGCTCTGGGCAGACCCATTTTTTGTCTTGTGTATGAGTATTTAATATCTGTAGCAGGACAAACTACTCTATTTACACTCAAGTACAACTAAAACAACCAGCAGAGAGGCAGGAAAACATGATACATGGTACACAGACATTCACGCCACCCACAGAGAGGCAGAATATCTGCAGGCACACAAGCAACATATGCAGTGTGGCAGAGGTTTTACTGTATTATTTTGAATTTCAGCATTGGGTTTGGTTTTGGGCTAGATTTTATGGGCCACTGGGCTGGTTTTGTCACACAGACCTGTCAACCCCGGAGGAGGAACTGAGTTTATAACAAACTATAATCGGACTGAAAAGACTCTCAAGAGAATTTAAACATCAGAAGTTTTAAAAGGCTCCGTAACTGAAGGGCTGGGATTTAAAAAGTGTTTGAAATAAATATTAATAGTGAAATATTGAAAATACATTTAATAAGATCAATAATAAGGAGTGAATCAATCAGGAGTTTAATATTTGATTTGTTTTCTGATTCACCTTCAAACATAAAACATGTTAGAGCTCATAAAACCAACAGATTCAGATATAAATCTTCCCTTTCCCACCAAACACCCGACATCAATCAGACCTTTTTTTTGTTTCAGGCTAGATTCGGTCCGTTAAAGCCTTAATTTAGTCAAAAGATAATCATAGAAAATTGGGCCATGTTTTGTCTGTGTGATTTGGCCCAAATTTGGCCCAATAATAGTCGTTAAAAATTTGACGTCTTTTCAATGACTTGAGAATTATGCCTTTTCACCTTTCACCTCTCAACTAGATCTAGACATTGTTTACACATAGTGGAGATGTTTTTTTTTTTTTTTTTTTTACGTCTTTTCAACTAATTATTGCTGGGTGCCTTCACATTACATAATTAGGATCATAAATAATTCTATAAGAAAGCGTTTTCTCTTAGAAAGAGTCCACATGTTTTTGGACATACTGCAGGGTTCTCCTCATGCAGGTGTTTGTGATCTCACCTAACACTGATTTATTTTTTCTTAACTGGCACTGTGGAAATCTTTGAATCCTTACGTTGAGTCCTTGTTATTCTCTTTGACACTTAAGATATAATATTCTATTCTTTTGTTAATCAGTATGAGATAGTTATGTATAATTTATTTCATACTGAGACCAAACACTGTTGGCTTCGGCTTTCATTCCTCCAGTCTCTCCATGAGTCTCTGGTGCGACGGACTAACATTCAAGGACCTGATTCACCAACGCTGATCTGTGGAAACAGCTTCACCTCCACATCCCATCATCCTCCTTTCCAGCCTAAGGCTTTGCTTCACACTTATATTCACATTTATGCCAAATTTCAGGGTTTTGCAACCACTTAAACTCAGTGTATTTGACTTGGATGTCATAAATGTTTAAATATGGGGGTTTCTAGCACTGTGATTCCCTAGAAAGTCAAAGCATGCTAATAGGCAAACCCAGGAAAAATACTATTGCTATTACAAAATGAGACTCTGCTCATGAGAATAAAACCACATGGTTCAGTTTCCAACAAGTGACATCTTTAGTTCACAGCTAGTTCGCTGTTCACAGCTACTGATTGAAGCTCAGGTGTTTTTGCTAAGGCAAAAGACAAGTGTTATTGACTAAACTGTGATCTACTGTTGCAATAAAGATTTTTACCATTGCAGACTTTTCAGACAACAAAAAATCTTTATAAAAAAGGTTGTGATTATTTTGTAATACTGAACAACAAAACTTGCTCGTTTGTAACACCATTGAGTTTCAGTCCCTAAAGTTATGTTCAGAATGAACAACCCACTTTAAAAAGATAAACTCCATATGATAAAAGAAACTAAACATAACAAACCTTAAGGTTTTCCAGATCTTCCAGGATTTTATCTTTCACCTCCTCAAACATGCTTTCCTTGTTTTCTTCAACATGTTCCATTATTATGTTCCTCATTTTGTCAAGGCAGCCTTTTCCCTCACATTGCTGTGCGTCTAAAAAAAATTTAAAAAGTTGTCAGTTTAATACTGTATACAGTGATAATGATTAACTGTCAGGTTTTATATGCTAAGATAAAGTATCTTACTTTTATAGCATGGTTCCATTAGTTTCTCAATCATTATTGTCAGGCTGTTGTAGATTGTTTTCTTACACTCTCGGATGTCTTTGAAGAGTTTTGTCTTCATTGTCATTTCCTTTGAGAGAGAAAAACACACCTTTTGCAAATACTTTGAACAGATTGCAAAGTTTTATGTTTGTGGTGTTTGACAGAAGCATTGTTCATGAATATAGATAGCGTAAATATTCACTGACTTATTTTCGTTCATTATAATAAAATTATGATTGTGCTGATCACTCATTTGTTTGTTGAATCCATTACATTGAGAAACTGCTTGATACATGCTTGAACAAAGATTTCCAGTCTCTTACCTCTGTACTGAGATACTCCAGTCGCAGTTGCATCCCAGTTCCATCCTCGTACTGCTCAGCCAGTGTCTCTGTGTTGAGTGAAAAGGAACCGATGGCCCCGTTGAATGGTTCTTTTTTTGATTCGTTTCTGAAAACATGTTCATAAATACATCTTTAGATAATATAGAGTTAAGATGTGTGACGACTTCACTTGTACAGTGTAGTGCTTCTCAAATGGTGTGCTGTGGGAGCCTGTACAACTTTACAGTATTACTACAACTGTGCAACAACTGAGGTCACTGTAACATGTTTTAATAAGGCTATTTTGTATGGATATGGATTTGGTGTGCCTTTTGATTTGTCTTGACCTTAGGTGTGACTTGGCCAAAAAAAGGGTCGAAAACCACTGGTAGAGTGAATGAATTACAAACCTTTTTGATATAAAGACCTATCATTAATCCATCATGAACTTAGCACTAAACCTGCATTTAGCAAAGTTTTGGTGGCAAGGAAAAACTTGTCTTTATCCAGCAGAAACCTCAAGCTCATATTGAACAGCCATCTGTTGAAGCTGTGTTCAGTCTGTAAAGGGAAAGACGGAAATGCAGAAAGAGATAAAGGGAGATTCAGAAATTTAAAAGATGAAGATAAAGAAAGAAGAGGAGGTGCACATACAGAAAAGAGGGAAATCAAGAAAATAAGAAGAGAAACAACAATGACTAAGATACATTCATGCCTGTTCTGGCCATAAATAGGCTATATATTAAACTTGAATTCCTGGATAAAGCTTTATTGTGTGTAGTGATGGAACAATATCTCAAGATTTAGCAATAACTGCCATGTCCGATAGAAAACTAAGTTTTTAGTATGATTATTAGCAACTATGCTGATAATGAAATGCCTTTAATCAGAGACCCAGCGATAGTTAAAATCTTTCAAGCCTAGTTCTTAAGTTTTTTACACCCAGCTTGAGAATTTCATTTGTTGCAGTATACAGCCCAATACATCCTCTGAATTTCACTTCAAGGGTTCTTAAAGTTATTGATCATGAACCTGGTTCTACTGTAAGTGTCTGCCCTCTTAAAGGACACTTTCCTTGCCAAAAAGGATGATAAAGGAAATAAATGAGCAGGAAACATACACAGATCTGCAGCTGACACTGATGGTGATGCTGTTTGAGTGTATGGGATAGAGAGAGAAAGCAGGAGAGAAGGAGAGAGAGGATATAACTGGAAACACTTCATCCTCAGTTTGTGAGATTATTTTAAAAGGAAAATGGGGATTTCTGTCACAGTCTGTCCAGACTTCACTGGTATAGTGTGAGCACTCAGGTCAAGACGAACATCACACTGTATAGTGCGAGCACATACATTATGCGGGATGGTTGCGTGTCGTAAGAGATTCAGATGCACAGTATGAGTTGACATTCTGTCACGACAGTTGTATGGTCGGTTTGAAATTGCATGTTATGCCCAGCTTTATGCAACTAATCAAGGGCTTCAGTTGCACCAGGATGCATGAGCTGGAACACATAAACTACCTGAACTGCGAGGCGGTTTGTTGAGTCTCACACTTGACTCTGTGTTAGAAAGATGGCAAAGTCAAAAGTATGGTCCAAAAAGTTAAGAGAAAATATTTTGCAATACACAGAGTATTGCTATACCATATATTGCTTTCAATACCTTTTTTTCAGCTGTTAAGCTGATTTAGCATTAGCCTTGCCTTCATTTTCATCGTATTACGGCAGTATTTTATTTTCATGCGGCACTCCTTGCAAACCCAACATGTCATGTCCATGTAGTCTGACCCTGCTTGCATACCTAATGTCCTTTCCCTGGTGCTGTGATATTGGTTGTACTAACTTTCTCCTGCTGTATGACCATCACCTTTGTTGACCTCACTGGACAAAGGGTGCAACAGCATCATCAAGTGTTTGATGCTTCTGATCCAGTATCATAGACTTCAGTTAATATTAGCAATTCATTTGAAAGAAATCGATACTTGTCAGAAGATACGATACCTATATCACCAGGCGAAATATTGCAATACTATGCTGTATCAATTTTTCCCCTCACCCCTAGAAGGCAGGTTGGGAAAAACCCTCCAGACTGCAGAAGAACCCCAGCAAAACTTGGTGGCAACAAGGACTGAGGTTTCAGTGAGTACTGAATGTAGACTGTTTCCAGAACTCCAAGATGTACAACCAAAAGACCAAGAAAAGTTGGCTCCAATGTGCTCAAATTCATATAAATAAGCCACAGCGGTTTTGGGATTCTGTTCTGTGATGAAACAAAACTGGAACTTTTTGGCATGATGGATCAGCGGTATGTCTGTAGGAAGAAGAATGAAGCATACGCTGAAAAGAACACTGTACCCACAGTTAAGCATGGTGGTGGCTTGCTTATGCTCTGGGGCTGCTTTGCATCATCTGGCTCTGGAAACCTGCAGCATGTGGGAGGCAAGATGGATTCACTGAAGTATCAGGAAATTCTAGGAAGAAACATCATGCCATCTGTGAGGAAACTGAAGCTTGGGCATCATTGTACCTTCCAACAGGACAATGATTCCAAGCATAACTCAAATTCCACAAGGGCTTGGATGCAGAAGAACTCCTGGAAGATTCTACAATGGCCATCACAGTCGCCTGACTCGAACCTCATAGAAAATCTCTGGTGGGGTTTGAAGAAGGTGGTTGCAGACCCAGCATACTACAGAGCTGAAGGCCATTGCACATGAGGAATGGGCTAAGATTCCTCAGGAATGCTGCCAGAAGCTGGTATCTGGATATGCATCTCGTTCGAAGCAGGTCAAAGAAGCAAAAGGGTGCTCTATGAAGGACTAAAGATGCTCGCCATGAAGGAGTTCAATAATTTTGTGACTAGAGAAGTCAGTTGAAATTGCATTTTGAATTGAATTTGGGGAAACCACTTGAAGCATTAGTTGTGCTATTTCAATTACTTTTGTTTGATTTTGTCATTGTAAAAAGCTGAAAGTCTGTATATTTTCACAATAAATTTAATTTGGATGGGGGGTTGGATGATTTTGGTGAACTGCCGAGGAAGTATGTAAGTACCCAGTGCTCATGACAGAGTAGGTACAGAGTAGATTTGACACAGGCTTTAGAATTTTTCATGCCCTCATTGGAATTTCTTACGGGAATGTCTTCCGGAATTCCTCATCAATGCTCTCCTTCAGCTTTGAAGCTAACTTCTCATTGAGGTTTAGCTGTTTCCCTTTTCTTGGTTTGTAGACCCCGCTGTTTTTGACTACGCACTTTAATGTCCTGTGAAAACCACGTCCTTTTCCTTTTCCCTGGAAGAAAAAAACAACTTTTCATTAGATGATCACACTTAATATAAGCTAAAACATGTGTTGTTTTGACATACAAACAAAACAGTCAGCTACCTTAAGCTTTAAGAAGAACTCCAAGGTGCGATCACATGTACTTTTGGAATTATCCACCCCCCTCCTAAGTTGGTTCTCAAAAGCACTTATGGCTTCTTGTATGGGTCCTGACACTGTTCCAAGTCCATGTGTCAAGTTTTTTTTGAGGACTGTGTGCAGCTTTTCTTTATCCTCAGACTGAAATCAAACAGAGAACACTGACAATTCAAAAATAAATCTGCATTCCACATCCAACAGTAAATAAATGAATAAAAAAATAACTTCTAAATAAATATTTCATGAGACTTATAAGAACATTTGGCTCTGAGTGGCATGTGCTGTAGCAACCAGATGTGATCCAGTCATAACTTCTATCAGTTCATGGTAAAATGTCCTATTATACTGTATAAGCTAAAGACCCTGTATGAGTGGTACACTCTTAAAATAAATCCAAATTTATATCACTACTCTCTAAATATAACTCATGTTGTTTTATTAAACTACCAAAAACATTTTCTATAGGATAGGATGCAATATTGCCTTCACAGGTATATGATCAAACAGACATATATGGTTGTATTTATATTCCAGTGAGACTTTGGCAGTTTAAAATGTAATCCTTGATTATTAAAGTAACTCCTTCAAAAAGCAATGTTTTCCATCATGCACAAGTACAGAGGCCTACATTTTTAGGTCTAGGCAGCTAGGGCCAAACAAGGTCCCTTGAAATCTGATGCATCCCAAAAAATCTGGAAATGATTTCCTATTTGCCTTGTCAGCCGTTAAATTGAGTGTGTAGCGTGAGTGCGGGCAGGCCATGAAGTCAAGCTCTGCCCAGATCTGGTGATCTCATGTAGGCCCTCATCAGCTGATTGCTGATTTGCTGTTGGCCAAGCCCTCTCATGATGTCTTATTTAAACTGCTCTTGCCTGGCAACACTCTGCTGCTTTCTCAGTAAGCTGCTCTTGCAACCCTCCTCCACCCCAGCTCCTCCTTCATTCTGCTTCTGACTTGATCAACGTCATTCAGTCGTCACTGATGCCTGCTCTGCTCTGCTCTGGAGTTTTTGTTGCTTCTCTCCCTGCCTTATGCTTTCCTTATCAGCATAGGGAGAGCAGGAATGTGTGCTGTTCCTGCTTGATACTTTCCACGTAGGCTCTGGAAAGGAAGGAAGATCCCAGGACAGCCATGCGTCCAAACATAAATAACAGCTCAGTACTTATTAATAACTCCTCAAAAAGAAATAATTATAGCCACAAGTCATGAGTGTTTCCTGCCTGAACAAGCCATTTACACTCTAAACCAGAATTAGTTGACATTACTAATAAGCCCGAGTAAAACGATTGCCTTAAACCACTTTTGTTTTTACACAAGCTAAAACTAAAGAAGTTAAGTTGTATCAACATAGAACCTTAATTTTATGCAGTTGTCATGTTAAGTGTATATTAGTAGTCTTTACTAAAAATCATTACTTGACATAAATGAAGTTAAGTTGTATGAAATAACAATGCTCACTTTAACTTCCATAAAAATATATTGTGGCAATCCAGGAAGCAGTCACCTGGAGCAGGGACTTCTGGGAGTGCTTTGTGTGTAAGAACTTGTCCTTCTACTGTTTTTATAATGTTCATGTTCATTGCATTTAGTTTATTAGGTTGTGTTTTTAGTGAGAAGTGTTTTTTAAAGTGTGACGCCATGAGTGAGGGGGTAAATGTTGCAGAACACCCTGTCTGTATGTGAGTGTATCTGTGGTTCAGAATAAATAATAGCTACTCACACTCCCTGTGCAAGAGCTTGTCAAAGTCATTCAACTTGTGTGGGAGCCATTCCTCATCACTGCTTGCCACAATATGAAACTAGAATAGCACTCAAAATACGCAGACTTCCGCCATTAGCCCCATCTCCCAATAATGAAGAGTCCTTTAAAAACATTCTTGGATCCAGACAGATCCAGATCAGCTGATTACTCCCTCCCTGGTGGGGTGGAGACGCAGTGAGGCAAAGCAATAGCTTCGCCATGTGTGGGAGTCATGATGGGAGCATTGCCTGCCGGTGCCAACAGATGCACTGACAGTCTCACCCGTGGTTTTTGAAAATTTTAAACTAGCCCCTCCCCTGAAAGAACTAAACATATTGAGTTATCTCAGCTTAACATAATCATTGTGTTGCATCTTTCAACTGAATAATACAAACAACTAATCTGGTTTAGTAAAGTCAACGTTTTTTGACAAAACACGGAAGAATAAGTAATGATTACTAAAAAGTTTGAGCAGAAACAAAATCCAGGTTTACAGTGTAGGCACACTCAGTCACTAAACATATCTTAACCTACATTACATTGGTTTTACAAATTTTCATATACTTCACCTTGTGGATATTAAAGTGACCCTAACAATCTTACATATTTCTGTCTGTGACCCTTGGCGGATAAAGTTTGGACACCACTGCTTTAACAAAGCTATGTTTTTGTTCAACACAAAGGCTCTTGGGACATGTCACACTAGCCAGCTAGAATTAATGACAAAAAAAAAGGAATGAGTTATCTGCACTAAACAAGATCTATAAACAAAGCCAGTTTCACAATGGCCAGTTTTTCATTATTGTAGAAATATTTAAATTAGGGCTGTCAAAATTGACGTGTTAATGCGGATTAATCCATCATCATGATTAATCTGATTAAAAATTTTAACGTAATCAACCCATCTACAGCGCAGATTGACTCAAAATCCCTGAAACGTATCTACCAACGCATTTCGGGCAGTTTGTCCAAGTAGGGTTACCATCGAGCAGGCCGTGCATGTGCAAATGGGCCGCTGATCCGGCAGTGTAGTGACTGACCAACTCGATATGGAAGACGCTAAACAGCACATTGGCCCTCTCGATGGGAAATTTGAGTACAAAAAACCCCAAGACAGAACAGTCGGCCGACGTAAAGTATTATGCACTTCCTGCAGGAAGGAATTATCTTTTCACCAAAGCACTTCCAGCTTAAAATACTTTTAAAAAATTAAAAATGAATGATATTTAATCATGATTAATCAAAATTAATCCACAGCAACACTGTGATTAATCTGATTAAAAATTTTAATCGTTTGAGAGCACTAATTTAAATACATTGGCATGAATCTGGACAGCCATCTTCTCTGAAAAAAGCAGCTCTGTCCTCTCAGAAAACTCTGTGGTCTTGGTGCCAGTTTAAGTTTAAGCACATTCTAGCTATTATATCTCTTTTAAAAAATGGATATAATGTCTGCCAAATGGCCTCGTTTTTGTATTTGTGTGATTAATTTTTGAGATACTAGTTTCTTTTTGTAAAGTTAAGGACAGTTCTGATACCTAAACACAACAGAAGTCTTGTTACTTGAACTTACCACTTCTCCATAACGGGCTCCTTGAATTAATGACAGAATCCCTTTGGCTCCTGACACATAGTTCAGTGTCTCTGTCTCTGATTGACAGTCACTGAGGTGTTGCAAAAGTTCCTTTAGTTTGGGGACCTCTGTAAATAAATGTGACATTCGTCTTATGAATGTTTTATATCTTATAAAATTCTGTGATCCACAGTTATCTCTTGGCTTCACCTACCAGTGTCTGCAGGATCTAACCATTCTCTGTCCTGAAACTCTGTGGAGCTCACTGTGAACACTTTGAAGCATTCATCACTGAAATGTTTCTGAAAATTATCAATCACTTTAGGTTGGAATGACAGTTACAGAAAATGAAATTTTGTTCCTGTCAGTCAATAAAAGCTTACCCGAAGGGTTTTTTTTTTCCTGAACTCTTTCATTAGTTCTTCTTTGGCTCTCTTGTTCCTGGATAATATGGCAGAGCGAACATCAGCTGCTGATCTGTAAGAGGAGATCAGAATCAAGATGTAATTCATTCAGTAATCGAGGCTCTTAAACTTTAAATTCTACCATATTTAGTTTGCAATTATCTTTATTTCTCTTAAACCAAATTAAAATAGGTCTTTTTTATCACAAGTTTAAGCATGAATATATATTTAAATAACTTAGTGTAACAATAGATAGTATAAGTTGCTATCTATGTAGACAGTGCTGCAGAGGAGTTAGCAGGCCTGGTGATATTTGAAGGGTTGCTGCCAATGTCTGCACTTTTCACTGTTGTTGAAAACAAAGCTGTTTGTGACTGCTAAGCTAACCGTGTAGGGGAATATTTTTTTGTAAAGTACTTGTGTTGAATTTATTCCAAACACTTGCTGATGTCCATGTGTATTTGTAATAGTAAAACTGCAAACACACTCACTGGCCTCTTGACCTAGTAATTTCATCAGACTTGGTGCAGATAAAGTCAATGCGCTGACACTGGCCACCATTTCCCATATCACTGCTGGCATTTTCCAGAATCTCCCATGGTTCTTTCTCTGCTAATGCTCTGTTAATTTCTGCCACAACCCACACAGTGGAACAGTTACCAACAACCTAGAGGGGATTAAACAAATCAGCTATGAATATCCAAATGGCATTGTTTCATAATAAAAACATGGTACACTGTTAATACAAGATTAAAAATAAATATATAAATTTAAAAAATGACCTCTTTCCACATATTATCTCGTCTCTTATTGCGGTCCCCAGCTCCAGGTAGATCCACAAGTGTGACGTGCTGGAGGAAGTCATTGTTTGGCACCCTGATAGTCACACACTCCACCAGAGGCCAAAACCCCCTCCTAGTGTCTTCACCCTCTGAGGCACTTCGTGTGTACTTGACGAGTTCTTCAGAGAGCTTTTCAGGCTGGAATTAATAAGATTTCCATTAAATGCACTATGATGAGAACAAAACCTTGAATGAAATTTGGCAAGCAGTTACACAGAAAATTAGTTTACGATTGGATATGTTTCTAAATGATTTTCTTTTAAAACGTTATTTCATATGACAAAGTTGGTTAGGAGTCAGAGTATTTTCTGGCTGTCCCATTTCCTGTTTGAAATGAGCCTCAAGATCCAGAGAAACTCTTCTTTTACTCTCTTTTCATTTTGACAGAAAATGGGAAAAAACAGTGCTGTTTTCCCATTTTTTCTTTTCTGGAAAAAACCCCCGACAATAATATTATTAATTAAAAATTCCATCGGTGATGTTTTCTTGTTTTAAAGGGGACATGTTTTACCCTTTTAAGACAAGTTTATATTGTTCTCAGAGGTCCCTAAAACATGCCTGTAAAGTTTGAAAAACTCTAAAAAAAAACCTCTAGTATTGGATTTTTGCAGATCTAAAAACTCCTCTGTTTCAGCCCTTCTCAGAACGATCTGTTTCTGTGTCTTTAAATGTCAATGAGCTGTCTGACTCCGCCCCTGACCACACCCCTCTCAGGACATGGATGTGACACTCTTGATGTCACGTTATAGAAACTTTTATCCAAAGTTAAGGACCTGACTGGGATTTGAACCATCAATTTCCCAGAGCAAAGTCAGCAGGATAACCCACTGAGCTATCCAGCATCTCAGCTGGTAGCTGAGAGGAAGATCAGGAGAGGAGGGCGGAACTCCCTTCCAAGCGGGGAGGGCCAACCAAACCTGGGGTCGTTGCTAACTCCCCACATGAGGTCATGAGGGTAAAATCTGAGAACAGCTTGTTTCAGCACACATTTTCTGAAAGGTGGAGAAAGAGAGGGTGGAAGGGAATGGATTTTTCTGGTATTTGAGGGGATTGTGGAAAGGCCAGGGACATATTTTTGTTAGAAAAGCCTGAAAAAGGGATTTTTTTGCTAAATATGTCCCCTTTGATGAAATACTGGAGGAAAATCATGTGACCCTATGGAAAAGCTGAACAGTTCAAAATAAAAGCTCTCATGCCATCCATTGTGTTTTACAGTATAATAATAGGCCTATTTACCCTATACAGTGTATCAACCTTAAGATCAATGGTATAAGCACTGGTGAGTCAATGGGCTTCATTAACATTAAGAGCAAAATAAATGAATATACTTGAACCATCAAGGCTGTTTAATAACACAGTAGAAACTAAACTGTTCAACCAGAAAATACACTGACCACTGGACTACTCTGGCACAGAAGAGTGATGAACAGCTGTTTCTTTAGATTTAAAAATCCCTTCATGGACTAAATTATTTGATAGAACATCTTTGCCAACCTGGTCCACTTGACCTTACCGTTATCATTCCACTGGTTATCTGATACCTCAACAAGTTCACTCTGAATTAGTGCTCCAAATATATGAGCTCATTATCTACATACACTTACAACTGATGCTCTCATTTCTCTAAAGAAAATTTGATTGACTTATTTCCAGTCATTCCACCTGTGAATGTTTTCCTTTAAATAGTTTTCTTGTTGTCTTAATAGTTGTCTTTAATTTTTTACAAGGTTTAATAACAGGTTGATAATAATGATATGGGATTGTAGATACTTAGCATTAAGTCCACTCAATGTGAATTTTGTTTTTTTTCAAATTGATCTGAATAATCTCTAAACTGCTCCAAAACAAGAACAAACTATGTCAATAACAAATATCAACTACTTCCTCACAGTGAAAAAAAGACTTCTAACTGATTTTTAAATAAATACTTGTACACAAGAATAACACTGTGATTCGTCATGGTTCTTACTGAGAGGGATGACAAGACCTTTTTCCCGGGCTCAAAAAATTCTGGAATTTCTCTGAAATGTTTCTTGTTCATGAGAGCGTCTTCGGCACAGATTTCTTTCCATTTTGCTCCATACAGCGTTGACAGAACTTCTACTGCATCTTTATAAACATCCTCATCAGTGACATCAGTAACATCACCACCACCGTCATTTTCATCTTTGTCTTCATTTTCTTCTTCATCATCTGTATCACTCAGGACGATTCTTTTCAGGCCCCACAAATCCTCCTCCAAATCCTGATTAAAAGAAAAAAAAAGATTAATATGATTTAAATGAATCAAAGAAAATAAATGCATCAATCAATGAGATCAGCATCTGTATTCATGCAGCTTAATCATAATTTTTTAAAAAAAAGTTACAATAATCATATTCAGCTGGTGTTACCTCTTTAGAGATGAATTCGATCTCTGCCTCATACTTCTTGTTCTTCATGTTAGCTTCCACCTTAATGATGACTGTTGTACAGGCACCTAGATCTCCTGAGGGCAAGAGATTCTTCTCTCCAATGAGGGCGTTTATCAAGGAGCTCTTCCCAGCTCCTGTTCGACCAAAGACACCAACCACCTCCTTCTTCTCTGTCTCCAAATCATGGATCTTTTCACTGTGGTATGAGATATTAAATATTTTCATTGATTAAAAATGTAACGATTGGTCCAAATTTGCAAACATCTACCAATAAATCTATTGACAAATATTGTTATACTGTCTGCTGCTTGATTACAATGGCTGCTCTCTGCTACAGTTTTCTTAATGATTAATGGACTGAGTCCAGATCATCTGTCTTAATATCTGTGGGCTTTTTGAAGGAATGTTTTTCCCTGCTCTGTCTTAAAGATTGATAATAAATATTCTGAATAAGATCTGACGGACAAGATAAAGACTCATCTCCAGGAACCAGTCACTAATTCCTTGATAAACCTGATCATTTAAACAAGTATGTGAAATAAAAACATGCATTCCCTACCATAGAAAATCATTGAGCTCTGTTTTAGGTAGTCCATCCTCAACCCTCTTCATGATCTCTTTCACTTCAGACAGTGTAACTTCTGTTTGATTAAAATAAAGAAAAGGAAAACTTAATCAGATAGGTGTCTTGTTTAACTCAACTAGAAGAGATGGATGTAAAGAGTGAGAAACCTTGTACAGGACTTGAAAGGAAGATGGGATAAAACATTTTTAGACTGTGTGTGTCTTGGGGATGTCAGGCAGAGGTTTCCTGTAGACTAAGTAAATGTACTAGCATTCATCAAAGTATAGAAAGAGGCCCCACCTGCTGCTGTGGTTTCACGATGTCGTTTCATTGGTCCAGGTTGGCCGGTCTCCTCCTCAGGCAACGTCTTTCTTTTTCCTGATTATTTTTCCATTGAAAAGGGGAAAAAGAGCCATTTGACTCTCACAGGATTAAACGTTATCTCAACTTTTTTTGTCAAAGTGAGACATCATTGCTGTAAAAACAGAGATCTATCTAGAAACTTTGGACCTTACCTTTATTTCTGTGGGGAGAAACCTGTGGAAGAAAATTTTAATTTCAGTCATAAAAATGTTTATGTTTATGCTAAAGAAAAGAAAAAAGAAAAAAAAATGGTATGACAGGAATGGGTAAACATGCTCAAACATTCAGCATTTTTTATGCGTTTACATTCCCATCACTGATATCATCGGTGTGATAAGACTGGAAAACCCTTCAAGTGGAGTCCAGGACAAAGATAGAGAGTAATATCTGGTGTAACCTTAACACCTGTTTTCCTGAGTCAGCAACAATGAGATTCAGTTGAGCAGCTTTTCAGAGATGTTACCATGTTAGTTTGTTATTTAGCAGACACTTTAGTCCAAAGCAACATAAATCTGAGACAAAGTATAACACAAACATAAAATCTAGACAGGACGAAACATCATTAAGTGCCTCAAAGTGCTTCAAGTCTTATCCTATGAACTTGCTGCCATGTAGAGTCAGAGATCTGTCATCATCACCATCAACTAATTTGTCTCCAAAAACAAATGATGACCAAAGTACCAGCAGAGTCTAACTTAGACTCATTCTACCACTGGAGACAGAAGGGGGGAAAGTCTTGGAAGTAGAAAGGGAGTCTGTGGATCACACACAAGTCTGTCCTTACCTGAGCAGCCTCAGCTGTTTCTTCATTCCTCTGTTGACAATGCAAATAAATGTATCACAGGCCACGTCATGAAACATTTTAAGTATACATTAAGAAAAATGATCAATGACAGTGAAAATTCCATAGATGTCATGTCATTGATTAAAAAAATAAGATTATTTTCACAAGAGCAGGAAAACAATGGGTTACCTGATTGGTTGCGTTTTGTCCCTCCTGGTAGCAAAAGAAAAACAATTTTGTAGTTTATTTAAGTACACATCAGTTTCTATGATCCATCATGTGTCAATGACAAAAATAAATTCATGCTCATCTGATTGAAGAAATATTACCTTTAGCAACTGGAGTTTGTTCCTGAAGATTGCCTTTTGTCCAGTTATTGGGATCAATTCATCAATGTCTTTCTCAATGAGAAGGTAAAGACTTTCCTTTGTAATGTATTGATCTGTTATTGAAAACAATCAGATTATTCCGGTCATAAAGATTACAGAACTTTGAATATGGCTGGATGTATTTGGTGTAAGTCAGCATTGTTCAGAACCATGTTGTGAAACCTTCCATGTTACTATGCAAGATTATTACGGTTAACTAAAACTAACTAAATAACTAAAACTAAAATGATAAAATAGTTCACCAAAACTAGAATCAAAACAGAGCTTTACATGATATCAAAAACTAACCAAACCGTACTGTGTTCTTACAAATCTTATTTAAATAAGACAATATTAAGGACAAAGTCTCCTTAGTTTTAGTCTTTGACAGCAGCATACTGACTGACACATCCTGGGGGTCTAAAAAGGTCTGATCTGGTTAAAGAAGACTTCACACAATTCTAATTTTAGGTCTTGAGCTGTAAACAAATGTCAAATTTGAATAAACAAATGAAAAGGGATGAGTATTTTAACATATTTTTTAAATAGTATTTTTACTTTTTCTGGTACTTTGATGTCTTGTCCTGTACAGGTATCCTACATTAATTAAAAATATAAATAAAACTAACACTAAAATAATAAAAATTAAGCTAAAAAAGCAAAATAAAAATGTAACCACACTAAACACACCAGTAGGAAAAACTAATTTAAACTAAACTGAAAGCTTAAAGTCAAAATGAAATAAAAATAAAAACTTATAAAAAATTCAAAGCTATCTTAGCCTATTACTGACTTTCTCAGTAATAATGACAAATACCTGTGACATTAAAAAACATGATAATACTTTACCTTTAAATGTTTGTATCAAGTTTCTGAGACCCCATTCAGTTAATTTTTCACGTACAAAATCATCCATGACCAGAAACTGCAGCTGTAATGTAAAGACAGATCTAAATTTGAGACTTTTATAATTTGACATATCCCTAGGTGAGAAATTATAAGTTTAAGTTCCACAATAGGCTAAATCTTCTTACTCATCCACCCCCTGATGTCCACCTCATTTGTTAAAGGTGGCTTATAATGTTGGATTTCACTGTTTTAAATGTGAGTAAATTCTTGTACTAGAAATCCTTGAGAGCTTTGATGCCATCTAAAATTAACAAATTACACCAACAGTGATCATAAATGGCAGAAGGTTCAAAATGGAGAAAAGACCATTTTAACAATTTTATGTACATAAGAAACAGAATCTCCAATCTAAAAATGGATGGAGTATTTCAGAGCAGCTTCGTAGTAATAACTATTCTATAAGCTTTTTTCCTGTCAGCTTTTTTTCATAGAAACGAGAGGAGTACATTTTGATTTTAAACACAGGGACATGCAGCAGAGCCACAACTTCAATGGTACAACTGGAAAAGATTTAAGTTAACAAAAGCTCCCTCCATAGTTGTCAACATGTTAAAATACTGGGAAATCTCTAATTGTGATGATGAACCCTTTAGCAAGGGAGATGTCTACTTAAGTCTAACCAGGCTTCATCACATTCAATGTCCAGTTTTAAATCACTGCAGACAGACTGTCTCCATTGAAAGAATCTCTTAGTTAAACTGAAATACTGTGAAGCTCTTAAACTGCACATGAAGGAACTGCTGAAGATATGCAAAAGTTTTCAGCAGAAAAAACACAACATCAATTCAAGGAAATGAGTTCAATAAACAAAAAACAATACATCTATCCCTTTTATGTCTAATTAACACTACTCACATTTCCTCCAGACTCCAAAGAAAACTGGCGTGATAAATTCTGCCTGAGGATTCAGTGTTCATAGAACTTCCTGGTATCATTTCCCTTCTGCTTTTGCTCCGCCTTCTTAGACATTGCTATTAACTCTTTACTTCCTTTCACAGCCTCAAACACTTTATTTCTCACAGTAAACTGCTGCCTTTGTTACAAAGGCATCCAGGTCTGAGGGATCTTAAAAGGGACAAACCCCTCTAGCTGAAGGGTCTTATGAGATCTTTTAATTTTTAACCCCAATGTCAGTCTTTCTACTCAAGGATGTGTGTAACAAGAAATCTTATTCTTAATATTCAGGACTGAGTTTAAATATTCCGACTCTTGGAAAAAGGTTTAATACCACATTTTGATTGAAGTACTTCCTCCAACATTATATAAATCAAAGAACTTGTAAGGCAGGTTCTCATCATTGTTGCAGCAATGGTGAATCCTACTGGTTATTCTGGGTACTTTGCACTGTTTGTGGAGACTGCATGACACACTTTACATGTCTGCTCGTGTGTCGCATCATTACACGACATGACCTTGCAAAGCAGATGGATTTGCCCATTTCCATATATCTTACTGGCAAATCCTTTTTGCAAAGCCTCCATCAGAACCATTTGGGCCTGGTTAGAAAGTGACAGGACCAATCAGCGATGAGGGGCAGTGCTTTCGGGCGCAGCAGAGTCGTGACGTAAGCAAGCGGCGAGAAGAGGCCGGTGCAATTATGGTGGAAGACATTAGCGTGGATGCTGCTAAAGTGTCAGTTTTATCAGAACTTGACAACATTTCTTCGTTAAAAGAGGAACAAAGAACAGCAGTGAGTTGTTTTCTTTTCAAAAACAACAAAAGGCGTGTATTGACATATGTACAGCTGCCAAAGTTTAGGTTATGCAGCTCTCCATGGAGTTTACTCCTCGGTAGCGGCTACATCGCGTGTTTTGTTGCTATGATTGGCCCGTAAAGATGTGACAGACAGAAAGTTCATGCAAAAAACCCTCTGATTTCTTTTAAAAGGCTCTGCCCTTTCCCAAACCCTGTCTATGAAGGGTTTACCAGATGGATGTGTAAAAAGAAAATCCATCTGGCATGTCAGGTTGAGCTTAACATGAATGTGGTTGTTTTCTCAGGGATCCCTTCTTCAGAGAGGCAACTTAACCAGGTTGGTACTTCAGTGTATAGATCAGTGTTGCCTTCAATTACATGTATTGTCGGTTTTTCTGAATATTTATAATGGATTGTGTGGGGGTGGGCAGGGTTGACACACCTGTTGCCGGTGAGGATGTTTGTGGATGTCACATGTTGCAGATGCAGATGATAGTGGATGTCACATGTTGCAGGTGAGGATGTTAGTGGATGTCACATGTTGCAGGTGCAGATGATAGTGGATGTCACATGTTGCAGGTGAGGATGTTAGTGGATGTCACATGTTGCAGGTGCGGATGTTAGTGGATGTCACATGTTGCAGGTGAGGATGTTAGTGGATGTCAC
This sequence comes from Cheilinus undulatus, assembly GCF_018320785.1. Classification (NCBI taxonomy): domain Eukaryota; kingdom Metazoa; phylum Chordata; class Actinopteri; order Labriformes; family Labridae; genus Cheilinus; species Cheilinus undulatus. Next base: position 32,526,892 of record NC_054885.1, on the reverse strand, counting down.
ATGTTGCAGGTGCGGATGTTAGTGGATGTCACATGTTGCAGGTGCGGATGTTAGTGGATGTCACCTGTTGCAGGTGTGGGCAGTAATGGTGAGGAAGCCAGCTGGAGTCAGCCAGAGTCCCAAACAGGGCTCTAGTTAGAGATTTTTTTAAGCAGCAAGCCATCTCCAATACTGAGAGGTTTTTCTATACTTTGTGCTTGAGATGGGACTTTCGTTTGTATTATAAACAACTGTAGAACCTTTTCATTAATTTTGGTCAACTTTATGTTAATTAAGCTCTTGAAAGTGTAGATATAGGTAATATTTTTTTAGAAAATATTTTCAGATTAGATGGGTATCTGATTGTACTGTTTATTTCTGGTGTTACTATACAGTGAGTTCTGACCTCAGACATCACATTATAGTAACCTCCATGTTTGTAGTTTATATCCCACATATCAGGTAAGTGTACACAGCCTTTCTTACAGTAACAGACGTTAGTCACACCTTTCCTTGACCCTATGATGTTTATCATTAAGGTCAAGGAAGAGGGGATGGGAAAGGACTTAAGGAGTCATTTTGTCAGCGTTATCATGTTGTCTCAAAATCAGTAACACCTGCACTTCTTTTTTCTCTCCACAAAACCTCAGCTGTTGAATAAAGCACCCCTAAAGGCCTGGAGTGCCTCTGCTCTGATAACTGGATACTCAGTAGTTTAACTATAACATCCATGATTTTTTTTTTTTAACAGCTTTGTTTGCTTTTGGAAAGAATCTGTTGTGCTCTTGCAGCCCTTTCAGTCTAAATGAAAATGTTACTCTTGGGTAGTTGCTTCATGATTATGCCGAATTCGCAAAAAAGACAAAAAAGCTTCAGAAGGTAAATTTATTAAATTTTACTGCATGATATACCACATAGCACTTAAAATCAGTAAAGAATGAAAAATAAATAAATGTAAAGTACAAATCATATAAGCTGGTCTAACAAAATAAGCTTCAATTTGAAATAATTTATATCAGTACATAGATAAACCTGCTAACTCACAGAAAACAACTACTTGTTCTTAACTGCTGCAGAAAAAAGTCTAAAATACAAGTCAGATCGAACCAAGAGTTTTTATTTCAAGGTTTAAGATTTCATCACACATTTATTATAATTGAAACTGCAATGCATACATCTAAAATCATCCACCCAATTCATTAGATAATATACAAGGAACGAATAAACATCTAAAAGATTAGAAAACTGCAACCTCATTTAAGATGATGTCTACTTGAAATAATGGTAAATCCTTAAACACTCCCTCCCCTCCCCCATACTATTTCTTGTGTCCAACTGTACAAGCAAGTTTGAAACCCACATTATCAAACTCAATAACACTGACCCGATACTAAATAAGAAGAAATGACTACTCGTTGATCCAATCCAGAGGCCTAAAGTTTTGGATCACTGTGCCCAGTGGGATCCTTGTGGTAAAACAGACCATAGCTGTTTCTCTCCATCTAGTGAACCTGAAAAATCCACAGAACATTTAAACAGCAAACTTGTGATATTCTATTGATGATGTATTTATAACTATTTTATTACCTGTCAGAATTCCTAATGTTAATCATCATTTTAACAGCGTACCCGTGCAGTTGACGGGCCAGGTTGATCCGCACTGTTGAAAACAGAAACATTATTTTTAATTTTGTCTGAGGCAGATTAAAGAGTTTCAAATAAGGATGTTGCATGGACTTTAAAACATTTTACCTTGTTGGTGATGTTTCTTTATTGGTGTTTTTCTTCAGTATTTTACAGTATTTTGTCACCCTCTCAAGGTCTCCTTTGACATCTTGGAAAAAAAACATAGTTAACAGCTTCACAGTTTCAGTATTCAAGACTTGATGATGATCTATTGTGTTTTCATCTTGTTCCCAAATGTACCTTTTTTAACATCTTCTGTTGTTATTACTCTGGATGGCACTTTGTATTAAAAGGTGCTGTACTAGTAAGGCTATTACTGTTACTTGGATGCTAAATAAAGTGATATGATTAGGACATGTACACACATGGACAAAATTGTTGGTACCCCTCTGTTAATGAAAGAAAAACCCACAATGGTCACAGAAATAATTTGAATCTGACAAAAGTAATAATAAATAAAAAAATCAATGAAAAGTAACCAATGAAAATCAGACATTGCTTTTGAACTGTGGTTCAACAGAATTTTTTTAAAAAACAAACTCATGAAAAAGGCCTGGACAAAAATGATGGTACCCCCAGAAAAGACTGAAAATAATGTGACCATAGGGACATGTTCAACCAAGGTGTGTCCTCTAATTAGCATCACAGGTGTCTACAAACTTGTAATCAGTCAGTCGGCCTATTTAAAAGGTGACAAGTAGTCACTGTGCTGTTTGGTGACATGGTGTGTACCACACTAAACATGGACCAGAGGAAGCGAAGGAGAGAGTTGTCTCAGGAGATTAGAAAGAAAATTATAGACAAGCATGTTAAAGGTAAAGGTTATAAGACCATCTCCAAGCAGCTTGATGTTCCTGTGACTACAGCTGCACATATTATTCAGAAATTTAAGATCCACTGGACTGTAGCCAACCTCCCTGGACGTGGACGCAGGAGGAAAATTGATGACAAATCGAAGAGACCGATAATACAAATGGTAACAAAAGAGCCGAGAACAAGCTCCAAAGACATTAAAGGTGAAATCCAAGGTCAAGGTACATCAGTGTCAGATCACACCATCCATCATTGTTTGAGCCAAAGTGGACTTCATGGGAGACGACCAAGGAGGACACCACTGTTGAAAACAAATCATAAAAAAGCGAGACTGGAATTTGCCAAACTGCATGTTGACAAGCCACAAAGCTTCTGGGAGAATGTCCTATGGACAGACGAGACAAAACCGGAACTTTTTGGCAAGGCACATCAGCTCTATGTTCACAGATGCAAAAATGAAGCATACCAAGAAAAGAACACTGTCCCTACTGTGAAACATGGCGGAGGCTCTGTTATGTTCTGGGGCTGCTTTGCCACATTTGGCACAGGGTGTCTTGAATCTGTGCAGGGTACAATGAAATCTCAAGACTATCAAGGTATTCTAGAGAGAAATGTGCTGCCCAGTGTCAGAAAGCTTGGTCTCAGTCGCAGGTCATGGGTCTTGCAACAGGATAATGACCCAAAACACACAGCTAAAAACACCCAAGAATGGCTAAGAGCAAAACATTGAACTATTCTGAAGTGGCCTTCTATGAGCCCTGATCTAAATCCTATTGAACATCTGTGGAAAGAGCTGAAACATGGCGTCTGGAGAAGGCACCCTTCAAACCTGAGACAACTGGAGCAGGTTGCTTATGAGGAATGGGCCAAAATACCTGCTGAGAGGTGCAGAAGTCTCACTGAAAGTTACAGAAATCATTTGATTGCAGTGATTGCCTCAAAAGGTTGTGCAACAAAATATTAAGTTAAGGGTACCATCATTTTTGTCCAGGCCTTTTTCATGAGTTTTGTTTTTTTTTTAATTCTGTTGAACCACAGTTCAAAAGCAATGTCTGATTTTCATTGGTTAATTTTCATTGAATTTTTATTTATTATTACTTTTGTCAGATTCAAGTTATTTCTGTGACCATTGTGGGTTTTTCTTTCATTAACAGAGGGGTACCAACAATTTTGTCCATGTATGTACATTAGAGAGATACAGTGTCATCAGTTATACAATGACATTGATGAAATGTTACCAAAAGAAACATGAATGCTGTGTGGAACTTTACGTTTGCCAGAGTAATGTAACATATGCAATCTTCAATGCATACCACTATAACATATGTTGGTGAGGAAACAGTAAAAAGCTTAAAAACAACAAAATTACTATTGCACTTGAAGATGAAATACTCAACAGAGTATGCAGAGTTAACCAAAAGAGGACCCCACTAAATCCTCCCTGGACACAAGTACACCTAAATAATTTTCCTAAATAATCAATGCAAGTAACAGTCAGTACAGTTTTCAAGTCATCAACCATAGAGCATAATTAAAATTTCATTGAACAAACCCCCCAATGATAACTTTTTTTTTCAAAAATAAAAAACTCAAAATAATAATAATAATAACTTTATTTATATAGCACTTTTAAAAGCAAGGTTTTACAAAGTGCTTTCACACTCAGAAAAACAAAGCAGCAAGACAACAAAACACAACAACAAAGACAAAAGTGCACTCAAGGGGACAGAACCTAAACAAGATCAAACCAACTACAGGTTCAGCCAAAACAACAATATTACTGAGATATTAGAAATACAAATCCATGGAAGTCATGAGAGCTTTGATATGTTTCACATGACTACACTTGAGCTGAAACATCCTGGAACATCATTAAAACAAGACATCATAAGAACCCACGGGTACCCGGCCAACACAGGAACCCAACTACAGAACCTGAGACCAAGGGGACTGAAGTTTTAAAAGGCAAGTAAAAGAGAAGCAGTAAGAACTAAAACATTAAGATAAGTAAAATTGTAAAGGAAGAATAAGTGTAAAAGAATATGTCCGAGGTGTGAAAACGCTAAAAGGATACAAGCATCAAAGGTAAAAGCTAAAACCAGTAAGAACTGCCTAAATTAAAGACTCAAGATCATTGATATAGAAAATCAAAACAGTAAGGAGTAAGAGATATTAAAACATGAATAAGAAGAGTAAAAGGTACTAAATAAGCTAAAAATCAGAAGTAGTAAAGAATTAATAGTAACAATAATAACAGTAAAACAGCAAAAATAGGTGTAATGTAACAAAAGTGAAGATAAAGGGTAAAACGATGATTGAAGGAATAGGAATGAGTAAGAAGACGACATCACATAAATGCAAGTCTATAAAAATGAGTTTTAAGAAGTGATTTAAAAGCAGTGACAGTTTCTGTACGCCTTATTTCCTCGGGGAGGTCGTTCCAAAGTCGAGGGGCCCTGATGGAGAAGGCCCTGTCACCTTTACTTACAAGTCTCGACTTTGGAATGACCAGGAGGCCCCCACCAGAGGATCTTAGGGTGCGGGCTGGCTCATAAGGGGTTAGAAGTTCTGTAACACAAACTGGTGCCAGACCCTTCAGAGCTTTAAAAGTAATGAGTAAAATCTTAAAATCAATTCTAAAACTAACTAGAAGCCAATGTAAAGATGCTAAAATGGGGGTGATGTGATGTCGTCTGTTAAAACCGGTTAGAAGCCTAGCTGCTGCATTCTGGACAAGTTGAAGGCGGGAGAGAGATTTTTGGTTAATACCAGAGAGAAGTGAGTTGCAGTAATCTAGACGGGAGAAAATGAGGGCGTGGATGACTTTTTCCATGTCTGACTGGGAGAGGATGGGTTTTAATTTGGAGATGCTGCGTAAGTGAAAGAAGCATGACTGTGGGATTTTATTAATATGAGCTGCAAAGGTGAGGTTAGAATCAAACTGAACTCCGAGATTTCTGGCTGTTGATTTGATATTTGATGAAAATGAACCAAGGCTGTTATTGATTAAGTCTGAAGAATTTTGTAAATTGAACATGATTATTTCAGACTTGCAGGTGTTTAGTTGAAGAAAGTTCTGGGCCATCCAACAGTTAATATCAAACAGGCAGTCTTTTACAGCAGCTAGGCTTCTAGGATCCTCAGGTCTCAGGGGCAGGTATATCTGTGTGTCGTCTGCGTAGCAGTGAAAGGAGACTTTATGATTCTGGATTATTTGACCAAGGGGCAGCATATAAATAGAAAATAAAATGGGGCCTAAAACCGAACCTTGCGGTACACCACAGGTAAGGGTAGAGGTAGAGGAGGAGTGGTTACCTATGGTGACCGCAAAGGTTCGCTCTGAAAGATAAGAATAAAACCAGCTAAGTGCAGTGTCCGTGATGCCCACCCAGTTTCTAAGACGTTCAATTAAAATATTGTGATCAACGGTATCAAAAGCTGCACTGAGATCTAAAAGAATTAAAATGGCTCCCTCCCCTCTATCTGCTGCCAAAAACAAATCATTGGTCACCTTGAGGAGGGCCGTCTCAGTGCTGTGACCCGCTCTAAAACCAGACTGGAATTTCTCAAAGAGGTTATTGTGAGACATAAAAGATAAAAGCTGAGTAGAAACCACTTTCTCTAAAACTTTAGATAAAAAAGGAAGCTTTGAAATTGGTCTAAAATTATTAAAGTCAGAGGGGTCAAGGTTGGGTTTCTTTAAAAGAGGTTGGACCACAGCGTGTTTAAAAACAGAGGGGACTACACCTTCTGTCAGAGAACTATTAATTATTGATAAAATACTGGGTCCAACCGTGCTAAAAACCTCTTTGAGAAATTTGGTGGGAATAAAATCAAGGCTGCACGTTGCTGTTTTCATCTTGGATAAAATCTCAGATAAAAAGGACAAGGACACCGGTTCAAAACTGCTAAAATAATTAAAAACATCCCTACTGGTGTTAAAAATACGGAGTGGGGGGGTGATATTATCCCTGATGTCCTTGATTTTGTTGATAAAATAAACTAAAAACTTCTCAAATTAATGAATTATTAGGCACAACAGAGTTTTAAAAGATTTTTTAGGTTGTAAAGAACTGAAAATGGTCGTTTGTTGAGGCATTAGAAAGTCATATTTACTAAAATCAAAAGTGTTTTTCTATCAAAAACATCCTTACAGGCCAAGTTCCATGTTAACATAGGACCCCTTCTTTGATATCACCTTCACAATTCTTGCATCCATTGAACTTGCGAGTTTTTGGAGAGTTTCTGCTCAAATTTCTTCGCAGGATGCTAGAATATCCTCCCAGAGCTGCTGTTTTGATGTGAACTGCCTCCCTGCCTCATAGATCTTTTGCTTGAGGATGCTCCAAAGGTTGTCAATAGGGTTGAGGTAAGGGGAGGATGGGGGCAACACCATCACTTTCTCTTCTTTTATGCCCATAGCAGCCAATGACACAGAGGGATTCTTTGCAGCATAAGATGGTGCACTGTCATGCATAAAGAGAATTTTGCTACGGAAGGCATGGTTAATCGTTTTGTACAACGGAAGAAAGTGGTCAGTCAGAAACTCTGTATACTTTGCCGAGGTCATTGTCACACCTTCAGGGACCCTAAAGGGGCTGACCAGCTCTCTCCTCATGAATTCTGGCCCAAAACATGACTCCGTCACCTCCTTGCTGACACTGCAGCCTTGTTGGGACATGGTGGTCATCCTCTAACCATCCACTTCTCCATCCATCTGGACCATCCAGGGTTGCATGCCTCTCATCAGTAAACAAGACTGTTTGAAAATGAATCTTCATGTATTTCTGGGCCCACTGCAACTGTTTCTGCTTGTGAGCATTGGTTAGGGGGTGACGAATAGTAGGTTTATGTACGACTGCAAGCCTCTGGAAGATCCTACACCTTGAGGTTGGTGGGACACCAGAGGCACCAGCAGCTTCAAATACCCGTTTGCTGCTTTGTAATGACATTTTAGCAGCTGCTCTCTTAATCCGATGACTTTGTCTGGCAGAAACCTTCCTCATCTGTGCTCTGAATCAGCCACAAATTTTTTCACAGTACGATGATCAAACTTAAGTTTACGTGAAATATCTAATGTTTTCATACCTTGTCCAAGGCATTGCACTATTTGAGGCTTTTCAGCTGCAGAGAGATCCTTTTACTTTCCCATATTGCAGAAACCTGTGGCCTGCTTAATAATGTGGAACGTCCTTTTTAAGTAGTTTTCCTTTAATTGGGCTTACTTGGAAAACTGATTATCACAGGTGTCTTAGATTGATTCCAGTGATCTAAAACGCCCTGAGACACAATACCATCCATGAGTATAGTTAAAAAAAAAAAAATTAAAAAATAAAAAATTAAATGAATGTTTATGACACTAAAATTCAGTTTGCATAATAATGTGAAACGTGGTGTATTTCAGAGATGTTGCCCCCAGCTTGAGCTCCATCAGACTGTGTACTTCCACACTGACAACATCCTGAAAAAAGGAACTAGCTTTGCAGTGCATTTTCTCATATTTCCTTTGTAGTTCAAAGCAAAACCTCATTTTTGCTTGGGAGGTGTTTGTTATACATGTGGTCTTTCAAAGTTTGTTTTTGAATATACTATGCTTTTTTATTTTACCTGAACACGCTCAACATATATTTTCATTACAAAGTGACAAGAATTTCTGTGAAATTTCAGTGAATAACAATTTTTAGGAGATGTCTGCAGATGACAGACAAATAAAAAAATGAGGCAGGTTGTAGATAGCGAAAGACAGAAATATTAGAAATAAATATAATTCTGAATATTCCGTTTACCTGGAAGTGATTGAGAATAAGTCCTGAGTGAACACTCAATTGCCTTCAGCATGTCGTTTTTCAGTTTCTTCAGGATGTCCACCTAAATTAGAATAAAAATAGCAAAAACAGATTACCGAATCATAATCTTATTGTGTTCAAGACTTAATAGATCTTACATGAATGGAGGAACACCTATGAGCTGATTCAGGCAGACAACTCAAGCTGTACTAATTTTACTCTTGATATGCATCTTCATTTCATCACCTGACAATCATGTGACTGACAGTCTGTTTACATGCCAGGACATTTCCCGTCTCTCCTTTTGCCACTACCAGCAACAAAACAATGCTTTTGCGTTCAGCCACACCACAGAAGTCATTCACCCAGCTGCAGTTAACTGACAGCTGATTTGATCACTGTCTCCCACCCAATCAAAGGTCATTTCCTCAGCAAGGTAGTCCAATTAAGTATAACTGTCTCGCTAATCCCTGATTGACCAACACTAATCACTATACACTACCGCAGAAACAGCTTCACCTCCAACATCCCACCCTCCTCCTTTCCAGCCTAAAGCTTTGTTTCACACTTACAATCACTTTAATGCAACTTCTCATTGCATGTGACTTGCATGTCATTGACATATCTTTCTATGAGGGCAGTTTCTAGCACTGCGATCCCTGGAAAGTCCAAACATACTGGAGCATCATTTGATTCGAGTCTTTGCCACTGAGCAGATCTGTGTATCCATTTTGTAATAAACAGTTTAATCTAAGACAAGTGTCACTGGCTAGACGTCGTTCTGCTGCTGCAGTAAACATTGTAACTATAACAAATGTAAGTTTTACACTGAAAGTTAGTTTAAATGTGTCTTTGTAGACTGCTCAGATGACAAAAAATATTTGTAGAAAAATGCTGTTTGTGATTCTTTCATAATAATAATCAACAAAACTTGCTTGTTTGTTACACTGCAGTGTTTCAGTCTCAAAAGGCCTTTTTCAGAATAAACGATGCACATAAAAACAGAAATAAAACCAAACATGACAAACCCCCAAGATGTGCAGATCTCTCAACATCATGTTTGTCGCCTCTTCAAACATGTTGCTCTTGTTAGCATTAACATGTCTCTCAATTATGTTCCTCATGTTTTTCAGTGATCCTCTTCCTTCACATTGTTGTGCATCTACAAAACAAAAAAAGTGCAAGTGATTTAATTTCTCTCCATAGGGATCATGTTTTAGTCATGTTTTATATGCTAAGATTAAATGTCTTACCTTGATAGCATGGTAACATTTTTTCCGTTACTATTTTTGTCAGGCTGTTGTAGATTGCCTTCTTTCTCTTCTGGATGTCTTTGTGGAGTTGTGTCTTGATTTTGATTTCCTATGAGAGGAAAAAACTGTTTGTAAAGCTTTTATATCTGCTTTGCAAATATTCAGTATTTTATGTTAAACATAAGCTTGTGAAAAAAATTGGCTTAACACTTTCATGAACTTTTTGCTAAAACACGATTTTTGCTGTTGCATTTGTTGAGTCCCTTGCATTGAGAAACTGCTCGATACATAACTGAAATAAGATTGCTTTTTCCCCATCTCTTACCTCTGTCCTGAGATATTCCAGTCGCAGTTGCATTGCAGTTACATCTTTGTACTTCTCAACGAATGCCTCTGTGATGACTGAATAGCAACTGATGGCCCCATTGAATGGTTCTTGTTTTGATTCATTTCTGACAAAATTTTTAAAAGGAAAACTTTAATTAACCAAGAATTAACATTTTTCAGTTTCAGTAACTTTACTTGTTAGTTGCAGAGTGGAAGCTGTATTAATTCAATGTTAATATTTTGTATAGCAACAATTCATAACTAAAGTGCTCACTAGACACATTAAAGAAGGCAGATCAAGATTGCCCTCTTTGAATAAAGACTAGGTGTGCCAAGATTAATCACATTAATCTTGATTATCAACAATCCACACTTAGTCACCGCAACTAAACACTTGCTTTGTCATCCCTTTCAACAAATTTTGGCGAAGTCACTGCAGCGTCTCTCTGCAGCCACAGCGATGCAAAATACGTCCACCCTATCTCCTTGATTTCTAATTTCACTTTAAAAGATATCATAGACAGTTCAGTGGACAAGTCAAAAATCATCTGAACTTCGTTTTACCACACATTTACCTTTAACTGTCCCCTTGTTTACTTCTCAATCATAACAAGTTCCTTTTCTTGTGGTCAAGTTTGTGTCGTAATCTTTGATCTACCAATTAAAGCTGGTCTTTATTCAAACAGGAAGTCAATTAGCCTTAGTTGAAGACAGTCAAAACATCTACAATGACACAAAAAACAATTTAAAAGCAATGTCAAAGCCAAAAGAAGATTTTTAAAATGCAACACAAAGGATGCGGTTAATCTTGATTAACCACAGAAATCCTAAGATTAATTGTAATACAAATTCTAATTTCTTGACAGCCCTAACAAAGGTCCATCATACATCCACCATAAACTCAGCACTTATCAACATTTAGCATTTTTCCACTGGCAAGAAAAAAACTGCCCTTTACCAGGAAGAAACCTTCAACAGAACCAGATTCATGTTGAACAGCTAACTGCTGAAGCTGTGTTGGGGTTTGTGTTGTAAAGGAATAGAGGGAACTACAGAAAGAAGTAGGAGGTAGAGAAAGAGAGAAAAGGGAGACACTGAAACAGAAAACAGAGAGATACAGAAAGGTAGAAGAAGGTATACAAAAAAATGGGAAGAAGATGCAGAAAGAGAGAAGAGGGAGGTGAAGAGGAAAAGCAGAGCAACAACAATAAAATAAGTTTATGGATGTCCTGGTCATAAATACATCTTAAACTTGTATTATTGGATATAGCTTTATTGTCAGTGTCAATGATGGTAACAATACGTAAGAATAGGTCATAACTGTCATGGATGATAGAAGATGAAAACTCTAAAATAAGTTTAAGAAACTAAGATGATAATTAAATGCCTTTAATTAACCCCTAGATCCACAGTTAAGCTCTTCACCATTAACCTGGTTCAACTCTTTGTTTGTCTAAATGGACATTTTCCTTGCCTCAAAGGCAGCAAAAGGCTAATAAGTAAGAGGCTAATATTAAATTGAATTTACCAAAGATTTAAAAGCCTGATTTAGACTACATGCATCAAATCTACTTGCAGATTGCAGACCTGATGCGTGACAAAAAAAAAAAAGCATACTCCACCCGTCTGACTGGAAGCACAGGGTGACTATCAGAAATGTTTAAAGAACAATGGAGAAAATGAGACAGAGGACAATGACGCAGATAGATATTACTTAACATTACACGTCATCACACCTGTTTATATGAGGCAGCAGCAGTCTGTTATTAGACATTACAGTGTTCCTTACACTATTTCACTGATAAATCCAATTTTTTAACAAATCCCTGTGTGTAATCACAATCCCCTCCATCATTCATATGCATTCACCCTCTCTGTTTCAAGAGTATTCCAAGAAAACAAAACAGAAGCATCTGCCCATGCTGCTCCTTTTCTGACAGCATGACTAAAAATCTTGGAATAATTTTGCACTAGAAATCAAAATAACTCAATGGCAAACATGCACTTGGCATGTGCTGCAGTGCAGCCGTTTAATTGTACAGAAGCACAATTAATTTTTGACCAACAGCTTCAGCTTACGGACAACTAATTATATCACATACAAATAAACGTCCTATAAAGAGGTGAGTCTGTAAATGTATCCACAAGCCATTTTATTAAAGTGTGTCTGACCAAAATGTGTGCTGCTCCTATGTTTGTCACATACTGTACAACAATTAACATCCCTCCAGACTTCCTATTCCTACTGTTTTATGGTACTTGATGTACTTCATGCGTACACTCTGATTTATATCTGTGATGTCTTCGTTTGCATGGCATCACATGACGTCCATGTTTCAATGTATTTTGATGCTGCTGAGTTATTATCTCGTCCATATTTTTGTTTAGTTTCTTCAAGTGTTTGAATTCTGCTGATGTTGTTTGCCTGTCACATTCTGTTTGGGTGTGTCGCTTTGTTCTCCTGTTTGCTTCTGCATATGTCAAATAACTTTGTAAACCCATTTTTTTAAAGTGCTATATATAAATAAAATAAAGTTGTTATCCCAAACTCACCACTGCGCCACAAATACTTCAGCTCACTTTCTGTTTGAATGCCCCCCCCAACAAAATAATCCTTTTTGCTAGGAGATGAGAGGCATACATGACTGCAGAGTCAGATATCTGGCTCACAATGCATTTCATTTTTAAACATGTATTACTCTAAGGGGGATCACACTGAGTTCCTACTGGTTCCACAGCATATTGTTGCTTAAAGAGACTTTATTCTGGGATTCACAGTAATGACTAACTGAGGTGGAAAGAGGAGAAATGAGTAAGGGAGAGAAATGTAGCGCAGAATTAATACCTTGGTTTCATTTGGTGTTAAACTATACCCCTAATACTGCCTGTTGCAATCAGCACTGGCCCCTGTGGATAAGGTGCTATTTGCAATGAGGCTGATTTGCATGTGAGTGGCGCAATTTCGCATTTAAATTTGAATATTCCTCTTCTTACTCATTTCCACACGAGAATGGGGCAGGGGGACTGTTTACTCAGCTGAGCACTTGGCATGCAGTTTGTGTGCCACAAGCACACAAACTGCCTGGATTTTCCCTTTGTGAGTGCTCTGTGGATCTGACGCCATCTTTCTTTTGCCATTTCTAAAGTTAACAACATGCAAAAAGCTGTGCTATCCTTTAGCTATTCGCTATTCTTTCAGGGTTTCCTGCCATGGTTTCAAGTGGGAAATGTGGCTGCAGGAATTAGGCTGGCTTAAAAGTCTCGCTGCCAACTACCAATTTAGTGAAGCATTGCGTGATGCTGACAAACCAAAGCACAAACATGTAGTGTCTATGCCAGTGAATGTATGACACAGAGTTGACACAGAACTATAAATCAGATTTTAGAAGGAATTTCATGCCCTATTAGTCCTCATCAAATTCTTACGGGAATGTCTTCCTGAATTCCTCATCAATGCTCTCCTTCAGCTTTGCAGTTAATTTCTCATTGAGGTTTAGATGTTTCCCTTTTGTTGTTTTGCAGACGCCGTTGTTTGCAACAACACACTTCAGTGTCCTGTGAAACCCTCGTCCTCTTGCTTTTCCCTTCAAAAAACAATAAAAACATTTCATTAGATGACATTTTTTTCCAAATCTATAGTTTTGAAATAGAAATATAATATTAAGGTACTTTAGGATATAGGAAGAACTTCAAGGTACGATCACAAGAACTTTTGGAGTTCTCCACCCCATTGTTGAGGCACTTCTGAAAGGCAGTTATGGCCTTTAGAATTGGCGCTGACACTTTCAGAAGTCCATGCTCCAAATTTATTTTGAGGACTGTGCGCACATCTTCTTTAATCTGAGACTGAAAAACAGAAAAAAAATAAAATTCAAAACAATAAATTGCATTTACAACCACCAATTAATACAAATAAATAAATAATTCTTTATTAATGCTCAAAACTTGCTCTGTGCTTTTTGTATATGTATGTAAAAGTAAATCAGAGAGTAACAGTTTCACAAACAATGAGAACTGAATGAGAAAAGAATAGTTTGAGCTTGAGTTCAGGGAATTTGAGCAAGCAACTGAGGATCTGACAGGAAGCAGAAATTTTGAGCACAAACAGAAAATCTTAACAAGGAGGCAGTTCTGAGCACAAAGACAAGTTTTAATAGACAGTTTGAAGAAAAAATCTATTATAGTTATTTTGATGGTGTAAAATGCATTGTCTAACTCAATGGTTTTCAATTGGTGTGCCTTGAGGCAAGTCTAGGTGTGCATTGGGAATTTGTTTAACTATACATTAGTAATACAACTATGCAACAACTAAAGATACTATAACCAATGTCCTAACTGAATTCGAGCACCAGACATTGCATTGTATCATGCAGCATGGCATGCTCACTGTCACTGTTTTCTGATAAATATGCAATTCTCTGTCCTGTAAATTGACTGTTTTCCATGTGTAAAATATAACATATCATGCTTTCACTTAGAAAGTGGAGAATTGGAGGTGTGGTACCTAGCCTCTAATGGTTGTGAGCCATAAAATTTCATAAATGGATATGGTGAATATCCATGCATCACAATCTTTGTTTTGTAAAACACACTAACAAGTTTCAGGAGTGGAAAAAGTGATGAAAATTTAGAATATCTTGTGGTAGAACACTCCTGGTGCCTTGTCTCTGTGCTACCTCTTTTCTTGTTTTGTCCATCTTAATATAAGTGACAGAGAGGAAAACAGGAACAGGATGATTGGAGATAGACCTTTCGACACTGAGCTGCACTGCACTTGCTCACAGGCTGTCAAGATACTACAAAAGGAAACTGTAAACAAACTGATTTTGTAGTTGGGACATGTTCTGACACATGTAAAAGAGGATATTTTGCAAGGACACGAATATGGTGTGTCTAGAGTCTTCAGCTTGATTTTTGGTATGTCTTGGGCCAAAAAAGTTTGAAAACCACTGGTCTAACTAAAGTGCATAGCTCACAGAGATTTGGGTTGTGTCTGTCTACATTTTGCTCCTCCAAAATCTGATTTGCTACCCCAAAATCCTTAGCAATGTGTGAGGGGACCCACTCTTGCTGCTCACTGAGGCAGGTGGGAAAATCAACTAAGTGCAGGGCCAGGTGTGTGTGTGGCTGACTGGCCTTGATTGTGACCAGTTGTGGGGAGCTTACTTAAACTCTACTGCCCTGTGCTGACTCATTGGGTGCGTTTGAAAAGTCCATTTTGCTTAGGAAGGTTCCTACCTGAGTGAAACGACCCGGAAGTATTTAAGTGTCGGCCATGGTAAGGACTGTTCGAATTCTCCAAATGGTAAGGAAAGGAGCTTCATTATCTCCTTTATTATCTCCTTTAGCCTAGAAAACACTGGACCATCCTTTACCAAAGGAGAGATGAAAAGACGTCCCACAATGCTTTGCGTAAACTTCATTTAAAGTGACGCACCTGTTCACTGCTTATCAGAACAAGTGAATAACTTGAATAACTAGAATAACTTTACTAACCCCGATTTAAACCATAAAATTCAGTCAATCGTATAATACACGTGATAAATGGAAGGCAGTAGGGATGAACAGAGAAATATTACAGACATGAAAACTTTGTCATCCAACTTATGATCAGGATTTCATTTCTTCTAATTTCCATTTTATTTAAATAGTAAACTGATCAGTCAGTATCTTAAACTGTATTTGTCTTGCTATTTTGAAATATTAAATGTTTTATTAAAAGTGATAAAGTCGGCATGTTGCTATATTGTGAGTATTATTTTATTAGGGGTGCACCAATCGATTGGCCAAGATCGGTATTGGCACCGATTTCCTTAATTTTAGGAGATCAGCGATCGGCCGATCCTTGTAAATAAGATCGGTGGATGAGATCGGTTTCATATGCCTCTACCTACTAAAATGTGAAAAATGAAAGACTACAGGAACTGATATAATCTAGTAGTTTCGACAGCAATGCTTTAAACCTTTCATTTATATTTAAGAGAACTACCTCATGTGCAGTTAAAACAACAAGTTTGTATTGTTTCACGGGTATTGTTCAATGTTATTCAATAAAATAAGATTGGAACATTGAAGGTGTATGCTGTCAGTTATAAAGAAAAAAATCTGTATTGGCAAAAATCGGAATCGGCAGGTCAGGCTTTTTAAAGATTGGTGATCGGCCAGAAAATTGCAATCGGTGCACCCCTGATATTTATCATCATAATTACGCAGGGAAGACACAATTTATAGAGCTTTTCACAGAATGAGCTGAAAGGAAGATGAAACCAAAGTATACTCTGTAATAAATTTAACAGAGACGAGAGAATTAAAGAAAAAACTATTAGGTAGTGTATAAAGCAAAAGTATTTAATATCGTTATGAAACAAAAGGACTTGAACATTATTCATCTCATTGTACTGACTTAGTAGAAAGTTCAGATTAAGAGAAAGGTTTCTGCTGTTCTAGATGTTCACAGTTCCTCTTCCTGAAGAGACTTTAGGATATAAAAATCTTAATGAGCTCATATCTCTGACGTTTTAGCGTTCACAGTACATAACAACACAGAGAACGCACCGAGTGGAAGTTGTGAATTTTGTAGTCCATCAAAATTAAATTGTAGTTTTTACACAAAAAACACACGTCACGTCCGTAACATTCGCCTAGAGAAAGTGCAGTCGGATTCCTTACTCACCACAGTTCTCCTTTCCTATCCTCTAACTCACACCTTTCCTTAACCCTATGACGTTTCTCGTTGGGGTTAAGGAAAAGTGAATAGGAAAGGACTTAGGAGGTAATTTTTTGGACTTTTCGAACGCACCCACAATTTCACCATTAGAGATACTGAGCTAATCTCTGTGTTTTCTCTTGTATGTGTGGTAATAAGAATCTGCTGAAGCAATTCGATAATCTTTGAGGTGTTAGAATTACTTGGTACTCAAATACAGTGCGAGTCAGTGCTGAGTACCCTTACTCAGTAATTTTTCTTCTTCTTCTGACATGAGCCTTTTGGCCTTTCAATTCTATTTAAGGAGAGTTTCTCAGTCTCCCTAGAAGTTTAAGTTAGTAGTCACCCGCATGGCAGTGGTGGTTTAGTTCTTAGAGGTATTTGTGATCGGGAGCTTTTGGTTTGTTTATTTTATTCCCCCCTACCAACTGATCACGTGCGATTTTAGTGGTTATCCTTTTAGGATAACTTTAAGAAATGACTCATCTGCATTTGTGTCCCAAAACTCCCTGTCCTGACAGCAAAGATTGACAATTTACTTTGTCAGCCATGGAAGAAAAAGCTGTTATTCATGGCAGTTTTTTAAAGTATATTTTCGT
The DNA here is from genome assembly GCF_018320785.1 of Cheilinus undulatus. Lineage (NCBI taxonomy): Eukaryota > Metazoa > Chordata > Actinopteri > Labriformes > Labridae > Cheilinus > Cheilinus undulatus. The sequence goes on along the minus strand of NC_054885.1, from coordinate 32,509,743 downwards.
ACTAACCATATTGTAAGGCCATTTGTTGTTTTTTTTTATATAACACAGTTTATATATTGTGCTGTAAGTTTTTTGTCTTGTGCAACTGAACTATCAAGCTTATCAAGTTAATGTGCAGCCCTGATATGTTACATCATCATTTTGTGTCTTTTGTGACACTTAAAAAATAAATAAATAAATAAATAAGATTAGGATAGTTCTGATACTTGATCACAACAGAAGTCTTGTTACTTGAACATACCACTTCTCCACAGCGGGCCCCTTGAATTAAGGACAGAATCCCTTTAGCTCCTGACACATAGTTCAGTGTCTCTGTCTCTGATTGACGGTCACTGAGGTCTTGCAAAAAGTCCAGAAGTTTGGGGATCTCTGTAAATAAATGTAACATTCATCTGGCATGAAAATTTTCTTAGGAATGTTTAACATGTTTTAAAAATTCTGTGATCCACAAAGTTAGAAGCTGGCTTCACCTACCAGTGTCTTCAGGTTTTAACCATTCTCTCTCCTGAAACTCTGTGGAGCTCACTGCGAACACTTTGAAACATTCATCACTGAAATGTTTCTGAAAAATACAAATCAAAGAGGTTGGAACTGGTGGTAGAGAAAAATGCTGTTTTGTTTCTGTCAGTCTATAAAGCTTACCCGAATGATGTTTTGTTTCCTAAACTCTTTCATCAATCCTTCCTTGGCTTTCTTGTTCCTGGCTAATATGGCAGAGCGAACATCAGCTGCAGATCTGTAAGAAGTAGGCAAAATCAAGATGTGCTTCATTTGGTAATCAAGACCATTTAACTTTAAATTATGACACTTCTAGTTTGTGATAGTCCTCATTATGCTCAAAATCAAAGGAAAAATTGTTCTTCAAACTCACAAACATGTAGTAAAAGTATAAAGTATATTTTTATACTAATTAGTGCCACAGAACATATTAGATATCTTTCACATGAACCACCAAAAGTGTAGGCAATGCTAGAGGATTTAGCAGAGCAAGTGATATTTGAAGGACTGCAGGTAACAGGCACTTTTTCATGTTGCTGAAAGCAAACTGTCTGTGACAGGTAAATTCTCATGTAGGGGGATATACTTCAAAGATTTGCCAGCAGTGACTCTCTACAACCCTCAGTGCCAAAATCTAATTCTCATGTTGAAATAAAAATGCACTTACTGGTCTCTTGACTTTTTGACAATGTCAGATTTGGTACAGATAAAGTGAATGCGCTGACACTGGCCACCATTTCCCATATCACTGCTGGCATTTTCCAGAATCTCCCATGGCTCTTTCTCTGCTAATGCTCTGTTAATTTCTGCCACAACCCACACAGTGGAACAGTTACCAACAACCTAGAGGGGATTAAACAAATCAGCTATGAATATCCAAATGGCATTGTTTCATAATAAAAACATGGTACACTGTTAATACAAGTTTAAAAATACATATATAAATTCAAAAAATGACCTCTTTCCACATATTATCTCGTCTCTTGTTGCGGTCCCCAGCTCCAGGTAGATCCACAAGTGTGACATGCTGGAGGAAGTCATTATTTGGCACTCTGATAGTCACACACTTAACCAGGGGCCAAAACCACCTCCTAGTGTCTTCACCCTCACAGACAACTGTGACACTTCGTGTGTACTTGACGAGTTCTCTGGAGAGCATTTCAGGCTGCAATTAATAAGATTTCCATTAAACTCACCATGATGGGAACAAGCCTTTACTGACATTTTATAAGCAGTTACACTGATCATCAGCTCAACACTGGCTAAGGTTCTAAGTGACTTTCCTTTGAAAAGTTTGTTTGAGAGGTGTGACAAACACCTGTTTTTCTATATCTCTTAATCTCCCTTAATCCCATCTTAATCTATGTTGAACTCGTCCAATGGACTTTATCAAACTCACTCTGTTTAATGCGTCAAGTCCCCAGGTTCACTTTATATTTAGATTTCTTGTGCTCCAAGTGTGTGGAATCTTTCACACACTTATGACCAAGACTCTTATCACTGTACTTCATACCAGTTTTACAACCACCTGGGTGGCCTGCCCAGATAAACTGACAACTGCCCAAGTAGACTGATGTGCCATTTCGGCATTTCATATTTGAACAGTCCTGAGAACGCTTTTTTTCTGCTGTGTATACACCAGCATTTAAGCCTAATTTGTAAGCATGCATTTGGTTCATTTCTCCAGTGTGGGCCTGGATTTCCGCATGGGATTATGGGAACTGATCACAAAATATTTAATTTCCACAAGTTTTGTTGTCACATTGCAGAAAATCCTGCATGAATTTATAAACCAACAATGATTTTAACAGTGTCCCCCACAATAGCAAACAATCTGGAAATGAATGATGAGGGAAATGTCACAGCAGAATGAGCGCCTGAAGCCTGGATCATTAGTGCAGCAGCTCACTTTCATGTTTGGGCAGTTGTGAGTGCACAGCTAAGTTGACAATGCAACCTAATATTTCTCTCACAGATGGTGAGTGAGCCGCTACATAGCCTATCCAGATGTGCAACTGCCTTTCGCATCTAGCTCTTGCTGCTGCTTGTTTACGTCACGACTCTGCTGCGCCTGAAAGTACTCCCCCTAGTTGCTGATTGGTCCTGTCACTTTCTAACTGGGCCCAAATGGTTCAGATGGGAGCTTTGCAAGATGGATTTGCCAGTGAAAAACAAGGAAACGGGCGTATCCGTCTGCTTGCAAGGTTAGATGTTTGGAGGTTTATAGAGCTGAATGAGAAGTTGAAGTTGTGAATGAAGTTGTGATCAAACCACTAAATACCTAAATTTATGAATAAAAAACGATTTATAAACTAAAGAATGAAAATTCTGAAGAAATTGGGCTTTGATTGATCACTAATAATTCAGGCTCAGTAACATTTTAATGCTGTAAAAAAAGCCTATCTTATCCATATTAAATAGGGTGATGAAGCCTATATCACAGTTGACTTTTCCTACACTACATTATTTGTTAAATGTTTGTTGTTTGTACAGTACAGGCTAAAATAAACAACTCATGTTAATTTTTGATGTGATATTGATGCGGAATAAGGTTATGAAATTGTTATACAATACATTATAGTTAATAAGGTAAATGCCAAATATTGGTAGATATTAAACAGAAGTGAACTTTTTTGTGCTTGCGTGTGATATTGGCCCTTTCCACTGGCAACCACCACAAGTAAAACTCAGACTTATCTGAAACACTGAACACTATGAACTTATCAGTTTTCTTACTGAGTCAAATGCCAAGGTCTTTTTCCCAGACTCAAGAAATTCTGGAATTTCTCGGAAATGTCTCCTATTCATGAAATCGTCACTGGCACAGATTTCATCCCATCTTGCTCCATACAGTGCTGACAGCACTTCGACAGCATCATTATAAACATCCTCATCACTGACATTATCATCGAAGCTGCTACTGTAGCCACTGTCACCACTGGCATCGTCATTTTCCTCTTCATTGTCTGCATCCCCAAGGGCGATTCTTTTCAGGCCCTGTAAATCATCCTCCAAATCCTAATTTTACAAAAAAAAAAAAAACAAAACACACAAAAAACCATCTACTTGGTTTAATTGAATAATATAAAATAAACGCATCTGATAAGTGACCAGCATCTGTATTTTTGCATCAAAAGGATAAATTCTGAAATTATATTTAGCTGACGTTACCTCTTTAGAGATGAATTCAATCTCTGCCTCATACTTCTTATTCTTCATGTTAGCTTCCACCTTAATGATGACTGTTGTGCAAGCATTTAAATCTCCTGAGGGCAAGAGATTCCTCTCTCCAATGAGAGTATTTATTAAGGAGCTCTTCCCAGCCCCTGTTCGACCAAAGACACCAACCAGCTCCTTCTTCTCTGTCTCCAAATCATGGATTTTTTCACTGTGGTACAACACATTAAATGTTTTGACTTATGATTCTGGAAAATAAAACAATGTGTCCAATTTAGCAACACATCTATGAATAGCCAACACAAGGAAAATGAAAACAGCTTTGATAAATGTTTCTTAAACTTTAAACTCTAATGATAACTTGATTTATCAAGTTTGACAGTATCTTTAAGCTCATTGTTTCTTTACATCCCAAGCAAAGTTCTATGTATACCCTATTTGTCAAAATTGATTTATATTTTATTCTGCAAAGCTGAAGATGGTGTTTTTTTTTTCCACTTTAAATAGTTCCAATTTAAGATCAGGCAGTATCTAGGACACTAAGCATTTATTACAGGGACACTTAAAGTAGTGTATATTTTGGTTCACACAACTCACCGACTGACTGACTTACATTTGGAAAAAGTATCATAGTTGTGTCTCCTTTTGCTCTTTCTCTCTAAAAAGTTGAATTAAAAAAAAAACCTTCTATCAGGAATGATGATATAATGATAATAATTAGGGGTGCACCGATCGATCGGCCAAGATCGGTATTGGCACCGATTTCCTTAATTTTAGGAGATCAGCGATCGGCCGATCCTTGTAAATAAGATCGGTGGATGAGATCGGTTTCATATGTCTCTACCTACTAAAATGTGAAAAATGAAAGACTACAGGAACTGATATAATTTAGTAGTTTCGACAGCAATGCTTTAAACTTTTCATTTATATTTAAGAGAACTACCTCATGTGCAGTTAAAACAACAAGTTTGTATTGTTTCACAGGTATTGTTCAATGTTATTCAATAAAATAAGATTGGAACATTGAAGCTGTATGCTGTCAGTTACAAAAAAAAATCGGTATCGGCAAAAATCGGAATCGGCAGGTCAGGCTTTTTAAAGATCAGTGATCGGCCAGAAAATTGCAATCAGTGCACCCCTAATAATAATGTTCCACGTGCCTTAACTTGGATGAATAATTTGGTTATAAAAATGAATTTACCTACTGTTAACTGCTTACAACAGCAACTTTCTGCTACAGTGTTTTTAAGGAACAATGTATGATGTCCATTGCTTTTGTATTAATATCTGGCCAGTGCCCCGTACAGTTTGACTTAAAATGAAACAACAACTCAGTGCCATCATGTTTTAGTACTATGGCTACATACACTGCCTGGCCAAAAAAAAAAGTCGCCACTTGGATTTAACTAAGCAAATAGGTTTAGCCTCCTATTGGATAATTACTGCATGGGTGATTATCTTTCAGCTGGCAACAAGTTATTTAACCCCAGCTGATGCAATGAGTAACTTCTAATTTCTTAAACAACCACATCGAAAGACACATCCTGTGGTCGTGGAAAAGATATTAGTCTATTTAAGAAGGGTCAAATCAATGGCATCCAAAAAAGGCTTCAGTTTGCTAGGGATCATAAAGATTGGACTCTGGAGGAATGGAAGAAGGTCATGTGGTCTGATGAGTCCAGATTTACCCTGTTCCAGAGTGATGGGCGCATCAGGGTAAGAAGAGAGGAAGGTGAAGTGATGCACCCATCATGCCTAGTGCCTACTGTACAAGCCTGTAGGGGCAGTGCTATGATCTGGGGTTGCTGCAGTTGGTCGGGTCTAGGTTCAGCAACATTATGTGCCCAAAGAATGAGGTCAGCTGACTACCTGAAACTGAATGACCAGGTTATTCTATCGATGGATTTTTTCTTCCCTAATGGCATGGGAATATTCCAAGATGACAATGCCAGGATTCATCGTGCTCAAATTGTGAAAGAGTAGTTCAGGGAGCATGAGACATCATTTTCACACATGGATTGGCCACCACAGAGTCCAGACCTTAACCCCATTGAGAATCTTTGGGATGTGCTGGAGAAGGCTTTGTGCAGTGGCCAGACTCTTCCATCATCAATACAAGATCTTGGTGAAAAATTAATGCAACACTGGATGGAAATAAATATTGTGACATTGCAGAAGCTTATCAAAACAATGCCACAGCGAATGCGTACTGTAATCAAAGCTAAAGGCGGTCCAATGAAATATTAGTGTGTGGCCTTTTTTGGTGGCGACTTTTTTCTTGGCCAGGCAGTGTATTACTGTCTTATAAAAGGTCAGGCCCTTGCAATAAACACTACATGATGACATGTCAGTGAGGGTGTAACGATTCATCAGTGTATATCGATACATCAACTGGTTGATAAACTATTAAACGAGATCAATAGAAAGTCAAAAAAGTGATCTACATCGTCACCTTTAAGGTACTCTTTTATTTTGAAATTCTTCCTATACTCCCGCTGTTAGTTTCTGCCTTGCTGCACATTCCTCATCAAGCTAGCAATAAACTGCACTTGCTGACAGAAAGCAGCCTAGATGCAGAGATCCACTCTTCTCTCAGCTTTGTGGACATATTTCAGACAGAGACTACTACAGGACAGGCCTCTCACCTTAACTGGCTGACCTCGTCTACATTTTTAAAATCTGTATCCAACTAGTCTGAGAGCATGTTTGTGGCTAAAAAAACAAACACTAGTTAACATAGAAACACATAGTGAAGCTTGAATTAGCTACAGACAGCAAATGGAGAGGAAAAGCCTGCTGCATGTCATGAATTGAAGCCTTAGATTTATTAATAAAGATAAAAGTTGATAAAAGTAATGTGATTCAAGCAGGACAGCTGCTCTCCTTCCATCCCACCCTTTCTTACTCATTATGAAGCTGCTCGTAACGAGTTATCAGCCTTTGAAATAAAACTTTGTCCAAACCTAGCCATTTATCAGAACCAAGATTTTAGTAAATGAAAAATCATGTAAATTTATAAATATAACATCATATGCTAGTTTATCTTAAATAATAATCTCATACTGTATTAAGAAACTACAAATTAACTAATTAGCTATATTGCAAATTAAAAGGTCTCTATGTAACGCTTGAAGGACTATGATAGGGAGAAATAACTATTCAAGTCCACATGTATGTAAATAGGTTAAAAAAAAAGGAAAAAAGAGGCTGCAGAAAAAGAACATATTGCTCAGGAGTTATCAGAGAATATGAATGGCGATAAAACTGTTTCTCACTTAAAATGTTTGCTGTTTTGCAACCTCTAATTAAAACAGTACTTTAATGAAATACAGGCCTTCGTTTTATTTGTTGAACATTTTTTTTTATAAAATACAGAAACTTTGAGAAATTTAACTGCCAAAACTTTCTTTTCTGTACCTGTGAGAAATTTGAGCAGAACATTGTCTGATATTGATCACGGGCTCTTATACTGAACCAAATCAAAATAGTATTATAATAGATTCTGTGATACTGGAAAACACTGTATCGTTGTTAAAAAAAAAAAAAAAAAAAAACCTATATTGTGTCGTATCGTGATAAAACAGGTGATTTACACCTCTACATGTCAACAGCTTGTGAATAATACTGTCTCTCTGTAAAAACGTTCTAACGTGCCAAACATTAAAATAACTGCAAAAACTTAGACTCATCTCCAGAAACCTGCCACTAATTCATTTGTAAGCCTGACCCTTCAGATAAATACACAATATAAATCAAATTTCATTTTTACCTTAGAAAATCATTGAGCTCTGTCTTAGGTAGTCCATCCTTCACCCTCTTCATGATTTCTTTGGCTTTAGACAGTACAAGTTTTTCTGTTTGATTAAAATAAAGAAAAAGAAATGAATTTTACATGACAAGGAGAGATTATTGTAGAGAGCATGAAACCCTGTAAGAGATTTTGGGGAAAACTACTGGACTGTTTTTGTTGGGGGTCTGTCAGGAGATATTAGAAACTGGTTACCTTTCAGCTTTTAATTAAAGGTAATTGCTCTCATCAGAGCATAGAGGGAGGCAGCATCTGTCATCAAATGATATGGGTCACTGACAACGCACTTTGGCATGATTTCATGGCAAAAATCCTTGACATGACTGTTATTCAGATTTATAGTTTCAAAGCTGGTAAGATCATCAAATAACTTTCATATCAGAATTTCCAAGTTCTTAATTGTCAGGGTGGCACAACTAAAATCATAGGACTTGTACTTTGAAATAAAGTTGAATTTTATTTTAAAGTATATGTATAGAGTTTCTAACAAGGACAAAAGTAATGTGTCTATGTATTTTCTTTTGTTTTAGTTAGTGTTGCAAATGTCAGGTGGTACAACTGAGTGTCACCAAATGAAACATAATAATATAAATTAACTCTCTAAGATTACTTACTTTTCTTCCAAAATGCTAGCACTTTTAAGTTAAAGATGCTTTACACTTACAACCTTCTTCCTGATTATCAAAAGACATTATGCATCCGTTGTTGAAGAGGGAAACAACTAACTGCTTCAGAAAAGTCACAATAAAGGTACTCAGGTATTCCTCATATTTCCTCTTATGTTTTCGGACGGTGCAACCTCAACGTCAGGTGGTGCAACCAGATAAAACGTTGATTTAAAGCAGCAGATACAATTTTGTTTATTTTGATGGCAATGGCAATGGCTATAGTGTTGAACACATTCATATGTATATTTTTATAATTATATTCCCCATCTTTCAATGTAAAACTGGATGCTAAAGACACTAAATCCCTGGACAACAGAATTTACAATCCTAAATTATTTTAAAGTATACAAATATGTGTGAGGTACTGTGGAGTGGACAGGACACTTACAGAGGTAATTGCAAAACATATTGTGTTTGCCTTAAATATAAACGTTTTACCTTCTGTTGAGGTTTCACGGCGTCGTTTCATTGGTAATTGGAATCTGCTGGTCCCCTCATGAGGCACAGACTTTCTTTTACCTGATTTTTTATTTATTGAAGAGAAAAAAGAGGCATTTGCCTCTCAAACTATTAAACATTGTCTCAACTATTTGGTTAAAGAGAAATATTATGGCAGAAAAAGCAAACATCATCAGCAAAAAGAAGACAATTAGATTACTGTGGACCATACCTTTATCTGTTTCATTAGGGTTAGGCAACACCTGAGGATGAAAGTTTTTGGAAAAAAAGTTTACACATGCTTTAGTCTGAAGAATTATTTAGATAATATATTATTTACAGTAATTTATTTTCAAGTAATACTTTATCCCCACTTTAACAATAATGTGCAAATGCAGTTCAGATGATGATATTTTTGTGTAGCCCTTTAACCTTATAATAAGTTCCTTTAAAGTCAGATAAAAGTTCAGTTTTGATATGATGATGGTTTACATCAGTTTATCGAAAAAATAGTTAAAAGAAATTTTAAAATAAATACTATTTTTTTTGTGTGTGCAACAATTACCATCCCATCACCTCAAGACTCAAGACTCTGCAGCAACAGGATAATCCTTTATATGCAGCAGAAGGGAAAAATGCTCCTGGAGTTTTTAGGCATGATGGCGTTGCACTGGCTACCACTTTTATGTTTTGTATACGTGTATTTGTCATACGTGTATACTTCAGTATTGCTGATTTGCATAAACTCTCAGCAAAGATAGTGAGGACTGGAGATAGCTCACTTCTTCTCGATCTCCAAAACAAGGTCACGAATCCATACAGCACAAAAAATACGTACGATGTTGTAACTTACAATTTAAATCTGTCAGTGATCAGTATTATCATTGTTCACAATTTCAGCATTTTTATTTGCTTTTGCATTCCCATCACAGAAATCATCCATTCAGTGATGAGACTGACAAACCCTTCAAGTGTAGTCAAGGACAAAGCTGGAAAGTGATATCTGGTCTAAAGTTAACACTTTTTTCTTGAGTCAGAGACGATTCAATTTGGGAAATTTTTTTGCATCAGATGTTGGAAAACAAACACTTAAGTAATTTTTATACAGATTTTTAGCCTTACCTGTGCATCCTCAGCTGTTTCTTCATTCCCCTGCAGACAAAGCAAATAAATGTCTCATTCTGTCATAATCAACATTTTAATCAAACTTTACAGAAATACACTTTTGCTTAAAAGTTTGGGACCACTTGAATTTTTCTTGTTTTCCATGGAATAGCTCATGAAATTAGTCTGAATAGGAAATACAGCAAATGAACTGGACATGCTGACATTGTCAAGAGATAGAAATGATTTTAATGAGAAATGTTCCTTAAACTTTGCCTTTATAGAAAAAAAACACATTTTGCAGCAATTTCAGCTGTGCAGATCTTAGACATTCTAGCTGTCAGTTTTTTTAAGGTAATCTGATGAGACTGCACCCCCATGCTTCCTGGAGTATCTCCCACAAGATGGATTGTCTTGATGGAGTCTTCCTTCTTACCATAAGCTGCTTCCACAACAGCTCAATACTGTTCAGGTCCCAAGACTGTGCTGGCCACTCCATTACAGTCAGAATTCTGGCTGACAGCTTATTACATCCCCAAGGAGGTTATGTGATCAGATGGGTTTGTTTGTTTGTTTGTTTGTTTGTTTGTTAGTTAGCAATATAACTCAAAAAGTTGTGGACGGATTTTGATGGAAATGTCAAATGGCATAAGAAAGTACTATTGGGAGATATGGCTAATGGCAGAGGTTTGCGCTGTTACCACTTTACACCAAGAGATGGCGGACATGAGTAACTTCAATCCCAGCAGCATTTTGGGTGTGTCTCTGTTCAAAGTTTTGGAGTTTATAGAGTTTGAAAGATGAACGCCTGGTCGAGGAGACGAGTCGGAGCGTAACAGAGAGAAAGACAGCGAATTGTAGCGACAATACTCCCAATGCTGGGAGGAATAGAGGAATATTCACCCTTTGCCATGACTTCCAGTCATCCGGTGAGACCATGGGTGCATCTGTTGGCACCCGTAGCAAAGCTAATGCTTTGCCTCACCGTGTTTCCACCCCACCGGGGAGGGAGTACTCAGTGAATGCCGTGCTGGAGGGCTCATGGGGACAGATCCAGGAGTTTTTTGAGGGGTTCTTCACTATTGGAAGGTAGGGCTAATGGCGGAGGTCTGCGCTCTCTGAGTGTTTTTCTAGTCCTTTAAATATTTCGTTGACATTTTGGAGGTGTGTTTTGAGTCACTATCCTGTTGTAGGAAATTGGTCCTAAGCAAATGCTGTCCCCGGGGTATGGCATGGCATTGCAAATTCTTTTGATAGCTTTCTTTCTTTCTCTTTACAAATCTTCTATTCTACCCCCTCCACAGCACCCCAGACCATCACGCTGGCTCCACCTCGCTTGACTGATGGTTTTAAGCACTGTTCTTGCATCTTTTCATTTGTTCTGTGTCTCACAAATGTTCTGTTTGATTCAAAGACCTCAAACTTGGAGTCATCCGTGCACAACATCTTCTTCTGGTCTTTCAGTATCCAGTTTTTTTGCTCCTTTATTAGTAAAATGGTTTTTAGCTGTGCAGCATGATTAACTTGGATTAGCAGCCATACTAGGAGATTAATGCAGAGGACTGACAGTTGCTGATAACTGTTTGTGAACTGCATGAAAATGTATTTCTTTGGAAACCAAAGAAATTTGCCTGTGATCCCAAACATTTCAGCACTAGTGTATGACTGAAGAAGTTTAATAGTTGTCATGTGAGCATATCACCTTTAGAAGGACAGAAAAATGATCTGTTTCCTGAGGTGTTTCAAATTTTTCCTGCTGGTAAAAGGAGAAAAAAGAGATATAAATGGGTCATTTTAAAAGATTTTCTGAAAGATTCTAGAAATGATACATTTGTTGTTATGATCCATCACATGTAATCATTTAAACTCATCTTAATTTAGGAGTATTACCTTTAGCAACTTGAGTCTCTTCTTGAATTTTGCCCTTGGTCCAACTTTTGTGATCAGATTACTGATGTCTTCATCAGTAAGATCATAAAGACTTTCCTCATCAATGCCTTGTTCTGTTATTAAAAACAATCAGATTATTCTGGTCATGAAAAACTAAACTGATTCTGGATATGGCTGGATGTCTGTACAAGTCAGCATTGTTGAAGTGACACCTTCTGTGCAACTGTGATTTAGTTTCTCAGGTATGGTGGGAACTACCTGTGACAATCAAAAACGCATGGTGGCATTTTACCTTGAAATGATGGTATCAACTCGCTGAGCTTCCATTCGGTTAATTTTTCACAGACAAACTCATCCATGACCAGAAACAGCAACTGTAAAGAGATGTTTAGATTTGAGCCTGTTTTACTATACATATAAGTAGTTTTATGAAAATCATCCTTTTTATATGTCTTTTAATGCAGTCCCACCCTATTTGTATTATACTGTAATCAAGACTAATGCAGGTACTAGAGCTAATAATGCTGGACATGGAGACTGGGATTGCACTAAAACTAATGGCACAGAATTCACAAGTAATAATGCACAAAAGCCAGACAGGTTTAATGAATGTTATTGATGTCTGATGCCCATACCTATGTAAACGTAGCTCAGTTAGTCAGTGTTAGATTGCCTCTAGCAGAGAAACAAGAACACTCAGTAAAAAGAGTATAAAGATACCAGAAAGCCCTAGAACTTTAAATGCAAAATACTTTTTGGAATTTCCTTAGAGCTGTGATGCCATCTGAAAAAAGCACAAATTACACCAACAGTGATCATAAATGCTCTGGTAAAAAGGACAGTAGGTTTAAAATGTAGTGAAGATGCATTTTACAATTTCATATATATGAGAAATAGAATCGATAATCTCATAATGGATGGGATATTTAATTGCAGCTTCCTTAATAATCTGTAACTATTCTATAAGCTCTCTGTCAGCTTTGTTTCAAAGAAATTTGAGGAGTACATTTTGATTTTAAACACAGGGACATGCAGCAGAGCCACAGCTTCAATGGTACAACTGGAGAAGATTTAAGTTGACAAAAGCTCCCTCCATAGTTGTCACTGTGTTAAAATGCTGGGAAATATCTAAATGTGATGATGAACCCTTTAGCAAGGGAAATGTCTATTTAAGTCTAACCAGACTTCATCACATGCGATGTCCAATTTTATATCATTGCAGACAAACTGTCTTCATTCAAAGAACCTCTTAGTTAAACTGAAATACTGTGAAGCTCTTAAACTGCACATGAAGGAACTGTTGAAGATATGCAAACGTTTTTAGCAGAAACACACAACATCAATTCAAGGAAATGAGTTCAACCGAGCAGAATTATTCAAACAAACAATACATCTATCCCTTTAATTGATAAGTAACACTATTTACATTTCATACTACTTACATTTCCTTCGAAATCCAAATATAATAGCTTGGATAAAAAAATGCAGAGAGCTCCAAAAATGGCGGGATAAATTCTGCTAGAGGATTTAGTGTTCACAGTACTTCCCTGTATCTTTTCCCTTCTGCTTTTGCTCCACCTCCTTGGGTATTGCCATTAACTCTTTACTTCCTTTCACAGCCTCATGCACTTTATTACTCACAGTAAACTTCTTTTTTGCAGGACTCTTCTCTAGCCTTTGTCACTAAGGCATCCCTAAATAGGCAAACTCCTCTGGCTGAAGGGTCTTAGACCTTTTAATTTTTAACCCCAATGTCTGACTTGCCACTCAAGGATGTGTGTAACAAGAAATCTTATTCTAAACATTAAGGACTGAATTTAAATATTCCAGCACCTGGAACAAAGTTTAAACTATACTTGGATTGATGTACTTCCTCTCTTTTTATATGACATCATAAAAATCAAAGAACTTGTAAGACAGGTTCTTATCATTGTTGCAGCAATGGTGACTCCTACTGGTTATTCTGGGTACTTACACCGTCAGATTGAAACTGTGAGAAACCATCAAATACTTCATACCTGCCCTGATCATTGAAGGTTAGAGGGCAACAAAAAGAAGAATGTCAATACCATGTGACACATTTAATATTTTCCAAAGTGTTGCCTTGGGAGGTCTGGAATGCAGAAAGTACAACAAAAACAATAAAAAAAACTGGTACATTTAGAAGAAATATAAAAAATTTAGTAGGAAAAATTGTCAATTTAAAGTGTGCCAAAGTTGTGATAGTTTAGGATTTTTCTTTCATTTCTATTGTCATTTAGTTTTATTTTTTTTGTTTTTAATTTCAGTGAAGCCTTAATTAGTCTTTACTGTGTTTTTTGGTTTAGTTTAGTTTGTATTTTTGCAGAAAGCTCAAGTTAATGTAGTTTTTATTAATTTAAGTTTTTTGACAATATTCGTGTCAGGGAGAAGGATCAGAAAAAGTAAGCGTCATACAATTTTTAAACACATGTAAACAGGCCTCTCTTCAGTTTTTCATTGTTTTTATACAACGCAAAACCAAAAATTAACCAGAGTCTGAAGTCTCCAGGCTTGGGTGTGCATGTCAGTCAGTAAGCTGCTGTCAAAGCCTAAAACTAAAGATATTTTGTGTATAATTTTATTCTATTTTACTAAGTTTTTTTTTTTTTAATATCATAAAGTTTAGTACTCTTTCTGTTAGGGCTGAAAGGTTTGCAAAAATAATCAAATAGCATTTTTTTCCCTAAATATTATGATTTAATATGCAATTATTCTTGGGTTAATCTTATGTATTTTTGACAAATTTAAGCAACAAATAATTCCATGAATAAGACCATGTGTATTGAAAACAATGAAATTACTTCTGAAGCAATTAATCCAAAGTAACATGAATCTGAATATGGGGGTGCAACAAACCTTAAGGAGGCGGCTAGGGTGGGGGAGGTGAGGATAAGCTTCATCAGTTTTAGATAGAGTTAATTATTTTTGCTCGTATTGCAAATGTGATGTCATTTGCTTTGTTTACAGGCATTACCATTTTATGTTACTCATTTTGATTAAGAAAAACATACATAAAACACAAAAAGGAGGAATTTGGAAACCAGTATAAAAAAATGACAGTTAATTGTTTGCATAGTGTGCATGAAATCTCTGCCAGTGCAAAAAATTGAATTATTAAACTGGTATTTTGACACATTTCAAGTTCAGGAAATTTTGCAACTTCTGCGATTCGAAAATTGCAGCAGGCCATTATACAATTTGATCTAATTTGCAATTAATTGCCCAGTCCTACTTTCTATGGCAGGGACATAGTGTTAGACACTGTTGTTCCTAAGAAAACAATACCACAAAGCTTTTGAGCATTTCACGTGCAGGGATTTTCTTGTATTCAAAACTTGTAGGCAAATACAAGTTTTGAATACAATACCATACAAGTGCTTTGTTTGAAGTGCTGCCATACGGTAGAAATAAAAGCGTCCAGAGAAAATAAAGTTTAAGATTTTCAGCAGAAATTGTGCTAATTCAATACAAATATCAAGTTTTCATTCATTTTCCACTTCCAATAATCTTGTTGAAAATGTAATAAGCTTTGCCTTCAGCCTGCAGTGTTCTAGCTGTCATCTTTTGAAATGCTAATACAGAGTCCAAAGTGCCATGGATGTACTTTATGTCACTGAAAGACATAAGTCATACAAAGCAAGAGCAGGAGTCTGCATTAAACTTTTGATTTCGTATTTTCTGTTCATACACAAGCACTCTCTGTTGGTCTGTTTGTCCTTCTCTGCCACTGTTGGCAACATTACAGTTTTTTTTTTTTTATTTAGGTTATATTCAGCACCTTCCTTGTAATTATAAACTTAAACATACTGACAAATTGTAGGAACTATTTAGGGGAAAACAGCACAGTGATAAAAAAAAACATCCCATAAATAACCATTAAATACAGAGAGGACAGAGAGAAAAGAGAGGACTTCATTGTGATACACTTTCTGATTTCAAGAGGAAGTAATTTACAGAGTTTGATCTTTTCCACCCTGGGGATGGCTTTGAAAAAAGGAAAAACTATTCACAACAACTGGCGACTACAAATAAGTATACAAAACACCAGACATTTACCATTTTAAAGAAATAGGTTTCTCCTCAGAAAATAGCTATATTTTTTGATGAACAGGTACTCACAACTCCATGGGACGCTACCTGAGGCATGTGCAGGTGAAAACAGGTGAAAAGTTGTCGGTAAATGTCAGGCTGGATGCTGCTGTGTAGCATTCCTCATATGATCCTCGGTTTTCTTCAACTGGTAAAAAAAACAATGACCATTTATTATGTCATTTCAATACACAAAAATCAAACATGCTATCATGTTCGTATGTTACTAACCTACCTTGCGTACACCGCTACTGGGCCGTTAATCGTTATGCTACCATCGCTAGCATGCTAGCTCGCTAATTAGCTTACAAACTTTTAAAAATGCTGCTAAATGTGAAAACTAAAATCAACAAAAGCGTGTGGTTGCATTCTTGGAACGGTGAAACAACATAAGCTAGTAGGAATATCTCACTTTTGACAAAATGTATGGCAAACTCATTGAAATATGGCAGGTAGATTGACACTCCGTAGGACGCTACCCTCATTTTGGGCAGGCGACGGCTGAAACGTCTGTAAACCTCAGGCTGGAGGATGCTACTGTCCAAAAAGTGCTTTAGCTGACTCAATAAAGCATTCGCATTCCTTGCAGGGTCCCCAGGTTGCTGAAACAAACGTCAAAGGATATTTGTCCCTCTCCCCAAACCTCATAGTATTTTCATTGGTGTTAGTATTTTTTACCTACCTTGAGCACGAGCGCTGCAAGTCAGCTGAGGGGCTGCCACTACTAGCATGCTAACGCGCTAATCGCGATTAGCATCCAAACTTTTTAAAAATGCCGCTGAAAGAGATATAATAAGTAACAAAGTAATACAAGCGTGTATTTACCCCCCGAAGACGGCAAAACATCATAACACATGTAATATAGCTCACTGTGTATCAAAGTTTTGACAATATTCACATTTGAAGTAAAGGCTTAACCAGCTTTGTCCAGTCTTTGTGAAACAGCAGTTTTCAACACACTAATGCGATACCACCGTTTGAAATTAATAATATAACTGACAGGAGAAAAGACATTGTATTCACTTGAGTTGCATGACAAGCAATATTTAAAAAAATAGATTACTCCCATTTAAGCATAATTTAAATCTAATTAATTTATTATAGCGCAAGAGTAGAAATTACTATTACAATACATGACCCTAAATGAAACATTTAAATTCTAATGTTTATTTTATAATTATTAGTCATTATTATTAGTCTATTATTATGCTGTTTTATTTTCCTATCTTTGCCATTGTAAACAGTAGGCTACTATGTAGTTACAAAAGGTAAATTAGTCCTAGAGGTTAAATTTCATGAAATGCTGTATGTTCTAAAGAATATCATTTAATGTTGAAAGTAAACGTAGCACAAAAATTAAGGAAATGTGTCTGGCAGGTAAGAATATTGGTCCTTCAGACCAGACTGACCCGTTACAAACATTTATTTTTCCCCATGTACATTACATTTCTGAACAGCAGGTGATGTAAGATGTGCCAAGAGGTTGTGCAATACGCCAGTATGCCACTGCTGCCCAGGGTTGCTAGGTCTGGGTGACAAATCTAGCCAAGTGGTTGATAAAAACTAGCCCAAAACCA
Source organism: Cheilinus undulatus (assembly GCF_018320785.1). Taxonomy (NCBI): domain Eukaryota; kingdom Metazoa; phylum Chordata; class Actinopteri; order Labriformes; family Labridae; genus Cheilinus; species Cheilinus undulatus. Next base: position 32,492,473 of record NC_054885.1, on the reverse strand, counting down.
AGCCAAACACTAAAATTCAACAGAAGCCAGTAAATCCACCAGATTGCTTGTGTGCATGCAAGTGTGACACTTCTATGCGTGGCGTGTATGTCTATGTGCCAGTGAGGCACAGCGGCTCTTTGCGGCTCCATGTTCTGTTTACCTGCTCCTCTGCTGGTTGATTTAGTTGTATTGAGGGTAAATGAAGTAGTTGATTTTGCTTTGGATATTAAATACACATACATAAGACAAAAAAACTACCTGCGGCTGTACGTAAAAAGTAGCCCAATTCCGCGGGAAAACAGCTGACCTGGCAACCCTGCTGCTGCCAGATGTTTGCTTTTATGTTGATGTGGAAAATTGTTACAGGATGTAATGTTATGTGTTCTGTATGATCTGTATGTATGTATTTATTGATTTTGTAACTGTGGGACAGAGTCCAGGACACATTTTCCTATGGGGACATTAAAGTCTATCTTATCTTATCTTATTATATTTCTATGTTGTAACCATGCTTCTAGGCAATAAATCTTAAACTGTGGAAAGCCTGTCTATTTCCCTTTTAAAAGATGCCACATCTGTAAGGAAGATGCATTTGTGGGATGGGCAGCAGAGCTGAGTATGTGGGTTGTGCCCATGAAAAAATAGCCAAATCTTCATGACCAATACCAAACAGCTTATTCTGCGATTGACTCTTGTTTGGGGTGTTTTGTGGATTGGATGATTGAAGTCTGAGGAACAAAATTGCAACTTAAAACTTTATCTATTTAACTAACAGGATCCCAAGCAGTATGTGAAAGAACAATACACAGCCACGACAGCCTGGCACCTCCTCCTCATACCTGTCACCAGCCTGGTCACACACTGCTGTGGGATGGCATCCCATTCTTCAACCAGCATCTTTCACATTTCAGCCAGTGTGATTGTGTTGGTCTTTCTGGCACAAAAAGCACACCCAAGCTGATCCCACAAGTGTTTAATATGGTTGAGGTCAGGACTGCTAGCAGGCCATTCTATCCTCTCCACTCCCAAATTCTGGAGGTAGTCTTGATAAACCCCACTCTAATAGTGCCCACATCACCTCTGATTGTGTCAAAGGATTTGTTAAGAATATACTAGGCCAATAAAAGTATCTCAGTTCTTATTGCTGTCCTTTAGTCATGCAGTATGTATAGCTTATCAAACAAGCATCCCACCACATAAAGAGAAACTTCCCTGGATTTAAAAAGCTCCAGGCCTCTTCAGAGAGTATGAGGTTTTAAAGCTTCTACTCTTTGACCTGGTCAGACAGACGGGATGGTGAGATGGACACAGAGGTAATGAGTGAAAGAGAGAGAGAGGCGACAGACCCCCTTTTTCCTCTGAGCTCTCTAAATATGACACATCATGGAGGCTAATAAAAGAGGTACACTCACCAAATTAAAAACACAATTTTATGGCAAGAGAACTGCTTTAAATATTAGCCGTGTAGCTGAAAGTGAAGCATTTATGGAGCCCATTCATAGCCTGACCTTTTCTCCCACCTCTCTCTTGTCATCCCCTCCCTGCTGTAGTTAACACAGAAAACAAATTCTAAATTATTCAGAGTGGGAAAACATAAATGCAGGCATATGGAACTTTACAGCTGCTGAACAGAGCGCACAAAAGACAAAGTGTTGGCTTCTAAGTTCTCAGAGAAATCCTTGTTTTATTTGCAAGACTGTGTTTGTGTTCATTTGGGCTTATTTAAAACTTTCCAAAGTACCTCGTGCATGTTTTAGGAAAAATTAAATCTTACAGAAAAGCTGCTAACTATTTAGGATGGGAGTGGTTAAAGACTAGGAGGAACCAGCGTGAATGCTGTCTTTCTCCTTTGGACAGAATATTGACAGACACATGGAGCGACTGACTCATACTGCACTACTCTACACACATATACATTATGCTCTCTCCCAGTGTATTTATGCATAAGACGCTTGCATCTGTTGTTTGTTAATCTGCTCAGGGGTGATTCAAGTAAATTGGAGGCCCCTGGAAAAAAACAGCATGAGGCCCCTCCTCATTTATCTGAAAGCAGTCATAGTGAGTGAACAAACTATTTTAATGCTTTTTTTTTTTTTTTTGTTTGTTTTTTTTTTGTTTTTTTTTTGTTTTAGGTAAAAAGGCCCCAGTTCCCAGAAGTGCTTATTCATCACCTCTTGGAGGATCATCAGGCCTTGAACTCATCTTGTGTAAACATCATAAAGTCTCAAGACTAGATGTCACATGAAGATGACAGGAGTATTTATTCTCCATCCATTCTTCTTTGGCAGTTAAAGGGGGACCAACACCAGGCAGGTGGTCATTATGTTATGCCTGATCTGTGTGTAATACATACATGTATAATAGAACCTGAGGTCCAAGTAACAGCCTGTCTTTGCCTGATGGTAAAACTGCCCATGAATCTCTGTTTAAATTCAGTGAAGATTTAAAATTTAGACTTTTCTTTCTACTTTCTTTACAGAGGGAATGATTTGGTGTCATTGAAGAAGAAATCAGTGAACATTTCTGACCTACAGATGGCGCAAGACAACCATTCATGAGACAATGTTTGACCCTTTAACTCTGCAGTGAGGTTTGACTTGGTCAAAGACTGAATGTGTGGTTCTTAAGTTTGCATTTCTTCTATTGACATGTGTGAGAGGAAGTGTGCTGCTCCCATTACAGCATCTGTGAAGGAAGATGAGTCACACTGAGAATAATATTGACCCTCTTTCTCACACCATATAATACTCTTTCATGGGCAGTGATGCACTTTAGAACTGGAGTGCATGTCTATAATGTGTCTGATCCCAGTAGTTCAGTCTGAGGATAAGTCAAGGAAAGCAAGTTTAATACGTTTACATTTAGTTCTATTTAAGCTGAAATGGTTCATCAGTAACACTCTAGTTTATGGTGAAATTTTCACCGTTAAATATTATCTGCTAAAAAGAGCGCTAATTAGTAGCATACTATTTGCTTATGAGTCATTATCCAAAGCTTATTAGTACCTTATTCTACAAGACCATAATCTATGGCTAATGGGCCATTAACTGAGAGTTTTCCCTTAATAGCCTCCTAATTACTCCATATTAATAGCAGATAAGAAACAGTTCTTCATTCTTAATTACTCAAGTGTTACACACGTACATTGATTAAAAGCCTCTGTTAAGTTTTGTTTGGTAAAAGTATATCACTGTTTCATTAAAAGAGTGAAAAGCTGTTAAAAGGGCACAGTGAACCTCTTAGCTCTGTAAAACACTTGTCTTGCTGGACCTGGTTAGATGTGTAGTAGAAGGTCTGCAGGACCCAATTATTTTCATTATGCTGTCTAAAAAGTGGATATAATCATGCACTTTGATCCCACAGTAGTTTAGACTGAAATATCTCTCCATACTCTGAACATACAGCCATCATTGACTGGTAAATGATTTCTATCTGCCCTGTGTAAACATATAAAAGCTATATCCGACTGTGGAAGCTCCTCTCTGACTGTTTGACTACACAGCAGCAGTGTTAGTGGAAGCCTGACTGGCTTCCCTGGGATCCTCCTCTCAGTCCCTCCACAAACAGAAGGAAACCTCGAGGAAGAGCAGCTGATTGATTCAGTTTCCAAGCTTCCTTTTGCTGGAGAGAGTCTGGGGTAGTCTGGAGGTGCACAGGGAGCTGAATGGAAAACTAAACATGACAGCACTGGAAGAAGGTACAGCACAGTTAAAGTGTGGTAAGCTTCGAAGACTTCTCAGTAGTTGCAACCATGAAGACATGCCTTCCTTCCCTAAATCTCACCACTGAATGTCCTGAAAACACACCAGAGCGCCCACGGTCAGTATCAATATTTGCTGTACCAGTGCAAGACTCCTTGCATGTTATTGTGTGGGAGAGCTGCCTCCATGAATGAGGTGCTGGCTGCTGTTCACAGACTGTTAAATTGCAAAAGCAGGTGAGCATGAACATAAGAAATCTAGCATGCAACATATGATATCTATCATACAACATAGGGAATCTAGCATGCAACATATGATATCTAACATACAACATAGGAAATCTAAAATGCAACAAGCAAATCTAGCATGCAGCATATGTAACGCAACATATGATATCTAGCATGCAACATATGATATCTGTCATACAACATAGGAAATCTAGCATGCAACATATGATATCTATCATACAACATAGGAAATCTAGCATGCAACATATGATATCTAACATACAACATAGGAAATCTAGTGTGCAACATATGATATCTAACATACAACATAGTAAATCTAGATTGCAACATATGATATCTAACATACAACATAGGAAATCTAGGATGCAACATGTGACATCTAACATACAACATAGGAAATCTAAAATGCAACAAGCAAATCTAGCATGCAGCATATGATATCTAACATACAACATATGATATCTAGCATGCAACATATGATATCTGTCATACAACATAGGAAATCTAGCATGCAACATATGATATCTATCATACAACATAGGAAATCTAGCGTGCAACATATGATATCTATCATACAACATAGGAAATCTTGCGTGCAACATATGATATCTATCATACAACATAGGAAATCTAGCGTGCAACATATGATATCTATCTTACAACATAGGAAATCTAGTGTGCAACATATGATATCTAACATACAACATAGGAAATCTAGCATGCGACATATGATATCTAAGATACAACATAGGATATCTATCATGCAACAAGGAAATCTAGAAAGCAGCATATGATATCTAACCTGTTACATAGGAAATCTAGCATGCAACATATGATATCTAACATACAGCATAGGAAATCTAGCATGCAACATATGATATCTAAGATACAACATAGGAAATCTAACATGCAACAAGGAAATCTAGAAAGGAGCATATGATATCTAACCTGTAACATATGAAATCTAGCATGCAACATATATCTAAGATACAACATAGGAAATCAAGATTGCAACATATAATATCTAACATACAACACAGGAAATCTAATATACAACAAGAAAATCTAGCATGCAGCGTATGATATCTAACATGTACCTTATGAAATCTAGCATTCAACATATATCTAACATGCAACATAGGAAACCTATCATGCAATATAAATTTAACATGCAACATAGGAAATCTAGCATACAATAAAGGAAATCTAACATGCAACACAGGAAATCGAACATGCAACATAGGAAATCCAACACTCCTAACCCTAACCTTTGCAATATTATGGTTTTATTCTCTGGCAATTAGGTGGTGTTTTTCCAGTATATTCCTTAGAAAAAAGATACTAATTTTCTATACAAGTACTTTGTCATTTATTTTTTATTCTTTTGTTCTTGATTCCAAAGAAATTGCCATGTTATTTAAAAACAACCTTGTATTGTGCCTTGAATATCATTTAACACAACACAGACTTTTTTTTTTCATAGAAATTACTTGAAATTTCTCAGTGAGGAAGGGCCCACTGTAATTTTGTGGGCTGATATGCTGATTACCTTCAAGTTACTTGTGAATCATCAAGGAATGCATTCAGAAATGACAAAAAAATACCTCAAAATTTTGATGGGCAGAAGAAAGAAGCTACCTAAAAGATGAGAATTATTACTTTAATCTAGTTGGCAAATATAAAGAAATTACCTGGGAACTATCAAGCATTTTAAACAGAAAATTATCGGCACATTTCTAAAAAACTTTGGGAAAAAAAACACCTAAATACCAGAGAACTGCCACCAAATTATGAGGAATTACTAAATAATCATACTACTAATTAATACATTAAACTACATAAATACATATTATTATCATATTTCTCGGTCAATACTTGGTAAAATTCCAAGTTATTACAAGGTAATTACATTACTAGGTATTTATAATTATTACCATTCAATTAATATGTAATAAAGGATAACTAAAATAAAGAGTTACCATAGCATTTCAGTAGATTTTCACCAAACTAAAATATTTCAATGATAGACATCTTTAAATCAACAAGAAGATCACTTGGCTTTTAGATGAGAAAGAGAAGGATGACACACAATAAAGGTCACCATCCAAAGTGGACATCTTGATTTCATGAGTCTCACTGCCCTTAAGGTAACACTTTTAATAGGCATCCCACCCAGGCATGCAAAAGTCATGAGCTCCTGTCAGGTGTGGTTGTAGGTGGGATACACCTGAGTCATAAAGCTTTGCTCTGTAACTAACAGTCCTCCAGCTGATGGCCCATTAGATCTGCAGGCTGACCTAACTGCACTGCCCAAGGGATCAGAAATAACAGGGCTGAATGGAGCAATTGTGAACAAAAAAGGAAAGAGGGAGGGTGAGTAGACACAGCAAAACTTGCATCAAAGTATTTATTCAGTACACACCACCACAGAGCCTGGGGTGGGGGATTAGGGGGATCTGTGCCTCTCATATGATGTCAGCTAAAGAGGGGAATTTTCCACATTTTAAAAATAAAAACGACAATGGGGTTCAGTGGTTTCCAAGCATATCATGTTTGTGCTGTGGCTAAATATGATCATGTGCCTGTTAGACAGATAGCATCTGAATCAAAGCCTTGAAAGCTCCTGCTCTCCTGTAGAGGGAGATAAAAGCCAGCACTACATGACCAGTGTGGCTTCAGGCCAGAATCCTAAGACTACTGACATTTATTCAAGCTCTAATTTTACACTCCTAACAAATATTTATTTGAGATAAAACTAAGAAAAAAGATGGATCACAGAGAAGCTGCGCTTGCCAGTGGAGGTGCACTGAGCACACAGAGGCTTATTGTAGAAAGTAAGAGCAGAAGAGTCAAAATGCCTTGACATTGGACGGGTCCCAAGAGGGAAACGCACACAGATATGTTTCTTCTTGTAGCTTGTTATGCAAGTGTCTGCAGTTGTCTTTGGCTCTTTTCCCTCTGTAAAAATGAATTTGTGTGGAGCTACCTGAAGAACTGTTTTTGTCTTTCATTCAGGCTAAGTAAAAGTTAGGATACAATTTCCAAAGCAATAAACCCAAAGTAGAGATTCTAGCTGCCTGGTGATGTTCTCTTCTGTGCCTCATCTTTCATGTCAGGCTGTCACTAGCGTCCTGCAAGGTCAAGTGTTGGGGTCATGTCAGTGTGGTGCCAAGTGTCCTGGTGTCTCCATTGCTGTAAGGCCACACTAACACACACATGTACGTACAAGGAATTCACACGCAAAATGAGGCAGCCACATATGCCAGGGGTAAACATGAGGACTGTATGTTACATGCATACTGCACATGCATGCACAAATGTATGCATGCTCGTACAGACTGTAGACTCTATGATGACTCTAGTCTCTTTGCCACCTGATCAATCATCCCAGCTGCCATGAGATCTACAGGACAGGCATTCCTTCCTAACAACTGGAGAAGGAGCTAATGTGTGTTTGTGTGCATGGAGGAGGAGGGGATTGAGACATTAGGAAAAAAATGTAGCTTAATACTGGCTACACACTAGATGATTTTAGGCCTGGTGATGGGGTGGGTGTGGCCTAATGTGCCAAATAACCCTCAAGTGTGGTGTCGATACACTTACAATTTTCCGTATAGGGAAAAAAGGGAAAGCAATCTGAGGCCCAGAGTCATGGGGGGCCCAAGGAGGTTAGCAGAGACATGGTTCATCCTAAATTTGAAGAATGATCTGATGTTTAACCTGCATTTTTTATATCTATTTTTGTCCAAAATTGGCTTTGGCCAGGACAAATAACACACCAGTTAAAAGTGCAAAGACATGCAACAACATTACTGCAGGTGCAGCTGCCCCCTGTGACCTGAAAATTCCCCCCCTCCATTCCCATTGGCAGATTTGGCATTGCTGCCCAGATTGTCACAAGAGTACAATTGAGAGAGCACAGCACAAGCAAAGCGCTAGACAGGAGGAAACAACTTTAGTAAATTCCACAAAGTACATCAAGTCCAATCGGGAACAGGTGCTACCATGTACTGCTAGAGGCACCAGCTGTGAAGAAGACCTCTCATCATCTCTACCGATAAAATTGTTTTCAACAACAAATAATGACCAAGGTACCAAGCGCTGGGTCATTCACAAAGAGCTGGGTGCAAAACCCCAGAAGTAGAACTGGACCGTGCAAGCCAGCAGTGGTTGGGAGACTCATTCTACTACTGGGGACAACAGTGGAGAATAGTCTAGCTAAGTGCATAGTGTTCTCTAAGGAGCTAGGTCTTTAGCTTTCTCTTGAAAGTACAGAGGGACTCTGCTAATCGAATGGAGTTGGGTAATTTATTCCACCATTGAGGTACAACAGAGGAGAAGTGACCTAGGGTCCTGATGTGATAGAAGTACCAGGCACCTTTCACTGTCCGAGCGTAGAGGTGTAGTACTGGATAAGAGATTCCAGGTAAACAGGAGCATTTTTTAGTCACCGCTTTGTAAGCAATGATGAGAGTTTTGAATTTGATGTGAGCTGCAACTGGAAGCCAGTGTAGACAAGTTTAGATGTGCATGCAGGGATGCCTGCCAGAAATAAGCTGCAATAGTCAGTATTAGGAGGAGGGTTTTCCGTTGGGTGTCCTCAGAATTCCATCTCTGCTTTTCGCAGATGATGTGATTCTCTTGGCTTCTTCAGCCGGGTACCTCCAGCAGGCACTAGGGCAGTTTGTAGCTGGGTGCCAAGCTGTTGGGATGAGGGTCAGCGCCTCCAAGTCCAAGGCCATGGTTCTCTGTTGGAAAGCAGTAGATTGCCCCTTTGGGTGGGGAGGGTGTCTTTGGCCCAAGTGAAGGAGTTCAAGTATCTCGGGGTCTTGTTCACAAGTGAGGGTAGAATAGACTGTGGGATCGACAGGCGGGTTGGTGCAGCATTGGCAGTATTGCAAACGTTGTACCATGCTGCTGTGGTGAAGAGGCAGCTGAGCTGGAAGGCAAAACTCAAAATACAGCTTGATCTTTGTCCTAACCTTAACCAATGGCCATGAACTCTGGGTAATGACTGAAGGAATAAAATCGCATGTTCAATTGGTCAAAATGAGATTCCTCAAGAGTGTGGCTGGGCTCAGCCTCAGAGAAAGGTTGAAGAGCTCAGATGCTGACTCGTGGCCAGAGGCAACAGTTGTGCGACTGCTTTGTGACGACTTCTCCCCGGCACATTTTTGGATATCATTTGTAAGACCATGTGTCTAATGACAGGATGGGAGGGGTCAGTGACTTGATATGGTAGCATCAGCCACACTACTACAAACATGCAGGGCCCTTTCCCAGACCTGATCCAGCTCACTGCATACTGGACACCCAGGACCTGGCCGGCTGGACCAGACATCGGGGGAGACCGCCTGTGTGATGGGGCATGGGACTGGAGCCTAAACACCCATTATTACTCATGGAAGCTAACCTGGAAAGGCTGATGGTAGGCCAGAATTTAACGTTTGTCATCAGGTGAATCCATCTTGCAAAGCTGAGACTCTCATTTCTGGTCAGAGAATGGCTGGACCAATCAGCATCATTTGAGGAGAAAGGGAAGGTGGCTGTAAATACAGCTGTTGGAGTCAGCTTTATCAGAACTGGACACAAAAGTAAAGTCATTCTATGGAAATGTCTAACAATCTATCTGACTAGTCAGGTCAAATAAAAGCAACATAAATACACCTTTGATTTATCATTGCTTGTTTTGAAATGTAAACCCTTCTGAAAATGGTGTATGCCTTTATTTTTGTAATAAAACCCTGGCAAACATAGCTGGAAAATTATCTGCAAAAGAAACAGTTGAGGCTAAAACTTATGGCAGGGCACGAAAAAAGCCTCCAGCTCAGGCCATGTTGATGCACGTTTGGCATCGGACTTGTGCAAAAGAAGTAAAGGAGTAGTGAAGAGCAAAGCCTCAGTGCATAAGGTGCTTTATCTCCCCTGCTGTCTACATCTTTCACCCATTCCCTCCCTCTCCTTGCCTCTCTGTGCTTTGATATTTTCTCTTTCTTCTGTTTGCTGAAAGAGCTGACTGTGCTGCTCTCAGTGAGTCCACCAAGTCAGTTTGCGTGCTAAGTATTGTTCCCTTCTTCCTCAATATGATGAGAAAAGCTTGAAATAACAATGTCTTGGGGCTGAGCGAGACCTCTCTGTTCTCTGTTTCATCTTTTCCTCTGTTCTTGCTCCTCCAGATGACAGTGATGCTCTTTGCAGATCTCCTGCAGGTGCAGGTCTTTTGACCCCGTCTGGGACAAATTGCACACCCATCCTTTTGCACACTGATACCAACACTAAGGGCTCATTTATGCTCCACGCAAGTAGGAAAAAACATTCATGCGTTATAAACGTTATAACCATCATTGCCCAAATGCATATCTTATGCTGGGGTGGACATTGAAAAACTAAACTAGAGATCACTGTCTCTCATGCACCTACACCACTCCTTTGCTGTCCTGTCTATCCCATAAACTGTAAAGGAACAGTCCATCTTTGTGCCAAAGTAAGCTAACATCATTGACATGTTTGTATTTTCTAACAACTCACTCAATATTCAGCGATATTTCCTCAAAAAACTCCATTAAGTTCTGCCTTTTTCTTCTACCAAATGATTCTTTTGCTACTCTGAGTAGAACTGTTGGCTACATTGTTCAACACTGCCCCCACGATTGGTGGTAGTATTACAACATCTAGTCCGTATCTAAAAGCTTTGCGAGAACGGATAAAAACAGATGAAATGATCGGCACAAACATTGTGGATGGAGCTTTTCCAAAATGATTTGCCTGTAGGCAGAGATGGAATCTTCTTGCTTTGCAAGGTTAGCACCAACAGACTTTGAATCACCATGAGATCCAGTGTTCGCTCATCCAGCTCATATCTGCCCTATACTCTGGTACAGAGAATGCTATGAAGTGTGATGGCTCCACCCCTGACTTCTTCACGGTTGATTCCAGGATGAGGCAAGGGTTCATCATAGCCCCTAAGCTCTACAGTACCTGTATAGACTCAATAATAGGGTGGATTAACTTGCCACGCCTGATGGATTTGTTTCAAACATCCATCTGGTAAACCACTCATGCACAGTGTTTGGGAAAGGGCAGAGCCTTTGAAAGAAAACTCGGAAGGTGATTGGATGAACGTTCTGTCTGTCACATCTTTATGGGCCAATCAGAGCAACAAAACGTGACGTAGCCGCTACCGAGCTGCGCCCCTACTAAAGGGGTAAACTCCAGAAAGAACTGCATAACACAAACCATGGCGACTGTAGACATGTCAGCAAACTATTTTTGCTGTTTTTGAAAAGAAAACTCACTGCTGTTCTTTGTTCTTCTTTTAACGAAGAAATGTTGTCAAGTTCTGATAGAACTGGGGCTTTAGCAGCATCCATTTAGTATTTAGCAGTTATGTTTTCCGCCATAACTGCATTGGCCTCTTGTTGCTGCTTGCTTACATCACAACTCTGCTGTGTCCCGTCACTTTCTAACTGGGCCCAAACGGTTCATACGGGACCTTCGCAAGATGGATTCGCCAGTGAGAAACACGGAAACGGGCGTATCCATCTGCTTTGCAAGGTTAAGGGTGGGTGACAGCGGCAGCAAACTGTGAAACTGTTAACACTGCTATAAATGCATTCACAAACATATACATGCTTGCACTTTGCATAGGACTCTGACCCTTGCATTCTCTGCAGCTACAAAATAAAGCACGCACTGGTGACTCCATCTTAGCTGAAACCTGACCTGTCAGGTAAGAGAACAACAGAACTCCCCCTTAAATTTCAAGCATATGTTACAAACAGCAGCATAAACATGCAAACAAGAACTAACGAATGTGCAGTCTGGACCTGCTGACCTCAAGGAGATCATGTGTGAGGCATAGGCTGCAGCCGCTGGCCTCACCAACTCCAGAATGTCTGTCGTCTCAGGAATCAAGTTAGTAGTTAGGTCTCTAGAGAGGTGAGCAGGATCAGAGGAGGCAAAAGTAGAGATAAAAAATGTACAAAAATGAGTAAAACTAATCTAGATCAGTTAAGTTTGTGTTTCTTCATTTGGTTTGATTTTGATTTAACTATGCATTGATGCAGTGTTGGCTCTTTGATGAGTCCAGTATGTAATAACAGTAACATGCAGTGAGTGTACTCACTTCGCACAGCGTCTCTGTCTGTTGGGTGCTTTAAACAAAAATGTGGTTGGATCTTTTTCAGGATTTCTAAAATATTTTAAGTAGTCCATTTTCAATCCGGAAGCAATAAGAAAAACAGTTTTTAGAATCTCAATGTTTCTGTGACAACTTCAAATATAATATAGCCTGATGATAATGCTTGTGTTTCCAGCCTGACTGTAACATCACAGGAATATGGCCTCTTAGTAGCCTGTGCCTTCATAAAGCATTAGTGAAGTGTAAATTAATCTGAAGCTGACTTGAATCTGTCAGGTGACCTCAAAAGTAAAGTTGGCAGCATTTGAAAACCCGCATGAAAGCCCTGGTGGTTTAACATGGCTCCCCCGGCCCCACTGTTTCTCCTCCAGGCAACAAACTGGTTATCCTTCCACCACCACCACAGAAATCTCCACTTTGTCTGTGCACTCGTAGTACATGTTGCTATGTGATCAGGAAAGCATGTGTTTGTGTGTATATGGATATAATTGTGTGTGTATATCTAACTGTGTTTTTGCAGGAGCTCGCACCAGCCGCAATCACTTTTGATGGATATCTACTCTGGCTTTGGAGAGCTGTACGTTTTCCAGTCGGTGACTCATGGGGCATCTGACGGATGTCTGCACCAATTTACTGCTACTGCCGCTCTTGTTCCCCGCCACAACTGTGTGTGTGAGAGAGGCTATGAATAAGTGTCCTGTGCATTGGCTGGTTGTGGTTGTAGTTTCCAACTTATGGACTTTCCACTCTTCTATTGAACAGCAGAGGACGAGAGTAAAATGAGTGGAGGGCAACCAGAGCCTTAAAGACAATCAGAATGTTAACATGCAGTTAGGAAAAGTCAATTATTGTGTTTGTCAGTCTAAAGCAGCCTTTCCCAATGTTAGGGTTGGGACCCAAAATGGGTCACACATCAGTTTTTATCAAGTCGCCAATGCTAGGGGTGCAACAATCCATCAATGTATGTTGATAGATCGACAGCAGTGTTTCCCACAGGATTATAAAAGACTATGGTGGGGACCCTGAACCTTCTAAGGGGTCATGGGGCACGTTACATAGGGAGAAAACATTTTGACATTTTGTAGTTAAATGCACCAATCTTGTGCATGTTTAGTGCAAAGAAAGAAGCTTTATCTATGGAAATTTGCTTCTTTTTAAACAATTTTCCCTTGTAGTAATTAGATCAGAGATTTACTGATTACAATTGGTCTAACCAATGATAAAGATTTTTTCCCCTGATTTTTACAGAAACTAATCTCCATCAGAAAACTTTGTCATTGCCATTATTCCTTAATTAGTGTTTACTTTTATTCCTTAATTTATGGTGGAGTTGATATTTTATATCTGTTAGCCTAAGTAAAAATTGGCTCTTTAAAAGAAGAACAAAGAACAGCAGTGGGTTGTTTTCTTTTCAAAAACGACAAAAGTCATGTATCGACATGTCTATAGTCGCCATGGTTCACATTACTCCTTGATAGCTGTGCACGCGAACCTTGGTCGCGGGTATGTCACGTGTTTTGTTGCTCTGATTGGCCTGTAAAGGTGTGACAGACAGAGCGTTCTTCCAGTCACACTGAGGTTTTTTAAATTCTCTGCTCTTTCCCAAACACTTAATATTGAAGGTTTTCACACATCCATCTGGTGTGTCAGGTTAAGACAGAGAGGCATAAATGTTCTGTCTGAAATGTTTCAAGGCTTCGTCTCCTCTAAGTTGAGTGTCTGAAGCTCAGTCACAATGAAGAGCATTTGTGGGCACAACACTCACGTGCATGTACGTGTTAACTGCTGAGCAAGCCCACGCCGCTTTGTGGAAATACCGTTGGAGGTGTGGAATGGACTACGTTGAATAAAAACTAGACAATGCGGGGCACCATAGTCTATGTCAGGGATGTCAAACTCAAGGCCTGCAGGCCAAATCCAGCCCTAAATCAGATCATATTTCCATTATAACTGGCCCATCAGTTTGAGTTCTGCAGATTTTATCCAGTACAAAAAGTTAAAATTAACCGTGTTGATTTAAAATACCCTAAGGTCATAAATATGTGGAAAAAGTAAAGAGTAAAAATAATTATATATAATGTCAGGAATGTAGGAAAAGAAATGTATTTGTGTTTTAATTTCATATTATCAATTATGCAACACACAATTATGACTCAAACGTGTGGTTCTGACTTTTTCTATTATATTCTGACCTTTTAAGCTCATTATGTCAAATTTTTATCTCATGTCCTGACCTTTTAATTCCTAACTTTAACTATTAATCCCATATTTTGATTTATGGACTCACAATTTAGAATTGTAAATCTTATTTTGGCCCTTAAAACATGATTGTGACTTTCTTTTTCATAAATGTGTCTTTTAAAAACATTATTTTGAAATTTGACCTTTTGAACTAATAGGTTTCACTTTTTATCCAAGATTTTGAGCCTTTAAACTTATCATTTTGACTTTTTGTTTAATCTCAAAATCATTTATCATCAGTGCTAAGTTTGTTTTTTTCTTAAGTCATTACTGGTGAAAATGAGGTTGACAGTTTAGGGTTGAATGTCGACCCTGTTAGGCTCTCAGGTTAGACCTAAAATCAGATTCTGGCCCCTGCTGTGATTGAGTTTGACAGCCCTGGTCTATGGAATTGATGGGAATCTCTGGATTGTTTGATCAATTATCCAATCAGATGATAGAAAATCAAAACATCAATCTACACTGTCACCTTTATGCTCTTATTTTGAAATAACTTATGGTGTGAAAACAGTGCGAGTCAAATTCTGCAGATGAATCCTTTGTAGTCCAAATTGGTAGTGATGATGATAAATGTCTTGCTGAAACTTTATAGCTATATCTATATGTATAAATCCATGCCATTCTTTTATAACTGCTGCAGAGCTTGTTGCTCTGGACAGACTGATGCTGATAACAGGACATTTGCTGTTGAATCATCACACAAAGCAGGTCGGCAAGTTCAGCTGTCATGTGGAACTTGAACTTTTGAACCTGCAGTGCCCTGGAGTGATAGTTTTTTCTTTCACCTTTAAGGCCTTACCCAGAAAAGCTTCCTGTGGCTGCTTCATTCATTTATTAGCTTGACAAACAGAGATACTAACAGGCTGTTTCAACCTTTTGATTTCCCCGTCCAAGACTTCCAAGGATTTTACATTTATCTATAATATTTCTCCATGACAAATATGAAGACAAAGGGGCAACTGAGATGTTATGTGTCCATACACATTGCATAGGTAAACTTTACAGGAGGACTAATAGGACTTTTATGTGAAAATAAAAGTTGGTGTTGCTGTTTTTCTGCACACAGCTTTACATAAATATGATTAAGCTGAGCTTTTACCTGACAGAATACATTAAAAGATTAAGAAGCCCCAAATTAAAAGCGAATAATCTCGTTGATCATTGTTACCCCATCGTTAATTGCAGTGCTGTTATAAGAATGAGGGCCACTTTTTGTGCATTCTTGAATTATTGTGTGCGCAAGATTTGGCGTTGTACCCCAAAAATCTAATCAGTTCATCTTTGAGTCTTGGTGGATATGTGCCAAGGAAATGTCACAAACTAGTAGCTGTGTTTCCATTACAGTTATTTTCAAAATAAAAGCAATATTTCTAAAATTTCGACTAAGTAAAATTGCTTTTTGAATTTGTTTCCACTGAAGGGAGTTTGGGGCATGATATAATGAGAGATATAATGTCCACAAGCAAAGGATAAAATGAGGCCTAATGACCTTTGACCTATGATCTCTAAAATCTAAGCAGTTCTTTCTTTTAGCAGGCTTGACATATGTGCAATATTTTAAGAAAATCCTCCAAAGAATTTTTGGAAACACAATTCCTCCGGCCCTCTCTGAATGGCACAAAGGCATAAAAAATAGTGGTGGGCATATCGATCCTAAAGTATCAATATTTACAAAGTAGTCATTTGGTATCGAGTACTTTTTAAAAGTATCAATATTAAATGAGTACTTAAAAAAATGTCTAACCATGCACCCCATCTGTTTGTTTGCAGTCGCTCTCGTCTGTCTGTTGTGCCAGAAGTCCGCTGCTGCACTGTTTTCTGTGTCACGTGACTCTGGCAACCAATCAGATAGAGCAAACGAGCACATACACACTCATACAGGCATGCACACACAGTTATTCAGAGTCCTCATGTCTGTATCAAACTGGAGAGAATGGCAGAAATAAACTGCTGCAGCTTTGTGAAATAACTTTCCACAAAAATGCAAAGGTGAGTCAGCAAGTTTTTATCTCAAAGTTATAAAAAAACCGATGCATGAAGAGGATGTTAGAGTCATGTCTAATCTGCACCGCTCACTTCCCGACGAAAGACATTGATGGTGTTTTTCACAGAGCCAAAGCCACAGCTAGTGCTGTTAGTCATAAAAACCAGGAAAGAAAAAGGTCTGTAGCTGACTCTGATGCATTTGCAATTAATTTTAATTGACTTTGAGAGTGTACTTCTAAATCTGTTCCTCTTTATTACTGTTTATTAGTTTTTCTCCTATAATTTGACTGCATTTTCCAACGTTTAGAATGTTTTTTGCAGCATTTTCTCAAACCACGCATTGAATAGTCCACAGATTAATTAACTAATTTAAACAGTCTAACAATTAGGTACAGTGGGAAAACAAAAAAGATAAAATCAAGTCCCATATTACAAAAAATATACAAGTTAAAATCTTGCTTTGAAATATGTTTTACCCCAAATACTTTGTTGATAGTTAAAGATAACTCGGAAAAGAAATTGTTCTATTTATTAGGACTGATAAATAAATGATAGATTATGTTTTTTGAGTTTTTATTGGCCTTATTCATATCAATTTGATAATTATGTATACTGCTGCTTTTATGAGTAAAAAGAATCGTATTGAGTATCGGCATCAGTGATACTGGTCCTGTATTTACTTGGTATTGGATCGATATGAAATTTTGCAGTATCGCCCACCACCAATAAAAAGCATAAAGAAGGGTGGAAAAATACTCCATAGCCTCGGACTACACACATCAGTGTAAGCTGAACAGGAAATCCCCTACACTGCAGGTAAAACACTGTTTCTTTAGACTACAAGAACTCTTAACTCTCTGAAGGGATCACGTATCTTTACACTGAAGTCGTTCTTTGGCTAAAGGGACTTATTTCAACCTTGATTACTTTTGTAGGCCCTTGGCTACCTAATCCAATCCACCCTGGTTAAGGAAGGGGTATAACCTCATCTAATCTGCAAAAGAAAAGGAGATATGTATTTCAAATCCCCAAAGACGACATGGCTGTAATGTTTCAACCATATTTAAGAACTGTGTGACTAATCTCTGACTGCTTCAAAGCAATCAGGAACTCTTGCTCAAGCCTGTGGGCTACCAGAAGGACGTCCCACCTGGAATCATTCAGAGGTCCTGTTACAATACAATAGAGTTCATGTTCGAGCTGAACATGGGTTATTGGGTTCTCGTGTTGAAAGTATTCATTTGTGCCACTTTACATGAATTTTCCAGATTTTTAGCCATTTTTATCGCCTTTCCCCCACCAGTTTTTGCCACTTTTCACATATTTTTGCCACTTTAAACCCATTTCTGCCACTTTTAAATCCCATTTCACCAAACTCTCTGCCAATTTCTCCCATTTTCAATACATTTTTGTCACTTATAACCTAACTTTCCACCTATTGTTGCCTCTGTTTACCCATTATTGCCACTATTAACCCCTCTTAACTACTATTACACCCATTTTAACCACATTTTGCTATTTGTTGTGCCATTTTCGCCAGTTTAGCAATCCCGTTTCACCACCTTTTCTGCCAGTTTCTTCCACTTTTTTTAAACTTTTTTGTCATATTTAAAAGCTTTCCACTACTCTCCTGCCCATTTTTTACCATATCTAAACCATGTCTTGCCATTTTCCACCTATTGTCTCTGTAGACCCATTATTGCCACTAATTTCACCCCTTTTTACACTAATTTAACCACATTTCACTATTTGGTATACCCATGTTTGCCAATTTGACCAATTTCTGCCACTTTCTGCCTATTATTCTGCCTCATTTAACCTATTTTTGTCAGTTTAATCTAATTTTACCCGCTTTTTAATCCCATTTCAACAGCTTTTACAACAATTTTGCCATTTTTAACCCATTTTAGCCATCTTTAACCCCTTGTATTTCTATATACAACACAAATGAATAAAAAAAGATAATTTTTGCTTTGATAAGAGTGTTCATTATTCAGATCAAAAAAGTAAAATATGGCTCTTGCAGCTTCACTTTACAATGGACCATGATTTTGGTGACTCCATGGACCCTCAGTTTGGCTAACACCTAGAAGGTTCTCACCTTTATCCCCCCTTATGGGCAGCCTTGTCTGCACATGACTATACATGAATGTGCTGGCTGTGTTCAACCATCTTCGGGTACAGTGGGGGTCCCCACTATCTGGCACCTTTTTTAGGGGTCAAGGGCTGAAAAGTTTGAGAACCCCCTGCTATAGAGTACTATCATCCTAAGCTCTTTATCAAAAAAAATATAACTAGTATGGCTTGCTAGATGATTTGGCCATATGTCTAAATATAGACAAGATTTTTCTCCACCTAAAAGTATGTCCAAACATGGTTCCTTCATTTTTCACCCAAAAATTTCAGTAATTGCTAGAAATCCTATGCAGGTGTACTATTCACCTTTATAATGTGTGAATTTCATTGACTTATCATGGTTAGTTATGATGTTAGGACCATTTGTGTGGCCTCTTCTTTGAAGGAAATGACCATATATGGGTCCTTGCCCCATAAAGGGTTAACAGCTTTTACTCCCTGATGTTGTGAAATTCATTCATAAAACTCCGTTACATAGATTCCTTAAAAATAACAAGCAAACAACACTGTTGGTGTACCAAAGAAGCGTCTCTACTTGTTTTGTTATTGTTTTGATTGGGAGCCCCCTAGTGGCAGAATTTATCTACTGTGTGCTTAAATACAATAGAGCTTTTAACATTGTGTGTCTTCCACTGTTTAGCAGCAAAAAGTGAATGAGTAAAATCTTTTGCCTTCTATGCACATGTAAGCCTGACTACCTTGTGTTCTCCCAGTGTTTCTCAGCTCAGAAAGACTAGCAAAATGCAAATGTTGGCTGTTACAATGACCCAGACCTAAAGGATTTTCTTGAGGCCCGTGCCTGGGTGGAAGGTCTTCTTACTCTGTTTGCATCCCTCCTATCCTCACCTCTATGCTGAAGAGCCTAACACACCACTGTGAATCCTGTCTTCACTGCAGACTATTCTGGGATGAGGTTACCCAGGACACTGTGTGGGTTCATCCAAATTTAGCTGCCCGCAGTATGCCTGAGTTAAATCATCTGTGTTTGTTATGCAAATAATAAATATTCATTGCTGGTTCTTCCACGGGGTCCTTAGATTCTTCCTCATTATTTGGTGTCAGCTCTGTAATCTGGGGAAGGGATTTTACCCTACTGGACTTCTAGAAATAATCCTAAACTAATATTGACATGCGCTAAAGAAGTGCGCCTGCGGTGGTAGAGCTGGACCAGAGGGTTATGAAGAGGGTCGTGGAGCCAAGGCTAAACCACAAGGTTACACAGAGAGGAGAGGGCAGCCAGTGGGACAACCATACATCAAAGACTGCAAGTTGAACCAGCAGCCTTGTTTCCGCTCCTACATATTTTATTTCCAGGGACAAACACAAGCGCAAAACAGCAGAGCTCTATGACTGTTGTTATCATTTTCAAACAGCAATTTTCCAGGCAAAAACACATTCAGAAAAGCTGGCATTTATTAAGCTGGTGGATGTGTGGACATGCATTTGTCACCAGGGTGTATCTTTTCATGAAGCCCCATGTGTTTTTTTTTCACAGGTTTAGCTAACAGGGAGTCATATTCTGCCTTTTCACCAGTATAGAGCTCCCTGGCTTCTCTGCCCAGTGCTGTGTCCCAGCAAGGGATGGACTTGGCTGGGCATGGCTGCTCTGGGCGCTGGTCCCATCCCCGCATTGAGGTGATGAAGGAGGACTCTGTCCCCCACACCCCCACCCCAAACCATGGCCACAGAGGTGAGGAGGCACCCAGGGGACACACTGGCTGGCGTCTGAGACTACATTCACACAGATGACAGGAGTGGGCCTTGGCTGCTCTCAAGGTGATGGTGCCAGGGTGTCTTGCCCGCTGCTGCCCACAGCTGCCCTACTCAGCTGTGAAGTGCTAAACAGCCACTACAGTATAGTCAGGTCAGCATTGCCCACATTTATCTCTTCATGTAAGAGCCCAGTGCGCGAAGGCCTCTGCATGTCTGGGTCCAACCTGTTGTCTGGGTGGATTAAAGTGGATTAATAAGTGATGACAGAAGTTTCCATTTAGTTAAATGAGACCTGGCTGAATGTTGAAAGAAGATGTTGACGTTAATCCAAGTGATATGTGGAGATGCTTCCACACAATAACTACTATACCAATCTATTCTGCCTCAACATACCATACCATACCATACCATTTCATACCATACCATACTGAACTATACCATACTGAACTATACCATACCATACCATACCATACCATACTGAACTATACCATACTGAACTATACCATACCATACCATACCATACCATTTCATACCATACCATACTGAACTATACCATACTGAACTATACCATACCATACCATACCATACCATTTCATACCATACCATACTGAACTATACCATACTGAACTATACCATACCATACCATACCATAACAAAACATAACATACCATACTGAACTGTACCATACCACACTATACCATACCATACCATACCATTTTATACCATACTGAACTATACCATACCATTTCATACCATACCATACCATACTGACCGGCAACATATCGAGTATACTTGGTGTATCGCTTTTGCCACGCACGACGTATAAAATGATTATATCACGAACATCTGAGTATAAATTTTGTGGAAGTTTTGAGCTGTCAGAGTGCATTTCTCACTGGAGTGTCACTTCTCCAATTGTCCCTGAACATATCTCTCACAGCAGAGAGCTCACTCCCCTGCCCATCCAGATAACCCTTCTCCGCACACGCACGTTTTTGTGTCAGATGAGGAGAGAGGAGGTAAACACTATGGGTAAACAGAACAGCTTGGCGAGTTAGCGGCTTATCTATGTTCAGAGACAGACAACGAGAAACAGCGCTGGGTTTGTCATCTGCCAGGGGTTCAGCTTTAAAAAGGAAAAGGTCGAACTCATACAGTAATTGTTAAAATACGCCGCAAGATGACTCTGAGATTAAGGCGGCAGTAACACAACCGCCGCTAAAGACACGAACCCAGTGTTGCTGAAAAGCCAGAATTTAAAATTTTCATTTTAAGACACTTAACCCAGGATAAGGAATTTGCCTGGGCACAAGCATTGTGCTAAAAACTCCCTGCCATAGTCATACATGTCAAAGAGAAGACGGCCCAGCAGTGGACAAATGTGATCCACTTCTCCAAAAGTGCTGCTTGACTCACCCAGGGAGCATCTTTTGAAAAGAGCCTTCAAGTAAAACTGTATTTCCATTTTGCTATAAAATGGTTAAATGTATGACGAGAGTGGTCCTGAATGAATTATATTTCTTAAAGATCTTGCTCCTACTGTCACAATCTTACTTGCCCCTATATTCTTAAAAGAGAGGGCACCAGTATTCACTGTACCTCTCTGCTGTACAGCTTTAACTCAGTGCCCAGCCTCCAATCAAGTCCCCTGAATAGGGTCATGCACTTGTTTTGATAACACAGCAGAAAGGTTTGACTGTGCAGAGCTGCCCAGGTGCTGCTGAATAGGGAGCAGTGACAATGGGCCATCAACTGGATAGTGCATCAAAGCCAGCACTGATGATCTGATGATGATTGAGGGTCTCTGCATAAGGGTAGGGCCTCCTGCTTTAGAGAGCTGTTTGTGAATGAAATGCACCATCATACAGGATCACTCTGCCTTTGATTTGAGACTTTCTTTAAGTGCCATGGTGGCGCCGAAGTCAGCTGCATTTCACTGATCATCACAAGCAGGGACAAAGGCTGTGTTGACCAGGTGCATTGTCTTGATCTTAATGGCAAACACAGGGAAGAGCTGACTGCAGATCTTGGTTGAACAGTCCCTGAAGAACTGAGGAGCTGCAGATAAAAGCAGAAAGCATGAAAGAAAAAGCATGGTCTTTTCTTTCTTCAGTCACTGAACTACACACACAATCCAGGCATGACCCATACGACTACCTCAGCTTGCCACCTGTTCCGTGGGAAAGCAATGTTGAAGACAAGGTTTGTCAAATCCAAGAGGGATGAAGAGAGAAAAGAAATAAAGAAGAATGGAAAAGCATTTAGTTTGAGCATGCCGGGAGCATACCCGGGGCTCAGCTCGCAGATTCCAAAGACAAGCTGATGGAAGTGAGCCAGGTCGCCTCACACGGGAGGGGAGGAGATACGAACGAGAGGACAGAAGAAGATAGAGGACGCAAAGGGGCTTGGTGGGTGAAGGGGCATTTAAAAGACCTTCTCCTCAGTGAGGAAGCTGCAGGACGCTGATGGACAAGGGACAGTGAGTGATGGAGAGAGATGGTGAGAGGGGAGGCATGGAGTGACAAAGACAAAGGGGAATAGCTCAAGGAACATTACAGCTGGAGAACCTCAACACCCCCCATCTCTCACCCCAATAACCCCTGACTGCTTTCTGTTTGCCCAAGAGTAATCCCAATCTTATTGTAATACCTGCAAAGATTATAACTGCCAACAGATGTGATACAAATCTGTAGCTTTTTTTTTTTTAAGATTTAATTTTGGGCATTTTTGTGCCTTTATTATATAGAGGAGGACAGTGGATAGAGTAGGAAACAGGGTCAAGAGTGGGGGAGAGGCATGCAGTAAAGGGCCTCAGGCCGGATTCGAACCTGGGCTGCCTGCGTACATGGGGAGCGCCTTTAACCACGAGGCCACCTGCTCCCCAATCTGCAGCTTTTAATGTAATAATCCCACAAACGCCTTACCAGGGCCCAAGCACCAATCTCAGAATGAGGAGCTTATTGTATCTGGAGGCGTTGCTATTATTCTGTCAGAAGAACTGCTAATCTGACATGCTCAAAAACTCACCAAACTTTCCAGCGAACTGTCCCCAAGTGGAAATTTATATATTTTGGTGTGATTGTACAAGTTCATTGCACAGGGGCCACTGTGGGCCCATTTAGATATGACATTTAAATATGAAATACTTCTCACTAATCCCTGCTTGCATTAATGCTGATGCAGCTGCTTCTGGCAAGGCTTAACCTCCTCCACCCCAGCCTCCTCTTTTATAGCATCAAGCATGTTACACCTTAATATTCAGATTTATTATACTATAGATGCAATGCTTTTGAACTAATTTTGTTGTATTCATTATGCATTGTCATTATCCATATGGCACTCCCTGGACAGTCAAAGCATGCTGCTAAATCAGGCCCCAAATGTGAGATCTAGGGCTGGTTAGAGCTACAGACATGAAAATCAGTACATTTATATAACAGGCAACCTGACACACCAGATGGATATGTTTCACACATACATCTGGGAAACCATCAATACTAAGTGTTTGGGAAAGGGCAGAGAATTTGAAAAAAACTGGGAGTGTGATTGAATGAACATTCTGTCTGTCACATCTTTACGGGCCAATCAGAGTAACAAAGCACATGTTGTAGCCGTGACCGAGGTGCACGTGCGCAGCTAGCGAGGAATAACGAGAACCATGGTGACTATAGACATGTCGGTACGCGACTTTTGTCATTTTTGAAAAGAAAACAACTTACTGCTGTTCTTTGTTCTTCTAACCAAGAAATGTCATCAAGTTCTGATAAAACTGGCTCTTTAGCAGCATCCATGCTAGTTTGGTGATGATTGTCAATCATCACCAGACTTCACAGCAGAGTTAATTTCCCACTTAGAACACCATTCACGGCCAGTTCCATTTATCTTTTTTAAATTTGGGGGGCAGATTCGGTTTGAGAAATCTACAAAAAAAAAGCAGGTGGGTGGTGAGTCTAACTCCAACAGGAAGTCCTCCATTTTTAGTGAGATATGTAAATTGGGGATGTTTTGGACCATTTCAAGGGGTCATACTTTGACAAACTCCTAAGGCGTTCATCTGATTAACTTGTATTTTGGTATGATCCAGATGTGTTCTGAGTGAAGTGAGGCCTGCAGGTCTTTAGATGTTGTTCTGGGTTCTTCAGCTGCCTCCTGGATGAGTCATCACTGAGTTGTTTTGGTAGGCTGGCTTCTCCCGGGAAGGTTTACCACTGTTCAAAGTTTTCTCCATTTGTGGATAATGGCTCTCCCTTTGGTTATCTGGAGTCCCAAAGCCTTAGAAATGGCTTTGTAACCCTTTCCAGACTTATAGAAATCACTGACTTTGTTTCTCATCTGTCCTTGATAAATTATTATTTTTAGGGACATTCCCATACACTGAAACAACGGTGCAAGAAGTGTAGCAGGTCATGTAACTCTGAATTGTTGACCTTGGCTGTTTTGCTGACAGAGAGGCTCTGAGAGATGACAGAAGCTGAGCCAGGCCCTTAAAAATTAATAGTCCCAGGATATGAAAGGAGACAACCGTGCCACAAGTGGTTTGTCATGTCCTCTAGAGTTTTTCTCAGTGCTCCCACCAAACCTTTATCCCACACACAGGGACTTCACAGCCCAGACTCCAGGATCCCTGACTCCAGGCCCTCAGTGCATGTGCTGAGAACAAGTGAGCCTCTTTGTTTCATGACAGGACGATCCTTCACTTCAGAGGTAACCGACTAACAGACTGCTCAGACACAAGAAGAGAGATGGATGAAGACACTTCGTACCATGAGGAAAGAGAGAGGGGAAGTGGACTGATGAGACCCAGAGGTAGCTGACAGATTTGTTGTTATTTGTGAAGGGGTGAAGACAAAATCTGGGAGGATCCAGGAGAACTGAGTGATATGGAAGGAATCATGAATATTTTTTTCTATATGGTGATGAACTGTATACAAATAAATCCAGGAGACCCCATATTGAGTAATTTTTTGTTTTGAAGCTATCAGAAATTGCAAATGAACTCCCACACACTTTTTCAAGTATATAGACTTCCTGATTCTTTTTCAGATTCTTCATCGGACAAGACTAATATCTAAATTGCAAAATATTTTTGCAACATTCAGAAAAATGGGTGGAAGCAGTGAGAAATGAAGGAACTCTTGAAAGTTCAGAAATTCATGGTAACAGAAAACAACAAATCATTCATTATTACTTGCATTGCTGTTACCATTGTATCAAAAAGGTTTCAGTTTTATTTGATTTTCACTGCTTATAAAAATGCGTGAATAAAAACAAATTAGAAAAATAATTCCACATTTAAACTTAAAATTTTAATTAGACTTTATTTTTAGATGTATTTTTGGGCTTTTTCTGCCCTTTTTGATAGAAGAGGGCAGTGGATAGAATCAGAAACAGGGATAAGAGAGTGGGGTAGAGACATGTGGGAAATGGTGCTGCAAGCAAGGCCTGAACACAGGATGCCTGCGTACATGGGGCACGTCTTAAACCACTAGGCCGCCTGCGCCCCAGATATGGACATTTTTAATATTCACAGTCAAAATGTTGTCCGTACATACTGATAGTAAGGGACGTGCATTTGAAAGAAAGTAATTCAATAGTCACAAGAAATTTGCAGATTCAAAGAGGTGGACTGTAATTTATATCGCCTATAAGGAAGTATTCCTCTTCTTGGATGTTTTACTCTACCTTTTCAAGCCTTCCAGGACAAGCTGCTGAAAAGCATCCCCACATCATGATGCTGCCACCATTCTGCTTCACAGTGGGGATGGTGTGTTTGTGGTGATGTGCAGTGTTTGGTGTCTTGTCTGAAAGCACCGTTTTGGTCTCATTGGACCAGTGGTTCCCAAACTTACGGCCCGTACCCCTTTAGACATTTGACCTCCAGCCATGTGCCCCCTACTCTCGCACACTTACAGCAGCTAGAAAAAGAAATGTGTCTGTAAGCCTACTCCCACCCCCACCTCTCACATTTAGCATGCATAACATACAAATATAATCTCTTTTGAATTTTAAATTATTTCTCACAGAATAGACTGTCTGACTGAACATATGTTACTCCAAGAATCTTGAACATTTCAGGACAGATTTCTTTCTCCAAGATGCCTCACGAATCCAGCCTCCAGCCTCTCTGCCAACACTTCAGGCCTTTATCAAAGCTCACAATACAAACATTTACAAGTTGGAACTTAAACTACTGAAACAACTGGTTGAAACCTGACAGGTATTCAAGGGTCAGCATACATAATAAATAATACAAAATAATATACAGATTAAATCTGAAAAATAAAAATAAAAGTGAATAGTTTTTATATAATTTGACCTTTTTTTTTTCAAGTCACGTTTTTACATTTATTTTTTGCGTACCCCCTAAGTCACTTTGGGGGTACGAGCACCCCAGTTTGGGAATCTCTGCATTAGACCAAATAACTTTCTTCCACTTAACCATGGAGTTTCCCACATGCCTTTTGGCACACTCTAGTTGAGATTTAATCTGAGTTTTCTTCAACAGTGGCTTTCTTTTTGGCACTCTCCCATAAAGCTCTGACTGCTGAAGAACCCGGCCAACAGTTGTTGTCTGCAGAGTCTCTTCCATCTTGCTGAATCTTGTTACTCCTTCAGAGTAGGCAGAGGTGTCTTGGTGGTCTCTCTTTCTAGTCTCCTTCTTAGTTTGTGAGGACGGCCTAATCTGTGCAATAGTCCTTTCATTTCTTGATGATGGATCTCACTGTACTCCAGGAGATGTTCAGTGCCAAAGGATTTTTTTGTATCCATCCCTTGACTTAGACCTACCTAACCTAACCTTTTCTCTGAGTTTCTTGGAGTGTTCCTTTGTCTTCATGGTGTAATGGTAGCCAGGAATAATCATCGACCAGTGACAGGACCTTCCAGACACAGATGTCTTTATACTACAATCACTTGGGACACATTCACTGCACTCAGGTGATCCCCATTTCCTTGCTTCGTTTTATAAGGTGAGCATTAAACTTGTGGAAGTAGAACTTTGTACATACTGATGTTGGTCCTATTATCAGCAAAAAATGTATACGTAACATAAACTACACTCATATTAATGATTTTGTCTTAGCCTTTTTCTCATTTGAAAACATGTCAATATATCTTAAAAACTAAATGTATTGCCCACCCCTAATATAAAGGAAAAAACATTCAGATTTGGTGAGATCAGGCTGGTGCAATGGGAGCTGCATCCTCCTGAGACACTGCGGCATCACAGGCCAGATTACTGTCTCCACTGTCTCTCAGCTGGACCTCTCTGACAACCAATCCCCACCCGGGAAGCTTTGTAACCCAGGCCAAGAGAGGGCGGGGCAGGGTCAGGGGTTGGGAGTTATAGGGCTGACAGACAAGAGAGATTGATGCCCGTTGACAAAACTTGAGCCCCGCTCAGTCTCAGCAGCAGTCCTGCCCTCTCCCCAGGGGCCCAAGGTGGGGGGATCAGAGACATAGATACAATCCCCCATCCTCCTCTCATTCCCACTCTTTGACTGCCCCTTACTTGTGTACACTTAAATCTTATCCCACTTTCCTGTCCCGTCTTGTTTTATCATGCCCTAAACTGTAAGAGGAAGCAGTGAAAGGCCTCGGTAAAAAGAGAGGTTTGACATATATTTTGTTACATCCAGTCGTGAATTCCTGCGGGGGGTGCATGGCATGCAGCATTACTGAATGTGTATCCTTCAGCTAGAGGAGAGCGGAGAGGCCGGGATACAGTCACTGGAGTACAGGGATGGGCAACTTTGGTCACTATGAGGTCACATTCATTTTATGCTCACTGCAAAAGTGCCAGATTGTTAAGAAGATGCAGACAATGGAAACTTCTAATGGGAACACTCTTAAATAAATACAGGTTGCATAACAAAATATAAATATAAAGGAAATGAACAAATATACTGACTAATCACTTTATTAGATAGCCCTGTTCAACTGCTTATTAACACAGCTTTCTAATTAGCTAATCACATGGCAGCAACCAATGCATTTGAGCATGTAGGCGTGGCCTACACCACTTGTTCCCAAACTTTTTTCTTAGTGCCCCCCTACTCATATCTTAAAAAAGAAGCTGAGCCCCCCAGGACCCACTTAGTTGTTTTTATTGACAAAATCCCAACATAATGGGGTCACTTAGTAGATTCATGCCTAAAGATCTATGTTTAAACTATCCATTATTACACATAAGGGCCAGTCTAGAAGCAAATCAATTAATTGGTGTCTTGAAAGGCGCTATATAAATTCAAGATATTATTATTGTTATTATTATTAAGAGGTCAATTTTATCCATTTTCAAGAACACAATTCCTGCAGATGAGAGCCTAATCGAACAACACTTCTTACTGGGACTGGCCATTGAGGACTTCTGATTTAAACCAGAATCATCAAATTATTACGTAATCTGAAGTCAGGAGAGACAATTCTGAGAGCAATCCCACCACTGTTTTCAGCTTGGTTTCTCATCAGTTTTTAACTTTACAATGTTGTAAATGTATGACTTTATGTTTCTGATCATTGTTTTAAAACTTTATGTACAGTCATAATCGTAAAGTCTGCACGGCGGCGCAGGGGTTAGCGCCGTTGCCTCACAGCAACAAGGTCCCTGGTTTGCTTCCCGGACAGGGCCTTTCTGTGCGGAGTTTGCATGTTCTCCCCATCCATGCATGCATGGGTTCTCTTCGGGTACTCCGGCTTGCTCCCATAACCAAAAAACATGCTCATTAGGTTAATTGGTGACTCTTGGCCTTAGGTGTGAGTCTGTTTCTATATGCCAGCCCTGCGATTGGCTGGTGACCAGTCTAGGGCCCCCACCTTCCACCCAATAATGGGCTTCTTGTCTTGCACTTTTCACCTCTGGTAATAAGCCTAGAGACCACTGGTGGTTTTTGGGCCCTCGGGACATCCTTAGCACAACCAGGTGCTTGTGGCAACCCTACTACCTGCTGGGAAGGTACCCTTGACCATGATTACTCACCACATCCATCCCTTAAGCCTGTTTTTTGCTAGACACATCCGCAGAGTTGCAAGTGTCAAACGTTAAGTACAATCTCCTGGCACGCCCCTTTGCTGAGGTCATGTGTGGCGATTTTTCACCTGGATGCTCACGTCGTGACTGAGTGGTCATAACAAACATCTCCTCTTCTTGTTTTGTTTTAGAAACAAGAGCAAACACAGCAGCTCCTTTTCGTGGTTCTCTTTATTGTAAACAATTCTTCCTCTGCAACTTCCATTAAAATATGCTACAGATGGGATTTTTGAAGACACTGCCCCCTGGCTGTTGATTGAATTTTGGTTTGTGGCAAGGAGGGACCGCGCTAGGTATAAACACACCAGACATTTCAGTGTCACTATTCTGCGTTTGTTTGTGTCCATACAACCGTCTGTGGAAAGCATAATCAAGCCTTAAGTCTGCCCTAACAGTGTGGACATTGTTATCTTTTCAACAGATTATTTTCTCATGCCCCTGGTTTAAAGCAAGAACATCCAGAGCAAAAGCAGAGATGCATCAAGCCTCTTACCCCCCCCCCCCAGATGGCTTATTTGCCGGATGTACGCCTCAGTTCAGCCTGAATTTCTGGTCTTTACATGCTGAAAAGTTCTGTACTGTAATCTACATCTAATTTTGACAACGTCAGTGCAGACAGGGCTCCTGCACCCCCACAGAGATATTTGGGCTTCTCTACAAGTGCCTGGACCAGAGGTTGGGAACCACTGGTCTGGGCACTAAATTTTAAACTGGTCAGGAAGCCACTTTCAGTTAGTTGGTGATGTGTACCTGGAGTCTGTGATATGTTTTTATTTTGAAGGAAATGGCTGCAAGTCTCATTTTCATTTACAGTATTTTGAAGCCAGTCATGTCTTATCTCCAAAACAGATCAGAATCTAAAGGCACCGTATCTGACAGGACACTACAGCCATCTAAGATGGCTTTGTGAAGTCTGACCCATCCCTGTTTAATGCCCCATGTTTTATCAAGAAGCAGCTTTAAAATTCCTCTTCAAAGATTCATTATGAACCTCAAAAATAGGTATTTTTTATTGATATACATTTTCGATGCCTATGTAAATATTCATTAGGCTTTGAATGGGTTTTTTCCATCACTAACATTTTAATATATTTGCACTTTTTGATTTATTTTAAAACCATGAATGCATTTTTTTTTATTTCCAAGTATGAGTTCTCTAAAGATTTTTGAAGAGATAACATCTAATTTTCATCTCTTCATGACATGCTTTCTTTATCTTGACAACTTTTTCCTATCTTAAACTCACCTGCTGGCCCAACTGAGTGAAGAGGGAGTCCACATATGGTCCCTGCTCCACTAGTTGGCCACGCCAGGTCTAGTGGTTGTAGGTAATGTAGATGTAAAGTAATGCAGCATGAACTGTCACAGATAAGGTTACATGGGGGACCAGTTCCTCAAACCAAAACAGGCTTTTAAACCCAAACATACCGGGACATCACACACCGGCTCAGTGTGAGAGAGGAGAAAAATGAACAGACAGGTCTCGGCTTATTGTTTGTTGTGACGTTAGATTGTTCTATCACTTCCTCAAGCAGAAAAGAGCCAACACAGAGAGCAGGACATGAAACATTGACCCCAGCTGTGAGTGCAGGTCGTTTACTCTCTCCTTCTCTCTTGTCTCTCATTTCATGAAGTCATTTATGTGGAACGTGAGAGCGCTCTGCAACCCTCTGCTGCCTGTGGAGAGAATGTGAGAGGTTGGATGGATACTGTTTGCAGATATGTACGAAGTTGTAAAACTTCATGTGGGTGGGCGACTGAATAAATCAGGCTTTGTGTCTACATGCATTTGTACACCAAGTGGCCTGATGTACATGTTTGTGTGAGGTGAAAATATGAATGGAGGCCAATGAG
The DNA here is from genome assembly GCF_018320785.1 of Cheilinus undulatus. Lineage (NCBI taxonomy): Eukaryota > Metazoa > Chordata > Actinopteri > Labriformes > Labridae > Cheilinus > Cheilinus undulatus. Next base: position 32,461,444 of record NC_054885.1, on the reverse strand, counting down.
GAGACTCAGAAGTCACATCATGTAATGTACTCTTTTATATAAACTTTTAATCATTCTATTTTTGAGTTTTCTGTGAAATTTTGTGTTAATGACTAAATTTTAACACCTACATTAAATAAAAAGGGGCTGTGTCCTATATACCTGTGCAATCAATTCACCAGTGTAACATGCTGAGATGTCACGATCACAGGTGCAGCCACTTTGGGTAATGTCTAAAAGAATGAGCTTGGCAACTCCTGGTTGCCTTCCTGCAGAGGTCTTCTGGGTGTGCCCAATTAGAAGGAGGCCACTGGGTAGACCCATGACTCACTGGAGGGATTAGATATCTTATCTGGCCTGGAAGTGTTTTGGAATCTTCAGGAAGAGCTGGAAAATGTTGCTGGGCAGAGGGATGTCTGGGCTGTCTTGCTTTGCCGCTTGCCACAGTGATCCGGCCCTGGATAGGGAAAAGAAAATGGATGGATGGATGGAAGGTGCGTTAAACTAAAGCCACAGTTTTTTTCATTTATACCCTGGAAGTCCTCCGTAATCCACCCCTTCCTTGCCCTTGCACAGGCGGATCTCTGAAGCACCCCTCCGCTGTTCTTCGTAGGGGATATGCTGCAGGTCTATTTTCATTGCCAGCCACTTCCAAACCATTTCTAACAGGAAGTCAAAAGCATAGAGTATCTGGTACTGGGACACCGGTGGCATAGAGGTTTGAGGTGCACCCCATGTACGCGGTCGGCCTGGGTTCTACTCCGGCTTGTGGTGCTTTTCCACATATCTCTCCCCAGCTCTCTCATCCCTTGTTTCCAACTCTGTCCACTGTCCTCTCCAATAACAAAGCCATCCATCCTTTAAGCAAACATTAACATTTTTCCAAATTGCATTCCAAAAATGTACTCACCAGTGGAGGAAGCAATGATATCATGGACTCAGGCCGGAATGGATGATAAATCAACTCCAAAAACGTAAAATAGTACGCTGTTGACTTTCTATTCCTGCATGAACTCGCAGATCTCATGTAATCTCTGCCTTCTGATCAGGGCTGCACACCGGGGCGCGGCCACTCTTAACACGCTTCCAGTGGCCAAGGTCGCTTGCCTTCCGTCGGAGCAAAACATTGGCACTACAGAGCATGGTGCAGCTATTGTATGTTGAAATTGTAGTAGCTTTTCTAGACAGCCTGGAACTTGGGGGACCCTCCAGGGTCTTTAGAGATTAAATGCACACCAGTAGCTTGCTTTTATGGGACACATTTTTCTTCTTATCAACAGGATTCTTGCAGCTAGTGTCATGTCACTGTGATGAACTCTAGGTGGGGGGCAGGAAGTGACTTCTGCATACAGAGGTAATATCAGAATGACAAAGTTTTGTGATGTTTACAGCTCTGCCACAGGTCAGACTGGGACAAAAGTACAATCTTGACCTTCTTCGGAATCCCAAAATAAATGGCACATGAAGGCAACAGGCTCAAAAAGCAGACATGGATCTAAAACCTCCATCCATACTGAATGTCTGTTGATTGAATGGATAAATAGACATTTATACTGAATGTCTGTTCATCCGTTCAAGCAATTTTTGATCGTTTCTTCCACTAGCGTGGCATTGGCCACCGTGTTGCATTCCCAAAACAGATATCACATGGGCTGTGAAAACCAATGGCAGCCTGTTCTGTTGTTAAGCTTTTACACCACAGGTGACACCTTCCCATTCACACCCATTCATGCACATTTACATGCCACAGATGCAGCACTGAGAGAAAATTGCCATTAAGTTCTTGCTCAAGGGCACATCAACATGTGGCTGTTGTATTTACAGGACTGAACCTACAACTTTTCAGTTGAGATGACCAACTCTATCCACTGATCCACAGCCACCCAGTAAGGCTTTACAATAGAAACATTTTCATGCTTGTCATGTTTGTACTAGCTGACCTCTCCCCCCTCTGACCAAGCTTTCTCACTAAGAAGAACAAGGTGAGGATTAGGTGTAAACAGAGAATCAGCCAACGTTTGAAGCCAACAACGAGGTCATGTTCATGGCCCCGGCCACTTCCTCCCTGTTTCCTCCATTGATTGGGAATGTTTATCACATTAGGGAAAGGTCAAGGAGGGACTCAAGTCAGAGAAAGGCTAGCAGGCTGCCACCCAGCAGTCTGGCTCATGATACTGTCCAGACCCTGACCACAGGCATGAAAACCTGTTGAGTAGGATTTAGTGGATTCCACCGAAAGTTTAGACAGAGAACATGTCTGTGACTCATGGGGCTGAGAAAGATCTAGAAGAGCGAAGATGACGAGGAGAAAAGAAATCATCTTAATCATGAGAGTCATGGCTGTTACATATAGGTCCCCTACTCACAGCTCCACCCTGACCCCTGCATGAGAGGCAGTGGTGTACGGTACTCTCACAATTATAGCTCTGAGACAAAAATTATGAAGCTACAAATCAATAAGGAAAAAAGCTAGATATCTTTTTGGACTGGATTATGGTAGATTACATCAGTAGATGGGTTGGTCTTTAATGCATCCTAGTATGTGTAAGCACTACCAAACCAAACCAGTCCAGATGAAGGCATCCCAGACCACCTTTGTATGCAGTCTAAGCTATAAGGTGTTAAATCTTCTTCAGTATAGATGGGGCTGTGTTCACATTTAGAATAAAGGATTACCACTTGGTATCTAAATCTTCAGCATGGTTGTTACTGCAAGGTGTAAACAGGGTCTGAACATTCCAGTTTGTCTTCCCATTAGCTAACCAAATACCTATTTACAACTAGCTTTTAGCAGCCAAAGTCATCATTAACCTCCCCATGTTCAGCTCCTCCTCTGTAATTTGCATCATCAGCACAGTTCTAGATGAGCAGAACAGTCACACAAAGCTTTCATCTCCAGACAGAGGCCTAGTTCAGGGCCTTTCCCTGTGACCTGAGCCTTGCATTAGCTTAGCCTGGAGCACAAAGACATCCCTTTTATGAATGACAAGGCTGAGACCTCCCTTGCCTTCCCATTTGACCCCCTTGTTGGCCTAATTGTGTGTAATGCCAGGGCCATGCACCACCCAACCCCAGCAGGCCCCTGGGCTGCCGCACTGAGGCCCACAGACTACAGAGGCCAATTATTTCCTTATTGTTGACACAGACAACCTGACAGTCTCCCTCTCACATAACTTCTGTCCTCCCATGTACTCTTGTGCCTCTCTCTTCCCATCTTTTCTAGGACCACCTAGGTGTTCGCAGGGCCTAATGCACTCAGGGGCTGTTTTTTTTTTTTTTTTTTTTTTTTTTTTCATACAGCGTTGGCAGGATCCTCTCCGTTCTGCTCACGCTCTCTGCATACCAGCAGAGAGAGCCATTAACAATGCCGCCTCAAGGCACAACCGTGACGGGAGGGTGAGGGGGGTCAAAGATCACCTGCTGTAGAGGCAGTCATTTGTTTACTTCTTGACCCAGCAGAGCTACGCAGGTTGTAGTTATTTTTGCTCAAGATGGAGCCTTGGATTTTACTCAGATAATTTGTTATTTAACATGTATTTAACCAGTACTATGCCCACTGAGACACAAAAAACTTTTCATGATGGAAAAGATTCCCGGTTTAGGCATGGGTTTAAGATTGTTACAGGTGGGTTTGCTGGTATATACAATGGCTGCTGCAGTGTTAGCTGTTAGCTTGGATGTAGCTGTAGTAAAGCAGTAGTTCAATCAGAACTCTGCAACATTTCTTTTTAAAAACAAGTGCAAAGAGCCACACCTAAAGCTTGTCTTGGCAGAGATGTTTGCACGTCGCCCGGCCGGCCTCAGTGTCAATTTTATTCACAGAGAAGCTCTGCCATTAACAATCTTCAATAGTGGTAAGCTGTCAGTTTAAGAGTAGCACGTGCGTACAACATCATTTTGCCTTGTCGCTCTGATTGGCCTGTCTTGAATGTGAGGGACAGAAATACCTCCAAATACCTTTCGAGAAGTCCCGCCCTTACCAAATGCTTTCTAGGGGAGCTTTCCAAGATGAATGAGAAATATACCCGTGCAATGGATATATTTACATTCTATCTGGTGGGTCAGGTTTTATAAAGCTACCAAATTACAGTAATTAGAACAATTGCAATAAGTTACTTTCACCCCTGGCTGTAAGTGATATTATAAGAAAGTTGAAGCATTTAGGAACAACTGCCACAAAGTGGAAGACCATGTAGAATCACGGAGCGTTGTAAAGTGACCAGTGCTCTGCTGATTCCATAGCTAAAGAGTCCTGAGCTTCCACTGGAGTTAATGAAAGCACAAAATCTGTGCTGTGGGATTTTCATGAAATGGGTTCCCATGGCTGAGCAGCTGCATGCAAGCCTAGCATCACCAAGTCCAATGCCAAGTGTTGGATAGAGTGAGGTGAAGCACACCAACACTGGACAGTGGAACAGTGGAAACCTGTTCTGTGGAGTGAAGAACCATGCTTCTGTTTGGTGGTCAGATGAGCAAGTCTGGGTTTAGCAAATGCCAGGTGAACGTTACCTGTCTGACTGCATTGTGCCAACTGTGAAGACTGGTGGAGGAGGAATAATGGTATGGCCCTTTTTTATTCCAACATGACTGTGCCTCAGTGCGCAAATCAAGGACTATAAAGACATTGTTTGATGAGTTTAGTGTAGAAGAACTTGACTGGCCTGCACAGAGCCCTGACCTCAACCCCTTCGAGCACCACTGGGATGAACTGGAACAGAGATTGTGAGCCAGGCCTTCTCATCCAACATCAGTGCCTGACGTTGTAAATGCCCACAAAAATACTCCAAAATCTTTGGAAGACCTTCCAAGAAGAGTGAAAGCTGTTGTAGCTGCAAAAGGGGGGGGGCAACTCTATAATGAAGTACATGCATTTGAATACAATGCCATTAAAGAGTAATGGTTAGGTGCCTGAATACTGTGGTCCATAAAGCTCCTATTAAAAAGCTGTGATTGTACCTCTCCCTTATTGCTGTGTCTTTTCTCCCCTGTAAGGATTTCTAACTACTTTGAATGCTACTCTGAGTGTAGCATGTCTTAACAAAGCTTCCTTTATGTGGACGCACTCACTGTGGTTTTGACCCGTTTCTAGCTTCTGTCGAACCTTGATGGAGAGTGTGTGTTATATGTGTGTTTTTGGCATACAGTGTGGTTTATCTGATTTAATCTTGCTCTGTCTACCAGCCTAAAATGTCAGCTCCACTTCTCAGTGTCCACCCAATATCCAGTAAGTGACAGTTATTGTTCTACGGGGATACAAGTCCCACCAGGTGTGTATGATGTGTGTGACAGCCGGATGATTAAGCACCCCAAGTCTGCGCCTTTTAACGAGTTAGAGGAGCCTGTGCAGACGGATGGATAAGTTGGACCCACGGGAGCCATACAGGCCCCTATAGAATGGTCCACGGGCCGGCTGACCCCGCCCCAGAGACAGTGCTGCACCTAGGGTGTTGGGCTAGGCTGGTGTATGCTGGAGCCGGTGTGACGAATGGGACACCTGAGCCACACTGTAACACCGCCAGCGCGGTGGGTCCCCCTAATCACTCTGGCTGCCCAACTTCCAGAGTCGCGTTTCAAATTCCAGGAGTTGGGATGGAGGAGCTGTGGCCTGTTGGGGCTGAGGTGTCGGGTGTGCTTTTTCTACAAACATTTACAGACTCTCCAAGCTGCCTTCAATACTTAAATACAAACCTCAAAACAGGCAGATGGACCTTTAACACACAAACATAACAGAGTTTTAATAATTGACTGCATTATTATCGATAATTAGATAAATGCTAAGTATGACATGTGGATAGTACATAAGGATGTTTATGTGCCTGGGGTTGAAGAGGTCATATCACTCTCTTCAGCTGCTCAGATAAATGCTGAAAAGTGCTCCAAAACTTTGAGCAAGTCCTGTCTGTTAACAATATTAATCCAGTGTAGAAATCTGTGGTGGAATTGGCAAAACTGAAGTTAATTTAGAAAACTTAACAAGCTGAAGACGGACAAAATGATGCGTTCAGGTAACCTCAGTAAATTAGACGACTGTAATCTATATGCTATGATGAGTTCATATGTCACATAAAGATGGGAAAATTTGTTTTTTTTTTTATGAGAAACTTCAATAAATACAGTTGTGAATATGTGTTTTAATGTGAGGGATATACAGTAGAAATGACTGACTGAATCACAGCTTTTTAACTCAGGCACTACACAGCTTAGACCACTTGTTGCTTAAATATTTGCCCTTATGTTGTCTTTCCACCGAACTATAGAAAGTATCGATAGTGGTATCAATAAGGACTCAGATCAGCACTTTTAATATGCTGTACATAAAATCAAAAGAATAGAAATAAAACACGACAATAACAACCTTTAAAAATCTAAAAATCTAAAAATATACTTAAACTATAGAAATTATGCTGCTATTAATCATGATTAATCACAGCTTAGAGATGTAACTGAGTAACAGCACTGTTTATATTCTATTGTATCATATTCTATAATATAATTTTAAATTATATTATATTATATTATATTATATTATATTATACTATATTATATTATATTATATTATATTATATTATATTATATTTGCCTATGGCACCAGTGTTTATGGTAAAGGTATGAACAGTGATGTGAACATTAAAAATAAGAATGGCTATTTGTTGTCACAGTATTAGTAATATTTGTAATAGTACAGAAGTTTTAATAATAGTAATATTTATTAGTACTAATATAATCATAATTTTACAGCTGTATTAGTAATGTTAAGATAAAACAACAGTATTGGTTAAAGTTACATTGGTAGAGAAGTATTTGCAAAAATACTTTAAACAAATAGTCCAACTGTATTAGTTGTAGTACGGCAGTGTATTTCCTGTATAAAGCTACAATAGAACAACAGGATTAGTAAGAATTACAATCATATAGCAGATGGATGCATCCTTTCTCTATTACAGCATGATATTTCTGTTGAAAGCACAGTCTGAACCCATGATTTCATCCAATCAGTGTGTTTGCAGCATATATTTAAAATCCACTACTGGATCTTCTTTACGTGTCATTTGGAGCAGCCCTTCATCAACTGTAGAACCCCTGATGTATTTCAGAGTGTTGTGTTTATTTAAGATTCAGACGTTACTGAAATCTTGCTTTTTCTCCTCTAACTTCTGTTTACCTCCTGTGTTTGCACACAGCCCTGCAGTCTCATGCCCTTATATTGGCATGAAAACGGAATTTCCCTTTGCTAAATAGAAAAAATGTGCATGCATTTCCAGCTTGAAAGCACCTAACATTCATTAGCTTAAGAACACAGGAGTGAAAATTTCAGCTTTGAGAACATGCCATGAATCCCACGCAGGTTTCTCTTGGATTTTTCTTGCAAACAGATTTAAGAAACATCTTAGGAAGATAAAGGTGAATTTGGCCCATAGATCCTTGACTTTAAGATTAAAAGGCCAATCAAAGCTGGCATAGATCTCAGACTGGATAAGGTTCACAGTTTGCAGGACCAGGACTCACCCTGAAGATTGCAGACAACTGGAATTTTGTGAAATATGATCAGTTATATGCTGATGATGCCCGACTAATAAAAAGAAATTTATGAAGAGAATAAACCAGCTGTTCCTTTCCATTCAAATTTCAGGCCAGGCCACTTCAAAGCTCCAATGCAGCAACAAGGCTGAGGAAGTGGTATTATTAGTCCCTTATATACACAGCATTCCCATGATCAAATAGACCTTGGCAGAAAATTAAATGGTGGGTGAATAAACACTTCTCTAAATTTGTCATTGACAGTTACAGTTGGCCTACTTTGTGGTTTGAAAGGGGGGCTTTGGATATACGGGGGCAGAACTCGATGCTTGGTAATACAGTGCTCTGTTGACATGGCAAACTATCAGTTTACACTGTTAATTGAACATCTAATAGCTCGTGTAGAGCAGATGGTCTAAGGTGAAACATTTCCTCCTGCCCCCTCTCTTCTCTTTGGGTTTTATTTTTGGATCAGCTGGAGGTGGTGGGGTGAGAAGGGGGCAGAGGATGGTCCCTTCACCCAGGACTAAAGCCTCCCTGTTTGGGCACATGAGACCCACTCCTCCCCTCATCTAGCAGACATCCACCTTGTCCAATTTTAGGTAAGGGGGGAAAACTATGCAGGGAGATATTTCAGTAAACCATGTGTCAATAGTGATGCGTGCCAAAGCAAACTCCATTTGCACTTGTTTCTCTCCTTAATCGCTCATCTAAACAAGCTTGAGCATTGGTGGGAAAAGAAGGAAGAAGGGCAAGGGAGTGGGAGATGGAAAGGTGAGGAGGCAAGAAAGGGGGAGGGGGCTGGGGTTTGCCAAAATAAATGTATGAATGCCGTCTTTGACTGACTGGCATCTTTGAAGTGAGCTATAATTGCAGGTCTCTTGTCCAGCAGTGGAGCCTGCGGCAAGCCAGGACCTGGCCAAGCTAAGATGTCTGGCTGCAGCACTGAGGAAACGTCATGGCTTCACAATAAAACCAGTTCTAGAGGCTGCATGCAAGCGTGATACAGTGTCATGGTGGAGTGTGACTGCACAAATGGAATCTGTTATTGCTTCATTCATCTGCTGAAAGTTGAGAAGTTCTGCTGTTTATAGCCATTTAGTGAAAAACTACTGCACTCATGCACTCATACCACAAAGAAATCTATGAGATGGTAGCCTGTACAACCAGTGACAGGCAGTAGCAGCACTACAAAAAGCAGCATTTGTTATTAACTAGATTTTATAGCATTGTGATTGAGTTTTGTTTTCTGTTGCCTCTCTGGGTCATTATCTTGGATCTTAAAAACACTCTAAGGGATTTTAATTGAACTTTTCAAAATAAGCTATCTTAACTTAAGTATCAAATGAAAAGATTTCCCAGAATGCTTTGAGGGATTGTCCCCAAACTTTGCAGAAATTCTTACTCTGACTCAAGGGTTAATAAATAAGCATTCAGAGGTCTTAGATCAAGGATCAAGGTCAGTGGACCTCACGATAATCCCTTGCTTGAAAGACATCCATCCATTGATGATCCACAACACTTATCCTGCTTGAGGTCATGGGGTCTATCCCAGCTGTCATTGGGTAAGAGGCTAGGTACACCCTAACCTGACATGCCAGATGGATGTGTTTCACACATCCATCTGGTAAACCACTCAAAGACAGCATTTGGGAAAGGGCTGAACCTTTGAATAAAGACTCGGAGGGTGAGTGGATGAACCCTCTGTGGCATCTTTACGAGCCAATCAGAGCAACAAAACAAGTGATGTAGCCGTTAACAAGCTGCACCCCTACCAAGGAATAAACTCCATAGAGAGCTGCATAATGTGAACCATGGTGACTGTAGACATGTCTACATGACTTTTGTCATTTTTGAAAGGAAAACAACTCATTGCTGTGCTTTGTTCTTCTTTTAACGAAGAAATGTCATCAAGTTCTGATAAAACTGGTGCTTTAGCAGCATCCACACTAATGTCTTCCGCCATAATTGCACCGGCCTCTTGTTGCTGCTTGCTTGCATCACGACCCCACCGCGCCTGAAAGTACTGCCCCTCAATGCTGATTGGTTTTGTCACTTTCTTACCGGGCCAAAAAAGTTCCGACGGGAGCTTTGCAAGATGGATTCACCAGTGAGAAACACGGAAACGGGTGTATCCATCTGCTTTGCAAGGTTAGGTACACCCTGGACTGGTCACCTGTCAGTAACCAGGCTGACATAGAGACAAACAACCTGGCACACTCACACTGACACCTACGACCAATTTAGAGTCGCCGATTAGCTTAACGACCATGTCTTTGGTGGTGGGAGGATGCAGGAGAGAACCTATGTAGAAAATGCAAACTCTGAACTGATTACAATTCCTCAGTTTGAGGCCAAAGTCAGGGTTATTTGGCCCTGTGATTGAAACGCAACAAAAACACTTTGAGGTATTCTCTTCGAACCTTGCACAAAATGCTTTGAGGGATTTTCTTCAAATCTGTCTCAAGGATGAGCTGGACCAATGTTCATCACTTGCTTGTAAAACAATATCTCAAGAAGTGTGTACTCAGACTCACTGATTTACTGAATGCATTTTGGAGGTGCAGGGCCATGGTCCAAAACCACCCTAGTTCTTCTGAATCCACTCTGTACTTTCACTGTTGAATAAAGGAAGCATAACTACCACATGGTGCGTTTAGTTTATATAACCTTTATTTTAGAGGAAAATTATTTATATTGAAAAATTCCTTTTTCAGGAGTGTCCAAGGAGTGTTCAAGATTTACCTCATTATTTTAGTACAGCAGACCATGTAAGCATATGAAATTAGACATGACAACATGCAGCAGCAAGTTTCTTATGCCGTGTCCTGTAGCATAGCTTGCTACATTTCTTCTGGGTACAGCCTTGGTGTGCTGAAGTTTAATTGTTTGTGGGATTGCTATAAGCTTAGCTCACTGTATTTTTGAAGTAGCCTGCCATCCATGCATACAACACATGGTAAGTACCAAAGCATGATGAAGGTGTAAGAAGATCCCCACAAAGCTCCTTTCACAGCAGCATATATCCAGCCATTAGGTAACACTTCCAGTCCTGAGTGCTCCCAGAACAGCCCTACCTGTGTCTACCTTACTCTGACGCTCTGAGAATACACTGAATGTACAAGCATGTGTTTATGTGTTCATGCATGTATGTGTACATTGCTACACATGCATCGGGGGGGCTATGCAGCGGTCCTGAGATGAGAGCCGGACGTGGCAGGGGTAAAACTCTTTCAGACCAGTGATGTTTTTCCATTTGGGGAAGTAAGATGGGGTCACATGGGCCTGTGATTAATATGTGGCTCCTTGATGTCTTATTTAGAAAATAAACCAACTGAAACCTGGGATTATTAGACTAACCCCCTGAAGAATACTTTACACAATGCACCTTTCAGCTACATTTTGCCAAGGGTGTGCTGTCAGTGTTTTTTTTAAATGTTCCACAGCAGCACTTGTGAAAAGGGGAAAACCCAGCTTGGTATTGCCTTACAAAACCCTTCAATGTACACATGTGCAACGTCTTTTTTTTTTAAACTGGAAAAAGTAAACCCAGGAGGGATCACTGAGGTGTTGCTGGGAGGAGAACTTGTCGGGGCAGGACTTAAAATAACTTCTTGTCCTTTGTTTCATTTTTCTAATGACAAAGATCCAAGAGAGCTCAGTAAATGTGGCAAGATGATGGATGATGTGATCACCTTGAAACAGTGATTTGATGTTTTTCACCACCATGTCAACAATGCTTTTCAGTTCTTGTAAAGTGCATTTTCATGGTTTCATCTCACATATCTTGTTTCCAACTCTATCCACTCTAAAATGCCCTAAATCATATCTATACTTGTAGCTATGAGAGTTAACCTGGTTTATTCTGCAACATGCCTCCTCTCTTTACGATCAGCAGCAGGGAGATTTGACCCCCGCATGCAAACCCCGCTGCTGGCTGGAGAAATCCTGGGGGGGTTGTAAGGGTAAACCTGGCACCCATCCATAAGCGTCTTCTTTCCTCAGAGTACACACACCTGTGCCTTGGTTTGTGCTTGTCTCGTCTGTCGGCCTGAGCCCCAGAAACACCAGATTTGCTTTGCTGTTTGATCCATAAAGTCTGACTTTTAAGATACATATAAGCAAACACTGACATGATTTAAATGAGTAATTGCATTTACACTGCAGTAGATAAACTAATCTCTAAGTTCAGAATCTGTAGGCAATCTGTAATGCTATTCTTGCTCCCGTTGGAGGTCAAATAATAAAAGTGTATTAGTGAATCTCTACACAAGTATAAGTTTGGTTTAACAAACTCTGAATTATACTATAAGGACAAAAGTATTCAGCCACCTGACCATTATGCTAAAAGAGACTGGAATTGCATTGTATCTAATACATGAACTTTCATATGGAGTTGCCCCAAATGCAGTTAGTCCCAAAGGTGCTCGATGGGGTTGAGGTCAGGGCTCTGCATTGCTTTGTGCATTGATGCACAGACATGTCGCAATACAAAAGAGCCTTCCCCTGTTGCCACAAAGTTGGAAGCATAGCATTGTCCAAAATGTTTTGGTATGCTGAAGCATTAAAGTTAACCCTCACTGGAAATAAGGGGCCCAGTCCAAACCCTGAAAAACAGCCCCACACATTACCCCTCCTCCACCAAACTTCACAGCTGGCACAATGCAGTCAGGCAGGGAATGTTCTCCCGGCATTGCCAAACCCATGCTCATCCAGTGAACTGCCAAACAGAGAAGAGTTATTCATTACTCCACAGAACATGTTTCCACAGCTCCACGGTCCAGTGTCAGTGTGATTTGCACCTCTCCATCCAACGCTTGACTTTAGACTTGGTGATGTGAGTCTTGCTTGCAGCTTCACGTCCATGGAAACTCATTCCATGAAGCTCCTGCTGCACAGTTGTACTTACTTTAATGCCAGTAGAAGTTCAGAAGTCTCTAGTTACGGAATCAGCACAGTGTTGGCTACTTTCACTCACCACTCTGTGATTTTACGAGGTCTTCTGCTTGGCGACTAAGTTGCTGTTGTTCCTGAACTCTTCCATTTTCTAATAATATCACTTGCAGTTGACTGTGGAATATCCATACAGTCTTCCTGGGCAGCCCAGTTTGAAGATGGTACTAGAGTTCACTCCAAATAATGCTGCAGCTTGATTCTGTGGAACACCAGCTTGAATTTGGTGGTGGTATACTGATTCTTGGAGCAGAGACATACTGACCACTGTAGCAGGCACCTGATTGTCAGCACCTGGGGTACTAGAAGCTCAAAACAAGAGTCACTGGCAGAATAAGCTGTTTGACATTGGCAATTTTTTCTTGGGCACAACCCATATCCTCAGCTCTGCTGCTCATCCCACAAATGCATGTACTAACAAACGTGGCATAATTTAAAATGGAAATAAACGGGCTTTATAAACATAAATGATTGATTGCCAAGAGGCATTGTTACAACAAAGAAATAATCTACCAAAGACAAATTTCCATACTTTTTTGATAGGTTTATGTAACATAGGAGTAGCCTTTTTTTAAATTACTGTAGATATTTCAGTGCAAACCACTCTCAGCTCTGCACACTCAGCCAGCATATCAGGCTTCTTTGTTCAAGGCAAATCACACCTACTGGATGCAAGCAGATTGAGGTGAAAATAAGGATAAGAGAGGTGGGTTTCTAAACAGAACAAAAGCCACGAATGCCCTACTCTCTCCCTCTTTATCATAGAACCAGGCTCACCCTCCCACCTCCGCTGGCTGACTTGGATGAAGGGCTGAAATTACAGCAGTGCAGGCTCCAAATCTCCCTCCATTCTCCACACATGCCAGACAGAGGGGAGGAAAGAATAACAGGCTTTACCGCCTCTGCACAGGCCTATATGGCTCAGCCACGCCAACAGATAAGCATTGCTGCGCTTAAAAACATGGAAGGGAAGGAGGAAAGTGTAGCAGGAAAGGAGGAAGAAAAAATTGATACAGTAAAGAGTCAGCTAAAAGTGGGAGGAAACAAAAGTGCAGGGCAGAGGTAGGAGGCTGGGAGAAATAGCGGATAAGTCATCAGAGGAATCAGGAATTCCAGCATGAAATACTGCTACTAACAATAGAAGTTTAGATATGTCCAGATAAAAGCCTGAACTTGCCTCATTTGCCTCTAAAGTTAAGAGAAACATAGAACTGTGTATTCATCTATGTCTGAATTAGATCAGACAGCTGCAGACAGACAGCAGCAGAGAGGGGAAAGAGAGACCAAAAAAGTAAGATATGAAAGACAGCAGAGCACAAACGGAACAGAAATACAGGCTGACACATATCAAACAGAAAAAAGGAAGAAATGATGACAGAAGACAGACCTGGATCACATCCAGATCAAATGAAAAACACACTCAAGCTGCATGCTGATCCCACACACCTAGTGTGCCTCTCCACATCTCTTTCATCTGCAGCAGCCAGAACACATGAAGATTGTTCAGGTAATAAAAGTGTGGAGGGGTAGTTCCCCAACTCATCCTCAGCTTGAAGACAGCGTGCAGACAGATATAGAGCCTGCGTGTGCAAAGTGTAGATGTAAAACCTGGATGGAGAGAGAGTGGAGACAGCAGGAGAAGAAAACAGACAAAAATGTAATAGCAGACACAGTGGGTGCATAAAAAGTCAGGATTTATTCAAGATTAATGCACTGATCCATCCATCCTGACAGAGAAAGAAAAGATTTATATTATAAGAGAAAAGAAAAAACAGAATAGTATTGGAAATGGAGTTTATGGCCCAACATTTGTGCATATGCTACAGAAAACATATCCTTCTAATATCTTGGCTTGTTTTAATGCTACATTTTTCAAACTACTGGTTTGGCTGGCAAATATTAAATCCAAACTTTCCCAAAAAGTGAAAAAAATAATCAATCTCTGACAAGAAGCCTTCAGAATATTCACATATTTACAAAGAAGTTGCTGGGCTTTTGAGAATTTGAATCATTCTCTAAAGCAGTTTCTGCCTGCAGTGACAAAGAAGGACAAATCACAGTCTCTCTTTGTCTCTTTCTCTCTATTATGGTCATTCAGGTCCTCCTCTCCAGCACATGTGTTCTGGAGCAAAGCATGATGTGAAGACAGAATAGCTTGCCATTGGATGTCACAGCCCAGTCACCAAACAGTCTGGGATACAAACAGACAATAAGGCAGCAGGCTAACCCGCTAGGTCCCAGTACTATCAAAAAATTAATTATAAATGGATAAAAAGACCCTGGAATGCATCAATGCTTGATGGAAAATTTTCTGCTAGAGCGATGAAGGTATTAGAACAGCACAACAGAGGGCTTCCACAAGAAAAAACAAGTGGTTGTGATTTATGTTTCAAAAGTTACTTAACTTTGTATACCACGTGTCTCTTTTTGTTGCATATGACAGTTTCCACAGTTCCCATCTACTTGTAATGTCCTGCAACTGGCTGTCTGCCACTTACCAAGCTGAGTAGCAGGCAGCTTCTGACATTGCAATTTCTAAATATGTTTGGTATAAACATGCCACAACACCAAACCAAGCTTTAAACCTCCCCTATGCTGTCATCACAACCTCATTTCTGAACTATGATGCACTACCTGCAGTCATCTACAGCTGCCTTATGTAACGTCTACAGCAGGACTTTGTTGTCCTCATGTGAAGATGAAGAGCTAGAGAGAAGGGGTGAGACAGTAACCATGAGTGGAGAGGTGGTTCAAGGGAGTAGCGTGAGTCCATAGTCGTGTTTTGCTGATGTTATCGGGTCAGCTGTAAACAACTCTTACTCAGGCACTGGGACATGCTGATCATACTGAAACATTATGTAACTTTGGCATTAAAAAACTTCCACAAACACACCAATATTGTGATTTTCTCATCAATTATATCTTCCTAAAATGTTCCCACTGCTGTGGTCATCCTTTTTCCTTCCTCTCATACTGTCACAGACTTATGGGTCTTGTCTCTGCTGTGCCTGTTATCAAAACCATCACATTCTACCTTCTTCTCATCTTTCTCCTTTTTTCTGCCAGTCTTTCTGTTTGTCACACTTCACTGCCGCTCCATCACACGCACTCCCATCAGACCTCTGTCCTTGCCATGCTTTAGGGAAAAAAAGAAGTGTGGCCCCACTTCACCCATCCTTAGCTGTCGAGGAGAAACGTGAGTATGGATGTAACCGGTGTGATAAAACTACAAGACACTGAAACACTGTGATACTTTCATTAACCAGGTTTTATTGTCTGGCAAAGAAAAGAAGAGACAGACCCTCTCCTACCGAGAATCATGCAGAAGGGCACATTACATCAACATGGAGTACAAAATAGTATGAATCAAAGCAGACGTGGCAAAGAAAGCAAAAGACAAAAACCTCATGTAACTCTATTTTCTACGGTCTTGCATTGAGGGGTTTTGGATTAAGACCTCTTTCCTGGCTTGGTTTAATTTGGGCAGGGCAAATACAGGAACTTATGAAGTCACTAGTCCCTATGGGGATTACCTCGCCCCCCTTACACTATAACCATAACTGAGCAGTTCATCTCAATACAACCAATGTCACTGCCTTTATTGAAAGCTAACAGCCAGCATGCTATGTGTTTGTTCATTGTGAGGTAAGTTGCCCAAATCTATCAGCCACAGTGTCCTACGAGTCATTAAAAGTATTATAATGGAGAGATTTGTGCCAGAAAACAGTAAATTTAATCCCACCTTCTGTCTTTCTGCTCTGGCACTGATCCAGATAGCTGCGCTGTGATCAGAGCTCACCGGGCTAATTGTTGGAGTGCTTGCCTACTTTTTACTTGAACCAAATGCAGAAGGAACAAAAATTTTACCAGCTGTAGGTGTTTTTATCCATGTTTCACTGTTCTTTAGTCCTGGATGATAAAGTTGCAGACTGTGGCTTTGTCTCTCTCAAAGCAGAAACAGTTTAATCCCTCATGTCTTTTAGCGTCACAGTGCTAATGTTTAGTAAAGCATATGATGATAGACTCTTCCAGTCAGGTTGTAGCGTTTTTTTTAATTTAGGAGGGTTGTATGTATCATGAGTGGGCGTGGCTTCATTCATTCAGCGGACACGCCCACACCATCCAAGAGCAGATTGTCCCATTTTTCATGGTTTTGAAGCTCAATTTGATAAACTTAAAGGTGTTTTTCATGACTGAATTTTGGCCTGGTGGTTCATAACATACTGTACTATTATAAAGCACACCTAAAATACAGATTTTTTTTTTTAATCACCTTACAGGAACTTTAAACTGAAATGCAACAATTATGGATTAAAATGGGATTAATCAGCATTTAACACTCTGGAAAATGTGTGCAAAATATGAATTGGTTTTACTTTTAATACACACATCTGACATCCTTGCAGCACACATATTCTGATAGTCCAGGTTGTTCTGCAAAAAAAGATGTTATCAGCTATCAGTAACACAAGACTACAAGCAGATTAAAGTATAAGTATCATCTCTGACAAGCCAAACAGATGTTTCTAATTTTTAATTTTTGCATAGCCAATCAGATATCTAGGTTGGATATGACTGCCACCAGGATCCATTGGTCAGGGTAGGAATATGCAGAAATAACCCCAGAAACAGGGAACAAAGGGTGGAGGGGCTGCAAATGACAACACAAGTACATCATGACAGCCCAAGTCCTCTCAGAAGTACAGAGCAGATTAGTTACCAGGTCATCTCTGTAATCACAACAAACAGAACTGAAATATACAGATGTATATTTAACCCAAAATGTTCTCATCCATTTTATCCTACTAACCAAGTGGGTGATATCCACTGAACCAGCACAATAAGTTGCATTCTGTAGTCTATGTGGATTGTCTTTCATTTCAAACTGTGTAATCTTATAACAGGGCTAACTGTGAAACCAGATTTCTGGCTCTTGTTAGTTTGATCTTGTTTATGTATCTTTAAAATCCATCCGCGGTTTGGAGAGTCTGCATCATGATTTTCACAGAACTCCATTCACCCAGTCCGTTTACTTAAACTAAGCCGTAAAAGTGTCAAATCCAAGTAGAAGCTCTTTGTTATCAAAGTTTTCTGAGAAGACTCCCAAAGACACCCACAGGGGGTAACACCTTTCTTCTATTAGCTCAGTCTGTGGCCTACATTGCACAATGTTTATGCCTGTTAGCAGACCTCTTACCCAACAACACGTCTGCACATGCTCCCCATCTGAACTCAATCAGTAAATCAGACATAATTAATATTTCCTTCCCAGATCTTTCTGATGACTTATTTATGGCCACGTCCCTCCTGACCGTGTGTGTTGTGTGCGTGTGCATACTCATCTGTACTGGCTGCTGATTTGTCCTCACTGATGTCTTGGAGCCGATTCGGATGCATTAGCAGGTTTCTGCACAGTAATGACATTCCTCACTGTGTCTGTGTTCCTCCTGTGTCTCCACATATTGTTCAGAGCAGGTCAGCCGTTTGCTCCTCTATAGGCTATTATCACTTCATGTCTGTCAAACTCCAGAGATGAGCTACAAAGAAGGAGACAGAAAGACACTTTTGTTACCTGAATTTGTTAGCAATATCTGGATTTATCTATCAGGGGACATGTTATGAAATACCCATGTTTTCAATATTTTTGCACATATATTTGGGTATCCAGAATAGCTACTGACTCATAAAGTGCGAAATAAGCCAACCCAGTCATTTGTTGGTGGTCTGCCTAAGGCTGAAAACACAAAATCCGGCAATCTATTCACAATTTGCTCCCTTTTGACGTCAGGATAAAAGCCATCCTAATAATACTCTCCTCTCCCCTGGTATCTCCTCGTGACTCCTCATGACTTCCTAGCCACACTTTTGTAAAGGTCTGCAATTGTTTTCTTGCACCAAATGATATTTAAACCTGGCAAATCTAATGATGTGGGAGGTATTTAAGAACCCCACAATGTTGTTTGTGTCTTTGGATGTTTAGCACCAGCTAACAATGTTAGCAGCTGCCCAGCGTAAAAACTTTAGTCATACATTTTAACCATTTTATTGTTAAATGGATATACAGTTTAGCTTGCCGTAGAAGGCTCTGCTCCCTGGGTTAGTCAAGCAGCATGCTTTGACTATCCAGGCAGCACATGGTGATCGGGATGAGAGTCAGCGCCTCCAAATCCGAGGCCATGGTTCTCTACCAAAAAATGGTGGATTGCCTCCTGGGGGTGGGGAGTGTCCTTGCCCCAAGTGAAGGATTTCAAGTATCCTGGGGTCTTGGTCACGAGTGAGGGTAAAAGGGAGCGTGACACAGTGCAGCGGGCATTGTGCCGTACCGTTGAGCTGAGCTGAGAGGCTAAACTCTCAATCTACGATCTCGATCTACCTCCCAACCCTCACCTATGTCATGACCTCTGGGTAATGACTGAAAAAATGACATTGTGGACACAAGCGGCCAAATAAGTTTTCTTCGAAGGGTGGCTGGGCTCAGCCTTAGAGATAGGGTAAGCAGCTCAGACATCTGGAGGGACCAAGGAGTAGAGCCTTCGCATGGAAAGGAGCCAGTTGAGGATGCCTCCTGGTCGCCCCCTTGTGGAGATATTCTGGGCATGCCCGTCTGGGAGGAAACCTCAGGGAAGACCCAGAATACGCTGGAGGAATTACATATCCTGTCTGGTCTGGGAGCGCCTCGGGACTCCCCAGAAAGAATTGGAAAGTGTCGCTGGGGGAAGGGAGGGTGGACTTGCTTAACCTGCTACTCTCGTGACCCGGCCCCAGATAAGCAGAGGATGGATGGATGGATGGATGGATGGATGGATGGATGGAAATGAAAATGAGTGCTGAATTATATATAGTAGCTTGAATCTAAATGAGGGTGCAACAAGCTTTATGCTATAAAGGAGGAGGCTGGGGTGGAGGAAGTTAAGCTTTGCCAGAGGCACGCACCAAAACCAAGTGTTCTGAGAAAGATCTGGTTTACACAGGGTCAAAAACTCCTCTGGTACTTGATCTGTATCATATGTTCACCAAAGCATGGCACAGAGAAAGATGTCTTCTCTGATTCTGCACTTGATGTAAGTAATGTCACAAGAACTTTTTTCAGATGAAAACCTAACCCTGTATTTTGATAGTCTAATGAATCACTCCTGTTTCAGCAGCTTCTGTCAGTCCTCTTGCTGATGGTCTTGTTTGCTTCTGCTTGTCATGTAGAGGAATCCATATTCATTTCAGTCTGTTTTATAACCAGCTCGCAGGAGCTGTGAGGAAAACAAAACTTCTCAGTTAGAGCAGTGTGGTGGGTGTATCATTCTAAAAGAGCAAGCTGAAGCAGAAGTTGGATTTTCTTACAAAACAGTAGATCCTGACTGGGACTGTTTTCAATGACCTCAACAGACAGAAATGAACGGAGAACAGTTTTATGAAATTAGCTTGATGCCAAGAAACCAAAAACAAGTGAGGGAGGGAGAGAATATCATGTAATGTGACTGGTAAAGTGATAAAAGGAGGGAGTGCCGAGGACGCGGGGTCATGGGAAGAGAAGACAGGGCTGTAAGGGAGGCTGTGTGTATAGTTGTTCTGTTTGCGGATGTTGTAGATGGTAATATTATACCTCCTCTCTGTTTGGACATTTGAAGACTACTGGAATAGTGTCACACCAACAAAAACCCAGACGATTATTAAGCCTCTTCTCTAGACATAAATAAAGAGTGCAGAAGCACTTTCCCATGATGAAACTGTTGCTTTTGTACCTGATATCCTAACAGTTCATTCAGATTATTACCACTAATAGTTTAAAAACAGCAGATTTATTCACAGAAGCAGGCTGTCGAATGAGTGCATGAAGGAACGGTGAGGGGAATAGGTTCAGTGTTTGGGCCGAACTTGAGACAGACATAAAGTTATTCCTCAGAGGAAATGCTGTCTGCATTATTTGGATGAGTAAACTGCAGACAGGCGGGTTGAGAGAGAGGCCTGGAATGAGAAAAGCACATCCAACCATCCACATCATCAACAATGTGTGACCTCAAGAAACCCTGACATGGATAAGGTAATATCCTCAGTATGTGTGGATGCACCCTTGGCCTAATCCTTATCCCACTTAGACTATTCAAACCAAACTAGAGTGAATGTGCTTCTTGTCTTGATTGCAGGATATTTAGTGGGTTTTTATTCTGTTTAAACTTGACCTGCTTTACCCCAAGAGCAAGACCGTCATGTCTGGCTGCAGAACATCCTTTTGACTCACTCAAAGCTTTGTTAATATCCACAAATTCTCCAGGAAATTTAGTAAGTTCAACCTATTTCTGCTCTTTTTCAGGACCTGCCCATCTACAAACCCAATGCCAAAAAATTGTGCTGAACCCTTACTCATCCACACAGAGGCTGCTTTGAAATAAAGAGTGAACAAGGCATCTAGAAGGAGGTACATGTGGCTTAAAAAGCTGCATGTACCCTTCAGTATTAATGGTGCACTTATTAAAAAAACCCAGCCAGATCTACTTTAAAAAAAAAAAAAAGAAAAAAAAAAGATCTTTTTGAAAATAGATTTGCCAGATTATTCTTTGTATAAACTCATTTGTAGTTACTCAGCTCTGCTGCTCATCCCACAAATGCATGTTCCTTAAAAATGTGGCACAATTTAAAAAGGAATTAAACTTCTATCAGTTTTATTTATTGCCAAGAACATTGTTACAACAATGAAATACCCTACAAAACAAATGTCCTTACTTTCTGTGCTGAGTTTACATTTTAAAGGGTTCACAGAGGTCTAGGAACTGTGCCTTGACCTTAGCTGTTGGTAATGGACATCATCATGTTACCAATCCCTCCCACTCTGTACCAAACAAGAACGCATTTTGTTCTCCTCTTTTCAACGATCTGTAACACCTCACCACCGTCCACAACCCAGGTGGTCACGATCTCTCTGCCAAGTGTGATATCATTCATCTAGAGGTGATAATGTCTGCTAGTTCAGAGCCTTCGCTGAGATGCTGGCGTTACCTGGCGACGTCTCTGCTGCGGTCATGTTTAAGAGATAAATCAGGTGGTATCATGTTTGTGTTGTCTTTGGGATCGGTGATAGAGGGTGACTTCATGGTAGAGCTGGTCTGTTATTTTGGGTTCACATTACAGCTCCGACAGCCAAGGCTGCCCATAAGGGGGGGATAAAGGGGGGAGCTTTAAGGGGCCCAGCTAAACTGGGGGCCCATGAAGTCAGTCATCAAAACAACAAAACATGAATTTCCTTTTATTAAAACAGAGTTGCCTTTTTATTAGTGAAGTTAACAATATGGATGGATGCACTGAGCTATTAGGAAAGTAACGTCAGACTTTATTGCTAGGCCATGATGTGCACATTGGCAGGATGCCAGAAAAAAAGAGAAGAATCCAAGACAACGTTTTATTTTTGAAATATAGGGAATGATGAATGATTACAAAAATGGTTAAGAGTGGCAAGAAATCGCAAAAAGCGTCAAGAATGGGGTAAGGTTGCAAAAAAAGCAGCTTCAGTAGGCAAAAAGTAAGGGAAAAAAGGAGCAAAAAGTGATTCAATAAAATTAACGGAAAAGGGTAAAAAGGGGCAAAAACAATTTAAAAGTATCAAAAAAGTTGACAAAAGTGGTGATAAATGGGTGAAAATGGCAAAATAAACAAAAACTGGCAAAAACTGGCAAAAGGCAGCTAGAGTAGGCAAACCGTTGTGAGAAGATGTTGCAGAAATTGACAAAAAAGGGGACAAAAAGTGACAGAGATGGTTGAAAAAAGACAAAAATGAGTCAAAGATATGAGAAAGGGGCAAAAAGCAAAGCAAAAATGGGCAAAAAGTGGTAAAAAGCAGCTAAAGGGGCAAAAAGTGGGTAGAAAATGACAAAATGGGTGAAAAGGTCAATAACAATATAAAAGTAGCAAAAACAGCTGACGTGCTGAAGTGTCAACAAATGGGCGAAAAGTGGCAAAAATGGGTAGTAAGTGGCAAAATTGACAAAAAGTGGCAAAAAAAATGCCAAAGGTGGCTAAAGTTGGCAAAGAGATGTTGCAAAAATGGGCAAAAAGTGGCAAAAAGCAGCAAAATTGGTTAAAAGTGGTGATAATTGATGGAAAGAGGTGGTGAAAGTGGTTAAAAGTACCAAAAATGAATCGTTCCAACTTTTATAACCCAATAATAGTCTGGCACACTTTTGAGCTCCAAAATGAGGAAACTGTTGGCCAGGATGCTGGCACCAATGCTACTGATCAAACTTACATTCATACCATCAATAAATCAAAACTGCGGAGGGCCCATTGTCTGTGTCTTCAGGGGCCCATCCAATTCCATGGGTGAGCCTTCCGACAGCCGTTACATTGCTTCTTGCTGAACTAAACTGTTTCTAAGTAAGAACACTGTTGAGGTCAGGCTTAGAAATTACCCTTACAAGCCAGCCGATGCAATGACCTGCTTCTATTCAAAAGTTATAATGCTAAAAACTAACACTATGTTCTTAAATCTACATCTCCAATTAACCTGCCTACTCTCCAGCCCTACCACTGCCTCTTTCTGACTGACCTTCTCAACCCTCTCCGTGTTTTTATACCCCTGCCCCCCTCCTCCAAACACAGGAAACGTGCTGGAAAACCCAGCTTGTGTGTCACCCCACTTTAAAGTGAGAGTATCAAGCAGGAAAATAAATACGGGATGGAGAAAGTAGCAGCAGAACAAAGTAAAACAAAATTAGCGTGGCTGCATAGCCGACTCTGGCTGATGTCCATGTTGATAGAGAGGCTTAGTCCCGAGCTGGGAGGATGCTAACGTTTCAAGAAAGCCGCCTCTGATACTATCGCTGAGCTATTAGACGGCCAGGGTTAGGATTTTTGCAGTTGTTATGCTGCACAAGGTGTAAGGCTGCACTCCTGGATTCCCTCTCCCTTTACTGAATAATGGTTTAGAGAGCACAGAAAAATCAGCAAAACAAAGTGACAATGCTAACCTAGTCTATGCTGACCTCTGAGCTGTGTGACAGTTTGGGGATAAAACTGGTGGTCTATGTATTATGGGGGCAAATGAAAGGTGTCATATTCGACCCGTTGTGAGGGGCTGGTTGGAGCCAAAACTGTCCAGCCCTGCTAGCCGTTGAACTATCCTGTTTAAGCTTGCAGGTCGACATAATCACAATCATGAATAAACTCTGTCTTCATCACCAGCCAACAAGAATTCTCCATGTTTAAGAACACTCCTCATAAGTGGTGCATTGTGAGATAAGAGCTGTCAGATGATAAATGTTGGAGCAGATTACAAAAAGCTCTACATCACTCCTTTAATCACACATCAAAGAATCATCATTGTAAAGGGGACAGGTTGGCCCGTCCCATCTTGTTCTCTTCAAAGAGGAGGAAGATCTCACACAGTGTCACACAAGTACCTCTTACTGTGTTTCCACACATACGCCGACACACAGACAATTCAAGAGGTATCAACAGCCCAAATATCCCTCAGTGGGTAAGCTGATAGCAGCAGGAACAACTTAGATCAAAGTGGAAGATTTCCCAACAAGTCTTAACGGCTTTGTTCTAGAAAGATCCTGAGTGGAGATTTATCTGTTGGAATGTGGGGGGAAATCTCAGCCTGCATATTAAGCAGCCTGGCAAAAACGCGATACAGAGGACAGATATGTTTAGGCGCAGGGCCGGGCGTAAAACATTCCTATAAAGCTGCTGTGGGGACAGGCGATGCTGTGTTCCACTGCCGTGTCCACATGTTGACAGCTTTACGCCTGTGGTCCTGTACTTTTACTGCCGTCTTCCCTAAACCTAAACGCATCGACCCTCACCGCATCCAGTTTAGAGGAATTCAGCCTCCACTCAGACTGGAAGCATTGATGGTAGATGAGAACTGGAAAGTGAAGAAAGTTTTGTCCATTTAAAGTAAAAGAATGTCAGCATATTTCCTCTGAAACAGGTGCTTACAAACCCCGATTCCAAAAAAGTTAAGACATCTGTTTAAAGAAGATAAAAACAGAAGATGGTGATTGGTGATCCTCTGGTGAAGGCCCACTTGAACCTTGCACACCAAGTCTGTTTCATTTTATTTGCATTCACTGGAAAATTCATAAAAACCGTTTCATACTGTGATAAAAACTAGCAGTGATGATGAGCCTGCGGCTATGTCGATCCTTAAAAATCACTCCATCCATCCTGACAGAGACCTTCATTAGACACTGACACGTACGTCTAAGTTGTGCCAAGTTGGAAAGATGGAGAGCAATTTTTATTCAATCTCTGTTTGAAGGCTGTGAGCACAAACTTCTGCCTTTATCTGTTCTGTTTCCATGGTTGACATCCACATAATACACAGCCAGATCACTGTGCTTAAAGTGAGGTTGCGATATGATAGAGAAACAGAGGTAGGGTGTGGGTGAGCAAGAGGGAAAGAAGCAGCAATCACTTTTCTGAATCATCAATCCCCATCTAAATGACTCGGACTGATGTGAACATTTTCATAAATCAAAACTGTTCTTAAAAAATTATGATTGACAAAGGTTTCAGGGTTAGTGTGCAAACATGATTAGAACAGCACAAAATCATTTTTTTCTTCTAATGTACAAAAAATTCAGATGAAAAAACAGACTCAATGTGCAAAGGACTTCAGGCCCCCCCCGCCCCAGTTTGGCCAGGTGAGCAGCTCTTGGATGAGTTCTGGATGTGCTAGACTTCTTCCATCTGAGAATTATGGAGGCTATTGTGCTTTTAGGAATCTTCAGTGCAACAGAATTTTTTGGACCCTTCCCAGATCCGTGCCTTGCAACCAGGCCCACCCACAGAGTTGTGTGGCTCCCTTTTAGAGCTCTTTTTTGCTCATTTTTGCCACTTTTTAGCCACATTTGCCACTTTTTTAACTACTTTTTGCCCCTATTTGCAATTGTTTTGCCTGTTTTTTTTCTCATGTTTTGCTACTCTTTACCCATTTCTGCTACATCTTTTTGTACTACTTTTGCCTTTTGCCTACTTTGGCCACCATTTGGCTTTTTTTTTGTTTGTTTGTTTGTTTGTTTGTTTTTTGTTGTTTGTTTTTTTTTTTACACATTTTTACCACTATTCTTTAATTTTTACTTTTTTTGCCACTTTTATTCTGTTTTTGCTCTTTTTCACCCATTTCTGTCCCTTTTCCCCCACTTTTAGCCTCCTTTTGAGTACATTTCTGCTATATCATTTGCCTTCTTTAGCTGCTTTTTGTCCATTTTTGTCAAGTTTTTGCAGCATTTTTGTTGCTTTTTGTCTATTTTTACTACTTTCTGCCTATTTTTTGTCACTTTTTCATCTTTTTCTCACTTTTTGCTCATTTTTTGTCATTTTTAACCCATTTAACCCATTTATGCCTTTTATGCCTTGCTTGCAACATTCCTGTCTCTGAGCTCTGCAGGCAGTTCCTTTGACCTCATTGCTCGGTTTTTGCTCTGATATCATTGTCAGCTGTGAGGCCTCTGTAGAGAAGGGTGTGCCTTTCCAAATCATGTACAATCAGTTTAATTTACCACAAGTGGACTCCAGCCAAGGTGTAGCATCAGGCTGCAACATAACAAAACTGAAATAAAACGAAGGGGGTCTGAATACTTTCTGAATGCACTACTCAGGCCTACAGTAGATACAAGGCTATAGAGTATCTGGCACCTCTAAGCATTGCTGTAAGATCAGGTGTGACTATTTAAATAAACCCTCTTTAAGGGTCATTTCTTATTGTGTAAATACGTTAATACATCATTGAGTGGCGTGCACAGGAGGCTGAGCATCAGATCACATGTTTGCTTACAGTATCTTTTTAGGGAGACTGTTACTCAACATGTGCAGCACCCTGTGGTGCACACACAGTCCTCACCCAACCTCTCCACACCGCTCCCTCTGTCCGTCCCACCTCTCAGTTTCACAGTGAGACCATGCAGCCCCAGCAAACGCTTTGATGACAGTATTAAGTGTTTCTAAGTGTAGCTCTCGTGAGCAGAGCTCCCTGTACCCTTGATGCTGTTGATAGTTGGGGCAGTCTGCTCCTCACAGGTGTTAATTTTACAAACATGAAGCTGTTGGTTTTCAAACTGATCAGAGTCCTGAGGTATGGATTGAAAAGTAAGCATGCACAAACCAAATATAAATATACAAGTGTGCTGCATCTAAAAGGGCCAACTGATGAACTGATATACTTTTGGTGTACTTAGAGCTACTTTTAGGCTGAGGAGGAAAACATTCTTAGTCCTCCAGTGTGGTGTGAATAATACTTAGCAGACTATTAACAAGCTAGTTTTTGATGAGGCAGGATTGAGTGCACGCTTCATGTGGGATCTTCTAGAATTAGCTATAACCAGGCTAACAAATTGTCTTTCAGTAAGATCTGACAGTGTCTCCACTCCTCCTTCCCTTCTCTGTTCTTTTCACTGGAGCAGGAGCGCTGCACAGCGAGGGGATTTCAAACGCAGCAGGACAGAACTCTTAATCTGAAAGAAACAGCTCCACTGTTTCCTTAATGGATGCTTTTATAATGAGCTCTTCTCAGAATACCCCACCATGACTCTCCTCTTTTTGAATGGTCCATGCCGCTTTCATTCAAAGAAATGTTCAATTTAATCACATGCTATGGAAGCCCATTCTACCAGCAAAAATAAAAGTATCATGGCTAAGCATTGGCAATAAAATAAAGCTTTAAAACATAATGTGGTTAAAGCTGAAATGATATGAAATAGGTTGCTATTATGATTCAAAAAGCCGTAAATCTGAAATAAGGAGTCAAAATTGGTTTTAATTATGAAAAAGTGTCTCATTATTTTGAGTTAAAAATCACAGCTATCAGTAAAAGTCCTATTAAACAAATTTACATTTTTAAAAATTGTGATATTATTGTAATTATTTGGCAGAGTGGTTCCCAAAGTGGGCTGTTGCCCCCCAACTATCTCATTATGGGATAATTCTCAATAATTATAATATTTAAAAAAAAATCTGAGGTAATAAGGGAAAATTGTTTGAAAAATTATTACACTTATCATATTTGAAATTGAAACAATGAGCAAATAAATTATAATTATGACATTTAAAAGCAAAATTATGAGTCAAAATGTCTAAATTCTGAATTAAAAAGCTATTCTTATTAGGTGCTAACAGTACCCTTATTTTGGAGCTGAAAAGTGTGTCAAACTATTTTTGTGTTCTCATGTTGAAATTCTATATATGTGCCAATTTTTAACCACTTTTTCCACCCATTTTTGCCATTACTGTTTGCCACTTTTTATGATTTTTGCACAATTTGCACCCGTGTTTGCTTCTTTAAACATATTTTTGCAACTTTAAACCCATTTCACCTGCTACTTCTGTCCAGTTCTTCCACTTTTTTTGCCTTTTTTGTCACTTTTACACCCTTCCACCACTTTTTCTGCCACTTCTAGACCAATTCTTGCCACTTTCCACCTGTTGTTGCCTCTGTTGACCCATTTTTTTCACTGTTAACCACTTTTTAAGCCCATTTTTGCCAATGTTAACCTATTTTTCTGCCTCTTTTGCTCCATTTTCCCCCTTTTTCATCCTATTTCACCACCTTTCTGTCCATTTCTGCCACTTTAAAGCCACTGTTGCCACTATAAACCCTTTTATCATTTGTATGCCAGTTTTTGCCACTTTAACTCATTTTTGCCACTTCTAGACAGTTTTTGCTTCTTTAATTTCATATCATTTTATCTTAACCAATGTCTGCTTCTTGTAAAATCCTATTTTACCATTTCTGCCAATATTTGCCATTTTAAACCCTTGTAAGGGGGTTTCATTTTTAAGATGGCACTATGGCACAAATGAAAAAAAAATTGCTTTGGTAAGAGTGGTTATTATTCAGGTAAAAAGAATAAAATATGGATACACAGCTTAACTTTACAATGGACCATGGTTTGCTGACTCCATGGGCCCCCAGTCTGGCCTGGCCCCAGTGAGCTGTCTCCTTTATCCATCTTTGTGGGGGGCCTTGGCTGATGTAGCTCAGTGGGTAGATCAGGCTACAATCCTATCTGTGAGGTTTAACCTGAAACGACGCTGCAGGGGATAAACCAAAGTGCACCAAAAGAATAGACAATAAAATTAATGCAATTATAAGAACATTAATGCACTAACTGTGCACCTTAAAGGCGTCTTGATGAATGCATTAATGCACACAGTCTTAGATAAAAGTTCTACAAACTGGAACCATTAAAGAAAAGAAAAATTAAGTTTTCAGGGAAAGCTTATCATGACTGTTTTCTACCCTCGTAATTTAAGCTGTCATGAGCTCAACTATCAAAGTGCTATAAAATAATTCTGCAAATATTTGTGTTACTTTTATTTAACAAGAATTCTAACAGAGTTTTGTGTGTGTGAAAATGTGCAGCTTCTCAAACCCTCCAATGATTTCTTGTAATGCCAGCATCACAGAAAGTTGATCTATTTTCACAGAGAACAATGCCCTGGGTGCCCGATGTACTGGTATCAGTTCAGGACACAGATATTTGAGTATAAATAGCGTGAAAAGAGGAGTTGTGCCAGACAGGAATGTCCTCCTCAAGGGCATCTGTTGGAAGATGCCCAGCACGCCATGATGGGTGTTAAAATTTGCTGGAGAGCGGCCAAAAGTGAGAGGATAAAAGAGGAGCTGAGAGAGAGGGAGGGAGAAGAGAGAGAGAGGGAAATTCCTTTAAGGAGGCTCTTGTCAAGTACTGTTCATTTCTCCTCCCTGCTCTATTTAAGAAGGAAAGAAAACACAACAAAGAGAGGGGATGATTGGCAGATCTGTGGAGCAGCAGGTCCATACAGAATTCATGGAACTCACAGAAAAAGGTAAAGGAGGAGAAGCAGTAAAAATATGAGAAAAGGGAGGACAGATTGAGAGCTCCCAGCTCTTATAATAAAGATGTAAATCATAAATAATTGTTTCATTTCAAGGTCGTTGAAATGGTAAATGTGTTTGACATTAGAAAGACAAGGCCGTCCTTAAGGGGGAGGGGGGGATAAAGAGGACAGCTTTCAGGGACCCAGCCAGACTGGGGGCCAATGGAGGTCAGCAAAATCATGGTTATTGTGAAGAAAAATTTAAAATATATTTCATATTTAACCTGAATAACAGCCACCCTTATCATACCAAAAAACATCTTTATTTATTCATTTGTGCCATAGTATACAGCCTTCTTAATAATGTAAATTCCTTTTCTTAAAAACAGAATTAAAATGGGTTAAAGGGGAAACAACTGGTGGAAAAGGTGGTGAAATGGGATTTTAAAAGTAGCAGAAATGGGTTAGAAGTGGCAAAACTTAGATAAAAGTGGCAAAAAAGAACCAAAAATTGCCAAAATGAATACAGGTGGCAAAAACGGGAATAGAATTGGTACAAAAAAACAAATTAAAAGTGGCAGAAATTGATGTAAAAGTGAGTTAAATTAGATTTAAAGAGGGAAAACACGGTTTGAACTGGCAAAATTGGTTAACTGAGGCAGAAGAACGGGCGAAACAAAAGGGGTAAAAACGGATTAATGGTGTTTTTTCCCTGCTTCCTGATTTCAAGGTAGAAAAAACATCGACAATTCTGAAAAAAGAAACATGAATAGTATTCAGCATAAGAAGACAAAATGAGTTTACCACATCTAGGGGCAACAACAGGCGGAAAGTGACAAGAATTTGTTTAGAGGTGGCAAAAACAAGTGGAAAGAGTGGTGGAAAGAGTTTAAAAATGACAAAAATGTGGCAAAAGTTGAAAAAAATCTGTTACCACTGGTAAAAGTTAGAGCGAGAAAGTAATGACAGTGGGTTGAAATTTGGAAAAGATGGCATAAAGTGTCCAAAATTGGTCCAAATTATGCAAATAATGATAAAAAGTGGAAAATAATAGTTGCAAAATCGGGTGCGAAAAGTGGTTTAAAAGTGTCTTAAATAAATACTTTCACCATTAGAACACAATAATAGTTTGGCACACTTTTCAGCTCCAAAATGAGGTTACTGTAACCAGGTAACCAATGCCACTGATAAAACACACATGCACTGATATCATCATTAAATCACGACTGGAGAGAGGCCATGCTCTGGGTTATCAAGGGCCCAGGGCAGTAAAAGCTTTATTGAACACTACTTTGATTTAAGCATATATCTCACCAAATGACCATGTTTTTGTTTTACATTTAACAAATTCTATACGTATATTTTCATACATTTTGGTAAAATATACAGTTTGAAGTTGTTTAGCAAATATTCTTTTTTCTTTTAGGCATCTGGTACCCCCTCTCAGTGTCTTGCAAACCCCAAGGGGGTCCCGACTCCCACATTGAGAACCACTGGTATGAGGTCCTTTCCAATGGTAGCAGCACTGGCTTCCATCGAAGCGTTGCTGCTTCAGTCATGATGTGTTTGAGGAAGGCTTTACAGTAGGTACAGTTGTTTCATAACTTAGCAAGTTTTAAGTAAAATGGGACAATGATGGCTCAATTGTACGCAATATCAAAAATGTTTGAAATGTTTTTGTCCTTTTTTTACCCAGAAAGCCTCTCTGCAATGCAATCTTCGGTGACTGGCTTCATGCGCTTCCGTCTCAGCGTTTCTTACCTGTTTGGATCCTTAGGCTTCGACAGAGAGACAGCAACAATGTAAACATTTTGTGCTGGCTGTAGCTGGTCCTACAACACCAGCATTCAGTGAAGTAGGGAACTCTGGATGGGGAGTGATGCAGGCTGCAGGTGTATGAGACGTCATTCTCAATCAGAAAAATCCTGAAGACGGGCTGTGAAGGCCTGCTTATGAAGGCTGCAGCTCTCTGTGTTTGTAGGTATAAGCTCACCGGATTCACACCTTCACCACCAGGTAATCTCTCCTGCTAACCAGTCTTCACTAAACTTTATCCTTTCACTCTCCCTCCACTGAGTCTTCATCTGCAGAAGTTGTTCAAAAGTACACCCTCATATCCCAAGGTCATTGCCACTCCAGTCCAAAGCACTCATTTTAGTGTAGTTTTAGCTGAGTTTGTTAAAGCCTGCAGACCCAGACAGCTGATCAGACACCATGAGTCACTTAGCCGTAGCTTGAATTGCAAACTAGTGACAAACAGAGGATTTCTGGGTGAAAAAAAAAATGCCTCCGAAATATTCAATATTGCATACAATTGCACAAACAATTTAAAAAAAAATTTTCGGCTAAAACTCGCTAAATAACAGAGCAGCTATACCATCTGTAGCGCTGTATAGCCTATAGCTTCCTCAACCACATCATTCTTAAAGGGGCAATGCACACTAAAATCTCTGGAGGCTAAAGCCACTTCTATTGATAATACAACCCAACTGCAAATATAGCGAGATATCCCTTTAACTAAGGTAGCTTCTTTCAGCTGTGGCCATGACGTCAGAGGGAGTTGACTCCATATAGAAATGTGAGTGTAAAGAATTAGAGAGGCCTTATTGTTACAGTGAGAATGAAACTGCATTTACTTCCTTCTTCTCAGTCATTACCTCATCCTAAAAGTTCCTATTTCTCTGTTTTTGTGAATGTTTCTTCCTGTCTTCATTCCTCAGAATGTAAACAGAGGAGTCTGTTTTTAATCACAGAAAAAAAGAGGCAACTGGAAGATTTTCTGAGCAGCCATCATCTGGGCAATAGAAATG
This sequence comes from Cheilinus undulatus, assembly GCF_018320785.1. Classification (NCBI taxonomy): domain Eukaryota; kingdom Metazoa; phylum Chordata; class Actinopteri; order Labriformes; family Labridae; genus Cheilinus; species Cheilinus undulatus. The sequence goes on along the minus strand of NC_054885.1, from coordinate 32,429,396 downwards.
TAAAAACATGTACTATATGGACAAAAGTATTCAGCCAATTTAAAAACTAGACAGCCAGCCTTGTTTGCAGCAACAGGAGCTGCTGTCAGTCGCACAGTGACCCTACTATTTTGCAGAGGTCAATGAGGTGACACGGGGGATTGTGCCTGACCCCGTCACTGCCCCGACATGAAAAACAAAAGGCGGTGACCTCGTCCCCCTGGGAAGTTTTCAAATACAAGTAAAGCTGCTGATCTGGATTTGACTCAATAGTGAGAAAAGACTTGATCTATAACTCATTAAGCTGCTGGGGATTTGAGAGAGATACTGAAGACATGCGATCATTTTGCTACATCAGTGAAAATCCAAGTGAGAAATGACCACAACGCAGAGTCATCATTGCATTCCAGTGTGACGGGATATGAATCACAATGCTAGCGCAGCGGAGACACCCTGTAACTTCTGGAAACTGAAATACAATAAAGAACAAGGAAGTTAAAGCCGTTGATTTGGAAATTTGAGATCTGTGATTGTGAAAGACACCAGAGAGGTCATTGACTGATAGAAAACGGGGGTTTGAAGTTTCACAGCGCTTAATTCCTCTGCGTTTGAGATTTGTTTCATATTGAAGACAAAGGCTGGCTGCACAGGCCCCCAGAACCAAGCAGCCGGTCTGAGAAGGGCCACACTCACACAATGGCATCTCTGTAGCTCCTGAGTCTGCAGAAGCTTGCTTTGATCGCTCATCACACGAAGTCACGCTCCAGATTACAAATAAAGAGAAAAATATCATCTCTATCAGGCTATCTGATGCCTGCTTCCTCTGTTGTTGTCAGGAAATATTACCAGAGAGGGAAGCTACAAATTGATCTGCATCCAAAGCTTTTACAAAAAGGTAATCCAAAGGTACTTATGCATGAAAAGAAAGCATGGAGACTGAAGGCAGAAAGAGTTAAGCAGGTAAACAATGCAACACAGGGGGGTTTTGTTCCCGCTTCTGACCAGTGATGGGTGTGTTACTGGAAGTCTGCAGTTTCTGCATCAGAAAAGTTTCTCCATCTGCATGCCATAATATCATCAAAGGCTCCAGAGAATCTGGAGAAATCTCTGCACATAAGGGGCGAGGCCAAAACCCTCAATCCTTCAGGCAGCAACGCATTAAAACTGCCATCATTCGATGATGGATATTAAAAACAAGGGCTCAGAAATATTATGTAAAACTTTTGTCAATGTGTCAATCAAAAGCCATATCTCAATGACAACGACTGACTTTTCTGGGCCTGGGCTCTGAGATGGACTGAGCTTGAGTGGAAAAGTGTGCTGTGGTCTGACGAGTCAACATTTGAGATTTTTTTTTTTTTGGAAATAATAGCTGTGGCAGTTTCCAGGCTAAAGAAAATAAGGGCAATCCAGACTGATATCAACACAGAGCTCAAAATCCAGCATCTGTGATTGTTCTGGTTGTATCAGTGCCCATAGCACGGGTAACCTACACATCTGTGAAGGCACTATTGATACTGAGAGGTACATACAGGTTTTGGAGCAGCATATGCCTCTACTGAGACAGTCTTTTTCGGGGCCTTCTTTCTTATTCCAGCAAGACAATGCCAAGACACAACGGCATGGCTTCAGAGTAAAATAATGAGGGTACTAGACTGGCCTGAATGCTGTTCAAAAGTACAGAGATTTATGAAGTAGGAAATACAACAACAGAACCCACTGCACTATTGAGCAACAACAGATGTATTTCAGGCAAGATGGGCAAAGAATCCCACTTGCAATACATGCCTGCACCAACTTTTTTGGAACATGTTGCAAGCATCCAACTCATCCAAATGTGTATATTCCCAAAACCGTAAAGTGTATGAGTTCGAACATTAAATATCTGTCTTTGAAAAGTATTGCAAATCACTGTATTCTGTTTTTATTAATATTTTAGAGAAAATCCCAACTTTTTTGGAATTACTTACATGTGTTAAGCATTGTTTTGTTTTGTTTTTTTTACTTCAATTCTCATGCTATTTAGTGTTTCTATGGCACAACTCTCTGATTCATATAACACCATTTTCAGTATGTTGGGATTTTGTGAACAGTGCTGAGTAACATTATTGTCAGGAGTAGCATGTTGTGTTAGATTACTGCCATTAAAACCTGACATCATGCACTGAGTATTTAGAAAGGTACCAGGTTAGAGTATTTTCATTACTGAAGATTAGAATGTGCATGCAACTCTTCTATATTGGTTGTATTATGCAGATGGCATGCCTATTGTAGGCTAGTTGAATCAGCTAGCTATGCATGCACACTGACATCGCTGTATGTTTACCTTCTGTAGCTACCTGACAACAAGTCAGAGTTAAACAGATATGGTGCAGATGCTTTTTTAATTTTATTCATATTGACAAAAAGGAAAGAGAAATATGGTATATGCATCAGTAAGTAGTTTTTTATGCAAAAGAAAAAAGATTTCCATCCATCAATCCATCTTCTTACACTTACCTGAAGTCAGGTCACAGTGGCAGCAGGCTGAGATCCCAGAGATCCCTCTTCCCAGCAACACTTTCAAACTCCTTTAGGGGGATCTCAAGGCAGGATATGTAATCCCTCTAGCACATCTTGGGTCTTCCCTGAGGTCTCCTCCCAGCTAGACATGCCCAGAAGACCTCTGAAGAGAGGCGCCCAGGAGGCATCCCGATCAGATGGCTCAACCACCTCAACTGGCTCCTTGGGGCGTTAAGAGTAGCAGCTCTGCTTCTAGTTCTCCCTGGATGTCTGAACCCTTCACCTTATCTCTAAGTCTAAGCCCAGCCAGCCTTTGCAGAAATCTAATTTTGGCTGCTTGTATTTGTATTTGTCATTCTTTTGGTCATTACCCAGAGATCGTGACCATAGGTGGGGGTTGGAGGTCAACCAGTAAATCAAAAGCTTGCAATACAGGCAGATACAGTACTGCAAGCACAAAGCTTGCAGTACTGAACTCATGACTCATGAACAAGATAATTGAACTCCTTCACCTGAGGCAGAGCCTCACTCCTCACCCAGAAAGAGCAATCCACTGGTAGAGGACCATGGCATCTGGGAGGTGCTGCACTCAGCTGCAGTCCGCCCCAGTGCCTGCTAGAGGTCCCCAGCTGAGGAAGCCAACAGAACCACATCATCTACAAAAAGCAGACATGGAATTCTAAGTAAAGCCTCCTCTCTGTGGCTGAGCCTCGAGATCATGTCCATGAGAATCACAAACAGAATCGGCGATAAAGGGCAGCCCTGTTAGAGGTCAACAGCATCCCAGACTGCCACTCCATATGTGCCGTGATTTCCCATCGAGAATTCATGGTAACAGCACGTACATACCCCACATGCAGACAGTTTTACAAACAACGGGCTGTAGCAGAGACATTTTTGTACAAAATATGACTGTAATTGTCAGTCAAGATGGTTCTTTGGCGCTTTTTCCATGGCTTTGATGGCTTTTTTCTCTGTTTCTATGAAGTGGAGGCAGACCAGCCCTTGTTTAAACCCCTGCAGTCTCACTCAGAAGTCTCTAGTAAGCACAAAAGCATACAAAACTAAATTCCCACCCAATGCTGCTTGAAGTCAAACAGAGGATTTCTGCTGGCGATAGAACAGGTCAGAGGAGTCATTTTTTACTAAATACCATCTAACATCTTTCACCTGCAGCACAAACAGCTGTTCAACAACATTATCTGACTCAGTCCGTCTCTGCCCCTAAAATCTTTGACCTTCCCTTCTTCTAGGCCTCCCATTTGTTACCTTCCTAATCCCTCTTTTCACCATGGGCGGTTATCCCTCTTTAGATGCACATGAATCTTTAGGAGACAAGAGACCAAATAAATCATGTCTAACAAGGCAACACGGCCAAACATGAGGCAAACATAAATAAGTCAGCTGGCTGGTTATTGTTTGACTTATTTAAAGATAAAAAAGCAAACACTGTGATACTTTTAGGTTTTTGAGGTTACAAATGTTGCTGTGGTTATAAACACAAAAACATAAGCTGCCCAATTTGCAGACATAAAGCACTGAGAATTATCTTTTAGTTGCATAAATCTCCAAATACAAGCATGAAGTAGCGAACACAGCCACTCCATTGTGCGGGAGGTTAACCAGAAGACTTACGTGACTCCTCTCCACTTTTGACCATGAAATGCCACCTTGTAGCACCAACCGCAGTGTCACACAGCTGTTCATAAAGAGCATACCACCCATACCTAAGCCTGGCACCCACAACCAGGCGCTCGAGCCTCAGCAGAGTCTGATGAGACCGTTTGTTCGCAGTCTGGGAATGGAGGCAGGACACAAGACCAAAAGAAAGCAGAATGTTACAACTGCTGCCAGTAATTCAGGGATTTGATTTCGCATCTTTGTGTGTTATCTCAAGGCAGAGAGAAAAAAGAAAAGAGAGAGAGAGCAGTGTTGACATGCCTGCTGTTTGCCCAGATATCTCTCTTCTCCATCAACTCTGCAGCAGCTCACCCAACAACAGACGGACAGCTTTGCACTGAACCGAGGCCGCTGCGAAATCTTCAAACACACTCACACAAATTAAGGTGAACCTCCCAGCACACACATGCAAACTCATTGCTTTACTTTCAGCAGTTTGTTTTGACTGAAGCCTTATTTTACCATATAAACCTGCAACATCAATGGATCCCTGTCTGAGTCAGCATGTTTACCTTCAAAGTGAAGTGAAGCTGCCGTTTTAACTTCTTACATGCCATACACTTTGTGCCACTTGTTAACCTCTTTTCACTGCATTATCAAGCCATTTTTGCAACATTTTTATCTCTTTCAACCCATTTTCACCACCTTTCCAGCTAATTTCCACCCTTTTGCCTCTTTTGACCCCTTTTCATTTCTTTTTCTGGCTTTTTTAAAAATATTTTTCCTCTTTTAACCACACACCATCCCTGCCTATTTTGTCCCTCTTTATCCAGACATTTTTGTACCATTTTTGGTTCTTTTAACCCATTTTTGCTACTTTAGGCCATTTCTCCCACTCTTTAACCCTTTAAAACCTGAGTTTCTGGACTCTTGTTTTATTTTAACCATAAAAAGCCCAGAAAATGTCCTGTGAGTACATACTTTTGCCAATTTTTCCACAATACTTAGAACTTTTAATATATGGCAGTTATTTACGTTTTACTCCATGTTGGGGCTACTGGTTTGTAGATTTTAGATTTTACTGCATGTTAAGAGTGTTTTAACAGTTTAAAATGAAAAAACACAAAAAAATGGGGGAACTTTATGCTAGAATCTTCGTGAGAAAAGGGGAAATTACAGTAATAACCACAGGCTGGCTGTGACGCACAGTTTCTCAGCTTTCAGAAACTGTTTGAATTTTTCCGATAACACAAACAGTCATGCAATTATGGTCATGCAAAATGTGCTTTAACAGCACGTCGTTGGCGACGTGCTAGGATTTAAAGGGTTAACCTCCTTTACCACTTTTCCGGCTATATTTAGCGCCTTCTTGCCACGCTCAACCCCTTTTTAGTACTCTACCTGGCCTTTTTCCCAACATTTTTGGCTCTTTTAACCAATTTCTGTCACTTTTTTGCCCATTTTTGCCACTCTTTAAAACATCTTTGCAACTTCTAACTCATTTCCATAGTTTTTGCCATTTTTTTGCCTCTCTTAAACCCCTTTTGAACACCTTCCCTGCCACATTGTTGTCACTTGTGCTCATTTTTATAATTTTTGCATCTTTTTGCCTCTTTAACCTCCTGAGACTTGAAATTTTGTTTGTTACTCTTTTTTAGTTTCTCACTTATTTTTGATGAGTAAAAGTGTTAGCCTTGTCTTTGAACAGGAATTTATTAAAAATTTTCCCTTCCAAAATCATAAAAAATCAAATTCCCAAAAATAAACAGCAAATTATCCCAACATTTCAAGCAAGTTAGATAAATATCAATGGACATTCCAGACAATTATCTAAAAAAAAAAATCAATAGCATAAACTAGTAATGAAGGAAAGCCAAAATGCAATGTCCTCATATGTGTATGGGTCTTAGGAGGTTCAACCCATTTTTTGCCACTCCTTATCCCCTTTTCACCGCTTCATCCAGCCATTTTTAAAACATTTTTTCTAGCCTTTACCTCTTTTTTTGTGTGTTTTTGCCCCTTTTAATCTATTTTCACAACTTCTTTTTGCCACTTTTAACCAATTTTTAAAACCTTCTTTTGCCTTTTTGCCTCTTTTGCTGCTAACAAATTCAAAATGAGCAGTACATTTTTCCTGGAGTGGTAAAATGTCTCTGTTTTTACATCTGATATGTTGTTTATGCTCTATTGTGGATAAAATATGGGCTCTTGAGATTTGCAAATCACTGCATTCTGATTTTATTTTCATTTTACATAGTGCCCCAACTTTTTTGGAATGGGGGTTGTTAGAAATTTGATTTTGTAGGATTTCAGTCAGACAATAATGCCCAACCTCTGCATGTTTTCTGCTATAAAATCTATAAAGATGGACTAAACCTACTACCCATGCACCCCAGGGTTGAATCCCAGCTCTCCCTTAACGGCCGACTGTGAAGAAAAATCTGTGTTACAACAGCCCACTGCCTCTGATAGATCCTGCACTTCCACCAGCCAATATATGACAGGAAAATGTGTCTTTTATACAAACTAAGCTGTTAAATGCAAAGCAGAGCTGGTCCCTTGTGAAATGTTTGACCTGGTGATTCTCTCGTACTGAACATCACTGCTTACAGATGGTTTACTGTAGGTTTAGTCCAGCCATGCCTCAACTGCATTTAAGCAGCACTTCAAGTAAAATCTGTAAATTTCTATTTCTCAGTGAACCGAAATTTTATTTGATGGCTGTCTGACATCTATGGGACCCACCAAGATCCCCAACTGTGGATCCTGTAAAACTCTGTAAAAGTCCAGTTATAGTCTGTCTAACACCATAGCTGGACTTTTTTTCAACTGCATGTAAACAAATCTGCTCTGAACCTCCTTATTGTCCCTCCTGCTGCCCTCCTTTTTTTTCCCAGCATCCTCTTCTCTCATTGTTTTTGGAGGACTTCTCTAACCCTCTGCACTCTTCCTTCCTCTCTCCCTGATCCCATCTCCTCTCTCCTTACATATCATTACACATTTACATAAGAGGCTCAGTGACACACAGAAAAAGAGTCATTGTCCAACATTTGCTCTAAAAAGGCTGTCTCAAACCTGTATTATACTCAAATTATCCAACACTGAAGTATTTTCCTGCTGGGGTATTCATTTCCACAGTGCAAACATACTATCATTGTCATTTTAAGACTCTTACACACACAAGCCCTTCAGCGTTCAATGTCTCGGATGAACTCAGAGCTGAAATGCACACTTGCACCACTGGCATAAGAGCAACAAAGGTCTACACAGGCCCTGTTGTCCTGGGACAGTAATGTAGTTATCTGTGCCACAGTGGGAACATAAGGCAGTCAATAGATGAATGCTATCTTTATATCTACTGCACCAGAGGTGATTTGAAACACTGCCACTGGACGTCATCAAGCTCCGCTCTGAAACATGGCCTTTGAAGCTCTGACAGCGCCGACAGAATCAGGCCAGCGCTTTGATACGGGTGGTGGGGAAAGGAAAACTTGAGTATTAAAAGGGAGCATTATTTAGTTACAGCTCCATTAAAAATACAGAAGTTTGAGCACAATATGAGACATAGAAAATACAGAAATTAAATCAGCTCTTCACCTTCCTTGGCTTGGTTGAACTTCCTTTCAAGCTCCAGTGAGAACTTTTTGGACAGTCATGAAACAGACTCACTTCACTACCTATACTGTCACCTAAAAAGTTGGATTTATCCTACATGCTGCTGCAACCATTATACAAGTCATTAGTGCAAGTGCATAAAGCTGCTGCTGTCACCAACTGAACAAGACCTATTGTATTGTAAACGGGCGCATCAAAGCTCATAGGGTGTCAAAGAGAACAACACAGACCAGGCTGGCAGGGGATGGCGCCACTTTTTAACCGCTTTTCTGTCATAATGTAAAAACAAGAAGAGGACCTGAATGCAGATCTAGCAAAAAAATGGTGTAATAACCAAAAGTCCTGAAGGAAAAACAAGAACTTACATCGAATATCCAAACACTAAATTCCATCAAGAAAACACAAACTAATCTATCATCAGGGGAAAAAGTACGAGGAAAAACAGGGAAACTCTGAAGCAGACATGGACATAAACAGTGACAATGGACTGATGAAAGACAGGGAGAAACACAGAACCTAAATACACAGGATGTTACCAACGAGACCCGGGTGAAACAGGTGAGGGCGATCAAAGTGGAGGGAAACTACGGCAGGAAGATAACAAGAATCATACACAAGGGAAGGCAGCTACAAAATAAAACTTCACAATACACAGGAACATACCAGGAAACTAGAAGAGGAACAAACTGAGATGGTACCAGCATCCTTTGGAGGAACTCCCTTCGTATGTACATAATGCTTTTATTTTGAAAAGCTCCTGGCACACTTCCACTATACACTGAATCCAGTCACTTGTAGGGAGTTTTATTGAGGTAAAACTTAGGAGGAATGACAGAGCTTTGACAGCAGGGAGACAAAACCAACACGCAGCAAACTCGTGGCTGATACGAAAGCTGTTATGGCAGCTACAGCTGCTGAAAACAGCAGTTATTGCATAGGAACGGAGAGGAGCGCTCATAGGGAGCGCTGTGGAACTGTGACGTCACCATACCAGCACAGACCAAAACACGGCTGCCTCCTGGTGAGTTTATTAGCTCAAATTTAAAATAGTGTGCTGTTCGCGAACCAGCCTGTTCTACGAAACATTTTGTTACTAATATCAGGTAGAACAGGGAGTTAGCCACAGTAGCTAGCTCCCTTTTGTGCCACTTTTCTTTTACCCAATCCTTGGGTACGGTGGCCGAGAGGTCTTACACAAATGCGACTTCAAAACGCTTTGCAAAAAGAAAAAACACGATGACATTTGAGAAAACAGAGCCGTTAGCAGCTTAGCAGGTCCGTCCCTAATAACGGCCCCACTTCCGTTGTGTTGTGACTTTTTATTTGCATCTGCTGCACCAAGTCGTTGTATTTTTGTGCTGTTGTGGAATCTGTTTGCTTCCGCGCTGTGCCGGGTTTATGTATCCATGCGCGGTGCTGAGTGTTTGTATTCATGCACTGCAGCAAGTTTTTGTATTTGTGTTGTGAACTTTTGTTTTGGAGTTTTTCTCAAATGTTGTCGTGTTTTTTTCTTTTTGCAAAGCGTTTTGAATTTGCATTTATGTGAGACCTCTCGGCCACCGTATTTGGGAACCAACTGAGCTGAGCCAAATGATCTGGATCTCTTAAAAAAGATAAATTTCCCTGCACAACAAGAGAGGCTAAATGGACATCTGCTGAGTAAACGAGAGTTTAACCAAATGGGACAAATCTGTACTGAACCAAACTGGACCACTTTGTTGAAACAGACCATACACGTGTTGTGTGGTATCACTTGCCTAGACCTCAGGCTGAAGCATTTTTAAATCCCTGCCTGCTGCTTTTTCACCTTAAGTTTTTAAAATGTTTTTTTTTTTTTTTTTTGCCTTAATATTTTACTTCTTGGGAGACACAAAAGTAGCTTATAAAATAAAGAATGTTTTTATTTTTGCTCTATGAACACTTTGCATTGTCGTGCACAACTCAAAACATGGTCTTTTTGGTAGGGTTTCTCTATGCAGAATTCACTACTTGCCCCCCAACGGGAGTTCTCTGCTGTTGCATGACATCATCTGCAAAGAACCTATGTATGAGCCTCTTTAGTCCAGATGGGGTATACTATAATTTGTTAGCCTCTGAATACTTTGCCCTCTCACTGTGATTGCTATTAGTAAAATGGCTATTAGTCTATTGGCCTTTGCCTAGGGTCTCTACCTTATAAAAACTGCCCCTGTTTGTACAGAGTATAATCAAATAATAATATCAAAAGCATATCTTCAGTTAGGATATATCACACTTTTTTATGTCAAGCTTAAATCTTAATAATAATCACATTATCTTGCAGCACACAAGCACAGCACCATTAAACTGTGAATATAGGAGTCTGTGATGTTATTCTTTGTTTAATTGGACGACCTGAGCTACAGTAGAGTCTGTTGTTAGATGTATTTTGGCTTCAGGGATTGAGTTTTCTCCTCCAAATGTCTGTTTATTTTACTCCAGTTTCCTGTTTGCCTATCACACATCATCTAAATACTCCTTCTCACTTCCTGCCTGCGGGACTGCAGGTAAACCAAAACATTACGTCAGTGAGGAACTCACGTCTCACCACTTTGAACCCCAGAGGGCTTTTTACTGAAAACGATAAACACAAAAGCTGGCAGCGGAAAAGAGTTAATTACTAAAGCCGATTCACTGGCTAATGACTGTTTCACTTCTGTGGGGAGTTTTTAATGGGATTCAGGAGTCAGGCTGAGCAACAGCACAATCTGGTTTTAAATTGGACTCTGAATGTTGGAGAACTGATGCTGTTACGCACAAAAGTAAAGCCACACAGCTTTACGTGTGGTGTAGAGTGGTCTCATTAGATGCTTAGTAATAAAAGAAAAATGGAGCGATAAGATCAGGAGACGTATAGAAAAAACTATTTCACACCACTCAGAACACACCCTATGGTGCTTGTCACCACAATCACATTCAATCCCTGTAGTTGTGCTTTTTCAAAACAATCTTTTACAGCAGCCACAATTCAATCCTCAGAAACACAGAAAATTAAAATATTTAGCCTGGTTCTGCACATTAAAACCAATGGTAGACTCAGAGGGTGGGCAGGCAGGCCTATCCCCCCCCCCCCCCCCCCTTGGAATTTTGTTTGTAAAACTGCTGCAAAAGTGCTTTCTTATCTGCCAATATGGTAGAAAAACATAACAAAGGGCTGTCTTTGGTGCCCTCTATTAGGACAAACTTTGGCCATATTCTGTCCAAGTGCACAGAACTTTGGCAAAGTACCCTCTATAGTGTCCTCTGTGTTGACCAAGTAGAGGAATTTAAGTTCCAAGAAAAAATGTGTCCTCGTCTTGCTCTCTATCTCTGCTTTCTTCACCTCCACCACTCCACCATGCTCATCTTGCTCTGTCCCTGTTTTCTGTTCCTCTATCATCTTCATCTTTCCCTTGGTACCTGCTTTACTCCATCACTCTTATCTTGCTCTCTGTCCCTGCTTTCTCCTCCCTAAACTATAGTCACTTTCCTCCACTCATTCCTGGCTCTGTTTTTCACTACTTTTCACTATTGTTGCCATTTTGACATTTTTAAAGGGAAGAACCTGTTTATCAAGTCGTTAGTTGCTTTGACAAAAGTTAAAAAAACAAAACACATTTTTCATTCCAGGGTTCTCAAGACTTGCTTAAATTAACTGAAACTTCCTGCTGCCTGTACCAGGACAAGGACTGATAAATAACTCTCATCTAAAGAACATTTTAGGTTTCAGTGAAGAAGAGTGGAGAGGTGATTAGCAGTGTAACAATAGAGAATGATGACAAAGCACAGTGTGTTTCCCCGTGCCCCCCCCCTGGGTTTGTGTGTGTCCACGGCTACAGTGAGAGAATGACAGAGAAAATAGGGGTCGAGTCTCAGGGGCCCCATCCCGGAGTCATCGCCTTAGCCCCCTGCAGCACAGCCAGGGATTACTGAAGTCTTTATAGAGTCTGCAGGCTAGGCTCGGCTTGTTCACAGCATCACACAGTGTACATGCTCTGGAGTTAGCCACATACACTCCTGCAGTGATCTGCTGCTCTGGCTCTTACTGTCTATCCTCAACATAGAGATTAACACTTTAAAGGGAGATCAAACTGTTCTAATGGGAATTTTCAAGATGTAATTATGAGAGTGAATTGTTACATGTTTGGTCAGGAGCAAAACTTACATTGCTGGTGTGACAGCTTATCAATAAAAAAACACATGTGAGGAAAAACACACTTAGCTTTAGTTTGGTCTTCCTGGGCCACTTGGTTTTAGGTCTAAACCAGGGGTGTCAAACTCAAGGCCCGGGGGCCAAATCTGGCCCATGGAACAGTTAAATTCGGCCCACAAAATTACCTCATATTTCTGTTATAACTGGCCCATCAGTATGAGGTCTGCAGATTTCCCCAAGTATAAAAAGGTAAACTTATCCTTGATGATATAAGATATCCTTGGAAAGTCATAAAATCTGAAAGAGTAAGGAGTAAATATAATTAGATAAGAAGTCAGGAATGTGGGAGAAAAAATTAATTTTTTGTTTTTAATTTCATATTTTCAGTTTTACATCTCTCAGTTAGGACTCAAAGTTAGGATTTTGACTTTTCATTTTGTAGTTTGAGCATTTTCACTCATAATTTTGACTTCTCATATAATATTTTGGGCTTTAAGACTTATAATTGTAAATTTTAAGTCATATTTTGATATTTTTAACCAGTTATTTTGTTTGTTTTTTTCCCTCATATTTTCAACTCCAAACTCTGACTTCATAATCCCATAGTTTGACCTTTTAAACTCATAATTTAAAATTTTCAATCATATTTTGACTTTTAATTTCATGATAACACATTTTATTTCATATTTTTACCTTTTAAACTCATGAATTTGACTTTCTTTCTAATATATTTGCCTTAAAAAACATTATATTTCAATTTCAGTTTCATGTTTTGGCCTCTATGATCGAATAATTGTTCTCAGATTGTGAGCCTTTAAACTTTTTAAATATCAAAATCATTTATCATCAGTTAAAAGTTGTTTTTTTAATGTTTAATTACTGGTGAAATGAGGTTGACAGTTTATGGTTAAAAAGGGGACCCTGTTAGGCCCTCAGATTAGACCTGAATCCAGAATTTGACACCCCTGGTCTAAACCCTCTGTTGTTTTTTTACACTAAGGTTACTAACTGCTCAGAGGCCTAAGCTTTGCATTTTTGCATTAAGCTTTGCTAATTTTAAAAAAAAAAAAACAAAAACAAAAACAAAAACTGCATGCTAACATCAGCATTTAGCTCCAATATTTAGCATACCCATTGCAATGGTTGAAGACAGATTAGAGCGGGACATACCCAAACAAGCAGCTCCTCTACAATCAGCAGTTTGATAGCTGCTGCAGAGCAGAGCTTAAATAAGACAGGGGGAGTGAAAGATGAATTCCTGGACGCTGAGCACATGTTCTGTTTGGCTCTCCCTGCACTGTTAGCCGGTCAGAGGTGTCAGTCATTTATATTCAAGGGTACGGTCACAGCTGCCTTGTACAGCGGCAGCCAATGATTTACACCTCCTGCACTGCATGACAATGAGCATGTCATGTAAAATAGCAGGTGTTCACTCACTGCTTAGCTCATGGAAATCAAGTTAAAGAGAGAGGGGAAGACAGAGGGTGTGTGTGTGGGGGGGGGGTTGACCAAACCTGAATTAAACTCATAAACGTTGCAGTCAAAGCGGCATGCAGGTCACAGAGTTTCCCCAACACAGCCTGTTTCTTGTCCCGCGACAATAACTCTGCCAGGCAACTTCCAGCAGCAGCAGCGGTGGTAGCAGTTATGCTGCTGCTGTTATTAGCTTTGGTGGAAGTCATGTCAGAGATATTCAGGTCAGTCTGAAACCACTGGATTTAAGACAGTGGGGTTGGTGGGGAGCTGTGCATGCAAGCTCCTGTCTCTGCACATGTTTCAGTGACTTCATCTTGATCCAAATTTGGAAATGGAAGAAGATGCAACAATGCAAGTAAAAAGAAATGCTATTTTTGAGTAGAGAGGAGGAGCAGGAAACATGCAGAATAAAACAGAAATGCAAAGCAGAGCTGCTGAATCATGGCAAAAAAAATGAGATCACAATTATGAAATAATTAAATATGTTTTAATGTTACCTGATGAGGCAAGTACTGCTCCATGGTGAGGTGTGTGCACATTGTGTGCACAGTAATCTCCTCATCCTCTCAAACTGACTTCCATTCACATCTACCACTCTGCCTCACCTTGCGTCAGAAATGGTCCTCTTTTCTTTTCTTTTCTTTTCTCAGAGACATAGTTTTTTGTGGATAAAATTAGAATTGTGCAGCTGGAAGCACTGATCCTAATGTTGTCAAGTCTTTAACTCACTGAACAGAAGCTCTGCAGCTTTCCAGAACCTTCAGGGTTGTTTGGATAAGTAATAAAATGTGAGTTTTATGTGTCTTTCTTGGAGAATGGCGGGATTAGCTGCGCTGCTCACTGACTCTGCTCATCTTCCTGCCAAGCCGACAAACCACACAGTGTATTCATGTGACTTTCACTTTGAATGAGTCTGCATGAAGGGAAGTTTTGCAGAGGCTGCTTTCTTATTCATCATTTCAAACTTTATTTTACATTCAACAAATACACTGTATACTGGTTATTTAATCAATAAGCTTGTAATGGGATCTCAATTGACCATATAAAAAATGAGGCATATTATTCTATCCATCCATTTCCTTCTGCAGGGACATTTCCCAACTTCTCCTGGGGAGTCCTGAGATGTTCCTGATTAGAGGGGTCCTTCCAGCAAGTTCCTCAGGGTCTCTATCCAGAAGAACCTCTGCACAGGGCACATTCTGATCAGCTGACCAAACCACCTTGCCTTTAAGGTGTAGTAACAACTACTGGTATACTGCATACAGTAAAAGTTGGATTTTGTTAAAGACCCCACTGAAAAAATGTGCCAGCTGCCATCTTTTTAGTCGGAAAAGTGAGAAAACGCACACATTTAAACCTCAGTTTGATTGCAACAACAGCAGATCTATTTGTTCCTTTTGAAAGTGTGTGTGTGTTCATGTGCACGTTCAACACTTTGGTACCAGGTGCGTGAGCCACCTGTCGACTGGTGTGAACAGTGTGCGGTCTGTTCTGTGATGCTCTCATCGTACCCTCATCAGACAGATAGGTGTGTGGCTGCTCCATCCGCCTTTCCCACACTCTGAGCACTCCCTCAGACAAGTCCACGGTCCTACATTGATGTAACTTGTGTTCATTTTTTCTCTCAGTCCGCACAAGAAAGTCTTTGTGTGTATGTAGGACTCCCCCGTCTATTGACAACAGCGCTGCTTTAAAGATAAGAAAGATGTGTGTGCCCATGCCCATGATTGTGTGTTTCCCTCCTCGCATGGCTGTAAAACTAGGTGGTCTTATCGCACAGTTGAATAATGAGACGTAGGAGAGCGCTAAGCCCTCTGTGGTTGGCTCACTTCACAGAAACTTAAGCAGCTTTCTTATAAAGAGCCTGTGATGCTCTGTGTTGGATGGACTCACATCCCTTTGATCAGATTTTAAAAGAGTAATGCATTACTCACAGCTTAAAGTAACTAGTTACATTACTTTACATTACATTCTGTAACCTTACTACCATTTAAGAATACAATGCTGAACCATGTTTACCAGCTTATGTCAGCAGTAGTCTGGAAACCAGTTGGTGGCATTTTGGGAAAGGAATATTGTCCCATTCTTGTGTAATGTAGGATTCTAGCTGATCAACAGTCTAGGGTCTTCTTTGCTGTATGTTTCATTTTAAGATGCTCTAGTTGTTTACTATTGGTGAAAGGTCTGGACTGCAGGAAGGCCAGTTCAGCACCCGGACTCCTCTACTGTGAAGCCATGGTGTTGTGATGGATGTGGTATGTGGTTAAGCATTGTCTTGCTGAAATATGGAAAAACCTTCCCTAGAGACACGTTGTCTGGATGAGAGCGTACGATGGAATAAAACCTCTTAATACCTCCAGCAGTGATAGTGCCCTCGCCATAGGTACTAATGCAACCACATACCATCAGAGCTGCAGGCTTTTCAACTGTGTGCTGCATGGCCCCTCTCCTCCTTAGTCCACATGACACAGTGTCTATGGTTTCCAAAAAAAATTCAAATTTTGATTCATCTGACCACAGAACAGTTTTCCATTCTGCCTCAATCCATTTTATATGAGCTTTGGTCTAGAGAAGACAGCAGTGTTCCTGGATGATGTTTACATAGGGCTTCTTCTTTGCATAAAGCTTTCACTTACATTTGTGGATGGTATGGCCAGCCGTGTAGACAAACCATTATTTCTAACGTGTTTCTACACATGTGCAGTGATTTCCAGTACAGAATCATGCCTGTTTTAATGCAGTGGCCCTGGAGGGCCCGAGGTCACCAGCATCCATTATTGACCTTCAGCTTTATCCCTTGCTCACAGAGATTCCTCCAGATTCTCTGAATCTTTTGATGATATCATGGTGTGGATGGTGGGATATATTCTAAGTCCTACAATTTTATGTTGAGGAACATTTTTCTGAAAATTTTCCACAATTTTTAGACACAGTTTTCACAGATTGATGAACCTCTGCCCAGCTTTACTTCTGAGAGACTCTGCTTTTCTAAATGCCCCTTTTATACCAAGCGATGATACTGACTTGTTCCTCATTTTCCAAATTAGTTGCAAAATGCTCCCCCAGATATTTATCATGTGTACCACTTACTTTTCCAGCCTTTTGTTGCCCCTTCCCCACTTTTGGAGACTTTTCTGGATGGTAACTCTTCTCTTTAGTCTGCAGAGCAGGGCCTCTGTGGTGTTCACAAGGAATTTAAAATTTGGGTTCATGTGACCACAGAACTGTTTTCCATTTTGCCTCAGTCCATTTCAAATGAGCTTTGGCCCAAAGAAGGGGATGGGTGTTTCTGGATTGTGTTCATATATAGATTCTTCTTTGCTTGAACCAATATAGTAATCTCTAGAACAGAATCGTGACAGTTTTCATGCCTAAGGGCTCCAAGATCTCGAGCATCCAATTTAGATCTTCAGCCTTGTCCCTTGCTCACAGAGGTTTCTCCAGATTCTCTGAACCTTTTGATAATATTTACTATGAATGGTGGGATATTCAAAGTTTTCTCATTTTCATGATTTTATGTCAAGGACTGTTACTGACCTGTTGACTTTATTTGTTGCAAAAAACAAAATACAGTTATTTTTCTCTAGCACCACTTATTTTTCCAGACTGTTGTTGCCCTGTCCCTACTTTCTGAGGTGTGTTGCTGCCATCAAATTCAAAATGAGCTAACATTTTTCATGAAATTGTAAAATGTTTCTGTTTCAACATCTGACATTTCTGTTTTTCATTACATTTTACACAGCGTCCTAACTTTTTTGGATTTGGGGTTTACTTGAACAAAAACATGATTACCAAGTCCTTAGTCAGCATCCTGATAAAACCTCCTATTTCGTCTGCCAGTCATCCTTGTGTTGAAAATAACAAGCATCCTGAGCATCGTCATCGCCCCTGGATGGAATCTCAATGAGAGGAGAAACGGAGGCAGGGTTCAGCTGAGTCCATTACTCCTCTGATGGTGGTTGGATCAAAGTAAACACTGATAGTGGTTCAGCCACAGTTAATAATACTGCTGCCCAAGAATGTTGGCTGGGACAGCTACTCCCGACCTCACACGTATAATTGTACTCACACACATGCACACACACTCCTCATTCCTCAATAGCAGTGACACATTCTTCCTCTCTTCCCACAAACCAAACACCACTCATTCCTTCTTTCTAATTGTAGACCTTTGATTTATTTCATGTGCAAAGGGAAACTGGCTTTCCTTGCTGCGCTCCCATCGGAAAAACATGCACGCTCACACACTCTCCACTCAAATACAGTAGAGGCAATGACTCCGTGCATCTCCCTTTGTAATTACAACACATACAAACATCAGCTCCCATTAGAACCTGACTTATCTGCCTCCAGAGACCTCTGCACTCTCAGGAGTTCCTCTGACACACCCTCCTGCACTCCCTGATTCTTTGCTTCCTCCCTCCCTGCATCTAACAAGACCTGACGGAGGCCCTGCCATGTTCACTTAAGTCACGTAGTAGTCAGGGAAAAAGAAGCAGGAAGTCCAATGAATCAGTCAGTAAGCTTTCTATAAATCCCACAGACACTGGCAAAGTCAGTTAAGAGACATTCAGATGGATGTGGACTGTAGTGAGTGGCGTCATAGCAGTCAAGTGTCTGCAAAGGGTCTATGTTGGACAGGTACACAGCAGAATGAAATGCCTTTGCATTTGGCTCAAGAACTAAAAACAATTCTAAAAATATTACGGACAAGGTCGGATTTTAAAATGTTTTTACCAAATTCAAATTTACTTACAAACAGTCATGTGCATAAGTTTTAAGCGAGGGCGCTAAGGATTCATCATGGGGCCTGATGTGCCACAACCCAGAGATGGTGGTGGTGGGGGGGGCAACACATGTCGCTCAGCAGCCAAGGTGCCAAGGTCAAGCTCAACAGCATTGCTTTTTTCCGGGCCTTTTCAACCCTGGTGATACCCCAGCTGTGACCACCGTTCAACAGGTGACATGAAGGAAGTAAAAATACATCTAAAAAAAGTCTAAAACACATCTAAACACACAAGGCATCATGGGAAAACATCGTCTCCCAGATTTGAAATGGCAGTGTGCGGTGCTTGAATAAGCTGACACTACAGAGTTGGACTAACACTTCAACACGCCATAAAAGTTTCAGAGATATTGCTTTTATTACTCAAGACAAAGACTGTGTGCTTTTACCATAATCAGACCATCTAAAGTGGATGCACATTTAAACATCCAGGACTCTCAGAGACATTATGAGGAACACCTCTTATCCTATTGGACATCTGGAGTGGAAATCAGAGTTGTATGATTTTGCATTACTGTCATGAAAAGCGCTGGTGCTGAAGCTGTTCATCTCAGATTTACCAGCAGCATTGATCAGCCTCATCCTTCAGACCAATGACGGGTCTAAAATGTAACAAATAAAGAAGGAGAGGGAAAGCTGAAAGAAAATGTTGGGTTGGCTTAATAAGAATAATTTACAGCAAACTTTGAGCCACATCGTGTCATGTGAAGGGGTTGGTTTGTCGTTTAATTTGGACTGTGAGTATGCTCGTTTTCCAGAAGGAAAAAGTTTTAAATAGATCCCACAAAGTATGAAAACAGCCATGCACAGCTGGAATTTTTTCTTGAAAGAGAAAAGCGTGGCATATGTTGAGAAAACTAGCACTGAGGTGATCACCCTTGTGTTGATTTGAACTAGGAATGGGCAATTTAGGTTACAAAGAGGACCTCACTGATTTTGTCTTACAGGTTTTTCTATTCTATACTATTCTATACTCTTGATTAGGCAATGTCTCAGAATTCATCAGTATATATTTATCAGAATTTATCCTATTATAACAACATATCAAAAGTAGTTTTTGATTTAAAGACCTAAATGGTGAATTGAAGCCAACTTGTGCAACATTGTTAAAGCCATGAACACATGGGTTGATAAAGTTGGCCTATATTGTATTTACAATTTTTTGGTCTTCTAAATACATCAAAGTAACAAAAAAAAAAAGATATCTAAATCGACTTATTTCTTGCACGGCAAAAAATAAGATTGTGATGATTGGCAACTAAGTGTGTCATGTTTTCTTCATGTTCACAATTTACTGATATTTGGCATTGACTCAAGTCTACGATGAGTGCAGAGGGTCCTCGAGCCACTAGTTTCCCATCCCTGCTTTAAACCATTACCTGTGTGAGGTAGGATGTGCCTGTGGGAGAGACATTTCTGAGGGACTACCACTCAGGGGTGAAACTACAGAAAATCAGAAGCACAGGCGACCCGCTTACCTTCCCTTCTACCAAACCCCTCCACCACCTCCACCCCCCTCTCCTCAATCAACCCTAGCTGCCCTAATCCTGTGTTTACACAAAATGTTCGGCAATAATGATAGCCATGAGACCATAGACCACCCCACGTCCCTGCACTCCCTCCTCACCCCAACCACCCCCTCCGCCTTCCACCGCTAACCTAAAGCTGTTTTCACAGGAGCCAAATACCTTAAATACATAATTAGCGGGGTCATTTGTGCATCGAGGGCCCACGGCGAGGGCATGAGCGTGTCTGTGTGAGTTTGTGGGGGGCAGAGGGAGGATGAGGAGTGTAGCAGGGAGTGGGGGGAATAAGACGTGAGAGTGAGGCGGACAAAGACTTTCATTCATGGCTGTGGCCCTGGACAAACTTGGCTGTCGCCATCTTCAAAGGCTACCTCTGCCTTTCCTCAAAACCCAGAGGCCACAGGTTGGGGAAGAGAGGAGAAACATAACAGGGTGACATGGAGGGGAAGAGGAAAGGGGCGGACTGGGGAGGGGGGCATAAGTAATAAGGCAAAGGTTACAAGATCTGAAATGTGGGAAGGAAATAGTCCAGGCTGATTCAGAGGTGGCTGAGCCTCGAAAGTTGTGTTAAGCTTTGCATCAATACTGTGAAAAATTAAACAAATTACTATCATTCAGCCCGGATGGTGAGATTTCTTAACAGTAAACTTAGAAGTGAGTCAAAATAAAAGCTTTGGAATCACTTCACAACATGCATGTCACCTCTGATTCTTAACCCTTTGCATTGTGGGTAAACAAACCACACTTTGCCCTTTGCTAAAACTACTGATTAAGAAGGAAAACAGACAGAAATGTGTGCAGTTTTATGGTAAAACTTGTAAAACTGAATGTAGAGCCCCACAGTGGCAACAGCATGGGTAACCTGCACATCTGTGAAGGCACTAATAATACTAATTAATAGACCAGAAAAGTTTAGTCTGATTTAATGTCAGACAGTGAAAACAAAGAGGTTATGTGTCTTTTTATACAGTGCAACTAAACTTTGGTTTGAACTGTATGTGTGATATATTTTATTTTTTATTTTGAATATATTTGCAAAAATTTTAATCAAACTTTTTCACTTTGTCATTATGGGATATTGTAAGTAGAATTCTGTGGTAAAAATGAAAAATGATGTACTGTATGCTTCTATCCAGGGGCATACCTGCTTATTTCAGCAACACCATGCCAAGCTTCTGTGAAAGTTACAACAGCATGGCTTCACATGAAAAGAGTGCATGTACTGGATATGCAGTCCAGACATGTCTCCCATGGAAAATGTAGGTGCATAATGAAGCACAAATGTGACAAAAGAAACCATGGACTGTTGAGCAGCTGAAGATGGGGATCAGTGAAAAATTAGATAATAATTCAAGAGTGTCTTCAGTCCCCAGATGCTTACAGAATGTTGTTAGCTGAAAAGGTGGCGTAACACAGTGGTAAACACGCTTCTGTCCCAACTTTTTTAGGGCATCAATTTAAAACATGGATTTTTCCAAAACAATGATCAAGTGGAGCACTGATTTTAAATATTTGATATCTTGTATTTGTGCTATTTTTATAAGAATGTAGTTTGAAATAAAGCAAATCACTGCATCTGTTTTTTTTTCTTAATTTACTCAATGCTCAAATTTTTTTAGGAGTGGGATTTGTAGTTTAAGATGAATACAAAGAGAATAATTACACTTAAATTAAATATCATGCTTCCTCTCCCTCACCCTTTCATGGACTGTGATAAAACTGTGATTCATGTTCCTTCTCTTAAAAACTTTGCCCACTACCCTGAGCCCACATTACAGGATAAAATTAAATGGATATCTGGTGGTCTACATTTTCACGCTGCTTTGTATTGTTGGTTGCTTTCACACACTTTTGCACACTTGCACTCCAGCACACACACAGTCATTCAGCAGCTCTTCACACCTTGTTGGCCCCTTCATCCCCCTCTGGCATTGTTTATGAAAGCATGTCCACTTAGTGCTGCCCTGTCTGCCCCCTCTTGCTGTGGTGCCGATTACCCACATCCTGAGTCCACTTCACTCCGTCTTTCCCCTCTCTTTGAATCCCCTCGCACTCTCACTCCTAAGGGAATTCTCACCGCTCTCCTGTGCTCCATCCTCCATGACATATTGCTCCCCTTTCCCTCCACTAGACTCTCTCCCTCTGCTCTAATGAATGAAGCTGTGCATGTCAGATAGAAACAATAAAATCAATCAAGGCTCTGCTCTTCCTTTTATCTTTCCTTGATTCACTTTATCCCCCTGTTCCACCGGCCTGTGGAGCTGCTGTCTCTCTGATCCTCTCCCTCTTTCATGTTCTGCCTTTCTTTTTCTGGCTCCCTCCTGAGGTAATAAGCTGGGTGTATGGCCGGGAAGTGCTGTGGAGAGAGACTTTCATGTCCCTTAGTTTTGGGATTAGGGTGAGCTGCTCGGGGTAAAGCAATAAAGCCCCCCTAGCACCTACCGTCTGCTGCTGGAGGATCCTGGAATAAAGCCCAGCTCCTGCTCAGCCTGAAAGCCTGGAAAAGCTCACATTTCCTGGATACACCACCACCCCACATCCAGCTTCTGTCCTCCTGCAGCACTTGCACATGTGGACTTGTTTTTTAGCTTGCATAATCTCAGTATCTCCTTCATTTGTGTGCATTATATTGCACATGTTCCATTGAGATAAAACTTACTAGAAAGCCGATTACTATTGAGGGAGTGAGGAAGGATTTATTTGCAGGGTACGCATTTCCTCAAGATTATTTTTCCTCTGCTGTTTCATTCAGTTTTATTCAACTCATTCATCTGAATTTTTATTAAGTTAAAGTTTCTGTTACTGTTTATTTTGGCAAGAAAGTGTAGACAAAGCAGCAGGAGTACTGGAACAGAAATAAGTGGACAGCAAAATGTTGAATGTTTGATAGCACATGGTGCAGATGACCTCTGACCAGTGGTGCCATTAGCGTCCAGTGATTTCAGTGAGCATTGCCCCTTCATACACGATTGGGGCTTGGGGGAGCTAGGCTATACAACGGTATATATTAAGAGAGTTTTGGGTAAAAATGGGCCAAAAACAAAACAACAAGACTTTGGAAATGCCAAAAAACTAGGCAAAAAGCAGCAAAATGGGCAAAAAAAGTGGTGGAAGGAGTTAACAATGGCAATCTTTGCCAAAAATTGGCAAAAATGGGTGGAAAAAGTGGTGGAATTGGGTTTTAAAGTGGGAGAAATTGGTTTTAACTGGTAAAATGGGTTGCAATAAGTGGCAAAAATGTGTTAAACCAGCAAAAGTGGGCATAAGAAATAGTGAAATGTGGTTATGATTGTCAAAAAAGGGCATAACAAGTGGCAAAAAGGGGTTAATAGTGGCAATAATTGGTCAAAAGAGGCAACTATAGGTGGAAAGTGGCAAGAATTGGTTTAGAAGTGGCAAAAACAGGCAGAACAAGTGGTGGAGAGGATTTAAAAGTGACAAAAATTGCTTCAAAGTGAAATAAATGGCCACAAATGGAGGTGACTGGTTTTATGTAGCAGACACAGGTTGATATATGGCAAAATTGGTGTACAAAATCAATGAAAACGGACAAGTTATTAAACAATTTGAAATTTTTTGAAAAATATTCATAGTTGTTTAAAGGCATAGTGACCTCTCTCAGTGTCTTGTGATCCTCAAGGGGAACACCTATATACAGTGTAAGTACTGAATCATGAACATTGACCTTTACTGAGTCAAGTGAGGCCTGCAGGCCTTTATATGTTGTTCTGGATTCTTTTGTGACCTCCTGGATGAGTCCTCTGTGTGCTCTTGGAGTCATTCTGGTGGGCCGGCCACTCCTGGGTTCACCACTGTTCCAAGTTTTCTCCATTTGTGGATAATGGCCCTCACCTTGGTTCCCTAGAGTCTGTGAAGCCTTAGAAATGGCTCTGTAACCCTCTCCAGATTGATGGATGTCAATGGCTCACCTGTGCTCGAATTTCATAAGATTGTGGCATGATGTGTTGCTTTTTGAGCTCTACTTCATTTTCTCAGAAAGCTTCTATTAAAGGAGATTAGATCTTTT
Source organism: Cheilinus undulatus (assembly GCF_018320785.1). NCBI lineage: Eukaryota > Metazoa > Chordata > Actinopteri > Labriformes > Labridae > Cheilinus > Cheilinus undulatus. The sequence continues at coordinate 32,405,715 of NC_054885.1, read as the reverse complement.
GATTCAATAAGTCTGGCAGTAATCGGGCCTGGGTGTGGATAGTGAAACTGGACTCAGCTTTCCAAAAAATGTGGGTAATCACAGTTAATTCATTATTTCACAAGTGGCAATACGTCAGATAGGTTGAGATGACTTTTTCCTTAAAAAATGAAATCGTCATAATCGTCATAATACTTTCTTCCGTGCTTGTCTTATCAGTTTACTTATTCATTTCATTTAAAAACCTTAAAATAAAACTGGCTCAAACCAATCTTCCATGGGGTGGTACCATGAGTGTGGTGTCACGTGAAAGCTATGAATTGAATGAGAGCAAACAGCCCCATAAATAAGCCTTAAAAAAGAAGAAGTAAACAAAGACTATCTTAAGTACGCTGTTAACACCTACCCTGTGGTCATGGTGTGATGCGTTAAAAAACAACCACATAAATTAGTCAATCTTAACCTTGATGGTCTAATTGGCATCCCTAAAATACCATCCTTGATGCACAAAACACAACACATTATTGGACTCAATACTGTATGGACAATTTCATAAGCAGAAATATATTTATTGTTGAAAACATAAATATATAAATTATGATTTTTTTCTGTTTTTATCCAATGGAAGCCCAAAAGGAAAAGTTTCTTGGTGATACTGAAAAAGGCATTTTCATTATGAAAAGGCTCTTAGAATGGTCCCTGGTTTACTGAAAACACCAGTAATGTGAATGTGGACACTGATGACACTTTAGCTTATAAATACAGCACCAAAATGCTAACCTCTTTATTCACTGTGTTGACTTTTTCTTGTTTGACTTCCCTGACTCACTCCCTTGCCTTTTACTATTAAACTTCCTCATAGGGCATGTGCTGCTTTTTTCTTTGTGTTGTTCTGGCCTGGTTGCACATTCATCACTGTTACAGGAACTGTTGAGGAAGTTATTGTTTGTTCCATGGAGGCACGGGGTGAGGCCGGTTCTGTATTGTTTTCAGGCCACCTCGGGGCACTCATCATCATCATCTGTCCTGATGGTATGTGGCTGCAGAAGGCGTGAGTGGCCTTCACGGGGGTGGAGCTATTAGTGATTTGTTGTCGTGTCGACGGAGGAGTAAAGCCTGGCTTAACAAGGAGCCCATTCATGCACTTGTCGATTTGCTTTGCTCATTCACTCTTTATGGTGGACTTTGCTCTCTGCAGGAAAAACGTGTGCTTGTGCAGCTAGGCTGGCGGGCGGGCATCTTCCTTATCAGTGTGATATGGGTGAAAAATAGCCTACGGTACGGCTTGTGAGCATGCATGGATCAAAGAAGCAATGCAACGGGCTGCATGTTGGTGTATAAAGTCAGTAGGTGCATAAAGAATAAGGCTTATCATTGCTGTACGATCTGTGTAAAGTTGCCATTTCAGAGCCTTTCTGAGCTCTGATGCCCCTGCAGCCTAAACCTCTGCATCTTCTCACCTGGATTAAATACAAGGCATTAACCACAACAAAAGAAATAAAACATAATTCCTGCTTGGATATAAGTAAGCTTGATATATTTCATAACAAAAATAAAGCATCTTCCTGTACTGACTCTCACATCTCCTCCTTGCACACATGTATCCAAACCATATACAAGACTTGACATCATTCAAATATACTGTAATATAATAAGAAACATGGATGACGAGGATAACATCGACTTAAAAAGATGACAATGGTATTGTGATGGTTACAAAGAACCGAACCGGGCCACACAGAACTCTTGTATGTCTCCAAATTCATTAAAACCTTTCTTTTTTTTTTGTTCTTTCTTTCTTTTTAACTGGAAGAGACAGAAAGCAAATGTCCACACAGATAAATAGTTTGTAAGTAGCGGCGCATCTTCCTTCTCAGATTGAACTGTACATAACAAGTGGATAAAGTCACAAAAGCATGGAGGATCGGATGTCAGAGCATGGATCCAAAATGTCTGATACTCCTTGGAGTCTTTGATAGAAAACAACAGAAACAGTCACATGTTCTTCGCTCTTTAAAAGTCTTCCATCTGGGTTTTTACAGTGTATGCCAGAGTCATCGAAGCAGGGCGGGGCATCTTTACGTCGCCAAGCTGGAGGCCATCCACAGCCAGCACTATCGAGAAGTCAAGAGCACCAGATGCCCACGAAAATCTTCTTCCACCTGTTTCAGAATCGATCCATCTTTCAACAAAGTCCATCATATCCTTTTCATGATCTCCTCTCGGCCTCTTTCTGCCCCGCGCAGCTCTATGCCGCCATCACAAGCAGCAGTCCGCAGAGGTGGCGTACCACAGAGGAAGTCATCATCACTGGTTTTAAGAAAAAGCACCTTTGGCATCTTGTTTAAGTTTTTTTGTCTATATTCAGTCCGTCATCTTTACAGAAAAGTTCAAACGAAGGTTGCATGGCAGTGAGGAGGAGGACAGAGCAGGTCTCCTGTTGGTGGCGTCTGCTGTTTAGGTCCCTCCCACGCTGAAGTCCCCTTGTTCTGGTTGGTCTCACCTCACGTCCACTGTAGGAGAGAGGGACAAAATAGAGATTACTATCACCACTTACAAACAACAAACTGGATTTTTAATGACACAAAAATTAAATTTAACCCCAATGGCAGCAATTGTCCATGCATTTAAAACAAACAGACAAAACACAGACAAAGTTTTAATCATGTTTACTCAAAGACAGAGGTCTGTCCCAGGATCACTCAGTATGTTTACATGCAGCTAGAAAAGCTGGATTATCATGCTCAGCTGGAATTTTATAATGTACGCACACTAGAGATACAAGACATCACTGGCATTATAATTACTGGCAAATATTGGCTTAAAAAGTGGATTATTGATATCAGCTGATATTCACAAATGATACATCAGCTGTAAGTATCAACCTTCACGGGTTGTACTCAAGGATGTGCACTATTAGCCGGCTAAACAGCTAAATTCGGTCCATTTGTTGTTGGCTAAAGAATGATGAGCTGGTAAAATGAATTATTAGCATTTTTTATCAGTTCAGGCCCATAATTCCAGTCCAATGCTCCATCCTAACTGTAACACAGCTGCCCACCTGCAATTACTAATGTAAAGCTGGTCTGCTTTCACATTAGTAGCATTGCTCCATGCCTGAGAACATATTTGTTTGTACACAGTCAGACACAGTAGGTGTCAGTATGCATAGCTGGTTTGCTAATCCACCAAGGAGAAAGATAAGCGACCATGGCCCCCACTTGAGTCATTAACTGAGTGGTAATTGTTCATGTATCATGCAGGTAACAGAGGCCATCTTGCAGACATCTATGGAAGATTTCCTTTAAGCATACTTGAGAAGCAAACATCAACCCCCTTCTTCCTTGCTGCTCAGAGGATGAAATGGCCCTGTGCTGCATGGATACAGGCGTGATTATGCCTTTGTTACTCTACTCACTGACTACAATTTGTGGTCAATCATAAGGTAAGTCATAGCAGACCACTTGTTGACAAGATTCTTATTACTTCCATTTAAAAATTTGTGACTGCTGAACCAATGAAAGAGGTTTTGATTCATATAGTCGTCATATAGCTGCTAAATCTCTCCGTCCTGTATTTTGGCGTGGTTGTGTTCAGATGTTCTGCATACCATTTCAAGTGGACTTTGGCCCGGCACTCGAGTGCGATATGCTTGCATTCAAACTGACCAAATGGAACTGGAATTTAGGCCCAAGCATACTTAGATCGGGTTGGATGAAATTGCATGTAGGAACCTCATTTGGACCCAAACTGAACCAGGCGTTCTGCACATGCTCCACAGTTTTAAAAGACAAGTCGGGTTTTGAGCTGTAGATCTCTCACAGGCCATTACTATGAGGACGGAAGTGCCATAATTTGCTGTGACAACATATTTCCAGTTTTAGGTTTGATGTTTAAAAACAACTTCATTCATAAACAAAGGCTACGTTCACACTGCAGGCCTTAATGCCCAATTCAGATCTTTTCTCAGATCTGATTTTTTTGTTTGCCTGTTCACACTGCAGTCAACTTCCAAAAGATCAGATACATATCTGATTTAGAACCACATATGAAAGGCTACAGCGCAAGTCACATTGAATCTGACCGTTTCGAATCAGATTCAGGCCACTTTCGTATGTGGTTCTGAATCAGATAGGTATCTGTTCTTTTGGAAGTTGACTGCAGTGTGAACAGGCAAAACAAAAAAATCAGATCTGAGAAAAGATCAGAATTGAGCATTAAAGCCTGCGGTGTGAATGTAGCCAAAGTCTTGCAATTACATTGTTGAAATATCTACACAGCAAACATTACAGGCTGAGCAATGTTTCTTAACTAAGACAGAGATAAAGGTCAGAGGTCTGATCTGGCAGTAAATTCTGTATAGACAAATTTTAGAAGTAGATATGATGGCTTGCTTTTGCTCAGCTAGCTTTTGCCGAAGCTAACATAGCTAATCAATCAATCAATCAATCAATCAATCAATCAATCCTTTATTGATCCCCCGGGGGGGAATTGCCCAGTTACATCCCGTCCAAGAAAAGTCGACGTGCAAATTTGTGTAGCATAGCAGAGGTCGTGCTGTCGTCTTCCATTAGACTTCACCATAACACACCAGTTAACCACTTGCTAGCTAGTTAGCAAGGTGAACAGGAAGAAGGTGGATAGTAGGGAAGGGGCAGCATAGCGCCACCTACACCTGTAGCGGAGGTGAATATGTTTCCATCAATAAATCAATTATCCCCTGATGCTTTTAGTCCAGGTACATATCCTAATGGCTCAACTTAACTATGCATGTAGACATACTGATGTGAAGTCAAATTTCTATTTCATTTTGTTTGCACCAAAAGTACAAGAGAGATGGGTGTGAAATGTTTGTGACATTGTTGTTCTTCAGCAGGAAACCCCTCCCTCTTTTACTTTCAGGCAATAAAAAGAAAAAAACATTGGTGATGATACAGTGACAGAGCAGTGAAACAAGCTTTAACATCTAGTGGCCCTGTCTTATTGTAGAACACATCAAACAGTGCACACAACCCCACATAAACACAAAGCATATACGTATATGTAGTGTGCATGCGTAGCAGGCCACAAAATCAGCATGCAGCATCGACAAGGGCACAGAGCATAGTACTCCTTAGCCCTCCCTCCTCTCTCACTGATTGGCTGTGACGTGATTGGTAAGAGTGATTGGCAGGCTCTCTTTGCGCCCCGATTGGGCATTCGGTGCAGTGCCAAAAAGTGGGAGGACGCTGTGGTGCTAAAGTCCTACCTGTTCCCTTCACAGCTCTCCAGTGGACTTTGGGTAATGATTGCAACTTTATTATGTTGCCAATAAATCCTTGCTGGGTCTTAGCTTTTTAGGTTTCCTTTTTTTACCTTTAGCCCTACGGTGGCCTGAAAACACAAAGTCGGGGAGGGTGGATAGGAAGGAGGGTTAAAAGCAAGAAACAAGGATTTTATGGCACAGAAAGAGGCACAACAGCCCTGGGACAGAAGCAGAGAGTGCAAAGATATGACACACTATAAATACTTCAGATTCCTTATCAGCACATCACAGCGCTTATCTGCTTACAGGGAGAGAAAAGCTCCAGATCAAGGCACTGGTGGTTTTACCTGCTGTTATGCCAAGCAGCCTTTGGACACCCTCCTTCAACACACAGTTTCGCGTACTATTTCACACACACAAACACACCCCCACACACACACACACACACACATCTTCTCCTAACCAAGCACAAATACACAAGCTTTACAGTTTTGCAATAGCAGGCCGACTTGCAGGTGTGTCTGTCTGTTTTGGAGCAATCATCGGAAAAAGGTCATTCAGTGCAAAGCTGAAGCAGCAGACGGAGAGAGAGAGACCATTCACTATATTCACACAGCAGCCATTTTCCTCTGACATCATGCCCTGGGTAGTAGCGATCATTATTGAACTAATGTTTCCCTGGTTTGAAAATAGTCAATCATAGGGTGTCTGATGTGTTTATGTCATTTAATCACTTCTTAATTCTTAAAAACAGACAATCAAATGCAAAAACAATAATATTTGCAGCAAAAGAGCTCAACACTGACCCCCTACTTTTCTGCAGCTCATTTAATTCTTTGTTTAGTATTTCATACAGTCCTAAAATTCATATTTTTATGCCTCTGCATCAATGATAACAGAAACCAGAGATATGTTTTTAGGTTGTCCATTTGTCAATCCAGGCCTTTCTTTTGAATGCAATATCTCAAGAACAGTTTGATGGATTTACATTGAACTTTGCACAAATGTTTATCCTGATGCAAGGATTAACTCATTAAATTTTGACATAGGTCATAGGTCAAGGTCACTGGGCTCCAGGTTCATCCTTTGATTTCTATTCATGTGAAGAATATATCAACACTTTTTGGGTTTTTCCTCAAACTTTGCACAAATTTTTTTTCCTTAGGCTTGGGGTCAAAAGTCAAGGTCTTTGGGGGCTCACATACCATGTAAGCATTGCGAAAGTGCTCTTTTTAGTGCCCCAAAATGCTTCCTGGTGACCCAGTTTGGAGTTGAGACTGGTGCTTTGAGAAACACTGCCTGTAAAACTATCAACCAGTACTGTTATCTAAGAAGTCCCAAACAAACCAGTAATGTCTGATGCCTGTCCAATCAACCACCCCCATTATTTATAATGACAAACTCACACCAGTGGTGAACACACACGTGTGCCGCAGAGCTTTACAACACCGCTCTTTCCCCTACACAGCTAGCTGCAACTGGTGGAATGCAATCCTGAGAGAACAGCTGTTTTGTCTATTTTGGCTGCTGTAGTAGCAGTTACGTTGGAGAGCACAGAAGAAGAAATTTAGCACCAGCTTTTGTTCAAGTGTAGAATAAATGTGAGGCCCTGGGACACTGGTTAAACACCACTTTACCTGGTGAGGCTGGGAGGTGAGCTCTGAGCAGGTATCAAGCGATGGTAATGCTGCTCCCTCGGAGAACCACTTTTTGCAACCCTCCTCCACCCCATCTCCTCCTTTATTACAATTGACACACTGCTGTCTGTGTTCTAGGGGCAGCAATGGAGGCTTACTTCTGTGTTAAACAAACATTACTGCAGTTTGCTCATCGCTGCATTCAAAAATCTCCTAGCTTAATCTATAAGCTAGCAAAGTACTGTTAACAAGCTTGCATGAGAAGCTAGCTGGGAATAGAGCTCAACAGTGCCCTCCCACTATTTTGGAGGAAAACTGTTTATACAACTTTATGAGGATAAAGGAACTACGTATCCCACAATCCACTGCAGTTAGTTTTATTCATTGTTAAGAATAATTTTTATCTTTCAAACCATATAAGTACCTTTTTTCAACACTTTTCTTCACTGTGTTTACATTTTAAATGAAAATGTTGTGATCAGCATAGTTTGCGTAGACGCCACCAATCAGAGATGTCACTGTGACACTTAAGGATTGTGGGTAATGTAATCTTTTTGGCTGAGATTGCACTTTTAGTTAAAAAGATGTTGATATTTTAAGAACTTTTGTCTTGTACAGTAGAATGTCATTTCACTCTCAGGTAGCTTGTGGTAAGTCTAAAAAGGATATTTCTGACAACATTGCTAATTATCAAATCTGCTATGGAGAAAATGAATGGAAATTTTACCTTTGAACCACACTGTTGTGCCTTTCGGCTCTCTATATCTAAAGTTTTCATTGTTTTAGATACATTTTTAAATATGGTATGGATATAATTTCTCAAATACTCTTCTATTGTAGGACTTGTAAACAGGAAACTATAGTCTGCCTTCAGACAGCATTTTAGTCTGCAGGCAGAATGGCCGCCATATGAATATGGGTTATTAAACAAACAAGAGGAAGGCAGAGAAGCATGATGATGCACAATGTGGGGTATGGCATAGGAATGAGGACCTTTTTCTTTAAAAAAAAAAAAAAAAAGCAATGCTGGAACACTATTTTACAGGGGTTTGATGCATCTTTTAGGGTCAAATTTACCTGGTTCTGCATCTGAGTGCTCCACCACATGATGTTGTGACGTGCACACGCACTCCAGGTGGTCTTCTAACCGCACAAAGACCTCTTTCAGCTTGGGTCTTCTCCTCACGTACTCCACCTTTGCTACCTGCAGAGAGGAAGAGAGAAAAGGTCAGCTTCAGAGCCGGCTCGTACGCCGCCATTACTCTTCCCCGGCGCATGTCTTCAATGAATGCACGCACTCTTTGCCTGGCGCTAACATCAAGGAGGCGTAGCGCTGTGACTGATGACTCCTTCATAGACCAATTCATAAAATACGCCGGCTGCTGCTTTGCCTTGCTGTGTTTGAAGTGTGACGGCAGAATTCCTGAGTTTGGGGTGCATTATGGGTTGTTGATCAGGTGTGTAAATACTGAATGGAGTGTATGACCCTGTCCAAGAGTGCTCAAACAATGGGAGTCAGGAGAGATGAAGGATAGGCGGGAGGGAGCAGGACACGCCTTTAGGCCCAGGGAAGGTTTACCCTGGCAGGGGAAGAGAGGCTGGGAGATCCCCCCCTTCCTGCTCCAGGCCTAGAGCGTCCACATCCAGACAGATACACACCTAACCTCCCTTGCCTTGTTCCGACATGTAGGCTGCTTTTAAACCACATTAATTCTTCTTCATTCGTTGGGGAAAGTGTTGCTTAACATGTGCATGCAAGGAACACAGTTTACATGGCCTAATATAAGCAGTAGAATCCAAAAGATCCAACATGCAAAAGCAATGTAGGAATTCCTATCCTTGAGTCCAGCTAACACCCTCTCCATTAAACACAACAGGGCTGACCTCCACTTCCCACCCAACAGCTCATAATGAAAAGGGCCGATCCTCTGAGGGTTATGAATAGGCTATGTTGATTAAAGCTTAGATGAAAGCTGAATTGAGAAGGTTGCACAGAGGTTATGATGATCTTGTTGTGTAACACAGGGGAGGTGGCTTCATCCCTCTCTGATCTGAGTGCCAAGGGCAGGTAACCTCCCTGCTCACCACTGAGGGGCCTGGGGGCCACATGGAAACAATATCCCTTAGCTTCACCTATCTTCCTGGTCACTGCACGAGAGAGGATATTGGCTGACAATCTCCCGGCGTTATGAACAACACTGTTTTGCAGTCGGCATGCGGCTCACACACGCACAGACAGAGGGCCAAAACTCATGAGAGGCTTTCTTCCTCTATCCTGGGGTGGCTAACGTCCAAGGCTAGCTCTCAGTGGTGAATTAGTCATGCAGACAAACGAACATACCAATCCCTGTCTGATAAAACAAAGCATTATGTTGACATTCACACAGCTAGAGCTGCCTCATGTCAGTGCTGTAACAATAGCTGGAGGGTCATCTGGGGAGGTGAAAACCTAAACTGGCGGTTTCAACAGTCACTCTTTAGAAACAGTTTCTTTCCATGGAGAAGAGAGGGAGTGAAAGGAGGGCAGGCAAGCAGAGGAGGTATGCAGTGTGCAAATAGAGGACAATGGTGTCTGAGTTAGCGGTGGTATATTTGCTGTTATCAGCCCTGGAAGAGGGAAGCACTGACACAGGGGCATAGACCATCACATTCATTAGGAACACTAATATGTGTGTGTATTTGCAAACAGAGGGGGTCATTTAAGGGAGGACTGATTCTGATCATGACTAGCATAAGATGGCATTCATGTGTTACCCATTAACGATTCGTTTCTGGGTTACAGACTAAAGAAATTTATTACACAAACATGGACAGGGGCGGTAAAAAAGTTAACTACTGCTAATATTTAATCCAATTTTCAGACTGAAAAACAGGGTGTGAGGGAGTAGAGGTAGAAGAGATAAGCCCATTGTGTATTTCCACAACAACACCATAACGACGCGCTGGCATAACTGTGCCTGCTACATTCATATTGACTCCAGAGCTGTGTAAAAATAGTACCATCTAACCATCCAGTCCTCTTCTTCCTCTTATCTGAGGTTGGGTCACGATGGCAGCCGGCCAAGTAACTCAACTCAACTGGCTCCTTATAAACTCGAAGGTAAAGCTGCTCTACTCTGAGATCCCCTTGGATGTCCAAGCTACTCATCCTGTCTCTATGGCCAGCCCCCCTCTTGAGGAATCTCAATTCAACCACCTGTATCTGTGATCTCATTCTTTCCATCATTAACCAAGGCCCATCAGTAATAATAGTATCCCCATCTGTCAATTCAAACTGTATTACAGCATAGCGGAAGCATGAGAGAGCACGATAGGAAATTCCCATACCACAGGCAGATATGCAAACACCACAACGCTCTGATACTCCTGATTTAAATTTACACCTCTGTAACATTCATGCTCAGTACAGATGCATGCACAGTTAAGGTGAGCTACAGTTGTAGCCTGGCTAGGGTGCTAGGATTCCATGCCTGTCATAACAAAGATCCATCCATCCAAGCGGGGTAACAAAGGCTGCTGATGAAGCTATCAGCTTGGATGCAGCTTCAGCATTAGTTTAATCAGGCCTGGACAGTATTTCTATATCAAGATAAGAGCTAAGAACAGTTCTTTTCTTTTCCAGTGAAAAGATTTTTTTTTTGCTCTTTCACCAATTTGTTTTGATTCACCAACTGGCTCTGAAAGTTAACAGCAACAGCAGCAGCAAGTCAAACTCCTGTTTTGTAGTTTACTCCCCTGGGCTGCACATGCATGACATGTTCAGTAAAGAAACCCACATGTTTTGCAGTTACATTTTTTTTTTCTCAATTAGCACTTATTAATTTGCTATTATTCATATTCCGCAGTGTGGCTGTCCCAGGATCCCCCTGCCCTTACACAAGCCTACATGGAAATGATTAAGTCAGATGCAGAATAAAGGAGGAGCTGGGGTGGAGGAGGGATGCAGAAAGCAGCTTGCAGAGGGAGAAGCAAAGTGTAGCCAAGCTAGAGTAGTTTATATGGCAGCATGAGTGCACTTAGCCAATAGCGTGCTTAGAAGCAAATCAGCTGGCCCTCAGCTGATGAGGGCTTGTGTACAATCAGCTGATCTGAATTAAATGGCAGTGCTTGACTGCATGGCTTGCCTGAACTAACTCTACACACTCAGTTTTGTCACTCTGATTGGCTTGTAAGTAATGAAACAGACAGAATGTTCAACCAATCATCCTTTAACAATGTTTTCAAAGGTTTTCCCCATCCCAAACACCATCTATGGGGTGTTGCCCACATGAACGTGAAATATATTGCATGCAGTGAAAATGTAAGACTGTCTCTGTGGTGTGCCAGGTTAGAGGTTTATCCATTAGGTAAAATCATGTCCACCTAAGCTATAGTTTTATTTAACCCTGATTAAACAAGTAAGCAAGCAGGTGGTTGGAGATGATGAACAGAGGAAATACCAGCAGCAGATTCACTTTGCTCAAACTGTTGTTTTTTTGTTTTTGTTTTTGTTTTTTTTTTGTTGTTGTTTTTTCTGGACATTATGAATGAATTCAAAAAGTAGAAATAATATTTTTGATTCTGACATGATTCCAACACCTCTGATGCTTAGCATTTTTGTTGTGTTACTTCCAGGTCAAAGCCTGGCTTGGAGGCAGTGCAGCTTGGCAGAGATCTGGTCTAGTTTGGGGTCTGACTGAGGTGTTTGCGTGCAAGAATTCAAGAGTCTCCAATCATCTGGGTGTGTTGGATCGACTTCAGAAATTTAATTTGCATGGATTTCAGTTGAACTAACAAGTCTACCAGACTAACATGGTAATTTGACTTGTCTTAATACATGTAAACATACTGACTGAAATGACACAAGTTTGTAAAAATGACACCTTAAACAGCTTTGTGGATAAGCAAGAGGAGATGAGAAATACAGCTATCTCTGCAGAACGGTGAAGGGACTCTGAGGGTCCAGAGCAGCCAGCAGGAAGCTAAAAGAGTCAAACACTCAGTCCAATGACTAACACAGACACTCACGCTGAAACCCAAACTCCTCTGGACAAACAAAAAGCTATTGACAAAAGAATAAAGTGATGGGCCCCTTTGATGAGAGGCCCATTGGTGGGCTTGTTTCCTTGGCCCTCACACAGTAGGGTTAAAAATGCTCCTGGGAGGAGTTACCACACAGATCACACTTTCATATTAGTGTGTCTAACTGAGCTATCACACTTCTCTGATCTGCCCACTCTGTCAACACTCTCTCTCTGCCCCACTTCCCTTTTTCCTTTGTTATGGGAAAACCGTGACACCCGGACAATTTTTCCACTTAACATCCACATTTAATTCCCCAGCCTTCCATTTTTAGCCACTTTTTCACTCCTGTACTCCCAATCCCAGGCAGAGTCAATGACTTCCCACATAAAACATACATCAGAAAGAGACCCCCATGCTACGACGAGGGGCCCCACACTCTCTTTGTATAAATCAAACCACTCCAAGCTCCATAGAAAGCCGGGACCCTGAGAAAAAGTCCCGTGAGGGGGCTTTGGAATGATATCCGATCCAGAGGGTTGGGGTGAGGCAGGAGGCTCTGGGAAGTGTACCCCCCCCCCCCGCCCCCACCTCGGGTTTGTCCTCAGTGTCTCCGAGGCCCTCCGTGTGAAGGCAATTGTCCCAGTCGGACTAATTGGGAATTCCCTGGGCACAAAGCACTGATGAGAGGATGATGGAGAGGAAAGTTTTACAGCGGCCTTCCAAAGAAAACACAAACAGGGGATTTGGATGTTCACTATGGGCCATCATGAACTGGAAAAGCAGCAAAATAAAAGACAGTTAAGAAGAACTAAGCCTGTTTAACTGTTCTATTTAAAATCACAACTTGTCGATGAATCGTGAGAGAGTTTCAAAACAAAATCTTTTAAATCATTATTAAAAATGTTTAGCAATTGTACATGCCCAACCATCAGAGGGGGCAAATCTGGTCTAAAGTCTGGCTTATAATCATGACGATGTAATCATATCAGTCTGAAATCAAAGAGAGAAACATCATCTTTGCAAAAGGAAAGATTGTCTGCAGAAAAACTGCAGCAGACGCAAAGCCGACATCAGACAAGACAACCTGCTGCTGCCCTCTGCTTCAACCCCCACTGCACACACCAAGCACACACTCTGGGGTGGAAGGGTTATCACAGGCAGTGTGTGAAGAAGAGAGGAAGCAAAGAGAGCATTTATCATAGACCTGTGATGCTGAAAAGGCTCTTCAAGACACACCAATCTCTCCTTATCTTGGTCTCACTCACCCACACATTATTGGATCTCCAGATGTGAAATGCATCTGCCGCAAACCTGCCAGTATTAATTTAGGCAGCTGTTTTAAATTGAGTTTAAGTCTTTAGAGTAAATGCTTTTGAGTTTTAGGAGCATTTGTCATTTATAATTTTCATAATCTTAGTCTAGTTTTAATCAACAAACGCAAAAATGTTTTAGTCCTGTTTTATTCAATAATCAAATCAAATCAAATCAAACTTTATTTATATAGCACTTTTCATACACTAAAATGCAGCACAAAGTGCTTTACAAACAGTTAAATTAAAAGAAGATAACAGGAATAAAAAGTCCTCACATTTTAGACTTTACATAAGTCAAAATATTTATTCTATTAGAACAAATTAAATAAGTCCATTGTACAGTTTATATAAATATAGATCACTAATATTCATGTACTCCTTTGATTTAAAATATGCACATGATAATTCTGACATTTCCTATATGCATAGTAGAGAAACATCACTGACTTTGAATGCACTAACATTATCCTCTGAATGTAGGCTCTGATGAAAAAATTAAGCTTTTAGTTGACAGAATTATCACTGAAAGGATGAAAGCAGATTCTTTGTTGACACAGCACTAACATAAAAAATGACATGCTGTAATAAGAAAAGGATGCATTACTGATGGATTTAAAGAAACTGTCGGGGGTTTTGTTCAAAATCTATATGATCTGATGTTAAACTAACTTTCTTTCAAAAAGTGATGCTGAATATTGTAACATCATTAAAGTACATAAATCATATACCCTTAAATGAGGGTAGGTTTTTATTCTTTTAAATAAGTGTGTAATGAAAAATCTACAACTGACCTGCTCAGTTTCTACAGTATGCATAATTTTAAGTTTTGCAGCCAAGTTAGTTCAAAGGTGACCACATTTATGTCATGTATTTGTGATATTATTGTTCATATTATTAAGTAATACGAAGGTTCAATATGTTACAATACGAAAGATACGACACGATACAACACGATTTTGATTCGATACAATATGATATGATACAATACGATATGATGTGATATGATGCGGTATGACAAGATACGATACGACACGGCACAATATGATATAATATGACACAATATGATACAATATGACACAATATGATACAATATGACATGATACGATCCGACACTCACGATATGATATAATATGACATGATACGATATCATACAACATGATACGACATGATACAATATGACACGATATTACACAAAATGGTACACTTTATCGCCCCCTTCAGGAAATTTGTCTTGGACAAGGAGTTGTGCACATATAAAGCTGCCATCACAATAATAGATGAATGAATTAGAACGGTGAAACATGCAGTCAAATTAATTTCTTATTATATGTTACTTTGTCTTTTTATGGTTCAGCATATTTGGGTGCTGATAAATGCCAATTTGTAAAAGTAATGCTAACAACTCTCATATTTATGCATCATTTTTTAAATCACTTTAAATTTAACTATAACAATGGAGAAGTATCAAGGGATTGAATGTCCAACAGTCCAGCATTAACATTTTATTTCAGTTTTAGTTTAATGATGAAAAGTAGATTTACTCTTCTCTGAGTTTTTATCATCAAAGATCTTTTTTTAGCTTGTCTTAGTCTAGTGTTTTTCCTGGAAAAATATTTTTAGTCTATGATGTCTCCATTTAATTCCTCCCTCCTTTTCATATCTCTACAGAATGCAGAATTGCAGATGAGATTGACATAACTGAGCGTCTAAAAGAAGGGAAAGTAAATAAGATTTTAATGAGAGAGCAAAAAGACTGCTCAGACTGACAGAGTGGTAAAATTAAAGAGTGGGAGATCGCTCTGCTGCTGGAGGGAGACAGAAAGGGTGAGGAGGGAGTGAACAACTATTTCACATAACAGACAATCAGACTCCAAAGATTGAGCAGAGAAGAGAGGTGGAGGTGGAGAGGGAGGATGAAGTCAGAGGGGAAGACCGAACGGGAGGACAGGAGAGGAGGAGTGAAGGAAAATACAGAACTGAAGTAAAATATGATTCAAATACGCCTGCTACTTCTCCTGCTCAGACTGAGGCATTCCAGCCGACATTGCGGTAGCCAAACTCTCTGACTTCTGGCTTGGTCGAGACGCTCCCATGGTCTCTGACCCACCCCTCAACCCCCACCGCGCACACCACACACACATTTATACACACAAACTCCCTCACCCTTCTTCATCCCGCAGAAGAGCTGCGTGAATCAAAGGGAAAATAATTCACAGCTGCAGAGGGACTTCAAACACGGAGGCCCCTTATTCCCATATGCCCCCCCTCCTCACGTAATCCACGGGACCCCTCAGACTACCATAAATCATGCTCACTGTATCACCGTCGCACTGTCTTTTATTTATGAAACACCCCGTAAGTCAGGGTCCCACACAACCACAGGGCTACAGCTACTGCTTCCCCCAACACCCAGGTCTGACCTGACATCACTGAGGTAACCGTCACTCTGCGAGCATGTGTGTTTGTGTGGGTGATGGGGTCAGGTCCAGGGCCAGAGCGGGGAGATGTGTGGACCCCCACACTCAGCACTGTGGCTGTATCCGCCTGGCCTCTGTCAGCCTCCACTTTGATCCAGCAGCCATCAACACTTCATTACTCTGCGGCCCGTCTTCCTCTTGCTGCCGCTTCACACAAATGGCCTTGTCCCTGCGCTGCAGTGGGGGGAGTTTATGTAGCGTAGCATAAAGCATGCACTCTCTCAAATGCACACAAATAATCCCCTTCTTGGGTTTACCCAGATGTGCTCTGACGACCCTCTCCAACCTCTGCAGAATGCCTGTTCATTTTAGAAGGATCATCAAAAGTTTCCAGCTTCTGATCCAAACCTAAATTAGCGTCCTTGTTGGAAAATTATGCTGGAGAGATTTGATCAACCCATTAATGTCTACGGTGGAACTTACTGCTGTCCCTCACAGCAGTGGTTTTAGCAACTTAGGCCAGGACCAACATCAGGTCTTTTACCTCTTTTACTAAAATTAATCAAAGCAAGTAAACAAAAAAGGAAACAAAGCAACAGAACTACATAACATAGCCAAACCTGACCCTAAAATTCCACATACTCTGTCTGCACAGTGCCAAGACCAACATGAGGCACTTACCTGTTTTGCTGAAATTAATCAAAGCAAGTAAACAAATATTGTGATGCAACTCTGTTTAGGAAACAAAGCAGCAGAACTACAGAAAATAGCTAAAGCTGACCCTCAAATTCCACATACTCTGCCTGCACAGTGATCCACACTGGAAGTAAACTACATAGCATATCACCTCCTCTTTAATCAAGCCAAAATAGCCAATTGTGCCTTTCCATCATCTCTCAGAAAAGTATTACACACTATATGGACAAAAGTATTCGGCCACGGTTAATTACTGATTCTGTGAATTACTGAATTCTGGTGTTTTGATGAGACCTGTTACCACAGAACTTCTCCTGGCATAAATGTAAGCACAAAAACGGTGTAGTGGGAGCTTCATGAATAGGTTTCCATGACTGAGCAGCTGCAAGCAAGCATCATATCACCAAGTCCAATGCCAGCATTTATATATTCATATTGTATTTATTGCTGATCCTGTGGATCTGTTGGCACTGACATGTGAATGTGGTTGCTTATTTCCTGCAGTGAATGTTTTGGATTTGTTTATCTTTGTTCTCTGATTGTTTAGATCGTTTCAATAAGGCAGGGTAGACTGTAAACTGAATTGCCCTTCGGGATTAATAAAGTCGTCTGAATCTGAATCTGAATCTGAGCATCAGATGGAGTGGTGTAAAGCACACTGTCACTGGACTGTGGAGCAGCGGTAATGTGTTCTGTGGAGTGATGAATCACACTCCTCTGTTTGGCAGTCAGATGGGCAAGTCTGGGTTTGGTGGTTGCCGGGAGAACGTTACCTGCCCGACTGCATTGTGCCAACTGTGAAGTTTGGTGGAGGACAGATAACTGCTATGGGGCTGTTTTTCAGGGTTTGGGCTAGGCCCCTTATCTCCACTGAGGGGGATTCTTTATGCTTCAGCATACCAAGACATTCTGGAACGGAGATTGGGAGCCAGGCCTGCATGTCCAACATCAGTGCCTGACTTCATAAATGCCCTGCAGAATGAATGGGCACAAATTAAGTCAGAAACACTCTAAAATCTTGTAGAAAGCCTTCCAAGAAGAGTGGAGTAAAGACCTACACTTTACAATGACTAACTATTAAGGCTCCTTGGAGCACAAGGCCCCAGGGCAACTGCCTGCCTTTGCACCTTGAGAGTAGGTCAAACATCAGAAAAACTTCTAACATACTAGTATATATGTATTTTAGAAAAAAGGCGTGAAGCCATGTTTCTACCTTTATGAACCAGTAAATGAAGAACAAATGTAGTGCCAAGTCTTAAAAGTTAATAAGTGAGAGGAAGAGTGACAGCTCCTTTATCTGCATGTGTCAGGGGCTGTTTGATCAGCCCCACAGAAAGAGCAAACACAGGATTAAACACAGGGACTTGTGAGCAAAAGAAAGCTAAAATGCATGCTTAGAACGCTACATAACTCCTGCTTTATCCCCCACACATCTTACATAAGCTTCTTAGTTCTGCTGTCAAAAATCAGAGCTTGTTTTATGGTTGAATCTGTCTAGCAAGCTCCGAAGCCAAAAGCACTGAGAAAAGCATCAATATCCTGGAAACGGCTGCAACAGGCAGAAGAGGAGGAGGGAAAAACTGATATGCAAGAGAAGATATTTATATTTAATGGATATTTGGGGAGATTTGTGATGTTCCACGAAGATACCAATTATTTATAGGTCTGACAATTTCATCATCATTGCTGTATTAGATATAGTACCGAAAGACACAAAAAATAAAACTGCTACTCACAAAAATAAACATATCAAAATAGGATGACGTTGTCATTTCAGTTAGAAATTTATAAAATGTTGTAAACTTACACATGAAAATAGTAAAATAACATATATCAAGATAAGAATGAAGATTTTTTCAATACAGAATATATATGTATCTATAGGTGGTTTATCCACTAAACAATGCCTAAGTTTAAAATATTTTTGCACTTGAGTATACAGAGAAAAATATAGCATTCTTTGAATCCCAAGATTCCCCAGCAGTGCAAATTAAACACATACAAAGACAGATACGTGAGCCAAAATCAAGCTAAATTCAGAAAAATACAATTATATACATCTGTTGTTTTTTTTTTCAATTACAAAAAGGATAAATTACACATACTTTATTTTACAGAATTAATGATTAGCAGATAGTTAAAAAATATTTTTTTCCTTTTTAAAAATGACATAAAATGCTAAAATTATGAAAAGTTTGCCAGTGCCAGTCCTGAACGGTATGGACGACTGTCCCCTATGTGTAAAATTAAATTTAGATATCAAATTCACTGATCAAATTTTCTTTTCTAATTGATCTATTGACATCAAACAAAAAATGAAAGAGAGCCTGAAACACACGATTTCCACACAAAGAAATTGCAATATAAAATGTATTTGTTTATTAATGCTATCACGTGACAAAAATAGCTCATGATGACATCACACCAGCATGAAAATGAACTTACAGGTTTAATGCATTATCACTAAAAGTCCTACATGAACTAAACTGATTATTGAATAATTGCTGTATTAAATCTGTTGGTAAGTATCATCTATCCTGGGCTACTGTCCAGTATCCCCTACCATTATGAATACATAAAACTTATTAGAAAACCTGTAAACATTTCTCCTGTCTGTTTCCTCAAACCCTTCTCTCCTTCTGCTGTCCTCTCCAGCCCTGGGTCTCTCACCTAATCTCCCATAAATAGTGAATCTGGCAAGGCTCTTATCTTTACACCTGTCCCATTTACAGACCGGGACAGGCTGACAACACAAAAACAACTGATATAAACCTATATGTGCACAAATAAAATCTTTAAAAAGGCATATGACAGTAAAATATCAAAGTGCAAAGGAAGTTCAAGATAACAGAAAAAGGGAGGAAAGATGATTCAAGAAAAGAAATAGAAGGGTATTAGGATGTTCCCCTTCTCCTCCCTCAGGCTGGTCTTATTTAAAGTTGTCTTTTCTATTACAGCTGAACAGCACAGGCTTGCACAGTACCGGGCCTGCACTGACCTGCTCCTTCTTTCTTTTTGGGATCATAGCATGAAAAAGGAAAGAAGGAATAAATCAATAAAGGTGCATTCGGACAAATGCACAGTGGCATGAGATGGAAAGAAACACATCGAGTGTGTTTTTTTCCCATCCTTGGCCAGCGGAAGGAAAACAAGTCAAGCCCAGGGTAGACGGGACACATTTTTAGCTTTCTAATAAACGGAGGGAGAAGCGCAGACTGAACCCCCATTCAGACTCACCGCTGAGAGCACAGACAGGAAAAAGAACTTGGCATCAGACAATGTTTCTCACACACAATGTGGCGAATGTGTCCTGACCAGAGAGAGAGCCCTGACTGATGACCTTTTCTTGAGATGCAATGCCTCTCGGCTGCCTTGGCCTGCGGCTGGAGCCATACAGAAAAACGTCCATGGCAAAACCCCACCAACCGGGGGGGAGGGGGTCACTCTAAAGTCTGTGTGCTCAATTTGTCCTTGGTGTCATGTGGGGGACAAAGTTGCATGGATCCGGACATTCTGGGAATAGCTGAATCAAGGCTTGTGGAGCTTTTTTCCGCCATCGTCAGTGCCTCTCCATCCCTCCTAGTCACTGTGATCACACACAGAGCTCCCATTGACAGAGATGTGCACTGACTGTCTGGCTGACACAGACAAGCTTGCATGCAGACAGAAGAGTCACAGAGTTTATGTTTTATATCAGAGCTTGTCTCTTCAACCACAATATGAGTCAGCATTTCTGACCATAAACCCCTGTGCCCTGGATCAGAACCCTTTGCCCTACAGTCTTGTCTGTGTCAGACTACAGGAGATTCACAACTGCTTTGTAGGAAATTATGGCTATTCTCCAATCTAAGCACTAAAAAGCATTACAAGATATGAAAAAAAGATGCCACACAAGCTTAAAGATCACTGATTGTGCCAGGGACTGCGTGTTGCTCCTTGCATGACCTCATGTGATCTCACAGGGAAGCAGATGTAAACAAAACAGAGGCTGTTTCTGAAATCACGCACTCTTTCCTCGCTCCATAGGAAGTTCACAGTAGTGGACTGTACTGTATGGTGAACTCATCCGCACAGTAAAAAAGCATCTCAGACACTACTCACTGTCTCGCTGGCTGATGGTAGGCAATGACGTCATCACTGTTGTGAAGTTAAACGTGCAGCAATGTGGGTGGAGATCAGTGATTAAAACTGCAGTCATAGAACGCTGTGAACAAGTATTCAAGCCCTTCCTGATTTGCTACTTTTTGCATATTTGTCATACTTAAATATTTCAGATCATCAATAAAGATTGCCTGATTAAATACAAAATGTGGTTTAAAATGATGATTTCATTTATTATGGGAAAAACATCATCTAAACCTACCTGGCCCTATGTGAAAACGTAATGCCAAATCCTGAAATAACTATGATTAACTACATTTTAGGAAAGCTGAGTTCAGTTTCTCTAGTCACACCCAGGTCTGATTGCTGACAGACCTGTTGAACCAAGAAATCACTTAAAGTCCATTTAAAGTCATCAGAACAATCTGTGTTTAGGTTTGTTGTATGACGGGCCACTGTGCATTTGAACTACCCTGCCAAATTTTGATCAGGAAAAACATCTTTAAGGTTTTAAAATTAAGCTTTAAAACCTGCTCTAGGATGGTGTGGGCGTGTCAGTTGAATCATCTGAAGCCACGCCCACTCACAAGAAATACTAGATGTCTTTTTGTTAAGTTGCTGTTAAAAACACCTCATTTCCTGATGTTGCTTTTCAAAATAAAAGTCTTCAATGATAATAAGCATTGGAGACTTCTGTTGTGATAGAATAGAACACACTGGGTACCTTTCTAAACTTCAGCATCAGACACTAACGGACAGGAGGGATTGAACCATTGCTGCTTTGAGAGAGACAAAGCCACAGTCAGCTTCTTTTTAATCACCCAGGACTAAAGACAAGTGAAATACGGTAAATTCAACAGATAAGACATTTGATCCTGCTGCATCTGGTTCAAGTAAAAAAATTGACAAGCACTTCAGCATTAGACTGCACCCTGACCTTATGGTGAACTCTAGTCAGAGTGCAGCTGCCTGGCTCTGTGCCAGAACAGAGAGACAGAAGTTGGGGATTATTTTTACTGTTTTCTGGCACAAATCTCTCAGTTACGATGCGTTTAATGACCTGTAGGCCACTAAAGATGATAGACTTAGGAAATTTACTTCAAAATGAAGAAAAATACAGCATGTTATTGGCTGTTAACTTTCAATGAAGACACTAACATGAGCTAATAACAGACAGTATTGAGATGAACTGTTTGGTAACTATATTGTTGTAGCATTCCTCACTTGACTCAGTTAAGGTCAAAGGTTATGATTCAACAGTAAGAAAGAGAGTGAGCAAGAATGGCATCCATGGGAGAGTTCCAAGGCAAAAACCACTGCTAACCAAAACACAAAGGCTCATCTCATATTTGACAAAAAACATCTTGATGATCCCCAGATACCTTTTTCAGAGCACTGTCGTCAGTAGTGTGTGATTTTGGACACAACCAGAGACTAACTAGCTTGTTGTAATATCACTCTGCAGGGACCAAAAATAAGAGCTGAAGGCTGAGCCAGTCTAAATGAGGAAAATAGTGGTAGAGGTTTAGTCAGGGGTTGCCTGTTTTTGAAGAAAACCTAAAGGAGAGATCAGACTTGGTGGTTTCATGTTAACAGTTGCATTGCTGGTGCTTATCAGTGCTTTTAAACGTAGTCAGCAGCAGCAGATGATCTGGGTAAACAGCTGTGCCAACCAGGGTCCAGGACCAGTTCCTCCAAACTGTAAAGAGGGACAATCTCGTAAAAATCAGCCCAATCCTACTAGATCTTACTGTTCCTGCTTTACAGCTCAAAATGAGGTCAAAGATACTAAAACCTTCCTGTTCTGTGCCAGCGTGCCAATAAGGGGAAGGAGGCAGCAGCAGGTGGGGTTGGTATTTGTTTTATTACTTTTATGCCCCATCCAGGCGGTGCTGCTAAAACCCTGCGTGAGGAGCAGTTGAGAAAGCAATCTCACGGTGCCCACAGCCGGACAAGATCACCATGATTGAAGAGACAACAGTGAACAGACGGGCTCGTAGAGAAACACAAACACAGTCAGAGTGTTCTGGGCTTTCCTGTTTATCCCCAGCTTGTCTTTTACTCGTACAGAGCAGAGCACATAACTCCCATACCTCCAAACACAGCCGAACGCCGGCTAACAGTCTGTAGTGTAAATAGAGCAGAAATACAACTCAGCTCCAGCCACCGTGTCTCCTCTGATCCTGAACAGAAGGACATGTTTTAAAGCTCCTGATGCCAACAGGCCTCTGAGAACAGTAAAACCCTCTCTGTCGCCTTGTCTCTGCCAGACTCGCTGTTTCCAGAAAAAGACAAAGAGCCAAACAAACACAGAGCAGAAGGACAGCAGAGGACACTCAGACATTCTCAAGGTACAGATTCTCCCCATCTCTCTCTGTTTCTGTCTGTCTGGTTAGTATCTGCCTGGAGCATCCCTCTCTGGTCCACTCTTCAGCAGGTCTGCTGGTGCCAACAACCGCCCCTGCCTGTCCTCTCTCTCGTCAGCTCTACCTAAGACCTGGCACAGACGTCCTGGCCGCTTGCCAAACATGGGATAGAGTGATGAGAAAACAGGGTGGTGATCGGCTGTAGTCGAAGAAGAGGGGGCTGTGGAGTTAAGGTGCCCACTGTTTGGGTACCAGCCAAGGGGACTGAAATGAAAACGGGGTGTGGAGGAAGGTTAGCGGAAGAGAAGGCAAGGGAGGCATGTTAACCCAGCCTTGCATGTGATTTACTTACCTGGTGAGATGGAAAGTGGTGGAATGGGTGTGTTTGTGGAATAAATGAGGTGCATTCAATGTTTGACTAGCATGTTCCACCTTGCAATGCAGTTGAGCCTCATTCACCAGAAGAATTAAACCCTCTTATGCAGTTTTAAAGAAGATTCTGACATTCAGCAAAGCTTCCTTACCTTTCATTTGTTTTTAACTTTAAGAAAAAAAATCCAAGGGCATTTTTAAGAGCATTTCAGTGCTGATATGAGAGGATAAAATGTTTAAATTTGCACATTTAGGAGCATTTAAATGTGCAAAATTAATCATGACACAACAAAATAGAGATTTCAATTCAATTTCACTTGCATCCATGGCCATCCAGGGTCATCCATGACCCAGATGTAGGCTGCGTTGGTCTTATAAAGTTGTTCTCTAAACTACAGATGTTGCTGTAAATTTATGTTCTCTTCAAGATTTTCCTCATTCTCCGTGCACCTTGGAAGTTTAGGAGGTTGTGCCAGAATGACCCGCTACAGCATGTCATCTCTGATGAAAGCATCTTCTAAAGCAGGGATATCTTCACATTCTGTGTTCATTTTACTAGTTACTTTAAATCTAGACTAAAATTTAATCACACTTAAGTCTTTTTTAAAAGTCCAGCACTAACATTTTAGTCTTATTTTACTCTACTTGATGAAACTTAACTTACTTTTTAGTTTTTATCGTCAAATGTCTATTTTAGGCTTGTCTTAGTCTTGTCTGCCTAGCAGAAAAGTAGATGACCAACATTTTTAGTCATAGCATTAGTCCTGAAAATCAGTTCAATTTCCTCAATTGAAACTATGACTAGAAATGTTTATTGTAAATTTTTTTACACAAGGAAGACTAGACTAAGCCTTAGTAAAATATAAATCTTTGATAATAAAAACTATGACTAAAATAAGTTCAATTTTAATCGAGGAGACTACTATAAGACTAAATGTTAGTATTGGACTGTTGCACTTTCACAACTGTCTCCACTGTGCTATGTGCTAATAATTTTCAAATGGCACACCTGAGATGAAGCCAAAATCTCAAGGCACACATCTTCATATCCTTGCAAAATTCTGGCACTATCCTCATTTGATGTATAGTTGTAGCAAGAATGCATGGCTGTCCCAATTCACAACACCACCCCATTTAGGAACAATTAAAATAAAAAAAAAATACATGTTACAATGGATATTTTTGCAGCATATTTTTTTATCCATATCAGCCTAATTCACAGATGTTGCTTTCAGAAATCTCCTGCAGCAAAGCCAAAATTTTTCTTACCTGTTATAAGTCATTTTTACAACAAATTATATTTAAAAAACTGTGCACATGATACAAAGGCGCGATAAGAAAACACCAGAAATACTACAGAGAATGTTAGTTTTCTAAGAGGTTGTCCAATTTTTTGATACTTTTATATTCAAAGTAATCAAGCATTGTTGTCGGCACACCTAGACTTGCTTTACGTGTTTATGGGCAATCTTGTGTGTTCTTTACCTTAACGGTGCGGTGGTGCTTGCGGGAAGGGTGACAGCGCATGTTGCTTGTGTTGCAACAGCCTGTGCAGCGCTTCACCTCCACGCAGGGCGGCCATATCAGGAAGTTGGCAGACGTCGGATCCACCTGGCTCCTGGGGATCTCGTAGATCACCGTCCGCGTCTTACACACCGCCGGGACCGCCTCCTCCACTGGAAGAGAGACAGGGAGTAGTTTGGTGACACATTTTCCGAATGGAAGCGCGCTGATGCATTGTTGTAATCTGTCCTTTTCACTCACAGCTGCTTCATGCATTCCTTCACTGCTCATTATTTGATGACTCACTTGATGTGCGGGCTGTTTGTCTTACCTCAGATCACACCCAACCTCCTTTAAGGCTGTTAAAGAGACTAGTTATCCCAAAAGCTGATCTCATATCAGCTAAGGAGCTTTGGGATCAAGTCTGTGAGACATAAAGAGACTGCTCCTTTGTTCAAAGCACTCACTGGGGTTAATGCAGTGTGACTAGGCAAGAAAACCTCAATGTGTGTCGGTGGGAAATCTAATAATGGCCTCTGACACTGTTAGCTGTAGTGAAAAGAGGACGGCAGTAAGCATTCATGCAGTGACAGACACTCGAACCTAAAGATGTGTCAGAAAGCGTACAGTGGGATACCTTAATGTTGTAAAGATGATATGAGGGCTTTTGTGGACAGCTGCCAAAATAGTATACAGTATCAAACACTTATGATATGGAGCGCATACATGAAATCTGACCAGTGTGTCTTAAATGCTGCACTGCAGGGAGAGATGTAAAGAACACTCAGCCAGCCTTAACACACTACATGGTATCCTCTATGCCTCGATCAGATATCGTACCGCGTGGCATTTTATGAAGAAATCTGACTGGGAGCCCAGGCGAGCTGCAACTTGAGCCTCGTATGCCTGGAATTTCCACGCTCAAGGATAAATTTCTCTCCTGACGCGTGTCTCTTAGATCTGCACGCCTCCGGCCAATTATAAGGCTTCATGTCAGACGTCCTCAGCAACCTCACACAGCAGCCTCGTTTCTCATGATTCTTTGATTGCCATAAATACCAGGTAGGTGTCTTCATTAGGACTCCTTTTATCCACAAAAAGTGGTATAAAAGCCACTAACTATTAGCTTTGTTTGAAATTAGTGCAAAGTGATCTGTTTCATCTCCTGGGAACTCAGGGGTGATGTTTAGGTGGA
The DNA here is from genome assembly GCF_018320785.1 of Cheilinus undulatus. Classification (NCBI taxonomy): domain Eukaryota; kingdom Metazoa; phylum Chordata; class Actinopteri; order Labriformes; family Labridae; genus Cheilinus; species Cheilinus undulatus. The sequence continues at coordinate 32,379,887 of NC_054885.1, read as the reverse complement.
TGTTATTTTTAGGGCGTTATGACACTGAAATAAGCCGTGCCAAGTTGTGATGTATATCGTGATGCAACCAGAAGCCTGTACAGTAAAGCATATAGCATGCATGCATTTATTCAGGCATACCCAGGCTTCTCTTGCGGCGGCTGTGGAGCTGGGAGCTCTTCAGGTCGTTGTAGTAACCGTGATGACGGGAGTAGTTCTTATGGTGGTTGTGGTACTTGTGATGTTTGGGCTCTTCGATGACATCATTTCCCGTACCTCGTCAAAACAGAAGGCAGACTTATTAATAATGTCACACAGAGAAGGGAGTAAACACAAGATGCTGATTCAACCAATAAAGTCTGAAAACGATGAGTAGGTTAACCAGCACTACAGACTGCGGTTGGTGGTTTGTTAGACCTCACTGAAGCTGCATGTGCCACATTAATGAAGTTTTATACTTCCTCTCCACAACACATCATGTGTCTTTTACTCACAGAGTGATATGGTTCTTAGCAGTGCCGCCCACAGAGCTGGCTGGGCCCCCGAAAAACCCAGAGAATGGGCCCTCCCCAGTTCTGATTGATTGAGGATGTCAATGCATGTGTGCATTTTGCTACTCTTTTTTATCTTTTCATATCCCTTTTTCACAATTTTAACCCAATTTGCATCTTTTTAAACATTTTTGTCGCTTCTTGTCACCCATTTTGCCAATGTTTGCTGCTTGCCCCTTTAGACCAGTTTTTCTCTTTTTTTTTTCCAATTTTCTCCGTTTTATGCCCATATTTGCCCTTTTTGCCATTTTTTTGCCCCTTTGAGCCATTTTTGCAGCATTTTTTGCAAAATTTGTTTTGCCCTTTTTGTGCTGATTTGGGCCACTTTTACCACTTAGAATCATTTTAGCCACCTTTGGCCCCCTTAAACCCATATATGCCACATTTTGCCCATTTTTGCCACTTTTTGCCCACTATAAACATGTTATTGCCACTTCTTTATGCATTTTTTGCCCCCTTTTTGCCCATTTGTTCTGCTTTTCCCCCATTTTTCCTTTTTTACTCACTTCTTACCCATTTTTACCTTTTTTGCCACATTTTTCCCATTTTTGCTACTTATTCACCCCATCTTCACCACTTCTTTTCTGCCACTTTGCATATTTTTTGCTACTTTTTGCCATAATTCTTCTTTGTACTTTGTTCTCTTGCATTGTGACATTTGTGCACATCATGACTTCACTATGAAGTCTGACATTTTTTTCTTAATCGTTTAATGCAGTGGTGTTAATTCTGACCACTATTTTTAATTGCAGTCTCAGTCTTATTCTTTACATTAAAGTCCTTTTAGTTTTAATCACATTTTAGTTGCTTCTAAACCTTATACTTCTAGTCCATAAAAAATCCTCACATTTTAGTCTTAACTTTTAGTCCAAGCATTTATTCTCCTGCCTAAATCTGGTACCAAATCATGGTAATGTGTTCTATCCACTTAGCCAAACCTGGGGTCCCTGCTTTATCCAGCTGAGGGGCAGAATAGATACAGATGCATTGCATTTTGAAAGGTTTACCCACAGCAATATCATGGATTATGAATGTCCAATGAAAACTAAATTACAGTCTAGTCTAGTTTTAGTCATCTTGACAAAAAGTAAACTTACTTTTAGTCAGTTTTAGTCATCAAAAATCTATTTTTGGCTTGTCTAAGTGTAGTCTTTCTGATAAAAAAAAAAAGCTGTCGATGAACATTTTTAGTCCTTGTTTTAGTCGACGAAATTAAGGACCCTATCTGCTCTGACGCTGTCAAATTAGTTTAACATATTTTCTTAAAACCATATCCTGACAGTTTCAACACTTCAAACATGGATTGCATCTCTACTGGACGTGCTTAAATCATCAGCAGATGAGTTGTTGGAGTTTTCTTTCAAACCAACAGTCGAAGGTGCACTGCAATTAATTCACGATGCTGTTACGCTTAATATTAATAGGCTGGTAATGGTAAATGATGGTAAATGGTTGATGGATTAAAGCTTATATAACACTTTTCTAGCCACCTAAGTGCTTTTACACCCCAATTCACTAGAACCCATTGACACTTATTCATTCCCATCCACACACTGATGGTAAAGACTTCTAGAATGGCCATCTATATTAGCTAATCCCATTTATACACATTCACATGCTCCTGAAGCAGCAGTGGGTGAAATTTAGGGTGATGTGTCTTGCTCAAGGACATATTAACATGTGGCTGTAGGAGCTTTAACAGGACCTATGAGAATAGATAGATTTTCAGGTTTTGAAGAAAATGGAACAAGGTCTCTATCTATATCTTGGCTGTGCATAACATATGTTTTACTCCCACAGAGCTTAAGGTTTCCTTAAATGTGTTTGCAGGCAGACATGGCAAATGCTGATGATGACAAAAATTGAGGTAAACAGCGCTGAGTACACCGGGTACATACAGGATGCACATTTTTACGCAGACCTCTTCTAATTGCACTCTTTGTGTGTCAGCCACACTCACTCATTTGGCTGAACTTTCCCAGCAGGAGTAAAGCATCTAGACTCAGGTGAGTCAGCAAAGTCCTTCACAAACAACCTCTGGAGAGACAAAAGTGGTCATTTGACAGGTGGTGCTCCGCCACTATTATCTCTGCTCCTAATGAGCGGTTTCATGTCTCTCATTTAGCTGAAATATTTGCTTTTTCAATCATTCAATTGCTTGGAAAAGTACATGTTTTGTCATGCTGCAGTGGTAAAACTGCAGTCTAATATAGCCAGCTCAGCTTATTCCCAGTCATGGTCATCTGATAAAGCTTGCTTGTTTTGGTCCCCACCCAGAATATGAGGTGGATTACAGAAGAGTGCCAGAGCAGCAATAAAGCGATAAAGCTTGTACGCAGATGATACTGCCCTTTCTCAAAGTCTGAGAGTGTTTGCTAAGAGGGTGGGTCTACCTGTCTGTGGGTAAAGCATACCCACCCACCTAGTTCATACAATCCTACACCTGTACACTTAACATAAACATACAACTCAAGACTACACAAACCCCTCTTATTATCCTCCATAACATGCTAAAACCCAATGTACACCAGCTCCACAAAGCTTAGCCACAGGCGCACACATTCCTCTCCTCCAGCTCCTTTGTGCTTCGACCAAAATCTTCTAAAGGGATTTCCTCCACATATATGTGGTCCACCTCTAGGATTTGTTGTTTATTTGCTTTTGGATGACTTCTTTTTCATGTGTGCATCTAAGTGAGAGTGGATGGAATTTCTTTCCAGCCTGTCGTGCAGTCAGTCAGACAGCCGGTGACCCAGAACCAAAGGTCTAGGGAGAGGAAGTGTTAAGGCCAGGAGTTAAGCAAAGAGCTGAGCTATCAGTCTATGAGGCCAGAGCTGCCACACGCATGGATGTACACAGGGAAATACTGTACATATGTCACATAAACTCCCCTGCTGCATGACATATGGAGACACATGTCTACACTCAGTATGTTTACATGCCCAGTGAAGCTTGATTAGGTCATGACTGTCCTTGTCCCATACAAGCACTGGAGGAGAATCTATTCATTGGCAGAAATGTGGTTATCTCCAGTACGGTAGGTAGGGATGTGGACATACTGAAGATGATGAAACCCTCAGGTCATAAATAGGGAGCTGTTGGACTCTGTTTTAGCTTAGTTAATGGAGCAGGCATCCATACACAGAGGCTGCAGTCTGGTGCACTGGTTGCAGGATTGATTACCACTGTTTGGCACACTTTCTTCCCCCACTTTGTTTTTAAAATTAATCTCAGCATTTCTAAAGCTCATCACAAATAATCATCTTTTTCTTGCATTTGCAATTTGTCACCGCATTGTCTCGCTTGGACTCTTTAAAAACGTGGAAAGTGCACAGTCAAGCTCTAATCATCTTTTTTTTTTTCAGGTCAGCCTGGGCTTTAAGGATATGTCTGCTGCAGTGATGTCATGTGATTTTCAAAAAGTTATGTCACTATACGTACAAAAGAAAAACTAAACTGAAATTCAAACCCAAAGATTTTCATGTATGACACACTGTAAACAATGATGAGTAAGACTTTTTTTGCACAGACTTGTTGTCCTATCTCTCGGGGACCAAATAGTGAAAAAAGTAATCATTCTGTGACAAAAAGTCTTAAGAATATTCACAGAAGTCCATGCACTTTTTTTTAACTTGCTGTATTTGTGCCATTTTTCAAAGCAGTTCCTGTCTGCAATGACACAGAGAGGCAAATCACAGCTTCTCTCTCTTTTCTCTCCATAATGGGATATTTTGGCCTTCTCCACCAGAATCTATGTTGAAAGACGTGCAGTTTGGCAACGCATGACGTGCCGATAGTACAGCCTGCCATTGGTTGGCATCCACTGTGGGAAAACAATATGGTGGCTAATGCTAAGCTAGCAGCAGCAATGATAAAATCAAAAGATGGATAAAAAAGTGCTCAATATCAGAGTTACTGGTGTAGATTTAAACTTCAAAAACCTGGGATAGTCAACAAAGTTCCAGGCTTGCTAAGAAAGCTTCTATAAGGACTGCGAAGGCGTTGATGGTGTCATTAGAACGGCAGGAAAAAATTAAGTAACTTAGACTTTGTATTGGCTGTATTTGTGCCATTTCTCAAAGCAGTTCCTGTCTGCAGTGACACAGAGGGACAAATCACAGCTTCTCTCTCTCTTTTTCTCTTCATTATGAGATATTTAGGCCATCTCCACCAGGATCTATGTTAAAGGAGGTGCAGTTTGGCAAAGCATGATGTGACAACAGTACAGCCTGCCATTGGTTGGCATCCATTGTGGGGAAACAATATGGTGGCTAATGTTAAGCTAGCAATATGCCCCAAATGAGGTAGTAATTTTTGATCCCTTCTTTAGGTTTCGGTTCTAGCATGCAGCAAACCGATTATATATGAAAACAGTGAAAACATGGACAGCTTTACAGCTCTGTAAATTTGGTACACAGTTTTCACTCTAAGAGCAAATGCAAGGCATGCAACCACTTATACTTGCAGGACAGAGTCCAGCATGGACACTGTGGAGTATGCTCAGAACATGTAGTCCAGTCTGGGTCTGATTAAGACATTTGCATATAAATCAGAACATTTCAAACTGCAGTGTCTTGTGTTGAGAGAAACATAACTTTGTATGATCTTCAGCTGTCACAGACTTTTTCTAACTGCATGTAAACGCACTAGCTGCACAGTCAGGTGGACTTATTGTGATAACTTGCTGATTTCCCTCCCTAACAACCTTTTAACACCACAGGTCGCTTACAGAACTCCCACTGTGCCTCCTCTAACTCCACATCACCTATCCCCTCTCTCTTCATCTCCAGAAAAAGGACAGGGGAGAGGGAGGGAGTCACACCAGCGGCCACCCGGAGACAGTTTGTGTCAGAGCTGACAGGAGAAAGGGAGGGAGGGCATAAAGAAGCCCTTTATAGACTGCGGAGTCCTCTTTTCAGCACAATAAAAGGACCTTTCTGTTGGTTTTTTTCCTCTGTGAGACGGGAGAGCTGGAGAGAGGCAGGAGGAGAAAGGGGTGTTAAAGAGAAAGGTGGAGACTGTGGAAAAGTAGAGTGAGGGGTTTGCTTCTCCGACAGTTCCAGGTGACTAAGAAGTAATAACACGCCCGGAGCGTCGTCAAACTGAGACAAGAGAAAAGAGGACAGGAGACAGTCTCTTTACCATGAATCAGGCTTTCATGACCGGCAAATTACTCCCTCCATTAGCTGAAGGCCTTGACTCCCTCCCTTTGCTCCTCCTCCTCTTTTTCTCGCTCCCTATACTTGTACAAATAGCCAGCATGTTGTTGACTGTTGTAATAGGTGTCTCCATGAATCTCTCTGTCTCTCCTCTCGACTTCTTTATTGTCAACAGTTTCAGGGATGACTTGGCAAAGTAAAAGTTCAGGTTAAAGGTAGCTGAGATTTATATCACTGTTTATTTTTCTTCTCTCTTTGAAGTAATGGCGTTTTATCATGGTATCACAAAAAATTAAAAGGGGTCCCACATTTGAATACATGTTTAAGCTCTTCAACCATCCAAGTCACCCTAAAACAAGCCTGATGCAATACAAGACTCACAAGCCCACATGTGGTTTTTCTAATTGAATTTGTGGGGTTTGAGTTTCATTTCTCTCCTGCTGGGTTGTATTAAGCTGCTGCAGGAAAAAACATATCCTGATATGGCTGTTTCATAATAAAAGAATTCAAACCACATAACATGTGGCGATGTTTATTGGGAAGACCTAGAAAATAACGTGCTCACCACTGAATTAACTAAGTGTGTAACGGTACTGTGTAACAGAAATATTTGCTACATTTCTTGTTTTTAAATAGGATTAAATTTTCTGTTAGGTGAAGTAAACAGTCCACTTACATAGAAAAAGCTCATCCTTCAAGAAAACATTTTGACATAGCAAAGGAAGCTTATGATACTCCATTAGCTTTGTAGGTTATGCAGCTAATAGATTTACATTGATAATGGAGCTACTGTATGTACAGTCATGGACCTAGTATTGGCACCCCTGGTATTTTTCCAGGAAATACATCATTTCTCCCAGAAATTGTTGCAATAACAAATGTTTTTGGTATACGTGTGTTTATTTCCTGTGATTGGAACAACACAAAAACACAGAAGAAAAAAGCCAAAATTGACATAATTTTACACAAAACTTAAAAAATGGGCCAGACAAAATTGCTGGCACCCTCAATTGAATATTTGGTTGCACACCCTTGGGAAAAAATAACTAAAAACCAACAAGCTTCTTACACCTCTCAAATGGAATTTAGGACCACTCTTCTTTTGCAAACTGCTCCAGGTCTCTCAGATTTGAAGGGTGCCTTCATGCAACAGCAACTTTGAGATCTCTCCATAGGTATTCAATGGGATTTAGATCTGGACTCATTGCTGGCAACTTCAGAACTCTCCAGGGCTTTGTCTCTTCTAGGTGCTTTTGGAGGTATGTTTAGGGTCATTGTCCTGCTGGAACACCCATGACCTCTGACACAGACCCAGCTTTCTGATGCTAGGCCCTACACTGCAGCCCAAAATGTTTTGATAGTCTCCAGATTTCATGATTTCTTGCACACAGTCAAGGCACCCAGTGCCAGAGGCAGCAAAACAACCCCTAAACATCTTTGAACCTCCACCATGTTTGATTGTAGGTACTGTGTTCTTTTCTTTTTAGGCCTCATTCTGTTTTCTGTAAACAGTAGAATGGCCTGATTTTCCAAAAAGCTCTACCTTAGTCTCATCTGTCCACAAAATGTTCTCCCAGAAGGATTGAGGCTTACTCAGGTAAATTTTTGCAAACTCCAGCCTGGCTTTTTTATGTCTCTTTGTCAGCAGTGGAGTTCTCCTCGTTCTCCTGTGCTTCATCTCATTCAGATGACCACGTATGGTCCGAGTTGACACTTTTGCTCCCTGAGTCTGCAGGACAGCCTGAATTTGTGTGGAAGTTGACTGAGGATGTTTATCCACCATTCCAACTATCCTGTGTTGCATTCTTTTGTCAACTTTTCTCTTCCGTCCACGTCCAGGGAGATTAGCCACAGCTCCATGGGTTATAAACTTCTTGATTATATTTTGCACAGTGGACAAAGGAATTTCAAAATCTCTGGAGATGGTCTTGTAACCTTGAGATTGTTCATATCTTCCCACAATTTTTCTTCTTAGGTCCTCAGACAATTCTCTGCTCTTCTTTTTCTTCTCCATGCTTCGTGTGACACACACAGGCACACAACACAAAGGTTGAGTCAACTTTTATACATTTTAACTGGCTTTAGGTGTGATTTATGTGTTGCCAGCACCTGTTACTGCCACAGGTGAGTTTAAATGAACATCACATGCTTGAAATAAAATGATTTACCCACAGTTTTAAAAGGGTGCCAAGTTTTGTGTAAAATTATGTCAATTTTGGCTTTTTTCTCATGTTTTTTTTGTGTTGTTCCAAAGCACATAAATGAAATAAACACGCATATACAAAAAATATTTGTAACTGCAACAATTTCTGGAAGAAATTTCTGGAAAAATTCCAGGGGTGCCAATTCATCACTGTTAACACCCAAACACTCTGACATGTCTGGCTTTTTTTAAGTGTCAAAACATACAGAGTAACAGGCGTCAATCTTGGCTGTTTATCTCCATCACAGTTGGTTACATTACTTTTATCAACCCGCTACCATTGATGGTAGGTTGAGCTATCAGTGCCTTTGAGTTTGCCTAATATGTGCACTAAGTTGAAGATCCTTCCTTGGGGTGTGGAAAGAGGAATGAGATGCAATAACTTTGTTTTGACACTCCATGTTAATAGGAAGTGGTAAGACACTATCATTCATAAACGCTCTGCCAGCTTGTCAGAAACAAAACAGATTGCACAACAAATCCAAGTGCAGCTGGAATACAACCTCTAGAATATTCCCCACTCCCTCCTCTGCCTTCTCCCCTAAGAGTCAGGTTCCCTTTTCTGTCAAAGTCCTTCACCGAGAGATAAGAGCAGGCAGGCTGGGGGGGCCGTCTGAGGCTGGAGACGGTGAGAAAGAAGAGGAAAAGCGAGGAGAAGAGTGGAGCACCCTTAGGGGCCAGACAGCCATCTGCAGACTTCAGCAGGGTCATCTCATCTGTCAGTCAGAGCTGAAGACACCATCCTCGCAGGACATGGGCGCGTACTCACAGCGGCACTAAACACATAGCAGCTAGATGAGCCCTTAAGGATGTTACAAGGGATCCTAAGCTGGATTTTAATGTGTTGTATTAACTGACATAGTGCTAAACAGAGGGGAAACACCACAAATACAATGCCCACTTTCCTTGACAAGACAAGCTTATACCTTCCTGGTACCAGCCCTCTCCTTTCTAGGTTGACATACCATCCCATGTACAGTTCGGCCTATACTGGTAGCTTTACTGTCCAGGCCGTCTGCAACAAAAGCTCTGAAAATACCCCTATGGCTGGCGTCAAAGGTCTTTTAACAGGCTGGCCTGGGCTGCCGAGCTGGCCCTCAGACAGATTTATGTCCTCGTAATAATAATCAGCCTACTACTGTTACCCCGCAAAACATTCCTCTGTTTGAAGAAAGACATGTTAATTCAATTATAAACACCTCCTCTCATGCTAGGGGCACTCCAGGGATCTATTCTGGGCTTAAAGTGGCCCGATAAACTGATGTGGAGTTCAGCTTTGTGTTTAAAAATCTAACACATTAGTCCTGATTGTTGTGACTGATACATTTATCAGAAAAGCAATCAGGTTATTAGAGGCGAGAATACCTGATACTGGAGTGAAATACCTGTCCTGACGTAGCTCTGCAGACTATAAATGTTAAAGCTGCTAATGAGCTGTGACCAGAGAGGCAGCTGACATCATTTGGGACAGTTAAAGCAAATTAAGCAATTACCTATTTCCATCAACAAATCTTTAGGGAGAGCACGGAGCTTGATATATGGCCAGAGCCTGTGTAAATAGAGGCTCATATGAAGGCAAACAGCTTCTTCCAGAGCACCCTTGTAACTCAATCTAACACACTCTGAGACAGCCTGGTCCCCCACCGCCGCCGAAGACGCAGCACCTCCAAGAACCTGAGTCTGGAGAAACCCGCCTGACCCGCAGGCTGCTGTCTCTGTTTACAGGCCGACATATGTGGCAGTCTGCATGCTATAAAGCTAGTTTATTGCAGCAGCTGAAAGAAAATGCACGGCTAAATGCTTGCCAGTGAAAGTCCATCTTAGTCACATGTGTACAGTAGACGCAGCTATCACAGTAACTGCATTATAGGGCATGCCACTGCTGCACTGATCCATCAGTCATTTCTTTACTTTACTTGTACAGCGCTGCAGTCATGCACATGTCTTTGGAGAATGACTATGCAGTAAAAAATGCAGCATTTTTTTCTGAACTTCAGTCAAAATGAGACAACACAACAGCTGTTGTTGATCAAATGCACTACAGCTGCAGGACTGTCAAAGTTTCAACATCTATGAGTCAATCAACACAAGAGACTTTCAAAGGATTTGAAATACGTGGAAGACCACAGACAAGGGACAGTTTCAAACAATTTATCGTCTTATAATTCTCTGAACACAGACACTAGACAGCACAGATAGTAATAATCTCACAGAAAGTTTCCCCCAGAATGACTTCAAGAGAAATACAAATATGGAGGACGATCAAAATCCTTGACTGACTGTCCAAGCATGTGTAACAGCTGCAGTATAGCTGTGTTTGTGAGCTGTAAAAACACGTAACATCCAGTCTTTTTTAAAAATTGCTTAAAAAACTTCAGATCTTCAATCTTAAATTTAAACCAAAGGCTGCCGCAAGTGTACAAACATGTGCAACTTAGACAGAGTACATGATTTTGCCTGGATATGTATATGATATATGTATATGTTTATTTTGATCGCGATTAATCTCACTTCCTTTAATTAATTGCAACTGCTCTTTTTGTCACTGTTGTCTTTTATCAAGTTTTGAAATCCCAGTACTCTGTATAACGAACGTTCTTGTTTCATTTTGGATCATTTTACTGTGTTACTCTTAGGGTAACTGCCCCCTTTTTTAGATAGAAACTGCCTTTTATTTTGAAAGAAATCTGGAGTTTTGGCTATACTGCAGATTATGTAATGAATTAACCACGGTACAAAAGTAACTTGCCGTGGATTGTAAAGAAAAAACAGGAGCAGTAAAAAAGGCAATGTTTGACAACACAAGCTGCAGATGACATTTGTAAGAGGCGCTTGTTTTACATCACTGTGGCTGCAGGAAGCATTGCCGCTGCTTAACCAAAGTGTGCTGAAAGGGACAATAAAGTGTGCAGTTTATGCAGTTTTGGACATTTTAATGTACTATTATTACAGACCTCCATTTCATAGGGATTAATGCAGTAATGCTAACTACTACAAATCACCCAATATTTGGTGCCTCAGACTTTAATTTTCATTGTTGTTGTTAAGAAACTGGCATTGATACCATCTGATTTTTACTTTGTGCTGCAAAACTTTGATGTTACAACACTCTTAGGCTCAAATTACTCCATCCATTCACATCCTACCCTGCTTGTCCCCTGTGTGGTTGCTGGAGCCTATCCCAGCTGTCTTATCGCAAGTGGACTGGTTGCTAGTCAATCATACTGCTGACATGTACAGACAAACAACCAGGCACTCTCTCACTCACACCTAAGGCCAATTTAGAGTCGCCTATTCACCTAGCATCCATGTGAGAGGAGGAGAATCCATGCATGCACAGGGAGAACATGCAAACTTTGCAGAGAGAGGCCCTGACCAGGTATCAAACCAGGAACCTTCTTACTGTGAGACAGCAGCGCTAAGCCCTGCCACCATGCAGCCCCAGACCAAAATGACTAATTACACAAAATCAACACTTTCATTACTTAAAGAAAAGGTGTGAAACGTTATAATACCAGCAGATAATAGCTTATAGTGTTGATGATCTATAACAGCAGACATGGTTCTGTATATAACTCAGTGTTGGCTAAAATAAGTTTAAAAATATTGACATTTAAAATGGCTGCAGTCTTCAGTATTCCACATCCAAAAGGAGAGTAATAATACTACAGCACTAACAAGAGAGCCACATGTGCTAGAGGCTTGCCTCCTATGGTTATTTAAGCAACGACCTTGAAATGAATTGACATAATAGTTATGTGGCTCCATCCTAAAGCCATCACATGCCGCCTCACTACGCCAATTATATTTATACATCTATAGGCTATATATAACGTCTTCATACTGTGCAGGTGACAACAAAGAAAGCTTTCTTTAGAGCTGATACTAAAGTAGAGAGTACTATTACAGCCAATAATACTGGCTGATGTAATAATAGTGCGGCTGTTTTTAGTGCCAGGCTTTACTACATGATGTGACAACAACAGTCTCGTGTGTGAACAGCAGCTCATGCAAAAGGGTTAAAAATATGCGGTGAATTCAGGGTGATACGGTTGAGTGAGACTGTGCATCACAAAAAGGTTTAATTTTCATCCTGTACCTGTTTAATAAAAACTGCATGCCTCACTGGTATGACATCATTTCAGTGGGCTGGAAGCAGCTAGTAAGAGGTTGACAATGTAATGTGTTCAGTGAGGAGAATAAAAGCCTATGATTTAACAGAAGGGATGGATATATAGCTTTCATCACAAATCCTTAAACTGTCATTTATACTTTTGTACACAAATGCCAATAGTAACGCTCAAATAAACAGGATTTAAGCTGCTTTCTCAATACACTGATCCAAATACTTACTGGTTATTCTATTATATTTTTCTTACATACTTAGTCTTTCTATAAACTCATATAATGATACATATAAAACATTTTATGAGGAACAACATCCAATCATATCTCTAATTTCTTCTCCTAACTGTACGAGTAACCAATGACAACTTGCAGGCCCAGTGAGAGAGGAAAATGGCCTCAATGTGGCCCTCAGCCACCAGTTGCCCACCACTGTACTGATCCAACAAAGGATAATAAAATATGTATTCTATGTTTAAAATTTGAGCTGCACAGCAGCATGGGGGTTAGCTCTGTTGTCTTACAAGAAGGTCAGGCCTCTCTGTGCAGAGTTTGCATGCTCTCCTTGTGCGTGTGTGCATTCTCTCCATGTATTCCAGCTTCCTCCTACCACATGCTCGTTAGGTTAATTGGAGACTCTTAATTGGCTGTAGGTGTGAGTGTGAGCATGCCTGGGTGTTTGTCTCCATATGTCAGCCCTGCGACTGATTGGCGACCAGTCCAGAATGTACCCTGCCTCTAGCCCAGTGACAGCTGGGATAGGCTCATTCCCTGCAACCCTGAACGGGACAAACTGTGTATGTGGATGGATGCTTTAAATTTGGTTGTATTTATGCTGTCCTATCCACCCAAAGAGAGACTAGATTGAGGGGGCTGCAGTTTTGGTTTATTGTGGCAGTGCATAAGCAGCCTTAAGTATGAAAAATATAAGCCTTGTGGTTGAAACCCTTGTGCATGCTTTGTATGCTCCAAGTAAGTGGCTCTAAACTTAATAAAATGCGCAGACCCTGGATCAAGCTCAAAGATGTTCATGAATAAGATGGTTTTTGCTCAGTGTTTGCATTTTGCATGGCAAAACTCCTTTTAAATCCAGTTTGAGCTAATGCAATGTGCAGAGCAAAGAAATTTGTTCAATAATTTTGTCAGCCATTCCTCCTTGGAACATGATAAGACCCTCTTTAGCAGCATCTACAGGGTTGAAGAAATGCTCTATGTGTTTACAGTTTTCTTGAAATTCATAGCAAGAAAGCTAAGAGAAGACAGATGTACAGAATTTGCCCCAGAACCAGTGAATTCACCCTATCTGATGAAGAAAAAAGTATCAAGAGGCAGAATTTACCTACGGAGTCAATGTCCAATAGCCGCTGGAGGTCGCTGATGCTGTGGATTTCACTGTGCGACAATCTGTCTATCAGCTCCTGGGGAAACTCCACTTCCTTCAGGGGGAGGGTAGAGGGGGCAAAGAAATCAAACAAGACACACGAAGGTTAGATCTGCGTCGCGCCAGTGGCAAAACGTGTGCGTAATTGTTTGCCTGTGCAAATAAACGTGCTGGCTTCAAACATTCAACAGGAAGATCAGCGTTAGAACAACTTTGCAGCTATGTGCCAGCTCCAGCTCTGCTCCATCACACATGGAGAAAGGAGCTGCGCTGAATCCCCTAGAGAAATTGTGCAATTTAAGAAGAATGGGCTTTGCAAAGGAGCAGAGCTGCAAGCGTGGAGGATAAGTTTAGAGTAGTTTCATTATGATCCTGTGGTGAGCTCGGCGCCCAGCTAATTCTAAAATAAGTACAATTTCACTGTGAAATCTGTCGTTTAAAGGATTTCTTTTGCTGTATCTGGCGTGCAAGACGATTAAAAGGTTAACTTTAATAATATAAGAGAGGCTTTCTCTATCAGATGGATGCCCAATGAAGAAATAGACCCTTTTAAGCCCATAGGACTCCTATCATCGTTGACTTTATCGTTAGAATGGGCAGGGGGAGTCAAAATTGAATAGTAACGTCTTCTGGGGGATTTGGGTCCATGGGGGCGACGTCTGCCCGTGTAAACAGCAGATCCCAACTCACTGCACTTGTTGCGGTCTTGCAAGCACCTCAGGCCGAGCAAAGCGCGCAGTCTTACAGGAACAGAGGCTATTTATATCGGCCGGAGCGGCGGTTCCCATGAAAGCGCTTAGCGCAACCAAAACGTTTGCCCAGTTGGCTCAGGCTACAAACAGATTTGGCACAAAAGCCAAAAATAACTGCGATGTGCGTCCAAGTGCAGCGTTATGTTGGTTCTCAAAAGCGTGTAGTCACTGGCCCTCATAGTAGCTGGAGTAGTAGGCTGTTTGCTCATGCTCAAGAAGTAGAATCTTATTCAACCTTTCTGTAAATACAGCCATGGTACATTTTACGCAAACCCCCCCTCTGGTCTGCTACAGGTTTACTCAGGTGTTTTAATGACTATGGTTTTTAATTATAGGCATATTATCCAGGCTAAGAGGTATTCCTCACACTTTCTTACTCCAGGCATTGAAAGAGCTGTTCTCTGCTTCCTTATAGAGTGGGAAATGTGCGCTCTGTAGGGACTGTGCTCCAGAATTAGTACAAACTAGGGCTGGACAATCTATTCAAATATTTAAATACAATAGGGTAAGATATAGAAGAAGGAAAAGATGGCAGGCCTAATGCTTAGTGAAAACATCCTTTACAGTCAAAACCACTAAGAAATATGTTTGTTGGCAAGCTTTAATTTCCTTCTAATAAACATCTGTATCATTAGTAAAATGATACCTGTTGGATACCACAGCAACCTAAATAGAACTCCTATAGTCTCATTATTGGGCAATTTTTCATTAAATCAAATTTGCAAATTGCAGCCAAGTCTTTCACACATGTTGGACAAATATGTTGGCAATAGTTGGTAAAAATTAGATGCAAAGTCCTTCACTTTCTCTAAATTGCACAGATATGTTGGCACAAGTTGGTAAAATGAGCGCGAGAGAGCCCTTCACTCTCTCTAAATTGCACAAATTTGTTGGCAATAGTTGAAAAAAGGATGGCAAAGTCCTTCATGCTTTCTAAATTGCACATACATGTTGGAAATAGTTGGAAACAAAGGGGGGCTAAGTCCTTCACTCTCTCTAAGTTGCACAAATATGTTGGCAAAGTTGGAAATATGGCAAGAAAAGTCCTCACTGTAGAAATTGCAGAAATGTATTGACCGTATTTTTAAAGAAGTGGAAGGCTAAGTCCTTCGCACTCTCTCAATTGCACCAATGTGTTGGCAATAGTTTGAAAAGTGGGAGACAAAGCCATTCATACTCTCTAAATTGCACAAATATGTTGGCAATAGATGAAAAGTGGGGGCAAAGCCATTTACACTCTAAATTGTACAAACACGTTGGCAATAGTTGAAAAAGTGGAAGGCAAAGTGCGTCACATGCTCTAAATTGCACAAATATGTTGACAATAATTGGAAAAGTGGGAAACAAAGTCTTTTACTCTGTTAAAATTGTATAACTATGTCGTCAATAGTAAGGAAATTGGGTGGAAATGTGCTCCTTGCAAGTCCCACCCCCTTTTTCAAATATTGCCAACATATAAATGCAATTTTGACATTGCTCTTTCTCTCTTGGTTGCAGATGACTGCAGATCATTTAGTTGCTGTACAGCTGACACCACTGATCATGAAATAACTGAGATTTCATCACTTTGAAACATATAGGAAAGAGTATTGGAACCGTACTCAATGCCTTGAAATGTTGCCAATGTTTTTGTGCAACTTCAACACTGTGTAGGACTTTGTCTGGAATATTAGTGGAGCAGGATTTCTATTCTAATGCTGAAAAAGTCTGGAGATATGTGCTGTGTGTGTTGGCCATGGTTAAAAAATATCATGATGTGATTCTTTTGGTCCATGCTGCCCAGCCCTAGAATACACCCCGCAGCTGTGAGTGTGACATGAGCGCAGAGGGACACAATCTGCGCTCAGAGTCCTGGGAACTTTACCTCAGAGGTGGCCAGCAGCAGGTACGACGTCCACAGCAGGAAGTGACAAAGTGCAGCTCTCATCTCCCTTTAAATTCGATTTAACCCCGAATAAGAAAAAGGTGGTGTTCTGTAGGAGCCGCACAATCGCTCCTGGCCCCACAGGATCCACAACCATCCCCAGCTCGGGGAGAGAATCCGAGGTGTCAGAGCAGCTCCGCGGGCTCGGTGGGTCTCCTGGTGACACTATTCTTGTATAAGTGAAAATATGGAGAAGCTCTGGAAAGTTGTCTCTCGTTATTCACATTGGACTCTGCAGCATGACATGTAGCTCCTCAGGCGCAAGTGGGACAATCCCCAGAGACGAGGCTGACGCGCATTGCACTTGTCCTTCACCCTGTTACGAATGGCTTCAAACTTCTGCCCAAATCTTAAAGAAAATCTCCCCACAGCTGCTAGAATTACGCGCAATTAAGACTTTATATCTGTGGAAAAATAGTCCTTAAAGGTTATATTCCACACCAGCAGATCCTCTGAGGTAATCACAAGGCGGAAAGTTGTCCGTGTTGGGCTATCCACAGTGTCTTGCAGCAGCAGTGTGCGCAGGTCCTTGGCTGTGTAGGACTCTTGAGTGAATGCAGTCAGAGCGCCTCTGAGCCGCTGGATATAGAGAACCAGCAGCTCCGTGCCCGTTGCGCCTCCCCTCGCGTTTCGGCATCTATTCAGCGAGGGCAGCTGGTTGGCTGGTTAGATGACTTAAGACTCCAGAGCTTGCCCCCCCCCCCCCCATTCCCCCCCTACACCCCCAGCCTGTGTGTGCGTACACGTTCTTCAGGAGGGAGCCCATTCACAGATTCAGGCTGTAATTGATAGTGATTGTAAGGGAAGGTGCAAAAGATGCCATTGAGCCTTGTTGATGGTCTTAATATTGTTTCTTTTTAATTGAAAGTGATGGGAAAGGAGCCAATGGGACAGCAGTACTGTGATGAGGATCTTATCCATTACCTGGATGTTGTTATAGCAGTCTTTCTCTACTGGTCCTCAGATCCTGACATATTTTCCTATCTCATCTAGCTATCCTGGTACAACAAAGCTGGTTTTCCACAAATTTGGAGTTAATTTCTCAAGGTCTTTTGAAAAGAGATAAAATTTCCTCTGGATCAGAGATGGAAAACTATCGTACTCCAGTAAAAGCTTTGTTACTCTGGTTAGAATGAACTTAAGTGAAAGTAAAAGTACTGGTTATAAAACCATTTAAGTAAAATTAAAAAGTTTTAAATTTAATTTAAAGTTTGTTTTAAATACTGAGCAGCTACTGAGGAGATTTACAGAAAAATATGCCTTCTTAGGAACTCTAACTCAGTGGATAACTTCACTCATGGGGCAAATGTGTCTTACAAAATTATCACAATCCACTTGAAACTTGACCAAAAGAACCCCGGCAAGGATCACTGTACAACATCCAAACACATCTTAACACGCTGCCCAAGGGCATGATGGAAAACTCCACCCACACATCCCCTCAGAGTTGAAATCACAGTGGACGGAGCTTCACTCATTCAGTCATCATTCAGGAGTAATGTGTTGGGTGAAATGGCAACTCTTGAAATGATCTACATGTGGGCAGTCCCACATGACATTACATCAGTGGCGGACTGAGGGCAGGGGGAAATGTTAACAAGGGCACCTGCTGTATGTGGTGAGAAAGCAGCACAAAAAAGTTTGAGACATTTAACATAAGACAGTTGCAAAACTTGGATAAGATTCAACATTTTAAAAATATATATAATTGCATCTACAAGAACGCTGTAAATACAGATGAGGAGCTACAAACTTTGTAACCATTTATCTCAAAAACATGCACAAACTTGCTAGTGGCACTTAACTGTATTTCTTCACTGTTGGACACATGATCTTTCAGGGTCGTCCACTGAGAGGACACCCTGTGCAGGAAAAGGAAACCCTGGAGGGTATAATGTCACTCGTCGTATTTTTAAAGGCCCTTTGTCAAATTTTGTCCAATAAGAGGACACTTAGGAGGAACTTTATAAAATTTTGTCCACTTGGACGACACTTTAGAGGCACTTAGTCGAATTTTGTCCACTCAGTGGACACTTTAAAGGCACTAAGCCAATTTTATCCATTAAGAGGACACTTTACTGGCACTAAGTCAAATTTGGCCATCAAGAGGATACTTAGGAGGAACTTTTAAAAATGTGTCCACTCAGATGACACTTTAGAGGCACTAAGTCAAATTTTGTCCACTCAGTAGCCACTTTAGAGGGAATAAGTCAAATTTTTGTCCATTTAGTGGACACTTTAGAGGCCCTTTGTAAAATTTTGTCCACTCAGAGGACACTTCAGAGGCACATTGTTAAATTTTGTCCACTCAGTGGACACTTCAGAGGCACTAAGTCAAATTTTGTCCAATCAGAGGACACTTCAGAGGCACGTTGTCAAATCTTGTTCACTCAGAGGACACTTCAGAGGGCAATAAGTCAAATTTTGTTCAATTAAGAGGATACTTCAGAGGCACTTTTGTCCAGTCAGAGGCAATTCAGAGGGCGCTTTGACAAACTTTGCTGAATCAGAGAGCACCTCAGTGATGCTTTCTCAAATTTACTCTACTTAGAGTATTTTAGAGGGCACTTTGTCAAATTTTGTCAACTCAGAGGGTACGTAAGAGGGCACTTTGTCAAATTTGTCCACTCAGAGGACAATTCAACGACACTGTCAAATTTTGTCCATTTATACAACACTTCAGAGGCCTTTTTATCCACTTAGAGGGCACTTAAGGGCACTTTTTTCAAATTTTTTAAAATCAAAGGCCCCTCTTAGTGGCTCTTTCTCGAATTTTGTCTGCTTAGAGGGTTCTTAAGAGACACTTTGTTAAACTGTTTCCTCTTTTTGGGCACCTCAGAGGCACTTTGAAAATTTTGGTTTAGTCAGAGGACACTCATGAGTGCATTTCAAATTTGATCTACCTAAAGGGCATCAGAGTGGGGGCTTTAGCTGCAAGCTCTCTAAAATTAGGGCACCAAGGGGGTAATATGTGAGCAGCAGTTGCTCAGTCTGCAGGGTCTTTGGTTCAAGTTCCATTCCAGTCCTTCCTGCTGCCCTTGATCAAGGTATCAGATCTTTAAAATCTCTCCAATCTACATGACCATAGGATCTTGTTCAGTGTATTTCTGCCCTATTCATTGTCACAGCCATAAAACATGTCTTCTTCATTCTTGTAATTTCTATGTAAAAAGCCTTTCTACAGCAAATTTGTAAAAATAATGACATTAAAGGTAAGAATGACATAACAGTGCCGTACTGATGAGTGTCTGCATGGTTTTGTGCACATAGGAAGCGACTAGTTTACGACAGGTTAACAACAGGCTGGTCTTGACTTGTCGTGAGGAAGCTGGAGGCTGTGCTGTGCTGGGAGGTCTGGGAGAAGAGCCCAAGGGCCCGATAAACGAGACATACCTGCAGACGGCGTGCACACACATTATCAGCCAGAGGTGACAATCAGCAGGGAGCCAGAGGTCAGCCAACCAGGTGGTCTGCCCTCCACCTTGTTCATTCAGCTGGATCACAGAGCAATAGACCCGCCTGAGGCTGGAAACACTTGCCTGTAGAAAGCACTGCAGCAGCTGGTGGAGTAATTAATGTAAGTATTTTAATAGGCCAATGAAGTTCATTTTAAGATGGCACCATTGCTGTAAAATAAATGTCATATTTTTATAACAAATGTCCCTCTGCTAAAGCCATTCATGAGAATCTCTTCCTCTGCTGGTCACTCATTCCTCAGTTTAACCCTGCATGAGTAACAGTGTGCGTTTAAGACCGTGATGCCACGGCAGAATGACTAACACAGACCAGTGACGGGCAGCTTCATCATCATTTTCAACAGTGTCATAGTGTCGTCACCTTACATCACAGGTCAGCCTGGATTCATGCTCTCACTGTAATGATGAATCATGACTCTTCATCACATCAGGGTGGGAAACAGAGGGTGAGAGCAAGAAGTGAGAGATCAGGCAACATAGTGGGAGAGTAATTGTTTTTAATGGAGAGTGAAGGAGAAGTGAGTAAAAGGAAAAAGTGTCAAGTGAGGAAGTATTGACTGGCTCAGCTCAGTGGAGCTGATTGTTTTGTGTTCTTCATTTGGTACCAGGTTGGCTTTTTTATTTTGGGGCTTTTTTGCCTTTATAATGATAGGACAGCAGAAGAGGAACAGAAAATATGAGGAAAGAGAGCGGGGGGAAGACGTACCAAACGGCACCAATCAATCCTGCGACCAGTGCAGTGAGGAGTAGAGCCTCTGTATATGGGCGCCTGTTCTGCTCACTGAGCTAAACCAACTTCCGACAGTTTGGCCTTTTTAGGTGTGGATTAAAAAATGACAAAGGACGGAGGAAAGGAAACTGGCACTCAAACAGGTTTTACCTACAGTGGCTCACATCACAGAGCTGCTTCGTAGCACAGACTTATTCATGAACTGCTCATCATTACTTGGTCACTTACCCCACAAGGTTTTTCAGCTGATAGTACATCACTGTTCAAATTAAAAGCATGTTTGTGACAAAATGAGGATTTTTTATATGCTAAGGGGGCTCAGCTATTCTCTTAGCTTACTACAAGACTTCTCTAGACTTTTGACTAGAAATTGCTTTGAGGACTGCAGGGCTGAGTGATTTTAGATATCGATGGCCTCCACACTGGTAAATCAGCTAAACTTTGTTTGACAAAGTGTCTGTACAAGTCCGTGCAGACTTCTCTTTGGCACATTTTTTGGTATCTATGGAAGGACCGTGTTTCTTAGGCTGGCGTGCTCATGAAAGTGGGAATGGGAAGTGTGGGCCTTGTACGGGCCTTGATGATGGCCTTTAAGGGGTCGGAGCAGTACAGGACCAAGGTTGGCACGGCAAAGTGCCAAACTGGCATATGCCCCCATACCTGAGCTGACCATTGAATATAACCCCAGTGATCTGGCTATGAAGCTACGTCAAACTGTGAAAAAATAACACTGGCATCTCATCTCTTATTACCAGGCTTTGGGTGGGCCCCTGAAATACAGAGAATGGGTCCTCCCCAGTGTTTTATTGATGATGTCAATGCATGTTTGTTGGATCCGTAGCATTGGTGCTAGTGTCCTGGCTAATGGTTACCATCATTTTGTAGGTGAAAGGTGGGGCAAGCTATTATTGGGTTTTAATGCTCAGTTTACTTATTTGTGCCACTTTTTTCCTTATCACTGTTTTCAACCATTTTCTCCAAACATGAACTATCTTCCCCATTTTTAATCCCCTGTTAGTGCTTTTCACACTTTTGACACTTTTGCCCTTTTTTTTAACACCTTATATCAATTTTGTCACTTTTTTAACAGCTTTTCACCATTTTTGCCTTTCAAAACTTTTTTTTACCACTTTTATCTCATTTTGCCTCTTGGAACCCATTTCTTCCAAATAAAATAAATTTTTGGCCACTCTGTAACACATTTTCATCACTTTTTTCCTGCCCATTTTTGCACATTTTTGACACTTTTGGACATTTTTGCCCCTTTATATGGCTTTTCATAATTTTTATGCCCAGTTTTGATCATTTTTTGTCTTTCTGTACTCTGTTTTTGCCAATTTTGTCCCATTTTTGCAACTTATTACCTATTTTTGACACTGTTAATCAATTTCACCACTTTTTAACAGCTTTTCACTATTTTTCACCCATGTTGACCCTTCTTATGCATTTCACAACCCATTCTTGCCACTTTTATCCCATTTTGCTTCTTTGAACCCATTTCTTCCCATGTAACCAGTTGTTTGCCCCCTTTTTATTACTTTCTTTCTGCCATTTTTTTCCATTTTCACCAATTTTGCCATTTTTGCCACTGCTAACCAATTTTACCACTTTTTAACAGCTTTTCACAACTTCTTTCACCCATTTTGACCCCTTTTTTGCCTTTCCGAACTCATTTTTGCCACTTTTGTCCCATTTTTGCTGTACCCATTTTTATCACTTTTTTTTTCTGTCAAGTTTTGCCATTTTTTACTAATTTTTGCCAATTTTCACTTTTTGGCCTGTTCAGGATGATCTAATTATTCTTTCCTTTAAGGTATTTCAGTCCCTTCTTATTATTATTTCTCTGGCATCCTGCCATTTGTCCACATCATGTCTTAGCTATGAGGTCTGATATTACCTCCCAAGTGGTTATCATTATATATATATATGATAACCATACATGGTTATCACAGATAGACTTCACAATGGACCATGATTTTGCTTTCCCTCATTTAACTGGGCCCCAGAAAGCCCTCCCCTTTATCCCCCCTTTTGGTCAGCCTTGTTTACTGTATGTGATGTAAGCAGAGATTAAGAACAACTGAAACCATAAAGTGATAAAGTCTGTGTGAGATTGTGAATGTGATAAGCTCCACTAAGGTAGCTAACTGTTGACCATGGCTTCAACCATTCAATGATTGTGATGTAGTTGTTGTAAATTAAAGTGTTAAATTTCTGTTTTAGCTGAGGTACGGTGAAGGTGCCAAATAGATACTCAGAAATAAACATTTTACTAAAAGACGAGGGTGAAACAAACAAATCTGACAAAGAAGGAAAATCCTTCTAGAAGAGGAAACCAAAACTAAACCAGACCATTCCCTCTTTCTCCATCCTCTCCTGCATGAGCTGTCAAGGCAACATGTTTACTGGCAACTGAGGTCTGTGTACCTAACAACATTAACCCCATTAAATGCTTTTATAGATGCTGCTGCACAGTTAATCGAGCCATAAAGACGCTGTGGAGAAGACGCTCTCTGAGCGCGGTGATGACTCCGTTTCTCTCCCCTGAGGCCTCACATAGCTCCCAGTGAGAGAAATGTAGGAAAAAGGCGGTCAAAATTTCTAAGAATGTGGCGGATATGAGTTGTATTGCCTTGGGGGTATTGTCGTGTCTGGATGAAGACTGTTTTTATCATCTATTTCCACGGTGGGAGGAAATGATCAATGGAGGAGTCGTCACACTGGGCATATTAGGACCTGTTAGCCGATGAGAAATCTTAGATTTAAGTAGTTTTAAACTTAATCTGGATTCAGAATTAACAGATGAAGGTTAAGATAAGTTTAATCAATCAGCTGTGGTTAATACTGGGACATGAATGGGAGAAGCACTGTGTTCACTGATGCTACCCCATACCATCAGAGATGCAGGCTTTAGAACTGTGATAACAAACTGGATGGTCCTTCTTCTCTTCAGTCTGCAGGACAGGGCATCCATTGTTTCCAGCGATTTCAGATTTGGATGCATTTGACCACAGAACAGTTATACATCTGCCTTAGTCTTGGCCCAGAGAAGAGAGCAGCGCTTCTGGTTCATGTTCACATTTGGCTTTTTCTTTGCTTTAACTGTCATTTGTGGATGGCACAGTGAAGTGTGTTGGCAGTGATTTCTGGAAGTGTTCCTGAGTCCATGCAGTGATTTCCGGTCCAGAATAATGCCTGTTTTTGATGCAGTGCCACCTGAGGGCCCAGAGATTATAAGCCCCCAATATTAACCTTCAGCCTTGTCCCGTGTACACAGAGATTTCTTCAGATTCTCTGAATCTTTTGATGATATTATGGATAGTAGATGGTGGGATATCCAAAGTCTTTGCAATTTTACATGGAGGAACATTTGTCTGACATTGTTCCACAGTGTTTTATGCAGTTTTTCACAGATTGTTTAACCTCTGCCCATCTTTACTTCTCAGAGACTTGGCCACTCTAAAATGCTCCTTTCATACCCAGTCATGTTATTGACTCGTTGGCCTAATTACTAGTACCACTTACTTTTCCAGGCTGTTGTTCCCCTGTCCCTACTTTTTTGAGATCTGATTCTTCCATTAATTTTAAAAATGAGCTAATGTTTTTCATGAAAGTGTAAAATCTCTCACTTCCAACATTTGATATGGTGTAAATGTTCTGTCATGAAAAAATAATGGGTTTATGAGATTTGCAAATCATAGCATTCTGTTTTTATTTTCATTTTACACGGCGCCCCAACTTTTTTGGAATGGGGTTGTAATAGTAATTTTGAAAACACGTGGATCATTTGACATGTTAGTTTTAAAAGCTTTCAATATTAAATGAAGATTTTCGTGCCACCTTGGCTTTCATTAATCTTTATTTCTTTATCATCTCTCAGCTTTCTCAGCTCAGAGGGATCAAGAGTTGTTGAGGAAAAACGTGATTATAAACTTAGAACAAAAAGTAAGGAAATGTGTTTTTGGTAGATCATTTCTTTGTTGTAATAATATTCTTGGAAAGAAATCTTACACTGCTGCAAAGCCTGTTTATTTCCCCTTTAAATGATGCCAAATATGTAAGGAGTATGCATTTGTGGGATGAGCAGCAGAGCTGAGTATGTGGGTTGAGATTCTGCAACCAGTGGTAACCCCATACCTCCACAGTCTCAGACCGAACTCTATCCTTCAAGATGGCAACACTCACCCCCACAGAGCGGGGTTTATCAGAGACTACCTCGCAAATTTGGGAGGGGAGAGGATGGATTTGCCTGCCAGCAGTCCTGACCTCAACCCCATTAATCACTTTTGGGCGCGCTGTTGGCACCAGAGTGACCAACACAACCACATTGGCTCACTTGTGACAAATGTGGCAGTACATAAAAGGGCAGTGTTTTCAGTCAGACATGGACGGGACCTCATTGATTAAGCTGGCTGTTGAAGAATTACTGTCTCTAGAGAAACACTGCTGAAATAATAATTCCTTATACCCATCTGTAGCAAGTGCAACCTGTATGATCTATTTACTGTCATCTGACCCACCTGGAATCTTCCTTCATAATTGCCACCCTGGTCCTGCACTTTACTGTTAATTTATTTATCACCCAGACTTTGATAAAGAGCTGACACCTGTTGGATACACCCAAAGCAGAAGACCAGGTATCACAGTGCAGTAAGTGTTATAACAAACACATTATCATCCATAACCCAATCTCAACTTGATCCCAGTGCAGGTGAACTATGACCTGCACAGAAAGCAAAGAATCTCACACCTCAGTGAGCTGGGGAACCATAAAAAGATAGCAGAGCTGACAATAGAAACTCAATACTGATAGCTGCACATTCTCCACGATTATGATCCCTCAGACTGTTATAATTCTTTTCCACTGAAGGCATGTTTTCCACTGGGCATCCCCATTCTACAACACCTCATAATGTCAAAGAGCGAGCGGATTGCCTTGCGACAGAAAAACAAACACAGATCTTAACCTGGTGTCTCCAATAGTGCCGCCCAGCCACATCATAAGCATGCATGAGTCACGCACACAAGGAGCAGGTCGTCTGCACACTACTGAGAGATCTCCTCCCTCCTCCTAAGGGAGGAATTAGCTCTACTAACTAAAGCCCAAACTAGCACATCAGAGTCTATGATGACAAAGCTGATTCCATTAGTGGGCTGAGTGTTGGTGTTTAAAGTCAGGAGCTGTGTTCTTCAACACCAGCGTGTGTCTCGTAATAGGCCCATTAGAAACAGCGGTCACATTTATGGTTGGGTTACTCATGTAAACACACACAGAAGGGTAAGTAATTCAGGTGAAATTTCCCAGGAGCAAAGGTACATTCCTGAGGCTGGTAGCGATATAGATTGGACTTGGAAATTATCCAGAGCAGAGTGCATATCCAGGGCAACTTCTACACACATAAACAAGCAGCCACACTGCACGCACTCACACGTTCAGGAAGAAAAAAAGCTTCACTCCTACTGGTCGTTCACTTGAATATTAAGCAGTGGAGGGAGGCCAAGTACAGCAGCCATACTTACAACTAGTCGTAGATGCAGCTGCTCTTTTATAGGGACGATTACTGGCAGCCATTTAAAGGCCTTCATCTCTCTAACATGCATAGCAACCTGAATTAAGTGCTCTGTGGGGCCTCTCTGCACTCCCCTAGACCCTTTTTTTCCTTTAAGGCACTATAGGTGTGCAGGCATTAAAGCAGCACAATGCCCAAGCACTCTTTCATAAGTCACAAATGCACAGTTAAGTTCACCTCTGGGATCAGAAATTACGCCACATGCTCACATAAATTCACAAAGCCGGTGGTGCAACATATGCACGGCAAACCTCCAGCTGCAACACATTACACATCCCAGCAGCACACTTGAGTTGTTAAGGGACCGCGGCATCCTCGCTGTGTGATCTCCAGATCTGTCAAACTGCGGTCTGCTCTTGTCATAACGCTGCCTCTGAGCTCTTCTGTGAAAGCCATCCTCAGCTAGAAATAGTTTTTTGGTGTGATAGAGAAATGACACCAATGAGAGAAATTTCTGGGAACACGTTGGAAGATAGCCCATGTTGTGTTTGTGTGTTTGGACCTTTGATGCAGTTTCTGCAGGCTTAAGGAAGGTGTGAGATATAGACTCATGATTGCAGCAGTCTGCAGGAAAGGTTTTCATGATGCAGTTGTTTAATTGCATTCAATTAGACTAAAGGAAAAGTTCAACATTTTGAGACATTGTAGGGCTGTCGTAGCTGAAGCTTCTTTGCATGGAAGTCTGGGACAGTATCTGGGGTGGTGCTCCCTATTTTTAAAAAAGGGGGACCCTCACCTATGAGCTCTGGGTAATGACTGAAAGAATGAGATCACAGATACAAGCAGCTGAAACGAGTTTTCTCCGGAGGGTGTCTAGGCTCAGCCTCAGAGATAGGATGAGGAGTGCAGACATCCAGAGAGAACTAAAAGTAGAGCCGCTGCTCCTTCACATCAAAAGGAGCCAGTTGAGGTGGTTTGGGCATCCGATATCCTGTCTGGTCTGGGAATACCTTAGGATCCTCCAGAAGGAGTTGCAAAGTGTCGCTAGGAAAGGGATGTCTTGGTTGACTTGCTTAGCCTGCTACCACTTCAACCCGGATAAGCTGAAGAAGATGGATGGATGGGACTGGGTATCTGCATGGAGTTTGCTAAGAAAATGCAAGTGAAAGCCAAGCTTTTAGTCAAACCTCTTCGGTCTCTTCGCCTCAGTGTTTCTACCAAACAGTTGTGAGGCAGGATAACCGGCTTCTTTTTTCCAAAGGAGGGCGTGTGAACGAGTGCTGGACTTGCAGTATTAATTGCACTTCTTGGCAGAGAATCACAGCCTGCTGCCAGAGTTTCATAGTGCTGAAAGCAGGCGACCAGGGCTCTCTGTGGAAAAGAGGGAACACCATACTCCTTGTTAAAAGTTGTTAGTCTGACTTATCTGATTTCTTTGTTTCACTGTAAACAACTACCTGAAGTTGATTTTAGATTAGATTAAATGAAAAGAGTGCGTTGAACGTTCCATCCATCCATCCATTTTCTATACCACATCTATATAGGCATATAGGCTGGAGCCTATCCCAGCTGTCATTGGGCTAGAGGCAGGGTACACCCTGGGCTGGTTGCCAGTCAATCTCAGGGATGACATATAGAGACAGACGACCAGTCTCACACCTACGGTCAAATTTAGTCACCAATTAACCTAACGAGCATGTCTTTGGTAGTGGGAGGAAGCCAGAGTACCTGGCGCGAATATGCAAACTCCACACAGGAAGCGAACCAGGACCCCTCCTGCTGTAAGGCAGCAGTACTAATCCCTTCGCCACCGTGAAGCCTGTTACCACATTCTGTATATAAAAACACAAAACTTATACTGGTGAGAAATTGTGATGCATACAAAAAAGGCCGTCTAAGGCAAGGTGGATCTGGAAATATTTTTAAAAATTCATCTTCAGCAGTCCAGAGCCAAGCTTCTGCACCTCCGTGCTGGCTTTCCCACTATTATCCCCAGATAAAGGTCTTTCTAACAGAAGTCTGCTATAGCTGATAAACCTACTATTGATAAGTGCCCCATACAATCCTGCAACAAACACCCAGAACCATCCCTTTAACCCTGAGGTATTCAAAGATCCATACATGCACTCTCCATTAAACTCACTGTACATGTGGAAACTACACCTAAATGACAAACTTATGCAGCTTTCACATTTACACACCTGCACTCCCTCATGCACATTCTCCAATTTCCACAAACGGACGGACAGACAGACATGAAGCAATTCAGGCACAAGTCCTTACATGCAGCCCCCTCGTCCCCCCGTCTCAGCTCCTTTTCCCCTTAAAACACTGCTTCTTTCTTCTCTATGGACCAAAAAAACACTCTCTCTTTCTGCACACAGAAAACAGGGGACTTCCAGCAACTGAGAAATAGCAGCATAATTGCCGGTGCTCTGTTGTCTATCAAGACATGACCTTTTCAACATGTGTGCGCCATGTTGGGAGCAGTGGGAACCGGCGAGGAGGAAGACAGGGGTCTCCCCGTCTCTGTGGTGGTCTGACCCAACCTAACCCCCTCCTTTCTGCGCTCCGACTTCCCCCCCAAAAAACGGTGGGAACTCCCACTGTGTCCCCATGTTCTGTGGGTTCTGAGGACAAGACTAACCCACAAATCAGGCTGTTGGCAGGGGGACATGAAAGGCGGGACAGGACGATGTGAGGACAGGGGGACACAGAGCTGCCCTGTCTTACTGCCATCCCATGAGGATGGAGGAAAGTTTGAGGTCTACGTGTAGAGCCCAGACATTAAAGTGGCACAAATGTAAGCTTTCTGTTAGTGCCAGTGGGAAAGTCGCACACAAGTATTGCCTTTCATGAGTCTGGCCTTAAAATAAAGACATTAAAGAATGAAACATATACAGGGTCATACTCATAATAAACAGAGAGAACGTTTTTAGGATTATGCGTCAGTGGTCAGTGGAAAGAAACTGCTTTGACTAGCAGAGAAAAGTCATCCAAACAAATAGAAAGAAACTAATATAGCAAAAACTAATAAAACATTTATATTTATCACAAGCTGGATGTATAACTCTGGCCCAATGAAAAGTCATCTTTACATCGCCTAGTGACAGACAAGCTCAACTCTCCTGTCCTCAGAAATGTATTAGGAACCTTTAAGCCCATAATTACACCAATTGGCATGTCAGATGGGGCTTTCACTTGGTTATTTACCCTCCTTTCTCCCCTCGTCTTTCACTAGCCACAGCCCCCTCTCCAGTGTTGATAGTGCAGAGAGAGAGAGGGATCGGGGAACCAGTGGAGGCCGTGATGATAGTGGCTGTAATGTGCAGGTGGGAGGGGTCAGGGTTCAGTACCGAGGGGATTAAGGAGAGATTTCTCTGCTTGACTTGAGCGACATTAGCTATCCATGACAGAGAAGAAGAGGAGAGGATAAAGCGTGGGCTGCAGGAGGAGGAGAGGGGGACTGAGATGACAAGAAAAGGTTTAAAGGAAGAGATAGAGCTTGAAGAATACCCCCAGATTAGAGAATCCACTTTGAAACATCTGCTTAGCTCTCAGGTATCAATCTAATGTTCTACTATAAGAGCAAAAATATCCACTTCCAGAAACATTCATGGAAATACTAAAGAGTTTTTTGGTTAAATCTTTTAATTAACCTCAGTGCTGATCAGAACTAACAAATATGAAATCATTTCCAGGATTTTAAGTCTTTAGATACCAGTTTGCATGACGTGAATTTTTCTTTTTTAATGCATGGTTATATTCTGTGAAATAATTGGAGTAAAAGGAAAATTTAACAGCTTATTAAGGAAGTTCATTTTATATCAGACATTGCATTAACAAAGGTAATTATGCATTCTAATCATTGTTTGTAAATAACTTATGACATGTAAGACTGCAGTTTAACAGCCCCCCCCCCGAAACATTTATTATTTGACAAATTTGACACTTTTTTTTTTTTTTTGCACAAAATTGGTGTATTCGAACTTGTATTTAAAGGCTTGGAATCTTGAAATCAATCAAATATTGTGTTGTTTTGATCACAATTGAAGTTGATTGAAAGATTTAACCCCCAGAAGGTGGGGAAATAAAATGTTTTAATGTTCTTTGGACAGTGTCAATTGGCCTTAATGTGCAATAAATTGGAAATTGGACATTGAACAAAAACTCAAAATGCACCAAAAACAATTTTGTTGCTAATTTCTGAATATTTCCAAGACTATGGTTTTAGAAATTCCCCAAGGCCTCAAACTATTATATTGAAAGGAAAAGAGCTCACTTTTGGTGCAATTTTTACATAAAACAGCAACATGGTGTACGGTAAACTTGCATTTAAAGGGTTAAAATCCTAAAAATGATAAAATATTTGGTTGCTTGGATCAGGACTTAGGCTGATTCAAAGATTTCACCCTAATTTTTTTTTAAATACAAAAAAGCAACAAAATATATGAAATAAATGACTGCATGCAAAAAACTGGCATCTGAAGGGTTTAAATGCTTAAAATTCTTGTGAGTTTTGATCAGGACAGAGGTTTAATGAAACCTGAAAAAAAATCTGTTTAGATACTTGTATGTTATGGTTTCCTGAATGTTTTGGGAAGTTGTCATTTTTGTCCTTAATGGCTTTAAAGTGTAGTAAATGTGTACATGCTTTAAGACAGACCAATGAAATTTAATCAAAAATAAAATTTCAAAATTTTATCAAGAAATAACAAACACCATGCAATATGCAGTAACAGAAAAGAAAGTGTAAAAAGAGAGCAAAAAAGAGAGGGTGAAGAAGTTTTTGAGGTCTGTTAGCTCTACTAAGTCTACCCTCACATCCCTGAGCATTCATGTCATCCTCAACACATCCGCTCACTGCAGGTGTGCAAAGTCACAAGGCAAAGGCTGTCAAGTGTCTCCTGATGATCAGGCCACCCCAGACACCCACATCTTCTTCAGCCCCTCTTCAAGGACCCCCCAAAATCCCTTCAATGTCTTAGCTGTACCCTGAGCCATGCCCCGGGCCGAGGCAGTGGCTGGGGCGCAGAGTCCACAGGGGTGACCCAGCTCTCCCTAAACCCTGCAGGAATGTGTGGATTTGAGTGAGTGCTGTAACCAGAGAGCACTCTCTCCTATCTTTAAGCCCATAATGGAGCCACTTCCTGTTCAAAATCAGTTTGTTGTGATCTCCCTCTGCTTTGGGATTTTGACACTTCATCTGGGGTCCTTGGAGAGGAGGAGGAGGGAGGAGGAGGAGGGGGAGGAGGAGAGGTGTTATTATGGTTCTGGTCTGTGTACCATAATGACAGTGTGGGCAGGCATCAAAGGCTCAGGGACCCAAAAAGGTTATTTTTCTAATTTGGCTCTTAGATTGTACAACAACCCTGTGTGTCGGCAAATTTACACAAACATGTGCTCACATGCCAAGGTGGCCCAGTGTGTCAGTCTCTGATCCAAGGCTTCCATGTTTCATCATTACTTATAGGGAAATACTGTATGATAACTATACACCATATAGCAGTAGTACAGCTTTAGTAAATACTTCACTCATTATTTATAAACATATATTTACTTATTTATATGTCTTTTATAAACTCAGCCATAGATGCTGTAGTAATGCATCAGTAAAGTGTTAGTAATGGAGTAGGGTTGGGGTTAGGGTTACTAATGCTTTATTTATGCATAAATGAAGTTTCTAATAATGCTTTATACATGATGACTTACTAATGCTATATGCACCTTTGGCTGCAATCACAGTTCTGAGTCTGTGTGGGTAGGTCATTCTTCTTTGCAAAACTGCTCAAGCTCCGTCAGGTTGCACAGGGATTGGGCATGAACAGCCTTTTTTAAGTCCTGTCGCAAATTCTCTATTAGATTTAAGTCTGGGCTTTGACTCAGCCACTCCAGAACATTCACCTTGTTGTCTTTAAACCTTTCTGTATAGCTTTTGCTGCATGCTTCCAAGAAGCATTCCCACAGGATGATGCTGCCACCACTGTGCTTCACAGTGGGGATGATGTGTTTGTGAAGATGTGCAGTGTTGTGTGTCTTGTCTGATGGCCATGAAGCACCATTTAGTCTCATCAGATCCAAGAACTTTCATCAGCTTGACCATGGAGTCTTCCACATACCTTTTGGTGAACTCTGGTTGAGATTTAATCTGAGTTTTCTTCAACAGTGGCTTTCTCTTTGCCACTCTCCCAGTCAACAGTTGTTGAATTCAGAGTCTCCATCTCAGCTGGTGAAGCTTGTAACTCCTTCTGAGTAGTCATAGGTGTCTTGGTGGCCTCTCTCACTAGTCTCCTTCTTGCATGGTCATTCAGTCTGTAAGGACAGCCTGATTTATACTCGTGCCATATTCCTTTCATTTACTTAATGGATTTAACTGAAATCCGGAGGATGTTCAGTGCCTCAGATGGTGTTTGTATCCTTCCCCTGACTTATACTTTTCAATAACCTTTTCTCTGAGTTGCTTGGGGTGTTCTTTTGTCTTCATGGTGTAATAGTAGCGAGGAATACTGATTAAACAGTGACTGGACCATCCAGACACAGGTGTCTTTAAACTACAATCACTTAAGACACATTCACTGCACTCAGGGGATCCCCTTTTCACTAACAGTGAGACTACTAGTTCTGATTGGCTGTTGAATTAGGCCTGTCACTTTGAAAGAGAGTGAATATTTATGCAGTCACTTATTTTACCTTACATATTTTTATTTAATTAACATTACTTTGCAGAAACCTGCTTTCACTTTGACATTAAAGATGTTTTTTTTTTCTTTTTTTTTTACATTGTCCATGATTGATTTATAAAATCAATAAAAAATTTTAAACATCCAGTGGGGTGAATACTTTTTCATAGACACTGTATATAGTTCTGCCTCCAGTGGTATAAAATGCACACCGACCAAATGTCTAGTATGTTGGAATGCACATGCAATCTAGTCCTCTTTCTGCAGGATCTTAGTAATTGAAGCCCTTAGAGTACCCCAGTGACCAGTCAACATCTCTAATGCCCCTCAATCTAAAACTGGGCCGGATGTAGCTGAACTTCATCCTGTTAAAAAAGCTTGTTGAAAGTGCTTTTGGAGATTCTGACCTATTCTCTTACTTTTTTCCAAACAGAAATGAAAAATGAAATCCCACTTGGTTCTTACTGGAATTTGAAACACATGATGTGATCATTAAACTAAAATATGTGAAAGTCAAAGATCTATTAACATTATCTGAGCAGACTTTTAAGACCACTTCCTGAACAGTCCTACTGGGATTTGCGGTCCTTCATTTTCCTAATGTGATTAGAACAGACTTCGACTACTTTTATGATCTGCACTCAAACCACCAACGATTCCTTCGAGAGTAGGAGGCACTGACAAAAAGGAACAATTGAGTGAATTTCAGAGCTGCCTCTCAGGGGAGTGAAGTCACATTTGAAGTAAAGAGGGATGGATTGTGCTGGGTCCAGATCAACGTAGGCTGGAGATTGCAGAGTCATGTGCAAGATGGAATATCTCACTCAGAGAAATGCTGCTTACCCTTTTCCCCCCCTTGAGCATGCAGAATATCAGGAGAACATTTCAGCCTTTTGTTTGTTTTTTCTACACGCCAGTCGGAGGCGAGTCACCGAGGCTCTGTAGGCTGGGAATAGCTTTGAAACAGAGGCCAAAATTGAGGCGATGTCAGGGAGGCCTGGTCTCAGTGTTGGTAAATGTATACAAGTGAATTATTTACTTGTCGTCCAGCAGGAAATGAGGAACGATAACAAGCTTGGGAAAGAAAAGCAGAAAAACAAACAGATTGTATCTCATCTCCTTGTTCATTTCTAGCTTTTTTTCTTTTTTTTCGGTTGCAGTCAGCCGTGTCTGCAGACACACATGGCAAAGGACTTGACTCTTTCAAGAGAGCGACAGGAGGTGGGGGTCATTTCAGAGTAAATCTTTTCAAAAAGGAGCTCATGAATGCAACTTTGAGAAGCTGAAAGAGCTGCGCCCATTGAAATGACACAAGTGATGATCATTTTGAGATCTTTGTGATTGTTTTATGTCACTGAAAGTCTGATTGCATGTGTGGAACATCATATCATATCATACATTTAACCATTTGCTGCAGAATGGATATACAGTTGTACTTGGTGTAGAAGGCTCTGTTTAAAGATGCTCCCTGGGTCAGCCAAGCAGCATGCTTCAACCTTTCAGGGAGTGCATGGCTAGAAATGTCAATATGGATAGATATATTAAGGACAATTTGTCTTAAATACAATAAAATTAGTCCAGAAACAATGAATCTGCAGCGGCATGAATCTGAATATGAGGGTGCAACAAGCTTTGTTACAAAGGAGGCAGCTGGGGTGGAGGAAGTGAAACTTTGCTAACTGCAGCAGCAGTGTGGTGCATCAGCATTGATGCACGCAGGGATTAGTGAGAAGTACGTCATATTTAAATATACCACTGTGTTGAGTGAAAGAGCTGTGATTGGCTG
Source organism: Cheilinus undulatus (assembly GCF_018320785.1). NCBI lineage: Eukaryota > Metazoa > Chordata > Actinopteri > Labriformes > Labridae > Cheilinus > Cheilinus undulatus. Next base: position 32,345,631 of record NC_054885.1, on the reverse strand, counting down.
TGGGAGCTGGAAGGCAATAACCGGGATCAGCTGGCCATCAGCTGATCACATCTGGGCGTTTGACTTCCGTGTCATGCATGAGCTAACGCTGAGCTTCATTTTTATCAACCATTTTGCTGACATACAACTTTGCTAGCATTTCAAACCCACTCTTTGCATATGGAGTATGTGAATTGAGTTGTTCCCTTAATGTCTATTGTCTGTGGCTTATTAGTGACATTACAGAAAGTCATTTATCAAATGCTAGTTGAGATAGGTTTGTAAGGTTCAAAACTTGTATCTTGGAATGCCATTGTGTGTTTCAGAAATAATTTCAGTTGGGATTAGCAGAACCTTTAAAAAAAATTTCACAGGGTGATCGGATTAATGTTTGGTCTCTCAGATTCATTAGAGGCCAATCAGATTGACAAAACATATAATATAGTAGGCATTCACAGCAGGCAGCTGTTATCAGTGTTGTTCACTATCAGTGGAGCCAGATGGTAAATCAAAACTGAGTGGGAGAAGAGCAAGAAAAGCTTGCTGTTTATTAATTAATGTCCAGTTCTAAACTGACTCTGTAGCTGCATCCAAGGTAAATGCTCCACGGGTTGCAATTATTTTCTGGCTTGCAGTAAAACTCACTTCTGCCCATAGAAACCGCCTTGTTCTTCTCAAATGATGCTGATTGGTCCACACATTCTCAGAGCAGGGACAAATGTTTTAGATCAAAGCTTTGCAAGATTGATCTGCCTGATGACAGATGTGGAATCTAGCCAATCCGAGGTTGAAGAAAGTCAAGGTTGGAGAAATTCCACTACCAGTCAGGCAGCAATGAAGAGGGACAAGAATCATTAAACTTAAGTTAGGGATGTTACTTGAAATGAACTGTTCTACCATGTTCCTTGTGCCTCAGGCAGAAGGCGGCTGCTCACCAGCAGGAGTAGTGTATGGCCCACTTTAAACTTCTAAAGCTAGTTTTTCACCCAGACGTTACCAAAACTTTCCCCTGTCATCTCCACTGTAAATTTTCAGCATAAATTAGGAAGGAATGTGAGACAGGAAATATTCAGGAAATTCACTGTAAGTGATCGTGGAGGGTTTGTCGTGTCTGTCCATTCTGATTCTGCAATAGCTGGGCCAGAGTACTTCAGTCTTTGGTCGTGATTTTTCTTGCAGGAAATCCCAACAGCCCAAACTGGCTTTAATGCATTAAACTGGTCATTGATTGGGACGGGACAAACAAACTCTAGGTGTGAAAATGCCGTCTTTTTATGTAGCTCAATCTCTACACAGACAGGCTGCTGACTTAACCAGACCTTGTGATGATCTCCTGACCCAATTTTTGACTCTACATCTCCCCCTGACCTCTCCTCAACAGCCTCTCTCATCCCTAACCTTTCAATCCCATCAGCCTCACTATTGCTCAGTCACCTGTGCCCAGGCCTGGTCGGTGGCCTTTAACCCCAGAGGGTCACGATTAGAGCTGATGATCAGAGCGGCAGAAGTCTGGACCACGCAGGGACAAGATGCTCCTAGACTGAGAGCTTCAACCCAGCCAGCCTGGAACAGGCAGGTCGCCACACCCAATATATCCAGACAAGAAAAGAGCTGCATGTCAAAGGCTCCGGCATTAGCGAAGGCGGTTGGGGGTTGATTTTTTCCACCGTGGTGTGGGGATCATGGAGGAGGGAGAATCAATGCTTGGTGTTGGCCGGCATTTTAATTAGCCTGGATCTCCCATAACTAGAGGATAGCTGCAGCGGAGATGGCAGCTATGGGAACACAAAGCTGGAGAAGAAACAGGAAACAAAGGAGAGAGGGAGTCATGGAGGAAAAGACAGAGGGGTTAAGGGTCGCACGCCCACAGGCTATGCTCACTGCGCCAAATCTGAATATGTAGCACCAAATAAAACATCCTCTCATGAGACCATGGGTGGCTTTGAATGGTTATGGGATGCAACAAATATGCATGCAAGCATGCACATACAAAAACAAAATCACTCCCAGCTATTCTGTCTTGTAAATTTTTGGCGATCTTTATATAAAACCTGGAATTTGGAGGGATGGCCTCAAGATCCCCCCAGTAAAAGAGGAGGCAAGAACTTCCCATGCTGGGCTACATTCTTAAAAATTTATTCCTGTGGTTCTCACTGGATTTCACACCGCTAAGGACCCCACTTAAAAACCACACTCCTCTTCTTCTTCCTGCACGTTCATCACCTCCTCCACTTCAGCTTTTATCCTCCGCATCCTCTCTGTTTCCTCCTCCTACACCTCCCCACAAGCTTATGAATCCAGCTTCTTGTTTATTTGGACAACAAACTGCACAGGAGTCCCGTACCAAACATGCTCTGATGTGGGAGTAGCTGGGAGTTGTAGGGGAGCCAAGCTACAGTAGCTGAAGAGGGATGGAGGGTTCATTCATCCTCCCGGGTTCTGACTCCTGCTGCTCTCTACTCTCATGGGCCATGTCTGAACAGCTGGAAACAAGACTGCTGTATATTCTTTACGACATGGGAAAAGATACTTCACATGTTCAGTAGCAATTCTTTTAACCTACATCAGTCAGCAAGGAGGGGAAGGGAGAGCTTTATGGAGCCAAGCCAAACTTGGAGGCCCATGGAGGTGAGAAAAATCATTGTCCATTATAAAGTCAATCTGTGAAAACTGTATTTTATTTTTAACTTTAACCTGAAAGAAACAGAAAAATGAAATATGTTTATGCTGTGGTGAAATATAACCTTTTAAAAAAAACTGTAAATCTCTTTTGTGAATGGACACATTGACTAAAACAGCGGGAGTCATGTCAGACTTCATGGAGAAGCCATGATAAGAGGACGATTGTTAGGATGCCAGAGAATAAAGTAGAAGGACAAAATAATATTTAAATATTGGCAAAATTTTGATTGAAGTGATAGAGACAGGGAAAAATGGCAAAAATGGGTACACAAAAACGGTGAAAGTGAATTAAAAGTGCCAAAAAATGTCAGAAAAAAGTGTTAAAAGAGGTTACAGAGTGGCAAAAATGGGTTCAAAGAAAAGAAATTAGGATAAAAGTGGAACAAATGGATAAAGATAGGCAAAAAATGGTTGTAAGAGGTGAAATATGGGGAAAAACAGTTTAAAAGTGACAAAAAAGGAAGAAAAAAGTGGTAAAAGTGGTTAGAGAGTGGCACAGACTGCTTCAAAGAAGCAAAAAATTGGATAAAAACGGCAAAAATGGAGTAAGAAAGGCCAAAAAAAAACCTGTTAAAATGGGGAAAAGCAGTTAAAAAGTGGCAGCAGTGTGTTTAAGGTGTCAAAAAGAGGCAAAAACAGAAGACTTAACTTGTATAATGGCGTTAAAAAGTTGTGAAAATACATTAAAAGTCAGACAAAAATGGCTTAAAGATGCAATGACTGTCCATCCAACTTGACTTAGCTTGAGAGGTTATGCAAAAAAGAATGGCATAAAATTCCCTAATCCAGGTGTGCAAAGCTTGCTATGTCATAATCAGAGCGATTCCAGGCTGCAATCGCTGCCGGATGTCCTTCAACTTAGAACTGAGTAAAAGGTCTGAATACTTATGTCAGTGTGATATGTCACTTATTTCTTTTTGGTGAATTTGCAAAAAGTAAAAATAAAAACAATGAATAAAACAGATAAATATGAATGTAAATGATTGTAATATCAGGCTGCAACTGAACATAACTGAAAGAAGTGAAGAGGCTATGAATACCTTCTGAATGCACTTAAGCAAGAAATACCTGCACAGTTCCTGCAGACAGGGATTCTTTTATATTATTTAGTTAGTTGTTTGTTGGTGATACTAAGTATGCATACAAGACAGTGAGAGCCTTTATGTCTGTGTATTTTAGCCATGTGTAAGAGTTAATTGAAATACAGAGATAGATGTGCTTTTATCCCCGTCTGTTGGAGCTCTCAAAGGAAACTTTGTTGACATTTGTCAATGACTTGCCCTGATTTAGAAACAGAGCTTTGTATGCCTGACAACAGGATTGTACAGTGTGGGCACACAGTAAATTATGAGCCTTGTTCATGCATTGTACAAAACTTAGTCACATAGTATGAGCTGACATTCCACCACAACTTACAGGTTTAAAGTATCTTTATCGTATCTAGAAAGGTAAATTTGTTGTGCAGACAGGAGTTTCTGTTTTCAAATATAACACCAACAAATACCATCAACACTAGTTCACAGATCAAGACATATCCAGGCAACATAAGGCTAGCACTGGAGCAACACGTGGCCAGAATAACACATTTTTGTTTGTTGGGCAATAAATAAAAGCCACAGCACTACCACTGCTGCCATGAAAGTTGTCACTGAAGCACTAGCTAACAAGCAAAGTTGCCCATCTCTTTTTATAAACTTCTCCAAGGCCTTTGACACCGTGGACCACAGCATCTGACTGGGTCGTCTTAAAGCTACAGGGTTTTCAGAACATGCTGTTATGGTTTGTTAACTTAGTGGTAGAACCCAGGCTGTTTAGTTAAAGGATGTTACATCAGAGGTACCAGTACCACAAGGCTCGGCACTGGGCTCTCTGTTTATGAATTGCCTTGGACAGAATAATACCAGTTCTGTTCATTTTTATGCTGATGATACTACTGCTGTGACTCCTGCACACGCTTTTGCATATCTTCAGCATGCATTTGACATTGTACAAGATCAGCTTTGTCAGCTACAACAGACAAAACCAAACTCATGTGTTTGCCCTCTTCAAGAGCAGCTAAAATGACACTGTCATGTTGACAACTGTTACTAGAGATGTTTGTGAAATTGAGTTGGTATCCTCTCTTAAATTCTTTTTGTTTTACTCCACAAAAGCTTGTCTTCTAAAGAACATATTTAGTGTGATGCCAAAAATTGAAGGTTTTACTGGGATTTTACTACAGAAACAAGTCCAGTTTCTTCTTTTATGACAAAAAGAGACTACTTGTGTTCCTTTTCAGCCATTGTTGACTATGGCGATCTAATCCTAACCCTATTTATTACTTTACAATAAAGGCCACCTGATTGCACTATCACAGTTTAAGTCTTTGTTACTCACTGATGAAGTTGATTTTACAGTTAAGGTCGCAGCAACTGGAACTGATGCTAGTTAATCTGGATAAATGTTTTTGGTCTCAGTGTTACAGGCACAGTGGGACTACAGGAGCTGTATGATGGATTACAGTGCTATAAAGCATAAAGGCCTCAAACACAGAACTGAGCTGTCTTAATCAAAAGTTAGTAAAGGAGTGTGTGAAAGTGTTTTTTTTTTTCTGGTTGGGCTCTCTTATTAGCACTGGCACTGTGCCATGGTATCAAGGCTTCATCTTACTATTTGTGCGACACTGCCAAGATTTGTCCACGACCGGCCCACCCAGCATGGCCCAGCTTTGGCCCCACAGTGGCCCTGCCCAATCAGGTGCTCTGGACACACAGGGACAGGCAGAGACACATGCGTAGGTCACCCCAGTGTTTTCTCCTGGGTGCTACCAGGTTTCTAAAAGGCTCTCTAAGTATATTGTGAACTGTCTTTGGTTTTAGTCAATCTTACCTTAGAAACTCCATCCACTGATGGCACTCAGTTGTCCTGGAGCTTGATCTGCTGACTTGGAGCTAAAATAAAGCATCCTGTACTGTAAGAATATAAATTAAACAATATTTCTCTTCATTTTTGCTGTCTATGGTGCTGGATATGTACAAAATACAATTTGAAAAAAGTTGGGACATTGTGTAAAATGTGAATGCAAACTGAATGCACTGATTTACAAACTCTTTTTCAGACTGTTCAATTTAATACAGCAGACAGCCAAGATATTTTATGTTTAAGCTGATACTTTTTTAAAATGTTTTTTGAAAATTTTTACCACTGATCCATCACTTTTTAATCTTACAACACTCCATAGGTGTGTGGCAACTTAAAACTAAGTATGGAGAGTGAAAATCTTCCCCATTGTTGCTTGATGTAAATCGGCAGTGCCAGGTTTCCATTGTCATATTTTGCGTTTTTTAATGTGCCATACATTGTATACAGGGGACAGGTATGGACTCCATGTAGGCCAGGATAGCACCAACTCTCTTTTTTTGTGAAGCCATGCTGTTGTAACTCATGTAGAATGTGGCTTGGTATTGTCTCGCTGAAACAAGCAGGGATGTCCCTGAAAAAACAGATGTCATCTGGATTTACCTCTCAGTTTTAATGGTGCCTTCACAGATGTGCAAGTGACCCATGCCATTGGCACTAATACACCTCCACTCCTTTGCAGATACTGGCTTTTGAACTCTGGATGGTCCCTGTTCCTCTTTAACCTTGAGGACTTGACAGATGCTTCTTCAAAGCACACTTTTCTACTTTAGGTCAGTCAAGCATAGATGAGCTCAAACCTGGAGAAGTCGACAGTATTTCAGGTTTACCGTAAGTGACTGAGCCTTTCACGAGTGCTCTTTTTTATACCCAATCAAAGGACTATCATCTGTTAGTAATCAGTCTACTCACCTGTAGAATTATCCAGATGTCTTTTCTTACCAAGTCCCAACTTTTTAGCAATGTGTTGCAGGAATCAAATTCATAATGTGAGTATACTTCATCATCAGTTTGAACATTAAACATCTTGTCTTTGTGCTGTGATCAATTAAATATGGGTTGGAAAGGATTTGCATATCACTCTGAACTCTTTTACTTGTCCCAACTTTTTTGGAAGTTGTAATTCAACCTGCATTTTTAAGAATGATGCGCAGATGAGCATCCACAGATAAGTCAAGAAATGAATGAAATTGTGATAAAAAACTGAGCAGAGATATAGCGCTTGTTCAGGCAGGTTCAGGATCAAGCACCGCCTTATAAATGAGATCAGCTGATCTAACGCTAGCCCTGATTTGCTCTAGGCATGCTACTGGCTAATTGCACTCATTCATGCATGCATGACGTGGTTATATTTGAAATGCTCTGGTCTAGCTATGCTTAGCTACTCCCTTTGCAAGCACTTTTTGCAACCTGCCCTCCACCCCAGCTTCTCCTTTATCCTGCTTCTGGCTTAATCAATGCCATTCTGGTGTCACTGATGCCTGCTCTGCTCTGGAGTATTTGCTGCTTCTCTTCCTCCTTTAGGCTTTCTTTGTAGGCACACGAAAGGCAGGAATGTGTCTACTTTCTATGTAGGCTCATGGAACGGCAGGGGGATCCCGGAACAACCACACTACCAAATGTGAATAATGGCAATAAATGCAAAATAATAGCTGCTAATAAAGAGAACTATTCATAACTGCAAATCATGTGTATTTCTTGAGATAGTGGTCCTGACTGAATTATTTTTTTCAATCTGTGTTTAAATGGCCAACTTCAGCTAAGTGGTGCATGGTCTGCAACATTATAGTGTTCAAGGGGAGCAAGTAGTCATGCACAGCATGCAAGTGGGAGCAGAGATTTTATTTTTGCTTTGCAGGATACTTGACCAGAAGAGATGGCAACATTTATTTCTCTGAGCTTGAAAAAAACAAAAAACGTCTTTGTTTGTCAGTTCATGAGTGTTACTGAGGATGTTGTGTGTTAGCCAGTGTGTACGCATCAAGCAAGGGGTACTAAACTTAATGTGAGCAAGTTGGGGGCACATTCCTTAGTTGATTTAGTGGGCATTAAGATGAAGAGGAATGTGTCAAAGCTGTGGAGGCTTTAGTCTGCTGCAGTATAAACTAGCTGGGAGGAGCTCTGAGAATCTGACAGCTCAGACTGATGAATGACTGACACCAGGTTTATCAAGGAGAGGATGGAGAGCAGAGGAGAGAGATGGAGAGGAGGTACCTGTGGGAAAAAAAAGAAATGTAAATTGTGATTTAGGAGGACAGCTGGCACTTTAGGGGAGATTAATGGAGACTTGTAGGAGAGGCCTGGTGTTGGCATGAGATGAGATGAAGGGAGAGAAAGGGATAGAAGTCCAACACGGAGAGGAGGAGAAATTGCCAAAAGTCGGGTTGAACGTAGGGGAAAAATGTGAAAAAGGTCACATTCTCACACAAAAACGGTCCCAGATTACAAAAAAAGGACTCAAATGAAAAGGATTTCAGAAGCTTATCTTTATTTGCTCAAGATGGTTTGATAGTTGAAAGAAAGATATATATAGAGAGAAAGAGAATACAGAAAGATTATTTTCTTCCCCTTTTATACAACATCTTTTGCTGGGTCATTTGTGCAACTTTTACTGTTTACAGTAGATCAAAAGAAAACAACACAAGTATATTTTCTACTTCTTTCTTTTAGTATCTATCAATAATATAAGTCTTAAAATCAAACCTTTTCCTGACCCAACGTTATAAACTCAAGAGTGGTGCAAAAGCTTTCATCTAGTTATTCAACATAGAAGAAAATCAGCTTCAAAAAGCTTTAGGTAATAGTTGTGTGTCAGTGTGTGTTGAGGATTCACATAGTCCTGAGACAGTGAAAGCACATACAGTATTGTTGTGTGTTTTATGTCAGTGTGTTTCAGACTCTGTTTGCATGTGTGTGGACTGATAACACTACTGCACCTTTGGAATACCACGGCTCACAGATCAGACTTAACCGCTGCAAGAAATATCGGGACAAAGAGGGTTTCTTGAGGAAAACAATAAAGAAATTCGTCAGTTAATTTGGCTTGAACACGCCACATAAAATCTCTTCTAAGCGCCTCCGACAGTTAAAGCACAATTAAAAGCACAAAAATGAATGAAGCAGCCAGGAACTTAGTCACATCTTCACATCTACGCTTTAGGAAACACAGATATGTGTAGTGCAGGTCTGATTCATCCTCAAAATGGCACCACGCACAGCCAGAAGTGAAAAAAAGGCAAACCTCTGCCAGCGAGCAAAGAAATGTGTTCTCACTTTCTCCTGCTGTACGTAAACATGTCTTTACTTCCTCATTTCCTGAATTCATCCCTTCATACATACATGAAAGTGCAAACGCCATTCTTTGACATTCTAGGAGCATGCATCATATACAGTAGACACTGTATTTATGACTGATTTACAGCTGAATGATCGCAGCCCTCGCTCTCATTTTTACACTCCTGCATGTTGTTTTTGACATAAAGCTACGTGACAGCACAGGTCAAGTCAAAGTGCACAAGATCAAAGAAAAGAAAGAAATGCGCAAAATGGAAAAAGGGCAGGAAATGAGCGCCCTGTCATCGCAGATGTAAAACCCACATCTGTTACCCCGCATCCTCACCTCTATCCCACCCATGGACCAAAACTCTGATGCTGATGCTGCCCACCCCTGCTGGTGGGGGCCCGGAGAGGGGCCGACGTGTCACACAGTGAGGGATATGAAGCTGTTGTATCTCTGGATGTTCCTCTTCAGTATTTCTGAGCAGGGTCCCAGCACACGCTCAAAGCGGGGCCTGTCGAGCTTCACACACTTGAGTGGACCACGGGCGACTACAGTGGCTGCCCTGGGACGGTTCAACAGCAGAGCGATTTCACCTGAAGGAGGAGGACAAGCAAGAAGAATCAGTCAGGATTCCAGTAAATGAACTCTTAAGATGCATGCATAAAGACACCATATGCAATGAATGTCTCGTAACGAGGAAGAAATGCTTTGTGCAGTGACCCTAGGACACATGCACATTCTGGGGATTCTGGGGCAGCGCTGATCTGTAATCATCATACTGAGCTGTGGTTTTGATTCATATCATCTTATGTTTTTACTCCTCATGAGGCTGTTACTCTTCTTGTCATAAGGTAAACTGCATAAAGAGAGAATATTTCCCAGAAAAAGCTAACTGGCTGAGCCTCTGTGTGCCCATTATTCTTAGTACTGGCCACAGAGAGATTCATGCAAAATAATTCATAAAAACAATTTCTTTAAACACACAGTCAGGATTTCTGTTGGACAGTGGAAGTGTCAATGATGGCAAAAACAGAAGTCTTTGATGATCCGTTTTTAGAGCAGTTTTATAAGGAAATGGGTCAGACACACAGACTTCAGCACCATATACAGCAATGTGCCTAAGTTTTAGGCATCTAAGTTGCCAAGGATTCATCATGGGGCCCAATGTGCCACAACCTGGGTTAAGGAAAAGGTGGCCGGAGTCAAGAATGACACATACTTGGCTGGGCAGCCAAGGCCAAGCTCGATAGAATTTCTTTTGTCTGGGCCTTTTCCCCCCGGTAATAGACCTGGAAACTGTGGTCAGTTTTTGGGCCATTGGAACATTCACAGCACGACCAGAGACTCGTGGCAACCCTGTTATCCACGATCTGGCTTAATCCCCACATTCACCCCTTACTCTGCCCTAAAGGTGTGGACTTTGTTATTCTTAAACAGATTAATTTCCCATGCCACCTGGTAACATGCAAGAACATCCAGAGCATCACCGGGGTTGCGTCAGTCCTCCTTCCTGCCTGATATTTCCCCCAAGCGGCTTACTTGCCACATCTACGCCATAATTGAGCCTCAGTTTTTGGCCCACAAATGCCGCAATCTTATGCACAGTATTATATTTCCAGCTGTCCTTAAAATATTAAGTGTATCCTGAATTGTTTACAACATTTTTCCTGTTAAAAATATATAGATTAAAAGTTTGTTCCTCTATTCTGTTATAATCTGAGTAATCCAAACTAAAAACATCTCTGTCACTAGACTATTTAAAAGGAAATAAAAGTTCTGTGTTTTCCCGTTCTGTGCTAAAATGAAGACAACTTCATAACAAATAAGTTCATAATATATGCCAATAAAACAGAAATCAGGACGAAAGTTGTCTGAAATTTTATTTTGGAAGGGTGAAACCTAAAGGATTCTCTCATGATTATTATCTGTCCTCTTTTCATACAAAATTTGAAAATCTGGTTTTGCTGCACAGTGACTGAAAACTAACCCTGCAAAAGCAGAAAGAGGTCTTACAGACACTCATCCAAAAATATTATGCAATTTCCTCAGATATTTCCAGCAGCTTTCAAAGCAACAGTCATCGTAATTTTTCCAGTTGTAAAAGCCACTATGCTGTACTACCTAAGACATCTGTAGAATCATCAAAACCTCACAAAGTCAGGACATGCAGATTTAACCTGTATAAACTGCTGTCTTTAATCAGCAGGAGCATGTACAGATTCTTTTAAGTTACCACATCGAGAATGTTCCTCCACTTTATTACAAGCTGTTTCTGGGTATATCCCTCAGTTATATGTCTGTAAGAACAAGCATTTCCAAATCTTTCTTTACTTTATGCCTTTATTTAAAAGATTTCTTTACTCTATGCCTTTATTTAAAAGATGCAAATAAGAACAGATTAAAAAAATGACAAGAAAAAAAGCACTAACTTCTATCAAAGACTGAGAATCTCAGTTTAGATGAGTCAAATGAAGTATGGAGAAGAAAAAACTTATTTGATCCAATCCCTTCATTTTCTGGTTACTTTTTAACATTAGCCTCCTTACTGAAATCACAGAATCATCTTAATTTTACCATCAATGTTCTGACAAAAAGAGACATGGTTATTAAAAGCTAAAAAACTTATGACCCATAAGTCATAGGCACATACTTTTTTGTCAATATAATGAAACGATTCACATCTTTGTAGCCATTACAGGATGCTATTGAAGTGAGCCTGGAACTTGGGTGACTTTCTGGGGTCTTCAAAGATTAAATCTGCACCAGTAACTCCGACACTTAATGTCTTTTTACCCACTTTTTAATCCATATTCAATGGTTTCTGTCGCTAGCTTGGTATTAGCCACCATGTAGCCTTCCCAAAACAGTCACATGGGTCATGACAACCAATGTCAGGCTGTTTTGTCACCATGGCATGGTTTGCAGAACAGCGCATGTGTAAACACTTTGAAACTGAAGGAGAGTGACTGATTGGTTCAAATGGAGAGATTTTGACCAGAAATTTCAAAATTGGCCTGCTAGAGTTTATATTCTACATTTTCTTGCAGGATTTGTAATATTGCTGAAGAATTAGAAATTGAACACACCAGTTTTTGTTTGAAGTAAAGCTTTTCCTGTATTGTGTCAAACCTGAAATGGAAAAGGCTTCATCGGCCAGCAGCCACTCACCAAAGTAGTCAGAGGGTCCAAGACGTCCAACTTCCACGTACTCCTCATTGTCAGACCTGCGCTGCAGAACAGAGGCTATTCCCTGCAAACAGGAAGAAAAGGAAAGTTGGAAGAAAGTAAGAAAGGAAAGGAAAGACAGACAGCAGAGAGAAACAGGATGAGAGGGGGAGAAAAAGAAGGGGGGGGGGAGAAAGGAAGGGGAGAGAAAAGGAGGAGTTATTTAGTGAGGGGCTGAAAACCATCAGGAGGATTAAGCCGAGGAGAAATTCCTTTGCTTCATAAGGACACAGGTGCACTGGATTTAGGCCACTTTTCCATGGGACGGACACCTGCTCTGTGAGATGCATATGAGCAGACACACAAAGCAGCACAAGCTCAGATATTCCAACAGGCTATGTGACACAAATTCTGATTGGTTATGCTTTATTTCCTCCAGGGTGCAATAAATACAAACATGTAAACCAGTTAGAGGCTGAACTCATTCAGTATCTCCATCCCAGAATTCCCTTCATCAACATTCAGCCACGAGACGGAAAATAATGTATCATCCAAAACTGACCGTGATCCCTGGAAGCTCTGAAAGCACTAACAAGTAAACATCTACTCACAATAGATTATGTGAAAATCCTTATCATAGTTATTTTAGACTGATATTAGGAACATGATTAATATACAGTTATTTACTCATTGATGTTACGCCTGCATCTATGCATGAATTTCAAATAAATAGCTTAATCTGTCAGGATGCCTTGAGGGGGCCACTACAACTATGTAATAAATTCTGCAAGTTATTTTGCATTGCTCTATCTCTAAACCAGAGTGGTTTTATATGACAGGTCCTTTAACCTTACTCAGGCAGGGCCACTTTGTCAAGAAATACACATGATTTGTGGTTATAAATGTTTTTCTTTATTAGCAATTATAAATGTGCACTTATTTCCTTTATTTATATTTGGTGCTGTGGATGTTCTGGGATCCCCCTGCCCTTCCACAAGCCTATGTGGAAAGCATCAGGCAGGAACAGCACATGTTCCTGCCTCTCCTGTGCTACAAGGAAAGCCTAAGGAAGGGCAAAAGCAGCAAAAATACAAAAGCAGAACAGGCATCATTGACTACAGAATGACACTGCTTAAGTCATAGGCAGGATAAAGGAGGAGCTGGGGGGGAGGAGGGTAGCAAAAAGCGGGCCTACAGAGGGAGCAACAAGGTATAGCTCAGCTAGAGCAGTTTGAATACGGCAGCATGTGTGCAATTAGCCAATAGCAAGCTTACAGCGAATCAGTCATCCACCTGCTGATGAGGGTTTGTGTGACATCAGCTGATCTCAGTTATATGGCAGTGCATAAATGAAACTCCAGTAAAGGTGTGCATGCTCTACTCACTGTGCTTGCTTGTGCATGCCAGCAAGTGCCTGTTTAATGTGGTTTTTAAACATCTTGCAGTATTACAGTATACCCCGGCAAATTTAGTGAAGGTCAGATAGTATCAAAATATTATTAACATTATTATTTTAATATTATTGTAATCATTTTATTATCATTATTAGTAGTAGTAGTAGTAGTAGTAGTAATAGGAATAATAGCTACTAATAACAGTTTAATTTTCTTGTTTCATGATTGCGTGAAGCTAACCTAGTAATTGAGTTTGAGCCTCACACTAGTATGCATTCAAACTATTAGCATTCTCCAAAAGCATGATGCTAATCTACACAGTGCATTTGCAAAAACTCACACACACAGCCTGGCACCATGAAAAGCAGACACAGATGGATGCAGACAAAAACACAAGCCTTCCCATACACACATACAGTGAGAAAATCAACAGCTGATGTCTGCTGGACCAGACGGACTGACTGGACCCTCCACTCAGTGGGTGTGAGTCATCTAAAAAGTAGAACGGAGAAAATCTGATTTCCGTTTACTTCGCCCAAAAGATGATAACAGCCATTATTGCCTTTTGCAGCTGTTGACAAACTTTGTGTGTGTGAAAGACCCCATGATATTGGAACATTTATCTTTGAATGTACGCCCACATTAACATTCCTGACTTTCTTTAAAAGAGATCCCAAAAGTGCATATATTCTTTAATCAAGTTTTTGGTGATAGTACAGCTTACACAGGTACTGATTGCTGCAGAGGTGCATGCTACTGGTTGGAGGAAAAATGCGGTGTGAATGCGACGCTACAGACAAAGAGAATGTTGAATTTGAGGGTAGCACTTTTCTTACATGTGAAGTATAGGTAGAGGTAGAAATGTTCACATGAAGCCATAATTATATTATAAATTGTTAGCAAGTAAAAAATCAGAAGTGGGAACTTCCCAGTGTGTCTTGGACCGTGCTGCAAAACAGACTTGACTGTTCCAGCTCTTTCAGTGTTTCTAATCCTCCTCTACTTCGTCTGCTACTTGTACTGACTGGGCTAATAATGTTAATATGAATATAATGAGCTTTAATGAGAACCCCAAAAACTTCCCAGCTCTTAACTGCAGGCATACAAAGGTAAGACTGTTTCAGTGAAAAGGATATCTGTGACTTGGTGAAAATGTGGAGAAGTGGGGGATACTACAGATGTATGAGGGATATACCATCATTTAGAGGTGACTATAATGTTGACTCTTTAGAAAAACAGTGCTATTATACCATGTCCAAACAGGATGAATTTGTTGTTCTCACATAAAGTAAATTGTTTTATACTGTGCCAGGGCATGATTGCTCCCCCCCTCCTTCTTTCACATTCATAACATCCGAATCTATCCACTGTCCTTCCTCTATCAAATAAAGGCATGAAAAGGCCCAAAAATAAATCTTAAAAAAAAAAAGAAAGAAACAGCTATGGCAACCATTCAGGTCAAAACTGTTTATGCTTCATGCAGACATCCTGCTGCTATGGATGCTTTTACTAACTTTGAGACGCCAGCATATCAACCAAACAGCTCAGATGAAATGGGCCTGTGCTATGCAGATACGACAGTTTTTAAAAAGACAGGAGACATCAACAATTAACTATGAACTCTGCACCTTTGAGTATCCTGTAGTCAGACCCTGTGTCGTTTACATCTTCCATGCACCCTGCCTGAATCCACATGAAACATGCTGAAGACCACGTCTTCAAGCAGACTTGGGCCTGGTGCCTGAATATGGTACACTTGACATGGACCTAGTAAAATCTGGCTTTTGGGTCAAGCGTACTCGGATCTGGGTCCTTAATGTAAAGGTGCCCTATGATGTTCAAGGGCAGTGAAACTGTCTTATTAAAACCTATCAGACATGTTCCTAAGGAGCTAGCTTGTTAGAACATGATAATAAGTTTGTATTGATGGGGATGACTAATTATACCATCAGTGTTGTCTTACTTTTGAAAAAAAAATTTATAAAATGATAAAAAAAAAATTACCATGAGTTTATAAAAATAGTCCTTGATACAGTCCTGATACATGTATGCATCTGTCTCTCATTGTTGTGACTAGCCAGCCGCTGCTTGGTGTACTTGGTCTACGTTTTATTTAGTATTCTTTTTAATATTGTCTGAGCAAATTTGTGGTGACTGGTGCATGGGTAATTTGTGTATCCATCAGTGTTTCATAGAAGATAAGGATTTTGGCCAACATTACAACTACTTAGCCTCTGAATGAAATTTCTCTAATTAGCTCTACTGATTAAAGATTATCCCCTCTCAGGAGCTGAACTGATCACCTAGGACAGTTATCTGAAGGCAGGTATGCATCTGCTTCTCCAGAAAGCCTCTCATGAGCTTTGGAAGCAGCCACACAGAAAAGGCTGCTGTTTCACGGTTTGTTGTTGTGGTTTCCTTAATAATGCTATGCAGACCAGTGAAACTCTGCAAGGGTCTACCTGTCTTTCCCCTCCTTTTATGTCACGACCGTGCTGTCAACCATACACTCCTGGTCTGCAGTGAAGGCCTGAGCAATGCATGCACCATTACAAAATGCAGCTCATTCGACTGTTGGCTTAGAAAAAACTTTGTACACTTATCTGCAGCTGCATGCTTCTTGTTTTTAATCAAAAATAAATCCCTTTTTTAAGTGGCATTTGAACAAATCCACTGTATTGAGCCATTTTATCTGTATTATTCTAATTTACTGAGTGATCCTGAATGCACCATATATAGCTCGCTAACTTTTATTCTCCTGATCCTACTATGGATTTTTACACTGGTTTGGGATCACTTTTCAGCACTGGTCCGAGCAGCGGAAGAAGAAAACTATCCTGTAGCAGCTGAAGCCACTGTTATGATAGCATGCCACTTCAGTGCAGGTCAGATCAGGTATTGGAGCACCATCCAGGCCTCCCAGTCCCATACAAGTCAAGGATGCAAGCCCAAAAGAACCCATCGCCCCATGCACAAGTCTAAGTCTTTGGTTGACCTCAGCCTTGCAGTCAGCGGATCAATGGATGTAATTGCTCTACAACATCCATGCTCTCATCATTGACAGACACAGATTCTATGGCAGTGTCCAAGGCATTCCCAAATGCCTGGATCTTTGTTTTGGCCCAGGAGATGTGCATTCCCAATGCTTCATCTTCTGCATTCAGTAAGTTTAGAGCCCTCATAAGGACATCTAAAGTCTCTGCAAGGATCACAGTATCTTCAGCAAAGTTACCTGGACAATTATCCAGTCTCTATAGGTGCTGAAGAGTGTGAGGGCTAAGATGCACCCTGTATCACCACAGAATCAACTGGAAAGTAGCCAGAAGTTGAGCCACCACACTTCACAGCACTCTCTGTACCAGAATATAGAGCAGACATTAGCTGGATGAGCCAACGTGGGATCCCGTGGCGCTCCAGGATCCTCTACCCAGTCAATGCTTTCTGGAAGTCAACAAAGGCCGCAAGCAACCCTCTACTGAATTTCTGAAAGTGCTCAATGAGAACCTGGAGTTCCAGGATGCGATCTACTGTAGATCTCTAAGGTGTGAAGCCCAACTGTTCAGGCCGCTGGTGCTGGAGCAGCAGATCACGGGCCCTGTTCGAGGTGCAATACCCCTGATTTTTGTTTTTACCTCGATGATATAAAATGACACTATATCACAGAGTAGTATTGATGAGCTAAAACCTTATTAACAGGTTTTTAAAAGATAGGGAACCGGGTCCATACAGAGCTTGGTTTTGATCTCCGTCCCCAGGCATCAGCAGCAAAACAGGGTGATCCGGGCAACCCTAATCTTGATGTTAAACCTTCCAGACATGAAAGTGGGCCTCTGCTTAACATTTTATTCTTTAACAAAAAAGAGAAGCAGTAGAGTTCACACCAGAGATTCTTTAATAAGACTCCTAAAAATCAAGTTAAATGCATTATTGTCTGGATAAATTATGTTTCTGGGCATAAGCATACCTTATTCTGTGTTATACTGGCACTTTTTGATTCCAGTGTCATCTGCACCTTCTGTTTTTAACCTTAAATGTAAAAAGAGGAGACATCTTTACTAAACTTCATGATACTATGTGAACAGAGAGAGAAAAAGGGGCTACAGCTGATTCCTCTCCCTTCTATTCATGTCTAAACAAAGAAAGTGAGACAGTGCAGCACTGTAAAGTACAGTAGTTTATTGGTGAACAGGCTTCACCCAGTGTGGTCCAGATAACCATCACATACTGTACCACCCCAGGGGCAGCGCAATGCTCCACAGACATTTCTTTTATAAACATCGAGGATCCTCCATGCAATACTACCCGACACGGAGAGTAGAGGACAGATAGAACAAAAGGAAGAAAAGAGACACATAGATTTATTACTTAAGAGTCTCAAAATCTCAATTGCAGAAGTAAGAAGAGGATTGGCCAGTAAAATCTAATCCAAAATAAAACCTCACTCATGCACATACCTAAACACACATACCACACACAGAGCGTAGCATGTCTGCTCATGGCGACATGTCAAAATGTAGTGTTGCATGTAGGAAGCAACAGTTGATGGATCAACAGCAGGCACAAAGAGAGAGAAGAAGCACAATCAGAGGTGGGAAAGAGGAAAGGTGATATCCGGTGTGGCCTGTTCACAAGGCCACCCAGCACCAGCAGTGTCTGCACCTTCTCACACAAAAGCCAACACACTCAAACACGAAAAGATTCAAATCAGGAAAAAATTTCACAGCCTCTGGGCCACTTTTCATGCAGAAACCAATCAAAGCCAGTTATTTTTTCACTCCTAAAATGGCTTTCTAGTTAAATGTATTGATCTGAAATCGATGAAGTGCTGTTAAGCTCCATTTGCTAAATTGCAGTGCTTTAAAGTAGTTTTCAGTTATAGGTGATATATTTCAGACGATCCACAGAGGGTTTCTCTGCCCCACAGGGACCCTTTACATCCCCTCTGTGTGATTACCTCTGTAAAGGGTCAATGGTAAAATGTGTTGAATCATTATGAGGATCCAGTGGTTCACAACTGGGTCAGAACCCGATAGTGAGAAGTGAGCTGTTCTCAGTGGATCATGAATGTGTGCCAAGAAAAACTATGGCAATCAGTCTATGATTTAAGAAAGCTCTGGGTAACCATACATCCATGTTTTCTAGTTTTGCTGTGACAGCATAAAAAGTTGTGTTTGTCTTGCATGGTATTAGATTTTGGCCGATATTTTCAAACTTATTTTTGCCAATACCAGTATACAAGTGTCTCCTGTGCAAAGACAGACTGAGTCAAGCAGAGCTGTGTGAGAAGCAGGGAAACAGACAGTCACTTTCTTCACAATAAAAGTCTGGAGTTGTTATTATTTCTCGAGTGCTTTTATCATGAACACCCTTAATAGGAAATATGGTTTACTCAATAGCAGCTTGACACTAACCTGACATGCCAGATAGACTGTTTCATTTATCTGCTGCATGGATGCATTTCACATTCACCTGGGAAACCTCCCATAAAGAGTGTTTGGGAAATGCAGGACTTTTAAAAAACTTTCAGAAGGTGACTGGAGGAAAATTCTGTCTGCCACATTCGGGACTGGCCAGTCAGAGCTACAAGACAAAATAAGGTTGAATGCTGTGCGTCACCTGGGCTGACAGGCTACTGCTGTCATAGATATGAATGGCAGAGCTCCTCAGTGAATAATATTGATGCCAAAGCCGGTCAGAAAATTTGAAAAAACATCTCCTCTGCCAAGACAAGCTTTCAGTGGGACTCTTAGTACTTGTTTTAGAAGAAAAATGTGGTCCAGTTACAATTAAACCAACACTTCCCTACAGCTGCATCCAAGCTAATAGCTACCCAGCAGCAGCCACTGGAAACACTGGCAAACCCTACCTGTAACAATCAAAACCCATGCTGAAGCAGGCCAGGGGAAGAGTTAAAACATCTTTTCTCCGTCACTAAAAGCCGTCAGTGTGGCTCTTTACTCTTGTACCAGCTTATCACTCCAAGTCTAGAGAACATTGTACTTTTTTTTTATCTGTTAAGTGACCTTGAGTGTTGAGAAAGGTTCTTATAAATAAAATGTATTTTTATTTGTATTATTATTATTATTTTTATTATTATTATTATTATTATTATTATTATTATTGTTATTATTATTAATAACAACTTTATTAAATAGACATATTTTAACTTATGATTTGAACACATATCCAAGCCCTCATTCAGCAAGTCTGAAACGGCCCGGCATAGAAACAGTACAGGTGGAGGAGCGCTGTAGCTGGATGAGGTCACACCACCAGTACGGACCAAAACATGGCAGCCCCCCTGATGGGTTTATAAGGTCAAATTTACTCAAGATGCATTTATCTGGTGAGTTTTGTGTTCTATATACATATAAGAGAAATATTTATCCAATATGATGAACTGGTCTGATTATGCCGTATTCTTTCCAACAGGTAAGCATCTCAAGAAACAAACATTTCAATTATCGGCTTCATTTTCTTTTAAAAAGCTCACAGGCTTGAGTCAACTTTTAAACATTTTAATCAAAAGACTGAAAAATAGGTCAATCAGATAAATCATCTCAGGAGAAAAGCTGAACAAATAAACAAATTCTTTTTTAATAATGCTTTCAATGATCACTTTCAGATCTGGTTAACCAAACACAGATGGAGCAACTATATTTAGACAAAAATAGTCCTACTATGACTTCATAACTCTGTTTATTTGGGAGAAAATATGGGAAAACTAGTCTGAAATAAGTTAATTTGCCTCGGCCAAACCCATGCTGCATTCTCATCAGATTTTAGTAATCAAACTCTCTTTGTCAAATTTCAATACAGCAATGGGCAAAAGAGCCAGCAGGAGGTTTATTCTCTCTGATCTGACATGAAAGAAACCTGAAAATGATATAGTTTGGTAAATCTTTGTTTATTATCTTGCATAACATTTTCCCATCACTGCAGAATGAAAAGTATGCAGCTACTGTGAGGCGCAGCATAAGCAACAAACTTGTTTTCATGTGTCAAAATCCCTGCTGACAGTTTTCCCATCCCTCCCTCTTTGTCTTTTCATTTGCACCATTTTATGTGACAGTGGTGAGACCACAGATGACAGGGTGCTGGCCCTGGGTGTGTGAGCATGAGAGTGAGGGAGTGTGCGTGTTAAATGGGCATGCCATACAGAAGTATAGAAAAAAGAAGGATGGACAGGAAGGTGAGGCTGAGTCTTCACTGCTTCTGGGGTTCAGTAGAGGCTTGTTTGTACAGTGAAAGGAAAAAAAATGCAAACATGTCGTTTTTGATTAGGGCCCCTTTTCCTCCCGACAGGCAAAGAGGGTGATGTCTCTATACTTCTTTTTTAGTTAAGCCTCCCCATCAGCGGCATATTATTTAGTGATTGTGGGGGATGTCTTTTGTTGATGCTCAAAAACCACAGAAACAACAAAAGGGTGAGAAGAGAAGAAGAAACAGAGAGGGTGTGGAGTTAGAAATAGAGAAACAAGAGATAATCAACAGAGAAAAACATGGGCATCTCAGCCTGATATAGCTGAATAAATAAAGGTGTGGGCATGAGCTGGTGAGGAGCAAAGGCATCCCTTACTCCTGGCCATTTGCAACCACTTCTCCAAATGTAATTGTGCAACCATGTAAAACTATGAATGAGACAGTGGTTTAAGTGGGCTGGTACGCACAGGTGCGCTGTAAATTTTGCCCCTTGGCGTACTGGCACTTCACACCAGTTGCTGGTAAACCTTGTCCTCTCCATGACTTTCAGCTTTTATGGATGATTTAACAACAGCATCCAAAAAGATGTGTTGTGTGGCACACAGTGCACCTCCCACTGTGTACCATGACATTTATCCTTGTATAGAAAATCCAGGTGAAATCACTGGTCACTGTCGAAACCAGAGAATAAAACGGTTACTTACCCTGAGTCTCCTCTCAAATGAGGACAACAAAGAATTTATTTGATCAGGAAGCTTAACTCTTTTAATGTTAACAAAAAAAATTATGTAACTTTTATGTTAATTTATCAAAAGCCTTTAATCATTTCACTTTATTTCCTGGTTTAACAGTTTGTCCATTTAGGGCAAAAACAGCCGAACATTGTTAAGTCCTGCTCAAAGAGCATTAGACTATGGCAAAGAGACCTGTGCTCCCTCTTGGAGATTTCAGGCAAAAGGAAGGCAATAAAGATTATTAGCCAACCTCTTCATATTGTGGCTAATGAGTTTACTGTTACATCTTCAGGTCGACATTACCAAGTGCCGCTGAGTAAAACTAACCATTACTCGAAGTCTTCTATTTCTTCTGCTCTCGGGTTACTGAACTCTAATAGCAGGTCTTTCAACTGATTTTTTTTAACTGTTTGGACTTGTGCCTGTCTATTTATTGACATTTTTATTAATGTATTTTCTGATGTAATTACCTTGGATTGTGTGTCCTTCACGGACCTCTGTTTGTTGATTTGTCAGTGTTGACATACTTCAGCTGAGTCTTTTGTGTTGGTGACATAGGTGAGCTGCACATTGATCCTTTAAGGATCAATAAAGCTAAATCTGAATCTGAGTCAGCTCTCTTAGACAGTCCAGTACTAGACTGGACGCAGCACATGAGCAGTATGGCCTGTCAGTCAATTGATACTGATACTAAAAAGACAGAAACCTGTGTAAACGGTGGTGAAGTAAACTCACAAACACAGCAGGGAGTCAGGGTGTGAGTGAGTCAAAGGGCTGTTTAATCTCTACATTTGTGCTGACAAGACAAAACAACTACACTGCAAAAGATAATTCTATTTTATCCAAGACCCCTTTTGTAGGTAGCTATATAATTTTGTTTATTGTTTTATTTTTATATTATTTCTTATATTACATCATGGTGCATTTTCATCAAGATTTATTTTGGGCTTCTTGCCATCATTTAGAGAAGTAAGGACAGTGGATTGTGTAAGAAATCACGAAGAGAAAGTCGGGAATATTACCAGTATGAGCTACTAATAGTAATAGGCTTATTGACCACAATAGTCAATTTCAAATTTCTTTTTTATCATATGTTATCTAATGAGCCTTATTGTTTAAAACTATGAGTTTCCCCCACAAACATGTAGTTTATTTTTACATGATTCCCATGTTGACTGATCAGCAGGCTGTTGATAAAAGTGCCAATTTGACATTGACTCACACCGAGAATGTGACTGTTTCTGATATTTCTTTGTAGATTAAAAAATATCCAAATATATATCATGTATTGCAGTTCAGCTAAAAGTTTACTGAGATATGATTTTTGTTCAATTTCAGCCAAACTAGTGGCGTGATTGTGTGACAGATCGACAACAGGTGTTAAGGGTGAGTGCTGGCACTTCTTCCACTTAAAGCACTGACTGGAGATCATTAAGCTTCTGCACTTTCTGATACCACCAATCATCAAAATAATAGAGACTGTATGTTTTTTAAACACATAGTATTCAGAACAATATAAAACTGAACAACACCACTATACCAAAATGTTGTTAATGTTTTTGTAAACCTAGAAAGTCTATAGAAGTTTTTTCAGCAATTAATGACATCTAAAACAAGGAACTGTCCAGTACTCAGTGCCTATGACTTCTGTTGCTATTGCCTTGGTATCACACATTCTTCATTATTGATTAAGAACAAAATATAAAGGTGTACTGGTATAATATATAATTCCATTCAGCAAAAACATACTGAGACATGATTTTTAGTTGGTTTCACCTGTCACTATCTTCTAGTATCTCACGTAAAACCCTCTTCTCCTATCCTACTTGTGGTCCATTTTGAATCAATCCCTCTTTCCCTTTACATCCAACCCTGCCCTCTTTGACTCATCCCTCTCTCTCCCTCTTTCTTTCTTTCTCTCCTCCTCCTCCTTGTCTCCCTCCCGGGAGGCTGGGTCTCCTGACCCCGTGTGAAAGTCAGCAACACACATTCCACCACAGTCCACCCTGCTCTGGGAAAGTCAGGCCCTGCTGCATGAGAGACGGAGGCAGAGAGAGAGAATAATTGAAGGGGAGAGAGAGGATGGGAGGGATCTGAATATGAAAATGGAAGATGGACAGCAGAAAGGGAAAATTGCTCAGAGAGACAAAAACACTCTTACAGAGCGAGACGACAAACCGTCTGTCTCTTTCTTCCCCTTCCTTGTACCATCTCTCCATCCTATAATCCCCCCACTGCATATTTTGGCTTTTTCCTCTCGAGGATTTACAAGTCTCAGATTGATGAGTCATGCATTACTAAGTTTACTGCTATATTTCTGTCCTAAACGCTGATTGGGTTAAAGTCACTGGTTTTTAAAGGATTTCTGCAGCTTTGAGAGGCTTCAGTTGGAAACTCCAAATTTGGCCAGCACTGATCAGATAATAAGAGGTGTGTGCGAGCTATATAAAGTGAATTCTATGGATATTTCCACAGTGATGCCATTGAGGTTGACTGGTGTCCTATTGAGGGCTGTTTAATTCTATATTTAGGGTTGATGAGAGGTTGCTGCCAAGTTTTTTCTTACAATAGGGCTGTATTACTTCAAACAATGAACTGCAAGCCAGTCCTTTTATCTAAACATTTTCATGTACGAATTTAAAATAATGTAGTGAGACTTGTTGGTCCCTTAGCAAGGTATCATATTTAATCTTCCCTGGTTATGCTATTCTGGGATGTGTTTTCTATGTTTACCTCTGTAAACATCAAATTCATGTTTTATGAAGGGCCACAAAGGCACATCCCAACATGCAACTCATCAAAATTGCTCCCTAGCAAGTTTTCTAGCTACTGCTGCAGGATTCAGAGGCGTTTCCAGGTAAGGTGGGATACATGATCCCTCTAATGAGCTATGGGTCTATCCCAGGGTCTCCCCCCAGCTGGACATGCCCAGGAGACCCCCAAAGGAAGGCAGCAAGGACACATCCTGATCTGATTCCTGAACCAACTTAAATGGCTCCTTTCGAATTAAGGAGCAGCAGCTCCACTCTGAGTTCCTTTCAGATGTCTGAGCTCCTCATCATATCTCTACGGCTGAGCCTCCTGAGGAATCACATTTCGACCGCTTGTATCTATGATCTCATTCTTTTGGCCATTACCCAAAGCTCATGGCCACAGGAAAGGAGATCGACTGGTACATTGAAAGCTTTGTGGTGTACCCTACCTCCCTCTTTATCATGACAGACAGTAACGTCAGCAGTGGCACCAATCTGCCAGTCAATCTCACGGTCCAATCCACCCTCACTCTTGAAAGAGACCCTGAGATACTTAAACTGCTTCACTGAGAGCAAAGATTCACTTGCCTCCTGGAAAAGGCAGTCCACAATACGGAGAAATAAGACATTTTTTGATGGTTTTATGGCAGTTACACTCTGTGAAACATGTTGCAACAAATGTGCAGGAAGGTGCAAGCTTTCGTTTGATCGCAGCTGAAGTGTTTTTTTCATTTCATGTGTATGGGTCTCTGCTCTGCCCTCCCTCAGATATGAAAATAGTAACTGCTTTGTTCCTTGAAATTACTTACATTTTTATAAAGTCCTTTTAGTATTTCCTAAAATATGCATGTTAATAACAGTGTCAGTTTCAGACAGAAATGAGGACAAAGACAGCAATGCAACCTGGACTCTATGTTTTCTTTCAATCCCATTACCTGTAGACTTTTGGCTGTGAGCTTGCAAACAAATATGCCCATAAAATCTCCCAAATAAGAAAAGAAGAAATCACAGACATGGAGCAGACTCAGTGCATACAGTTCTTCTGTGTAACTACTGATAATAATCAGGAATTATGTTAGTTTGGGAACACAATATTTTTGAGGGATTTCATAACTAAAAACAGGGTGTGATTTTTTCTGTATATATTTATTTGTGTTAGGTTCGTTGACTCAATCCATGTCTAATAATGTTTTTGACTACCTTTTCCATGAGGAAGGCGGGACTAAGTACCTTAAAATAGAGATTTGGTGATAAAAACTCTGTCAAAATGTAAGTTAAGTTCAGTCAGGACCACTTTGTCAAGAAACACATGATTGGGGCTAAAAATAGTCTTCTCTTTATAAGTGGTTCTAAGTTTGCACTTATTGTTGTCATTTATATTTGGCAGTGTGGCTGTTCCTGGACCTCCTACCCTTCCACGAGCCAATGTCAGAGGACCAAGCAGGAACAGCACATGCTCCTGCCTTTCTTATGCCAACAAGGAAAGCTTGAGGCAGGGAGAGATTCAGCAGTAAGCCCAGAGCAGAGCAGGAATCAGTGACAACAAAATAACACTGATTTAGTCAGAATCAGAATATAGGAGGAGCTGGGGTGGGGGAGGGTTGCAAAAAGTTGCAAGCAGAGGGAATAGCAAAGAAAAGAATGGAGTGTGATTAGCCAAGGGCATCCTTAGAAGTGAATCACATGGCCATCAGCTGATGAGGGCTTGTGTGAGATCAGCTGATCTCAACTATATGCCAGTGCCCAACTCAATTGTCTGCCTGAACTAATGCCATATGCTTATTTTTACATCAGGGAGACTGAAATGTTATTAAAGTGTTAGGGCCAAACTACTGAATATTCAAAATGCATTTTATTTCACTCCTGTGTGTAAAATCTAGCAAAACACATATAAGATGAGAGACCAGAGATAAAACATTTTCTTCAGTGTATTTCAACTAAAGCAAGAACTGTAACTGCATTTTTTTTCAAGACTTAGTCTTGAGACTTAAGTTAAAATAACTGCTAAAATTAACACTAGTATTCAGTGACCCTTTCAAAAGCTCAGGTTAGAAATCAAAAATAACTTAACTAACCAGTTTAAGTGACCACAAGATCATTTTGTTTAGTATCCTGACAAGTCTATCTCTAAAATATGTTTATAATGAAAATACATCATTTACGTAGATGAAGAACTGATAGAGATGGATGGAGGAGAGGTGTGCTGTGCTGGAGAGGCACAGGTGTAGAAAGAGAGAGGGAAGGAAAAACAAAAACAGACAGGAGTTATATTTCCCTCAGTACCTTTGTAAAAATCATTTCCATCTGTTCCTGCCTTTAACTGTAACCAGTGCTTTTCTCACTATGACTACTGTTGGACAAAGACAAAGACAGAAAGATGGAGGAGCTAACAGAGAGACAAACCTTCAACCGAGTCTGAAGACGAGAGGCAACTGAAAGAAGCAAGGACAAAACCTCAGCACGTTATACCCCCACCCTCTACTCTGGGCCCTCTTGACTTGACCCTGGTGAAAGCTGTGTAAGTATGGAGTTAATCAAAAGTGTGTTGGGATGACAGGTAGGGGGGCCCTTCATGAAGCTGTGCCAGGGGCCCCAGCTCCACAAAGCCAGCAGTGTGAGGGGGGCTGTTCTTCAAGCAAGAGTGGATGTTTCAGGCCCGGGGTTTGGAAACACTGCTGGCTAGTCTGTCTGCTGGTGGCAATAAACTTGGATCAGTTCCGATCTCAGCAAAGAGCCCACCAACGTCTCTGATGACATGCACATCAGCCCAGATGCCTGCTGATGATGCCTACACGGCCCCACATGTCAGCATGTACAGCTTATAGTAGATATAACATTAAATGAAGGTGTCCAATCATCCTGTCTTCCAAGAGCAACAACCCTCTTTTGTTATCACACACATCAGCCCTACCGCAGACCTTACCTCCGTTATGATGAAGAAATCATCACCAGGCTCTCCTTGCACCACTATCTTCTCTCCATCCTCAAACTGAACAGGCTCCAAGGCATCAGCCACAGTCAGACGCTCCCACTTATCCAAAGACTCTGTGAAGAAAATAGTGCAGTACAGAAAATGTGTTATTTACACTGAGAACTGTGCCAATATACACACATTATGTTCTGTGTGTACCCCATAATCTTATGCAGAAGTCCAGTCAGCAGGAAGGAAAGATAATTCCTACCTGGGGCTAATCCAGTCAGTCAACAAGGACCATTACATCTTAGACTTCCCCTTCCTCCTCCCTCCTCCTGTGGAGCTAAAACACCTTGAAACCGAGCCCTTATTCTGTAAGACTCCACAAGTCCTGGAGTGTGCTGAGAGAAATCTGCAGTCTTTGAGGATAATTCAGACCTGGCCTCACAGTAACAGCAGTTTTATTTCCAAAGTAAATCCAAAAAACAGCCAGGAACCTTTTGAGAAATCTTCAAACTCAGTACACTTGACTGGACAATAACCAAAACCATAACTTTGTCCCTCACTGGGACACAGCATCAGTTGTTTCCAGAAGAGATTTAAAATTTTGATAATCTGACCACAGAACAGTTTTCTATTTTTCCTCAGGCCATTTTAAAGGAGCTTTTTTAGAGAGAAAACTACAGCATTTCTGGATCCTGTTCACATATGGATTCTTCTTTGCATGGCACAGCTTTATCCTTCTGAGCCATAAGCTATTTTTAACCATTTTGTCTCGCCTGGACTTTTTGTCTTAAAAAGCATGTAAAATATCAACTCTGTGGTGCACAGTCAAGCTCTAAACCTCCTTTTTTCAGGTCAACCTGCGCTTTAATGATATATGAGCAGCAGAATGTCATTTGAATTTTAAAAAGTTATGGGATTATAAAGACAAAAGGAAATTAAAGGAAAAGGAAAGGAAATTAAAACTTAAAGATTTTTATGTACATGCACATTGACAGTAAAGAAAACTGACTAAAACTTCTTTTTAGCTCAAACTTGTTCTCACATCTTTTGGGGATCAAAAAGTAATAAATAATCACTCTGTGACATAAAGTCTTCAAAACATTCACACATTTACTAAAACAGTCCTTTTTTAATTGGCTGATTATGAGCCATTATTTAAAGTTCCTGTCTGCAGAGACACAGGGGGCCACAGCACATCCTCTCTGTCACTCTGTCTCCATCATGAGCTCTTAGGCCTTATCCTCACGGCTTTCAGTGTGTAGTGTATGCCGTTTAGCAGAGCATGATATGACAAAAGAACAGCCTGCCACTGGTTGTCACAGCCTATGTGACATAACAATATGGTGGATAGCATTAGTAGCAGAAACGATGAAAAAAAATAGATAAAAAGATGTTCGGTGTCAGAGTAACTGGTGTAGATTTAATCTTTAAATGCCTGAAAAGTCACTCAAGTTCCAGACTTGCTAGGATGGATAGCGTCATTAGAACGGCACAGTGGATGGAATCCAGAGGAAAAACAAAGAAAGTGGCTATGACTTATGGGTTGAAAGTTATTTAACTTTAAATAACCTGTCTCTATTCTTGTCCTAAATGACAACATCAGTCTCAGAGGGTTAACTTGCATTTATGAAACTGCACTGGCAAACAATGATTTCTGGAAGTGTTCTTAGGCCCATGCAGTGATTTCCAGTACAGAATCTTGCCTTTTGTAAATGCCACCTGAGAGTCTGAAGACCAGAAGCAGCAAATACTGGCCTTTGGTCTAGCCCCTTGCATAAAGAGACTCCTTCAGATTCTTTGAGTCTTTTGATAATATTATGTACTGTAGCTGGTGGAATATTCAAAGTCTTCACAATTACACATCAAGAAGAATTTTCTGAAATTGTTCCACAATTTTTAGATGAAGCTCTTTGCAGACAGGTGAACCTCTGCTCATCTTTACCTCTGATAATTTCTCCCTCTCTAAATTCTTCTTTTATACCAGGTCACATCACTAACCAGTTGCAATTACACTTACTAGCTGTGAAATGCTCCTCCAGCTGTTTTTCACTAGTTCACATACTTCTCCAGTCTTTTGTTACCCCTTCCCAATTCTTTTAGACCCACTGCTGCCATCAGTTTCAAAATGTAGTAATATTTTCATGAAATAGTGAAATGGCTCATCTGATACATTTTTCTATTGTGAGTAAAATATGGGCTTATGGGAATTGCAAATCATTGCATTATGTTTTTATTCACATTTTAGACAGTGCACCAACTTTTTTGGAGTTGGGCCCCTAGGTAATGGAAAACATGACTTTGCTGCACCAAAGGAACATGCATGACAAAAGTGTGTTTTTTTTAGGTTTGTTAAATAACAAACGTAATGATTTTGGATATATAATAGTAGCAATATCATAGGTAATAGATTTTTATTTTAAGGATTGCTCAAATAATCCCTTGCGTGTAAACAAGTTGACCAAAACCTTTGATAAGATCCGTGTTTTTTCGGTTTCTTGTTGATCCGAAGAGCCAGTGGCAACAGCTGTCTTTCCAAATATCCAGCCACATGTACAGTGACGTGGTTAGCCCAGGATATTTCTAGAAGATGTTGGTTTTCACACAGAAACTAGAAACACAGACAGTCTCACATCCGTACTGGGAAAAACTTTCCAACCAAGGGAGTTTTAACAACTCAGATATTCTTAGAAGAAGGAGGACCCACATTCACTAAATAGCTCTGAAGATTAGCAAGCTCATCCTTCTTTTACACTACAACAGATTATTGTAGTTTAATCTTAACAGTCTTTACATCTCTGTCTGGAATGTGACTTATCTGCAGTGAAAACACTCTTCATCTTAGCTTTATCTTGGTGACTGGCTGATGGTGTTTTGATTTGACTAAGACGTGAGTTGGAGGTGTAAAACTACAACAGGATCTCTTTGTTTGACCCTATTGTCTCCTGATGGGCTAAGTAACTGATCCTAGTGTGTCTGTTTGTGTAAATGTGTATGTTTTTAGGATTAACTAAGGTGAAGTCTGGTCGCTTGGAGGTGTCCAGTGTCCCCTCTGGTGGGGCCGTGGTGTCTGCAGGCCCCAGATGGATGTCCTCTGTCTGGCTGCAAGCTAAAGGCAGCAGGTCTGATCGTAGTGATCCTTAACGCTCTGCATGTAACATGATACACAAATGTGCTGACTTAAGAACCAACATTTCACGCTTCACAGGGCCGGTACCCACTTGGATCATCTTGCTGCACACAGACATAGAAGGCACAAGGAATGGCTGTTGGGATATTGAAGCCTGTGTGCATTTGACAAAGACCATGTTGTTTTTTCCCCCTTCACTCCTCGACATCAAGGGCTTGTACCCAATTTCGTGGCTATCTCGAAAATCAAAGACAAACAAAAACACTCCCGCCTCCTTCCCCTCCTTCCATTCAAAGGGGTAAAGCGGAGAAGCAGAGAGGCAGAAAAACGACTGAAGAGAGGAAAAGCACTTGGAGGAGGGAGGTGGGCGTTTGAATACAGGCCTGGACAAGGCTGTCAAAAAGGGAGACGCAGAAGAAAGGAGGTGAATGAAAAGAGAGTGGATCTCCCAGAGACGTTCTCCTAAGACCTGAATTGAGTGTATGTGTTTACTCAGCCAGCTAATAACTCTGTACAGGGGGCATGGCCCCGCTCTATACACCACACACACACCATCAAGAGGAAGGGGATGAGATGTCAGTTCCAATTGCAGCTCGTTTAGAGAGTCTGAATGAATCTCACTCTCGTTCTGCCAAACTCAATGGCCTGTATAGGCTGGTGTTTTCCAAATTCCAGTAGGAAAAGAGAGGCTTAGTTTAACTCCCTATTCTTTAATTGTCCACACAACGACATAGCAGAGTGTGACTGGCTTTAGTATGATCACTGGGAGAAGATTAGGACTGCACACACAGACCTTACTCAGCTGTTGGTCTTGTGTGACAACGTGCGCCTGTGTTTATGTGGGCTAATCTACAGTATATGTTGCACCCAGCAGATTTAACTGCCTGCACTCTGGACTCTTTGACCTGGAGTTTAAATTTAATACCTAACATGGCATACACGTGCAGGTATGCCCTTTACAGTAGTGGTTCATGCATGCACAAATAAACAAAACATAAAGGAATGTCACTGATTCATTTTAAAAACAAAGACTTACCAAGGATGGAGACTTTGCTGAGGAACTCTTCATACATCTTCCTCTTCCTCAGTGTGCTGCCCTGAAAAACAATGAAAGGCAAAATAAACCATTAGACAACATTCTCACAGATCATTGGTTACTCCACACTTAATATAAAATAAGAATATTGATCTTCTAGAACAGAGGTGTCAAACTAAAGGCCTGGGGGCCAAATCAGGCCTGTGGCACCATTAAACCTGGCCAGCAAAATCAAATCATATTTTTAATATGACTGGCCGACAAAGATGAGGTCTGCAGATTTTCTATAGTATAAAAACTTAACCTTGATTTAAAATATCCTTGTTAAGTCTTTAAAATCTGAAAACAGTAAAAAAAAAAAAGAAAAAAAAGAAAAAAGAAATAGAATGTGAGAAAAGTTAATTTGTGTTTTCATTACATATTTTCAATTTTATGCAATCTCAGTAATGACTTAGACTTAGGATTTTGATTTTTTGCTTCATATTTTGACCTTTTCAGTTTATAATTTTAACTTTTTATCTCATATTTTGATCTCTTACATTCACAGTTTTAAGTTTTTAGTCATATTTTGACCTTTTCAACTAATGATTTTGAATTTTATCTCACATTTTGACCTTTTAATCTCATGATTTCAATCTTAATCTCATATTTGACATTTTAAACTAGAAATGTTAACTTTTTATCTTATAATCTGACCTCTAAAACCCATGATTTTGAATTTTATCTCATATGTCTCATATTTTGACTTTTAAAACTTAAGATTTCAAATTTTATCTCATATTTTGGCATTTATAAACTAATGTTTTGAATTTTATCTTGTATTTTGACCTTAAAAGCTCATGTTTTTGAATTGTATCTCATAATTTGGCCTTCAAAAACCATGATTTTTAATTTTATCTCATATTTTGACCTTTAAACAACATTATTTTTAATTGTAGTTTTGTTTTTTTACCTTTTAAACTAATAATTTTGACTTTTATCTCAGACTTTGAGCCTTCAAACTTATCATTTTGACTTTTTTATTTCAAGTTTCTTTACCATAATTCATTACTGGTGAAAATGAGGTTGACAGCTTATGGTTTGTAGTCCTAAACTCAGGATCTGGCCCCTGCTGTGACTGAGTTTGACACCCCTGGTCTACAACAATGATACTGAATCTGCAGCTCTCAAGCCACATACAGGTTCCAGGCTCACTAGAGACATCTCTGTAAGGGATATGAAGGCATAGACAGCATCAATGGAACAGTGCAACAGCTGGCTTCATAAGGAAAAACAGTTCAAAAGTTATTGAACTTCTAATACTTTGTGTCACTTCTAGTTGCACACGAAAATGTTGGTCTGGTAGAGTTTTTAACAAGTACATACAGAGAATAATGGATGTCAGGCTGGGTCCAAACTTTACTCCTGCTGTGGATTCTTGTTTGGTTCTTCTTTGCTGCTCTAAGAACAGTAGTCCCTGTGTGCACAGTTTTCAAGCAGCGAAGAACAACTGATTTCTGATTTATAATACTAACACAGCATAGGTAAATGAAGCAAAATGTAAAGTCAAACAAAATTGTATTGGGTCGGTTAATAAACACATTTACTTGATGATACCAATACCCACCCGTATTTCCAATCAGATTGTAACAGCTCTACTATATACTGTAGCATTTTGTCTCTTTGTTTTTCGGATATTTATTGCTGATTTTTTTAGATGTCTTGGTTCTTGAGACATCTCTGCTTTTCTTGGCATGAAATCTTTTCACTGAGGGACATCAAAGATTTCAGGGGCAGGCTGTCAAAAATTTTTAGAATTTTCAGGTGAACATGTGTGAAAACGACTTCTGATTAATTGTGCAGACATTTACTGTGCGTAGTTCATAAGGTCATGCATGGAGTGTAAGACTTGCGTGGTAATGCTCATTGCATGCGTGTGTCAGTGTGTGTGGCCCACCCCACCCACCAGGCATAGGGACTTTCCCCTCTGCCATGAACATCAGGTGCTTCCTGACAAGTCTGGACCCAGAGGACCCCTTTTCCTAATTGCATTGCTCCTTTCTTCCCTTCTTCAGTGTACAGTATCAGTCAGAGCGAGCAGGAACATAAAGAGGAGCGGAGAGAGTAAGGAGAGACAATCTCATCCACCCTGTGTCTGCCTCTGCATATGGAAATGATATATTGAGGCCAGGGATGTCTTTAGTGCATAAGTGCCTGAGTGCTGCTGCTGCTGCCTCTAATTTTATATAATTTCGCATTTTGTCTTAAAGGGAGAGAAAATGTTCCCAAGTGAGCCAACATAAAACTCAACATCATAAACAACTTGATTAAAGGAATTCTAAGATGCATCGCCTCCCTCCTAGATAACTGATTTGTGTGTCAGCGTGTGTATGCGAAGCATGCAGTCTGTTTTTAGTTCTGCCACTTATGTTTTGTTGCTGTCTTTGTAGTGATGAAACTTCATGCTCATTGAGCAAGCAAATACAAACACTCACACATGTATACTCTACCTCAAACACTCTCGCATGCACATAAACACACAGCACAGAGATGTTAAGTTAGTCTCTGGATCTCTTGGCTTGCTGAGCTTAAAGGCTTACTATGCGTAAATAACATAACATTACATTACACAGCAGGTTTTATTTATACCACTGGTGTGAGAAGGGCCGGGTGGGCCAGAGTCATGTCAACAAAGAAGTATACCAATGTGGAAGGAATGAAAATAATACTTTTCTAAATTTGTGATGCTAACATTTCAAGCTATGATACTTTTTCAGGGCACATATTTTTGTCTTTGCATTTTTAAGATCCTGATCCTTCATATCTTCTTGGGAGGGCGTTAGCATATGTTTCATGTGCAGAACTCCCTACTCCTTTAATTCCTAATGTGTTCACTCCTCCTGCAGTCAAAGATGAACCAGCCTCTGTGTCTGCTTGCTGTCTTTGAGGTAGAATCATCAAAGAGTTGAGGTGTGGAGCAAAGCCAGACTAAAGCAACCGTACCTTACACTCCATCCCCATCACCTTCATCTCTGTCCAAACACATACACACCTTCACATCCCTCCTCAATTCTTGGTATCATTTCTCCTAGTCTCCTATCATCTTGTGCTTTGTTTGTTGACAAGGGCCTGTCATTTCGTTAATGGCTTTGTCTGTAACCATGTGTGTGTAAATACCAAGATGACATGATAAGGTGTGCATTGTTTGACTGGTGGCTACACAATGGAGGGAGTGTATTTATCACAGGGAATGATGTTACTGTATTTACTAAATGCACTCCTGGATAATGATTAAAGGAAGATGTGCAGGGTAAGGTGGTTCTGAAGAGGTGGCTCAGCTCTGATTTAAATGCCAGTATCACTGAAGGGGGAATCATTTAGAGTTGAACATAACATGCAAACAAACAATGTATGTGCTCAAAATTACTTTAATTAAACTGTTGCTCAGTGAGCCCTTCTACATGGCCTGATATTTGGAAAACTGTATACAAATATTGAGCATATAGCATTATTTAAGGCAAGCTACAGATTCAAGCGCTGCCATATAACTGAGATCAGCTTCTCTTACGCAAGCCCTACGGTCAGGTGACTCTCTCTATGCTTGCTATTGGCTAATCACAATTATGCTGCCATATTTAACCTGCTCAAGTCACTTTTTGCAACCCTCCCCCACCCTAGCTCCTTTTTTATTCTACTTATGACTTAATCTGCGTCATTCTGTTGTTCGTGATGCCTGCCCTTCTCTGGGTTTCTTGATGCTTCTCTTCTTGCCCCAGGCTTGCCTTGTAGGTACAGGAAAGGCAGGAATGTATGCTGTTCCTGCTTGGAAGAGGGGGATCAAAGCAGGAACCCTAAAAAATCTACTAACTCTTACAACTTGTAAAAGCGATGCTATGGAGAACAGCTTTCACCTGTGAGTTACTCTGATGACCACTCAACAGTCACAGAGAGTCAGAAATATACCTTTTATTTAACAAGCACCTTAGTCTTGCTTAATGTAAAATATCATCCACTGTCGCTTACGAAAAACAGTTAGAAACTTCACTTTGGGAAAAGCCTCACCTCATTTGCACAATTGCACCAACTAATCTATTAACTGTAACTTAAATCACTGCAGTTAAATGCCTCACCTCATATCAATATTCACACTTATTGTTCTACTTACTGTACTAATTACTAATCTATCTTATTTACCATACTCAAATGCTGTATCTATTCACTGTAACTCAAAGGCCGTAAGATCTCTCTTGGTGGTATAATGCCTCACCTCATATGCATATTTGCACTAATTAATCTACCTGTAGTACTAATAAATGAAGCCTAGCATTACTTCATACACCCTACCGTGATCAGATGATAGCCAGCTGATCCCAATTATTACCTCAGAGCTCTCACAGCCAATCACACCATTTTCTCTCAACACAGCAGTGTATCTAAATATGACGTACTTCTCACTAATCCCTGCTTGCATTAATGCTAATGCACCATGCTGCAGCTGCAGGCAAAGCTTAACCTCCTCCACCCTAGCCTCCTCCTTTATAGCTTAAATGTTGTTGCACTCTCATACTCAGATTCATGCTACTATGGATTAACTGCTTTTGAACTAATTTTTAATTTATGCATTGTCATAAATGTATCTATCTATATGAGGGGTTTTAGCCACGTGCTTCCTGGAAAGTCAAAGCATGCTACTCGATGAACCCAGGGAGCATCTTTTGAGCAGAGCCTTCCCTGCATAGTAAAACTGTTTATCCATTTTGCAATAAAGTTGTAAAATGCATGTTGAGAGTGTTTCTGACCAAACTCATTTCTGCAAGTATTTTATCGTTTCACTGTAACTGTACTATATACTTACATTGCACTATTCAACTATTTTAAATGATCTTATCTACCTTATGTAAATCTGCCTACATCCTTGCATGTTTTATACTCTGATCATGTCTTGTCAGCATCCTTGAACCCTTTGCATATCTTGTAACCATACCATCAGTGCTTATGGACTTGTATATACTAGAAACTAGAATGGCCGTCTGAGGCGGCAGACCCACACCTAAGCAGCGCCACCGAGGAACTCATGCTCCCATTGATTACTATGGTGTTCAAAATTCGAAGTGCGAGAAAAACCGAACAGGTGCGCTGATCATCACCAAAATTTAATCAATTCTTCTCTGTCACTATCTCAATATTCCCTGAAAGTTTGGTGAAGATCCGACTTTCCGTTCTAGAGTTATCTTGTACATATACAAACAAAGAAACAACAAACAAACAAAGATTCGTAACCCTTTACATAACCCCCTGCCGATTTCATCGGCGTGGGTAATAAAATCTACAGGGCTTGATTTGGGCTTCATTTTTTTAATACCTTATTCAGTAAATTTAGTTTTTGCATTTAATGTTTAATCCCTGTACACTGATAGCAAAGCTAACCTGCAATTTCTTAATGCATAAGCATTATTGGCCAATAAAGCTGAATCTGATTCTAGTTCCTCTTGAGTCCTTTCGATTTACTGATCAAAAGCTGAGACCTAATGTGCATGCGTTTACATATTTTTGATGTGTGCTGTAAGGTTTTCTTGTATTTTCTCTGGTTCCCAGACTTCAATAAGTGTGTTTCTATTTTAAAAGGACAATGTGACACACAACAATGTTAAATTAATTATGACCAAAAATGCAGCAATGTGAGGATTTCTCACATTTTACATGAAAAAAACATTTGTCATCTTAGCCTAAAACTTTTTGGAAAATTCTTTCCAATCTTGCATTCTGTAAGTATTTGAATTCCAACCATTAAAATAAATCAAAGATTTTAAAATGGATAAACAAAATGCATCAGAGTTCATGACAGGCAGTTTTCACTTTAGAGGAATTTAGTAGCTGGAATAATGCTTGTACAAAACAGTTAAATGTAATATAACTTGTTTTAGCAACTGTATAAACAAACAGAATGAAAATAAATTATTTAGAAAAGTTTTTCATTCAGTGAGTGTCGAGTCTCTGGATACTAGAAAAAAAAGCAGGACAGGAGAGAGCAAATGAGCAAAAATTAAACTGATGGTAGCTGCCACACACCCTCTCAGGCCTCTGACTAACTAGCTGCAGACACTCAGCATAATTTCACTGGGAAACACACACACAAACTAAGACACAAAGAGAGCTCTCATTGTTTTGGCCTAAGATGTTGCCAGAATACCACACTTTATAAAAACAGCTTTACAAATCATTGATGGCAGTAATTAACTACAGGTTCACATAATTGGAT
The DNA here is from genome assembly GCF_018320785.1 of Cheilinus undulatus. NCBI lineage: Eukaryota > Metazoa > Chordata > Actinopteri > Labriformes > Labridae > Cheilinus > Cheilinus undulatus. The sequence goes on along the minus strand of NC_054885.1, from coordinate 32,308,222 downwards.
TCTGCTTCACTTTGCACCCCCTTCCTGCTGCTGCTGCTGGAAGAGACGAAGGAATGAGAGCTGGAGAGAGAGAGGGAATCTTCTAAAAGAAAGGTTACCAGGGCAGTCTGTGCCCTCAGTTTAACAATGTGCTGAAGAGGTGAGATGAGTGCTGGGCAGGCCTGTGCCAACTTTACACTGAGCTGAAAGGTCCAAAAACAAGTTTCCCGCCGAGGAAGGCTTAGGTGTGCACAGAGGTCATGAAGGTTAACTGGGTGCCATCTTATTTAGTTGTAGAGTGTTAAGAACAATGAAGACTCTTGTGGGCACACTCAAAGTTATCATTTTTTCTAATTCCAGCAGCACTCAAGATGTGCATGTGTATGAATCAGTATGACAGCTGGGGCAGAGCACCTTGTGTTTCCAGTTTAAACATTTAGACATTCCTGATAGATAAGCTGCTGAAGAGGGACGAGTGTGTTGAGGCAGTAGGGTTGACCCTCTCTCTCTCCTCGACTTCACTCCCTTTTTGCCACTGTCTCTGTCTAGCAGCAGATGTAAGGAGGCATTCAAGAAGAAGCATATATGGAGGTGGGTTTTGTTTGAGTAAGCGACTTGATGAATAGAAAGGGGAAATTTACTTCTAGAACAAGAGCTGCAAAAACAGTGGGTGGTCAGAAAGGCTGGCTCAGACTACGCAATTTTTTTAGTTGTTCATGACGGTACCAACAGACTATGCAACTAAAAGCTGAGACTGTGTGATTCTGACTGCTGATCAGTCACAGCTGTCTGAATCGAGTAATTGCAGCTCGACTCAATCTGTCTGATGATGCTGCCTGCATTTCAGACAACTGGTTGCAGGATGGTGCAAGTATATAAATAAGAAAGAGCGAAATATAAATCTCATTTTGAAAGGCTATAAATGCCTATTTTGTTTGATAAAGTCATGCTAGGAATTTTGGACATTATTACATCTAAGTTTTCACAGGAAACTTCAACCCATGAAGACTCTTGTCTCCTCCGCTAGCTTAGAACGTTGCAGAACAGCCTATCGCAAGAAGTTGCAAGTTTCAACTTGTCTTATTGCGAATCTTTGGTCTAAACTGAGCTTATCAAGATATGCAGGAAGACAGTGTCTTACCATGAGGATGCGGCGGTAGCTGTCCCTGTCGATGCCCCACAGCTTCAGGTCAGTCTTGGCCTTGACAGTCGCAGCTCTGGGAGTCCCATAGATAAGAGCCAGCTCTCCAAAACTGCCACCCTCTCCGATACTGGTCACCCACTCCCCGTTCACGTACACCTGCAGGCAGGAAGAAACAGCAATGGAGAAATTGTTAGAAAATGTTGAAAACTTCTGAAGAATGTCAGTCATCCCTTGGTAATCTGTGCTGAATTTCTTTTTTTGATACATTTTAACTTCACACCCTCAGACACCTTTCACAACCCGTATAACCCCCCTCCTCAGTTTCCAGGTTGTTTGATATGCTCACAAGGTTTGTCTCTAAGCATTTGATCCCCACTGAGACTTCAAATGAGACCTTCTAAAAAGTCTTCTATCCCTTCTATCTCAATCCACCCCTTTTATTTTCCTCTGTCTTTTCTTGTTCAGACCTTTCCTTTGATTTAGGGGTAATGGAGGACAGAAAGCCCTGGTAGATATTGTGGATCTATACTCAGATCTACAGGCACTCACATGCTTGTTTCTCAACTCACAGCTCTATTTAGGCCAGCCACTATAGCTCTTCAGACAATACAACCGCATTTAGGCTCATCCAGGCTCTCCCTGGGGCCGTTAGGGTTTCACCTGTCGACACACTATCCACTATGTTGCTGACTTAATAACACAGAGAGAAAGGAGGAGAGAGAGGGAGGGAGTATTTCTTCTGTGGCTGTGGAGTGCCAATATTGTTGCAAGCCATTATCCAAGGCTCAGGGTTGACCACAGGGGAGTCATCCTTCTCTACAAACTTGGGTGGCTTCAAATAGAAGCACAGGGGTTACGTCAAGCTTAGAGGAACAATAAGAATGTTGCTCAAGTGTTACATCAGTACATACAGGTCCAAGTAGTTTTTACTGCATATTTTATCTTATTATACATGTATTGAACTACCTAGTCTTTGTTACACCTGCACAATACTAGATTGCAATGTTCAAAATTCCATTTTTAAAAGATACATTGAATATATAAGCATTAATATAAACGTGAACTCACAATTTTCATAAATGTTAATATATGTGTTTTGAAGGTTTTTTTTGTTTTTTTTGCTTTTATGATTTTTTTGAAAGAGGTTAGTATAGTGAGCAGCATAGGAAATAAGGATGACAGAGCAGTGAATGACATGGAGCAAAGTGCTGCAGGATGAACTTGAACCCAATTACTTAAAAAACAAAAGATTCTTTAATCAGCACCCAGGACATAACTTCCAGAGCAGTAGTTTAAAGGGCACATATTTTACCCTTTTAAGACAAGTTTATATTGTCTCAGAGGTCCCCGAAACACGCCTGTGAAGTTTGTTGCTGAAAAAACACTCCAGTATAGGATTTTGGCATGTCTAAAAAACCTCTCTGTTTCAGCCCTGCTCAGAATGAGCTGTTTCTGTGGCTTTAAATGTTGCTGGGCTGTCTGACCCCGCCCCTGACTCCACCCCTCTCAGGAAATGGATGTGGCTTAATGGATGAAGCCTTCCTGATCCACCTCTTAGCTGTCAACTCTGAGAGGAAGATCACTTCTTCTAAGTGGGGAGGGCCAACCAAAACTCGGGGTGGGACTAACTCCCCACATGACATCATGAGGAAAAAATCTGAGAATGGCTTGTTTCAGCACACATTCTCTGAAAGGTGGAGAAAGAGAGGGGGGAGGGACTGGATTTTTCTGGTACTTGAGGGGATTGTGGACAGGCCAGGGGCACATATTTTTGTTAGAACAGCCTGAAAAAGTGAATTTTGCATAATATGTCCCCTTTAAACTGGTCTTGAAAACAAAATGGGGCTTTTTGGCCATCAGAAATTTTCCAGCAAGACAATGACCCTAAGCATACAGCAAAAGCTACACAGAAATAGTTTAAAGACAACAAGATGAAGGTTCTGGAGTGGCCCAAACAAAGCCTAGACCTCAATCCAAATAGAGGATTTGTGGCTAGACTTGAAAAGGGCTGTTCACACCTGATTGTCTTGCAACCTGACAGAGCTTGAGCAGTTTTGCAAAGAAGAATGGAGTAAAAATCCGTGTTCAGATGTGCAAGTCTGATTGAGACCTATCCACACAGACACAGTGCTGTGGAAATCAATGGTGGATCTACCAAATACTGACTTGAAGGGGGTTGACACATTTTTAATATAAGGGGAAAACAACTTTATCACAACATAACAGGAGAAATAAGTCAGGATCTCAAGAAAACCATAAAATTGTATCTGATATATAATTGAGTAAAATAAATATAGGCTGTGGATGTTTGTCTGCCCAATGCTTTTGTATTTCAAAGACTTTTTCCACTTTTTCTTTTACAAGATGTGCACTTGCCACCCACTGAAGGCATGTCCATGACCTACTTTTAGGTCTCGACATGCTAAGTGACAAACTTTGTGAATTTTTTTTTCTTATTTATTGCAATAAAGCTAGACTCTTGTTTTTTTTTTCATAACTGATTATGCAGCCCTCCTGCCTACTCTAAAAAGCTCCTGTCAAACACCTTCTGGGTGGTTAGATCTGTTTCAAATGCTTAAACAAGCAGCATTACATCTTAACTACATGATGTATGCAAGAGTGAAGCTGCACGATGTAAGATCAAGCCTGCAGAAAAGGTGGTCCATGGGGGCTGAATTGGAAACACTTGACTGTATTGAGTCAGAGCTATGCAGAGGGTAAAATGGAGTTCATGATGAGACAATTCAAATCTTGAACAATGCATTCTGTCCCACAGCTGTCACTGAAACTTCTCTTTGTTGGCTGGCGGTAATTAAGATGCAACAAATCATAAGCACTGAAAGGTAGATGAGCAGACAGTGTTGCTATGTATTTCTGTTTGTAGTTACTCTGTTTTTATGCAGTTTCTCATGAGCTGTGACAGAGATAGCCTGGCTCTATCCATTTACTGTATAGCCACATTAAATTTTTTAATCCCACTTTCACTCAAACAATAATGACAAAAAGCTTTAATCTTATAATAATTACCTGTGTTTTGGCTAAAGGATTTAAGCTAATTATTTAAAGTCAGAAAATGTCAGAGATCACCACAAGTAAGAGATAATCTTTTAGCAGATATAAGCAGTGAACAAACATTTGGCAACTGGACTAAAACACATCATATAAATATGATTTTACTTTATTCCATGTACTAGTAATGCATGGTTCTCCAAATAATTTAGCCTAACACTGTGTTCAAACAGCATGCAAGCATTGACCTTTTCTTGCGTTGCATCACGTCACGTTGCATGGTATTGCTTTCCCCACTGCATCAAAAGCCAAAACTCTCTACTCTGTGACTTTCAGGCTCTAGCTGTTCATTGTAAGACATCTAGCAATTATTCTTGGAATGCAGACAAACAAAACTGTCATACTTTCTATCAATGAGCCTTAAATATTAAAATATTCCTGTTGGGCATTCCTGAACCCTTGTCATCTACCTCTTTGATTAATCCTCACCCATTGAGTTTGTCATTGACCTCCACTCACATCAGTTGTAGTTAGGACATGGTGTCAGAGTCAAAATGCACAAAGGGCGTGAACATCTGCACGATTGTCATACCTTCCACCACACTTTTAAAAGCGAATAAGTAACGGAGTAATATGGAACTTAAAAAAAAAATAAATCCTGTGTTAGGGTCATACAAAAATTAAATAAAGCAAAACCCTAAAAGAAATGTAGGTGTGGAAGGTGGTCAAGATAGGTAGACCAGGCAAACTTTTTCAATAGCAAACTTTGCTTGCTCTTAGTAAATAATGACAAATGTAATTTTGTGTAAAATTTTCATGAGGTTCATCCAGACAGATAATTTGCGCTGACCAGACTCTAGGCTCAGGTGAATAAAAGTTGAGTTTTAGTTTCTTAAAAAATGTAAACACTTTTGTCACCTTTCAACTCATAAGGGTGTAATACAATCATAAATCTATATTTGTTTGAATGCCAAATAGAATGGAACAAAGTGAAAAATTTTACATCAGATTAGATTAGACTCAAATTAGATTCAATATCTAATTACAAATTGCATTTTTTCATCATAGTCTTCATGCGTTTTGGAATGAAAGCGTTATAATTTCTTTAGTGCTGCACCCATATAAACACAGGCCAACGTCAGTAAGTGAATAAGTCTGGGTACAGACATGATGGGGTGTTTACATCAGTGGCAGCAGTTGTCATCTTCCCGGCAGTTTATGGGCTGCCAGCTGATTTACATCCATGTCTAATGAGAGACATCTTGACACTTTAATAAGTGTGGAGATGTCGCTACACTTATTAAAGTATTGGCACTGAGCTTGAAGTAGTTTAGTGACTGAGCTGTGGCTGGGAGGCAGCTTGTAGACATAGAAAGGATGGTAGGCTGGGGTTACGTAGATGCAGACGAGCACTGGGGTGAGGACAAGGATGAGATCTTTCAAAAACTATGATAGGATCTTGGCTGTGAAAAATGCCTTGAACCTGAAGAAACCATTGGTAAACACAGAGGCTAAGTCAGCAAGCCAGATGATAAAGACACAAAGTGATGCTGCAGCTGATGGACCTAGCAAGTGAGCAACAAACATCTTACATAATGGCGCCATAGACATGACAGTTGGGTCATGACTGATTAACGGAGGCTGGTCTTTGGGTGTGAGGCCCCTGATTTCCTTCACTGTCCGCTTTCCTGACTGCTCCAGGTGGCAAAATGAAGGGCACATAAATAAACCTTCATATATAAACTTTTCAAATTTCAGCCTTCAATCTGCTGCTACTGCAATCTAACTTTGTCTCTGAAGTTGAAGTAACAGCTTAGGGATGGATAGGACCAACCTGGGGAAAACAGACCTAGTAGAACAGCTAAACTGAGTGCTTTCAACACTATCTGCTTGAAAGAGACAAGCAGGAGATTGATTAGATAAGCACTGACAACAAAAAACAAAGTGTCTCTCTAAAAACCCTGGATTGCGAGAGCAGGATTGTGATAAGATAAAACAAGTGATCTCAAAAGGAACTTCCCAACGATGACAATATTTAGATAACAGGCTAAAACACATCATGCAGTGGAAATAAGGGAATATCCACAACGATGTCCATCATTCCTGCAGCGATGTGGATGTTCTCTGCTTAACCCTTTACTGAGTTTCATGTCTTGAAGCATTGATTAGTTGTATAGATGTGTTTTCAACACGTTTTAAAATTCAGCAATAGCCAATGAATGCTTGTCAGAAATGTTACCATTCAATATAATGCAGGTCAATGCCATAATTTGTAATACTCAGGTGTTGCACAGTCCTCCATCATGGCACCATCTCTATATTTCTACACTTTGTCTCTCTACCAAGCTTGCCAACCTGTTTATCTCTGTAAGCCACCGTCTCAGCGCTCACTTTAGTAAGCTGATAGGGCCATTTCCTGTTTAACTTTCCATCAGCTCCTGTTTTATCTCTCCACTTAACTCTATCGCTCTTTGTCAGGCTTACTAAGACAAAAGATGTTCTCAGTTTGGCTGCCCTAACATTACGCTGGAAAGCGTCACGTAGAGATTGTCATCTTGGTGGAACTGAACTTTGAAGAAAACAAAACATGGGGGCAATCCAATACAGCCTGTCTATTGTTAGTGAGTATCATTGTCTTAACATGAGAGGAGGAGAGAGGATTTTCCCACTGAGTCACAATCCTTGTGAAAAGCTTCCGAAAGGTCAATAAATAGTACTGGCACACTTTATAATAGAGCACTCTACAGTTGTGATTGTTTAATCAAATGAACAATCAAAAGAGACTGCTTATTTAAAAAATGGTGGATTGTTTGTGTGTGCTTGTGTTTCCACTTACATCCACTTCACCTTGGTCAATCACATAGAAGTTGTCTCCTTCATCGCCTGGAGGGAAAAGAAAAGAAGGTGTGAGATGACAGGAAAAAGCAGGAACTGGAGCAGGAAAGCCTACTTCCCCTAACTTCCACCTCCTGCTTGGTTTAAAGGGTATTAAAACCTAAATGATTTTATCAAGCGATATCAATCATCAGTAACAAACCTTTAAAAAAGCCCTTTGTGAGCAGGAGGAAAAATATATTAAAGAAATGGCTAGTATTCTTCTTTAGAACCCACAGAGGAAAACATGCTATCACACCCTTCCCCTAATAGTTAAATCTGTCAACTTCCACCTCTTCTCCTTTGGAAAACTGCTTATTTTTTGTCTTTTATCAGTATTTTGGGTCTTCCAAAGCTTTAGGGCAGGCCCAGTGTCAGAGATGCCTCTGCCTCCTCCACAATGCATATTTCAATGCGACTGCCAATAAACTATCAGCAACAGCAGTACTCATTACAGCTGCTTGTGTAGTTCAATAGTGGAAACTCTGAAACAGAGGTGCCTGAGCATGTCCACTTAAAACAAATCAGTATGAAGGTAAAGGGAAAATTATAAGATATCAGTAAGACTGTTGGATTTATTTTGGTTGAGAACTTGCCACTCTATTCATAAAATATACAGAAAACATTTAGAAAAAAGTGCTGCCTATGTGAGTTACACTTCTTCTCATAAAGAAGACAATAGGTCAATTCCAGACCTTAACCACTAGTTGGTAAATTAACATAGGTTTGGTTAAAATAGCTTTTTTCAGAGAGTATGATCAGCAAAACACACAACATTTCAAATTATGCTGCAATAGCATAAAACAGGAGAAAACAGTTAAGCTAGCCCTTTCTAAGGGTAAAAAAATCTCCCTACTGGGCCTCTACATCTTACAACCATAATATGCAGCCTGTCTGTCTGTATTGATATGTATGCCACACTGTTGCTTCAATTGTCCTTAAAACCTCTTAGAAGAAGACTTCTTGGATGAACTGGTGCAAAACTGGTGCAATCAAAAAATCCTAAATATGAACAAATTTTCTATAAAATCCAAAATTGTTGTGCCTTTTGCTTCAGTTTGCCCCCTTCCTGTCATATAACACATACAGTCCCTCTGCCATGATGCTGAAGAGGAGACAGCCTTTGCTTTCAAATATACACGTAGTAAAAATCAGAAACTACACCGCGCTCATGAGTCTGGTTTTTCTTTAGAACTGAGAGAGAGGTGACAGAGCTGGAAATGAATGTCTGAGAAAAACTAAAGAACATTTTCATCTCATTTTAGTCATCTTGATGAAAACTAAACGTACTTTTAGTCAGTTTTAGTCATCAAAGTTCTGTTTTTGGCTAGTCTTGGTCTAGTCTTTTCATGGGAAAAACTGTTGACAAACATTATTAGTCATAGCTTTAGTCAACAAAATTACCACTGCAGCAGAACTTGTTGGTGGATCAAACTCATGCCAAGGCCGGTCAGGGAAAGTGTAAAAAACATCCACTCCGTCAAGAGAAGCTTTCAGAGCTGTTATTTGCTCTTTTTTAACAGATCAATTTTGTCTCGTTTTGATTAAAAAAACTGCCACTATACTATAGCTACATCCAAGCTAAATGCTAAACTGGCAGCAGCCATTGCCATTGGCTTCCAGTGCAACAAGTCCACACCCCAGGGTTACGCCTCATTCTCCTCAAATAACATTGATTGGTCTGGTCTGTTCTCAGACCTGGCATAATAATTTCAGACTGGAGTTTTGCAATATGGATTTACCTGTTAACAGACATGGAATTCTTACTGCAAATAAACCACACTGGAGCTAAAAAATGGGGACCAAACCCCCTCTTTTTATGTGTTCTCCATAAAGTTGTTTGATTTGCACCAGGGTTCAACTGAATGCTTACACACCAGATAAAACAAGTCACACTAACTTGGCAAATGGACCCAGGTTTTATCTTCTAACCAAACCAAACAGGTTAAGTCTGAAAAAACCTTCACTTAGTCTGTGATTGGAATTGTCTATTGGTCATGAAAAAAAAAACATCTTTATGCTCCTCATAAGTGAAAGGTATTCCAAAAAGTCTCCTTGTCAGAGTGGAATATGTAGCTTTTTAGGCTACAATTGAGTTCATATATTAGCTAGTTGATTGGCAGCTATATATGTGAGGATGTCAATGCAAAATGTCTGCTTTGCTCACTGGATCTTGGTTGTGTCACTGATAAGAGGATTCTGAGCTTTTACAGCAGATCCACACCTTTAAAGTAAGTCATGGGATCTGGTTGGTCAATGTCTGCTAAAAGCGTCTAGTCTGAAGATAAGGCTGAAAAATGGAGCGTTCCTTTAATTATGCTATCCGTTACATAGGGCTAAAGGGAAATGATTAAGGAGGACTGACAGCCACATACATGAGCACAGAGAAGCCCTCCCTGCAGCGACCTCTTACAATAAGAAATAAATACAACTCCATTCAGAGGCAAAAGAGTGGGCAACGAGGCATGAGTATACATGACAAAAGTATGCCTGTGTATGCATTCTGTATGTACCAAATGAAGGCGTGCATGACTGTGTGTATAAGTTCACCTGAAGAGTTGAAAGGCTGAGAGCGCCCTGTGTGTAAAGTTCACAGGAGTTCACATGGCTAATTAATACTGAGAGGAGAGAGCTCGTTAATCATACAGCTCTATTTGTCACACAAAACGCTCCTTGTCTGTCTGATGGTCTGTCCCAGAGGAGACCCCAGGCAGTCACACACTCTCAGAGACACACATACAACCTGCTTCAACCTGGCCCTCTGCTATCTGCCTCTCTCTGTCTCTGCCTCTCTCTCTTTCATCTCATCTATCTCTTTCAATTCCCTCTCACTCTGTCTTTCTTTTCTTCTACTCTTCCTGTCTTTTATCACTTTGGTGCTTGAGTCTTTGTTTTGCGCCTTTCCAATCCCCCTGTGCCTGAGAGTGCAAGCAAATATTTGAATAGTGCATGCGTTCACACATAGGTGCACACACGCAGGGCAGTGTTTTCAGTGTGGCCTTGTTTCAACACAAGGTAATTATCACACACTGTTAAGGTTCTTTGGCTTCACTCAAAAGAAAAACATCCTCAGCCTATAAGGTGTTCAAAACAGACAATTCTGCTCCTACATAACACTGAATATGAGCATCTTTAAAAAACTGATTTTATGTTGTATTTTACCCTTCGCTGGCTCTCTGATCGGTCTGCAGCTTTGAGTTAGACTATGTAATTCCCATAGAATGATACTTTACTTGGATGACAGGGGTGGCTTAGGGGTTAATCTCACCCAAGCTTCTTTGGTAGGTTTATTTTCTACTAAACTAAATAATGAATGTGGACAACCACACTGAAAATTCATCCCACTGAACACTTACTTATGCTTAAATGTGCAGATGCATCAATTGTTAAAATCAGGGCTGATGCTGATAAATCAATGAGGGCTGGGCCTCAGGGACAAGGAAATAAATTTACTATTTATTTAATAACAAAGACAAAATAATAAATCAAGGGTATTACAGTGGAACTATGTCTATGCTTCATTTGCATACCATTGAAGAATGTAATGACAGTTAATTCTTCCTCTGTTTAAATACCACTCGGGCTGCAAAGTCGATAACTCCAGGCTGTGTCTAAATAGTGTGTGATGGGTCTGCAGCAAGGCTGAGTTTTTGAAGCAGCACAGTAGTGCAGACATTTGCAATGACATCAGCTCTGTACTGTATATACTGTATAACACACTCTGTAGTACAATGTACTGTATATATAACAATGGGCTTTCTGGGGCTGGGGGCCCTGCAAGCTAGCTAGACTTATTATCACCAAATTAGGACTGATAATCTGGGATGTTGTCTCAGAGTATGCAGGAGGGGCTGAATCCGTATGTGATCCAGTCTGTGTCTAAAACTCAATAGTTTTTAGGCATTTAATACAGAAGAGACAGTGTGATTGATTGTCTTTATCCTCAGTGTAGCCTTCATGATGTCACAGTAGTTTACACCAAAGTTTTTCTTGGATGGGCACATGTCAAAACGTGCATTTTTACTGATTAAACATCAGGCCCTATCTGCTTTTGGAAGGATATTCAGTGAGGACTAGTGTAAAGTTTCAGCCTGGCTCTCTTTAGCTCTATGTTCCTTCTAAGTCTAGAGATGTCTAGAAGGCACAGATGACTGTGAATGGGCAAAGAGGGACCTGACATCTGGTCCAGCCAGGGGGAATGTGTCAGTGGGGCATTGAAGAGTAAAAGGGAGGGGAAAAAGCAATGGAAGGATAAAATGAACACAAGTAGTGGCAGTGCAGTAAGTGCATGCTTTGATATAAATAGTATATTTTTAGTGATGCCATGGCATCCTGCTAAAACAGCACCCTGATTATTTGGCATTGTTAAGATGTCTAAATGAGCTTGCAAACAGGGCTGGGACTATACAGAGTTTCAAAGATATATTGGCACATTTCCATAGGGTAAGACAGTGTTGTTAATATCAATCAACGTTATGTTGATGTTAATGTGATTTTTATATAATTTCTTTTTTGCTGTGTGCCAGTGAAGTATTTCAAAGGGGGATGTGTCCAAACAATGGCATAAGAAACAGCCTCTTTGAATCATGAAGGTTTCATTTCAAATACCAGATTTCTTTATTTGGATGATTGAGTCACTACTTGGAACTCATAAAAAGACTCAAGACTTAAAAATCAAATTTAATCAGTTTGTACCTTGACAATAACACCAACTTACTACAGATCAGAAGGTTGAGTCTTTACAACATCAGTAATACATGGTATTTTTACCTTTCATGCAAGAGATAAGCTGAGTTCATTACATCAGTGCAACAAAGATTTTCTCCAGCATGTTTTAAGAATAAAGCAGTTGATATTTTAGTTTTGGCATCCTGAACAAAATTCAATATACTTTGGTCACATTATTAACATTAGGGGTGTAACGGTACAGAAAAATTTCGGTTCGGTACGTACCTCGGTGTTGAAGTTTATACCCATCCTTTAAAAACCAAAATTTCCCAGCCAACTTGAACGCATCATCATACTACTGTGCGTTAGCTTGTTAAATATGTTAATTAGCATCTTTCCTGCCAATTTCAACACAGACTCCAGCACTGGATTACTTTTTTAATCAATGGGACCTACTACAAAGTTTGGGAGAACTTTTCACAGCCCATCTCTGCGGATAAAAAGGTTAGAGCCGTGTCAAATCTGAGGATAACTTTACCTAGGACGCAGCTGCAGAGTCCGTCTCTCCCTCCTCCAAGGCTGACATATGAAGGTAAAATTGATTTGATTCACAGAGCCAGAGCACCATTGTTATAATAAAAACGATCTTAAAGAATAGAAATTTATAACTGGCTGGTAAGACTTTGCTGTTCCTACTCTTTACTGTGACATTCTTGTTTGAGTGGAGCTTTTTCAAATGCTTTGATTGGTCCGCTGGACGACGTGCCTTTAGCGACACAGCTGCAGTATAGTGTCAGAGCTGTTGTTGTTGTCTTTGTCCACTGTTGTATTTTACTGGGAAACAAAGTGTTCCTAAACAGGACACTTTTATCTGGAAATATTCAGACTGTTGCTGTCATTTGCTGTGGTTGTGTTGTTTGCAGGACAGTGTGTTGATCTCTGGTTTTCCGTCTGTATGTGAGCTTGGCTCCACATGTATTTGTTCGGTACACGTCTGTACCGTACCGAGAGGCCCATACCGAATCAGTTCGGTACAAATACACGTACCTTTATACCCCTAATTAACATGGTACAATGATAACAGACATTGGGATTATTACTTGCTCTATTGCATTTAGACTTCTTAAATATTATATGTTTCGCATTTGTAGAGTATAACAGAGTCTGCTCTGCACAGTTCATGCAACCAGATAACTCCCAGGAATACTGGCTTTCTAATTTGTAGAGCTGTTGTCAAGTTTTTCTGTGACTAGCATTGCTGTGTATAAGCTGTGACAATTGAGGTGTCTGCTGAAGTGTATTATTTATGACTACAGTGTCTAATCTATATTCACCCTCACCCAGCCTGTTTGTACTTTGTGCTACAGCATATACGTAATACAAAGGATAGCTTGGGTTGTCCTTTGCACTTAGTGTGACAATACATAACTATTCCACCTTCAAGTATCAGTTTTAAAGTCATTCCAACAGTATATTAACTCTGGACGGGAGGAATGACATCTTCCACACAGAGCTCCAGTTGCACGCATGTTGTGGTTCTCTTGCTCTAACAGCGTATGACTTTAAAGGAGTAGTTCATACACCAACCTTCAGCTAAAAAGAAGCCAGTTGGCCTATCTCAGTACTGTTTGATTCAGTGGCTGAGAAACAGTAGAGAATTGAGACAGTTGAAGTTGTAAGAGAAGATCAGAGACAGACTAAGCAAGAGGCTTAACTACAGTAAATATTAGACAAGCTTTTGCACAGCGGAGAGAACTTTTTTAAGCAGTAGGCTGAAATCTGACACTGAGCTAGCTTTTGTGCATTTGGGTCTGTGAGTAATATGCTTGTTTAAAGCTTTGTGCCTTATTTGTTGTACTTTGTTTTTGTTGGATCAGTTATCACGGTTATTAAGGTATCTTGTTCAGTGTATCTCATTAGAGGCTTAGCAGGTGATGTTATCATGCTATAACCTGGTGTTAAAAGCATGATATCACAGTTCCCTGATGCCTAAACTATGCATGCTAACATAACTCGTATATTTCTTATGGGTGATGCCACCCATTAAGAAGTCTTTTGAAGCAAATCCATAGAAGTTGATAAACTATATCAAACTAACTTTCACCTGATCTACAAACAGACAGAGGTGGAGCAGAGATCTTAAGCCTCCTAATAAACAGCTATGACTGGCTTGTGGTTAAGTCAGCCACATCCTCAATTATGCAAAACACATGTCCATCTTTAAACCCAGACGGACGATAGTAAAAACTTTACCCCCCAAGCAGTGTGAGCTCATAATGTCTTGAATTATTCTGGATAATAAACCACTTATTTTAAACCCAGGCTGTAAAACTGTTGACTCTTACTTTAAAAATTAGCATTTTAACATGAGGTGTGCATGTGACTTCTGGTACTTCTGGTGCTTCTGCAGCCAGCCCCAAGAGGAGAGTGGAGTAATTGCACGATTTTGCACCTCTGCCTTAGTTTTTAACACCATGGGTTGTTGCTTGGTCTTAACAGCACCATGCATGCTTTACAACAGTACAGTGGCAATAAGAGGCACCAAAGCACATTAACCTGGACTCCCTCCTTTACTTTGCTCAAAACATCAAAATGGAAATCAAGCCACGATGCACGCATTCAGCAAGCACCATGCACCCGGTTTAAACGGCCATTATTTTACCTCACATATTTTAAATAGTAGCTTTTCGCCATCCATTTTATTAATCTATATATTGTGTTACTTTATTATGTAATTGCAGTTCTCGAAATACAAAGAATAATTAAATATTATCCACAGTACTAGTTTTTGAGTACTATTTGTTGCTGAAACCTAGACATTCACTTGCCAGCTGTGAGATAAAGCACAGTTGCTTATGACTACATGCCACCATTAAAACTAAATACATACCTTGCTGGATGACAGTTTCTCCTGCAATGTGTGTGACTGGAAACATGGCATCAAATATGTCACTGAAAGAGAAAGAAGGGGAAAGAAATAAGAAAACACAGTTTCATTGACATACCTGGTACAATGGTCTTCTATCAAACATTTTAATCACTTACACACAGATACGCACACACATATCTAGTAAGAGTGGCACAATGGAGAAGAAAGAGAGGCTATCATCACTGTGTAAACTCAAGAAGCAACGCCAAAGAGAAAGACCTGAGGACTCTGGATTACCCATACAAAACACACCCACTTGTATGTGTACAATACTGATTTCTTTAAGGGTATCCACATTCAAACAAAGTCTAACCATCCACCATTCAAACCATCAGAGAGTAACAACATTTTTCCAGAAGAAAATATCATGCTTAGTCCATTAAGTCTACCTTAGTTATGTACCAAAAACAGCATATTGTCATTGGAAATATGCTTAAAAAATGTTATTTTCTCTGTGTCTTTACACTGTATTAGTGCTGCACCTAGGCTTAAACCTGACTCTGTGTTGTTTCAGCACATGATCAAAGTCTTTATCTTGGAGTTTATCTTTAAAAAGCAGTGCTGAGAAAACAAACAAAATGAGGGCTGCAGCTAAGCACTTAATTTCTGTTTCAGCCCAGAAGGGAAAGCGCCTGTTAGACTCTTCCTAATCGGCCGTTTAAATGCATGAAGCCTCAGCAGATTAAAGTTCCTCTGCTCAGATGTGTTGGGACAAGAGAAAACTCCAGTATGCTTCCTCTCCTCCTCCCTGCATGTCTCTCACCTTCAGGGTATATTTATCTATCTAATCAGTTACATACCGCCTGTCTTATAGAGAAATATAGAAAAAACAATAAAAGAGGGTCAGGCATATCAAAGGCGTACAAGACCCGCTGAGTGAATGTGGGGCAAGTTCCAGCCCGCTCTCCGATATACGTGAGTGTGAGACTGAAAGTGTGTGTTTGCACCAGTCTGTCTGCGTCTGAGTATATATTGCCTACGAAAACACACAGGTTTGTGCAAAATAATGTGTGGGTGTTGAATATGTCTGTGCTCATGACAGAATCTTAGACCATGCAGCTCTTAGAAATGAAAAGGTTCACACTGTCAAACACACCTTTCTGCACTCATGAAAGTGTTGCTTTGCATGAACCTCCCCAGTAAAAAAAAAATATGAGGTCAACAGATGTTGAGGAGGGATCTGAGGATGTTATTGAGTGATTTGGAAGTGAACAGACCCTGCTGGTATTTGTTTATGTGATGCTGAATAAAAAGCAGATTTGAGAAGGTGGATTTGGGCCAACTGCACTCACAGGTAGGCCCTGTGCGATGCAGCTGGCCACTGACTCACATACACTAGGGCACATGTTGCACTCAAGCATGCATTTATATTGAACACACTTGGTGGGGCATGTTGGGCTCATGTGTTGCAGACCTCTAGAATGGGGCAACCTCAACCATGGGGCGGGAAGTAACATACATAACCCAAGCCGGAACCGGAAGAGTGTACTGAATGACGCATATGTTTCACTCGTTGTCAAAGGTTATGGTAAGTGGCTACTTTTCACAACAGCAGAATTTTACAAATGAAAATAATAAAGAAATTACTGAGGGAAATCAATTTTACACACCCCAAACTAAGGAAAACCTAAAGAGGGTTAGGCACCCAAACCCTAAAGGTCTTGTTTAGGGTAAAGGAAAAGGGGATAAAATTGAAAATAACACACCACAAACCAAGCAAAAACCTAACAAGGGTTAGTTTGTCACATACACATTTGTCACGTTTTGTAATTCAAATTTTAAACTACAATGCAGAGATGTTTTCAAGACAGAGATATGTTAAAATGAGATCTTAATGAGTACAACACAGAAGCACATATTACAGACATGGTCTGTTTAGTGTTTATGATAAACAGAGTCGTAAGAATGAGGAGCTGACATGCAGACATCACTGTGCACCTAAAAAAGCACTCTTCAGTCACTTCATTGGTGAATTGAGTTGATCAACTGATGTATTTGCCACCAGAATCTGGACCGTAGGCCATGTTGGCCTGATTTTGGCTTGAGAAGAGAATATAACCTCTAATCTAATATAAGAGGTGCTTCAAGGCTAAACTAGCCATATTCAAACAATTTTGCAACATTTTACCGCAGATGCTGTGAAGCTGTGTTAAAAAAATTGCACTCACCTTTGATTGTTTTTTTAGTTTTCTTCACTTAGACTTGAGTATTTAAATTAGTAAACCATTTATCGTAAATTAGTAATTGAACTGAGTTTTGCTTAAGTTGCCTGGGAACATCCCTAGCACAAACACAAACACAAATAAAACACAGATTGAGTCATCTGGAGCTATGCATGCAACCAATGCTTTCTGGTGTGCATGTCAGCATGTAAACACACCATAGCAAGTGCAGGCACTAGGGCACAGGCATTCTCGATAAAAAATCAAACACTGGCAGTCTAATGAATCACAATCCGCAACTCTTTGATCACAATTAGTCAGGGCAACATCTGTAGGAGTGCCCAGAACTCTCATCACATCTGTGACCAGCTGCACTCAGCAAGGGTTCTGTTTATTTAGAGCATTTAGGAGTAGAAGGTCACGGATCGGGCATTAATTTTAAAGTGTTGTTTATGGAAAAGACCTGGGCAAAAGTGAAGCAAAGTAAAAAAGACAGGAAAATAATATAGTTTACACTTTGAAACTAATGTGACAAAAATGTCGTCACTTACTTATATAGCAGCTGTAAAGCATCCGGTACAATCTCTTTCATATTATTGATGATGATCCTCCACACAGCGAAGTGCTGGAGACTGAGGCATGCAGCCATAGTAAGGGCATCAAAGGCAAGCTAACCTGCGTTGAGGTAATTGTCCTTGACCACCTCTCTGTTTCCATGCCATACCTCTCTCGTTGAATGCATCGCTGAGCACAACAAAGACACTTGTGCAGGTAATTACTTCCCCTCATCTCAACCTGTCTCTCTTTCCCTTTCTTCATCCTCAGCTTCCTCCATGTCTCTTCTCAATAACTTTTCCCCTTCCTCTCCCCTCTCAATTACCCCTTTCTTCCCTCTAATTCCCTCCCTGCCCCACCTATTTCTCTCATCTTTAGTCTATCGCCCCCTCCCTGCCTGTCCCAGATGAGGTGATTAATCTTGTCCTTTCCGCTACCTGTAGCCCCTCTGACCTTATGAAAAAGCAAAGGACTCCACAACTCCTAACAATGGATGTGCTGTTCTGGCAGAGACAGACTGGGAGACCCTGAAGACTCTAAAGGGCCAAGGAAGTTCACCTTCCCCCAAGGTCTAGAACAAAGCTTTAATCATGACTTTCATCATACTCTTTAGTAAAACATGCAAATGTGCATTCATGAAATATCTTGTGTATGTACATGTAAGACTTAAACCAAATGAAAAAAAAAATGCATACATGCAGCAGGCCATTTTCAATGTTATTCTCAGGGTGGGAAGATAAAATGTTAATAAAATGCAACTTCTGTTGAGGAATCACTCCCACAATTTCCCACAATTTCATTCATGTTTGACCATGAAAACAGTTCAGAGTTTGTCCAATAGGACACTTCTTCTGACTTCAGATAACTTCTTCTCTGAATCAGAAGTTGGGTGTGCTGGATGCAAGCATTAAATTGTAAGAATATGACAGCTAAAAACTTGGCCATTTCAGTAGGATTTCTTTATACAGAAAACACTTCATGGGGGCGCAGATGGCCTGTTGGTTGGGTCATGCCCCATGTGCAAGGGCAGCCTGGATTCAGGTCCAGCCTGTGGCTCTCTCACTGCATGTCATTGCCCTCTGTCTCATCCCTGTTTCTGGCTCTACAGTCCTATCTCTCTAATAAAGGCAAATAGAGGTTAGGACAGTAATTAGTGCATTACTGTCTTATTTGAGTTTAAAATAAATTTCCTATATTTAAGTTTTCAATCCATAACAAACTCCTCTTTCCATGGTTCACTTCATAATAAGTTCTTTATAAAAAGCTCAGCATTAGTTCATGCAGGACATGATAGCCATATGCCCAGCTGAGATCCACAAGAGCCTCCTCCTTTATAGTATAAAGCATGTTGCATCCTCATATTCAGATTTATGCTACTATGGATTCATCGCTTTTGTCATAAATACATCTGTAATGAACAGTGTTGGGGTTAACACGTTATAAAGTAATGTTAGAGTACTCAAATTACTTTTTGTTGTAACAAGTAATGTAATGCGTTAGTTTTACAATTCAAGTAATCCCATTATTAGTTACATTTTCATAAAAGTAATCCGTTACTGAAAGAAAAATCCCAAATTTCCTCTTTCTTCCGTGGCTTCTAAAAGAGACAAAGAATAAAAGGAAGCTCCTTGAGGCATTTGCTCTGTTTGTCCTTCTTTCTTCCTGTAGTCACGTTGGCACGTAGCGCCATGCCAGCAGAAGGTAAACATTCTGTGCCATAACATGCGCATTGTTAGCTTGTTGAACCAGTGAGATAACAGAGAGGACAGCAGGCCGCTGGGGAATTATCCCCATCATGATGGATTTCTTTTTATAAAAGGGACAAGAATTTGCTTTCTTTGAATCAGCTGTGCAGCTGTTCCAATTACACGCTGTTATTACGCACAGCGTTAGATTGTTTTTGCCTGCCTCTGCTCAGCTTGTTGTCAGATTGTGAACATGTTAAAGAGCTGTAAATGTTTTCCTGTCTGTCAGTGGTGTTTCAGGCAGATATACAGATTATGGGCTGTAAATTACGCTGTACATTGGCATTAGAGTCTGCATATTTAAATGCAGACATGTGGTCGTTATCTGTCGTTTTTACAACTGCCGAGTGGAACGAGTGGCTAAAGGGTTATAATATTTAGTAACACAAAAATACTCTAACACATTAGTTTTAGAAGTAGGTAACACAGTAACGTAACAAATTACTTTTCTCAGTATGTTCCACAGTAATGGAACGAGTTAGTATCAAAAGTAACGCTACCCAACACTGGTAATGAATGTATCTATCTATATTGACATTTCTAGCCATGTGCTCCCTGGAAAGTCAACGCATGCTACTTGCCTAACTCAGCAGTGTTAATTTCGTCAACTAAAGCTATGACTAAAAATGTTCGTCGACAGCCTTTTTTTTCTGAGACAAAATATATAGAATATATATAGAACACACTACCATGACTTTGTACCAGATTTACACAAGAAAATAAATGCTTGGACTAAAAGTAAACACTAAAATGTGAGGTATGTGGTAAGTGTTCCTGAATTTATTTCTTGTAATTTAGAGTAGACCTTTCCCTAAACAGGAAGTCAGTTACCCTCAGTTAAAGATAGTAAAAATAGCCAAATGAAACTAAAAAGTTTGAAATAGTCTTTTTCTGTCTGTACTTGCAATGTCTAATAATGGTGCATTTCCAGGAACATACAGTCCCAGATATGGTTGCTTGGATACTGACCCCAGTCCACCAATTAGTGACCTAAGGTCTAGTGCCTCATTACATCCCATTGTTATGATCTTATTTGTAACTCTTTATATGTGTCCTGCTGTGCAAATTTTGCTTATCCAGATGACATCACATGACGGTGAGGATAATAAAGCACACATTAGAAGGGACACCTGCATTTTGCTAATGATGGAAAGTTGCAAGTTCTAATTCCAAACACTGAGTATTTTCATGCACTAATGCATGTGTGTGTTTTTTTGGGAATGACAGGGAAAGTTTTACCCTCCCTCTCACAACCATGCACACAGCAACATTAACAAAACAGCAACAGCCTTCTATTGTTCTCAAACACCCATAAAAACACAGTTAGCTCAGAGTGTTTAAGTCATTAATGAAATAAAATTAGGCCTGCCTATTTGTAGCTGCTTGTTGAAGAGCTTTCTTGCTGACCTCACCCTCCTCTGTCATTATTTCTTCTTGAGCACAGCTGTTTATTTATTCTGCAGCAGATGTCTTATCTCTCACCTTACTAGCTCAACAACACACACCACTGCCACTAAGCAATTTACACCAAAGATTTCTTTCTTACTGTGCGGCGTGCAGCCTTGTCTTTGTGCTTCTTAATGGGCCACAGAATGTTGGGTTACACAAGTCCTTAATGGGGAACTCATCCAGAATGTTCACTCGTCTGTGTGGAGGAGATTTTGCAATAATCAAAACAATCAACAACTGCTCCACACAGAGGAATGTCCCTGCTCTCCAAGTTGTGTCTTGGCTTGGCAGCGATGTGCCACTGGTTTGGCTGGCACAGAGTTCATGCCGTAAGTGTTTGCATGATTAATTTTCATTACCACAGTTTATAGTTGTTCAGATTGTTTATTCTGGCATATTAGAACAATGTTCTTTATTTTGCAAGTTCAATTAATTCCTTAATAGAGGTCATAGCCTGGGGACATTAGATTGACTGTTGATTTGAGTAGGCCTAAGTCTTGAAGGTTAAGTGAGGGAGCAGGAATCGATCATGCAGGTCTAACTTTATCATACACACAAAAACTGTCAAAAACTGTTCTCTGTAACACACTAGATCATAAAAATAAAGGAGTATACTACAGCCATTCATACAAGGTCACAATAATCCATCATAGGGTAGGGGAATCCAAGAGATATGAGCCAAAACAATTACAAATATACTTAAATGACTGTTTTTCAGTATTTTTTTTACTTTATAACTCTCATACATCGTTATGGGTCAGCTTGCATGTTGAATCATCAAAAATTCAACATGACTGATACAAAGTAGGGCTGAATAATATTAGGAAAGACTGGCATTGCAGAATGTTCCCTTTCTCTGATAGATATTGCTGCATTTCCCATGGACAGACAAAACGTACGACACTGGTCAGTATTGGATGCTCATGATCTTCAGGCTCTCAGGTGGAACTGCATTAAAAACAGGCATGATTCTGTCCTGGAAATCACTGCATATGCTCAGGAACACTTCCAGCAATCATTGTCCGTCAACACAGTCCACCGTGCCATCCACAAATGCAGGTTAAATTTCTTTCATGCAAAGAAGAAGCCATGTGGGAACTCGATCCAGAAATATTGTTGTCGTCTCTGGGCCAAAGCTCATTTAAAATGGAATAAGGCAAAATGGAAAACTGTTCTGTGGTCAGATGAATCAAAATTTGAAATTCTTTTTGGAAAGCACAGTCACCATGCCCTGTCTACAAAAGAGGAGACCATCTAACACATCTGGAGGCAAAATCAGTGCTTTAAAGGTTTTAGAGCAACACATGTCCCCATCCAGACACTGTCCCTTCCAGGGAAGGCCGTGCATATTTTGGCAAGACAATGCTAAACCACATGCCTTTCACCAATAGAAAACATCTGTCCCATCAAAAATAAACCAAAATAGTTCAGCAAAGAAGAGCTAAAACTATTTAGCAAATAGAATACCTTATCAGGGACGAATAGGTCAGCACTACCGTCCTCAAACTCCAGCAACTGCCTCCTCACTACCCAGACATTTACAGACTGTTGTTACGAGACGAGGGGATGCTTCACAATGATAACCATGGCCCTGTCCCTACTTTTTTGAGATGTGTTGCTGCCATCACATTCAAAATGGGTTAATTTTTTTTAATGAAATGGTTAAATTTCTCAGTTTCAACATCTGATATGTTGTTTATGTTCACATTCATGATATTTCTAAATCATTGTTCTTTTTTTATTTATGTTTTACACAGTGTCCCAACTTTTTTGGAACTGTAGTTGTACATATCTCTAAAAAGGAGAATGCAAACAAAAACAAAGCTATGGAATGAGGCAGGGCGGGACATGATGCTAAAAGAAGTGAGCTTGGGGTGTGTCCCGGAGAAGAAGAAGAATGAAAAGGAATGACAGTGTTGACTGAAGTTTAGTAAAACCAATGATACAAACTATGTAAACCCTTAAATGCATGAGATTAAATTAGATATCATTATATATTGTATCACTATCCAAAAGGCTGTCTGGAGTTAAAGCTCTTTGAGAAATTCAAAGAAGCACTAGGCACATTCCTGGCAAATTCAAAGTGGCAGGTCTTGATGAAAAACACAAATGACATAACGGCTTTTTGTTTGGCTGCCAGGTTGAAGGATTCTGACTAGTCAGCATAATGTGTGAAGCACAACTAAACCCACAAAAACAGAGATTAGAGTTTCAGAGAAAATGGAGGTGAACAGAGATGTTTACTAGCCTGCTGTATGAGTCACTGTGGGCATAAGAGGGAAAACAGCTTTATGAGGCTGACTAAGGGATGTACAGTTAAATGTCTTAAAGTTGAGCACAAGATATTGAGCTTATGTGAACCGGCCCATGTAAGCAGGTGCAGTAATGGATAAACCCAGATGCACAAGACTGACAAAAAAATGCAAAGAGCTACATATGAGAGGTTTTTGATATTTTGGCATGTGGCTTGTACAGGAGGAGAGAAAAAGGAGGGACTTGGAAATAGCAGCTGCTGAACTTTTTTTTACATCAACATCTATAATGCAAGAGCAAACACTGAAGTGTGTGATTTGTTCTATTTGGACAAAACACACCACAAAGATCCATAATGGTTCAAATCATAGCCATATCATACCTCTTCAAGTGCAAAGGGCTTAGATCAGGCCCAACAATTCAGCCCCACCCTGCTTTGCCCATTAACTATATTTATTGTGCCAAACCAAAACTAAGCCCAACATTTTTGATACGTCAGCTGTTTTATTTTAAGTCTGAAGCTATGATTCCCAGTACTTTAAATGACAAGAACATGTCTAGATGAGATCTTATTAGCTCATAGAAGCTGTTGAGACCATTTTGCAGCAATTTTTTTGTTTTCTCTTTTGACTATTTTGACTGTTTTAAAGCTCACAACTTACATTTTGAAATGTTGATATCAAAACCTGTAATGGGTCGATAATAAGCTTGATACACTTTTTGTATACACTCAGGGTGTTTGTGACCAAAAAAATCCTCATTTAAACCCATTAAAACATTAATTTTAAATCCTCCAGATGTCACAGTAAAAATAAGTCATGCATTTTACGATATTAGACTTTCACTCTAGATTTGCAGTTTTTCCTGTTTGATATCAAATGTTAGCCATTTTCCCATATTTGATGAGAGGAATGAGAAGAAATTGCCTGTTTTTTCCTGGTTTTCTATAAGGTCACTATTAAAGCAATTTAAAAAATCTTAAAAAAGATAAAATAAGCAAAAAAATCACAGTTACTCATTATTAAAATAGTCAATGCTTTGATAATCCTCTCAAAAGAAATCCAATTTGCATATATTATATGAAGAATATTTATGTTTTTTTACATTACAGAAATCAGGGGTTGTTGCACTTAAACTGGCATTTAAAGTGTTAGATTCCTAAAATTACTCAATACTTGATAGTCATGATCAGGTCTGAGCATGACTAAAAAATAATGCAATGAAAGGGGGTTATCTTGTAAGTATTATCTCTATTGCTTAATATGTATGGCAACCATTTTGCCCACTTACACCCTAAATTTAACAATAAAAATCTTAAACTAAAAAAATGCATAAAAATCAAGGTTGTTATAATCTCCTTTAAGGAAATAAATTCTGCATTTAGCAAATCAAAACTATTACATCTTTCTGTTTTTTTTATATTACAGAGGTTTTACACTTAAATTGGCATTGAAGTGATATCTTCCCAAAATATAATATGTATTTAATATATATTGTATAATCAGGTCTGATATTGATTAAAAATTAGTGCAAAATAGTTGGAAAAAAATGAATGTATATTATTTTGTCATTTATTATATATGCTGCCATTTTTGATCAATAACACCCCAAGTTCAGCAATTTACTTTTAACCATCCGAGAGTTAAGCATTACACAGTAGCATATATTTTATCACTGAAGAGTGGAAAAAAATAGAATGTATTCATCAGTTTGAATACTTGGTAATATTAACAGATTATTAAATTAAAAAGTACACTAATATCACACCCAAAGATCACTCAGATGTGGTCTGTATGAAGTTTCTTGTTTTAAATAAAGACAGCAGTGAGGATGACGAGTAGGCATCTACATATCACTGTGTGCTAAACCTTTTTGTAAAGCATTAGTCCGGTAATAGAGACTTAAGTCTGTTGTTCATACACTTACTGGTAGACTGAGTTACATTGGAACAGATTTTTGATCGAAGGTTTTCTGATGTGTAATAGCAGATTCATTGAAGAGAAAAGTTCTCACTAAGAAGGAACCCAAAAATTTCCCACCCACTGTTTGTGATTCCACATAAAAGCAGAATAAGAAATACTCTGAATAACTCAGAATTTTAATCTAGCCTACACACTACTGTCTGTAGCTTCTGGCAGTGCCAAAGTTTTGTATCAACTTTAGTACGGATATGAAAAAATAACAGAGCAACATATTTTCATACACACTGTTGAGTAATGTCCCCTTTGTACCACTTTAAAAATATGTAAGGTGAAGCTTTAGCAACAAGCAACGCTGCAACACAGAAGTGGTCTTTGGCTTTACAGGTGGACATAACACGTTATGACTGGTGGCAACGACCACTTAAAGATGGTCAACAACGTGGGTGGAGAGAGGAGGCCAAGGCTGGTGAAGGAGAGAGAGATCTGTCACTATTCTAAAGCATAACTGGTCTTTTCAGAATCTGCTCCTGGCTGTGGCCCGAAGCTCTCAAAGTGCAGTTCTGATAAATATCATAAGCTCCAAAATATACCTAGTGCCCTTTTACTCTGCAATGGTCTCCTGCACTGTGAAAACTCTTTTGATTTTTATTGGTGTTCAGGATATTTTTGTCTCTTGATCTTTTTGGGGCTAGCAATTGCATAGCTGGAAGTAGGAGGGGCAGTATTTAGAAAATGCTGTTTAACTAAATGTATGAAGTTGTGTTTAAAACCAAAAGGTGGCAGGGAGCACACTGTGTTAAACCACCACACCTGGACCTAGTAGGTTTATAAGTGGTGTAAACCTGCATGCATCCTGTAGTCTGAAAGTGTAGACGTGTCTGGGCTACCTGTGAATGGCTACAGAAGAAGTGTGTTATTTACATATAGGTGCACCTACAATAACCAGACCACCTTTTAGACTTCAAGAGATGAGTTGAAAAGAAATGCATCAACTCATCTGCTGCTGCTGCTTCTGTGGGATAGTTATCAACCTCAACTCAGAGCAGCTGTGGTATCATCCACATGTTGTTCTTTTTTCTGTTAATTATATTATTAGTCTTTCATTCGAATAAATGTTGAAATTGATAGGATTAAAGCTACTTAGCCAACTAACCAAAGCAAATGGACAATAAGGAGATGGTTAGAAAAAGTCATCATGGTGTGTTCAAATCTCAAGAAAAGGAAATTTAGGTTATTGTTTTGAGATTCAAAACTTTTTTTCCAATCTGTAAATACATCCCTAACTACAAAAAAAGGTGGAACGCTGTGTAAAATGTAAATATAAAACAGAATGCAATGATTTACAAATCCTATAAACCCCTATCTTATTCATAAAACAACATAAATAACATATCAGATGTCTAAACTAAAACATTTTATGTTTTCTTTAAAAATATTAGATCATTTTTTATTTGATGGCAGCAACAAGTCTTAAAAAAGTAGGGGCAGGGCCATGTTTACCATTGTGTAGACCCCCCTCTTCTTATAACAACAGTTTGTAAATGTCTGGGAAGTGAGAAAACCAGTTTTTGCAATTTTGGGAGAAGAATGTTGTCCCATTCTTGCCTGACATGGGATTCAAGATTCTCAACAGTCCAGTCGGAATTCTTCTGTTGATGAAAGGTCTGGACAGCAGGTAGGTATGTAGTTTAGCATTTTCTTGTTTAAAAATGCAAGGTCTTCACTGAAAGAGACTTTCTCTCAAGCGTATGATGCTCTAAAACCTCTATTAATAGTTCCTTTCCAGATGTGTAAGCTGCCAACACTACAGGCACTAATGCAACCCCATACCATCAGAGATGCAGGCTTTTGAACTGTGTGCTGAGAACAAGCTGGATGGTCCCTCTCCTCTTTAGTGAGCAGGACTTGGCAATGAAAGAATAATAACTTCAATCCCGCTTACCACAGAACAGTTTTCCATTTTGCCTCAGTCCATTTTTAGTGAGATTTGGCCCAGAGAGGACGGTGGCATTCTGAATGACGTTCACAAGTGGCTTTTTCCTTACTTGATACAGCTTTAACCTGTATTTGTGGAAGGCACGGCAAACTGTGTTGACAGACTGATTTCTGGAAGTGCTCCTGAGCCCGTGCAGTGGTTTCCAGTACAGAAGCATGCCTGTTTTTAATGTAATGCTGCCTCAGGGCACAAAGATCATCAGCATACAGTATTGTGCTGTGACCTGTCTCTTCCGCAGACATTTGTTAGGTTTCTCTGAAACTTTTTGATGAGGAACACTCTTCTAAAACTGTTCCTCAATTTGTAGATACAGTTTTTTGCAGAGTGGTGAATGTCTGCCCATCTTTACTTCTGAGAGACTCTGCCTCTCTAAACTGCTCCTTTTATACCCAGTCATGTTAGTGACCTGCCCATTAACCTAATAAGTTGCCTCCTCCAGTAGTTTTTCATTAGTACTCTTACATTTCCAGCCTTTATTTAAGATGTGTTGCTACTGTCAATTGCAAAATTAGCAAAATTAGGTTTCAACATCTGATATGCTGTTTATGTTCTATTGTGAATAAAATATGGGTTTAAGAGGTTTGCAAATCGTTGCATTAGGGTTTTTATTTACATTTTACACCGTGTCCTAACTTTTTTTGTATCAGGGTTGTATTTGTGTTAATAACGACACATTATTTAAGACACAGACAAGGCAAAAACATGCTGATGACTGAATAAGGATGACTTTTGTGCTCATTTATCAGGTTATGCTGACACCTGTAGGAGGATCCAGTGCACTACAAAGCTATGTAGACTGATTAACCACTAAACCAGCTGATATCATAAAACCCAAATATGATCACCTCTTTAGGGGTATCAGATGATCTCGCCTATAGATGATAGGTATATAGGTACTAATAGCAGAAAACATGATGTGGACATTCTTAGAAACAAAGATAGACAGCTAGAAAAAAAAAATAAAAGACAGGTTAAGCTTTCTTCAACATTGTGTCTAATTACTTTTTTAACACTTGCTTGTATTTTTACAACTAAACCCACACATTTTCATCCACATGAACGAGCTTGAATAATCCTTATTTATAAACGTCTGTTTTCAGTTTTACAGCAGCAGTGATAATGAGCCAGCGCTTGTATACAAAACCTCATTCCTCAGCTGTGACTACTGCTTGGAAAATACCCATCAAAACACACAACATGGCATCCTGGGGGGAGAGGCAGAGTTGCTTTTTAGAAAGAAAAGACAAGAAGTTATAAAGAGGAATCTTAAGACAGAGGAATTACAGGAGAAAGTAAGATTCGTGACCAAGAAGGCATCACATTGTGACATAATCGTGACTGTAGGTAAATGCTTTAGGACTCTTGGGTGTGAAAGATGATAGGATTTCTTTGTACGTTTCTGCAGAGTATATATTTTTGGACATCATTAATTTGGATAAGTAGTCAGATGCTTTTTTTAACCTTCATCATTAAAGATAAGCATGACCTAGATGATGAAAGTCATGTCTGACTCCCATTCTGTTGTGTCAGGTGTTGTGTATTAGTGTGACACGGCTGTTTTACAGGCCTACCTGATGATCCAACACACACCACCTGCTGAAGCAGCCATGATGTCAGCCTGAAAACATCACAAACATGTCCAACCCTGCACTTTCCCCCCATCTTTCTTCTGACTTTCTTTTCCTTTGCCACCCTGTATTCTCTGCTTTTGATTAACTTTCCTAAAAGTTCTCTTTCATTTTCCTCCAAATGTCCATCAAGGCTGAATTTTCAGAACTATGGGGATTTTCACACCTTCCTAATCTGCTGTCTTGCTCGTTGCCACAGGGCAGGAAGAAGCAAGTTCTTCCTCCACTAGGAAGGAAAAAGGGTCAGGCTCAATCAGGTGCTGACAGGACTAAGCCTCTCCTTCCCTGATGTGTCCACAGGCGACTTGTCACCGGAAGGAGAAAGAGAGAGCGGCAGGAAAACATACTCTCATGTAGCGTGTAGATTAGAGTTATTTCCTTGAATTCAGAGATACACCATCCAAATGCATAATGTACAACTGGCAAGAGTAGTGTCTCACCTTCTATCTCTCTTTCTCTCACTCTCTCACATACAAACATTCCCTGACACATCGCTGAACATCACAAGACATGCCGCTCTCCTGCGGGCATGTCTTTTCCTCTCCCCTCTCCTCCGCCCTCTCCTCGCTCCCTCTATCATTCCCACCTTGCAGAAGACAAGCTTTGGAACAAGATAAGCGTTTGAGAAGCAGATCAGGTCACAAATTGTCCTTTGTAGGTGTTTAAACCTGAGAGGTGTTTACACTGCACATTATACGAGCACGTTCAAACACATAAATACAGTATGGACGCTGAAACTGAGACTGAGAGGAAACTCTGAAAATGCCTGAGGAAGAGGGAGGAGAACATTTGCGGATGATTAGATGGAAAGAAGTCAGGGCCTAGGTATCCACTGTAAAGGTGCTTAAGGCTAAAGCTGTACACTGTTCTTGTGTGTATTTGTGTATAACCTCATCAACCAACGCTCTGGGCAGTGAGGTAATAGGTGCACTGGGTGCAGGGAAGGGGAGAGAAATAGTTGACATTCAATAACTGACATCTGACTGACGTAAGGCCTTCTCTGCTGTAAACAGACAGCTTCATCAGACAAATAGGCCTGCAGAACCTGGACAGTGTTGAGCAACCAACAAGCATTTTGTGTATAATTTACAAACACCATGGAATGTGCTAACACTTGTAGCTTACTAGCTGGACACTTCATTGGGTGATTACAACAGCAAACAGCAACAAACTTTACAGTTTGGGTACACCAGGGTGCACAGATTGTCTTATGGGGTCATTTTGACCCAGAAGTTACTTTTACTGTCATTAGGCTACACACCATAAAAAACACCTATACACAGAGATACATACAATCGCTCTGCCTGCACACATGCACAGTCAGATATTAAGATAATGCATGTTAAGTTTGCAAAGAAACCTTTTCTGATACTGATGCTAAACTGATTTCCAAACTCTTAAAAGTCAATACCAACACCAACATATATAAAACTTCTATCGTAAAGA
The DNA here is from genome assembly GCF_018320785.1 of Cheilinus undulatus. Taxonomy (NCBI): domain Eukaryota; kingdom Metazoa; phylum Chordata; class Actinopteri; order Labriformes; family Labridae; genus Cheilinus; species Cheilinus undulatus. Next base: position 32,278,463 of record NC_054885.1, on the reverse strand, counting down.
ACGACAAGTTTTTCCTGTGTAAAGAGAGGCTGAGTCAAGCAGGGCTGAGAGAGGAGCAGGGAAGTAGACAGTCTGGTAGTTGTTTTATATTTGGGTCTTCTTTCAAAATTTCTCATGTTGGGCCTCTTGTAGTGTGTGGTGCCCTACGCAGCCACTTGTACAGTCCTGTGCATACATTTTAGGCATATAGGGTGCTAAGGATTTACCACGGTGCCAGTCAAGCTCAACTCGTGTGTCCCTTGGCAGCGAAGGCCAAGCTCGACGGCATCTCTTCCATCCGGTGATACACCCGAAGCTCCAACATTTTTCGGACCCTTAGGACATCCACAGAATGACTAAGGGCTCTCAGCAACTCTACTACCTGCCAGGATAGTACCCTGGGCTGTGCTTCCACGCAACATCCACCCCTGACTGTGCCCTAAAGAAGTGGTTCCCAAAGTGGGGGTCGGGACCCCCAAGGGGGTCATGAGACAGTGAAAGGGGGTCGCAGGTTGCTTTCCATAAAACAAAGAAAAATTTCATATGATTTAAAATCATAAATTTCTATAATTTAAAAAAAGGATTGTTAAAATTAGTTCAAATTAAAATCCAAATGGAGTTTTTTAGTTATTTTTGTAATGAAATGCAAGTAAAAGTAAAAAAAATGACCTATGATGAAAGTTTTTACATGATGCTTTATGCATTATTATTGTTTTAATCCCCTCAAAGGAAGATGGGGGTCTCGATCTCTGACCCTGATTTTTCAGGGAGTCACAAACTGAAAAGTTAGGGAACCCTGCCCTAAAGGAGGGGAATATTTTATTTTTTCAACACATTATTTTTCCATGCTTACCTGCCACATCTACACCTTACTTCAGCTTCAATTTTTGAGCCAGACATGCCTAAAAGTTCAACACAATACTGCACCTGGTGGTACAGTTGCACATTCTTCAGATACTAAAGGCCGACATACGATATTGATATTCTGCCGATACTAATATTGTGCTCTGTTCTTTAGCTATACAATCATCTATCTGTATCAATTTAAAAAAAAAATCTTGTTTACAACTATACAGCAGGTTAAGAAATGAGGATAATTATAGTAATAATAAACTTATAATCAAATTAAGAAAACAATGAGTGATGTGTTGTAATAACACAAATGGTGAACAGTGATTAACTGTTGTGTTTCTGCTCTAAGAGGGGCTAAGAACCAGGTTTTTACAAAGTTTGTGGTTGATAACAGATTGTTTCTAATGCAAAATAGGCATCAGATAAAAATTCCGTTTGCATGCTTTATTTTAGGAGTTAAATGATGGCAGTTCATTTTTGACCCTCTGGACAATGGGAATATATAGACCGCCAAGCCTACACAAGGGTTATGTTTTCATAGAGACATGAATTTAAAAAAAAGCAATTAAGAAAAAAAAAACACTAATTACTCAGCCTGAGAGCTGAAAGCACAGCTGAGTCATTGTATGTTCCATGTATGTGTCTATAGAGAAGAATCAGTGAGCAATTCTGAACACAAACAATTACCTGGAAAATACATGATTAAAGCCTGAATTCTATAACACACACATTCAAGCTTATCAAGCATGGAAAAAATGGGCTGAGCACATCTTATCTAAATGAAACTCAACCAGAGTGACACGATGAACCAACAAGGAGGTCATGGGAGAATTAACACGCTATAACTAGACTGTTGTCTGTGCCCGTGCACTGGAACCTATCACAGCAGCATAGACAAAGCAGACGGGATGTATACAATGGGAGGCCATGGGCCAACCCGGCCTATTCTGTAGGGTGCTGGGCTTCTCTGTCCTTGGCTAATGCGCTGGTGGTCAGTGTGTGGGTTGTACTGTGTTGGCCTGGCTGAGCTACAAAGGCACTGAAGGGTTGCCGGAACATCATGTCCTCACAGCAGGGGCAAACCCTGGCTAGGAAGTCATTATCATGCCCATTTGCCCATTTACCCTACATATTCATTCACATGAAAGGAAACGTGACACTGTCCACGATTACAAACGCCCTGAGTCACTCCTGCCTAATAAACAGGAACACACGTCTCAGTTTAAAGGTGTTCACAGAGATTTCTACTAAACTTTCTATCTTTCACTCAACCACACAAGCTCCCCTTGATATTCCCTCTAGCAGCAGCTGAAGTTTCCCTGATGGCCATTTTAATAAGAGAGACTGAGGTGGCTACAACTTTCCCCACTGTAATTACTGTACCAAACTACTGTTCAGATCAGGCAAGGGTAGGAGTACTGAGGTACTCAAGTACTCACTGTGGATGTCTTTACTAGACTGATATTTCATCACTCACACATGGTGCACATGCTTTTTTTTTTATATAGTTCAGATCAATTAGCTAATTTCATCAAATAAAAATAAGACTAAAAATGCCAGTCAACTACCTTTTTTCCATGAGGAAGACTAGACTAAAGGCTGGTCTTTCACGATGTCACCATGCTAGACCATGCAACAAAAACCTTGTCCTGTCTTGGCCAACAGCCTGGCCACACCAGAAGTGTGATTCTGACCACTCATCATTTACTGTTGTATACCACAGTCTCTGCAACTTTGTGTGACTTCCCATGTTGTCGGGGAGGTGGGTCAAAGAGTGTCAATCATCACTACAACAGAAGCACTCCTGATGCTAGCGGTCTTTTGCTCTGAGAGGAAGAAAACAAACAAGAAGCAATTATGACTTGTCCCAGTGTATCAAGAGGAAAAGTCCCCAGAGGGAAAAAAAGTATGGATTTGTCTAATGTCATCCTGGTAGATGATACCAAGACAAGGAGGAAATACTCTCCTATTGGTAGGCATCAGGATTCACACTATTGATGTCGGGGTAGGGTATCAAACTAGACGACAGTGTGGGAAATATTCCGACATGCTAATCTTGTCAAATTGTGGTCATGGGATATCTTGGACACATTGTTCAATATGTCTCCCTACAAGAGCGTTCCTCATTCCTGACACCCATATTCAAGCCCAACATTTGACGATGAGCTGCGACAATGTAGTGGGCCAAAATCTAGCTGAATCCATGTAGTCTATGCCTGCCTTATGACGTGCTAAAAATGAAATCTTTGGGTACTTCAGGTTTTGTCAGGGAGACTAAAACAAGACTAAAATCTTAGTCCTGGACTATCAGAAATTGAAAATCTATGTTTCTCCTCTGTGTGTATAATCTGTTAAAAACACAAGCAAGATAGGTTCAAAATAAGTACTGATAAAAATTCGTGTGAAAACATAGTGGGCCAACGGCAGGTTTGTGTGCAACATGTTTTCTTTATTTTACAGTGAAAAAATATATGATTAGCAAATACTTACGTACTGCACATGGACACGTCAAAACAAAAACAAACTACTTTTTATTCAAACTTCATCAGTACCTGTACACAATAACATGAACTGGAAAACCTGCACACGTAACTTTCACATGCAAATACTCCTATTGATGGCTTAAGCAGCTGAATAGGCAGAGATGAGTCATAGCTAGCTGGAAAACTGTCCTCCATGGACTCTAGGGTACATTTTGGAGAGAATACAATGTTCAAAGAGGACTCCAGACCCTAACACCAAGACATGAGTCACTACTTTCTAAGGAACTGGACGGAGTGAAGGATGGAGAAGGAAGACAGGGGGCGGAAGAGGCGGCAGGGGACAGGTTGAAACACAGCATAGGGAATGAGAGAGGACAAAAGTTTCCAGCTATCTGTGCAGTCGTGTGAGTGTAACATTGTGCATGTGTATGCAAGTGTGCACTCGCCGGGGCTGCAGAGTATATAGAGGTTTAAAGACAAAACAAAAATGGAGGAAGAAACCCACTCTTGGGTAATTTACTGCTTCTAGTAGTGGTGTACAATTAATCTAATTACAACTGCAATCATCAGGCTGTGCAATTACATAACCGCATAAAAGGCCACAGTTATTTTTGTATTAATACTTAAAGGTTTACAAAAATGTCTGCAGAAAGGCCTTTAAGATTACAACAGTGCAACTGTTGAACCTTGTAGAAGTACTTTTAAGACAGGAAAAACTTTAATCTTGAAGTTATTTGAAAGCAGGGCTGTAAAAACATCATGTTTTTTTAATGCTACTTAACATTTTCCTGTTTGAATTGAGAAATTCTGCACAAATAAAAAAAAACTTATCTTTTTTGCATTTTCCTTGACAGCCAAGCAAGTAGTACACTCATGATACAATTTATGTATTATATTGTGAATGCATTAGCAAATTGCAATAGTGTCCAGTATAACTGCAGTCCCAAACTATTACCAAATTGTGCTGCACTAGTTTCTAATCATCAAAAACTGCAGCTTGGGGCGCAGGTGGCCGAGTGGTTAAGGCGCGTGCCCCATGTACGGGTTCGAATCCGGCCTGAGGCCCCTTACCACATGTCTCTCCCCCACTCTCATCCCTGTTTCCAACTCTATCCTCTATCAAAAAAAGGCCCACAATAAACCTTTAAAAAAAAACTGCAGCTAAACTCCTAGGCACAGTCTGCACAAATATGCTGGCAACAGTTGTAAAAGTGTGTGGAATGAAGGTCTTAACTAGTGCCAGCTACTTTTCCAAATGTTGACAATGTATTTGTGTGATTTAGGCAGAGCTTGCTCTCTTTTGGCTTGATTCATAACTAAAATTCATTAAATTTCTATACTTTTGATACCATTGGTCATTAGTTTGTATGCAACCTTTCCCAATTAGAAAAAATGCCCAACATTGGGTGTCTGGGGCTTTTATTTTGTTGACATGGTGTCACACAAGTTTCAGCACTGTTTGATTTTTACTTGAATGATATCAGTTTATAATTCTGGTGCTGTATTGATATTTCTTTAAATAAAAACATTGAGATATTTATAATATATAGCTAAAGCTAAGCTAAATAAAATATCCAGATATAACCTTTGAATATTGCTCAGCTCTAATAGAGTATGCTTATCTGCAGAAGAGATGCTATGAACTTCCTAAAACTGATATGGTGGTGTGCTGGCCCAGTGTTTTGCATGGGCATACAGAGGTGAAGATGTCAGAGTGTGCTGGGGGAGGTGAGACTGCTGCTGCTGGCCTGTTAGTCCACCGTGGGCTGGATGGTGGTGGGGATGGTCGCGGTTCAGTCAGGCCTACAGCTCTCCTGTGGAGAGTGACCTCATCGCCTGGCCCCTGGCATTGTGGCTGCAGCACAAAGCCATGCAGGGGACACAGAGAGGAGACTTCACATGAATGTGGGGGAGGGACTGGATGTGAGCGAGGATGTAGTCATGAATGAGCCTACATGACTTAAAAAAAAGAGAAGACAAGCGAGAGAAAGTGGTTTAATCTGAAAAGGGGAAGAAGAGGACCACCAGGCTCTCAGGGATGAGAACACACAAACATCCAATGAAGGAAACAGTGAGACAGGAAACACCAGTACAAACAAACTCACTCAACAACACACCACCCGATAAGCTGTTTGTATTGTGGACTACTGCTGCTCCATTGCCAACCATAAAATACAAATCAAAGTCAAACATCTTGACCAGTCTTACACCTGAACACACAGAGCAACAGGTCCCTTATAAAGGAGAGAAAAAGGCACACAAATGACTGTGAAGCCAAATACACATCCAGAACAGACACCCCAGGGTACTTCCAGAATAGCCAGAGAAAAGGAGATCTGGTTTGGTGAGAGAAACAACCTTCCACTACTATTCACAGTATCACTAATATCCTGTTTCCTCTACTCCCAGGCAGAACAGCCGGCAGAGAGGTGGGGTCCTTTAAACGAAGATCTAAGCATGCATTCCCTCATGCAAGCCACAATCTTACATACATGAACTTGTTTGTATGTATGCTTCTGTTTATACTGCATGGAATATTGCAGCGTAACTCTGAAGGGGAAATCACTCTCAGTGAAGTTAATATCAGTCTTATCTGTATGTGTGGCAAAAACACCCCCTAGGGGCTGCAGAGTGGTAACAGCACAATTGCAGGGTCACTGCTTTCATGTGCGTGTTGATGGAGATTATATGGCTGCATCTGGGACAGCAGAACAAATCACATTTTCATCCAAATTGCAATATGAGCATCTGTAATAAACACATTGCAGAACGGATTGCATCAAGTAAGAAAAATATTTTATGGAAACAAGCGATGACTTTTCACTCAGCATGTGTCATTTTATGTGTGGATGCTTGGCCATAATATCATGTTATTATGATATAATCAGATGAAGCTCGTGAGCTTCTAGCCAAACTGGTGTCAACATAGTGGTGGAAAAAGATATTTTTTGGGTTTATTTTGGAGAAATATACCTTGCATTCAGAAAGTATCCAGACCCTCTTCATTTTTTTCAGTTTTATTATGTTGCAGCCTAAAGCTACAGTAAAAACATTTTAATTCTCATTAGTCTACACTCAGTACCCCATAATCACAAAGTGAAAACAGATTTTTTTTTTTTTTGCACAGAAATTTAGCTCGGATTTCCCTCATTTCTTTGGATCATTGCTGAGATGTTTCTTCACCTTCATTGGAGTCTACCTGTGGTAAATTAAACTGATTGAACATAATTTGGAAATGCTCACCCGTCTATAGAAGGTCTTACAGCTGACAATTCATATCAGAGAAAAAAAATCCTGTTACACTGAAAGTTCCCAAGAGCACAGTGGTCTCCATTATTCTCAAACGGAACTAGTTTGGCACAACCAGGACTCTTCCAAGAGCTGGTCCCCTAGGCAAACTGAGCAATCACGGGAGAAGGGCTTTAGAGAGAGAGGTGACCAAGAGTCAGATGGTCACTCTGACCGAGCTCCAGAAATCCTTTGTGGAGATTGGACAAAGTTCCAGAAGGACAACCATCACTGCAGCTCTCCACCTATCTGGGCTTTATGGCTGAGTGGCTAGAAGTCTCAGGTTGGTGTAAAACATCTCAGCAAAGTTCCAGAGAAATAAGAGAAACTGAGCTAAATATCAAGTGCTTTTGAAAAGGGTCTGAATACTTCTGTCAATGTAATATTTCAGTTTTTCTTTATTTTTAATAAATCTGGTTACTGAGTGTAGATTAATGAGAATAAAAATGAATTTTTATGACTGAAAAATCAGGCTGCAACTAAAAAAATTCAAAAAAGTGAGGAGGGTCTGAATACTTTCTGAAAGCACTGAATTACTATTATTACTATTATAATTTCTTTTCTTACCTTTGCACTTGATTAAAAAGCAAGCCTGAATGCATTCACCAGGCAATAGGGCTCAAGTTCCACACCTGTGTCTACATGGAGCCTGTTTTTACAAAAATTATCAGATCAAATGAGAACTAATTCGGTCTGATTTAGAGTATCAACATTTAAAATACTTTGACACTAAATGGTATCACTTTTTAAAATGAAACAACTGTGCTGTGTATGCTGTTTTATTAATCCATGCTTTGCTACAAAAAAGCTCAATAAAAATATATTTTAAAAAATGATACAACCTTTAATATTATAAGGAACGCAAGTGTTGAAAAGTACCTAAATATCATTTTCTTAACCAAAAGCTGACACAAGCAAACAAGAGAGAGTGCTGTCTAAACTGTGCAATTAAACTGCAGTTTAAAACAGTGTGCAGGAGTTTGCCTGTATTTGAAAACTGAAAATAAAAAAATAACCCATTATTAGTAGCCTAAGACTATTGTTTCAGTTGCTGTATTATTAAAACAGGTATCAATATTGTCAGATTTTTACTGAAATCATGATAAAGTTTGAAATCCTGGTATTGTGACAACCCTACATCTGATCCAGTTTAACACATTCTCACATTGCACCCTTCTCCTTGTTGTTTGGTCCCTGTGGCCGCCTTAAATAAACTTCCACTGGAACGTGAGACATGATAGATCTCTCTCGTGCAGTTTAAGTGTCCCTTTGCTTCACTACTGTTTGTTTGTGTGACTTTTCTGTCACTGACTGATTTATTTATTGTTATTTTTGCACCTCTTCAAGGCAACACACACACACACACACACACACACCCACACTCACACTCACAGACAAAGAGTGCCAGTACACTAAAGATGTCCCCTGTCCATCGGCAGGGGCAGCAGGGAGGGTGCAGAGGTTACGGTTTGGGGGTCAGAGATCAACTAATCGGTTACTTCATCAACTCATTACTCAGCTTGTTAATTAAGAGGATTAAAGCAGGCGAGATGAAGTAAACAGCACAGCTTTACAATTTGGTTGTTAAGATGTGCTGCAAATTGTGAATGTTGTGTCAGGGCTGGGTGATATGGTCCATATATATGGCCTATATAAGAAAAAAATTCACATGAATGCAACATTTCCATATGTTTATCCATAACAAGCCCCACGTTGAGTTGAATGCTGGTAAAAGAAAAAGGGTTTTGACATATTTTGGGGGTTTCTGCTTATCAAAGGAGTGAATTTGTTTGATTTACCACAGGGTCCTGACCTCAACAGGCTTAACAACTTCTATTACCAGATGGCATTGTCATTTATAATATCACAGTCTGACAGGACAGCTAAACGAATGAGATAAACAGGGTTTCCTCAGGCCTGCCAGACTATTTATGTGGTTACACAGAGAGCAGGGCTTCTCGTGTCTAAACTGTTCCCATGAGACTGTTTTGTGGTATGTGTACATTCAGCTAATGCAGGAGGAGAAAACTTGATGAGCTTATATGTATTTATTACTGTGTTTTGCTTGTGTCAAGGGAATAATAAATGCACCTCAGACAGCTCCTCTACTGTGATATGTATTAAATTTGAGAATGTGTTTCTCAACAGCTGAGAAATAACATGGATGATAAAATTAGCAAAGAAAGTCTGAAAAAATCTTTATCTATATATACAGACTTAATTAGAGGCCAAGCCCCTAAGTGCAGTGACCATAAACAGGTAGCCAAAGGGCCAAATCAGGTCATCCCACAGCTTCCCACCTGTCCCTAAGAAGAATACACTAATTCTCAAAATTTAAGGTGGCAAAAGTGTGATTTATTTCAACCCCAAAATAATTGAGACTGTATTATCAGAACTGACCTAATCTTTGATGACTTTAACAGAAATCTACCTGTCTACATGTAAGAATGCTGGCAAACAGGTTTTAATCTGTTATTTCTGTTTTGTTGCTTCAAAAGCCATTCTAACAGATCTACTTTTACTTAGTTAAATTTTAACCAGAGAGATTGTACTTTTACTTGAGTACAAGCTAATGTTCACCGTTTTTTTTTCTTTAAGTCAAAATAAAAAATGTTAACATATCAAAAACAGACAAAACGCTGAAGTACTGGCATGATAGACATTTTCATTAAAGTTGATGTTTTCTGTGCCGACTCTCCACTTCAGGTTCTTCTAGAGCGCAATTCCCCTGTCTGAGAACAAAAACAAAGACCTGTTTCCTGCTTGGGTTTCTACCATAGACTGTAGAAAGAATTGGACAAACCCTGTGTGACGTCAGCCATCTACTTACAATAGGGTTAGGGACTCAAACTGCTTTAAAGCCAATCCATCGCGGCTACCATATTAAAATTTCTGTCTTAATTGATCAACCTAACAGCCCACCCACTAAGCTTGACTTCTTTTCAGCGAGCTAGCATTCTGGTTGACAGAAACATAGTTTCTGCCTGTCGAGCTGTTTTTCCTAAATATAATCTAAACAATTGTGGTACAAAAAAACTCACCCCCAGTACAATGAGAGGACGTGAAGACATTAGCTAATGAGACACGTTTGGTTTTTTTGAGCCAGGCTGTAAACCAGTTCGTTTCTAGAGTGAAAACTGTTTTTTTAACATGAGTTCAGATGGGACTTCAGGTGTTCCTGCAGCCAGCCTCAAGTGGACCCTCGCTGTATTGCAATTTTTTTGCACTTCCGCATTGGCTTCATTTTTCAGGACTGGAGGTTGCCGCTTGGTTTCTACCAATCACAGCATAGCACATTAACATCAAACCAAATATGGGCATCCAGAAATAAGCCTAAATGTCTCAACTGCCTCCTTGTGGCTGGATGTGGTAAATATGATAGTGGCTGTTCTCACAGGTAAAGGCTATCAGTTACATATAGTTTAGAAGAAAATCAACATTTTAAAGCAAAAAATGTTAATAGGACCAGATATTATTTTACTTATATGAAAATCTGGCCCCCACAGTGTGAACTTTGTGTGAAACATACCAGATTTAAGAATTTATTCTAAAGCCTATGTTGAAACTGTCACAGATTAAATGGTAGAGGAGAATCAACTCTATCATAAATAAAAGCTTATGTTCAAACTGAGCTGCATGTGCTGTTTTTGTTGCTACACAAAAATTATGTTGTGCTATATTTGAAGCATTTCCAATTTTTTGTTTGTTTAATATTACCTGGTTTACACTGTAAAATGTTACACATCAGTTGATCTCCAACTTAAATAAAAGAAAATTGAAAATGAAGTAGTTCTTCATATCCAAGGTGTGCAGAAATATTGACCCAAAGGGTGAAACATTAACACCTAAGCTAGCTTTAATCAGATTTCATTTCATAATGCTTCAGAGGAAAGTTAGATAAGAAAACTTTCACTGTAAGAACAGAGAGAAAAGTTTGTTTAAACAGGCGATAACACTTGTGTTGTATTCAAAGACTGATTCTCAATGGGCATTTACCAAGGAAAAGTGATGTAGAGATATGCTGGCAGATATCAGCTGAAAGTACACCTGGACAAACAGGCTATGTACATGCACATGTGTGCTAAGTATACAAACACCTGCCTGTGAAGTTGATAATTCTGCTACACAATAGAGCTAAATTGTTGAAAACAGCCTCAGCTGACCCTTTCTGTTAACAGTGCTTTTTTAAAGAAACCACTAATCTGAAAATGATCATCTAAGTGCTCTAGGTAAGACAGAATAAAACATCCAGTAGGCCAGATGAGATAATAGTTTCAGCCGGTATGATAATAAATACGGTATGGTTACAGGATTTAGACAGGGGACTTAAGGCTAAGTTGGGTGTTAGCAGAGCAGGCTCAGTATAAAGAAAACTTAAACACTATTTCCAGCTTATCTTGTTTGCTTGTGAGTTTTTCCAGCCATATCAAAATGGGGCAATAATGGCAGTGCACAGGCAATAAATGATGAGATCTAGCCAAGAGCTGCAGAATTTTGACCAAAATGATAATCCCAATTATATTTTATTTTATTTCAGCAGGACTTTGTCAGTCTGTCCAGTTTCCATTATAATTGTAATTGCTACCACAGTTGTGTATAAGCATCATTACCATTTTATTTATAGAGGGGAATGCTGGGCGACAACAATACTGCTCCCAGATATGAAGTTGTCCCTAAAATCCACATCATTTTTGTTCAGCAGTTTTACCATATGTTACACTACTATAAGCTCAACAGAGTACTTTGATCCCTTTTTTTTTCCTGTAACCTCTTGAGCCGACAAACGGCCCAACAAAAACAGGGTTTAGATGAAATCTGGAAGGGAAAATGTGTTGAGGTTTCCCTTCCATGCAGCTGAGGAAAGAAGGTCTACACACATATACACACACACACACCCACACCCACACACACACAAGGATATTCTAAAGTATGCATGTCAGCCTGTGTTCCCAGTGAGGCTGCTCCAGCTGGGAGCATGGGGTCTTTGATTAACACACCATTCCATATGTCAAACTTTATGGCCTTAGAGTTTCTGAGCTCCACCAGCCGCACTGTGCGTGTGTGTGTGTGTGTGGGTGGGGGTGTGTGTGTGTGTGTGTGTGTGGTTGTAAGTGTGTTTCTCATGGCTCTGTAATTCCTGTCATCCTTTGTAGTGATGGTTGCACTGGTGTGCCTGCGCCTGACTGCTCTTGCATTACCCTTGTACCAGAGTAAGAACTCTATGGATGTGTTCACCTCAACCTCTGAACAATCCTTCCTTTTGAGGATGGTTTCACACAGGGACCTGGACATTGATTACAGCGGTGATGTTCATATGTGTATAATAGACAGTGCCTTTATTTTTAAATTGTAACTGTGGCCCCAACTCCTCTGTTTTAAAACAGTTTGCACTTTCTAAATTATTGTTTGCTTTCATTCATTGCAATCTATCTCTTGAATATGTACATTTATTATGACGTGTGCTGCTGAGCTTTAGGAAATATCACCCTATTAAAGAGATCTCAACCTCAGCAGGTTTTCGTGTGGTTAAATAAAGGTTAAAAAATAAATAGATAAAATTCCATCCAACTAAACACACACAAAAAAATGGCATTTAACAGACTAGCAAAAAGTTAAATAAATACACAAACTTCACACTTCAACAGTACAAAAATGTCACACTGTCACAAACTTGCAAACGCAGAATGGTTGCAGAATGTGGCCAACACCTATTTATCGCCATGAGATAGTGCATATAAGTGTGCTCAGGCACGGAACAATGATACTAATGTGATGCAGACCAGCAGGGGAGAGGGATCGGGGCAAACGCGCATGCATAGTAACAAATTCATTTGAAAAAGCTCTCAATCTCCATCTCTAAAAGGTTATTAGAGATCCAAAACTTGAGCTGCTCTAAATTTTAAAAAATGTGTGTGCTTGATTAAGTGATCAGCTCACAGAAAACTGTTCAGAGGGATGAAATGAAGCAAAGAGAAATTGTGAAAGATGCTGAAGAATGCTTTACCTCCTTGTTTGATTTCATGTGGAACAGTGTGAAGACAAGGTAATCTGAGCGAGTTTTACAGAAAACAAGTGCCTTTTCTCCCGGGTTTTCAACCAATTCCTCCCTCACACTCTCTCTCCAGAACACACACATAGATCCTGACATCTCCGCATTCCTGTAAAGACAATGGAAGCTGAGGAAGCAAACAGCTACAAAACAGGATATGATCAAAGGGCAGAGCAGGCTGGCTCTGTGTGTGTTTGAGTGCCATTCGACTCGTCCTAGGATGCCCTTCTGGATCCTTTTCTGCCTGGCCCATTTCTGGATTATTCACTCTGTCAGTCAACTCTCAGATTTGGAGACGCATACTCATTAAACATTTGGTTAGTGAATTAAACATTATTGGAATCAATTCTAAAGCAATAAGCAACAACAGATTTGATTTTTTTTGGTGCATACAACATTTGCAGTTTTGACACGAGACAACAGAGATGTACAGTATGTGTTGAATTAGGAACACCAAGTAAACTAAACTTGCCATATAACTGAGATCAGCTGATCACTCACAAGCCCTCATCAGCTGACGACCAGTAGAATATGCAAAAACATCCAGAGCATGACAGAGGTTGTGTCAATCCTACTCACCATAACATGCCTCATTTCAGCTTCAATTTTTAGCCCAAACATGCTTAAAGGTTCTGCACAGTATTGTGTGTTTTTACAATCCCGATATCATTAAATCACATTATGTGAGACTCAATAGCAGTATCAATAAGACAAAACATCATTGATTTTCGGGTTCTGAAAAATACACCAACAAGTTTTTATGAACTTGGGTTTCTATCTCAATAATTTAAAGAGGCACACATGAAACTGCTCATGTACATACAAAAAAGAAGAATATGACATGAAGATGGGCAGCAGAAGAGAAGAAAGCCTATCAATCAGTAAAAATGCGTGTTTTCCAGGACCAGTAGAGCAGAATTCTTTTAAGGCAGATGAATAAGTACGGAAGAACCCTAGATAGATTACAAACTGCAGAGAGAGGACAAAAAGTAGGAAGAAAAGACAGCAGCAACGAAACAGTTGTGAGAGATAAAAGCGTGCATTGGAGAGGGGAGAGAAACAAAGAGGGCTTCATTGTTTTGGTTCTTGCTCATTACTGAAGGGGATGATAGCATAATATAGTGCTAATGGGGGAACAAATCGTGTTGTGTTCAGCTTACATAACCACTGAGTGACTAATCACACAAGATGTTTCCTTGACACACACAGCTACCAGCCCCTTTCTTTTCATTCTGCCTCACACACACAGGCCTCAAACAGAAAAAAGCTACTTTTTGTTTGCAAAATTTATTTAAAATGATCATAAAAAATGACAATTCCAATCAAGATTCAAGTAAAAGTAACAAGTAGAAGTATTTCCATTTATTATCCAATGATGTTTTCATTGTCTTGTCCCTTTTAATTGTAATCACAGGCCCATATCACTGGAGGTGTTCTGCTGTCACTCTTCTCTCAACCACATTTGCAAGTATGTCTGATAACCAAAATGGCCAGCTGTTTGCAGAACAAGAGGAGCAAAAAATCAGGGAGGGAGTGAGAGACACCAACAAAGAGAGCCTCCATCTGCTGATGTACGTCAGTCCATGACAGTTCTGGCTCCTCTAAAGATGCCAATGTACATCTGCCAATGACAGAAGGCATCACCAAGAAAAAAATCATTTGCTTTAAAGCTTAGTTTTCTGTCTTAGTTTCAGGGGTAGATTTGACTATGATACAACACATATTTGTCATAGCTGTACCAGACTTTACAACTTTTACAAAGAGAGAAGTCATAAGCTTTTTTTCAGCCTCATTTTTGTGCCAACATTAAGAATTTGTGCATGCCGTGCTCTCTGAAGAAACTAAGTCATCTGCTGAGGTTTCTAGGTTGCCTTTTGCAGTTTTTCACTAATTCTCATATGCCACACATTGGCTATAGATCAGTACACTTCTGTCAGCAGGGGCTGAAAGCACAATAACCACAACAAAACCGCAGTGCGACTAAGCCAACAGCCGTCCAAAAAAGCCAGCCGTCCAGCATCATCAGCTGGAAGTGAAGAGTGAGGAAGAACAGAGAAGTAGGAGCGAGACTGAAAGACTGACAGAGAGAGTCGAATAGAGTTAGAGAAAGGCAAAACCAACTAACTACCATGTTTCCCATGCAATTTAGCAAATCAGACAGGGTTTTCACAAGCTAAGAGCCTTCAGAATTGCAAGCTGCATGTTCACCCATAAATCCAATGACGGCCAAGTCCTGTGTTGAGTAGATATTAACAGCTGATGCTAATTTTGTTTAGCAAAACAGCAAACACAACAGTCACTCAAAGTATTCTACATCATCAGTTCTACATCTGCATGGTTTCGAGGGCTGACGCTAATACCATTAGCTTGCCAAAAGGTTTTGAGTGCATTAAAACCTGATGGTTTATGGTCCACTGTCATATATTTCAGAGGGGCAATTCTAATCTGCCACATTAGCCACCCAAGTACATGGTTTTTCAAATTGTCTAGATCTATCACATGTTGCACTCCACTCGGGACTGCTTCAGAGGGACTGACAAGCAATCAGAGGCCTGCGTGCCTGTGCCAAAGGAGCATGGTAAATTGTCAGCTGACGAAAGACTGGAAAGAGCATGTTTTGGGTTTGGTCCTTGGAGGCTTTAGCCAACAGGAAAGCTCCGGTGTTTTCCTCTCCATGGGACCTAATGGATTCTCCCCGCCAATGAAACATTATTCCGGCTGGCGGGCCGGACCGCCAGCCACCTTAGAGTCTTTCCCACAAAACCCCCCTCCCCTGTCACAGGCAAGCTGAGCCATCACTGGAGATCTAGGGCAGATGGAAGGATGGACAGAGGATGGTTGAGGAGAAAATAAGTGTGCAAGAACAATGAACAGATGTTAAAATGAAGAGAGAGACAGAGGAAAGTTGGCATCACTTTCTGCTAAAACTACTATGGAGAATTGTTCATTTCTCAGCAATGTATCTGGGCCTCAGCCACAATGTCAGAACATGCAACTGGATTCACACGTTAACATACCAACCAACAATGGAATGAAACACAGAGGCATACAGTTTCCCCCTTACCCACCATTGCTGCATACCCCTACCACTGTACTACCACCTCCTTCTCTCTTGGGATCTATGCCAGTCACTGATGCTTCCAAAAATGGCACAATGGCACACAGTTAGGGAAAGTGATTGATTATTTTTTCAGATTGATACCCTCAATGATACTCCTTAAGGATCTGGGACATGATTAATATTGCTATCAGTACTTTAATTTTAGAAAAATAGTTTAATAGGCTACAAATATGCCCAGTTTTTTTAACGTCCAAACAACTGTATCTGTCTAAGATCTCATTTTCTTCAAGCTCCACCCGAACATCGTGATGATGTTTAATTTACTTTAGCCCAATTGTCATTTTACCCGACCTTATACACCTCAACATGTAACCTTTGGTTGCCTTGCTTAGTTAGCTAACTAGTGTTTATCCTGCTTGTTTAAACATGACTTTCAACATTAATTAAAAAGATTTTTAACTACAGAAATGTTTGGATGTGCTAACCACAGCTGCTTTGAGATACCTGTTTCTGCAGCAGAAGCAACAGCAGCTACAGGTAAGGTAGCAGAGATTTGTCGATCCAAGGATCAGAGTTGCTGGTAACTGGCGTTTCATTATTCAAACACATATATTCCAAAACTATCAGAAACCGATTTGATTTAAAGGATGCAACTTGACGATAGCTGTAAAATTACCTTTAAAATAGAAGCAATGATGTTATGTAAGCTTTTCATTAGTATGCGCTGCGTGTTCCAGTGGAAAGTGTATTGAATCCTACAGACACATATTGCAACATACCTTACAATACTATACCGTATCATATCATATTGTAGAATCAGTTGTCCTGTATCATACTGTATACTATCTAATCCTATCCAGTCAGATCATACCTCATTGTATTGTATCTGTCGTATTGTATCTTATTGTATCATATTGTATTGTGCTGTATGGTATTGTATCGCATCATTATATTTGTCTCATATTGTATCATATTGTATATAATCAGTTGTATTTTTATCATACTATCTGCTATTATATCATATCTTACCGAACAGTATTGTATCTCATCATAACATATAGTTAAGTACAAAAAAGTATCACATCATATCGTATCATGACATATCTCGTTTCGTATTGTATTATTTCATAACATAACATATAGTCATTGTTATTGTTGGAAATGAACATAATTAATAGCTGTCTGACAGACAGACAGAATGAAATATGTTAGCCAGACAGTGGAAAGTGTCAGCCAGACAGAATGGAATATGTTAACCAGACAGTGGAAAGTGTCAGCCAGACAGAATGAAATGTGTCAGCCAGACAGAATGAAATGTGTCAGTCAGACAGAACGGAATGTGTCAGCCAGACAAAATGGAATGTGTCAGCCAGACAGAATGGAAATTTATAGCCAGAAAGAATGGATTATGTTATACCAGACAGAATGGAATATGTCAGCCAGACAGAATGGAATGTGTCACTCAGACAGAGGAATGTGTCAGCCAGACAATGGAATGTGTCAGCCAGACAGAATGGAATATTTTAGTCAGAAAGAATGGATTATGTTATACCAGACAGAATGGAATATGTCAGCCAGACAGAATGGAACGTGTCAGCCAGATGGAATGGAATATATTATCCAGACAGTGGAATGTGTCAGCCAGAAAGAATGGAATATGTCAGCCTGACAGAATGGAATGTGTCAGCCAGACAGTTGAATGTGTCAGCCAGACAGAATGGAATGTGTCGGCGAGACAGTGGAATGTGTCAGCCAGACAGAATGGAATGTGTCAGTCAGATAGTGGAATGTGTCAGTCAGACAATGGAATGAGTCAGTCAGACAGAATGGAATATGTCTGCCAGACAGAATGGAATGTGACAGTCAGATAGTGGAATGTGTCAGTCAGACAATGGAATGAATCAGTCAGACAGAATGGAATGTGACAGACAGATAGTGGAATATGTTGGACAGATGAATCAAACAGACAGAATGGAATGAGTCAGGCAGACAGAATGGAAGCATTTAAACTGACAGAATGGGATGAGTTAATCTGAGCAAAATGTGTCGGACGATGGAATCAATCAAACAGACAGAATGGAATGAGTCAGTCACACAGAATGCAATGAGTCAGTCAGACATTGGAGTGTGTCAGCCTGACAGAATGGAATGAGTTAGACAGCCACCTCTCACACTGATTATATCCCACCTGGCTGTATCATCTCTTGTTTTGTATCATACTGTATAGAAACATGTTGTACCCTATGGTATAGTTTCTTACTGTATTGTCACAAATCCTTAATGTATCAGATCATCTATATTTTATGGTATCATTACATCACATCTTGTATCATATCATATCGTATCACATTGTTTCATATTATATCATTTCGCATCATTTATCAAATTATATCGTATTATATGATATCGTATCATATTGTCTCGTATCATCTTGTATCGTATCATGTCGTAATGTATCGCATCGTACCGTATTGTACTGTATGACAACAAAATGTATTGAATCATATCGCATCCTATTTATTGTAACGTATCGTAACATATCATAATGTATTGTGCTGTGTTGTACCATCTTGTATCGTGTCATTTCGTATGGAATCAGCTGTACTTTATCATACTGTATCCTATCATGTCGTATCATTTCTTATCATACCGTATGGCATAGTATGCAACATATCATAATATATCATTGCATATTTGATCTTATTTAATCATATCAAAACATATTGTACGTATAGTATTGTATCCGATATACAGTGCTTAACAAATTTATTAGACCACCTGTCTCAAAGACCATCCAGCATCATGGAGTGCTTTAATGCGGACTCTTTCATCTTCAGTCAGCTCTCCACGTTTTATCACTTTGAACAGGAATGAGGGATTTGAAACTGAATTCACCCAAATTTGAGCCAGCTCACTGGGATTCTCTGAATAAGTCAGAAATTAATCAAGCATAACATTCAACCACTAAAACTCATTTTTCTGTTCAGGAATAAAAGTAAATAACTATAATTTGACATATTAATTAAGAAATATTAATGTGCTTTACTATTTTTTCAGTTTTTTTGTAAATTAGTACATTTGAAAATTCATGGCTAACAATAATAATTATATTTTAGCATTAAAAATATCATTTGGGTTAAAGAACTTCTACATATTGGTGTATTAACCATTGGAGAAACATAAAAAATTATTTTGGTAATTACCAATGCTGTTAATTTAGGGCAGCTGTGGCATAAATTTTACTTTAATTAGGGTTAGGGTGGTCTAATAAATTTGTTAAGCATTGTATATTATGTTGTATCATATGCTACACATCGCACTCTATCATCTTGTCTTTTATCATACTATATTAAAACACATAGCTTTGTACGGCATAGTACTCCACCCTATCTTAACAAATCCTTAATATTACAGATGATATTGTATCATATTGTATGGTATCATTACATTTTGTAACATATCATACTGTATCGCATCATCTCGTATTGTATTGTATTGTATCATATACTGTATCTAATCATGCAGAACCAGGTTCCCAGTGAACTGAGATTTTGATCTCCATCCCCACACACTGTGAACACAAGGATGTTAATGTGGAGTGTATGGTGACTTGGTGAAATCACACTTTGTTTTTACAACCCTTAAGAAGAAATCAGTGTAGTTGCAAACATTTGGTACCTTCTCTCATTGTCATCCAGGTGAGCAAACAGCACATTCTTGGAGATGGCCTTCGCCAAGGCAGTCATGGTCTTGTAGTCCTTTGGGATCACCTGTGAAAACAACGCAGTAATAAGGACCGTAAAAATGACCATTACAACACTGTGCTGGTGGACACATGAATTAAACCAGCAAAAACACATAATAGGCTTGACTTCAAAGCAAACTAAATTGAGTAATTAAAGAGCAGTGTATTGGCAAACTCTGAAAGAAATATCCCGCACGTGTGACTGTGTATTTTGGGAAAGCCCATCTGTTCGAGGATTACACTCAAAATGTCACAGAGCCCTTAAAAATTCAAGAGAGGCCTGAACTCATTCATAAAACATGCATTTTCATGTCCCAGACTCTGTGGGTTGTCTTTGTGTGTGTATACATGGAAAAGGGATTGCAAAGTCTGTAGCCACAACAAAGCCAAAGAAGCCTGAATTCACAAAGAAGCATCCAGGAAGAGAACCTTAGTTTTTTTCCACACTGGGTGAGAAAGGCAAAAAGTTTGAGATTCAGGGAATGAGAAAGAGTGGCAAGAATAAACTAAATTTTTACAAAAGAACTTGAGGAGGATGAGGAGTGCATGCGTGTGCGTGTGTTTGTATCTGGTGCTGAGGGAGAGGAGGGGGTAAGCTGTAATTACGTTAAAGCAACAGATGTTTCCACATGAAGATGACCACGCAGCACTGTTCACATCATGCACACAAATACACACAAAACCACATCACAAAATAACATAAAAAGTACCAAATTTTTCATCTGTCTGCAGAACTAAGGCCTGGATACCCAGTGGACACAAAGTGGCCTGGCTGGGAAATTAAGTTGGAGGAGGATGCATCCACCCAGAGAGGCTCAGCGATAGAAGTAATTTTCAAATACCGACTTTGGGTCAGACACCTAATTATCCTCCACCAGATCCAACTCCAGTGCTGCCACAAAGGGGATCATTAAATGTCAACGTGTTATCATCATCTGAATAACTCACATTTATGACTCAGATTTCTCCTGCAACTTCTCAGGGTAATGTTTAGATATTCTCTTGTAGCCATATTGGGAAAAAGTTGGGGTTAAGCCACATGGGAAAGATGGATTTTTAACTATTTAAATTATATGCCTGCATGCAAAAATTCTGTAGCTCCCAAACGTTTCTGTCGGGGCCCCGGAAATAATTTCAAGCCCAGAAAATCACTTCCTGCACCCCATCTGGAGTTCTCTGTGACATCACTGCAAATAACCTATTATTGGTCTTTGTATCATTACACACATCCAATAAATACTGTGCAGAATTACACAGTAACAAAATTATTTAATTAAAACAAAATCAACAAGGGCCAAATAAAAAATCCCTTTGGAAACACTCTGAAAGAAAATTTCAAAGTACTTTCATCTTTATCTGTATATGTTCTATTATGTCTTCTTAAGATGTTGCTTAATCATCAGCACCCATCATTAGCACCACTGAAAAATTATTGGTTTAGTACCAGTATCGGGAAAAAAATCCAACAATACTCAACCCTACTTAAAAGTGGAGATATTAAAGAGAGAGTCCTTTAGTAGTTTCCAACATTAATCTTAACAAAGTTCTCCATTTTAATGTGATGGGCAGGCCTAAAGGACAAGCCTCATGATTTGCAAAGACTGAGCAAAGCTCCCTTTAATCAGATGAGTCGCTTGGCTAATTAATTGTGTTCTGTTAAACGTACTGACAGAGGAGTCATTAAAGAAATTGATGATGTGGTAAGATGTCAGCACATATGCACCAAGTGTGCATGCAAATGTGTGAAAGCTCTGCCTCAGTGTTCATCAATGGCTAGATGAAATCCTCCCTTTAATGCTCTAATTCAACTTTAATTCACTTTTCTCTAATGGTTTGTAGCAATGTGCATAGTTACGTGAATTCATCAATTTTTCACAAGCAGCTGACGTGGCAGTATGAGTCTACGTGTGTTTGTGAGATAGAGAGAGACAGTGAAGAAAACGAGGCTGGAGATGAGAGCAGGCTTGTTGCCATGACACATGACTGCAGTGTCTGGTGGAGACCTCAGAGACATAAACATAAACGCCCGTGGGTGTGTGCACATACCTGACACACGCGACGTGCTCCAGTGGCCATGTGATTACAACCCGGTGACAAGTAAATTCATGCAGTTATGTCATTACCAAGCAATTAATGACATGTCAGGTTAATTTAAATTCAACAAGCATGATCATAATAAAACAGCTGGGGTGTGTGTTTTTGTCCATGTCCATAAATGTGTGTGCATTTCTGCTTTATGTGTTATCTGTGTGTAAAAGTTGAGTTATAGTTCCTGGCAAAGAGCGCTCTTTCCAATCATGCCATGAAACTAAGAAGAGGACAAATGGCAGGTTTTAAGATGACAGATAACTTAAACAGCTGCTGTCGATAATGTGAAGATATGAAACCATAAAAGGTATGATTCCAGCTTCTCTTTCTTATGAGGAATGCTTATAACATAGGAGCATAAATCTATAAAATTAGAGCTGTAATAAACTCTCAGATTTCATGTCAGGAAGTGTATTAATCTGAAACTTTCTGTAATGACAAGGGTTGAAACGGTATTTGTATTTGTTGGTATATTTGGTTCACAGCACACAGCAAATATGTCTGAATGGGCAAAAAGTAATCAGACATGGCAGTACTTACACTCCAGTCTAGGTGGCAGTAAACCTCATAACTGTTTGCTAACCACTATTAAAAAACTAATGAAGAAGAGGAAGAAGTAGGCATTAGAGGCAGTTGAAGAAATTTACCATGCTTACATATTTTACATGCTATGTGCAGATCATGTAGATATGTAGATATAGAGAACACTGCCTACAAGCACCCATGTAAGTGCTCTGCTCAGGCTCCATCACATCTCCTCCTATGTTTACAAAAACCTAGTAATGCTGACTCTGATACTGAACGTGTTCTGTAATATATCCAACCTGTACATAACAGCTTGTAAAGACTATTTTAATTTGTAAATTGATGTTTTATATTCCACTTTTTTGTATTTATTAATGCTCTTGTAACACTACTTTTATTTGTCCTCTATTTCTATTGTGTTCTTGTTGCCATTGGCCTGCTTTGTCTACGATACTTCTTGCTGCTGTAAATTGGAATCTCCTCTTGTGGGACTAATAAAGGAATAAATCATCTTATGTTATCTTTTAATCCACTTTTAAATCATTTTTTGATTGTTTCTTCCACTAAGGTTGGCATTAACCACCATGTTGTGTTCCCAAACAGATGTCACATGGGCTGTGACAACCAGCGAAAAGCTGTGCTGACGCCATGAAATGGTTTGCAAAACAGCACGTGTAAACACTTTGAATCTGAAGGAGAGAGCCTAAGTGGCTCATAATGGAGAGAAAGAGAGAGAGACAGCCTGGGATGTGGCCTTCTGTGTGTCTGCAGACAGGAACTGCTTTAACTAATGGCTCAAAAACAGCCAATATAAAAAAAGCACGTGTGCTTTTTTTGTAAATATGTGAATATGTTGAAAAATTTATATCATAGAATGATTATTTTTTTCCCTTTTTGTTTCTATGGCCTGTTTAATGTCATATGTGTGAAACTTATGCTGCTATCTTGGCCAAGACTCCCTTGTAAAAGAGATATTTGTATCTCAATGGGAATGCTCCTGGTTAAATAAAGGTTAAATAAATAAAAAAATAACAAGGGCATCCCTTGCCTTAATGCTTATACTGAAATGGAAAAAAAAGCCTCAGCCTTAACGTCAAATGAATATTTATATCATAACACACTTCCCCAAAGTGTGGGTGTCAGTCTTACGGTTTTGGTTTAGTGAAAATAAACCGAGATGCCTTTAATTAATGCACAGTCGGTGTCTTTTACAGATTATGTAACATCACAGAGTCAAACCTCAGCATCTGTGCTGAATATCAGCTCAGCAGCTGACTCACACTGCTTGTTTCCTGTAAATAAACACAGTAAAGTGTCTAAGAGGGTTTATTACTTCATGTAATAAATTAACAACGCTGAGGTCCCTTCACTCTGACATGTTGTTCTGACATGTTGTTGGCACTAGTTTTCTCCAGTGCATGTTACAAAAACAACCCTCTTGTGGCCAATAAACAAATGACAGTTACTTTAAGTATCAGTTTTTAACCCTTAAACTCTTTCAATTGTTTTTTTTTTCTACTTTTGTTCATACAATCATTTAAAAATCTATCATTTTAAGTGCAAAATGTTTGTCGGTAAACTATTTCAATAATAAAAATTGAGTCCAGAAGTGTCATTGTGAATGTATAGTGTTGTGTCTTTCACATTCATTTGTGTGCAGGTATATTCTCATGTTTCTTCCGAGGCTAACCTTGCGTACGTAGCTGACAGCATCCTCTTCAGTGTAGACCTCGGCGCTGACCCCTCCCCTGCGGCGCCTGGCCTTGACGACAGGGTTGGGTGGCGGGGGAGAAACCTCATCATCATGCGAGTCTGATTGACTGTTAGATTTCTGGCGAGCCATGATCTGCTTGCATTCTTCCTGTTAGGGGACGAGAAAAAAACTGATTTTAGCAGTTTATCCATAAAGACACTGATGGATTACAAAAAGAAAATATTCCTTAAATGACAGCCTCTTAAAGTCAGTACAAAATAACCTATGTTCAGAAAAACAGATGCAACCTCTTCTTCAGCTTCAGGCAGAATCATCTGAGAGCATCTTGTCATTTTTCACCTGATCACATGAAAGTGGGCTGACGAACCCTTTTCTAAGATAAAAACAAATTCACGAGGACTCTTAACCAGGTCAAATCACACAACAGCGCTGTTCTAACATCAACAGCGGAGACATCTATGTCCTGAGTGCACACTGTTTGGACATCTGGCTGCTATGGTATGAAGTAAAAGCTATCAAATATTAATATCTGCAGGCCTGAATATGCAGAGAGCAGAAAGCTCAACCAGGTACTCTCCCCCTCCCTGATGATAAACAACAAGGAAGAAAGAGATCAGATGAGAGACAGCATGCCTCTGGCTGGCTCTTGTTTCAACTGCTGAACGCTCTGCAGGGGATGAATTATTGATTGCACACTTGATTAACACATTAGCATATGTAAACAATAAAACCACTGCAGGCAAGTTAATGTGTTAAGAGTGCTGTGAGCCGAGGGTAATTGATTAACATTTGGTAAAAAGCAGGCTGGCATCATCTTCTTTATAATAAATCAATCAATAACAGAGATAGTTTCATCTGTTTGCTAGTAAATCACATTGCTAATATGGTATCAAAAATGAACAAGGGCTCCTTAAGGAGACAACTCAAAACAGGCAAGATAAACAGGTGTCAATGTCGAGTAGTATGTGTGGTGTAGAGCCAAAACAAAAATGATGTTGTTAGAAGGTGGGCGCCCAGGTCAGAGGCTATGGTCCTCAAGGCACTGGCCAGTGTATCTAATCCCTGTCCTGGCACTGTTTGGTCCATGTCTTTCCCCACTTTCTCTCTCCCCATTTTTCCTGTCTCTCTTCAGCTGTCCTATCAAATAAAGGCAAAAAGACCTCAAAAATAATCTTTACAAAAAGGGGGTTAAAGGTATTGGCTGGATTATCTGTCTGGTGGGCGCTTTTCTGGATTTTCATTACCTTTCCTCCTCCTTCTCCATCTGGCGAGCATGTGAATCACAGCCAGAACAATATGGTGAACTTTTGTATAGTGTGGGATTCTGTCTTCAGCTGTTTGACTTCTGTAAAGGGTTTCGAAACTTTGTCTGCCACCAGGTTTGCAGTTTTGATGGTGGAAGACCAAAGGATTGCATAAAAAGAAAATGGCACAAAGCGATTTGGAACATGTCCATCTTCATCTAGCTGGTTACAGACGTAGAGTACAAGAGGCTGGATTATGTCCCTTTATTATACATGGATGTGTGTGTGAATGTCAGCACTCATTCCCTTTAAGAGCTAGGTGGACCTGCTGGCTTTCACACTGGTAGTGGATTTCATTCTTTACCCTTCGATAAACCAAACTCCAGTGAGAATAACCAACTTTTCTCCTTTATTTGCGTGACTGAAAAAACAGAAACAGAGACAGAGCATTTTACATAATATGTGGATTGGAAGATTTTTATTTATAAATCTTTTAAATCTTTGTATATATTTTGGGAAATTGACACATTAAAATGAGAAAAACAGAAAAAAAGACTTAAAAAAATGTATGGATATATGATATGTCTACTTAGACCTTGCATACATCAAAGACCTTCCACCACATTTTCTTCCAGCCCACTTTTGGGTCCCAACCCACCCACTGAAAACTACTGCTCTATATCACAAAAAACTTGTTCTGCTGATGTGCATTCTGTCTGGAACAAGATAAGTCAAAGTGAACTGTGCACTTGCTAATGTATCCCTATCTTTTAAGCATGTCCTCTGAATAAAACAGAGTCATTATACCAGAATTTTGTACTTTATGATACCAGGGCAACAAAAATTATCTCCTGGACAACCAAAATTGCTTGATTTAGTCTTTTTTATTTCCAAACACTATAAGATTTTCAAAAAATGCATAAGGCCTATCTAAAATCTAATATTTCCTCTGAAATGTTATCAATAACCAGAAGACATGTCTACGGTGATTCTGTTTTCTGTCTGCATATTTGTATATATTTTTAAATTTTAGTTATACTTTATTTAACAGGGAAAATTTAATTGAGATTAGTAACTCTTTTTCAAGAGTGTCCTGGCCAAGAGGCAAAGTTACAGACAGACAATGCACTGTCCTACATACAAGCATAATAACAAACCAGGAAGATGAATAAATATATAAACAAATCATTTGTCAAATTAGACAACAACCATAAAAACCCCATGGATCAGGTAGAACATCTACAAACAGATGTATTTACTTCCAAATCATCCAGCTACCTCTTAAAAAAAGTCTATGGAGACTAGGGGTGGGAATCACTAGTGGCCCCATGATACAACATTATCATGATACTTGGGTCACGATTCGATATTATTTCGATTTTAAACATTTTGCAATACAGTGAGTACTGCAATACCATATACTGCGATATGTTGCGATTCATAGCATTTTTCAACTGTTTAGCTGATTTAGCATTAATCTTTCCCTCACGTTTGTCGTATTTCTGTGGTATTTTATATTCATCTAGCAATTCTTGCAAACCTCGTGTCATATCCGTCTAATCCGTGCCTTGCTTGCATGTCTAATCTCCTTCCCCTGGTGCTGCCATGTTGGTTGGACTAACTTTCTTTGTTGAACTAACTCATCTGTTTTTCTTCAAATTGTAGTATTATCCATCATAAAAATGAGCACACTGCAGAGCAGAATTTAGACTTTAACCAGGTTAAAGGGGGTCTAAGGGTCTCCCTAAATATAACACACTGGGTGCTAACGTGATGCCTGAACAACAAACAAATAAAATACATGCACTGGGTGAAGGGCCTTAAATGTCATTAACCCACACATAACTAATGTAGCTAGTTTAATTGAGGTTTCTTAAAGTGTGCTGCAAAACCTTCTATGCAAGCAGTCTGAACCATGTCACAAGTCATACAGTTAAAAAAATAGCATATGGTAAAGTTATGAAAACTTACAGTGAGTATTAGGACATGTATAAAGTATAAAGTATCACTAGTAGAACTAATTTTTTTCTGTAGGAATCATCTGTTATCAATTCATTTTGGTTTACAATCCAAACATTTTGTAATGTTAAACCTTTTAATATCTCCTCAGTTTATGATCATAATTGTGCACAATTCCAGAAGAACAAAGCTGGAAGAAAGAAAAAAGAAGATCCACAGCTGCCAGGAGCAGAATGATCACTGTATGCCTTCAGCAGAGAACCAAAAAAATGCTGCCACCTCTTTGTAAATTCACTGACAGGGAGGAACAGAAAGAGACAGAAAGAAGAGAGGGATGACTTGTAACATTGAGAACATACTGAGAGAAGCTGAGAGGTGGAGACAGTGAAAACCTAAATAGTGAGACAAAATGTGGTATAGCATCTAAGAACCTAGCACTCTCCACATTGTTAGAAACAATAAAATGTTCCAATAGCATAATGTAACTAGGACAGGAACAGTAATACAGCAGCCAGTTGCCTCAAAGGCATTTGTCTACTTGTTCTCTCTCATTTCATGAGTTGGTATCCTTTCATCTTATGCTCTTTTTCACAGTCTCCCTCTAATTTTTCACTCCTTTCTCTGTCTAATTTGCCTTTCTCCTGATAGTTATGCCCTAAGGTCTGTGTGATGCTTGGCACACTCTCTGCGTAACACAACGTGGGAGTGCAGATCACACACACATACACACACACACACCTCTTGCTTACGCAGAGTCACTGCCTGAGGGAACACAGCCAGCAGGAGGAGAGGAGGGGAGGTAGAGCCAGAGAATCTCACAAACACAGGCAGACTGCAGGGGGAGAGGGAGACTCATACGCTACAGCTTAATCAAGGTTGAAATGTCCGCAATCAGATAACAGACTACAGTCTCATAAGACAGAGGAGGTAAAGCCAAAACAAACACAGTACCCCCCCACCCAAAAGCCAAAAGAGAGATGCTTCTTTCTTTTGTCACTTCAGAGAAATCTAAAAGTCAAAATCAAAAAGACTGTTTACATGCCACTCTCTAGATTGTGCAGTAACGCTCACCTAATTAAAGCTGGTGCAAAGCATCTTTACAATGCAACAAAACTTTAGCAAACAGTGTCACATCCTACATTGTCCTGCCACTATGAAAGGCTATACAAGCTAGCTCCAGTTGGCTAAGAAGAGTTTGTGAGGAGAGGTATTTACCATGGCATGGAGGGTCCCTGGCCAGGCCTGCTGTGAGTCCCTCAGCCTGTCAGAGGCACCAGGCATCAAATCAAAGTGTGAGTGTGTCAAAGGACAACTCATGGATCCCATCTCATACACACCTGACACACATGTCACACTGCTGCAGCATCTCTCCTTACAAACACAGCAGGCGCTGTGTGGATGTGTGCGGGTAAGCAGAGCATCCAAGTTAGTGAGAGACAGAGCGAGCGAGTGACAGAATTTATGCAATCCCCACGACACAGCAGCTAAAGAACAAGGCTACTGATGAAAACACTGATCACAGCAAAAAGGCTGTCTCTCCATCTCTCCTGCGCAACTCTCCGACTCTGCTTTCCAACCTCTCTCTCCCTCTCCCGTTTCTCTCTTACACACACACACTTACAATCAGGTGGCGCAATGAGCAAGCTCGTCGCTTCCCTTCGTCGCTATGACAACAGGACACTGCGAGCATCCTGCGAGTCTCACAGGTGGCTCACACACCTACATTCTCACACACACAGCAGCTGTGATGCCTGTTGACAGACAGTTTCTCACTCACACATCTACAGTGATTCATTTCACAGAGGGGAAACGTCATTCCCTCAATACTGATCTCTGTTCTAACTAAATAGCATGACGGCACGTTTTGCACCACTGAATGGCTCCTAACAATCTCATAGGGATACACTGTCATCCCATACATTCCTCATGTGTGCCAGACACTCGTTTGTACCATGCAGCGTCTCTCTCACTCTCCACTGATGTCCTCTAAGGTCAGAGGGCCAGGCATCAAGTCAGGACTTTGTGTCTGTCTCCAGCAAGCCTTCATACTGTTCTGGCTTCAGTTTCCAAACACAGAGACACTAGACAGGTGTGGCTTCAACACTTTAAATGTCATCTAAGGTGGCTTCTCCAATGTAAGCTATGCTGAGAACTGCTGCAGTATTTTACAAGCAGCCCAGGGACACTATTTTCGCTTTATCTTTCCTGTAAAAACACACCAGCTTGGTAGTTTGAGGCAGGGCCATTTGTCATCCTCACAGCTTAGTACAGTGGTAGCTTAACAAAACACAACTGCAGCTGTTTTTGTCATGTTTTCCCCTTTGTTAAGTTGTATAGTTTCTGGGGCAGTCACACAATTAATTTTTCAAACTGAAATCCATCTGTGAATTTTGGTATCTAATCACAATTAATGACATTTTGCCTGCATGTTCAAATTCAATTCTTATGCAATCAAAATCCAAATTTCTGTCCCACTTTTTTTGGATATGTCTGAGGATGTTCAGCTGGTTTTTAGGAGTGCAAGGTTGTCTTGAAACCTCACCCAGAGATAGCATTGTTTGGGTACTTCATCCTTACAAAATCACAGTCTCTCCATGTAGAGCACTATCATGTATGGAATGGTTATTGCTGAAAGACTGACACCAAATATCTGGAAAACTGACATTAAGCCTTAGTTCAAGACCTGGATGACTGGCCTCACTTGTGTACTGCACATGGAGAAGATACGGTATGGCATGATGGACAATCTTGGTCTTAAGATGTGCAGTACTGTGCTAGTGATGCACTGTAGCTAAACGTCTTACAATGCAGCCCCTATTTTGCTTTGTTTGTCTTTTTCTGTTTGCTCAATCTGTTGAAAAAGCTCTAAAAATCTTCATAAAAATACTTTTTTAAAAATACGAACAAATAAATGATGTTAGCTCACATCGGCACAGCTGGATGCAGGAAGACGGAGCAGCAAAACAGAAGTTGTGGAGCTCTGTGTCAGACAGCAACCTCTAGTGTATTCATTTTTTAATGTCCACAACAACTAGGGATGGGACCGATCCGATCCAGTATCGGTATCGAGTCCAATATGGACGTAATTAATAGATCGGATATCTGACTGACGGCGCCGATCCAAGTGACCGATCCAAATCCATCCTACAGTTTGCGGTAGACCATGAACGCACTGCAGTCTAACACGAGACGGTCTGTGTGTAGCTGAGCTAGTATTAGTTGGGGATGTTCTTAGCAGTATAAACTTAGTCCATTAAACGTAAATCTATATTTAGAATAGTCAAAACTAGTCTAAAGATGAGAGAACACAAAGAAGAGTGGGTGTGACATTAGCCTGATATACGCTCTACAGCATGGCTAGCATTGAAAGCTAGCGCCGCTGGCACCTTTGTTCCTCTTTGCAGATTCATGCTTTGATATTTGGCCTCTTTTCACTTCAGGTGAGTAGTCATACGTGAGCTTAACCCTCGACAGCCCACACACCACTTTATTTCCATTTACTACTTTGGAAAACTGTCGTACCATCGCTTCCTACGAGATGCTAAAAGATTATACACCACCAGCCTTCTCATTGTTTATATCTGGTGAAGGGTCAGAGAGGAAGGCTTTGGCCATTAACTGAAGCTACAGCGGTCTCTAGTGGAGGGAGGTTCATTACAGTATAAAAGAGCATTATAGACAGGGATTGCAAGACCGTGTTCATAAAAAGATGATAGGTAATTAGTTTAACCGACTGTGAAAGCAGTAGTTTAATCTACTTGAGTTATGCTATTTAGGGTAAGCATTGTTGTTTATAAATTATACTCAGTTGTTGTTGTTTTTTGGATAATGTTGACATTTATTTTTAGTAGTAGGTCAAATAAATTTGTTTGGAATACATTTAAATTCGATTCATTTTTGTATTTTTTTATTTTGCTTTTTAATAAGAGGAGCTGGGTGGTTTACTACAGGCTCATGTAACCTCACACATTATACCAACAATAATAATAATTGTTAAAAAAAAAAACATATATATACATATATACACACAGTGCTTAACAAATTTATTAGACCACCTGTCATATTTGTCTCAAAGACCATCCAGCATCATGAAGTGCTTTAATGCGGACTCTTTCATCTTCAGTCAGCTCTCCATGTTTTACCATTTTGAACAAGAATGAGGGATTTCAAACTGAATTCACCCAAATTTGAGCCAGCTCACTGGGATTCACTGAGAAGTCAGAAATTAATCAAGCAAACATTCAACCACTAAAACTCATTTTCTGTTCAGGAATGCAAGTAAAAAACTATAATTTGACAAATTAATCAAGAAATATTATTGTGCTTTACTATTTTTTCAGTTTTTTTGTAAATCAGTACATTTGAAAATTTATGGCTAACAATAATAATTATATTTTAGCATTAAAAATATCATTTGGGTTAAAGAACTTTTACATATTGGTGTATTAACCATTGCAGAAACATAAAAAAATATTTTGTTAATTACCAATGCTGTTAATTTAGGGCAGCTGTGGCATAAACCTTACTTTGGTTAGGTTTAGGGTGGTCTACTAAATTTGTTAAGCAATGTATATATATCGGAATCAGTATCGGTATCGGCACAGATTTATCGGAATCAGATCGGAACTGGAAAAAAGTGGATCAGTGCATCCCTAACTACAACGTAACAGACATGCCAAGTTTGTCGGTAGTTACGGTTGTATCGTTTGAAACACACAAATCTATTTTTGCATGTAAAGGGAGCGTAAATGCAGTAATGTATTAATTTGGGAATCAAATAAATGCAAAGACATGTATTTCGCAATCCTAAGGTTTAGATTTATCAGTTAAACTAGTGCTGCACTACTACGTCAGTGGAGTAGGAGACTATGACCTACCCGCAAGTTCCAAATACTCTGTCACAAGTTCACTGACTGGATGTGCTTCGAAAGCAATGTGCAGCGCAGCACAGCCTTGAGAAGCTGGAGACAAGAGATTACAAGATCACAGAAGTACTCCGAGTTCTTGGGGGAACTGAGGTTGATTTACTGATCATTTTGGTATCATTCAATGATTTTTTTTACTTCTATTATGGGTGAACACAGAAAATTAAATGGTTTATGTTCACTAGAACGTATGTGTGACATCACGTAAATCTCATCGTTGTCTACCTCAAAAATTAACTCTTTTTCATCCATGAGACTGTATTGCCTCTTTGACTTTTTGACCAACTGATCATCTGTAGTATGTGCTGCAGGATGGGATAAAGTCAGTATAGAGCTTTACAATATGGTGTTGGTGCTTAAATTTGATTGCATGTTTTGTATGTTCTCATTCCTGTTTGGGTGGATCTGCCCTACGTGGGCTGATACGTTTTGGCAGCAGCCTCCACTGAAAACAGACGCTGCGTGTATCCTGAGTGGATCGGAACAGAGCAGAGCAGAAAAGCATGCGCTTGAGAAGGGCCAGACTGTGGAATGGCAAAGATTGAGTATGATTCATTCATAAGCGCAATTCAGGTGCAGATCACTGTGCGGAGGGAGTATGAGTAAATTTGTTGTAATAGACAGCTTTAGAGTGATCATTACGTGAAATACATTCTTCAGCACTGTAATACATTAAGAAATTTGCAGGAGTGCATGTACAAAATGGCTCACTGAAAATTCCAGTTTAGTGTTTTCTCTGTAAGCCACAGAGATAAGAGGTCATCTTAAATAACTGTTCTTTGTTATGCTTTCTATTTGTAATTTTTACCTTCGCCAAGGAGGTTATGTGATCGACAGGGTTTGTTACTCAGGGTTAACTCAAAAAGTTATGGACGGATTTTGATGAAATTTTCAGGAAATGTCAGAAATGGCATAAGGAAGAACTGATTAGATTTTGGGAGTGATCCAGATCACCGTCTGGATCCAGGAATTTTTTAAAGGATTCTGTGGGAGATAGGGCTATTGGCGGAGGTCTGTGCTCTCCGAATGCTTTTCTAGATACTTAAATCAAGGTTATTTTACTTCCAGGTTGGAAAAAAACTGCCTTCATTTTGAAACAGTATGTGGAAGTTGTGATAGATCAGAAGTTATGACATTGACATAATCAAAGGAAAAAAGTTACTTACTAAACATAGAAAAATAAATAGAGATAGTATAAGACAAAGGTGAAAAGGTAAAATGTTTGATATTACAAGGTGCAAATTAATTTTGACTTGGTTAATTTTGGACCTTAACTGCATGAAAATGAAGGCATTAATTCTGACAGCCCTAGTAGTTTTCCTTTTACAAGTTGTTATCTACAATCATCCATTCTATGCATACACAAATTTTTTTGTAGTCCAGTATCAGTGTTAACAGCCTCTGTCTGCTTCTGTGCCACTCTTTCCCACCTTCTCTCGGCTGCTCCCACCACGTCATCATAAGTGGCTGGATGCCAGACAGAGAGGACAAAAGAGAAGGCAGAGGACATAGGTGGGAGCAGGACACAGAAAAAAGCGGGCTCTCCATTAGGCACTAAGTGACTGCGTGGGTCAGAGAAAACCAAACGAAAGTTGATGGAGACAAAGCATGACATGCAATAAATGTAAAGTCACTGTTATTAAACCATTATCAACTTCAACTCAATTATGTACGGTGAGTCCTTTTAGATTGTGCCTCCAATGCATTGTTCATTCGCTGGACCAATTTGCACCAGGGGACAAAAATTCTGACTAACACTCATCATAATAGCGATGACTAACCATTAATCAGGCCATCCGCCCATAATACTTTATGCAAAAGCTTAGTCTGTATGAAAAGATTAGAGGGCTCACAGAAATCATCAATCTATCCATTCTTCTATGAACCTCATTTCTGATATTAGTTGAAGATAAGGAAACAGCAATAAGTGGTTACCTTACGTGGCCCTGATCCGTTGACGTAGACAATTTCACTCTCCACTGCCGGGGCTGAAAGCATGCGAGTGAACCAAAAACAACAAGGTGCCGCACAAACCCAGACAAACACACATACACACACAGGTAATGAAGCATGGAGAGCTGACGCAGTCCACTCATCACTTTTTTCCACACCATTACAGCACCACAATGGACAGAAAGTTCGCTTCTGTGTTAGGACTGTGAACTGGCAATTGCTGACCTCCTGGCTATAAAATGATGATCACTCTCTTTACGGTTGCACGACACGAATATGCAAACCCTGTCCCTCTATTTACTTTATTGAATCTCTGAGCTTAACCCTCAGAATCTACCTGTAAAAATCCCAAACAGAAATGATAAGTGCCCTGCCTGTATCCTCTTAATTCTGAGGGGACCAGCCTTTTCATTCATCAAGTAGGCCACGAGTAAACACACAAAACAATGTGATGGCAGCTTGGGAGATGACTGTTTACTCATAGCCAGTTTTCTTCAGTGGATTACAACCATCTTACCCTGCTCTCTATGTCACAACTGTAGTTTTCTTACACTTGATGGATGTAAAACTGCACATAATGGATAAGGAGAAATTCTGACATTGATCATTTTTTCTAGAGAAATACAGAAAAGATAGCTCAGATGAGTTACTGCAAATCTTTGCTGTACTTATTTAACTTTTTTAAGACTTAATTTTGGGCATTCATGCCAGAGAGTAGAATCAGAAACTGGGGTGAGGGAGAGTGGAAAACAGCATGCAAGGAAGGAGCCATAGGCCACATATCTTTGCTGTTGTTTATTGTAAGGGGACCTCTGAATTAGCCACCCCTCTACTGTTGTACTGCTTACTGCTTATCCCTTGCCTAATGTATTCTAGCATATGACACACCATATGCCTAAGTTACCATGATTAAAAAGTTGATTATGTAACTTATTCACCAGTTCAAGCTCCTGACATGTGAATTCTTGCTTGCTCGCTTGTCTTGAAATACAAAACAGAATGTTTTTGGATGTTAAAGTGTTGATTGTTGAAGATGTGTTTTGCAGCCAGGAGATAATGCCATCCACTGTAAACCAGAGTATTAAAACAGACGGAATATGAAGCAATGCATAAAAGAGAGTAAGAAAAGGTTAAAACAAACCAAATCTCTGTCATATTGCCGTTCACCGTTTCTTTCACGAAGATTAATTGTGGAGAGAGGAGGGATGCAATGGGTAGATGAGAGAGGACAATGAAGGACCACCAGGAAAACGGAGTCTTTGGATTTCATTTACCTGTTAGGGGCCCTGTAGATGGGCTTGGAAGGAGGTTTAGGCTGGGGTCACTGCATGCACCTTAAGCTGATTTGACAAATATCCTCCTGCCAGCATAGCAGTGTTGAGTGAACATGGAGACTGAA
This sequence comes from Cheilinus undulatus, assembly GCF_018320785.1. NCBI lineage: Eukaryota > Metazoa > Chordata > Actinopteri > Labriformes > Labridae > Cheilinus > Cheilinus undulatus. Next base: position 32,243,199 of record NC_054885.1, on the reverse strand, counting down.
GACACTAATTACACTTTGTTATAGATCCTTGAAAGGTTGTATGTGTGGGATAGACTGCCTCTGGTGTCAGCATGCTGTCTGTGTACACATCACTGGGCCACATCTAGACATAACTATAAAGCAAACCAGGAAGGAGGAAATAAAGAGATAGAAGATGCAAACCTACACCTAATTCTTCTTTAAATGTTCTTAGCAGACTCAACAACCAAATAAGCCTTCATGATGGATTGTCAATCAGAAGCCTTTGAAGGGTCTGTTGGATTTGTTATGACAGATTCTGGTGACAGCTGAATGGCTGGCAACACAGGAAGGCCTCTCATCTAACAGAGGACAGGGAGACAGAGGCTGACTGACAGACTGACAGCGAGTTGATGCAGCAGGCTTTTGTTTTACGAGTCATGCTTTGTGATGTTTTAGAAGCGAAGAACCAAAGATCAAACTGGGTATCTTTATTCTGCTGTTGTTCCACAAGTCTAATGTTCTCAACACCATAATGCTTTAATTCAAAAACAAAAAAGGAAAATAGGCACAGAAAAGTCCACTACCTTGGCTTTGAGTATCTGCCAAAGCCAACATCAACACTGACACTGATCTGATTCAATACCAGTGATAAATTAATAACTTTTATTGCTCATTGTGAGAATGAGAATGAGAAACACTGTGCAGCCTCAAATTTCTGTAGCTTTGTAAAACAGCTTCAAAAGAATAAATTCATATGAACTGAAAGTGCTATGCATTGCTTTGCTGTACATGTTTTTTTATATTGCTAGCTATGTCTCTCAAATGTCATTCACTAACCAAGTATTTCCTTGATCGCAGTTGGAATTGAGTTGTTGCAGAAATGTTCAGCCTATAGCGCTACTCTGTAATGTCACTGCTCCAGGTATCTGTAGTGAAGCTCACTGCTTTAGCATCCAGGCCAAACAGAGCACCTTTGGAAAGTATTTACAAGATGGGGAACTATAACCAGGAAGTGTTTGTCACTTTGTATCCATTATATCTACTTTACAACCTAAAAAAAGTAAATTCTCTTCTTTTTCTTTTACTAGTGCTGGTAATCCAAATATTGAGGAGTTTAAGCCAGGCCAGGCAATCTGACTTGCAGTTTTCACAGTGAACAATGTGCACTCCAGAGCTAATCATTCCCTGTCAAGGCAATCCTTTTATTTCCACTGCTGAGATACACTCAGTCTTTATTCCTTGGAGTCACTTCCAGTCAAGTTGAATAGAGTAGATCAACCTATACAGGAAGTCTGACACAGGAATGCACAAAGCATCTGCTCAATTTTAAAATGAAACAGCAGATACAAACTGCTAATCGTATATACCATCACTACATCAACATTATGTCAAGACAAGGAACCAAATGAACAGCAATTCAGTCTGCTTGTATATTATTCTCTGTATTACCACTTGATCTTTTGATCTTACAAATCCTGCTGCTCATGGCTTCACACTGCTTTGGAAACAGACCCAGCAGGCAAAGAAGGAGCAGAACCGTGGCTGGACAGATCATAGCATATACAGCTGTCATGGGTTTTAAGGGTAGGGTGAGAAAATCAGTAGAAGATTAATCAATTAAAGATGATCAGTTTGAGACATAATAATCTAATAGATCCTATGCAAAGTCCAACTCCAGAGTCAGTAGTTTAGTTATTGATGGTCTATTGGATGTGGTGCATTCAGAAATATTTATACCCCCCTTCACTGTTTTACATTTCATTATGCTACAGCCTGATGCTACAGTCGAAAAAAAAACACCTTTATTTTTATTGATCTACATTCTGATGACATTAAGCAGATTTTTCAAAATTCTTGCAGATTTATGAAAAACCCTGACATATCACAGTGACATAAGTATTCAGACCCTTTGCAAAAACACTTGAAATTTAGCTCAGGTTCCTCCCACTTTTCTGGATCTTTACTAAGATGTTTATATAGCTTGATTAGAGTCCCCCCTGTGGTAAATTAAGTTGACTTGACATGATGACTTGACAAGGCACACACCTCTCTATTAAAGGCCTCATAACTGACAATTATATCAGAGCAAAACAAGCCACGAGGTCAAAGGAACTGCCTGCAGAGCTCAGAGACAGGATTGTTGCAAAGCACAGATCTGGGGAAGGTTACAAAAACCTCGGTTGCACTGAAGGTTCCCAAGAGCACAGTGGCCTCCATAATTCTCAAATGGAGGAAGTCTGGTGGAACCAGGACTCCTCAAAGAGCTGGTTGCCCGGCCAAACTGAGCAATCATGGGAGAAGGGTCTTAGTAAGAGAGGTGATCAAGAACCTGAGGGTCATTCTAAATGAGCTACAGAGATCCTGTGTGGAGATGGGACAAAGTTCCAGGAGGACAGCCATCACTGATCTGGGTTTATGGAGGAGTGGCTCGACTGAAGCTTCTCCTCAGTGCAAAACACATGAAAGCCCACCTTGAGTTTGCAAAAGTCCAAATGAAAGCAGAACAGGGTTTCATATGTTTTGCACTGAGGAGAGGCCACCATCAGTATCCACTGCCCATAGAATATAGGATATTTTCATAAGCAGTTGATACTGATACAGGGGTGTGTTTTAATATCTAGCTGCAGTGTTGTAACAGACAGAGCACTTTAGAGATATTCTTCATACAGGCGACAGTTGAGATGATAGAAAAGTGTGGTCAAGAGCTTGCAAGAAAGTGATTAAGTAGGGATATAGCAAAGACAAGATCCTACTATAAGCTGAGAAGGAGAAGAACAGATGACACATTACTGTTGAGTAAAGGGAAGGGGTGAAATGAACAGGTCAAAGCAGAATAAGAGGGAAAGTGTTTACAGCCAGTATGAAGCATGAGATGTAAACTTATGACAGCCCTTCAAGCATCATGAACAAAGAGGGCATTCTGTGATCAAAGAACACACAAAAACATATAAAAATTCAACAAGGCGGGAGCACAGATGGTCGAGTGGTTTAAGGCGCTACCCGTGTATGCGGGCGGCCTGGCTTCGAATCCGGCCTGTGGCCCTTTACCGCATGTCTCTCCCCACTCTCTTCCCTGTTTCCAAGTGTATCCACTGTCCTTCCTCTATCAAAAATAAATCTTTAAAAAAATAAAAAAAATTCAACAAGGCAGAAACTTTTAGTATCTAGTGAGAATGCATTTATATACCAGTTAAAAGAACTGCAGTAAAAACCTTTTTTAGGATGGGTGGGGGGTCTTACAAACATCTGCAACTCTGGTACACTGATGACAAAAGTCATGTTTGTGATAAAACTGTGGAAAACATCATTTCTAAGAAATCAAATCAATGCTAGAGAAATAAAATTATCCACAGATATAAAGAGACCAGTTCAAACAAAAACTTTCCAAATCTGTTCAAAGGCATTTGCAAAACAGTCCCCCTGGGTCTTGTTTTGGGGGGGGGGATAAAGCACCTAAAAATGGAAAGCAGAATGTGAAGGATTACACTAACATTCAAGCACCACGCATGTACAGATGGAGTTCAGCAGTGACGTCTTGCAGGCGATAAACATTTGGTACATGCTATGTTCTGATTAAAGTGTGATTTCCATATAGCTGCAGAAGAGGAGACAGACATGTTCATGAGAAAGGTGGCTGAAAGAAAAAGATGAGAGATACAGAATGTGAGGAATTTTCTATGAAAACATCAAGCTGCAAAAGGAAGCTGCTCTTGGATGCCAAAAACACTGTTAAGCCTTGTGAAGATGGCTAATTCAATAAAACATCTGTGGTGGCAGCTGCCCACTTGATATACTGAGTGGCATGTCCACACTCGAGCATTCAGACTTGGCACTTTTAGCTGGCGCTACTTGCTGGGCAGATCTGTTAGAATGATGCAGACTGATAAGAAATGTTGCCAATTCTGTAGTACAGCATTTATTTGGATGCATCTTTAATACATAGTAGAGATATTTATTTATCATTCACTTGATCAAGGCAGGCTGCAGTGATAAACTGTGGACTAGACAACACTGCTGCTTACTCTTCATATGCCGCTATCCACAATGTTACATTGTCATTTAGCAGATGCTTTTATCCAAAGCGACTTACATCTGGGACAGGTGTTCCTGTCATTAAGAACCTTACCCAAGAACCCACACTGGACACTCATGTAGGTCACTACTGTGTGAGGCTATATTTAAGAAATTCATCCAAATATTGCAAAGTTAATAAATCCTAGAATTGTCACTTATTAAGTTGCTTTCAAAAGTGTAACAATGAAAATGTTATAGCATAAATTAAAAGTTTAAGTCTCATTAGGACAAAATGTTTCCACAGTGTGGAGTTCTTTCTTAGACTTTCTGAAAGCAAACAAAATCTGCCTAATTTGTGCAGATTGGAAACACTTCAAATGTTTGACAGTTTTTGTCTGTTTTAATTACTTTTCATAAATCTTTGAACGTAAACGATTTATACAAAAAAGAGAATGAATAAGTAATGCTGCACAATCAATCTAATTGCATTTGCAATCACAACGTCAGGCTGTGCAATTACATAATTGCATAAAAGCCTGCAATTCCAGTAATAAGTAGGTTTTAAAAAATGTCTGCAAAAAGGCCTTGAAGTTTACAGCACTATTGCACTGTAGATGTGCCTTTATTTCCACAAAAAGGAGAAACTGTTCTTTTTTAAAAAATGTTAAGTTATTTTGAAAGCACTGCACTGTAAAAAGGTCAGGTTTTATATTCACAATGATGCTGACTATTTATGTTTTAGATTGATAAATAAGTATGATCAACTAGCACACTACGCTATCCTTACCATCTGCATTTTCCTTGATATCCTAGCAGGTAGACTATTAGTACCATTCATAGATTATATCCTAATTGCAATGGCAAATCACATTACTGTCCAGTATGATTGTAATTGCACATTATTGCCAAATTATGCAGTACTATAAATAAGTACACCGCCAAGGAATACTGGCTTAAAGCTAGTCCTGTCAGAAAATGTGCCAAATGTAATGTTCAAATAATTCAAATTCACTCCAACAGTTATACACTGAGCTGTGCTGGTAGACATGCTGACATAACTACTCCCATGATCCCATCTGTACTTCTGTTGTAGAGATCAAAGTCTTGTTGAGAGGCGTAAACAGGCAGGATGAAAGGCAGTCAAATGGCTGTTATTTTCCCATTCACAATGTCAGCTGATGGCCAAAGGCGTGTAATTATACTCAAACAAAAGTTAAAAACTATCTTGTTAGACTGATGATTTAGGTCGCTGAGTGCACGTGTCTGTGAGTGTGTTTGAGAGAAGAGGAGAAGAACAGAGAGAAGATGGAAAATTTACCAAAAAACATGACTGAGGAAGCGGGTGACGTAAAACCGAGACAGAAAAAAACAGATCTTCCAGATAAGATTGTGAATGCCGTCTGTGTAGATATGAAATGAGGTTTGGTCTGAAAAACGAGGAGGAAAAAGAATACCCCAGTGATCTCATTTGCACACAGAAAACCTGAGAGGAGAGATGGGATAAACTTTGCAGATAAAGAGACTCACTGAACATTGTACAGGCCGGTGTCTATCCTGTACTGTTGCCTAGGTTACCGCCTCTAGTAGGCGATGAGTGCAGATGGATGTGGCTGAGAAAGGAAAAAATCGCAGAAAAACATGGGTGCAGGAGAGGGGAAAGCACTAAAGTGTATTTTCCATCTTTTTGTTGTTCCTGGTTTGAAGAGCTGCCAGAATCAAAGGCAAATGTTCTGACATTTAAGAGTTTCCCTGGATTGGAACTGGACTGGCACAACATCCCAAGATAATATCATTAATGCTTCCACCAACAAAACAACAATAAACATGAAGAGAAATAAAAACATAAACTTAAGGGAAAAGAGTCATGAAATACTCCATACTCCCCACTCCAGGTTACATAAACATGGCTGTTGAACTTAATTTTATCCTCAGAGAGAAAAAGGAACACAATAAGCTACTTAAATAACTGGGACAACACAAACACATACATGGCCTGTTTCAATTCCACAAATGGCCATCCTCATAACACAAGCACAGATTTGAACAGCCTGACCAGGAAAGTGTTGGGCAACAGAGGACCTAAGGAGACTGAAAGCCTGCCTTTCTTTTTTTATCCTAACCACTTGTATACACGGAGCAATTTCAGTGACCATCATTCAAAAAAAGCTTATTTCTCAAGCAGTCCTTACTGTCTTTAACCCCACTGGTTTGACCCTTAAAGCAAATTATGTAACTTTTCTACCTAAAAATAAAAGTTTCAAAATCAGTGTGATACTACAATAGCTTTCCACCGTGACAATAGTATTTATCCCCATTACAATGGAGCAGTCCAGTCACCTGCTCTCACTATGTAACGCAGGTCTCTAATAAGAAAAGTATTTACAGCAGCATTTAACCTTCAGTGGGACAAAGAGCTGGTTAGTCCTCCTCTGTACTGTTTCATACAATAGCTGAGGCGAGACAGAGACTAAGCAAGAAGCTGGACTAGAGTAAGTATCGGAAAAGCTTTTGTACAACCCTAACTCCCAAAACGTTGGGGTACTGTTTGAAATGTAAATAGATTAGTGGTGAAAGATTTGCAATCCTCATTATTTACAATAAACCATAAACAACATATCAGATGTTGACACTGAGACCTGTTAGCATTTCATGAAAAATATTTGCTCATTTTGAATTTTATGGTAGCAACACATTTTTTAAAAAGTTGGGATGGGGGAACAAAAGGCTGGAAAAGTAAGTGGTACTAATGATAAAAGCTGGAGGGGCCTTTTGCAACCTATGAAGTTAATTGACAACAATTCATTAACATGACTGGGTATAAAAGGAGCATTTTAAAGAGACAGTCTCTCAGAAGTAAAGATGGACAGAGGTTCACCAATCTCTGATCACCAATCAGAGAATCCGGAGAACTCTCTGTGTGCAAGGGACGAAGCCGAAGGTTAATATTGGATACTCATGATATCGGGCCATCAGGTTGCACTGCATGATTCAAGCAGGATTCCGAAATTGTGCTCAGGATCACTTCCAGAAATCATTGTCTGTCAGCACAGCTCACACTGCCATCCACAAATGCAAGTTAAAGCTGTGTCATGCAAAGAAGAAGCCATACGTGAACACGATCCTGAAATGCTGCCTTCTTCTCTGGTCCAAACTTCATTTAAAAAGAAGGCAAAACGGAAAACTGTTCTGTCGAATGATTAAAAATTTTAAATTCTTTTTAGAAACCATGGACGCCATGCCCTGCAGCTATAGAGGAGAGGGACCATCCAGCTTGTTATCTGCACACAGTGCTAAAGCCTGCATCCCTGATGGTGTGTGGTTGCATTAGTGCCTATGGCATGGGCAGCTTACACATCTGGAAAGGCACTATCAATGCTGAAAAGTAGATAGAGGTTTTAGCCCAAAATATGCTCCCGTACAGGCAATGTCTCTTTCAGGGAAAGCCATGCATGTTTCAGCAAGACAATGCCAAACCACATACCACATCCATCACAACAGCATGGCTTTACAATAGAAGAGTCTGGGTGCTGAACTGGCCTGTCTGCAGTCCAGACCTTTCATCAATAAAAAACATTTGTAGCAGCATAAAACAAAATCAATAAAAATCCAGCAAAGAAGAGCCAGGACTGTTGAGCAGCTAGCATACTACGAGACAAGAATGGGACAACATTCCTCTTCCAAAGGTCTAGTCACTGGTCTCCTCACTTCCCAGATGTTCACATACTGCTGTTAAAAGAAGAGGGGATGCTACACGATGAGAAACATGACCCTGTCCCTACTTTTTTGAGATGTATTGCTGTTACCAATTCAAAATGAGCTATTATTTTTCATTGAATGGTAAAATGTCCCAGTTTTAACATCTGATACGATTTTTTGTTATGATTTTTGTTAGGGCTGGGCAATTAATGGCAAATGAGATTAAATCGTAATAAGCCCTGCTGCAATTTTCAAACCGCAGAAGGTGCAATATTTCTTCAACCTAAAATTAGTGACAAAATACCAGTTTAAAAGTTTTTTTGCAGCAGAGACATGATGCATTACATATCATGCAATCATTTTAGTGCCATATTTTTTAGAATAATGTACAAAGAAATCCTATTTTCTTCATTTTCTGTATGTTTTTCTCAAGAATGAGAATTATATTAAAATAATTACTCCCTTTAATACAACAGTTCATATCCAAATTGCAAAATGAGTCAAAATAATCACAATAACATATTTTTTCTAAATTGTCCAGCCCAGGTTCAATCTGATACTGTGTTGGTTATAGTATAGAATGAATTATTGCTTGTTTTTATTGGAAAATACATGCAATGAGGAACTTAAGAAAAAAAATGCATATTAAATCGCAATTGCAATATTGGGTAAAAAAAAATTTGCAATTAGATTATTTTCCCAAATCGTTCAGCCCTAATTTTTGTGTTCTGTTGTGAATAGAAGAAGGGTTTATGAGACTTGCAAATCATTGCATGCTGTTTCTATTTACATTTGACACAGCGCCCCAATGTTTTTGGAACTGGGGTTGTATTTTTGTGAGAGCTATGCAGAACAGTAGGATTCAAGTTCAATTTTGAGCTTACTATATTGCTGCTGAAAAAAAAGCAGGCATCCCTTAAACCAGCAGTGCTCATAGAGGAGACTACTTCATAGAAAAAGGGGCAGAAAACATAAGGCAAAAATACATTGGTATAAATGATGCAAGTCCAGGCACTCAAGATGGATGGACAAATGTGAAAGTTCTTTAAATTATAGGGCTAGTCAGTGTGTGCTGGTAGCCCTTTGAAGCCCTGTGAATTAAAGGCCTTTTACTTTTTTCAAGTCACCTTGAGTGGCTGGTATGATGACGTATGTATGATGACATTTATTCATTCATTTAAAAAAGCAAAATCAGGTGAAATTGTTATGCTTATCTTCACATCTGGCAACTAAAAAATCAGCAATTGTTTATACTGAATATATGAATATGCATCTTATCATTAAAACAGCCCTCTCTCTTAAAGTGTAAGTCCAAAGCCTTTTTCTCTCAGAAAAAAATATTTCCTGTTATGTAAACAGCTATGTCACATAGAGATGTTAGTTTGACGTCAGACACACTGATTAATGATTTATGCATTACACACCCTGCAACACAGAGGGAGATTTATGATTGCCAGCAGCAAACCCCCGCCCCATTCAGAGGACACCATCACCGGAGCCTACAGGTGGGGGCAGGGGTGGATATGAGGCTGATTAAATGTACGAAGCAGCAGAAAGATTAGGGTGATACTTTCATGAAAAGTGGAGCTGCAGCAGTGTAGAGAGCATGCTCAGGCAGAGCACAACAGCTTCAATACATTAACTTATTGTACAGAATGAGATGGATGTGTGCTGTAAAGAGTGAAGCTTACCTCGTTTGTAATGTTTTCCATCAATAACTATGCATTCATCCTATCACATGTGGTCACTTACACGGATTGAAATGGTATCTGTAGGGCAATTTCTGAAATACAGAGGCTCATGTGTAATATTGCCTATTTACCCTTGCTAGCTATTTGGCTAATGTAACAAGGCGTACTGTTTGGGTAGGACTGTAAGGAATCTATCTTGCAAAAGCCTTTTTGATTATGACAGAAAATCTTTGCAGCTAATTTGTTATTGAGATGAGAAACACATAGGGCGAGAGCACAGAGTGTCATTTTATAGCATGAATCAATAACAACTTAATACTGTGTGCTTCTGCTGAGCTCCGTCACATACATTAGTATGCATGCAGCCTCTCTGACCATGCAGCATTACAGTTCCGCTAAAAGCAGCAGTAGCTCCACTACCAATGATGTGTTTTCAGCATCCTCTCTTTCTGACCACAGATCTCTGTGAGCACCTGATCAAGTCTGTTAAAGCTCACAAATGAAAACACATAAAACCTTGACTTTGCTTATGTAGAATGACATGCTCGGCAATAATTATATTCGAGATATTGACCATGACAATATTAAGCATTATTTAAAACTTGAAAGAGATGCTAGTGCCCTGACACTGATGAGTTACAGTTTATATAAAAGACTATCTGCTTTTGCTCAAGCTGTATATAAGCAGTATTGTCTTTCAAAAGAAACAATATTTAAAACTCAGAGAAAATACTGGATATAAAGATGCTCCATGTTTTATTTTTGTCTCCCTTAAATGCTCCTCTGTTGGTTAGCTTAACTTATTTTTATGACTCCAGTTTGTCCGCAAATATTCCTAAAGTTATTTCCTTTGCATCTTGTATGAAAGGGGTCAAAATCATCCATAGCCTTCTGTCACATGAATGAGCATAGGCCTGGAGGACAAACAGGGAAATTTTCATCATCAAATTATAGGCCAATGCAAATTGGCTCACATTAAATAGGCTAAGATACAATGGCAGTGTAAGGATCACTGTTAGCTGTCAGTCAGTGTTTAGGCACTATAATATTACTTAAAAGGCAGACATATGGTAGGTTTTAGGGATAGACTGATTATTGGCCTGGCCAATTATTGATGCTGATATTTGGCATTTAGACGATTATTGTATTAGCATTTTATTTTACAGATAATCAGCCAAAATCACTTAATTCAAAGGTGGGCAACTTTGGCTTCACTGCAAGGTGTGGTTTCCCCTCTGCTTCTGTTTTCACTCTCTAAAGTCTCAACTAACATCCTGCCCACAACACTATCTGACTGGCTTGATGTCATACAACTATCGGCCAATCAACACTGAGGCCTGGGTGCCACTAAGACAGGGGGTGTATGACAGCACTTCCTGTTTCCTGCTGCTACTGTGTTGTTCTGCCATTGCTCATGTGGACAAAGCTAGTGCTAAATTGTTTATTTCCCTTGATTCATTAACATGCAGATATACTTTTAATATTTACTACATTTTTTTGTCATAGCCATTGTATATTTGTTCCAAATATTAGTAATTGGTCACATACACTATCAATAATAGGCAATAATATCAGCTATGAAAAAACAATACCAGTCAGGCCTTAGTAGAAACTGTGGAGCATCTAACAGCATCAACCCACTATTCGCTCCTCTATGGGTTTCTCTCAGTCTGATGCGCTTTCACATCAGGCCCAGTTGTTTCGAGCCGTGCCGCGGCATGATTCCCCCCTCCCCCTTTCCCCCTCTGGCTTGCACACTAGTGTTCAGCTTTTTTTTTTGCGGCTTTCACACTAGCAATATCGAACCATGCCCCGGCGCGCTTGTGTATTTACTCAGTCTGAAACAGCAGGTGGCGGTATGCACGTAGCTGGTTTACAACCCCGCAAAGGAGGAGAAAGAAGAAGAAGACTGTTTTGTTTTGACCCAGCAAAAAGTCTGTCCTGCATCCATGGATGATTAAAATAACTTTTGAGATGCCAGCAACTTCGCTCTTCCTATTTGCACATCTCGTGCAGCTCAGAGGATTAAATGGGCTCGCGCTGCAAAGATACAGCAGTTTTTGAGGTGACAGGAGACTTTTTACTGCCTTTGCATCTCCTCTCACTGACTCCAACCTATGTTCATCTGTAAGGTGAGTCACAGCAGACCATTTACTGACTGGATTCTGATGATATCTGCCCTTTATTGAGGAAAAATGTGAACAAACTGCCGCGCTGTTTAAAGAAGTTTAGCTTTTACGATGATGTCATAAAGCTGATTGGACGTTCTGTCCCATATCCGAGCGCGGTTGCATTCACATCTCATCCGAACCGTTCCAGAGTCTACTTGAATCACGCCCGAGACCACCTCCCCAAGTGGGCCTGGGCCCGGGCAGGGTTCGTTTGTATTCACACTACCCAAACCGGACTTTGGCCTCATGTGCACACACCTAGTGTGAAAGTCACCTAAAAGTATAACCTGGGCTTGACCCCTCATCACTCAGTTTATACTCATGCTTTGAGACAAATATGAAGCCACAGATGCTTCAGTGACTGAGGCAGGAAAATAAAGTGGTGTGTAAGAGTGATTTGTGACATCTCAGACTTGCTCGAATTAAGTCCAGGATGATTCAAAGAAGAGGGCTGTGGCTCTGATCATAGTCAAGGAAGCAAATAAAATACTTTATCTTCAAATATTCTCAGCTAATTGTAGCTCCACTAAAGCTCTTTTAAATTTAGGGATAAAGATAAAATTTCTGAGCAGTTCTTTTCAGTGAAAGTCCGCCATTGTTATGTTGTTCGAATTCTTTAGTTATGAAACAACCATAACAGGAAACATGGTGTTTTCAATAGTGGGCCAACACAACTCAGCGTAAAAAAACACACAGATTCTGTAAAAAGCTTTAGCATACCAAGAACTGAATACAGAATGACTTATCAAAGCATCTTTCTGTGATCTTGTAAAAGAGCATGAGTTGAGTAACACATCAAAGGGCTTGTTTTAGGAGGAGAGGGGTGGATATAGTGCTTAAACACGCATTTAAATGTGTTATCTTTTAAATTATGTGTTACTGCAATATAATAGGCTAGGTTACATTGCTGGTTTTGGTATAGGAGATCAGTGGTTCATATCCCAGTCAGTGCAGATTCAGTATCCAGCTCGGACCCTTGAGTAAGGTCCTTTACTCCTAGAGCACCTGTCTACCCATCAGATGTATGTGGCTTTGGATAAAGGACACAGCTAAATGACATTTTAAATTTGTAAATAATAGCAATACTGTAAACTAAGAGTGAAAAAACTTTATATAAATTTAAGATCACCCACCCTCCTATATATATACGTACATGCAAAGCATAATTTCTACGAACATGGCCAAGCCTTTTTAGGATAACAATCAGGTCAGATGACTCCCACATGCTATCACACATACACTGCAGCAAGGATGGAGACCCTCCTCAAGGCATTGAGATGATCATCCTAAGCCCTGCTCTTATCTTTGGTAAATGCACAATCATGTCTCTTGTTTGAGACGTTTTATCAAGGCCTAAACTTTGTCATGCTAACAGTGATGGCCTATAGCTCTACACTCAAACACCTTTATGACCTTCTGGTAGAGTAGAGCTATTGTTTAGACAGGCAAAACTCATGATTCACTCATGTTTAAAGTAGAACCTTGAAAAAAAATGCAGCTAGTTTCAAGTTTAATAAGTCCTGATTTTGAAGGCAATGTACACAATTTGGGACAATAATCCCTCTCACTAAGGCTAAATACTAAATGGGCCTGGTTGCTAATAACCATGAATCCACAGACCAGTGTGTCTCCGAAAAGCTATTAAGCACAAAAGCAACTTATAAATAAAACAGGGGACAAAGAAGCACCTTTCATGCAAAAAGCATCTTGTGAGCCAGAGCTAACACATTGGCTAAACACAGAAACACACACTGTGCAGTCACGTTGATTGTGGGCCACAGGAAATGTGCTACAGAGGTTGCCCTAGATGTAACCCATTTTCTAGTAGTTATGATCTTTCATTTCACTGTTCTCGCACAAAACCTCTCTTCTCTAAGTGACTGTCATCTTTCAACAAATGCGTCACCTCCTCTGACAGGCAGGCAGATAGAAACAATATGTTCTCAGAGACCTAAAACAGGACACCAGCTTTTTATGGGTGAGCCACTCATTTTCCCTAATGGATCCTCCCATTATGGGATTAAACAGAAAAACTGTGTGAGAACACAATTTTTAACCTTCATCTGAGCTAGCTGGGATGATATTTATCTGCTTATATGTGATGGTGTTGCAAGCATTACTTGTGAGGATAATAAACAAATAAAATGGTGGGTGTGTGAAGTTTACAGCACATGTAGAAAACAAAAACATTCAAAATGTAGTTTCACAGACAAAATACTGAGTGCTTAATAATAGGAACAAAACTTAGAGTTAACATTGCATAATTCATAAATATATGCAATCCATATTGTGAAGACTTTAGTAAGATGCGTGGTCAGAAATATTTGGAGAATTCTGTGAATAAATCAGTTTTAGCAACTGAAAAATTGTGCATCATACATGTTACATATAAAAGGCTAAAAATACATTACGAATAGCACAGAACTCGTTGAATTAAAAATGTAGCAAAAAAACTTCAAAGCCATTCTAACAGAACTAAATCTTTTATCACTAACCTTTTCCAGTTTTTCAAAATGCTCCCGCAGGAACTTCATAGGACGCTCAGGCTTTGCGATGCAGAGGTTCACAATGCACTCTTTGAGGATCTGCTGGATGTTGTGCTTCTGCACAAAAATTTCACAGCCTTTCAAACTCTCATCTTCTTCCAGAGTGGAGGAGGAGGTGGCCATCTTATCTTTTATCTCTGTGACAGTGGGAGAAAAACAGGGTGGACCATGAGAGGAGGGGAGGGGAAGCAAAGTAGAGGAGGTAGAACTGGATAGCCAGGCAGAAGGGGTATGAGGAAAACATAATAAATAAAGAGGAGGAGTGAATGCAGTACATACATCATGATTAGAAGTAGGTCATACCAAGAACAAAAGGGGCAGAATGTGAGTAAACATTTTACACCTTATTATTATGTTTCCTGTCTAAGACCTATTGACTTTGACCCTTGAGTACCCTAAGTCAGGCATTATGTTTAATGAAGCTGCAGATCAATATCAATGGCATTATTTGAGGAGTTCATATTTTGTTAAAAACAATAAACATTTATACTATATATATTATTTTCTCATCTTATCCTCATCTCATCCTGACATATTTATAAATACATACTTATTGTACTCCGAAAGGCAGATGTACTTATCATTTACCTGCTTTCTATTATGGGCAGGTAAACCAAAACAAAAGGATTTTTTTTTTAACTATAAGGAGGATGGTTATCAGTACCACTTGATAAAAATAAATAACTCAAACACAAATAATGTACTAAAAATAAATGACTATATTAGTCACTGTGTTCTGGGGAAAGAAACTTGTGTTTTAATGGATATAATTTTGTGAAAGCAAAACATTTCATCAAGTGGAGGAAGCAAATCATGCAGCAATGTACATAAAGTGACAGCTGCTATGATTATGTCATCCTGCAGTTATGTCAAATAACAGCAGTTTCTGTGTATGAAAGCATGCCAGGAAGCTGTGCAGGTGTAGCTAACTGTTAACTAGCCTGTATCACTTCCTCTGAAGGAAATCACGTTTCGGTATGTTGTTATTTTACCGCATAACAAATTAAATTATTCGTGGCTTCATGACATAACATCTACCGACTTTCTTATTAGCAAACAGCAAAGCAGTGCCCACAAAAACACTCTGAGGTAATGACCTGGGAATGAAACTCAGCACCTGTTCAGTTGCATACAATAGACAGCTAACCGAGCTAGCTGTGCTAATCTTGCGTTGACAACCAAACCACAACGAAAGGGAAATTAAAGCGAGGTAAACGCTGTCAGTGGCCTGGTGCGGAGCTTAAATTTTTATAAAAACACAGTCCAGCCCTGTTCTCTCGCTGCTGTCCCTACCGTTATTTTTGGAGGATGCTCAGAGAGAAAACACCTCGCTGGTGGTGGGAGGTTGGTGAGGAGTCGTTCGTTAGATGGGATGCTGCTGCTGCTCTGCCTCTCTGCTATCTCGGCTCGCTCTGCGTCAGTCCCGATGACGTCAATCTGTCAACTCGACTGCAGCGGCACTCTCTCGAGACCAGGAGCAGCATCGGGCACGCGCAAGACCGTCTGCAGGTAACAAAATGTTTAAAGGTAACGTCCACCAAGGTGCGGTTTTAGGTATTTGGAGGCCCGGGGCAAAATGGCTAGATGAAAGGAGCAGAAGTTAAATCTTGATATTTTAAGCTGAATTGCAATGCACTGCACCATATACCACGGCAGAAAAAAACAGTGGAGTGCTGGACAACAAATATTGGGCTTTTTTTTTTTTTTTTTTTTTAATTAACAAAAATTGCAAACAATCCATCAATCACTGTCTTAGTTGTACAAAACTTTGGCTATATTTGTACGCTGATATTGTCAACATTTTCTATGCTCCAAATATCAACTGCTTCCAGTTACCAATTAGTGATTAATAGTAACAGAAAGTACATAAACTTAATGATCTTCTATAGAAACTGAACAAAAATCTTGCCAAAATAAGGAAAGGTAGGCAGGACTGGGCAGAAACAGGCCTGAGAATAATTTTGGATGGAATGTTGATTTTTTTTTTTCTGTGGGTTTTACATTATGGTATCTATTCAGTCTAATGAAACTTTTTTTTTTTTTTTTTAAATAATACCAGATGCAGAGTGAGTCACATCTGGGACTAAGCCCAAACAAAGGACAGTTTGGGGCCAGAAACCCCAGAAATTTCTTGCTTATCAGTTGTATGCACCATTTTATGCAATTAGAAAAACAAATTTAGTTTTAAAATGCCAACTAATCTGTGCATCAGTTTTGGCAAAATGATGCCATTCAACCTGAAAAAATAAAATCCTTCAGTGCTAACATAATGTTTTTTTCTTTACTGCAGTGATGGACCCCATAATCATCCTTCTACCTTGGCTATCCATAGTTAGTACTGTCTGTCAACAAACAATGGATTTCTGGTTCTCTGCAAAGGTGAAGGTGCCAGTACCACCACATTAAACACATTAAGTATCAAGTGATGAATTTCAATTTACATAAAAAAATAGAGGAGAATAAGAGCAAGACAATTATCAAAAATTATACAAAATTTTTGTAATATTATTCCTGAAAAAATAATCTCCTCCAAACATTTGGGGTAGTTAATTGTCGATTTTTTTTTTTTTTTTTTTTTTTTTTTTTTTTTTGTCTTGTAGAAGTGAAGGATTTGGATTATCATACTTTGTTGACTTATTATGTGTACATAAGCTAATTGCTGTTTCATTTAATAAACATGTGGGCAGTGGATTAATTCTTTAAAATATTGAATAGGCATGAAGAAGTTAATCAAATATTTTAATTGCAAAAACAAAAAGGTAACACATCATGAAAACCAATATATTTAAAAAAGTGATTTGGGGTAAGGTGTTTTGCTCTTTATTCTAATCACAAATAATAATAATAATTGTTCTAGTACATGTCTGTGCTAAGAAATAATAACTATGATATGTAATATTCCTAAAAAATCAGGAGATCAATGCCATTTGTTGAAGGGCATATTTGAAGTGCATATTCCAACTATTTAAATACTGGAAGGCTATGCAAAAATAAAAGGCCTACAAATTTTAATCATAGTTTCATCCCTCGCCCTGTGCATTAGTGCCAAAGAATAAAGTGTATTTTACACAAAGTCAGAGTTGCCCATAGAACTGCCTGGGCCCCTGAAAAACCCAGAAAATGGGCCCAGACAGTTGTGATCTATATACAGTGTCAATGCATGTCTGCTGGACCAGTAGCATTGGTGCTAGCATCCTGGCTAACTGCTACCTCACTGCTTTCTCGACCCATTTTGAAACTTATAACCCATTTCATCCCATCTTTGCAACTTTTACATATTTTCCACTTTTAATCAGTTTTTGCCACTTTTTGCCCATCTTTGCCAATTTTCCTTCTTTTAACCCTTTTTAAACCTGTTTATTGGAACTATTAACACCAACATGCCACTTTTAACCAGTTTTGCCCATTTTTGCAAATTTTAAGATATTTTTGCTACTTTTTGCCATTTAAAACCCATTTTCATAACTTTTCCTTTTGGCAGTTTTGAACAATTTTCACCACTTTTAGCCACTTCCAGCCCATTTTCACCAAAGTTATGCCACTTTTACCCATGTTGCTACTCTCTGCCACTTTTTGTCGTTTTTAACCAAGAGCCACTTTTTGGCCACTTTCAACCTCTTTTTGCAACTTTTAACTCATTTTCGCCACCTGTTGCCTATTTTCGTGTCATTTTATCAATAACTGAATTACTTTTCCACTAAAATTGTCAACATTTCTTCTATTTTATTTTCTGGCATCCTGATGTCTGACATTACTTTCCAAATGGTTTAGTTCAATATGCCCATTCGCATTTTTAACATTACCTAAAAAAGGTAAATCTGTTTCAAGAAAAAATGTTTACATCTTGAAATAAGGATCTATTGTACTACAGCATTAATGAATATAATTCACTTTTGTTGCTCTTATTGGAGTGATTAATATTCGGGTTAAGAATAAGATATTGTTATCACAGCTTAACTTCACAATGGATCAGAATTTTCCTCACCCCCATGGGCCCTCCACGTGGTGTTGGTGTGGACTTAGAGGCTATAACAAATTGCCCTTAAGTATTTTATAAATCGTTGTTTCATAACATTCAAGTTTTGTCTGCAAAAACTGGTAAATATTTCTTTTGTCTACGCTTTATATGTTTTCAGCACCAAATAACCACTTTATTCAGAAAGAGGCTTGAGCATAAGGAGGTGTTGTTGTTGTTAATAAAGTTTGAGATTTTGAAGCGGAAGCTGCCGTAAACCGGCTGTTTGTTTGTCGTGAGGCTCTCGGTTGCCATAACGACAGTCAAGATGGCAGCGATGGCGGCTGGAGATGAACATGCCGCCTCTGAGGTTTTGAGAGGACTCACTCGACATTTAAACTGTCTGAATGAAGACAACAAGGCGACAAGAAAGAGGGCTTTAGAGGTGATTAAGAAGGAAACTGTAGATAAAGGACTTTCCAGCAGCGTCTTACAGGAGGTTTTCTCTGCCCTCCTAAAGCCTCTGCTCAAATGTCTGTCAGACCCAATGGAAAGATGCAGAGAAACTGCGATAACAACTTTAAGTGAATTTATTCGCTCTGTCCCCAAACCGGAGGAGTCCCTGTCTTATTTTATGCCCTGTCTGGCTCAAAGGCTCGGTGAAAAAGACATCTTGGAGCCCGCCGAGGAGCTTCGACTGTCTGCCATGGAGATGCTCTCGCTGACGTTGGAGGTGTGCGGGAAACATTTAGCACCTTATCTGAATGATGTGATTAATATACTCCAGAGAACCATCGTAGACCCTTTCCCAGACGTCAAAAAGGAGAGCTGCAAATGCACCGTCAGCCTTGCAAAGGCTGTGCCAGGTTTGTGAAGTTACTTTATGTTGTGGATAAGTCGGTTGTCATGGTTTCACGGCACGCGGACATGTTTGCGATAGAAAAGCCTACTTTACTGCTGGTCTAACTTAGCAGAGAAAGTGGATCATGACTTTCCATGAATTTTGGACTGAACCAACAGGTCTAAATCAGCTGAAGCCTTATCATTTTTCATCACCATTCTTTACACTTTAAAGTGTGATTTAAGGACTGCAGCGTTAAGTCTGAACTACTTTTAAATATCATTATTGGTAATGGTTATAATTGATTTGCAAATATTGGCATACTGGACATTGGCTAAAATCCAATATCATGCATCCCTAACAAATGTGTCACTTTGAATAAATTCCACATTGCATTTGAAGTCTGGCAGAAGACACACACTTTCATGAAAATAAACAGTGTTCTGCGCAGGAAAACAAAAATAACTAACAATTCACCCAGTCACATTTCTCACTGTTAACAAATGAAGAATATTGTCTGAAATGCTTCGCCCTCTTTCTCTGTAGACCACTTTCACTTGCAGGCTGAGAGCCTGATCAAGCCTCTCATGCAGACAATTTCTCATCAGCACTCCCGGGTACGAGTGTCTGCCATTGAGGCCACTGGAGCTGTCATTCAGCATGGCACTGGAAAAAACGTGGATGATGTGCTCTCTCACCTGGCACAGAGACTGTTTGACAATTCACCACAGGTTCAGTTTAAAGCATCCTAACACTGTTTGTCATTATATGTTCTGCTTAAATCGTTAATAGCTTCCAGTGCCTGTAATTGTCATTAAGAGTGTAAGAACATGTCATCAATTGTAGTTTTCCAACTGAATTTCATCCTCCTTCATGTAATGTTTTGTGTTTAAGGTGAGGAAAGCCGTGACTGTAGTTGTTGGGAATTGGCTACTTCACATGAGAGACAGATACTCTTATTTCCACAAACTCATCCCTCTCTTGCTGAGCAGCATCAGCGATGACATCCCAGAAATAAGGTAAAATTTGAACTGTCATGTTTCTTTTTGCTTTACAACACACTTTGACACAAGTCATTTCTGTTGTACGAATGTCCTTTTATCCAGAATTGCACACTTGCATTTTTCAAATCTCCCTCCCCTTTCCCTCCCCTCCTGCAGACTTCTTGCAGCTGATTTATGGAAGCAAATAGGTGCCCAGTGGGAGAAGGAAAATGAGGAGGACATCAAGGACAAAATGGACTTTCTCCTCACCCCACCTCCCTTCTACCCAGCAGGAGGTAAGTCAAGGCCAGCTTGATTTATTCTGCCCATTTATTTGTTCTGGTAATCACACTATCATTTGGGTTCTCTGCAAAAAGTAGTTTCATCACATTGCTGATTTTCTGACTTTAGTGCTGTCGAACTCTTCTTGTGACATGACATTTAGATGAATTTGCCAACCCACAATGCATGTTAAAAACCGTAACACTAAGTCAAATTCAAAACTGTACTATGTATCAGAGGTGCACCGATCGATCAGCCAAAATCGGTATTGGTGCCAATTTCCTTAATTTTAGGAGATCGGCGATTGGCCGATCCTTGTAAATAAGATGTCTAAATAAGCTAATATGTCTTTGTCATTGTACGTCTGTGGGTTATTAAACCATCATCAAATAACACTTAATCCCATGATAAGAAGGATCTGGGTTGGACTATAAATTTTGAACAAAGCAACTGTAGTGCTGGGCAGTATATTGAGTTCTTATGATATACTGACATATTTTCAAATAAGATGTAGGTGAAGACAATATTGTTTAAAATGATAAACATAGACAACATATACTAGGTAATTTTTAATGATCAAAAATTGCAAGCATACCCCTGAACACTAACTGAATTGCACAAGTACGTTTGCAATATTTGGAAGTGGGGGAAGGGGGGGTTAGGCAAGATTTGGAGGTGGGTGAACTGGCCAGCACCTTGCCTGCTGCATCCACATTTCTAAATGTTGCCAATGTATTTTTGCAATTACACAGTGCCTTCTCATTCAGTTAAAATATGGCTGGAATAATTATGTTTCTGTACATTTTGATACAATTAATCATTTAAAAAAATGATATTTTAATTAGGGGTGCACCGATCGATCGACCAAAATTGGTATTGGCGCCAAATTTCTTAATTTTAGGAGATCAGCGATTGGCCAATCCTTGTAAATAAGATTGATGGATAAGATCGGTTTCATGTGCCTCTACCTACTAAAATGTGAAAAATGAAAGACTGAAGGAACTGATATAATTTAGTAGTTTGGACAGCAATGCTTTAAACTTTTCATTTATGTTTGAGAGAACTACCTCATGTGCAGTTAAAACACAGGTATTGTTCAATGTTATTCAATAGAATAAGATTGTAACATGGAAGGTGTATGCTGTCAGTTATAAAAAAAATCAGAATCGGCAGGTCAGGCTTTTTAAAGATCGGTGATCGGCCAGAAAATTGCAATCGGTGCACCCCTACTATGTATGTCATTGCTATCACTCCTGCCTTCTTGTATTTAATTGTCCGTCTTTACTGCAGCCCTTCAAAATTGTTATATAAGTGAAAATTAAGGTTCATGACAGCAAATTTTAATGGCAGGTGCTGTCTTGGAAAAGATAAATGTCTGCCCTGGGGGCAGGAATGATCATGAACCTGAACATGGTCACTATGGCTTACAGTATAGGGCCAAC
Organism: Cheilinus undulatus; assembly: GCF_018320785.1. NCBI lineage: Eukaryota > Metazoa > Chordata > Actinopteri > Labriformes > Labridae > Cheilinus > Cheilinus undulatus. Next base: position 32,221,617 of record NC_054885.1, on the reverse strand, counting down.
CTCAGTGAGTGTGTGAAAAGTAGAGTTCCTAGGCTTTGCAACCTCTTAAATCTGCTATATGTGACGAAGAAGGGAAAGGAAAGGCTCCTTCTCCCTCTTTGTCTTCTCTTCCATGCTGTCATAAATCTGCCAGGCCTCCCAGTGTGAAGAGGTCGCTGTCAGACAGTGAAAGACAACCAGAAAAGGGGCTTGTTTTGTCTTGTCCTGGTGTGTTTTTCTGATTTATCTCTGTAGCCCTTTGGTTCCCTCTTCCTCCCTCATTAGTGTCTCTATAGGCGAAGACCAAGAAGGAGCATAGAGAAAGAAGGTGGTAGAACGGGATGCTGGATTTGAAATGTGGACGGCTATTGGAGAATGTATTTTACTTGCTCTAACAAGTTCCTCAAGGGGCAAATGTAATCATAAAAAGTTATGGTAAAAAATGTGATGAGTTACAGCGTAGTCAGCAGACATTTAAAAGCTGTGAATTATTGATACGGTGGTTTATAAAAGTTGTTTTTAAAGTTTAGATGTTTTATTGCGTATTTTCATTATTCCATTGTGTAATTGTTGCAAAGTTGTAATAAAAATACAATATATACAACACATAGATGGTAAAATAGGGCAAAACATAAATGCACAGATCCACAAAAAAAGAGTTCAGTCTTCTGCATGTTCTCCTCCAGAGGAGCGTCCAGGACTCGGGTGCAGAGAGCTTGTGGTGAGAAACCTGGGCAGACTGGTGCCGGCCATTTCCCATGATGTGACCGACTGGCTGGTGCCTACACGGGTCAGAACCTCCCAGCTGCTCGCTGTGCTGCTGCTCCACGCTGAAGACCACAACACTCAGCATTTACAGCCTCTCCTTGCCACACTCTACCAGGCCTGCACTGACACAGAGAGGGACGTGGTCACCAACGTGAGTCCCAGAGAGCTATTTATCACTTTAGCTACATGTTTAAAGGGATACTTCAACATTTTGGCAAATTCGTCCATTGCCATAATTCCTATAGTCTTAGTAATAGGTTTGTTACCTTCAGTTGTCGGTGCAAGCTGTTTTTAGATCGCTGCTGCCGAGTTCGGACTTGCTGTGCCAACTCAATGTAAGCAGACGGTATTCCGGCTTTCCCTCATTAAACTCATCAAATATACAATCCAACAACTCCAAAACGCTCTCGTGGACAAGTTGTGACCTGTACATTCATCATGCTATGAAATAATCATAGAACAATACGAGACGGAGATGTTTTAAAGCTAAACGCAAAGCTGGAACTACACTTCAGGTATGGCTGCTGCACTGTGTCACTCCGCCAAGTGGTTCACTCAAGAAATAGTTCAGAGTATTTGCTTCATGCGTCATAATGTTACATAATTATACGTTATTATTTCATAGCGTGGTGATTGTGCAGGTCACAACTTGTCCACGAGAGCGTTTTGGAGTTGTTGGATTGTGTATTTGATGAGTTTGATGAGGGAAAGTCGGAATACCGTTTGCTTATATTGAGTTCGCACAGCAGGTCCGAACTCGGCAGCGGGCAATCTAAAAACAGCTTGCACCAACAACTGAAGGTAACGAACCTATTACTAAGACTATAGGGATTATGGCAATGGGCAAATTTGCCAAAATGTTGAAGTAACCCTTTAAGTTCACTGTTTTTGCATCATGTAGGGTATTTGATAAAGTTCAACCTCTGATCTAACACAATCAGAAATTTTGTATTTCTGTATTTTAAGTCAGTTTTTACCAGATAAAATCATTTCAGGACACATCTGAGCTGTTAGTCAGCATTCTTAGGTACAGTGCTGTGAAAAAGTATGTCCCTTCCCAATTTTGTTCTTTTATTGCATAATTGTAACACTTAAATATTTCAGACCATCAAACTAATTTTGATATTAGATAACCAGAGTAAATGAAAAATGCAGTTTTTAAATGATGATTTCATTTATTAAGGGAAAACCCATCCAAACCTATCTGGCCTTATGTGAAAAAGTAGTTCCTCCCCAAACCTAATAACTGGGTGTACCGTCCTCGGCGGCAACAACTGCAAGCAAGTGTTTACAATAACTGGCAATGAGTCTTTCACATTGCAGTGGAGAAATTTATGACCCACTCTTCTTTGCAGAATTGTTTTAATTCGGCCACATTGGAGGGGTTTGGAGCATGAACAGCCTGTTTAAGGTCATGTCACGCCTTTTAATCAGATTTAAGTCCTGACTTTGACTAGACCACTCCAAAACCTTCATTTATTCTTTTCTTAAGCCATTCAGAGGTGGAAAGGCTGGCGTGTTTCAGATCATTGCCTGCTGCATAACGAACATGGGCTTAAGCTTGAGGTCACAAACTGATAGCCAGACATTCAGTGTGCAGGGTGCAGAATTCATGATTCCATCCGTAACGACTAATGCTGTGTTAGTTGTACGTCCGATGTAACACAACCTTTCAAAAAAAGTTCATTTTTGTCTCATCAGTCCATAGATGTCTTTTGGCTCAACAAGATATTTTTGGCAAATGTCTGTTGAGCCTTTGTGTTCTATCTGGTCAGCAGTGGTTTTGGCCTTGAAACTCTCCCATGGATGACATTTTTTTGCCTAGTCTTTTTCTTATTTTTGAGTCATGAACACTGACCTTAACTGAGTCAAGTGAAGCCTGTAGGTCTTTAGATGGTTTTCTGGGTTCTTTTGTGACCTCCTGGATGAGTTGTTGATGCACTCTTGGAGTTTCTTTGGTAGGCTAGCCATTGCCGGGAATGTTCACCACTGTTCCAAGTTTTCTCCATTTGTGGATAATGGCTCTTACTGTGGTTGGCCAAGTACAAAAGTCTTGGAAATGGCTTTGTGACCCTTTCCAGACTGATAGATGTCACTGACTTTGCTTCTTACCTGTTCTTGAATTTCTTCAGATGGCGCCATTATGTGTTGCTTTTTGAGATCTTTTAGCCTTCTTCACATGGTCAGACTGGTTCTATTTAAGGGATTTCATGATTTAACAAGTCTGGCAGTAATCAGGCCTGGTTGGGGTTAGTGAAATTGAACTCAGCTCTCCAAAAATGTGGAGAGGGGCATTACTTTGTTCACATAGGACCAGGTAGGTTTGAATGGCTCTAATATTAGAATTTGTTTGATGGTCAGATTTATTTAAATGTGGCAATTATACTAAAAAACATTAGAAATCAGGAAGGGGAAATACTTTTTCACAGCACTGTATGTCCTTAATTTATACTGGGTTCAGGGTTCAAGGACTTAGGACACACCTGTTAACATTGTCTGACTTCCTGGTCTCATTCTCTCTGCCTCTGTCTATCTCTCTTCTCCCATGTCTTACCCACATCTAGTGCCTAGCAGCTGCCAAGCTTTTGGGGACATTTGTCCCTCCTGCCGTCTTCCTCAAGCTGATGTTGGATCATGTAACAGCTCCATCGTCTTCCTCTCACCCCTGGGCCCCACTCATGGTACTGGCTGCTGTGCTCGGAGGCTGCCCCAGACCCCTCCTTAAACCACATCTCGAACAGATTGCCAACACACTGGCCCAGCCTGATGTCTGCCAGGAATATCAGCAGGTCAGCAGAAAGATTCTTGTGTTTGGTTGTGATTCACCTGTTTTTAAATATTTACCTGAAAACGACTGCTCTTTCCTAGTAATCTGTCTACACCCAACACCCCAACATCCCTCAAACATTGTTAGCTGAATAGCTTCTGTGGCGTACCAAAGCTCCATAAGTGCACTATGGGGAGGAAAAGAGTGAAACATCAAAGTCAGACTTGTTTTGATGACATCTATGCCAGATTTTCTCTGCCCCAACTGCCATGTCTTGATTTTCCTTCCTGATCTGCGTGCACCAGCTGTTTTTCTTTTCCACTCTTGTTAGGTGATCTTGGCAGTGTCATAGAAGGTCATTTCTACCCTCCACATGTACCCTTACTCTCTTATTTTTGGCAGTGACAGTACAGCACAGTTTGCATATTTCTTGCCTAATTTGTCCCGTATGTAAATAGATTTTATGATAAGATGCCACTTGTGTCTAAAAGGGCTTTAGCTGAAGAGTTGAGAAGTAGTTTAAATAACACTACTGTACATGGGGAGTTCATTAAGGTCAGTAATCCTCCAGAATCACAATCCTGCTAAATGACAGTCATGCTACGTGGGACTTTCAAATCTTGCATATCTTCCAATATCTTTATTTTAATTACATAGCAGACATCATGTAAAATGGTTTTAGTTTTTCCAACAAATGATAGTCTCTCAGTGGAAAAACCCCACTGCGTCCAATGCACAATCTTCACCTCTTCCTTTCCTCTTGCACCAAATGTGTTTTCCTTTCAGACTCAAAATAACAGTAGTCTGGCAGAGAGCTATTTTCTGATCCTGACTCACCTGTATCCATGACCCCATCCCCTCACTGTGGCCTGTAAGAATATCCTCCCTGAGATAATAATAACAGAAATCCACTAATTTCTTGTGACCCCTGCATGGCTTCTCCGACCCCTTTGAGCCAATGAGGCCATGCATAGCCTTTGTTTTTTATGGCTATGTGCAAGGTTATAGCACAGGACTGGGGTTCAGCCATGCCATTAAAAGAATCACTGAAATTTCAAAGCCTGCCTGGTCAAGGCCGGTGATAAATGGGGAGGAAAACTGACCCCCCTCTGTCTTCCTTCATCGCTATCCGAAGGGGTCAACCAAAGACAGAACTAACAGGACGGGACGGTCAGCATTGTCACACAGATGGGAGCAGACCTCTGTTTCCTCTCTCTCTGTTTGTCCGTCTATCTCACTCTGTCATTCCTTCTGTCTCGGTTTCTGAGGTCAGAGCGTAAAGCACAGCTAGACAAAGCACCTGCAACATTCTTTAACAACAGGCAGGGTTCATTGAAGGGAGCAGGGCCGGATCACCATGTGGCTGTAAATAACACCACATCAGACAGGAGCACCTGCATCCATGTCCGTCTGTCTGCTGAAATGCTGACCCAGAATAGTTTTCAAAGACTTAAAGCACAGCAGCTTAGGGCTTGGTAATACGGACCAGAAAGTCTGTCTGAAATTGTTGCAAGTTCATTAAAAAAATAAACTAGAAATATCACATTGACATTAGTATTCAGACCCCTTGCAAAAACACTTGAAATTTAGCTCAGGTGCCTCTCATTTCTCTTGATCATTGCTAAGATGTTTCTACACTTTGATTGGAGTCAGTCTGTGGTAAATTAGATTGATTGGACATGATTTTGGAAGACGCACATCTCTCTATAGAAGGCCTTACAGCTGACAGTGCACATCAGAGTAAAAACCAAGTCATGAGGTCAAAGGAAGTGCCTGCAGAGCTTAGAGACAGGATTGTCGCAAGGCAGAGATCTGGGGAAGCTACAAAATATGTCTGCTGCGCTGAAGAGCACAGTGGCCTCCATAATTCTCAAATGGAAGAAGTCTGGCACAACCGGGACTCTTCCAAGAGCCAAACTGAGCATTTGGGGGAGAAGGGCCGTAATAAGTGAGGTAACCTAGGACCTGATGGTCACTCTGACTGAGCTCCAGAGGTCCTGTGTCGGGGTGGGACAAAGTTCCAGAAGGAAAAATGCCACTGCAGCCTTCCACCAATCTGGGCTTTATGGCAGAGTGGCTAGAGAGAAGCATTTCCTCAGTGTAAAACACATGAAAGCCTGCTTGGAGTTTGCAAAAAAGCACTGGAAGGACTCTCAAACAGTGAGAAACAAGATTCTGTGGTCTTCACCTTCCAACATGACAATGACCTGACCTGAACCCTTTCAAACATCTCTGGAGAGACCTGAACAACTGTCCACAAATGGTCCGCATCCAACCTGACTGAGCTTGAGAGGGTTTGCAAAGAAGAATGGCAGAAAATTCCCAAACTCAGGTCTGCTAAGCTTGTTGCATCATATCCTAAAAGACTTGAGGCTGTAATTGCTGCCAAAGATGCTTCAATTAAGTACTGAGTGAAGGGTCTGATTACTGATGTCAGTTTGATATTCTATACTGACATTAAAATTAGGGGTGCACAGATTGCAATTTTCTGGCCGATCACCAATCACGATCTTTAAAAAGCCTGACCTGCCGATTCCGATGTTGGCCAATACCGATTTTTTTATAAGTGACAGCATACACTTTCAATGTTCCAATTTTATTTTATTGAATAACATTGAACAATACCCGTGAAACAATACAGACTTGTTGTTTTAACTGCATGCACATGAGGTAGTTCTCTCAAACATAAATGAAAAGTTTAAAGCATTGCTGTCCAAAGTACTAAATTATATCAGTTCCTTCAGTCTTTCATTTTTCACATTTTAGTAGGTAGAGGCACATGAAACCGATCTTATCCACCGATCTTATTTACAAGGATTGGCCAATCGCTGATCTCCTAAAATTAAGAAAATTGGCGCCGATACCAATTTTGGTCGATCGATCGGTGCACCCCTAATTAAAATATCATTTTTTTAAATGATTAATTGTATCAAAATGTACAGAAACATAATTATTCCAGCCATATTTTAACTGAATGAGAAGGCACTGTGTAATTGCAAAAATACATTGGCAACATTTAGAAATGTGGATGCAGCGGGCAAGGTGCTGGCCAGTTCACCCACCTCCAAATCTTGCCTAACCCCCCCTTCCCCCACTTCCAAATATTGCAAACGTACTTGTGCAATTCAGTTAGTGTTCAGGGGTATGCTTGCAATTTTTGATCATTAAAAATTACCTAGTATATGTTGTCTATGTTTATCATTTTAAACAATATTGTCTTCACCTACATCTTATTTGAAAATATGTCAGTATATCATAAGAACTCAATATACTGCCCAGCACTACAGTTGCTTTGTTCAAAATTTATAGTCCAACCCAGATCCTTCTTATCATGGGATTAAGTGTTATTTGATGATGGTTTAATAACCCACAGACGTACAATGACAAAGACATAGAAGTAGGCAACCTTTGTTTTATTATATTTTATACATTCTAAATTAGGTAACGTTCTGACTTAAAAGATTCAACTTTAGAGAGTTATTTGCCACTTGAACCAAAGGCCAAAAAAGCTAAGTTTAACTTGGACATAACAAGGCCTGTTAAGAAATTAAACATAAATAATCATCAAAGTGAACAGAGGCAAGGGAACTGCAGGGCTCTGCAGGGAGTTTTGGCTACATGCTGGAGATTTGGAAACTGATATACGATACTTCTCCACAACTTAACCTTTCCAACTCTTTCAAGTCCTTGTTTTCTTTTCTTTATTTTAGTATTTCAGGGAAAAGGACAGCTTACAAAAATAAATGGCAGATGCACGGAGAAAATAAAAATATTGGTCTTAAATTGAACATGATGTCAAGGGTTTGAGGGTAAATGAAAGGCGAGCCAGTGGTCAGAGAAGAAGCCACCGCGTTCTTAGGTACCTTGTGTAGTTTATATGACTTGTTTGCTTATGAATCATAAAAGGGGTTTACTTTAAAAGGGGTATGGCAGATCCACACTATCCCTCACATACCCTGCACAGCTGCTTGTGACTTACAGCTGTATATATGTAGTTTTTAAGATATACAAATATACAACCCCTTTTCCAAAAAAAGTTGGAGCATTTTGTAAAATGCAAATAAAACAGAATAGAATGATTTGCAAATCCCATAAAGCCATATTTTATTCACAATAGAACATAAAGAACATATCAGGTGTTGAAGAATGAGACATTTTACTATTTCATTCAAAAATGAATTTATGGCAGTAACCCATGCCAAAAATGTAGGGACAGGGCCGTGTTTTCAATTTTGTAGCATCCCTTCTTCTTTCAACAAAAGTCTGTTAACATCTGGAAAGTGAGGAGATCAGCTATGGACTTTTGAGAAAGGAATGTTGTCCCATGCCCATTCTCCTGGGTTTTCTTTACAGATTTTTGATGTGCCAAATGTTTCCTATTGGTAAAGGGTCTGGACTGCAGGCAGGCTAGTTGAGCACCAACATCTGATAAACATTTAATATGGGTTTATGGGATTTGTGAATCATTGCATCCTGCACCCTACATTTTTTAGAATTGGGGTTTTATTTAAAACTAGGCTGCATTTTTCAATGCAGCTAAAAAGTTTTGCAAAACCATTTTTGGTTCATATTTCCCAGCCTTAGAGTGACTCTGTGATTTTTATTGACCATGGTAAACAGGTCACTAGAACATCAGTAGGTTTGGAGTGAACTGGTAAAGTCAGGAACAAGAGCGAGGAAGAGGAGAATAAAATGGAATAAATGTATTGCAGTTTTACAATCAGGCTTCTTGAGCATCCTGCCTATGTAAAGCACAAAAACAGGCAGAAAGGAAAGCTCTGTGCCTTTTCATCTTGTCTGTGCATGGAAAAGCTTTGGCCCTCATGTCACAACCACAAATTTTCTGCTGAATACACAAACATGCTGCCATACATCAGCATGTCTCCTGCGTGCCTGCCTTTTGTCATGAATGACAGCTGCACACTACTGAATGACAGATGAAGAGAGGAGAAGAAAGGCATGATAGCGAACTTCACCTGACTGCAACGGGTCGGCATCCCGAGCACTGCTTCTGTTTGTTGTCCTATTACCCTAGCAACATCAGTGGCTGTGGGGGTGGCAGGCTCCCCTCTGGATAGGAATTCATCGCCTGGTATTGCTCCTTGAAGAAGAGTCTCGTGTGTATGTGTAATTGATGTATCCAGTGGTGGACAGATGCACACACACTGTGTAACGAGGCCCCTGAAGCGTGCCCAGGCCAATGAAACCAGGTGTATCTCGCCTGGTTCCAGGTGTCCACATGGTGATTACACTGCACCACTTTTTCCGCTCTCCCTCTTTCTTTCTCTCAGCCAGCCCTAATGGTTGTTTTCTCAGAATGTATAATATGTGCGTCTGTGTGTGTGAGCATTAATGTGTGTGAGTCTGCCACTGTTTGTCACGTTATTTCCACTACTCCCCGCCTTCTGCTGTGTTTATGGGCTAGTGAATGGTTTGGCCCAAAGTCAGGATTTTTCCTGTCAATGATTGTGGGAGCTAAGGATGAATGATACAGGAAGAAAGTGACACTGGGATTCTTTTTTTCTGCAAGATATATAGTGATAGGAAAAAATACAGGAAGTTATTCCAAAAAAATGAGAGTTTACAAATACTTGAATGCAGGTCATTGAACACGAATCTTACAGTCTCAAGTTTAATATTAGAATTTTTTTGTCTCAGTGTTTTTTTGGTTTTTTTTTCATTGGCCAGGCTGTTTAAGGGGAAAAATGTGTTGCACAATGCTATTTTTGATATCATGCTAATGATATGAAGTGTGACAAATAGGGCAGAATAATTAAAAAATAATAATAATTGCAATTATTATGACTTATATCACAAATTCATTATTATTTATGGTATTGAACAGAATGATCGTTTTTATGACATTCTCATTGGCATGAAGAAAAACATGGGGCTGAGCAAATAATCAAGTTTCAAACTAATAAAATAAAGCATTTCTCATATCCTACTTGCAAATCTAATTTCCTTGGAGGGGATTATGACAGTCTTGAATATGTTAATAATGAGCAACAAATTTAATTTTAATTCATGTTTATTTTTTAAAATTTTAAGATTTTAATACATTTTTGCTATCAAGGTGTAAGTGGCCAAAAATGGATGGCTTACATATATATCAAATAATAAGAATAGTACACAAAAAAAATCTAATTTTTGCATGAGTTTTTTGGTTTTTTTTTTTTTTTTTTATCAAAACCAGATTTGATCGTAAATATCAAATATTCATTCATTCTTAGGAATTTAACCCTTTCAGTGCAAGTTTAATTGGAAAAAAACAAAAAAATAAACGTTTTGTATGTACTACATTAAAATTGGGTCTCCTTGGAGGTGATTATCATAGCCTTGTGTATCTAAATGATGGGCAACAACTTTTATCTCTATGCATTAATATATTTTAAAATTTTAAGATTTTATTAAATTGCTCAAAAAGTAATCCTACCAGAGAAAACCAGAGAAAAAGCATGCAATTTTTTATGCAAAATACTGGAAAATGACTGACATTAGATGAACAGGAAAAACTGCAAGTTTGTAGCAATGACTCTAGAATGAAAGCCAAATATCATAAAATGCATATTTGTTACTGCCGTGGCTGAAGGATTAAAAATTGTGGTTTTAATGGGTTTTAATGGGGCATTTTTTGGTCACGAACATTCTGAGTGTAAATTAAAACATGTACAGAGCTTATCATTGATCCATACAGGTTCTTGTGTTAATACTGAAAAAAATGTAACCTCCAAATTTTATCTTTTTAAAATTAAAATAGTCAAAATAATCAACAAAAGAAAACACAAAATGACCAACAATCCACACTACAGCTTCAACACCCTCTAAAGGTTAGATAGTACAGACTGCAGTAGGTAAGATGTGTCTTATTAATAAGGGCAACCTATAGTTATTCAGATCTACAGAGAAGTTTAATCAAACCTCAGACTGAGTAAGTCAGACTTATACTGTATACCACAGTTTTTTCAGCATGTATTCAGTGCTGTGTTGAAAACATTTGCAGACTGGAAGTCCCTTAGCTCCCTTTCCTTCCCTTATTAAGCCTTGGCTTCTTTTATAATTTCAGCATCTTTGCTTAGCTTACCACTTGTTGTCTTTACAGATTAATTCCAAGCTGTGCTCTACAATAACCTCTCAGATTTGTGGAAAGAGATTGTGCCCCCTAGTGATAGAGCTCTGATGTTTGTCAGTCAGGCGTAGTATGAGGGTGTGTTTTCTTTTTTATGCAATGGAGCACATAAGAAGGTTGTAATGAGTATTTCTCCTCATCAAGACCAAGGCAGGCCCTGGAGGGCACTTCAGCGGCTCTCAGCCCTCCTTTTTCTCTCTTACTTACACACTTACACCTTCCATCTCTCCCTTTATTTCCTCCCCTCTTTACAGCTTTAATGACAGGCTGCAAAAAAGAGAAAAACACAGGAAAAATAAAAGTCCCATGATCCCACTGATGGCAGAGACATTAGCTTAAGCCACAAGTCTTTGTTTAAACATGAGCTCACTGACTAACAAGTGACTATATTCTCACACGTAATGGTGTTTTTAGAAGGAAAGTTCTCTCTCTGAGTTATACGTAGTTATCCGTCACAAAGTGCGGTTTTACTGGCAATCAGGAGAGAACTATTAGCTATCAATAAAAAAGCTATTCAATAAAAAATAGCTGTCTTTCATAGATAAAATTAGTATTCCAGTTACAGTACTCTGCATATGTTTTAGGCATGTTTGGGCCAAAACTTGGGGAAAAGGTAAGGTGTTTTGAGGGCATAGTTGGGAAGAAAGGAGGATTGACACAACCCTGGTCGTGCTCTTGATGTCCTTGCATATTACCGGGAGCATGTGAAAATAATCTGTTGAAAAAATGACACACTTTTAGGGCAGAGTAAGGAATGGATATGGCAGAAAAGCATGGCCAAGGGCACTCTCAAGGCAGATAGTAGGGTTGCCACAAGCCTCTGGTTGTGCTGTGGATGCTCAAAGGGCCTGAAAAACCAGTGGCGGACTCAGGGCACATCACCAGGGTGGGAACTTAAAGTCCCGGGATGAATCTTTTGCACTGTGCATGCCTAAAACCTTTGTACATGACTGTATAAACGAGATGTGTTACTGTATTTCTCCTTCTTTCCCAGGTTGTGTACTTGGAGCAGCTGTTGGTCAATGTGGATGTCCTGCTGCGTCAGTGTGCATCAGATTGTGGCTCGGTTAGCCTGCAGCTGCTGCAGGTGCTTGTCACTGTCCAGAGCCTCTCCACTGAGCCACATGTTAGCGAAAAGGTGGGAAAACACTAAAAATGGTATGAAGGTTCAAATTAACATATATCCTTTCTGCAGCTCTGCCAGCTTTTTGTTTTACTGCACTTTTTGTGATTTTCCACACTCAAATATTAGTTTTCCGCAGTTTTTTTTATCATTATGACAAGGGTGTTTTATGAAGCATGAGAGCTATGCAAGGAATGTGAGCAGTTCAAAGTGGGCATGGCCAGCAGTATAATTACCCACTTAGCCAGGGGAGCTGAAATTGCACCTTTGGAGTGGAACTTTAAATTCAGACCTTAGGTGAAAAGAGGTGGTAGCAAGGTGGAGAGAAGACAGACAGAAATGTAAAACAAAAACACTTAGAGAGAAGAGTTGTGTTGCCTAACTGGTGTGTGTCATCAGCTCAGCCCCCATTTATAGCTCCATAACGCCTCCTCTGGGCCACTGTAGCCAGATGATACGCAAGCAGCGAGCTTTCATGTTGTGGTCAGCCTCAGAATGCAACAGAAACAGCGACAAGTTGAGCCATCATTATATGAGGCAAGAGTGTCGCCTCGATGCTTGTCGCCGTAGGAGGTTAATGACAGGGAGAAAAGCGGGAAGTCTTTGGCACTGATGCATGCTAGACACCACACAGGCCACCAGAGTTTGTGTGTTTGTTTATGTGTGTCTGCATCAGTCCATAAGTCCAGACTGGGAGCAGAGCTACGGAAGAGATGAGAAGGAATGGATTAAGAAATAAAGAGGGAGGGTGAGAATGGCCCTGGGCATTCCCGGACCAAGGGGAAAAGCAGTCCTTGATTCTCAGAAAAGGGGCGTGGCTTTCCCATCACTGGACAGCTCAGGGTTGTCTAGCTCTCTTCTGAAGGGGCTGAACTGTGACTCAGACATTGTCTCTGTCCCTGTGTGTCCCTGAGGGACTATGAAGGGAACTATGAAGTGCCCTTAAGGTCAGTTTCCCTGCCCTAAAGAGTCAGCTAATTATTTACTCTCCTATCTCTCATTCTTGCCCTTTCCTCCCAGCTCAGCTTTATTGCTTTGTGTCTGTGTGTATATATATGTGTGCGGGGCTTTTCTGTCGGTTCCTGTGTCTTTTTGACATCCTGTGTATCTGTCAGGGTTTTTGTTTCTAAGTGGTTTTATGTGTAAGACCTCGCCATGTCTGATGTGTTGTTCTTCCCATGGTTTCACTTGGTGTTTTGTCGCTTCCCATGTTTGTCAGGAATTACTGAAATTACAAGAAAACAGCTGTAATTGTTAAACACAACACTCTGAGCACGTTGTCACTCTTTCTCATCAGCTCCTCATATAATATTCTTTGGGCAAAATCTTCTGTTTCTCCTCGTCTTTCCATGCAAAGAAGAAAGATTAAAAATGTGTTGACATTGTTTTCTTCTGCCCCCCCCCCTCCCAGGCCATGGAGAACATACACTTGCTGTGTAAGGTGCAGGGTTTGCAGTCAGTAATGGAGCTCTATAGACAACATATGGGCCAGCTGCTGGACTGGCTGTCTGCCTCAGTCAACACCTGGTCCAGTTACTCCCCACAGAGACTCCAACTGCATGTGATGGTCACGCAATCAGGTGAGAAGTGATGCTTGAGTTTTTTGAAGACTTTGCCAAATTTTACAGCAGGTGCTGAAGATTGCCTGTATAGAGACACAGTAATGGTCATAGAAAAATAGTAAGGTTTTGAGAAATTAGCCTGTCAGAAGACCTTCAATGATGAGAAAATCTCTGCATCTGTCAGCAGACTGAATATATGCCATTGGATTCATCTCATATAAGTCAGCTGGTGAGACTGTTACCTATGTCATGTTTTATTAACCCTTACTTCACAGAGGGGATTTGAAGCCATTGTTTTCTTAAAGCTACAATATGTAGACCTCGAGCACTGAAATATCTAAACTGCTTAAAAATATCCCAACCTGTGTTTCATATCTTTATAGACAAATACATAATTTCAAATCTTTCCAAAGTTGAAGAAATACTTCATTTAAATAGTTGTAACAGAACATGTCTTGTCATGGCAGCTGCTATGCCAGATTTGTATTCAAAAAAGTCCTGTTTACATAATAAAACCTGGTTTGTAACACACAATTTTGACACCTTTTTTCTCATCTGAAAAGTTGGCTGTGAATTATAGATCAAGACAACTTGTATAGGTTCTTTTCAAATGATGTCACGCAGCCATGGAGAACTCCTCTTGGGGAGCAGATGTTGATTTCTGCATAGTGAAATGCTACCAGAAAGGCCATGTTTTGAGCTGGTCACAACTATGCCAAGCTTTCAAAGTGCAAAAATAAAACATTTTTATTTCTTAAGATACATTTGTGTCCTAAAAGTTGGGAAATATTCAGGCAGATATAAGAAGTTTCTTAAAAACTCGTGGTGAAACATCAGTATGCAGGAATTTTAAAAAAAATCTCCATCTAAGGCCTGGACAATCAGTTTTACACGGCACTCATGTATGGTCCACTTTCAAAAAGCAGCCCAGTTTGGTTCAGTACAGCTTTGCCATGGTTTTGCATATTAAGCCCTGATCTTGCCTGTGTTTCTTCAGCTGATGTCCATCCAGTCATCCTCATTGTGATGGGAAATTTGTCTCTTTAGCAGTCCACATCATTTGGCTAAGCTCAATTGAGCTGTTTGGCTCCTAAATGGCTCTTCATTTGGAAACAGTTTGGCTTTTAAAATTTTGATGAAAAGATTACAAAGGATGGAGGAAAGGAAACTGGCACTCAAACGGGAGCTTGTTACCATGGCTCACATTAAAGAGCTGTTCTGTTGCATAGGTTGATTCATGAATGGCTCCTTATCACTTAACCCACAGGGTTTATCTGATGCACAGTAAATCACCATTTCAATAAATGTTTGTGAAAAAATTATTATCTTTTTACATTATATGGCTCAGCTAGCTTAACATAGTACTAGACTCCTCAAGACTCATGTCTCACTTCATGTGGCCAGGTGATGCAAGGAGGTCTGCAGGACTAAGAGCAAATTTGTTATATTGATCGCCTCCATGCCAGATTAATTGGTTTAACAGTGGAAAAAAATGACTGTTTTGAAAAGTTAAGGGATTGTACTCAGTGTATGTAGAAAATTTCTTATGATATTTGTAGCGCACAGGTCCATTTAGAGCTTTAAAGTGCAACTTTTCCTCTAACGTTCCCATTCATTCCTAATGGCTGTTTCCCACATATATAATGTTTAGTACATTATATATACTATATATAAATATCAGTATTGGTTACAATTAATTTGCAAGTATCAGCATATCTGAAAAAAACAATATTCTTCATCCCTGAAATTTATTAGGTTGGTGGTCGGGAAATTTACAAGTAAACTTGGAATGAAAAAATTGCCTTTTTTTCCTTCTTGTAGCTTACCCTGAAAATTTCAGGAAGCTTGCAGAAGCTTTGGCCATAAGTGGAAACAAACAGGTCATGTCAAAAGCAAGCTGAGTAACAACCTGCATAAAAGAAGGTCATTATAGCTACATATTTATTGTTTCTTAGCTCATTTGTTAACATATCCTTTCCTTGTTTTAAGCATTTCATAGATAATGGCCTATTTAATTTAGGCTTGTTAAAATATTTTCTCTTAATATAGCTGAGAGGGTCATGGTCAAACATGGCCACACCAAGGACGACAAGGCTGTCATTAGCACCATTTGGCTTACTGACTTTTGTAAATCCCCATTTCTCCCTGAGTTTGTCAGTCAGCCACTGTGTCTGAGACTTGTCTAGAGGGGTCAGTCTGTGCTTGTGTGTGGCTCAGTGGGTTAAAAAGCTGTGACCCTGTCTTTGGTGTTGAGACTTCACTATACCTCTCTTTATACTGAATAATCCTCCATCATCAGCACCCCCTTGTGCCACACTTTCATCTCGATCTCTTCCCCCCTCCCTCCCCTCTTTTCCTAATTGACCGGGCAGCTGGGTACCCCTCTAATCCACACACAAACACCCAGACTCTCACATACACTCCCACGGCTAACTGACCAGTCCGTTCTAAGTCCACTCAGTGATCCCAATGCAGGTCACTACATCAAACGACACCACAGCCGCCTGCTCTTGACCTTCCCCTGGATCAAGGCCACTTTGAAGCTCTTTGTGTGTGTTAGTGTGTGTGTGAGTGTGTTTTATTTTCTCATGTTGAATGCTACTCTAAGCTCCCCTAGATTTTCATTCCTACAAATGTGGTCTTCTGTCTTGCAATAGATAAGGCTGGGCAGTAAGGACCAAAAACACTTATCTTTATGTTTTAACTAGCTGAATAATAATACAATATATGCATATTTTTGTACAGAAATAGCAAATGATTATCATAATAACTGAATTATAAACTTTGATATGATTATTGTAAAAAGTCAGTTTTAAGATATTCAAAATTGCAGACAGAAGCTTAGTAATTTTCATTTTTTAAATCAAAAGAAGCAAAGCACTGTCTAATTGCACAAAAATGTTGCCAAATCCAAATACTTTTCCTGAATATTGACACATTTGTGCAATTTAGACAAGGAGTTTGCATGCAGTTTTTGATGATTAAAATCAAGAAATTGCCCAAAATTGTGTGCAAAGGACTTGTTAATTTGGTTTTAAACAGTTATCATTATCCTGAAAGGTTTACTAATAAATAAAAATTCCCCAACTAGATTACTTCCATCCATTCATCCATCCATTGATTCATTTTCTGGATTACTAATCCATTTCAGGGTCATGGGGGTCTTGCCTCTGTTCCCAGTTCATTCTGGAGTCCTTGCTTCCGATTTGTATTTTTTTCCTTTGTCACTAAATGTCCATCTTTTTCCTATATTCAGTATGAGGGGAAATTGCATACTATTTTTACTGGATTCCTGTGGGGTTACTATTTGGGCTGCCAAAAGATCAAAATTCTTAATTGCAATCCATCTCAGAATTCCTACGATTAATCACAGTTAACCACATCCTTTTTAACCACATTGTAAAATCAACTTTATTGTGTCATTTTTGTTTTTTGTGCTGTCTAAAGTTAAGGAAAATTGATTTCCTGTTTGGATATAGACCTGCTTTTATTTTGAAAGGTAGGCCAGAGATTATGATGCAAACTGAACCATAGAAAAAGGAACCTGTTATAGATTGAAATGGAAATGAGGGAACATTTAAAAAGTAAATGTTTAATAACAAAAGGTACAATTACTTTTTTACTTGTCAATTGAGCTGTCTGGGTTTTTTTTTTTTTAAAGTAAAATGAGTCGTAAAGAAGAAGTGGTGGACTTTTCTACATTGTTGTGAATGCAGGAAGATGTTGCAGACTCAAACAAACCGTGCTGATAAGGATAATAAATCATGCGATTAATCATGATTTTAAAAAGTAGTGCACTAATTGTGGAGCTTAATTAATTGATATTAATGTGATTAATCTTGACAGCTCTAGTTACTATTGTAACAATTTATTAAAATATTAAAATGAAAAAAGTATTAAAATTAAAGTTATTGCTAATTGTACAGTCAAGTCTGTGAAAATCCCCATCAAGGAAATTTTAATTTGCATGTAGTATGTATGTATGTATGTATGTATGTTCTTTCTCTTGAAAGTTATGATCAGGTCTAATGTTGATCAAAAAATAATGCAGAAAAAGTGTGCTATTATTGCTGCTATTTATGCATGGCACCCATTTTTGGCCACGTACACACTTTGTGTGACAATGTATAAAAGTTTTGAAACTTATATAATAATAATGCTTGAAAATTAAAGTTGTTGCTCATTGTTAACACATTCAAAGCTGTAAAAATCCCCTTCAAGGAAATTCAATTTGTATGTAGTATGTGAAAAATGTTCCATTGCTTTGTGTTTTTTCCACATTATATAATGAGTTTTTTGCACTTAATTGGTAAGGGTTACATTCCCAAAAATTAATTCATATTTTTTATTCATGATCAGGTCCGAACTTGATTAAAACAATGGTGCAAAAGTTGAAAAAAGGATGTATATTTTTTTCAGCCTTTTATGTATGCTGCCATTTTAGTCACTCAAACCCTGAGTGTAACATTTTATTTTACACCATCTAAGGGTTCATTTGACAAAAGATATTTGGTCATTTTACCAGCTTTTAAGCTCTTTTCACTCTTGGTCTATCTTTTGCTCTCCAAAAATAGTAAGCAGGGTAGTGAAATTTCCAATCACCGCCTTGTTATGTTCTTAGTAGGTATGCGTCAACATGCATGAGTTTCCTCTTACACCCTTTGATTCACATGTTCCAGTTGGAGTGACTAGTTGGTGCTTCTGTATCTCTTTTGATGCTGACCATCGCCCTCGGGTAGTGTCCGGATTTCCTCTGTCTCCTCTCATGTCTGAGTCCAAACAGGACAGGGATTCTTATCACTATTACACATACATGCAGATGACTAAATATAGCTCTCTAAACATGCTTTCAGACTAGTAGTGGGTGTGTGAGTGGGCATGAATGAAACTGAGAATACTCTGAGACTTTGTCATTTTCCTGTAATAGACTGTTTTATAGAAATCCTCTGTCACATACAGACTGTTTTTATGTGCCATTTTCTCAGAGTCCTGTGTCACTGTCTCACCTATTCATTAGGGTCTTTGTCACTGCTAAACATGAGAAAGTCTCAAGTCTGGGTGGGCTTTTTCTTGTTTACTCTATTGCAGTTGGTTTAGACTTGAAAGAATTACAAAGAAAATGCCTTCAGTCTGGTGGTAAGGGGGGCTGGGTTCAGGTCCGGCCCATGGCTTCTTTCCCACATGTCCTTCCCTAAACTTTCATCCCATTTTCTGACTCTATCCACTGTCTATCCACTGTCTAATCTCTAGCAAAGACATAAAAGCCAAAAAATATATATTAAAAAAGAAAATAGAATACATAAATGAAGGTGCCTTCAGTAGGAAACAGACTTTTTTTAAGATAAGGTTTTGTATTAAGCGTTAAAAGGATTGGTTTCAGAATAAGATTAAGTCATTTTGCTCAAGGTAGAGGCACAGCTGATGTGACACTAAAAATCTAATGCTACACTTTGCAGCGACACAGTATGTGAGTTCAATCAGGACGTTCCAGTCTTGTAATAGTGGGAGTTAAAGACAAACACCATATGACCCCTTCTCTCCATCTGTATGTATGTTCTTTACTGTCCAAAAGGACAGATATTTCACTTAAAATTCCTAAAACAGCAATGCAATATTTTATGTGTTAAAGGTCCGGTGATCGGGGAGTTTGTGAGCCAGCTGATGCCTCTGCTTCGCTGCTGCCTTCAACCAGACAGAGACACGGAGATGAGAATGAGTATCTTCACAATGCTGGCTAAGCTGCTACTGGATGCTTCTAAGACACTTGATTCCCGGGGGTAAGAGGGGCACATTTAGACTCATCTCTATACTTACAAAATCCCAAAGCAATCCACCTGATGAAACAAGCTGTTAAAATTAGCCGGGGCTTCTCAGATATGACAACAAATCATCATCAATTTTTCTGATTGATACTGAGATCACAATTATGAAACATACTCTTCTACATTAAAAAATCTGCATCACATGATTCTTTTAAAACTTAAACATTCGTATCATTCTAAACATTTTGGAAAAAAACAATGATGAGAATAAATACCATCACTGTGGTAAAATTATTGCCATATCTTTTCCTGAAAGCGTCACATGGCAGGTAGAATGTAGATTCTGTTTAAATTAGGGCTGAATGATTTGGGATATTAATCTAATTGCAGTTTTTTTTTTACCCAATATTGCAATTGCGATTTGAAATGCAATTATTCCTTAAGTTCCTCATCTTATGTATTTTCCAACAAACACAAGCAATAAATAAATCATCCTACATCACAACCAGCAGCTATTAGACTAAACAAAGGATGAACAATTTTGAAAAAATACATATTTGTGATGAATTTGTCTAGTATTGCAAACTGGATATGAATTGTTGTATTGCCATTCTCATATTTAATAAGAAAAAATGTATAGAAATGAAGAAAGTAGGATTTTTTGTAGAATATTCTAAAAAAAGGCACTTAAGTGATTTCATAATCACTTAATGCATAACATCTCTGCTACAAAAAAGTTTTAACCTGGTATTTTGACATAAATTTCAGCGTTTGCATTTTTTGCAATTTGAAGTTGCAGCAGGCTGTATTGCAGTTTAATCTAATTTTCGATTAGTTGCCCACCCCTAGTTTAAATATCATTGGACAGAAGTGAAAAGAAACTGATTAAATTTACTCATATTACTGTAATTGAGTGGTTTCTTTTGGGTATTTTTATATTTTGGAGTACTTTCTGAAACCAAGACTTTTACTTCTACTTAAAGAAGTTTAACCAGTGTAACTGTGCTTTTACTTGAGTACCATACTCTTGTACTTTTTCCATCTCTGTTGATTACACTGTAGCACATAGCGAGAGAATGATCCCACATCACATCCCCAAACAACAAAAACTAAAGTGTTAATGTGTCAGGTTTAAACACTACAGTGTTGATTTTAACTCCCAAAGTATAATTTTAACTCCTTTCTGAATTAAATCATCTTCAGTGTTTGGGTTATTAGAGTTAGTTCAACTCTGTAAAGTAATTTGATCTTATTTCTGCCCGCTGCAATTTCAAATCTAAAGTGTGGGCGAAATTTCCCAGCATGCCCTTGGGCAGAGTGTTTAAATGTCTTTTATATGTTTTTTTTGTCTGTGTGTTTAGATTTTGCCTGTTTGACAGTGAGTGGATTGTTGTTTTTTGATGTAAGACACATTTGCACCATGAGTGAAGTTATTCACTGAGTTAGAGTTCCCACCTTTGACTTTAGGTGCTCCTGTAGGATGCATAGTGCATATTCTTCATTAGTATGCATTGCCTTACTATGAGGTTGGCTCTCTACTTTGTTCTTGTCAGAGGGAACCCACCTTGACACAGATTTTGTAGAGTTACTGCAGCTCTATCATATTATAAGATATTAAAGACTTTCAAAAGTATAGTTTAACTTGATGTAGCGTGTACCAACACAGACACTTGGAAAGTGTTAAATTTAGCTTTATATGAGTTTTATTTACACTGTCAATTTTGCTGTGTATTTTACTTTATTTTAGAGGTGTTACTTTACCTGAACAACCTGGTTGGAGATCTGTTCTCTTGTCGTTATTACCAGTAAGGAAAGATCATATTTTACTGCACAACTCCTCAATACTCAGTACTTAAAACAAACTTTAAATTAAATTATTTTTACTTTTACCACGGTAGATTTATAGATCATTACTTTTACTTTTATAAAAGTAAATTTTAACCAGAGTGACTGTACTTTTACTTGAGCATAATAGTCCTATACTTTTCCACCACTGGCATTGGCCAACTTGGTTCTGTTAATAAACATTGGCCCGTCTGCTATAATATAGCATGAACAAATGCCCACAGCCGATATTAATCTGTCGCATCAGTTCAATTTAGTGCTGATATGTTGTAAGTAGGGGGTTGTTGTACTGAATTAAAGAAGAGGTGGAGAAACCCTGATCTGTTTTCAGAGAAAATATTAGCACTGTAGGGGTCTTTCACTAAGATGAAATGAAAAACATCAGATTAGGCCATGAGTTTCATCTTCTCTGCATCTCTCATTTCAACAATTACATTGCTGCATGAACCCATGTTAAGCTTTAAGAACAGCAAAATGTATAGCCTGAGTTTTCAGATCTGTAAGTGTAAGCAAAGCATGTATTTTCAGCCTGACTTTAACCTTTACCATACCTACAACTTTAATTAAATGATGCACAAGAAAATGTTTTCAGATTCAGATTGAGAAAACTCATGAGGAAATCATATTCTCACCAGCTTCTGTAGGATCATATTGTTGGGTATGTTGAAGGTGTGACTTAGTTAATATTTCTTGATAAATAACAAAGCCCATACAAAGTCACCCCAAAGAGTCCTGGGTATCACGTCTCGTTGGGAATTTCAATGAGACTAACCCAAATTAGCTAATCATTTTGTGTATGACAGAAAAAAAATCTGTGCCTGAATTGCCCCTCAGTGTTTGAATTGTCATATACTGATGAAAGATGAATGATAGAGGGAGCGCCTGTTTGTGGGTTTTCTGTGTTCAGCCTGGAGCTCAGAGGTCTAATCTGAGAGAATGCATTAAGCAGGAGGCCCTCTCCAGCTCTCAGTGATCACAGCAGCTGCTGCTGTCGATCAGAAAGACAAACCTCGTCCATTGGGTTGCCATGGAAATATCCGTGCTGTGTTTAACTAACCCTAGCCCTGCAGCCAAAAGGTCCATGAGGGTTGCTAGGTGCCTCCATTGGTTAATACAAAGGATAGGCTGGTAATCTTTGTGTGAAGAGGTGTTAAAAGTGCCTTTGAAGTGCAACCAGCAGAGTAATGACTTCAAGGCAAAGTAATATCCAATGTCAGTGAACAATGTTGTATAAACAAGAGATCTTTTTAAGCCAAAAACATGGAAACTGGAATTTTGCTCTCAGTATAATCAGAATATTTTATTCATAAATAAGCATATTAGACAAAAGAAGCCTGTGTCTCTTACTGACTCTCAGTGTGGCCACCTGTGCTGCTAAATTTTTCTCTCATTCCTGAACTATACCTCCGGTAATCAAAGGACTATCAAATCATGTTACATCTTCAAAAGGGTTCAAACAAATGCTTAACTTACCACACAGTATGTGAGGCTGTGCGGTCTACCAAAATATCTCCTCTCGTACGCATCTTATACCTCCATTCATGATTTATGGTCTGATTTTTGCCCACCAAATTGTAGCCCACACGCATACTATATGTCATCAGGAGGACAATGATAGTCCTAGAGAAAACCTCTTCTCTCTGTTCTGTAACCGAAATGATATAATGACAGCTCCGCTATAGAACAAGCAGAAAGGGAGAGTAAGTTTGTGTGCGGGCATGTGCCTTTCATCCACGAAGACTCACACACATAATGTCTTTGTTTCATGTGGGGTTGTGTGTTGTGATTACAAAGCTGGATGTGAAATCTAAGTAGAAGGTGAAGTGTGAGATTTGGCAGGCTGAAATCATGTGCCATTCACAAGAGAGATAAATGTTTGCACTTTCATGCATGTGTGAACAGATAACGACTTCTTAGTTGAGTCTTGATTTAATTGGAGGAAGATCTTCCTTATATTTAAAATGTAGTTTCCCTCTTTTAGTAAGTATCCACACGCTTCTTTTTTCCGTTGAGCCAGATGGATAAAGGTAGATAGGAAGACCTAGATAGAGTACTTCATTAATTCCAGAGAAGAAAATTGCATTGTAATAACAGCTCTGTACATTTAACTTGACACACACACAAAAATGTAAAACCAGTCTGGTTTTAAGGGGACCTAAAGTCTTGTGCATAAGTTTTGAGCATGTAGGGCGTAACCTGGGACTGGAGAGGGAGGGAGAGCGGCAGAGTCAAGCTCAACACATGTTGACACATGTGACATGTGTCACTTAAAATCAACTTTTAAATGATCATAAATTTTTCATAAATGTTTTTTGAAAGACCAAGGAGTAACAAAACACAGCTAGATGATTTAACTAGTAGGTCGCCTTTTCAACATCTGTTTTATCTGATATAAAGAGGTGGGTTTCATGGTTTGACTGGTGCTGAATAAAGTAGTTATGCTCTATTAAACAGTCAACTCAGCTGCATTAGCGTTACTGGGGAAAATGGTTTATGGAGTCATACATCTTAAGAGATTTATATAAGAAAAGAAAATAGAGGTGACTTTGCAGACACCTCTTTAAACAAAGTAAACGCTCGTGGCTATGCCAATACTTATGTGTGGCATACATGACTCTGAAAACAAGGCATTTGCTTTAAAAAAAACCTCTGTTTATGAAATAAAAAGAGTCTCATGTTGTGGTTGGATGAAGGTTTTGGTGGGCCCGGAAGTTTTTCAGGTCTTAAACTGGGTCATAGAAGTTTAGGAAAGGATGCCCTAAACCATTGCTATTTGGCTCTACAAGTCAACCATGCAGACTGATTGGTAGTAAAAAGCCAGCACGTCAAGGTTATCAAGGGGAAACCCTTGTTTGCCAGTGTTAAATTCAGTTAGTCCCACAAAACCTCCAGAGGGCTGAGCGGGGACCTCCAACGTCCCAGAGCAACCCCCCCCCCCCACACACACACACACACACACACAATTCCAACTCCAACCAACCACCATGCCAATACGGATTATCTTGCCTACCTTACTACATGGCCCTCACAGCCTAAACGGCAGTGCCATTTTCAACAAACCCAGGCCCCTTCATGCAAGTGTAGTGACAGTGCTGATACTACCTTCCTTAGCACCACACATAATTGCAACTACAGAAAGACAAAACTTATGCACTGTTCTGTATTTGAACAGATAAATGCACATATATACCATAAATGCATGGAGCAAAAATGTACTTTAAAACATGACAGTAAAGCAAGAATATCCCTCCGTATTTGGTTTGTAGACCAACATACAGAAACAATCAGTAACATAGCCTATATCAAGACTCTTTGCAACAAAAATCCACCATGAGCAAACTATTTGCAACATTTGGCCAAATGTGTTGTCCCACCCTTTGTCCTTTGGACTGCATCTCTGTAATGTGGAAACACATCTTTCCATCTCCAGGCGTCATTTGTGAAACATGATGAGCTTCCAACACCTGTTGGAGTGAAGACACTGAACTTACTCATGAGCACAGTTTCAGCTGCTTTAGTGGCACACTGTCTCCCCCTACTGGCACTGAATCATCACACCACCCATTATTAAACATAATAACAATTTTACTGTGACACCAGCTGAGCAGCCTGAAGCTGGCAGCAGCTACCAGAGCTGGTTGATTTGGAACAAAACCGCAGAGAAAACTCTGGAAGTGTGTGAGAGGATGTCAGAGGGCCAAAGCCAGGCAAGAAAACAGAGAGAAGGGAAAGGAGGACACCCAGATGTTGCAGTCGTCACCTCTTGTTCCCCTCCAGTGCCTCAAACGTCCATCTTTTTTGCCTTAGAACAAGTGTGGGAAACTGTCTGTCATGGCTTGGAAATATGTTGAGTGTTAAGATATATCAATATATTTTCAAAGGTGCTATAGGACAAGACAGTATCATTTATGTTAATATTGTTTATGCTGACATGGATTTAGAGGAAAAATAAATTTCATGCCTAATGCTCAGTAGAGAGATTGTTCACAGTAAGAGTTCTGATATGCATATTGACCACATGATAATGTTTTCGAAATTTTGAGTTTCTACAGGTAATTGTCCCTTCACTTTTTTTTTTTAAATGATATTTTTTTCAGTTAAGTTTTTTTGTCATTTTCATGCACATTTTGACATTGTGCAGACAGCTGGCTGTTCATACTGTAAAAGTGCCTGAGGTAAATCTGGCATTTGGATCATGTGGATTTGACTGAAAACTGAATTTCAGTCGGGAACACTCCTATCATACATTTAATCATTTATTACAAAAATGGATGTACAATTTCACTTGGCGGAGAAGGCTCTGCTCAAAAGGTGCTCCCCTGGGTTTGTCAAGCCGCATGCTCTCACTTTTCAGGGAGTGCATGGCTAGAAACCCTGATATGGACAGATACAATTATGACATTGTATATTGAATACAGTAAAATTAGTTCAGAAGCAATGAATCCATTGTAGCAGGAGTCTGAATATGAGGGTGCAACAAGTTTGTGCTATGAAGGAGGAGTCTGGGGTGGAGGAGGTGAAGCTTTACCAGCAGCAGCAGAATAGTGCATTGGCATTGAAGCAAGCAGGGATTTGTGAGAAGGGCATCATATTTAAATGACCACCATAATGGGAGAAAGGGCTGTAATTGGCTGTAAGAGGTGGGAGGTGATAATTAGGATCAGCTTACCACCAGCGGATCCCAATTATTTATTAATTTTAATCATAGTCTTATTCTATGAAACGAACACTTTTTGAACAATAATAATTTCTTTCTCTGATCAATTCTTGTCCCATATTCTTACTCTCTCTCTTAGGCATTTTTGTGATGAGTCAGAGAGGTTTCTATGTGACATCCTGCTTCCAAACCTGGTGTGGCAAGCAGGCCGCACTGCTGCCGCCGTCCGCACCGCAGCCCTCAGCTGCCTGCTTGCCTTGCTGCATGGAGGGGCCGTCACACCCGGACAGGTAGTTACACAGCTTGAAAGGCCAAAACTCATCCATAAATCCATCTTCTTGCACAAAGACACATATAAAACAGTGTTTTATCTAAATTATTTCAACCTCTGCAAAGGGACTCTCAAGCTTTAGAGGCAAATGCCGGATGTGTCTCCTGTAGTATTTGCTCCTGATCTACAGTCTGCAAAACCACTTTTTATTGACTCAGCTGTAAGGGAAAGATGTAGTCGAGCATTCTTTCAATCCATCAGGAAACAGAGTTAACTTCAAATCCTCTGTTTCGTCCATTTCACATCAAAATAGACAGTCCCTCTTGGCCTTTTAGGAAAATACATCGTCCGCCATCTTTTTCTCCTTGGCTGAAAGAGTTGGCCATGTCAGGTAGCAGGTGTACACTGGGGCAAGTGGGTTCACATACCTTTGTCCCTGAGGAACAATGCTTCCACTGTGCGGGGCCCTTGTTTTTTTGTAGGCACTATCCCCGGGACATGCGCTTGCACCTGCCTCCTGAGCATTTGCCCAGTTACAGTATGTGTTCTGTCACAGACATCACACATGCACATCTGGTTGTATTTACCATTGCATGCCAGCTGAAGCAAGCTTGCACACCTCTGCTATTCACACGTCTTCAACGACAAGGCAAAGCAAACAGGGGGGACAATATGAGAATTGGTGTGCAATCAAGCTTTTACTATGTAATTGCATCCAAACGTCTCACAAGAATATACAAGGGGTTTGTTAACTTGAGATTAAATACACAGCATGTCCTGATGGATACAACATCAGAGGGTTATGTGAGTGTCTTTCCACAGGAAAATTAAACAGCTTTTTATTTTTAAGGACATTGTTTCCTCTCCACTCCCTGTGAAAACAATTAGCAGCTCTAGTTACACTTGGCACCTTCACTTGTCACTGATGTAATGCCGGATCACTTGTCAGCCAAACTTTCCTCTAACTGTCTCCTTTCCTCCCTCTCCCTTGCTTCTTTTTTTACTGTTTGGCTCATGAGGTTTTGATAGCAAACAGACAGCATTACAGAGGCTTTAGCCATCACCCCTTGGCCAGTGGCTCAGCCTCACCTTGTCTGTCCATTTCCTCTGTTTCTCATCTGTGGGTGTGATGAAAACATCGCTCCGCACTGGACTCCTGCAGTTTGGCTTCGTGCCTGTGTGTCTGTACAAACTGATCCAGACCTGATGTGAATCTGTCAGAGTTCAGGTGATATTTCACTTCAGTACATAAGAAATAAATCACACATAATTCAACATGAGTGACTGAAGAAAAGTCTGCAACCTGTTATATAAGCTTCTCCTAACTAATCAGGCTTGCATTTCATGGTTCTTATTGTTAAAAATAGTGAAATAAGGATGAACTGAAAACACAAATCTCAGAGTGATTTGGAAATGAAGTAATTGATCTTGACAATGCAGTCTCAAAGCAATCATTCCAGTCTGATGTGAGATCATAACCCATTAAAGAGAAGTGCATTCTCTATCTCTTGTGGAAATTTACCACAACGGACATTTTTTTAGGAATGATTTTGAGGAAAGCAAGTGTCACCTAGACTTCTTATTGTTAGGTTTGTAGAATTCATTTGGATGAGACAAGACCAGTCTTTGGATAGACAGTAAAGCTGTCTGGATCAGTTTTGTTAGGTGTTATTTCAGATGTTTCAAATGCAATTCAAATGTCAAAATTGGGAAAGATACCAAAATAACTTATCCTTACAGCCCTACCTTTTTGGCACCCTTCTGTTGGGGTATCAAGCATGCAAACCAACCCTTAGTGGAGCTGGACTCTTTGCAGTTAATGGAAAGACTCTCCATGTCCTATGCAGTGGCATTAATAATTAATTAATTAATTAATACATTTTTTTTCTAAGCAGAACAGCTTTTCTCCCTTGTTTTTTCATAAACAAGCCATTTCTAAGAGCAGACTAAAAGAAGGGGTTGTTTGGAAGCTAAAATAATGACTGTAAGCTAAGCCAAAGGATCTGGATCTTTAAAAAAAGACAGAATTCTAATCACTATGACAAATGCTGGATGGACATTGGCTGTGGAAATGCAAACAATACCAGGGTGCACTGTTCCAGACTGCCAAACTGTACTGACCCAAACCAGGCTGCTTGGTAGAAACAAGCAAAATTCTTTTGTGCTTGCAGAGCTGGTTACTTAAAATAATCGTTCACTACTATCAACAAACCTGTCACACAGTTATAGGTACTTATTAAATTAAAAAGGTAAAACAAAAATAGCTAATAGAATTATAAAATAATTATTTAAAAATATTGGGATGAATCACATATGAGAGTTATGTTGAGAGCATTTCATTTCTAACTGTTGAGGTGTCAACGTTAAGGAGTGTAAATGTGCTTTTCCACCATAGCAGCCCTGCAGAGGGGTTTTAAGGCATCTTAGGGCTGTCCCAGACAAAGCAACCTTAAAGGGATACTTCAACATTTTGGCAAATTCGCCTATTGCCATAATTCCTATAGTCTTAGTAATTAGGTCTGTTTCCTTTAGTTGTCGGTGCAAGCTGTTTCTAGATTTGGGGGGGACCGTTAAACCAGCTGCATCGCGAACGCTATGTTAGCAGGCGCAATTTTTGCTTTCCGTCATCAAATTCATCAAATACACAATCCAACAATTCCAAAACGCTCTTGTGGACAAGTTGTGACCTGTACATTCACCACGCTATGAAATAATCATGGAGCATTAGGAGACGGAGATGTTTTAAAGTTAAATGCAAAGCCGGAACTACACTCCAGACATGGCTGCTGCACTGTGTCACTTTGCCCAGTGGTTCACTCAAGAAATAGTTCCAAGTATTTGCTTCATGTGTCCTAATGTTACATATCACAACTTGTCCACGAGAGCATTTTTGGAGTTCTTGGATTGTGTATTTGATGAGTTTGATGAGGGAAAGCAAAAATTCCGTCTTCTAACATAGCGTTCGCGGTGCAGCTGGTTTAACGGTCCCCCTAGATCTAGAAACAGCTTGCACTGACAACTAAAGGAAACGGCCCTGTTACTAAGACTATAGGAATTATGGCAATGGGCGAATTTGCCAAAATGTTGAAGCATCCCTTAAGCCTAAATCCTCCAGAAGACATTGTATGGTGGATTGTCAAATTGATCTGTTTAAAATAGGCAAGACCAACAGGTGAATCCGTGTCAGTCTGAAATTTTGGGCTCTGTGGTCAGGGACTTCAGAGCATTGTTACAGTGTAAGGCACACAGAGCAAATTCACAGCTTGAGAATATTTTATTAATAGGGCTGTCAAAAAGTTAAATGTTTTAATTAATCTCAGAATTACTGTCTTAAGCCATGGGTAATTGACTTCCTGTTTGGATACAGAGCTGCTTTTATAGGTAAAACGTAGATTATTATAACATGAACTTAACCACAGGAAAAGGAACTTGTTATGGATTAGAAAGAAAAATGGAAGAAAAGGTAAATATTTAATAGCACAAAATGCAGTTGGCTTTTCACTTGTCCACTAAGCTGTCTGTGTGTGTTTTTAAAAGTGAAATGAGACTTTAAGGAGAAGTGGTGGACTTGTTTTACATCACTGTGGCTACACGTAGATATATTGGAGACTACAGTGTGTTAAAAGGGTCACTAAAGCATGCAATTAATCACTACTTTGAAAATGAATGCACTGGGTATGGATCTTAGTTAATCACAATAAATTTGATTAATCTTGACAGCCTTATTTAATATTTTATGTTTTTGATTTTGCTCATTTCTTTATATTGTATATGTTAATATATTTAATTTTGATGTATTTTTGCTTTTAACTTAAAAAAAAAACTTTAAATTTCTTTGTATGAATCATACTCTTTATATAAACTTCCATGTCTTTTATTTGCTCTCTTTAAAGAGTGAGAAGCTTTTGTCATGTGACATTTAACAGATTTGTTCTCTGGCCTTTTATGTGTGCAGCTGCTGTGTCTGGAGGAAAAGCTGCTGCCCCTCTTGTTGTCTGCTTTAGATGAAGACTCTCAGATGGGTAGACTGTTTGCTCATCGTTCTCTGTCCAGCATACTTAAACTTGCAGGAACCAGTCTGCACCCTGAGGCCCTCAACAAAATCTACCCTGGTAAAAGACACTAGATTAAAATAAATGCACTGTACTTGCAACACTGCACAATGAAATTTACATATTACATTTACATACAGTATATGCCCAGAAATTCTGTATAACAGCATGTCCTAATCTGTGCATTTGATATTGCCATGCTGGCTGTAATGAAAGCATGTATTCTCTTAGTCAAGCCTAATGTTTTGAATTATTTTTTATTCATTGGTGTCTTCTCTCCACAGAACTGGTGAAGCATTTGGATGACAGCAGCGAGGAGGTGCGCAGCGTAGCTCTTCAGGCCCTTGGGCTGTGGCTGTCCAGCGTGACCAAAGACTACAATCGGGACTTTTACACCGCTCATCTGCAGCTCCTCTTCCAGCAGCTTCTCCTGCACCTGGATGATCCCGATGATTCAGTGCAGGGCAACGTGCTAGGTGAGCATGGGTGGGGTGCCTAAACCTGGAACCTCAGAGGTGATAAAAGCTGGCTGATGGAAGTGGGCCTTCACATGTGGAACTGCATTTCTTTTAAATGTTTTGTTGACGAAATTAACTGAATCATAGAAAAAAGGACCAGGTCTAGACCTTTTGCTGACACTTTTAGGATATCATTCACTACAGTGGATGTCAGAAGTGCCACTGTTTACATTTTGATTACTATGCATTTTAGGCAACAGTTGTACAAAAGAAATAACCTACTTCATAGAGATGCCAGTGCTATTACAAACACTTGAGGAACTGCAGTTATTTGAACTTTTGCATCAGCTTCCTTTTTCAGCAGTGAGGGTTGCCAAACCCAGATATGGACCTGAGACATATTTCATGGGTTGAATTTTGAGCATCAATATCTGTAAAGCTTCCCTGCCAGATCACCTGGGGTGAATTGGTCAAATTTCTGCATCTTCACCTGTGTTCTCCCTAACACCCAGGACAGCTGCATTTAATCACAACCACATGTGCACGCCTTCTCCTTACCACCTTTCCACATCTGCCCTACAACCCCTCCATGCTTACTCTCACCACTCTTCATCTATCTGTCTATTGTCCTCCTCTATAACCAGTGAGTCTGTAGCAGTTTCCAAATGTTGCTTCACTGATGCATCAGTGGAAAATCTGAGTGAAATGGGCTCAGATCTTCTGGACTTTCGCTCTCTCCCACTCTCATACATGTAAGCTGTCATTACTTCTGACAGGAAGCAGGTGAGCACTGATGCCTTAGCCAGTGCTGTGAGGCCTCTCTGAGGGATCTCTCATCTTGATATGACTAGACATGGAGGAGAAGAGATAAAATATAAAAACGAAGACAGAGTATTCACGCTCAAAGCAGATGTAGCAATAGCTTCCATACCATGAATTCTATCCCTGCAAGAGCGCTTTTGAAACATGTCCAAGAATGAAAAGCAATTTTGTTGTTGCCACTGGTTATTGGGTGTCTGTGAAATTGACTGCAGGAGGCAGAATATCATACATACTGTATGTCTGTATTTCATGTAGTTGAGTGAGTTTGTGGGTTGTGTACACAAAGTAGTCTGAAATTCTTGTTCATTATAGTTAAAAAATGGATCATTTTGACCTTTCCTCTCCCACGCTACATTTAATATGCAATATTACGAACAAATTATGTAGTTTTAATTTTCCAATCACAAATCTCATTTAAAGTTTAAAACTACATCAGCTGGATAATCATGATCAGTCTCATTTTTATGCCAATGCCCTATATATCTCAGTACTTTGTGCCACTGAGCTTTTATATTGTCCGAAAACTATTTGTTAAAAGCACATCAGTGAGCCACATTATTCCACTGATAATTTGACAAGCTCCAGTACAAGACTAAACATAACAAAGAAGTCTGTTGTTAATTTTACTAGGGTCTGCAAACACCTCAACTTGAGTCTTCTCTTGTTAAGTTTTATTTATGATGTCAAGGCATGTTTGTTGGACCAGCGGCATTGGTGCTAGCATCCTGGCTAACGGTTACCTCATTTTGTGGGAGAAAGGTGTGTCAAGCTATTATTGGGTCTGATGCTGAAAATGTTTAATTGTGCCACTTTTTTAACACATTTTCACCCTGTTTTTTGGCACTTTTTATACCCATTTTCAATTCTTTACCAAGTTTTGCCACTTTCAGCCCATTGTAGCTGCTGTTTTTCCAGTTTTAGCCTCTTTTCTGCTACTTAACCTCTTATGTTCACTCTGGTCTCTTTTGACCCATTTTCACAAATTTGTTGTGACTTTAAACCAAGTTTTGCCACTTTTCTTCCACATTTGACCCATTTGCCAATATCAACCTCCTTTTGACACATTAAACCAATGTTGCCACTTATCCAAAACAATTTAAACCAATTTTTATCACTTTTAACCCATTGCCACATTTTTTTAACCAAAACAATTTAAACTAATTTTATCACTTTTAACCCATTGGCACTTTTTTTTTAACTTAAACAATTTAAAACTAATTTTTATCACTTTTAACCCATTGCCACATTTTTAACCAAGATTGCCACTTTTTTAATAATCAGTGCAAACTCATTTTTGTTACTTTTTGCCATTTTAAACCAAGTGTTGCCTCTTTTTTCCACATTTAACCCATTATTGCCACTTTAAATCAAGTTTTGCCTCTTTTCGTCCACTTTTAACCCAATTTTGCCACTTTTTTGCAGAATTTAACCAATTTTAACTAGTTATTGCCAATTTTTGTCACTGAATTTCTTTTTCATTGCAATTCTCACAGTTCCTTCTACTTTATTTTTTGAAATCCTGAACTCTGACATTACTTTTTAAAGTGGTTTGATTCATTGTGTCCATCAACATGAACTATAAAAAGTTAATTCTGTTTTAAGAAAAGGGGCTTAATCTCAAAAAAACATACTTTATTGTTCTGCAGCATTAATGAATGAAATTCAGATTTGTTGCTTTGAAGAGTGATTTCTTATTCAGGTTAGAAATAAAATATGGCTATCACACAGTGATAACATAGATCAGATTTACAATGGACCATGATTTTCCTGACCTCCATGGGCCTCCCATTTGGCAGTGTCCCAGAAAGCTCTCCCCTTTATCCCCACTACAGGCGGTCTTTCATTACATCACCAAGTCTGCTATTATGGGAGTTGTTTAATAAAGTATCTAAACTCTAACTTAGAATCCATTATTAAAGAGCTTCATCTTAGTAGGAGCATTTGCAATTTGCCTGAGAGCCATAAAAAAGTAAAGAACTTATGGATTATTGGGAAATGTCAATAAGATTTTTTTTTGGAATTTGATGATGAAACAATCAAAAATTTACATTACCCTGTGGGAACAAATCTGTTACAAGGCAAGCACAGTTATCTATGTTGATGTTAAGTGAGAGTGATGGCAACAGTTCTTCATCCAAATCTTTATATCAGCTCTAAAAATGTTCTAATCACTAACAGCAGGAGTGCATTATGACTGTTTATCAGCCCACACATGGAGTATGCTGGCATGCCAGAACCATGCCAAGTAATAATACAAATAATAGCCTTTGTATAAAGACCAGATCTTTAAAGTTTGCTCCCCATGTAGTACAGTGGGTTCTTAGAAAGATCGGAGTCTTTGTGAAATGAGATGACCTCACATCTTGCTGAGTGATCGTCTGTATCTGACAGCACCCTCAACCGCCTGCACCACAAATGTGGAAGCATTCCTCACTCTCATGCATGGCGCTGTTTGAGGCTGTCTTTTCCCCCTCTCTCTCTTTCTTCTTCTCCATCTCTTTGTTCCTCTCAAAGTTGATCCCATTCTTATGCTTCTAGGATTTCAAAAGCATATCTGTGAAGTGGCTTGATGTCTGCAGCATGTCCTGACAGCATGACGGACAGCGCCTCTCATCTCCCTCTCTTCCTGTCCTCCACCCTGATAATCCCACCGTCCTGGCAGCACGGCTGCTACCTGCTCAATCACACAGACTGTTGGCATGGCAATAACTCACTTCTTACAAGTCATCTTTGTTCTCCTTTAATTCAAAGTCCCACTCCCCCACCCCATCTCCACCCTATCTGAGTACAGTGTACACAGAATCTAAAATTCCCCTCCATTTCCTTGAAGAACAAAGGCGGGTATCAGATGATGAGTTTACATGAGCTATCTCAACCAGAGTGACGGCATGTCACCACTTTTTCTTAGCAAGTTCAAAGTTATTTCCCACTGACAGCTTTCAAGTAACTCAATATGCTCTGAAAATCAGCAGAAGGTGTGAAAGTGATGGAGGAAAAGATATGAAAAGAGAAACAGCGCCTCTCAGTGGAAGAAAATGTTACTTGCACATAGAGTGGCGGTATTAGTTCATTTATGCCATCTGCTGATGTCCTGTCTGCCTTCTTAATTTTGATAGAACACCTGTTTTTCATCGACTAGGCTAGAAAAAAAAAAAAATTAAGATCTATCGTTAACTATGATTCCTTCACTGCTCTTTTAAAACTTTTTTTATTAAAAAAAAAACATTTCCAACCACTTTGTATTTTATAGAGCAGTGGTTCTCAATTTATGAAGACTCAAGACCCACTACCACTTCCTTAGTAACAAATCACATCCCATTTCTGAATTTCTAGAATTCTGACCAATTTTAACATGAAAAACCTCTCAAATTATTCAAGGAATTTTGGTGCAGTTTGGACCTGAGACCAAGCAAGATATCAGTTTGTCAACATCCCATAACATAATATTTAAACAGCTGTAGTGTTAGTATTTTTAGCAGTATTTTTGGCTCTTGAATCAGGTGGAGTAAAGTTATATGCAAGTATTTATGGAGTACCTGTCAACTACTTTAAATTTACACCACTGGAGTGTCCTAATAATCATTATTATCATAATTATGTGGTTGGACGTGGGACGTGGACTGAGAGCAAGGTAGCCGTGCAGCAAAGAAAGAACTTCAGCTCTAAGCTACAAACTCAGTGTGGAAACTTCATCACACAGACACTCAGTGGCTGGACTTCGATTCTACTGCAGTCACACTAGTATTTGTGTATGTGAAGACACTGTACTGGACATAGACGGGCACAGCAAAATAAGTCAACAACACATAAGCAGAGACAACAAGACAACAAATGCAGCTATCGATAGATGCACATATAACACTTTCTATAGCGATTTCTGCCCAAACAAAGCCTTTTACTTGTGATCACTTGTGATCAAGGTCTGATGTCCAACCAAGTCCAGGAGTAAGCTTAGGTCAGTCTATTAATGTTTCTTCCACCGGTTGGTATGTCTTCAGCAAGTGAAAAGTCTTGTGGTGCCAAGAATCAACTTTAGGATGGTAACAGACCTTGCATCATCCTTCAAGTGGCAGGAGAAGAGTTGCATGTTCTTCAGATATCATAAGCGTTTCTGCAGAACTTCTGTCCAGATGTCAAAGGAAGGAAGAAAACTCTTTTTACTCGACTGGCCAGTTGCTGACTGTGCCAAACTTTTCGGTGAAGCTGAAAACACCAAGCAAACAGTAGTCTTCTGCTGTGCAGGCGATGGTGTGGTGAAGAGGAGAGGGTCATGAAAGCTTTTCTAGTCTTGGGGCCTCCTCCTATCATAGATGAGAATGAGTCCTTTTCACAACTCAATGTGAAATGCTGCAAAGGATCCTGGGTTGATGAGTCCCTTGGTTTTTATAAGCTATTGTCGGTAAAATTTCAAACTACCTCCAAACTACAGCTCAGTCTTCATGTAGGCCAAATCTCTGTTTCCTACATGGCTGGTCCCAACAAAAAAGTTGGATTTTTTGCTTATTGGCCCTCTTAAAAGAGTTGAATAATAAGATCAATAAAAATCTCATGTCTGCACTTGTCAAAACTACTAAATATACACTAACAACAAGTGAGGCTCTTTTTAAACATTTTTGGTATTTCTGCAGTTATTTAAATCTTCCTAATTGGAGTATCAAGATTGCTGACTCCTATCCTGTGTTGTTTCTTTTGTTTCTGTTTACATGTCCAGAGATCCTGAAGAAGGGCAGCTCAGTCCACCCGGCACTCCTCAAGAGGGAGGTAGAATCAGTGAGAGACAAGCACCGGAGTCCTGTGTACTGTGACCAGCTGCTCCAGCACATCAGCTCTCTGAAAACAGAAACTTTAGCAGAGTGTCCCGAGTGACTGAAACCACCTAAAAAAAAAAAGAAAAAAAATGTGCCTTAGATTAAGGCACTGATGAGATAACATGTTAATTCAAAGGAGCTTTCATCCTTAAATTATATTGAAAATTAATATGAATGGAGTTTAGCCTTGTTTTGTACTTTTTTTTACTCTTAATTTACCTTTTACCCCTGAATGTTTCCTTAACCATTTGTTCTAAAATGTTTTGTTTTGTTTTGTTTTGTTTTTTTTTACACCTGTACCTTTTACCTTTTCTGTTTATTGAATCCCTTTTGTTCTGATGTGTGTCTGGAAAGAAACCGAATTTTGACGCACTGATTTTTTAAAAACGTTCTTGCTTTGTTCTCATTTGATGTTTCTGTGCATACCTGCCTGGGAGAAGATGGTTTGTGTGATTTTACCTTCAAAATAAAAGCCTTTTTCATTTTCTGTATAAACTATTGACCTTTTTAAATGCACTGATTAAAATTAATTAAAATATTTTAAATCTCAGGCCACCTTTTATAAAACAGCCATGTGAGTAGAAAGCATTGTTTATATGTATTTCTCTTTTATTTATGCATGGGAATATGTGGACTTCTGAAGCAGATCCATCTCCAGCATTTATTGAGTAAATCTTACAAGACTTTTATGGTCTAACTTTGTTCAGTAAGATAAATTATGTTTCAGTTAGTAAGCCTGACAGCAGGATAAGATACCCCCCAGTGGTGTCTCGACACTGGTGGTGGTGGTGATGGGAGGAGTAGGACAAGATGAGAAGCGGACTTTTGTGGAACTTGACCCAGAGACTGGTGAGATGTCTTGGAGGTGGTGCTGAAGGGATGCAGGATGGAACAGAGAAGATGGACACCAATGAGATGACTGAAGAGCCATGAAGAGATGCAGGATGCATGAGGAGCTGAACCTGAACACTGATGATATTTAATGGAGGTGGCTGGGGTGGAGGAGCGCTGCAGCAGTTGCACTGAAACAATAAACTGTCTATGGAGGAGAGAAGAACAGATTTAAAATATGACAGCAGCAGCAACTTAAGTAAGTAGATCTCCATACTAGTTGATTAACAGAGCAGGAAAAGGGACAATTCCACACATTACATCAGCAAAGTCTTTCATCCCTCCGGATGCAGACAACCAAACTGCAGCTTGATAGTTTGATGTAGAAATCCAAAGACCAAAATGCATGTAACAAACTGTGGACAACAATGTTGGCCATTTTTGGAAATATTTTCCTTCTTATCACAGTTTGATTTTTTTGTGTAAATAAAGATAAAGGTTATTGTGCTGCATGATGCATGAAGAAAACAAGAGATGCATGTAATACAATAAGATTGTTTTAATCTTATTTTGTGCTTATGTCAAAAGCTGTCCAAGTAAGAGTACTTCTTGTATGGAGAGGAGTTATAATAAGGAAGAAAAAGGCCTGTCCCATGTCAGTACTGGCTTATGAGTTTGGAAATATCGGCATATCGGATATCAGCAAAATCCAGTATCGTGCACCCCTACACTTTCCCACATCCATCCTCTGCACAGTCACGAGCATCTGTGTCTCTTCCTCCACCATGTAGTGCTGACAGCAGGGCTCCATCCATGCCATCTCTCTGCACATCAGTCCTCACCCTGCACCGTGATCGCGACATAATCCTCCATCCATCATGCTGCAGCTGGGAGATGAGTTGGTTTATTTTTCGGTGGTGTTTCTGCTGGTGATGCTGGGGACGAGGAGTGCAACGGGAGCTTCCCTCCTCACCGCATTCCTCTACGTCTTCATGGTCATGTTCCGCTTTCCTCCGGTGCCGGCGGACCAGGCAGGCCGCGTCCTCCGGCCCCGGGCTCCGACAGGCGGCGTGCCGGTGGTGGCGCACCGTGGGGGGAGCCACGATGCTCCGGAGAACACGATAGCAGCGATCAGAGAGGTGACATGCAGGTTTCTGTGTGGAGCTGTGAAATTTAGATCTGCTAAGGTCGGGGCTACTGAAATTTAGACCACTGAAATGTTGTGTTTAATTACTGTAGGAAACTAGGGTTTTCAGCGTACCTGAGATGCGAGTTCTAGCACCAAAGGGCTAGCCTTCATGAGGAAAACGTGGGATTTTTTTCACGAAAATAAGGTTGATAATAAAGGTGTTTGCAGTGTAATCAGAGCACTATATCCACTGTAAAATGAATGACATGGAAGAGGCTGTATTTGATCAGACTATGGGGCTTGTTATGTTCCTTTTATTCTAGTTTATCCTTAAAATGAATCTTTTCACATGTACATAATGAATGTAATTCAGTTCCCAGCTCAAAGTCAAATTTTCTCCTTTTCTTACAGTTTTGCTGCTTTACATAGGCTGCAGAAGGTGCTGAGTCAGCTGTGTTTGTACTCTTAGCAGTAGCTCCACATGATGTTAGTCACTCCTTCTGTCAGTCAAACCTCTCATCTACTCTCTTCATTTATCTACCTCTCAGATGGCTAAATGAAGGCTATAGCTCACATTTGATTTCTTATTTATCTCTTCTTTCTGGGCACTTAGTGATAAAAAAAAGACCAGGATACATCCTGTCCTTGCTTTTGTCACCAGTGCAGCAATGCACCAACGTTTTCAGATCCACTATTGGTAATAATCAGCTTGTCTTTTACATAGTATCCCATGTGCAAATATTTCTAAATTTTACAGGAGTAAGAGACATTCAGGATAAATAATTCTACTGTTCAAACTACTGACATGTAAAGCACATTGTCTGTTCTTAAATCTACTTCTGAGTTGGTCTATTATGAAATAATGCTGTTTTTCACTGCCTAAAAGACCATCACAGTGATCAAAGCTGCCCATAAGGGGGGATAAAGGGGAGAGCTTTCAGGGGCCCAGCCAGCTGGGGGGGCCATGGAGGCTGGGAATATCATGGTCCATTGTAAAGTTAATCAGTGGTAATTATGATATGCAAAAACATCAGAAGAACAGAGAATAAAGTAGAAAAAAATGATGTAACTTTAAAGGAAAAATAATAAAATAATTGTAAAATAAAGGCAAAAAGCCTCATAAATTGGCCAACATAATTCGTGAAAAGTGGTTTAAAGTGACAAAATTGGCAAAATTAGTGGGAAAAATTGGATGAAGCAGCAAATATGTATTAAGAAAGGGAGCAAAAGGGGTAAAACAAACAGACTAAATGGTAAAAAGTGGCAAAAATGGATTATAAGTTCCAAAATAGGTCGAAGGGGCATAACAGTCAGAAAAAAAACGTTTCAAAGTGTTTACACAGGCAAAAATGGCTTTAAAGCCTCATAAACTGGTGAGCGTAAGTGGAAAAAGTGGGTTTTAAGTGACAAAATTAGGCAAATTTAGGAAAAAATGGATAAAGCAACAAATATGGGTTAAGGAAGGGAACAAAAGGGGGGAAAGTGGTTAAAAAGCAGCAAAAATAAGCTAAATAAGGAAAAATTGGATAAAGCGGCAAATATGGGTTAAAAAAGGAAAAAAGAGGCAAAATGGGTGGAAAAAATGGTGAAGAGCGGTTGAAAAAGTGGCAAAAACAGGTTCAAAGGACAAAATGGGCAGAAAAAATATTGAAAAGTTGTTAAAAAGTGGCAAAAAGGTGAAAAGGGGACAGAAGTGGCAGAAATGAGTGGCTAAAGTTGTGAAAGGGGATTGAAAAGTAGCAGTAATTGGCTTAAAGTGGGTTAAATGAGGCAACAAACAGGTGTAAAACATTGTCGAAAGGGGTTAAGCTGGGTCAAGCAACACTGTGCCATTGTATGCATTTTGTGGCAGTTTTAAGTCCTTTTATGTCAATTGTAGAGCCGTTTTCTTTGTGTTACGTTGTACAAACGATTCCATATTTTGCAGCATTGTCTTTGGATATTTTTAGTCTTGGTTCAGTCTGATATTTTAAGGCAGCATCCTTCTTTTAACTAGTTATTGCTTCTTTCATGTTCCAACGCTGGTGCTCAGCCTGATCAGATCATTTACTTTAAAGAAGGAAGCTCATAAGACCTGCTGGTGTCTCTGCCTTAAAGTTACACACAGCTTGCGTTTAAATGTATGCATCATCTTTGCAGTCATTGTCTTATTGAATAATATATTTCAGGGTGAATTTAGTCACCCCATGTACTGTATCTGCATGATTTATAGCACCATATAGTAGAGCTAAAGACATGAGGACAAGGAATATATCCTCACTGTTATCTATTTGTAATTAATCTAAGGACTAATTTGTCTCCTTTTGCTTGACATCTCTCAAATAAAAGTGTTTTTAACCCTTCATAGTAAATTTCCACTTGCCTGTAAAGCTGTGTATGTTTCTCTGCTCTAGGCCAGCAGAAATGGGGCTACAGGAGTGGAGCTGGATTTGAGTTTCACTGCTGATGGAGTGGCCGTGCTGATGCATGACGAGACTGTGGACCGCACCACCAACGGATCTGGACCAGTCAGCAAACTGCAGCTAGTCCAGCTTAAGAGACTTGATGCTGCTGCCAGACACAGGCTAAAGTATGCTTCCGTTTTAATTTGCATCTTTTTTTCTTTAATAAAAAAGGAAGGAGTGGGAGGTTTGGCTGTGAAATCAGACCTTCCTTATTGGAAAGCTGTGAGGATTTTAACCAGTCAGTTTCAAGTTGAAGGATGATCATTTTATTTCTAACAGTTTGCTTTTTCCCACTTTACTTTTTAAATAGATTGTTTAATGGATTTGGTTATTTTTATATTAATAAATTAGCATGACAACACTTGTTCATGTCAGAAATTCAAGTGTGAAAATAGCTAAGACAAAGCTTGAAACATGAAAGCCTGATACAGCAGAAATATTTAACCTTTTTGCCCAAAGAACTGTGGTTTCTACTGCTGCAGGGACAAGTTCAGTGTTGAACGGGTCCCAACTCTGCAGGAGGCAGTGCAGGAGTGCATCAAACACCAGCTGACCATCTTCTTTGATGTTGGAGGTGAACCTGATAAGGTATCAAATATACTGGCCTTACTAACAATGACTACACCAGTAACAAAATGGATTTAAGATAGATTCATGTTACTGATGACCAGAGAAGTCTAGATAAGGAGATGAGTTTAAGTGCCAAGAGACTAAGCATGATGGGGTGAGGGAAGAAGGGATATGTAACCGGATGGTTTGTTACTATCCCAGACTCTAAACAACACTGCAGTTTTCACCAAAACAGAAGTGGCAGTTGTCTGTCTGTATAGAATACTTAAAGCTACACTTTGATTTCTCTCAGAGTCTCTGATCAAGCTCATTTAATCAGATAATTAAATACAGATTTTTTTTCATCATTTCTCTCTATGTATTGAATATTTTGTTCTTTTTCAGGCAGCAGCGGTTCTTCATGAGATGTACAAGAAGTTCCCTGTCCTTTACAACTCCAGCATCGTCTGTTCCTTTGAGCCAAAAGTCATCTACAAGGTAAGAAAACGTGATCATAAAGGTAAATAGTAATACTTGTCTTCAAGAGTCTATCAAAACGTTTAGTGGCTTATATTATGTAAATGATGGCTGTTTTTACCTTTATTGAATGAGACTGCATCTGAATGGGAAGCCAAATCTTCCATTGACTCTAAGGTAACTCTACCAACCTCTCATCTCCTGTATTCCACAGATGCGGCAGACCGACTCCAGAGTGGTCACGGCTCTCACCCACCGACCCTGGAGACTGAGCCATTTTGACGACGGCACTCCTAAAAGCCTGTCCACATGGGGCCAGGTGTGGATGGGAATTCTGGACATCTTACTGGACTGGGCCCACCACCACATATTGTGGAAGCTGTGCGGAATCTCTGCCATCCTTGTGCAGAAAGACTTCATCTCGCTGTAGGTGATATTAGAATAACTTTATAATGAACATGCACAGCTGAAAAGTTGGATTTAAGGGTGCCAGATGGGATTTAAGAGGTGTCGATACTTTTGTTTGTATAAGTTGGCTTCATTTAACCTCCTGAGACCTGAGCTTTTGTTTCTAGTACAGTTTTAGTTCCTCCCACTTTTTTGGGATAAGAAAGTCCTGTTAAGCTTTAAAGCCCAGCCTTGTTTTTGAACAGGGATTAGGTTTTACCAATAACAATGTCTGCAAATCTCCAGAAGGTGCTGTTGCTATAAAAAGTACGGTACTGATAGGTTTCAGATCAGATGTTTTGAATGTGTTGGCCAGGTGGAAGTCTTCAGACAGCAAAAAATGATGCCAGTCATAAAGAGAGATTAGTGGAGTCATTATTCTTGCTTGTTTTTTTTTTTTTTTTTTTTTCTTTTTTCTTTTTTCTTTACGATGGACCGCAAAGACGTGTTTAGGCCAAGCATGAAGAAAATTTCCAAAAAGTTCTTAGTTTCTTGGAAGTTTTCCATTCTGAAATCTTCACAAATTCATTTCAGTTCCAAAGAAATTGCCTACAATTTTTGTAAAAAATATTAAAACATATTTTCTAAATATCCTATAAAAAGTACCCAAATGATTCTTCAAATATTCACCAGACATTTTAGTCTAACTTTTTCATTAAGTCTTAACATCTTGATGACAGTTTCCCCCCAAATACCATGTAGATTCCTAATTATTTTCAGGCAATGTTTCCCGAAGCAAATTTCCCTTAAAATGTGTTCTAAAATTCCCAAAGCTTTACAAAAACATTCCCCTAAAATTTCATCAAAAAATCCCTTTAACATCCATTTAAAAAATCCATGAAAATTATATGACAATTTAAAGGCTACCCAAAAAATGCAAATTCCCAAAATTTTACAGATAACTTCCCCAAATTCCCATAAAAATTCCTCAACATTCAAACAAATTCCCCCAAATCCAAATCAAATTCCCATAGATTACAAATACATTTCCCAAATTTCCATGAAAATGCCAAAAACCAAGAAGCAAATTACCCCCAAAACTTCAAATGAAACTCTCCAAAAGATACAAATATTCCTTAAATTTTATGAAAATATGTTAAAACTTCTAAGCAAATTCTCCAAACATTTCAAGCAAACTACTTAAACTTCAACTGACATTCTGGACCGTTGATTTTAAAAAATTAATAGCATAAATTCATACTATTTTGTAAGGAAGCCAAAATATGATGTCTTCATGTATACATGCAGGGTCTTAGGAGGTTGAAGCTACAAGGAGATCCATCTTTGTCTCTTCTTGTTCTGACAGAATTCAGAATGACGGAATATAGTTTATTTATTAATGTCATAAACCTGGTGTGATCAAGTCAGTAGAAATAATGCATAAAACCTGCAACACAAAAGACGGCAAACTGAAGACAACCCAAGTTGTCATCAGGGAAGAGGCTGTGTTCACCCTTGACACCTGTTGATCATGTTACCATAATGAGCATGTTTTTGGTCTGT
Organism: Cheilinus undulatus; assembly: GCF_018320785.1. Taxonomy (NCBI): domain Eukaryota; kingdom Metazoa; phylum Chordata; class Actinopteri; order Labriformes; family Labridae; genus Cheilinus; species Cheilinus undulatus. The sequence continues at coordinate 32,178,234 of NC_054885.1, read as the reverse complement.
TGGAGAAAGCCACAGTACCCAGACAGCAGTATTGGGTCATACTATTTAGTTTTCAATCCGAACTTGTTATGCTTTACATACTGAGAAAAGTGGCACTTCACTAGTAGTTTTGCATTATAAAAAATGTCAATCTTTTACTTGTTCGATCTGCACCAAGGGGGGCAGTTTCCCCCTCCTGTCCCCCCTCTGAGCCCACAAGTGGACATAGATGTTTGCTTCAATCAAGTAGTTCACAGATCATTTGAAAATAAATAATTTAATCTTGTCTAGCTTTAGTTAATATTCCATATTCACTAAACTACTTTTCATTTCTTCAGGGACTATGTTCAGTACTGGGCAGAGCGAGGTGTGGAGGTGGTGGGCTGGACTGTAAACACGGCTGTGGAGAAAGAATACTACCAAAACCTGCTGAAGATCAGCTACATCACTGACAGCCTGCTGGAGGACTGTGACTCTCTTTACTGAATGATTACACAACCATACACATACAGAAAACGTTTACTTAGGCCACTTTCAGGACTTTACCTAGATTCAGTTTCAACAGGGACTTTCCCTATGGACTAAAGACTTTAAGACTTGGTAAGTGTCCATCGAGAACACAGGGTCTAAAGGGCCTCTCAAAAGGTCCTTCCAAGGAGCTGCAATTTCTACATGACCGGAAGTCCAAAGTCAACAGAAAAAAATTGCCCACTATTCAGGGGTCTTTAGATCTTAGGTTTAACTATTACAGCAGTGGGTTGTAGGGACATTTACTCTCATGAACAACAGATCCTGGTACTGGTCATAGTTACTTTTAGTAGAAACCCAGCTTTATACCCTCTCTTTCCGACTTGCCCTGACCCTAACCTTAACCACTGACCCAAAAATATCATTTTTTCTAATTGGGAGATCGGCTATTGTCCTTGATTGGAGAAGCCAGCCCAATTAACCAGTCTTTAGTCTGAGACGTGTCTCTGAATGGTTGGGCTAAGTCATGCTTATACACACATAGGATTCAAGATATAAGAGATTCAAATCCTGAAAGTATCAAACTCGTTAAAAAAATTAACATTTAAAGCTTCTTAATTATTAAAATACAAGTTTGGGGAAAAAAGCAATGATAGCCATGATTTTCCAGTTCCTTGTCCATTTAAGCCTTTAAGACCTTAGGCCATCTATACATGACTGTCACCATAATGAAAACAGGGTCTCAAATTAATATTGCTCAACACGGTAACAGAAAAAGAAGAGTTGAGGTGTCTTTGTCAAAGATGCAGACTCAAACAGCTGATCAGAAAACAGCAATAGAGGTGAAGCAGAAGTTTGCATTGCAAAATAGTGCCAAACACAGATGCGCTCTGGGTGAAAATAGAACACTTCAAAACATTTTAATGTAGAATACATTTATAAGACAGTCTGGCTTCAGACCATAGATTACAGATGCCCCCTCTTGCTGACTGTTAATGTGAGACACCGTCTCTGACAGAACATAAGTGCCGTAATATGCCAGTACAACATATTTTCAGATTTAGATTTTTTTCTTAAATTACACAGAGGTGTGTACAGACCTGATTTGAGGGGGGTAGATATGCGAATAGTGGCTTACTTTTGCTATGTTTGCTAACTAGCTACATAGATAATGCTACCACGTAATCCAATGTAGCTTAGATAGCTTTAGCAACATGAGCTTCAGCAACTGAGCTAAAGGTAACAGCTATGTAAGCTGCTTATATAGCACATAGCTTACATAGCTAACGTTAGCCTCGTAGCTTAGTGTAGATATCCATGAGCTTAAGCTTAATAGCTCTTTTAGCTACATAGCTTATGCAGCTTACACAGCTACTTAAGTAATAGCTACTTAAGCTATGTTAGAATGTTTTTTATGAATGACACGTTTTTTTTTTTTTGGTTTTGTTTTCTCCTGTAAGCAGACTGTTAACTCATCGTTACCAAACAATTCATAATTATGTTTTGGAGGTCAGGTTTTCAACGTTTAGCTTTTGGTATCCTAACCCTTACCTTAACTCTTAGCCTAACCTGAAAGTTTAACTGAAAGTTTAATTCTATTGTATTTTTAGAGTTTAATGAGTATCTCTGTACGGACAAATGCGACATCTCACAGTAACATGCTGCAAGAGGGGGCATCTGAGAGCTACAGTCTGCCGACAGCAGGGGCATAGCTAAAGATTTTGGGTAACCAGAAAGAATATTACAAAGGGCCCCCCTTAACCGGCTAGCCAAGCAAAAAATGTTGCGCCATTTTTACAAATATCTCTGCATTTTAATGTATTTTTGAACCATAATTTCCCCATTTATGAGCAATCATTTTACTATGGTTAAATTAAATCTACTTACATTATTTTGCAGCACTGGACATTTTAAGGGAGGAGCAGGGGGCCCCCAGTATTGTATTTTACTCTATTTCATATGAATTTCAGTCTGTTGACCAATTCATTTAGTCTCTTTTGATTCAATAATGACACTAATTACTAAGAAAAAAATCACACTTTTCATTGCAGGTTTCTCAAGGGCCCCTCCCTACTGTGGGCCTGGGTAATCAGTACCCTTCCCCCCCCTGTGCTACACCCATGGCTGACAGACCCCACTTTACATTTGAACCAATTTTGTTTGAGAGCCCTTTTCACCTAAAACTCGCTCTTTAGCACTGAATAGCCTAGCTTCCCTGCCAGTACCCCCATCACTTTCTCCTTAAACGGGCAATGTACATTGAAATCTCTGGAGGCTCATATCATTACTATTGCCTACCTTACACAGCCCAACTTCACGATACATAAATATCCCTTGAAGGCTCCAGACAGCATGTAAAATTACATGTAAAATAAAATGCAGTGTATAGCCAAAAGGCTCCATCCATATCTGTATGCATATCAAACTTAGAGTATAAATGAGCCTTATCTTCTTAAAACCAAAAAGGACTAGTTATTTTAAAACATCTACCCAATCAGTAGTTGACCATAAAGACATGAGCTGTTCCGACCAAAATTTCTCTTTTGAACCAGGCTGTATTCATGCTTGTATGCAGCTTCCCATGCTTTTTGCAGCTAGGCTCAAAGTATATGGCAGTTTTTGGCACTTCTGCATTGCTGTTTTTTGTTCTTGTTTTTTTCAGACTTTGAGATTGATCCTTATGAAAAACACGAGATACTGAAATATTTTAAAGAAAAATGTTCACGATAAGACTACAGGGTACCAGAAATTTGGTGCTTATTAGCTCTGCACTTTAGTAGAAATCAAACAATCTAGATGAAATAAATTAACTATCTTCTATAGAGGTAGGACCACATCTTTACTTGTAGCTGGCATACAGGTAACACAGGTAGGTTCACTTTAAATAATTACACCATGATGATCCACCTGTATACGTTCATGTCCTTATCTTACTACCAGCAGCAAAACCTCCAGATCACTTGGAGCAGGGATTAGGATTACGCTACCTTAAAGGTCTTTTCTACCTTCTGAGCTTTGATGCACCTTTAAAGAGACATCAATGTAAATACTTGTAACACTGATGTAGTCACATTTATACACTGATGGACTCTGGTGGATTTAGTGTAAATATGCAGTTTAAAATTATATTAATGATTGCTTCTTTAGAATTTAGCGTCTGTTTTTGAGAATTCAACTCTTAGGGAATGTAAATGCACCACTGAACCTGAGTGTATGTATTTAGAGTGTAAGGTAAAGGTGTAGGTGAGTCCAGAGAAATATCTTAAATAATGCTGTTGTAAGGGTATGCCTGTTTGAACATTATAACAGGTTATCTTTTCAGTTTGATTCAACTGTTACCTCACTATGATGCTCCACTTTACAACAGGAAACACCAGATGAGTAATCAGGTATTTATCAGTTAATGATCTGGTACCAAGTAACTACACAGTATGATAATGAACTGAAAGTTAACAGTTACTTTATAAATATATGATAAGGAATTACTCTCTATCTACACATTAACAAGTGGTTATCTAGCATTTTGTTCCTCTTTCATTCACTAATAATTTCACACAATTTTTAACAGTCTAACAGTCATATCTGTTACGCAATCTAAAATACCCAATAAAATTAATGAGGAAATACCAGCTTTATATTAACAAATGGTTAACTAGCTGTTCAGTTACATTCCTTTTCCTGGATAACTAGCAATGACTTACTTATTCATCCCATTTTAGTAGTTGCTATTTGGTATTTTCCCTGGTTAACTAGCAGTTCATTTGATATGGTTAATTAGCAAGGACTTACTTTTTCATCCTGCTATTCATTGTTATTTATTCTTTCCCCGTTTATCTAGCAATCTATCACTTGTTCTTTCTAAAACTACCAGTTCCTCATTTGTCCCATGGTTAGCTGGTCAAAAGTTACTTATTTGTTATGAGGTAATTTTGACATCTGGGTGCAAGTTAACCAGCAGTTAGTAACTCACTCAATCCTTGCTTAATTTAAATTTCATTACTCAGATTATCCCTGGTTAACCTCCAGTTGATGTAAAAGAAATTGTTACACTCAGGGTGTTAGTGACCAAAAATGTCAGCATGCATGCTAACAAATATCTAGTTTAACCCTTTGAATGCCAGTTTAAGAGCAGTAAAAACACAAAAAATAAATATTTCTCTTATACTAGAAGCAAATTTGATTTACTTGAAGGGACTTATCACAGCCTTAAATATGTTGATAATGAGCAACAACTTTGATTGTCATGCCTTTTATTTTTTGATTTTAAGATTTTCATAAATTGTTAAAATAGTAGCCCTGTAGGAAACAAGGACAAAAATGTGCAATTCTTCCTAAATGAAAGTATTGGAAAATGGTTGACCTTTGGTGACATGGAAAACTGCAAATTAGAAACAGTGATTCCAGAATAAAAGCCTACTAACACCCTGAGTGTATACAGAAAGTGAGCAAAGATTATTATTGTTCACTCATAACAGGTTCTGATATTAAAATGTCTAAATTTTATTTTCATTACTTTAACCAGTTAACTAGCAGTGTCCTACTTATTTGTTCCCAGCTGAACCACCAGTTACTCATTTGTTCCTGGTCATCTGGCCGTTCTTTCTCTAGATAACTAACAGTTCATTACAGACTCCTTAGTTATTAAATACTTGAAAAGTATTTTAGAGTTTTCTTTGGATAAAGTTATGTAAATGGATGCATGTTTCAGTTAACCTTTTTTATTTAGATTAACACACTTAACACATAAAAAGTAAAGATGGTTGTATTGTAAACATGTCTATGTGTGATTGTATTGTGCACATGAGTTCAGGTGTTTATGTTGTAAACACAGAGTCGTTTACAGCGGATAGGGGCTTCATAGAGGAGCAGACAAATGACCCTTGAATAAACTGGCACCAAACAAGATGAACTCATGTGACAGACCTTTACAATAAGGTACACTATATGGACAAAAGTATTTGGCCCCACCTGTTATTATTGTGTTTCAATCAGACCTGTTGCCACAGGTATGTTAAATCAAGCAGCTAGCCATGCAGTCTCCATTTGCAGACATTTGTGATACAAAATGGGTCATTCTGTAGAGATCAGTGACTTCAAGCGTGGTACTGTGATGGATGCCACCTTTGCAATGAGATGGTTTGTGTAATTTTATCTATGTTGGATATTCCACGGTCCACTTGGGGGTATTATTAGAAAGTGGAAGTGTTTAGGAACAACAGCAACTCAGCTTTCAACTTTGTGGCAACAGTTTGGGGTAGGCCCTTTTCTATTCCAACATGACTGTGCCGCAGTGCACAACGCAAGGACTATGTAGACAGGATTTGATGAGATCAGTGTAGAAGAGCTAGACTAGCTCTTCTACACTGAATCAACCAGCCACCGTGGCAGGTAGGAGAGCCCTGAAATCAGCCCCATCTAGCACTTTTGGGATGAACTGGAACAAAGATTGTAAGCCAGGCGTTCTCATCCAACATCAGTGACTGACTTTATAAATGCTCTACAGAATAAATGAGCACAAATTCCCACAAAACACTCCATAACTCCTGTGGAAAGCCTTCCAAGAACAGTGGAGGCTGTTACAGCAGCAGAATGGGGTCCACTATATATTATTAAAGTACATGCATCTGAATCTTTGTCTATAAAATGTTCATAAAAATTGGCATGAGTACTAGGTATCAAATGAGTGAGTGACAAGTTAATACCTAGTGAATAGGTAATGATTCAATAAGGATTTAGAACTGAGTAACTACTCCTAGTTTGATGATCAACTGAAAGTTATCAGTTATATCAAATTTGATGAAGATTAACTCGATTGACTTGTGTTTTACTTGTTCAGACAAAGGAGCCACAGCTGCACTAGAGATGTCATGATTATTTACCTTAGTTGGATGATTAAGTTCAAAGTCAGAGTAATGAAACAGCTTATTTTTTCTTTTTATATCTCATTGGTCTCCTCTTCGTTTAGCAGTACTCCACAGAGCTCCTCCAGTCCCAGGACACTGTCTCTTTAAAGCGCCGAGGGAGGCGTGTAAGGGACGTCGAGTGATCAGCCCTACGCTCTGACGGCGTGCGTACAATGTCTTATGAATGACAGCCGCTGTTCCAGGTTATGTGACATTGTGTCGGTGCAGGACACCTTAGCACCAAAGTGACTTAACTGACAGGACCTGGGGACGGAAGTGGCAGGTAAGAGAAGGAGGGTTTCCTGGATGAGATGCGCTCCAGCAGCTGTTTTTACGCGGAGAGGAGCGTGGCGCAGAGCTCCGTTTACTGAGACGTTACCAAACAGGCTGTTTGGACTGCGTGTGAATCCACTTCGGCTTCCAACTTGCACCCTGTGACTGGGACTGAGATCCAGTCCGATCAGCTGACGGGAGGACCGAGACTTCACCCATAGTGAGAGTTCTTTTTAGACCCTGAGGGATTGCGTTTAATTTAAAGTGACTTGTTTGTTCAAGAAGGCTTGTTCCACCTGTTTCTGGACTCACTTCTTTCTTCGAAGTGCTAAAAAGTTTACAGGTACTCTTCCTGCGCATGATGTACACTATTACAAGAGGTCCCAGCAAACTAGTCACCCAGAGGAGGACAGGTGAGGCCCTGATCTGCAGTTTCCAAAACCTACCAAAACATGCATGTTGATTTCTATATTTTCTTAAGGTCTGATTCATTTTTTTCTCTACTTTAGGACCCACACAGCAGCTTGACAACAAAATAAACGACTTCAAGCACAAACAGACGTCCTGGAGCATGCCTGAGTAAGTGCGCAACTTTTGGAGATAAATCTCCTGTTACTGAACAACTTTATATATGCGCAAAGTAGTGTGTCCTTTGAAAAAATAAGATGGTTTAAGACTTGGTTTTCTGATGTAGTTGGGCACTTAAAGTGTGCACAACTGTGTCCTGGCTGCAACGTGGACGTCATCAGTTGGAGACAAGTCTGCAGGCCTGAATGATTCATAACACTCCTTCACATTATGGCTTCCCCAAGGTTCAGTCCGCCTGCTGGGCTGTTTTCATGCCTTTATAGCTCGCCAGGATCTCTGAGTGTGTGGGTGTGTGTGTGTGTGTGACCTTGTGAGAAGGCGAGCTGGCACATGGTCCTTCACTCAGCTGTTGCTGCCTCCAACTCAAACAGCCTTGCTTGAGTTCAGGCCCAAAAGTTCTGACACATTCACAGACTTTCAAAGTTGTGGGTTCATCTGTTTGCAGAAAACGTCCAACTGCTTGTGACGTGTTTTTTTTATTCTTGTACACATCAGCCTTCCTGCACCCAAGATTGTTTTCAACCGCCTAAATGGTAAGAAATACCATCACCATGCTCCGGTGCTCCCTACAGACACCCAGCAGGAGGAACGTTTCACCGCTGACCATGAGGAAAACGTCAAATTTGTCTATGAGGGTGAGACTTTTATACTTCTACAATTTAAATTTGTTTTCTTTTTTGAACAATTTTGCAGATAAACACAAAATACAGTCTTGGATATGAAAAATATACAACAAATAATGACATTGACTGGTTGACTGGTTTTTAAAGGGGCAGGGGCAAAGACTTAAATTATACCCCTTTGTAAGCAGTGGGGCACCAGGACACTAAAAATCTTAATCCTGGTTTATTATGTGTGTATCCCCCTTCACCTCAGTAATAATAAAACTGCTAACAACTATTTAACTATGACTTTACAAGGATACACAAGTGAGGATGTCAGCTTCAGCCTCAGTTTGGAGAGCGGCTGCTCAACCACTGGTGGAGTCACTGGTGATGTGGAACAGTATTTTTAAGGAGCGTGGGTTGGGTTGGGAAGTAAAACTTCATCATACTCTGTCCACTGAAGGGCTTCATATAAAGCACATTATCACATGCAATCAACTGGAGGGCACCCTAGAGGGTGCTTTGCCATGTTTTCACCTTTCGACCTCTGGAAGGCACCAGAGGAGGCACTTTGTCAAGTTTTAACCCCTGAAAGAGAAACATAGAGGGCACTTTACTACATTTTAACCACATAATAGTACCCTATAGGGCCTCTAATAATATTTTGCCCACTGTAAGGCACCCTGCACAGAACTTTGTCATGTTTTGACCTCAAAGAGAAACATGCAGGGCACTTTTTACATTTGCCCACTGTAAGGCACCCTAGGGGGCACTTTATAATGTTTTGACTAAGGAAAGAGAAATATAGAGGGCACTGTACCACATTTTAACCACTGAAATGCACCCTACAGGGCATTTAAAAATATTTTGCCCACTATGAGGCACCTTGCACAGCATTTTATAATGTTTTGACCACTGGAAGGCACTCAAGATGACACTTTGCCATGTTTTGACCCCTGAAAAGGAAAACTTAGAGGGCACTTTACCACATATTAGACCACTTGAAAAGAAACCTAGAGAGTACTCTATAGTATTTTGGCAGCTGGAAGGAACCCTAGGGGGCATTTTGTCATGTCTTGACCCCTGAAAGAAAAACCATAGGATGCTTTACCACATGTCTATTGGAAGGGTACCCTAGAGCAGTGGTTCCCAAAGTGGGGGTCGTGAGACAGTGAAAGGGGGTTGCGGGACTTTCCATAAAACAACTAAAATGTTACATGATTCAAAATCATGAATGTTATTATTTATTGAAAAAATGATTGTTAAAGTGAATTCAATTTAAAATAAAAACGTAGTTATCTAGTGATATTTGTGATTAAATGTCAGTAAAAGTTATAAAAACTACCTAATATATGAGTCATACATGGTGCTTTGAGCGTGCACCTTATCCCCCTCAAGGTAAGGTCAGGGGCCCCAATCTCTGATGGCTTTATTTTGGGGGTCACGGGCTGAAAAGTTTGGGAACCCCTACCCTTGAGGGCACTTTACCCTTTTAAAACCACAGAACGAGAAAACCTAGAGTTGATTTTAACCATTCCGGGCAGGCAGGTCCACTGGAAGGGTACCATAGATGGCACTTTATCAGGTTTTAACCATAGGAAGGTACCCTGGAGGACATTTTACAACAGTTCGGCCAAAAAAAGAGAAGCCTAGAGGGCACTTTGTTACCATTTACCAACGCACCCTGGAGGGTACTTTACCATGTTTTTACCACTGAAAGAGAAATATTAGAGTTCCTTTTCACATTTTGACCACTGGAAGGGCACCTTAGAGAGCACTTTGTCATGTTTTGTCCATTAGTAGTGCACTTTCTCAAACTTGTCAACTCAAACAGTGCCATAGAGGGCACTTAATCCCGTTTCGACTACTGGAAGGCCCCATGTTGCATTGGTTCTGGCAACCCCCCCACCCACCCCCAACGGGGGTGGAAAACATCTTTGGGGGGGGGGCGCGAGGCATTGCCTGCTCTGAGGCTTCCAAAATTACATTTTCAAATATTGGCTAAAACCATGAAAAAGCAGTTATTAAGTAGTTTATACAATGGATTTTTTGATAAGAAAAGCATGAATAGGCTGTTTTTTAGGGTTTTATCAGTGAAACGATTAAAACTTATGTTGATTTTTGGTGGCAGTGTGTGACTTTTTCTCCTCTCTTGTGTCCTGGGGGGCTCCATTTTTCTTAGGTGCATGTAGGGTGGAAGGAAAAATGGTTGGGAAACACTGCCCTAGAGGGCACTTTACCATGTTTGACTACCAAAAAAAGAAAAACTAGAGTTACTTTACCTCACTTTGACCACTGTAACGGCACCTTAGTGGACAACTTAGCAATTTTTGACCACTGAAAGAGAAACCAAGAAGGCACCTCATAGCATTATGACCACTGGGCACTAGGGCACTTTTTCATGTTTTGTCCATTTGTATTGCACTTTATCAAAAGGGCAAGCTAGAGGACACTTTATAGAGATTTGTGAATTGGAAGGGAACCCACCCTTTTGAGGGCACTTTTGCTGCATTTTTTTCAAACATCAGGGAACCATGGGGATAATAGCCCCTCTGCCCCCCTCTGTATCCACCAATGATTCACCTTAAAATTCTATTCTGACCTCACTTTGACATGTAGAGTTGACCTCATATCTTAATTGCCTCCTCCAGCATTCATTCCTGCTAATGTGCTGATACATTGACATTTTAGACATTTCTTTAGTCTATCTTTTTAGCGTGGGATACTTGAGGTTTTCCCAGGTTTGCAGCTGTATTAAATCCAGTTATTGTTAGATATAATGTGTACACAAAAGCCAGAATCCTGAATGTATGCTGACACCAAGCCAGCCTCTTATATATCTAAAAACTTTCACCATAATGGATGCGCCATGATGCCCTCCTACATCATGTGACATCCATCCCTTGCCAGCTGTTTTGTGAATGGTGTTCCACTATGAAAGGTCTTTTTGAAACCCCTTACCTCCTCCTCCTCCTCCCCCATCCCAGGCCTCACCCACACAGCTGCTCTGACACTGATAGCCATGATAGGAACTTACAAGAGAAATGCTCTCACACCCTCATATCGAGCTCCTCATGACTCTCGCTGGCACTTAAACTGAAAGACACCTTTTATCTGGAAAAAGGAAAGACTCGGGTAACAAAGGGGTCTGACAGGCAGGATGAAAGGTTTTGTTCAGTCCAGGTGAAACTCAACACACTGACCCAGTTTTAAAGTTTTTGTGCAGCTCTTTTACCCTCTTTTTTCTCTCTGCTCCTACTCTCTGTGTCCTGCTGGTTGCTGAGTGTTAAAGCTCAGCCACAGCAGCTCATAAACAACCTCAGTAACCTTGTCATTGAGGGGACAAGGACACAAAGAAGGCCCAATCCTCCCCCACCTCTCTCTTGTTCAGGGTTGAATCATTCCCTTTTACTCTCTGAAAACGCTCAACCCATTTTATAAACAAGATTAGTCTCTTAAAGATGGAGGCAGCTACTGAGATAAACTCAGTCAGTACGCACACACAGTACAATGCACATGCTGCATTATTGCAAATACAAACATTTGGTAGGAGTGGCGGCTCTTTAAAGCCATTGCCCTTGTGGACTTTACTTTATGGGTGTGACACTGGGGTGCACGACTTCTTTTCTAACTGGGACAGATAAGAATATTTGCTATTAGCCACTAAATACATCAATATTCTCAGACCCAGTCCTTGTTATTTATCACTATTTAAAGGTACAATATGCATAATTATTGCACTGGAATGTTGAGATTAATGTAAATATAATTGCCATAAACTACTACTGGAAGCTGCTGTTCTGTTGCTGTATCTCATTCTCGTTTTGTGCTGCTTACTTGTGATGTCCCATTGTTTCTCTGCCATTGCCCCTGCTTTCTGTTGCCCTAGTTTCCCCCATCAGTTCAAGACATATGAGTGAGCCCTGGCCAGGATTTAGTGCAAATGAGGCCCACAGGTCTTTAGATGTTCTGGGATTTTTTCTGACCTCCTGGATGAGTCATCGATGTGCTCTTGTAGTAATTTTGGTAGGCTGGCCACTCCTGGATAGGTTCACCACTGTTCTAAGTTTTCTACATTTGTGGATAATGACTCTCACTTTGAGTCCCAAAGCCTTAGAAATTGCCTTGTAACCTTTCCAGGCTGATGGATATCATTGACTTTGTTCCTCATCTGTTCTTGAATTTCTTTAGATCGTCGCATGGTGTGTTGTTTTTTGAGGGTGGGTGTGTCTAGTGAAATTGATCTCCGCTTTCCAAAAGTGTGGTTAATCACAGTTCAGTCAGGAATGTTCTAGTCATGTATTTAACCATTTTACTGCAAAATGGATGCACAGTTTTACTCGAAGGCTCTGCTTAGAAGATGCTCCCCGGGTTAGTCAAGCACCATGCTTTGAATTTCCTGGGAGTGCATGGCTAGAAACCTCCATTTGTACAGATACATTTATGACAATCTGTATTGAATACAATAAAATCAGTTCAAAAGTAATGAATCCATAGTAGCATGAATCTAAATTTGAGGGTGAAACAAGCTTTATGCTATAAAGGAGGAGGCTGGGTTGGAGGAGGTTAAGCGTTGCCTGCAGCAGCAGAGTGCTGCATCAGCATTAATGCAAGCAGGGATTTGTGAGAAGTACATTATTAGTTAGGATCGCAATTAGGATCATTTTGCCGTCAGCTGATCACAGCTGAACGGCATGACGATTGTGTCCTGCATGAACTAATGCTAGGCTTAATTTAATTCATGATTTACCAAGGGGGGCAATTACTTTTTCACATAGCCCCAAGTAGGTTTGGATGCCTTTTTCCCTTATAATAAATTAAATGATCATTCAAATGTTTGGATTATAAAAATTAACCATTTCTTTGTCTTTGGAAACTGTTGGAAATATCTTAAATAATGTCAGGCCTCAAATAATAAACATATCTAACATAGGTGAAGCAATTTGTTATTATTAGAGGCATAAATACCGTATTGTAGCTTTAAGCCTGCTATTTTACACCTGCATAAACAGGCTCATGTTATTTTAAGGAGGCATGGTTTAAATTATGAAACAGGCGACATTTTTCCTGAAGCAACAGTTAATAAAAGCCTCTTTGTTGTCATTGTTTTAAATAGGGTAGGATAACTGTCCTCAGTGGACCCCTCCACTGGACAGGGCAACAGAAAGCCCCCTTCTCCCCCCTGATGAACAGCCTTGGGTGAACCGAATCCTTGAGAGGCCCCTGGTGGTGGAGTTACTGTGCATTTAATTCATGCTGTAACTCAAGTAAGATTAGAATAAACTTGGTTGCAGACTCTTGCAGTGAACTGTAGGTGTAATACAACAAACCGTCAGCATGCAGTTAGGACTGTAGGAAAGCTGCATAATTGAAATAATCTGCTTCCTGAGATTACTGGATTAGCGGTCTAAAAAGCCCAGAAACAGTGAGAAATCCTAAACACAACCTCCTAGAGTACAATGTGATTTCTTTCAGTTTCTTTTTCTCTTTTCCAACCAAAAATGAAAAGCTGAAAGATTTTAGATTTACTGTAATAAATCAAAAACCACAGGACAAAAGTCCAGAAGCTGGGACCAGCAGAAGTCTTTAAATACTGGACCTGCAGATTAATTACTATTGATGCCAGACCTCCACATACCAGAAGCATGTTGGTGTCAGTAGTCGATGCTCTGACCGTGTCTCTGTGTTTTCAGCCTGGCAGGAAGTGCTGCAGCAGGAGCAGAGGCCAGAGGAGGCCCAGAGAGCTGTCCTCTATAAAGACACCACTCCCAGTCCCCACATGGATAGTAAGTACAGATCCCCCTTGCTTTAAAGTCCTCCTCTTCATTTTACTAGAGCAACTCATGTCTCTTAGCATCCAGCTACACTGTCATTGCAAGTTTTCCTTTTAAAGCATGTCACAGTTTAAGCCTTACCCTCATTTTTTATAGGATGCATCATTAAAAAAACATGAGAATAATGTATAACATAAGGTGAAATGTTTGCATTTAGTTTTTTAAATACTAGCCCACAGGTCTGAAACAACTGCGGCCGGGACAGTAGTTTAAAACAGCCAGCCAACCACGGATTAGTGGACCTGTTTCTGATCCTTCCAGCTGGAAGCCTGCAGGCCTTTCTCTCTCCTTGTCTAAATGAGATGTGCCAACTCAGCTAACACATTTAAAAAATAACCAAGGAAGCTTTTATACTTCATTAATGAATCAACCCGGCCTTTAAATACCGTGCATGAGGCATATCGAGGGATTTTCACGTGGACCTCTGAAGTGCTGCAGTACTCTTAAAGGTTTCTAGTTTACCAGGCAGTTTTAAAGACAGCCAGGATGAACATTTTTCTCCTGCTGCTCAGACTGAAAGGCCAAAATTATTACTATATGAGTTTATTTAAGCATTGAATCATGTAAAGGAATATCAACACCTGTTGAACAAATACTGTACCCAAATATGAATAGGACTATTTTTTATAAAAAATACTACTGATGCCTTTTCTGTCTGATCCTGACCATCCGTTTCCATTAATGCTTTTTCCTCCTGCTTGGTTTAATTTGTGTTTTTTTCATCCACGTACAACCATACCATTCATTACAAAGTCTGTACTTTTAACTGGTAGTTTATATTTTCTGATTATTTCTCTGCACACTGTAGTTGCACTTTAAACGCATTATTACTGCACAGAATGCACATAACCGTTCTGATTGATGACTGATGTAAAGAGTCATCCACTGCTGTGACCCGTGGTTTCGCATTTTCTTGCACATTTATACCTCTACCTCCAGACAACACACGTTTACAGTCTTTTATACTTATTGCAATAGGTCCATCGTCCATAGACTTTTTTAATGCTTATTTTTATTCATTTATTTAACACTTTATTTGTAAAGTTAGATAAGTTACTGCTTGTTAATATGTTTGAATATGAATATTACCCTCCTGATCCTGGCTACAACTCTCCTGACTGCAAGTTTACCACATTACCCTCTCTCCCACACTCATCTTTCACATTTTCTTTCCCCAATACACACACATTCTTTAACACACGTATTTTTGGTTTGGGCTGAGGAGGCCTTGAACCATTGTTTGAACTTTGGGGCAGTGTTCATTTTGACAGCACTTTTTAATTTAGTTTTAGTAATGGTCTTTTGCCAAAAATATCTTATTTTTAGTCAGAATTTAGTCATCTAAATTGTTTTAGTTTTAGTCTAGTTTTAGTCGACGAAACTTCCCAACATTTTAGTCAACAAAATTTACAGTAAATTCAGTCGACTGGTTGGATCTCTCCCCAACTTACCCCGTCACCACACAGCAAAAGCAGTTGTGATTGGATCTCCCCCATATATCATCCCACTTTTCCACAAAGTCAAAGTAGCTGTGACTGGATATATGCCTGACTTGCCCCTACTTTTTTGTTAGTTACTGTGTAGTTTTCTATATAACGAAAACAATTAGTCAACAAAATTAACACTGCTTCGGGGAACATTTGATTTGATTTTGCTTGAACTTTGGGGGGTGGCCTTATTTGAAAAGTGTTTTGTTGTTGTATTGTCAATCATTTTCTTAAAGGATTACTGTGTTTTTGGTTTTTGTTGCCCTGAATTTTGGTTAAAAGAAAGACAAAAGGAACATAGCTGATCTTTGGCTGTCATAACTTTTGTAGCAGAATTGTTATTTACCTGAGGCCTTCAGTATATTTTCTCAGCCCTGACATTTTAAATGATAGATTTAATGGTCTGTCTGGAGCCCAGTTAAACTACAATAATATGAATATTTTCTGGCCTTTAGTTACGCTACCAATGGTTCCTTGAGATAACTTTAGAAATATGTGCTGCAGTTTCTTGCTTTGAACACGTGATATTTCAGATCATTTAAATCGTCAGTTAAAATCAATAATCTCTCTATGAAATGTCTTAAACATCTACCTTCACCATTTAAAGCTGCAGACAAGAAGATCAGGACAAAAAAACCTCCCAGTCTGTTTATTTTAATGACTTAAAGCAGGATTTAAAGTTAATTTAGGACAGAAAAATCTCCCTTTCTTGCCTTATTAGGACACTTTAAACAGTATTGTAATGTTTTGTCCATCTTTGTTGCATATGTTTGTGTCCGAATCCATTATTTCCTTACAATATCTGCAGATATTAACCAAACCAGTGTTGAAAGCAACTAGGGTTTAATAAGGAGCTATTTTAGAAACGTTTTCTAGTGTTGTGAAGTGAAACAACTAGGCCCACTAACAAGAAACCTAGCCATGTTAGCATGCCAGTGTCTTCTGTATTCCACAAACAAAACAAAAATAACACGTTACAAAATAGTAACAATAATAAAATGGCATCAAATAATAGATTAATCATAATTTATTTCGCTTTTATAGGCTTAAATTATAAATTCAAACGCCTATTAAGAGACGCGTCCGTTTTAGCAACGTCTTTAAGCGATTTAAATGAGCTGAAGAATCACGTGTTCAAAGCAAGAAACTAATACCATTTAATCAGTTGGTGTCATTTTTCATCTGCTCAAAGTAATATAAGCAGATACATATTCGATTATATTTTAATCAGCGCCATACATCAACACCGTTTCCCCCTATATCCTCATATTTTGTCTCCAAATGGTTGTAAGCGAGTCTTAGTTCTAATTCAAATTATTTTGAAAGGACGTACCGGAAATGGCAGCACATTACATTAATCGTAATTTACGTCAACTTTATAAAAAAAATAAGTTCTTACTTTGTCCACTAGAGGGCATTAAAAACTCGACATTTGAGCGGGTACGTCTGTTATTAGGCGTTTTAATATACAATTTAAGCTTTTAAAAACGAAATAATTTATGATTAATCTATTATTTGATGACATTTTGTTATTGTTACTATTTTGTTACGTTTTATTTTTATTTTGTTTATGAAATACCTACGAAACTGGCATGCTAACATGGCTAGGTAAGGTTTCTTGTTAGCAGACAGTTGTTTCACTTCACAACACTAGAAAACGTTTCTAAAATAGCTTCTTATTAAACCTAGTTGCTTTCATCACTGGTTTTATCTGCAGATATTTTATTAATGGACTTTATAGTTTCATATTAGCTTTCACTGATCATGTAAATGTGAACAAAAACAGCTACAAAGCTGAATTTAGCCAGACTGCATTTGTTATTGCAGTTCCATATTTTTGCCACCGGAGGGCAGTGCAGTCATGATTCCATATGCAAGAACAACTGTAATCGGCTAAGCAGATGAATAACGTCACCAACTTAATAAATGGTAGTTTCTTGATGTATTTTTGTTGTGTTCATTAAGTCATTTCTTCCTCTATATCCTAAAAAATGTCTCCTGATTTGGGTTGGCGAATGTTATATTTTATTTGAAGTATTTTGAAAGTCTGTACCAAAAACGAGTCAATCACATTCGTAGTCCTAAATTTATTTCATATAATCCGTTGTAGTTTCTCATTTTGACCACAAGAAGGCAGTAAACGCGCATGCTATTAGAGTTCATTTAAAGACGTTCTGGTAGTAATAAATTCATTTATGGTTTTTAATTCGTATTTTGGTACTTATCTTGAGTTCCCAGAGATGCAGTAACCAACTATTAATCTTTTATTTGATGCAATTTTCTTTTTAAATTTTGTTGTGACATGATAAAGTAAATTGTGACATAACTAGCATGCTAACATGGCTTAGTTTGAATCAGCCGGCACGGCTGTCTCACTTCACAACACAAGAAAACTGTTCCCAAACTTGCCTCTCAATAAACACTTTTGTTATCCACATCAGATTCACATGTAGCTATTTTATATATCAGTAGTTACCAAAAATGTAAACGTACCTTAAAAAATACGATTAAGCTATTGGGTTTTAAGCCATAGTTTTTGTTATTGCAATATCTATTCTGACCACAGGAGGGCAGTGAAGAGTCAACGTCAAACTAAAAGGCACAGTATTGCAAATCTGCTGAGCGTGTCTTAATACATAGTTTCAAGACCGAAGCAATTTCTCTTTCTTGTTATATTAAGTATAAAAGTTTAACATATGTAGAATGTGAACATACACAGGGTTCTTGTCCTCCTGATCTTTGTTTCTGTGAATTTTAATCGTTAGATGATGTGCTCATCATAAAAAACAGAAGTGAAACAGTTCCATAGTAAATTTACATTTTAAAAGGCTAAATCATGTTTCTCATCCCCTTAAACTAATATTACATTTGCACTTTTTTTCCATGTTATGGCATCTTCAAGTCCTTTCATCCACCTTATTCTAGTATTATGTATGGAACAAATATCTGAGAAAATTTAGTTTAAAAATATCACAGTAGAGGCCGTATCTTAAACAGAAACTACATATAAGGTTTTGGCCCTACACCAGAATATGATCAATGGCTACTACAGCTTTATCATCAGAAATATTTTAGTCTGGTTTTTTTTTATTATTATTATTTTATTTTCATGAACACTACTGGCCTCAATGATGAATTCTATTTTACACTGACATGTAAATGCGGTAGGAATATCAAGCTGTAAGACAAAAATTAAATCATCAAGAAGTAATCGCTTCCCATTCTGAGTACAAAGTGGAAAATAATTGCAATTGGAATTTCACCAGTTCTTTATTTTTACAACTCATGTATACTTTAAGCTGAAACAGAGTAAATATCTGTTGTTTAATCAGGCTGAGCCCAAAGGAGTAGTGTTCACTCTTCACTTAACTTTTCTAAAGTGAGGATGTTTCTCAGTTTCCATTCCATTGAGTCATTTTTACTTCTCTTGTTTTCCAGACTTTGTGCCCATAGATCTGGACGAGTGGTGGGCGCAGCGTTTCCTTGCCAACATAGACAAGCTCTCCTGACACTCCTGTGGGATCTGTGAATCTTGTCAGATGATCAGTAGGTGCGACCTGAAGCAGGATGGCTCACAGTGAAGATGGATCCTCGGCTGGAGGCGAGATAGGTCTGAAAGACTTGGTGATTCAAAATGGACAGAGAGCGCTCAGACGCTAGCAAAGAAACAGCAGAGAATCACTTCACTGAAACTTTTTAAACCCCTATCCCTCCAAGAATATTCATTCTGTGACAAACTGCACACTGGAGGATGGCATTTTGAGGTTCAGGCTACTCATCTTCTACCCTCACAGCAGAGATGTCATGTTACTTTGAAATGCAGTAAAGTTGTATTTTCGAGAAGCTTCTTTTTGCATCTTTAATCACTAGAATGGGTTGTTTTACATTATTTATAGTGCACACAGCCAACTGCTCCATCAATATGTCCTTCATTTCTCTTAAGCTCTTCAGATTTACTTTTATTCTGCAAACAACCTCATTGTTGACACAGCTTAAAAAACATTCATTACATATAAAAAAAAAACTTGAAAGGTGAATGAAGAGTTTAAATAATGAGGGAAAATCTTTAAAGGGCATGTAAAACATAAGGGAAAGGCAAAAAGGTTAACAGCTCTTTAGAGCAGTTTAATTGCTTCAAACTTTCAAGAAAAACTTGGTAAGTCAGTTTTTAAACAGTTTTTAGGGAAATGACTGTTTTACACATTTAGCTCGACAAATATTATAATGCACCTTCAGTGCTTTCCTTCTATGTACTTTGTGATAACAGCGTGACAGTTCAGAAAAGACCTCACTGTAACATGACCTCCCTCTGTATGGCACTCATCCTCACAGTATTAATACAGTTTTAAAGCAGGGATAAAGACATGTATGTGATCTACAGAGAGGCTTTCAGCAGTCCATCTTCACTACTTCTGAGTTTCTTAAGCCTTTATGTCCTCTCCACATGGTGTGATGAAAGTTTCCAAAGGGGTAGAGATGTTTTTTTTAATGGTTGCAGAAGAAGAAAAGCCCATCTTTCCCATCAGAAACAACAGTTCTTTCAGCTTTGCTCTGCAGCTGTTGCAGATGCTTCAGTCTACCAAACATAGTCTGTCTGTTCATGTTTAAACTCTCAGTGCTTCTCCAGGGCTTTGGCTAGTAGATCATTAAGACGGGAAATCATCGGCCGGGGGTCATCATTCAGGCCAGCTGTGATCATGGCGTTGTCATAGATCTGTAAGACATAGACAAGGAAAAATAAGGGATCGGAGCAAAGACGGAAACAAAAAGCTAATTAGAGAACATACGATAAATCTATCAACATCATGAACCATTTTATTGTTGCAGAGCTTGGAGGATTATTACTGTTTTTAAAATAATTCACCTGTAGCCTGTATGTTAAATTCTAGATAATGTATATTTTTGCAGCACAGACTCCATTCCTGCCACCCCTATTCAACTGATGTTTTAATCCATCTATTTAGTCCAAATATTTAGAATAATACAAACATCCATGCAAATGTTTCAAGTTAAAAAGCACAGGATGTGAGAGGAATTATTTCTGTTGAGGTTTCAAAATCTTGAAATGCTTTAAGATTTTGCCTGTGAAACTTTATTTATGCTTTTTGTTGTTGAAAAATGTCCAAAACAAAGGTGTTTAAAGTAATAAGGGAAAAAAATTGTCATTCCCATCATGGGAGAAAGACATTGAGGCTGTTAACACCTTGCATTAACATCCAATCTGGGTGATCTGATAACAACTGGGTAGCACTTTGCATCAAGCATACTTCTCCACTAGAGATGTAATGGTATCGTTGATATGGCTGTAGTGCAGTGACAGAAGCATCTCGATACCACCGTGGACATATGACTGTTTCAAAGATAGGTCTTCAGAGCAAAAAAGTGTAGAAGGGAAGTGAGAACACAGTTTGATTACACTGGTTTGTACTTTCAAAGTAAAAGCCAGTTTAGCATGTCTATAGAAACTCACTTTGCACAGAAACCTCTTACTCTGAGGTCATCCCAACTCAGCAACAATGAATCATGTCACTTGTAGGGAGATTTATTGAGGCAAAACTAGTGAACAAAGATAGGGATATGACAGTATCAACATACACAGCACACATGTGCCTGGTATAGAGCTGTGACGGTGCCAGCCAGAGCAGATGCCCAGGCTGAAACAGGGGTGAGTACTCAGAGTTTGCTTCCTTTCCCCAAATGCAAATAAGCACCTGCCCATTTGATAGACAAAGGGCATCATAGCGTACACCATGAGAAGACAGCATATTCTCCCAGTAAGTTGGCAGCCCTTAATGCTAACCAGGAAACACAAATGTGGATTAATACACGCTGTCAGATCTCAATCCCTCTGCATTGGGGTGCATTCTCAGCTTGCTATTAGATCATGTAGGATAGATGTTTATGTGAGGTGTAAACAGCCCCACTGTGACATGATGTTGTCACAGCATCATCCTTACTTCTACAGCAGTGCGAAAAAGGGAACACGTTTTGTTTTAAGCTGAAACTGGAGCAGATAAGAGCATTGTGAGACTAAATTATGATTTTAAAAAATCTCCATATTCAGCATCAGTTTACAGTACCTGTTCTAGCAGTAGTCCTGCAAGTTCAGAGCTGGAGTCCTTCAGCGCGTGCAGCTTCTTGATCAGATCATGTCTACAAGGCAGCAAAAATGATACATATTAGTTAGAGCTGCAAGTAAAACATTTAGACCAATTCTAACTGCCAAAATTAATCCCTATCTTCCTCACCCTGCATTGATTTCCAGAGTGGGCTGCAGAATCTGAGCTCTCTCCTCAGGGGTGCGAGCCAGCTGCTGGGTGCGGAGGAAGTGGCGTGCTGCACCCATCTCCAGCACTGTGATCATAGCTGGGTGGGTGTCCAGCCGAGGAGTCAGCTGCAGATCAGAGAGTAAAAATGTATTACTTCATGTGTCTGCAACATTAATGAATTTTCAGGCAGGTTAAAATTGAAATAAGAAATGTACCTTTATGTTGGCAACTCTGGGGCCCAAAGCGTTCTTCATCCAGGAAATGAGGTCATCAGCCTGCTCCTGCGTCAGACGTTCGGAGGCTGCAGAGAAGAAGAGACAACAAACAGGAAGTCAGAGCTACATCCATGAAAAGGGCTTAACTGCAGATATGAGAGAGGAGCGGACCTGGCTTGCTGTCCTCAAACTTCTCTTCCTTGTAGTGATCAACAACGATGTCCGTCTCCACTGAGATCATCTTCTTCTTGTCAAACTCCCGCAGGTGGAGCAGGGTCAGCTCATCAAACTGCTCGTAACAAAACAGCACCTGCACACAAAGGGGAGAGAAATCAACACTGATGTGGAAAATATAGAGATTCAGGCCTTTCTAAATGATGAAATACTCTTACTAAAGTATATGCTGAGGCTCACAGTGAATCAGACTTTTTACAGAAAGGAGATTTTTATAGATCAAAGTGTTTTCTTTAAAGCTCCAAATAATAATTTTTAGTAAGTTGTGAAATAAGCCAAAAGTAATGTTTATGCAGATCTATAAGCTACAAAGCAAATAAGACCATTAAACAAGTTTGATTATTTTTTATATAGTTATCCTTAATGCCTAAAACGGCTACCGGAATGTAGGTCTAAGCTGCTAAAACAGCCTTTGGTTGCATCTTCCACAGCACATCTGGTTTGAATCGTGCATGCTTTGAGCAGTGAAAAGGCTTTTTGCAATGCAAATTGAATGGGGGTTAATTTTCTGTCAAACTGCATGAAATGAGTGATGATGGCAGCTACATTTTGGTCATGACGGCACATTTCTCAGCACTTTATAACGGTATCACAGTCTCCTATGTGTATAGGATGCAGGCAACTTGATAATTGGTATTACGGTGCATATTATACACAATATTTTATTTGGGACCTTTTAAGGGTTTAGTTTTTATGGAATAAAAAAAAAAAGATCTGATCAGACTGTACATCGATGTAAAGCTTGTGTGATGGTTTTACAAAGTCTGCTGCATGCTATCGCTGTTTCTCTCAAATTAGATCAAGCAATTAACCTCCCTTCTTATGGGAAGATAGCTCTTATCACCAAATTCTAACACAAATCCATCATTTTGATCATTACTGTCCTCTCACCTCCATGTCTTTCTGCTTCATGGCCTCATAGTAGGGTGAGTGCTCTGCAAGATGACGGTTTGGGGCACACAGGTAGTAGATGTTCCGTGTGCCAGCCTTCATGCGTGAGGAGTACTCCATCAGATTTGTCTGCTGCCCTGCTGGCAGAGCAGAAGACTCGAACCTCAGCAGCTTTGCGATGTCCTCCTGTTATGACACAGTGAAAGGGAAGCACACAGTTTAGCAATCATATTCTTAATACCAAATTCTTGCTGCTTTTAGTATTGGCTGCCTTTGTAAATAAGGAAATATTTCTGTGGAAGTATTTGGACTATTATACCATTTTTCTATGAAAAAGAAAATCACCTTGATGTCTTGTTCCTGGGTGGTGACGATGCCCTCCCTCATGAAGAGCCCGTAATCCTCAAAGAACGTGTTGTACTTCTCTGGATCCTTCTTGCTCTGGTCCAACAGGAAGCGGATCACCCTCTGCTGTAAGACATCACGCAGCTTCCTAAGGACAGAGATAAAGACAAGATTCAGAGGATGAATATCAGAGTATAACTAGGGAATGAAGAAATGACGCCTAACGTGAGTTCAAACAGAAAACCTGTCCCATTTCCATTCATTGCTTCATTCATAAATCAGCATTTATATATGTCTCTCCCTTTGCCCCACTTCCTCTATTTCCCTGCCCAAGCAATCAGCTGGTTATGGGGGTTTAGGTTCTACACCAGTCCTTTTTTGCCATCTCATTAGCTCTTCTTCAGCTCTTTAAAAGCCCACTCTTCATCACAACTGACACCTTCCATCACCACCACAGATGTCAAGACCCATCCTGGGATGTCCCATCCTGCTGTCAGCCTCACTACCCCTTCAAGTACATGAAGACTTCACAGTGGAGTCTATTTGCCAAAGACATTTCACATTTCTTTTTTCAATACTTGTAAAATAAATAAAACTCATATTTAAGTCTTTCCTAATTGAAATGGGGGAGGGCTAGGCTTCAAAAATATGTTAAGACCTTCCTCTAAAAGGTAAAATGTTCAGATTTTACATAAGAAAACATTGCTTGTTTGCATAAAGTACTTTTTAAAAATGTTTAAAGTACTGTAAATGCTCATACTAAATAGCAATCAATTGCACCGCCCCAAAGTAAGCTGAAGAGCATCATTACCTTATGAGGGCGCTCTCCTGCAGCAG
This sequence comes from Cheilinus undulatus, assembly GCF_018320785.1. NCBI lineage: Eukaryota > Metazoa > Chordata > Actinopteri > Labriformes > Labridae > Cheilinus > Cheilinus undulatus. The sequence continues at coordinate 32,154,306 of NC_054885.1, read as the reverse complement.
CTCTCTGCTCAGATTCAGAGGGATGTCCTCACTGTCCACCACACCTGCAGAAACAAAGTTTAGCTCATCAGTAAAAAAATTTTTTTCTTTTATTTTCAGTAGAATATAAACACGGAAAAGAGTTAAAAGTACTTGTGAGGTTTCTTACCTCGAAGGAAGCGAAGCCACTTTGGCAGGATGTCAGTGGCTTTTGTCTGAATCAGGACCTTCCTGCTGAACAGAGCCACACTGGATCCCATCTCCCTGCTCACATCGAACATGCTTGGCTTCTGTTTGAAAAATATGATAGTTTTTTAATCATAATATCTTTTTTCAAACACAAAAATAGAGTATGTTCAAGAACTTCACGGTTTTCTATGCAGTTGACATGATTTGACCATGTAAAGTGGCTGGTTTGGATCATGGATGAGCTGTAATTTTTCTCTGGACTGGCTGCTTAAGTTCTATACTTTGCGATGCAATAAAAGCACCTTTTTGATTGGGATGTCAACACTCGGTTTAGCTTTGCATGGGAAAACCAATTACACATGAACCAGAAATAGCCAATAATGCGCTCCTCACCGCATCAGGGACGTAGAAGATGCTTCTGATGTTAAGTGGGGCGTCTGCACGGTAGTGAAGGGTGTAGCGGGGTTTATCATAGGCCTGGGCGACGTAGCGATAGAATTCCTCGTGCTGCCAGTCACTGATCTCCTTCGGCTCCATCATCCACAAGGCCTGTAAGATATCAAACCAAAATCAATTCAAAAAAATCACATTTGCAGAATATGCCATCATTAGGTGGATCTCTGATTATAAGACCAAGTGAGAACAGAAACATAGACACTGACCTGCAGAATGTTGATCCGCCGTCCATTGAGGAAGATGGGGAAGCTGACAAAGTTGCTGTATTTTGTGATAACCTCTGAAAGAGACACAATGGTATGTTATCCTTTGCATCAATACACTCACCAAGTATTATGGTCATGCCATTAAGACAGCCTCTAACCTTTAACTCTGTCCTCAGAGGAAAACTCCTTGCAGTCTTCTTTAAGGTGTAGCACAATCTTTGTTCCCTGTTGAACACCACTGGCTTCAGCAATCTCAAAAACTCCAGAGCTGAAGGAGATGACAACAGAGATTTTTGAGCATCATATTTGGTTACAGCTATTTAGAAAAACTGCATATGGTATGCTATATTCTGCTGAAAAACTAAAACACACTGAAGAAATTTCCCATTTCATCTTTTTTTCTCATTCTCACCCGTCTGAGGACCACTTGTACCCCGGTGCGTCTGGCTCAGCTGACCGGGAGTAGACCTCAACACGGTCAGCCACCATGAAGGCAGAGTAGAATCCCACTCCGAACTGGCCGATGATTGTGCTACTAGCCTCCGCCTGGTTCTGCAGGGCATCCAAAAACGCCTACACAAGGGGAAAAGACACCACAACTACAATCAATACAAGATTGAAAATAACTGTAAAAGATCTGAGAGTATAAATTAAAAAAATACAGATTAAATTAACTGGATTAATCTTTGGGTAAGAAAATCTACAACCTTGGACCCAGAGCGAGCAATAGTTCCCAGATTAGCCACCAATTCCTCTTGGTTCATCCCCACTCCAGTGTCCTGTCAAAGAACGGCGAGTCAAAGTCACTCCCAAAAGACATCAATTCTGTCTGAATGTAAAACATTCATCCACTAGGTGGCACACTTTCTCAAAAACAGAGAACAACACCGTGAGACCTTTTAGGACAGGCTAAATGAACAAAATGCAAAATGTCACCTGCCAAAGGCATGCATGACATTGCATTTTTACATGGAATTTAGAAATAAAAATTGACTGTGATTTTATTACTGCTGTCATGCCGCACCTCCCATGTTTTCCTCCAGAGACATCTGTAAATTCAAGTACACTACAGACTTTGCCTATCCTATGCAAATGCACTGCAGCAAACGTTGACATCAGGAGGGTTAATGCACAAATAACCAGAGGTCCCCAGGTAACACTAATCCAGTGAGAACAGTAAATCTTTAAAACAACGCTGTGATGGGCATTTGAAAAGTAGTGCCATGGCTCATCTTGCCTTATAAAAAAATTTGCAAATGATCAATCAATCTATCAATCTTTTTTGGTTGGCATGCTTCACTTAGTGTTTCACTTTTCTAAAATCCCAGAAAGAGCCAATAATGCTGAAAATGCATTGTGTCTATAGGTGAAAATTGTGTGATATCCTGCATGCAATGAGCTCAAAATAAATCTTCTTCTTTTTGATTTCCAAAAGTAATTTTCCTCTGACCCAACAGAAATTACAGCATTTGTCTCCCTTTCCATATACCATGCTTCCTTTGTTAGCAATTTCTCTACAGCATTAAAAAGACTTATCATTTGGTTCAATCAGTGTGAGGGTTCCCAAGTTTGTATTTTCCCCATTTTCATCAGCCTCATCCAGCTTTTATTTTGGTTCCTAATAGACTCATTTTTTTCTCTTTGTCATTACTCTAAGGGGTAAACATATACACTTTTTTTCTTGAGGATTTTGCATAAGCCTACTGGTTAAGAGCATGCAAAATTTATCAACACTGGTTACAAACCAATGTGCATCTGACATTTGTGCATGTTTGATAAGTATGGAGCTGCTGTTCTTAAGCACATTCTAAATTTTAGTCATACGACAATTCTATGACATTTTCTTTGCACTGTTGGGTAATAAATGAGAGCCCTGCATTTGGAAAAAACTGTGAGTGATACTCATTAACTAAAATCGCTGCAAATCTTGCACTGTTGTGGTTATACCTGAATGGTGAAAGTGCCCTTTGCACCATCTGTTTGCAGATGAATCTCCATTGGGGCTGTTGCTCCACCTGCTGTCATGAGTTTGTGGCGCAGTTTTTCAAGAGCATCACTGCCATTGGAGATCAGCTCCCGAATAAACACCTGGTGGAGGAGCAAATAAGTCAGCAAAAGTGGAAACCTTTAGGTAAATAAAGTGAATCATGAAAGCGTTACTTGTGGCACAAACCAACTTACTTCTTTTTCAGAGTACAAAGATCTTGCAACGATGTCCAGCAGTTTTTTCGTCTCAGCCTGAAATTCATGTTTAGAGAAGCTACCTGCATCAGATTCAATGCAAAAAAAAATCAGATCATCTTTTTCTCCAACAAGTTGCTCTGTTTGCAGGATCATTTACATTATGTCTGCAGCTGTAACAGCACCTTGCACAGACTCTGTATCACTGATGATGGTGTGAAGAGGCTCCTCCTCAGGCTCTTTCTCAGCTTCCTGGGTGCTGTAAAACGACTGCTGGCTGAAGCCGAGACAGGACCGTTGGGAGCTCCAGACTTTGGGCCGACTGCTCCACATCTGCTGCTGTCTGACCTGCAAGCCTGAACACAAGAGAAGTAACCTGGTGAGGCTATCAAAAGGAGGCGTCGCTACAGACATGTTTGTTTTGATGCCATGCAGACAGCCAAGACTCTAAAACCTTACATAGTCTGTAAAAAAAAAAAACACCCTTTTTGTTATTCTTGTGCTATGATGGGAAGTAAACTTTGTATTCACTGCCAGTAGTCTTTGACATAAATATAGACTTGACTGGTATATACTGACAAACAAAGGGAGGGGTTGAATGTCATTTTTAAAAATGAAGTTTTTGATGTTGTCAAACTAAAAAAGAAAAAAAGCCCCCATCCCAACAAAAAAAGGTATGAGCTGAACTCAAAAGCCTTGAATGGACTTCTGGTGGACAACTCGGTGCCATTAGTAAATGTCTTCTCAGCATACAAATCATATCGAAATGTATATAAGGGACATAAAAATCCAATAACACTGGCAATGAGTTAAGCCCCGAAAATGGGGTACTGGCTGATGTAATGTGAGTCTTATAAACAACAACTAGCTGATAACCAGTAACTCGAATAAATAAAGCTCTGGTTGTTCGTTTCTTACTGAGCTGCTGGATAAACACACCATGTTTACATCTAAATTAAATGTTACGCCTCAAAGGAGTTGGCATAACTATACTCATGTTGCTGTCAAAGAGCCGATGTAATGGTGTTACGAGAGACCGTGCAAATTGGTGACTTTCATCCGAGAGTTCCGACAGATGTTGAAGAGTTTAACTGTTCAACCCGATGTCATTTTACTTAGTTTTTATCATAATGCCATAAGACCGTAAGACACACCAAGAAGTACTTGCTAGCATTCTTTCTTCTACAACATCTGTTCTATTTACAACAGTTAACACGGTCCCCTTTAACACCGTAACACCGGCCAGGCTAACTCGGTTAGCTTACATCACTACTTACCTCCAGTCAGGGGCCGTGAGATAGTTCGGGTGTTCAGCCCTCGTGCACATAACGTTAGCCGTGAGTTGGCCCTCTGAGAGGAACCGAGAGCGAACCGAGCCAGCGCGAGGCAGCGGGACATGTTGACGGACGAGGGGACGAGAAAAGACGGGACAGGTCGTTTGACCGAGAAACACACGCTGATCGACGGAGGCAGAGGCAGGACCAGCTGTGGCGCCTTGCAATGACGTCATGTGCGCGTCCTTCACACTGCCTGATAAAGAAATGATTTAACTCATTGAAAGTCACAGTATAAAAAGAGACTGTAAATGCCTTGTGAATTTATTTATGCACAGTTAAACCGTGCATTAAGCTTTTCCGCATCAATCAATGACTTTACTATTTGCTGGCTTCCATTTTAATGGGAGCGGATAAACTCAAAATTTTAATATTTTCTTCAAGGTCATGTAAACTCACTCCATTACCATGAATGCATTTGTTTGGACTGAGGCTAGGGTCAGTGAATCAAAAGCCAACACACACAGATGTGTCCAGGGCTACAAGTGTCGGTTCCTAGTATCAAACCAATCCTGAAACACAGACATAGTCAGCGTCTCAACTGAGGTAAGGAAAAAAAGAACTGGACTGCTGCCCAGTGGTCCAAAGTCCTGTTTTCAGATAAAGGTAATTCTTAAATTTCATTTTGAAATCGAGGTCCAAGAGTCTGGAGGATCATCTGAAAAGCCCAGAATCCAAGGTGCTTGAAGTCAGGGGTTTTCAGCTCCCACAGCCATGTGGGGTGCCATGTCATCTGCTGCTGTTGGTACACTGGGCTTTAACAAATCAAGAGTCAAGCCGTCTACCAGGAGATTTTAGAGCACTTCATGCTTCCATCTGCTGATCTCATCTCTGGTTTTACTGTGTTTGATTGGTCAGCCAACTTGCATGACCCCCATAGAGAATCTCTGAGGAAATGTCAAGATAAAAATGAGACACCAGACTCAAGAATACATATGAGCTGAAGGCTGCCATCAGAGCAACCTGGACTTTATAACACCCCAAACCACATCACTTTGACGCATTAATTCATGCAAAAGGTGCTCAATCATCTACTGAGTGTACATATAAGCACAATTTCCCAGAAGGTCAACATTTCTGTAATATAAATCTTTTTTTCTGGACGTGTTTTGTGACATTGTAGTATTTTCAGGTGGGGGATTTTTGTGTGCTGTAATCATCAAGATTGAGACAAAGAGTATTGAGATAGTTCACGTTGCATGTGAGGAATCTAGAATATATGGAGGTTTCAGTTCTTGAATTAAATCACAGAAAAAAATCACTTTTTCATGAAATTCTGATTTTTGAGATGCAGTTGTACATTATAAAATCAATAGATGTGTTAGACGTATTTTTGGGCAAAAAAGCAAAAAGATGACATACCTTCGGCTCTAGGAAACTGAGATGCACAGCTCCTTTTTTTTATTATTTAATACACTTAGACATTACTCAAATGATGGAAATTTTCAGTTAAATATTTAAACTTTGATCAGCTGCAAACATAATGCTGACAAAAAGAGAGTTCTCTCAAAACAGAAGAAATTAGAAGCTAAGTCTGTGGCACACAGGTTTATTTAACAATATGTCATATAAGTACGAAATGAGCCATTTGAACCAGTTTTTACAGTTCAGACTTTATGAGAATTTCTATAGACTGAGGGAGAGACAAAGCAATTATTTTAACATTTGCAAGACAAACACTGGGCCAAAGCCAGTAAAAAGAACATTCTGGCACCTGTGAACATTAACAAGCTTCAATGCAGGTTTATCTTACACCTGCCTTTTGTGGTTGGGTGTGTGCAATAGTGCCTAAATCTATACAAATGTGTTAATCTCCCATAGACTCTGCAAACAGGAAAGAAATTAAGGCTTTCCCAAAGGCAGTCCTTTTGTAAAATGGCATATTAGAATAAATTAGCCAGGGAACAGGGGAACTGAGCAAGAGGTGAAACCTGGCAAAAAAAATCCCAGACAAATAATTTTACAGTCTTCTCAACACAAATATGATATTAATTTGAAAAGGTACAAAATGAAAAAAAAGAATAATAAAATGAAGTATTTTTTGTTTTGAGAAGTTTTGTTAAAAAAGTCAATACCAGAGCATAACAAATGAAAAACAAATTAAAACAACACATAGACCAAGGCAAATTCTTGCATGGCTGGTCTGAACCAAAAATATACTCTTTGTGTCTTTGTTGTCTTCTTTACAACAGCAATTATTAAATCACTCTGTGTGTTGGAAGAAAAAGCAGTCCCTTGGTTTCAGGAAAGTTCACAGTCTGTAGGCCTCATATGACTCATTTGTTTGAATTTCTTTTTAGCTTTTTACATCAGCATAAATATAAAAATGTCTCAGCTGAAAACAGAACAAGGCCTTTCTTCTGTCACAAAATGCTACAATCCTTCAACAAATTTTTCCAGCGTGTCTCCCGTTGTGTCACCCACCATACCCATGTCATTACTCAAACCCCCTCTGTTTGGTGTGTTAAGTTGTGGAAGCATGGCACTCTGCTCCGGTGTTCCCATATGTCCCTGCTCCATGGGGCCCGACATTGGGCCGCCAAGACTAGGGTGGGGAGAGCTGGAGTGAAGGCTGCCGTGCTGAGGTGAGGGCTGAGGCTGTATACGTGGAGAGGGGCTGGAATGCGGGGGCTGCTGCGAAGGCGGGCGAGGGGATTGCACTGGGGCTGGGGAGCGTACTTGGTTTCCCAGGGTGTTTGCCATTGTCTGGCCTGGTAAGTGAGCTCCTCCCTGGGCTTGGCCTTGGAGCATGTGGGGTTGTGGACTCATTGAGTTTGCCTGCACGGGAGAACCCATCTGCTGCTTTAACATCTGCTGCTGCTGCTGTTGCTGCTGAAGCATGCGCTGCTGGAGAAGATTCTGAGCTCCATCCATCCCCATTCCAGGCTGTCCCATTTGGGAGGTTGGAGGAAGTTGTCCCATGGGCCCCCCACCTCCTTGCATAGCCATTTGCTGCTGCATACGGAGCTGGGAGTAGCTTGCTGGTCCTGGCTGCTGCTGAGGGAACTGGCCATGACCCTGGGCCATGCCTCCCTGCTGCTGCGCCTGCTGCGCCTGCATCTGCTGCATCCTGAGCAGCTGCTGCCTGCGGTACATTTGGGGATTGCCGTTTTGAGCAGCATTCATCATCTGGCCTTGGGGGCCCATGGTTGCCATGCCCTGGGGCCCTGCCTGTTGAGGAGGCTGCTGCTGTGGTGCCATACCTGGCCTCTGCACCTGGTTTGCCATCGCTGCCATCGCCTGCATTCCTGCCTGGGACCCAAGCATAGCCTGGGGGTTCTGCTGCTGACCCTGCGGCTGTGGCTGGTTGGCCTGGTACTTAGCTGTCCTCTGTTTAATGAAGGCAGCCATGAGCTGGGGGTTTGACTTAAGGATGTTGAGGACCTGCTGTTGCTGCTGGGGAGAGCTGGGTGACTTGAGGGTGCGCAGCAAGTCCTGCAGGGCACTCGGGGCGATGTTACTGGGCATCCCTCGTGGCATGTTTTGCTGCTGTGGTGTCATGCCTTGTTGTGGATGCCCCTGGGGAGGCATGACCCCAGGCATCTGGAGACCCTGTTGCTGGGGCATCATGGGCCTCTGCATGAGCTGGCCCGGCTGTGGCATGGGAGTTCCCTGAGCCTGCTGGGGGGCCATTGGGCCTTGTTGAGGAGGGACCTGTGGCTGATGACCCTGGGAATTCTGCATGGGATTCTGCATTCCTGGACCCCACTGGCCCTGCTGCATAGCCGGCATCACCTGCGGACCCCGTGGACCCTGCATCATCTGCATCTGACCCTGCATGGGACCCATCATTCGAGGATGGTTCATAGGCATCCCATTCATGGCATAATTCTGCTGCTGTTGTTGCTGCTGCTCTTGCCTTGCCTTAGCTACCATCTCAATCTGTCTGGCCACTTTCAGGGCTGCCAGCAATGGCTGCTGTTGTTGCTGCTGCTGCTGCGATTGCTGTTGTGGCTGGGGCTGAGGCTGCTGTTGGTGAGGCATGTTAGGAAGAGGTGACTGCTGCTGATGAAGGGGAGATGACTGAGGCCCTGGTTTGCCCTGTGACACAGGTGTCGGGGGCTGGCTGCTGCGACCATTGTTTGGGAAGCCCTGGGAAATATTGTCAGGGTTAGTTGGCTGCTGTTGTTGAGGCTGGTTGGACATGGGTTGTGGAGTCTGGGGTGTGTTAGGCTGCTGCACAGAGTTTGGGGTGTCAGGTGCAGCTGAGGTAGGTGGAGATGGCATGGGCATGCCCCTTCCAGCCATGGTGGCCATTCTGCGGCGCATCATTTGAGCCTGCTGGAGTCTATGCTGCAGCTGCTGCTGGCGGAGTTTGTGCTTGATGTTGAGACAGAAAGGAACGGGACACTTGTTCTCCTGACAGTGCTTGGCATGATAACAACATAAAGCAATGAGCTGCTTGCACACAGGGCAGCCACCATTGGTCTTGCGCTTGCAGCCCTTGGTATGCTGAACCACCCTCTTCATCTTCTGGCATGAAGGCAGGGAGCAGTTGGCATTTCGACACTGGCAAGCATGGACCAGGGACTGGATGCAGCGTTGGATACTAAGACGTCGGCTCTCCTGAGGGCTCTTGGAGGCCTCTCCACCCTGACTGTTGCTTTCGTCATCCAAACCCAAGCCCCACTTAACCATCTGGTGCTCATGGCCCTTAGAGTTGTAGCAGTTAATGCATAGGTCGAAGTCCTGGTGACACAGAAAGAAGGCAACATTAAGTAAAGATCTAAATTTAACCTCAAATAGAGTTAAAGACCACAAAGTCAGAATAAATGTTGTATTTTTGCTGTTACACCAACCTTTTGACAGACATAAAACAATATCTTTAAGTACCATAAATGATGGAATTAATTTTCAGATATAGAACTTCAGTTGAAAAATGAAGGTAGTTTCTTTGGACTGCAAGTAAATTATATATTCAGTACTTTTTAACAACAACAGTAAAACAATCTTCATCTGCCTTCTTAAGAAGCACCATAAAAAACTGCTGACAGACATTGAGCTCACTGGAGCACTAAAAAATTGTACCCCTGATTTAAGGAGTATATTTCTTTAAATTAAATTCTCCAAATTAAACAGGTTTGCAAGGTTTGAAATAACACATTCCTCAGGAAGTGAAGCTAGCTGTAGTTCAGACCTAACATTTTAGTCATTGGAACATATTTAAAGCATAAGGAGTGAGAATGGAAAAAATCCACTGAGGTTAAAATTCCATAAACTGCTTCACAGAATATAATAAAGCATCATCGTATATTCAGCCAATACAGCTAAAAACTAGAACATGTAGTACCTGCACAAACTATTCACCCCCTTGGGATGCTCTACCTTTTTTATTGATTTGTTAAGTCAGTCATGGTCAATGTAATTTGGCTTTCTGGACATAAAAAAGACAAGAAATCCTCTATAATGTCATAGTGAAAACAGATTCCTACACATTAGTGTCAAACAAAAGCTTTAAATGTAAAATAAGTGACTGCATAAATTACATATTTTGTTTAATTGACATTACTTTGTAGAAACACTTTTCACTTGTACATTAAAGAGTGTTTATGGCATTTATTATGTCAAATAGGCAAAAATAGCTTTATAAAATCAATAAAAGTATAAAAAATCCAAGGGGGTGAATACTTTATATAGGAACTGTATCTGCAGAACTTTTTCTTCCCCTGATCTTTAATTCCTCAAGCTATTATCCACCAAATACCCTTAATATGCTGATAATATCATGCATCCCTTTTTAAAGCATATCTTTTAAGCGTTACTGTTCCATACCTCACAGACAGTGCAGTGCCAGCGTGTTTCTACATGGTGCTTGCATTCGTTGCAGGTGTACACAAAGCGGTCCTGGCCCTGGTTGTGCAGCTCTACCAACATACACATCGAACTCCATTTGCACCTTCTCAGTGAGCTAAACTCCCAGTGCTTGTCCCTGGCCAAAGTCAGAAATGCATCACGGCCATCCATCAGATCACAGGTCAACAAAGGGTCGGCGTCCATGATGGGTGGCAGAGTGTTAATGACTGGCCCGGCATGGAGGTGGATAACAAAAAACACCTGATAGTATACAGAAAGGAAATGTAGTTGTTAGTTGGAAAGAACCAAAGTGTGCCAAAAAGAAATTTCAGATCTCAATCTAGTACACAGGAACTGTATAATGTTGTTTCAACATTGCAGCTTGGCTTAAAAATATCCGGTGTTACAAGAATTAAACAGTTGTTGCAATGTTGTGAGAAATGGCATTTTTAATCATGTGGAATGACTGTAAATTAATCTGTTATTGTTGAAAAGTTTCCCACCTCCTTATGCTTTTCCATTGTGGCATAGAGCTTCTGGGATAGATCATTGGCTACATTCGGCATCCCAGGCTTTTTCTTATTGGCTCGGCTAACGCTGCTCTTGTTTTTGTTTGTTTTTTTGTTATTCTTCTTTTTGGCATTCTTGCTGTCAGCTTGGGTGCCCTTAAAGAAAGACAAACATGAATGTTAGAAAGAGCAGAGATTGCACAACAGGCTAAGAGACATTATGAAATTAAGATGAGAGGGAGAACAATGCCAGGGTGATGGCTATAAAGTTTTATATAGAAACTCTGGGATGATAAAAGTAATCCTGGGTCCAAGCACCAGGCTGTTGATTTTGGCATAACAAGAGCATATCCCTTGCAAAATAATAATAATAATCTAAAGTCTCAATCCCGACCATCCATCTCGCATACCTCTGTTGTCTCAGAGGAGGCCGTGTTCTCCTCCTTCTTTCTCTCTTCCTCCTCCTGCTCCAGCTCCTTGATGCTCTCCTCCAGTACATTAGGCCAAAAGTCACCCTCAAAGTATGGCAGCTCATGGGCACTTGTCAGTCGGTCTTCTGTTGCCTGCTTGAAAATGTCCTAAACACAGAGCCAAAAAGAGAGTTGTTCTACTCTTAAAAAGAATGTGAATGCAATTTCTATGTAAAAAATTTCAAATTTTCATTTTATATTTAAAAAAAAAATTAATGATTATTCATAAGCATTTTTATGCCCTTCATGAGTAGCATGGTTGATCTATTCAGGTCCTTGCTTTGTCTCATGAGTTAGGCAAGGATCTATTCAGGTCCTTGCTTAACTCATGAGACAAAGCATTCAAATACAACAAACTGTGTTAGAAATGAAGACTGACTGCTCTCTGCAGGTTGAATCCTGGCTACAGCAACTGAACTGGCTCCTCTGGAAGCGGGAGACTAACATGGTGCCAGCTTTTATCAACAAATGTGATAAAAACTACGTCAAACAACTCAGCTAACTTTTGGGAGTCAAGTGGATTAGGAGAACTGTGTGGCTTGCTGTGAAATATAAAGACTGAGACATTTAGAAGTGGGTCCATTTGTTTAAAATGTTAAACCATAACGTGCAAATCCTCCAGGGGGCATCTTCTACCATTCAGATATGTCACCAGCTGACTTTAGCTGCATTTTCACCTTACAACCCAAAATAGTTTGCGTTTCTAGGCACCCATACCCTTACTTAGTGGGTAGACTGTAAAAAGAATGCATGTTACTTCATAGAAAGCGCAAGTCTCTGCTGCTCCAGATGTCGAGTGGTAGAAATCAGTGGGAGATGAGCAGTAAACATCGTAATTTTAGCTGAAAAGTGTAGTCATTTTAATAACTACATCTTGAAGTTGTTTACCATGGTCAGTACAGATCCTCAGTCGATCAAAAATGCTTCTAGAAAAGTTTATTGCCATAGCTGTCTGTAAATAAACACACAAGATGAAGCCAGACTTTTACAGTAGATACAACAAGCATTCATTTAGTGATGAATAGAATCTGAACCCCATTCTATTCTCTTTCCTCTTACCTTGAAGAAAAATTAAGACCTTGAATTTCAGCAGCAGCTCAACCATACAGTAAAATATTATCTATCAGACTTAGACAGGAAATCAGTGACAATGGAATATGTTTCATAGCTGTATAAATATGCCCCTTTTTAAAACTAACCTGATTTACATTGGGTTAAAAAAAAGTTATTTCTGTGAAAACATCATAAAGTGAACATACTTTAACACCTTGGTTCCCAACCTGGGGTCTGGGACCCCCTTGGGGGTGCCAGAGATCTCAGGGGGGTGTGAGAATCCATCTGCCCTGAGGTTGTTAAAATTAGATTTGCAAATATTAACAGAAATCATGGTATAACAATTAGAAATAAGTCATACAATGGTTGTTGGGTATTATAATTTGTGTTTAGGGCTACTTTGTTTGGATTTACACAAAAAAGAATACAAATTTGTTGGGGGGGGACTCAAGGAAAAAGGGTTGGGAATACAACCCATTTTTTTGCAAACAGATTTAATAACCATGGAGCGATCTTTATACATGTGCAAGTAAATAAGTAAATGTATCACTGAAATACTGTAAAACACCAAATAATAGCCCAGGCGTTTATTTGTCTTAATCACTGAGCAGACCAGGCGTTTATTTGGGACTAGGCAGCTATTTGGAACAGGCATTTAATTCCTTTCTCACAAAAATCTTGCTCAGCAAAAATTGGAAAAATATGGTAAATTTAATTACACTATTTATTTACACCAGTATGACTATCACTTTTACATTTTTAAGACAAGATTACAGTACCATAGTTATACTTTTGTCTTCTTCTGTCAACTCAACACTCTCTGAACACTGTAAATACTAGTAAGGAACTAAACAAACAAAAAGTTGACAACAGACAGTTTGAAGTTGATGTCGTACTTTTTATTTTTTGGCTGCACTGGGGCATGGCGCTGCTATCTCACTTCAGAAAATGAGCAAGGGACGGGGGTACCCCAGCCAATGAGGAGGCTAGTACTCTAAGCCAATCAGGCTCAGGTCAGAGGGAGTGTTCCTATTGGCCACTGTAGCTTCTGTATCTCAGCTCAGTGAGAAGTTGATTCAATGGCGAAATTACGGCGGAGTTCTGTCCTGTGTAGAATTTGTTCATGATGAGATGAAGTGTTTTCTTGCCTTTGATTCGGCCATTGATTTCAGTGGAAAAGCAGAACAAAATCACTCCACGAGCGCTCTGTCACCGTGAGTACTCAATTCAGCAGACATTCTCACCCGCGAGGAGGCACGTAAAGAGAAGGGCAGAGCTACGGAGCTCAAACTTGGAGAAGAACAGGAAGGGAGGGGGAGTTGTGAGTTGATTCTATACGGTTAATTGGGACCTGACGATTATTTGGTGTCTTACGGTATGGAGAAACAATTGATCTGAAGTTTTGGAATCACAAAACTTCTACATTAATTCAGTTTCACATCCATCACTGATAAACCAGGCCAGTGAGTGTCTCCTGCTTGTGTACTTGAAATCAGGTCCACATTAATTTCAGAAAACTTGATTTATGGCCACAGATCAATGTCCACAGTTGACGATGTCTTTAGGAGACAGTATGGCTCCCTGTCGGGTCCAAATATCCCTGATTACAGCCGATATTAGTCTGTTTTTTCTCCTGTTTTCAGCTACTCCTCGGAGTACACAGCATTGTTTTGTCACTTGGCACGGCTGGACAGTTGTGTTGCGCACTTAAAGTGACATCAGTGCGAACCCTCTATTGTGTGTTGCTCCATTTTGTTGGGACGGGTAAGTAAGCTTGGCACTCTTATGGTAGGATGCCAAAAAAGCAGGATAGTTCAGGTCAGTTATTTAGGAACCTTTCCAACTTTTGATAATGAAAATGCAAATGAATGCTTTCTGTGCCATACTGAACTGACCTGGACCACACAGTGAAATCAACCAATTTGGGATACCTCCATGAAATCAGTGTTGTCTGCCACAGGCCAGTGAGTTGTCTGCACTCACTGGCCTGTGCTAATGGTTCAAACTGATTTGGCTCTACAGGAGAACGTGGAGTAAAGAAGTCCTTTACTTCAAAGAACATCTCGCTGTGTTGCTTCATGACTCATCACTAATGGTTAAATAACTGATGTAAACTTGCTAATCAGTCTGTGCTTGTGCATAGCTGTGTGTCACTTTGACTGTATGATGTTGCAGCTGATGGCAGGAAAGGGTGATAAGGAGTGATTTTTGGTTGTGTTGATAATGTTATGTTCTAAAGTCACTTTCTGAAATTCCTAGAGAGATGCCCTGGTTTCCCTTTAATGTCATGCAATAAATGGTCAAGGCAGCCAGTATGTCACTAGTATGTTCATCTACCCATCCTCTTAGTACAATTGTTAATCTATTTTTTAAAAGAAGTGGTTAAAAAACAGGTAATTATCAGGTAAGCTCATGTCAAGTTTCCTTATTCTGTCCCTGCAATAGTGAACAAAATTTCTCAGTGAAAGACAGTACTGAATTATGGTTTCATGAAGTGATAGTAAAAACAAAAAAAATGCATCTGTATGCCTCTAAATGTGCCCAAAGATGCAACGTAAGGATTGTCTTACCTTGTAGTCATGCACAATCCTTTCAGCAAAAGCCTTGTCCAGCATCTTTCTGTACCACTCTTGGAGCCTCTTGGGCTTAGGGATCTTCTGGTCAGGAGGGTGGCAGTGGAAAATGTAGTCATCTCCTTCACTGGGTGGGCAGGCCCAGATGTGGCCAGTCACATACCTGAGGGACAAGAGTCGAGCATAATCAGACACCAAGTACAAGCAGGAATCATCCAGAAGGCTGTAAAACACTACTCAGGAACTTTTTTCAACTTACCCCATTTTCTTCACATACTCAAGGTAGCCTATCAAGATCTCATGGTAAACTGCAGTCCTTAGCATTCGTGGTTTAAAGAAGTGAATACTGTCGAGGTATGATATGTAAACCCGTCTGATAAAGAGAAGATCAAGTCAATAAAACAAAACAAACAATATAAAAATATACATAATAACTGCAGCTATAAGTCTTATCACCCTTTTGATTGCTGTAGTATTACCTCGTATTTGGAAAGGGGCACTCAGAGCCATATTCCTGGACGTGCATGCCGAAGAAACAAACATCCACTCCGTCTATTTCTTCAAATGCAAAAAGTGCTTTGGTTCTGTAAGGGAAGCCCTCCACCATCTCGCCTGAGTCCACAAACCTGAGGAAACAAAGAAGCACTATTAAAAACAGCTGATTTTAACTATTTTTTTTAAATATCTATGATGTTATTGCAGTTTTTGGGAGGCAAAAGATGAGTGCCAGAATAAAATTTTACTGCCTTTAGTGTAGAGGTAGATGGCAGAGACATCTCTAAGAATAATAAAACATTTAAATCCATCAATTTAAAGTGTTAATGGAGCTGGGGAGTCCTTGCAGCCTTAGAGATAGGATTCTGATAAAATGATTGCAATTCTGTTGGTTCTAGTCCAGCTGGACACTTCAATAGCATCACTGTTTCCATCATATAGGCTTTACTTGGGAAGCTCATAAAAATACAGAAAGCACACTGCTAGTTCATAAAGATAATATAGATCTGTGCATAAAATTGACCAGAATGCAGGAAAGAGGTATCCTGAGACGCCAGATGGATTTGTTTCACACATCCATCTGGGAAAGCTTCAATAGGAAACGTTCGAGAAAAGGCAGAGGCTTTGAAAAAAACTCGGAGTGTGATTGGGTGAATGTTCTGTCTGTCTCATCTCTACGGGCCAATCAGAGCAACAAAACATGTGACGTAGCCACTATCGAGCTGCGTGTGCACAGCTACTGAGGAATAACGCGAAACATGGCAACTATAGACATGTAAGTACTTGACTTTTGTCATTTTTGTAAAGAAACCAACTTACTGCTGTCATGTGTTCTTCTTCTAACAAAGAAAGATTGTCAAGTACTGATAAAACTGGCGCTTTAGCAGCATCCATGCTAATCTCTTCCTTCATAACTGCACCAGCTCTTGCTGCTGCTTGTTTACGTCATGACACTGCTGCGCCTGAAAGTACTGCCCCTCATAGCTGATTGGTCCTGTCACTTTCTAACCGGGCCCAAACTGTTCAGATGGGAGCTTTGCAAGATGGATTTGCCAATAAGAAACAAGGAAACGGGTGTATCCATCTTCTTTGCAAGGTTAGGAAAGAGGTGTTTGAGGCAAAAATTGAGGGAGAACTACTACAGAACCCCTGTGATGTTGTCAACAATTTAAAGGTAAATATTTTACTATTTGACATTATAAACCAACAGGCTGTTACTGAAAATAGATTTTAAAAAAACTCAACTTGTAGCAAAAACTAAATGTGAGATTTGTTTTCCATATCTGCCTGTGATTTGAATTTGTGCCACCATCCCTTTAATGTAAGTATACTTCACTTCGTAGAAAACACTGTTCCTACGTACATCTCCTCAATCTGGCTGTGTACAAAGCAATGTACTCCATACTACACACTCACACATATATACTGCAAACTACATTATGTACTAACAGCTGGTATGCCATTCCACCATACTTAAAACCATGTCATCTCCACATCAAGGGACTTTTTGCTGGGTCGTTCTGTAGAGCTCAGTGACTTCAGCACGGTGCTGTGATGGTTGCTACCTTTGCAACATGATGGTTGTCAAATTTCATTCCCTGCTGGATATTCCACAGTCAACCATATGTGATATCATTAGAAAGTGGAGGTGTTTAGGAACAACAGCAACTCAGCCAGATTAAATACCATGTAAAATCTTAGAGCAGGGTCGACAACTGCTAAGTTGCATGGTGTGTAAAAGACGCAAAAGCTCTACTGATTCCTTGCTGAAGAGTTCTGATTTCTACTGGTATTAATGGAAGCACAAAAACTGTGCAGCAGCAGCAGCAGCAGCAGCTTCATGGAATGGGCTTCAATGGCCGATGCAAGTCTTACATCATCAAGTCCAATACTAAGATGAAGTAGTGTTAAGCACATCATCACTGGACTACGGAGCAGTGGAAATGTGGAGTGAAGAATTACACTTCTCTGTTTGGCAGTCAAGTTTTGGTTTGGCAGATGCTGGAAGAAAGTTACCCGCTTGACTGCATCAAGCCAACTGTGGAGTTTGGAGGAGGAGAGATAATGTTATGGGGCTGTTTCTCAGGGTTTTGGCAAGAACCCTTATCTCCCATGAAGGGCAGTCTTAATGCTTCAGCATACTAAGACATTTTGGACAATGCTATGCTTCTAATTTTGTGGCCACTGTTTGAGGAAGGCCCTTTTCTATTCCAATGCACAAAGCAAGGACTATAAAGACATGGTTTGATGAGGTCAGTGTGGAAGAACTTGACTGGCTTGCAAAGAGCTCTGACTTCAAGCCCATCAAGCACCTTTGAGATGAACTGGAATAAAGATTGCGAGCAAGGCCTTCTTGTCCAACATCAGTGCCTGAACTCATAAATACAGAATGGATGGTCGAAAAATTTCCAGAAAAACACTCCAAAAACTTGTGGAAATCCTTCCAAGAAGATGAAAAATGGGGGCAACTCCATATTAAATTGTATGTATTTGATTACAGTGTCATTACAGTCCTTGGTGGTATAATGGTCAGGCAGCTTAATACTTTTGTCCATATAGTGGATTTCTGGCCTGATCTCAGTGGCTAAGCTTGCAACAAGCGCGACCATTGCTCTCTAAGTAATCAATTTAAAAAAAACAAAAAAAAACAAAAAAACAAAATGCATTTGTAATTCATAAAGAACAGTACAGCCAGTATATTATGCTCATGTTTCATACTTAAAACTATTGGCCAATTCAGTATAAATGAAACATACATACATTCACAAATTTGACTCATCTGAAATTACAATATACAACATACTGTCATCATTTACTTTTTGGTTTTAAGACTCTAAATGCAAGTGGAAAACATACAAATCAAGTAGCATTTTTCCTTAAATAAGCCCCAACCTCTTTTCCACTCTGTGTCCAACAACATTAACTCCAATAAAAAGGCAGGATAGAGCCTTACCTAGACTTCATGCCAGGCTTTATCTCCACAGTTTTGTCAGAGCTGGCCACAACCCGCACAAACACCTCACCAGCCTCTGGGTGGTTCTGCCTTTTCAAGTACTTGTTTACTCGGTCCTCAATATACGTCCCCAACTTTGTAGATTGCAACCCTGTACAAGAAAAATCAAAATGAATTCAAGTTGAAACAAATTTTTAAAAAATGTTTCTTTTTTCTGCAGATATACAGCAACTCACTTTTGGCTGAAAACTTGTTCTCCTTTCTTGCTTTGCCAGACTTCTTCAAACAGTTATCACAGATAAAGCTACAAGATAAAAGATTAAAAAAAAAAATTAAACTTTTGTTGTGTGCTGACATGATGTAACTCCAGCTTGTATACATTTCTGGATGGATGGATGGATGGATGGATGGCAATGGCAAATCTTACCCTGATGGCCAGATGACGTCATAGTGCAGCACACAGATCTGATGCATCTTTCGTCCGCAGTCTTTACATTCAACAAACCTGCAAAAGCAAGCATTTGGGTTTTTTGTGCTTGGAAAAATTAACTAAGTTTACTGGATCACATAAATGAGAGTCAAACTGAATTTAGTGTCTACGTAGTACTCACGGTTCAGGGTCCAACATGTCATTTTTCTTCTTTTCAAACTGCTCTTTTGATATCATACTGTACAAAAAGAAAGATTAAAGATGACAGAGTTCATGTTTGCTCCTGGGATTAAAAAAACTCTTTCCAAAGACGACAAAGAGGGCATCCTAAAAATCTCTAAAGAGGATCATCTGGCGGGGCTCAGTCACCAGGATCGTGTAACTTACGTCTGTGGCTGTGCAGGGTCGTCCCCCAGGGTCACGCTGTCACCCTGGATCTCATTGAAGCACTTTTCACAGAAGTGATACCTGTCGGCAACAAGGCCATATTTGGGTGAACTGCAGCCAGCACAGACAGTAGCAGCACAGGCAAACCGGCGTACAGGCAGCAGAATGCAGAGTAAATGGAGGCAACAAGGACATGGGCAGTGGACAGACAAAAGGACATGTACACATACACACACACAAACACACAGGCAGAGGCACAGGTTAGTCACAGTTGAAATGGTCATGATCCAGCCAGTCTCATTCAAACTGGAACAGAGATAGAGGAAAAAAAATGTTAAAATCATAAGTTTATGATGGTTAAATTAAAATGTCAACATTAGATGAATCTTACACTACTGTATGTCTAAACTATTCTATATTACTGCATGCCAATGAAGAGACAGTGAGTGAAATGCAAATGAAAAGGAAATATTGTAGGAAAAAGTTGCTGCCTCTAATCATAGGTCAACTTTTGATAACTGGTGTAAAACATCTCATACCTCGGCGCACCTGCAAGGTGTATTTAATGCAATATATGAGTGGTGTTGCATTGGAATGATATTACAGTGTAGTGGCAATATCTGAACAGCAGGGGGAGCTTTGGTGCTGGTTCTTGGTCATGACAGACATTTGAGGACAACAGAAGACTCAATCATACACATTCTGTTCAGACACCACACAGAACTTTGAGTGGTGTCTCTGAGGCTTTTTAAAGATGAGATAACGGGGAAAATTCCCTTACAGGCTTGTTGACCGGCACTGTAGGATATGAAGTGTTGTTTTGTCATGCTTTATCCTCAAGGGTTAAGCATGGCTTATTTTTATTAGTTGAATTAACACCACACTAGCCAACCCCGTCATGGCTGCGTTTCCACCAGGTGATCCAGTTTGCTTGAGTATGGTCTGGTACTAGTCGGTATGATAACACCCAAAATACTTTGCATTACCACAGACACCCATATCCTCACTTGGTGGGTGGACTGTACAGGGTATGAATTGGTGACAGAAATCAGTGGGGAGTTAGCTGTGCTGGAAAGTGTTGTCTTTTTAATAACTACATTCATTGTGGTCGTGGTACAGATCCTCAGCTGATAAGGAACATTAATGGAAATGTTTGGAGCTGTAACAGTACATTAATAAAGGCACAAGATAAAGCTAGGCTTTTAAAGTAGACACCACAAGCATTTCATTAGTGATAAATAGAATCTAAACTCAACTCTATACTCCATCCCGTTACTTTTAAGGATAATTAAGACCTTAAATTTCAACAAATCAACCATACATTAAAATAATATATAAGATGACAGGCATCTAATGACAATGGCTTATGTTTTATGGCTGTAACATAGTCCTGTCATGTCTTATAAACGAGGCTTTATAGGGGAAAGAACAAAAAATGCTCCACTGGTATTTACCACAAACTAAATAAAAAAGGCTTTGTTATTAGCATGATTTCTATTTGTTTAAGTACTGAAGTTATTTCTGAAAATGCTTCATAATGCGAACATATCAGATGCTATAACAGATAATATGACATAACATAAAAGTTAAGAGCTGTACTGTGTATAGAAGATGTAACAGGTGATTAAAATCAATCTAGATAAAGTGAGAAAGCCGGGACACATTGATCTTGTTTTAAAATACACCCCAAATTTTACCACACAGGTTCAACAACAAAGATCGATCTTTTCACAGATTACCTTGAGTTGAAGTAAATGAATCTCTGAAACACAGAAACAACTGATCTAAAGCTTCATATTAACAAAACTGACATTCATTCAGTTTCACATCCATCACTGAAGAACCAGGCTGATGTGTGCCTTCAGGCTCTGCTTTGTGTATTTAAAATAAGGTTGACATAATGTCAGGACACCCAATGTGTGGCCACACATTAAAGGTCACATATTATGCAAAATACACTTTTTACGGCTTTTCGAACAAAAATATGTGCCCCTGGCCTGTCCACAATCCCCCCAAGAGTCAGAGCCCCTCCCCCTCAGAAAATGTGTGCTGAAACAAGCCGTTGTCAGATTTTCCCCTCATGATGTCATGTAGGGAGTTAGCACCACCCCATGCTTGGTTGGCCCGCACTGCTTGGAAGTTTCCGCCCTCTTCTCCTGATCCTCCTCTCAGCTGCCAGCCGAGAGGAGGATCAGGAGATCCAGATCCAGTTAGCCACATCCCTTTCTTGAGAGGGGCCTAGTCAGACTGCTCATTTACATTTAAACCCACAGACACAGAAACAGCTCGTTCTGAGCAGGGCTGAAACAATAGGGTTTTTAGATGTGCAAAAATCCAATACTGGAGTGGGCTTTCAGCAACAAACCTCACAGGCATGTTTTGGGGACCTCTGAGACCAATATAAACTTGTCTTAAAAGGGTAAAAATATGTGACCTTTAATGTCCACTGCCCAAGAAATGGTATGAATCTCTGTTGAGTCCAAATATCCCCAAGTTAAAGGGATATTAATCTGTTTTTCTCATGTTTTCACCCACTCCTCATAAAGAAGTATGCTATACTTTATATTAGGGGTGACCTGGAATAGTCGGCGATTCGCTTCGGAGGAGTCTGATTCGACAATGAGCCTCATAGTCGAGTCAGAGTCCACCCACTGTCCTGCGGTGCTGGGGTTGTTTATCACCTCAGACGGCAAGTACATGGCTAATTATGTATGCACAATGACGTCAAAGCAAGTCTATCTCTCTGTGCAAGCTCATAGTCCCTTGGGACTATGCAGGGGATGTGGGAAAGTTTGACCAGAGCTTTCTCGTAAAGCAGAATTTTAATCTAAGTGAGGTTTTCCTGGTTAACCAAAGGCTTAATATCATCAGCGGTATGGAGAGATTTTGTGCCATTGTTGCGAGTAATGAAGAGGCTGAAACGAAGGGAACTATGGATGAGCTGCTGAAACATAGATGCCGCAGCAGAGAGAGGCATATGCCAGCTAATTAGCAGAAGTAGTCTTGGATAAGCCGTTAATGAGAGGGGGACTGGACTGAACTCGCTGTGGTGCTTTTGTCTTTTCGGGACTAGTCCAAATAAACCAGGATGGTTGGCTTTCCAGTTTCAGCAGAGGTTACAGTGATATCGTCATGAGGACTGATATTAGCAAGTGACGGTAAGACTTAATTTTCATTTGAAATGTAGAGCTTTAACGCAGTGTCCAGTTAAGAGAGCACCTTTGTTATGTGTCTGGATGCTTCGCTGTTGTCGGTGGAGGATGGTATTTGGCTGTTGTAAGCTGCGGCCAAAGTGCTAACAGGCTAATGGTGCTGATGTGAAGCTAACTGTTGTTCATGAGTTTAACGTGGGCGTATATTGTGTATCTGTGCAAGGAAACATGCGCAGCTTTCATTTTGATACTTTAAACCACTTACACAAAAATCAGAGAGAGATTAATGCATTTTGCTGCTGTTAATGCAACAAAATAATGTTAAAGCAAATGTCCGGTAGTTGTTCTAAATGGCCGGAATTCTTGAGCACTGCCAGTCTGGGGACAAAGAAGTCTAGCAGAAACGCTGCTCGACTATTAGTCAACTAAAGGCAAAATCTGACGAATCAGATTCGACTATGAAAAACCTTAGTCATTGACACCCCTTTTGGGATGGATAGATCAGGCTGGCATCCCTATGGAGGGATGCCAAAAAAGTAGGTCAGTACATGCCAAATATTTGGGACCCTTATCAAATTTTGATTATGGAAATGCAAAAAAGTGCATACCGTGCAATACAAAGCTGAACTGGACCACTAAGTGGAAACAGCCCACATGTGCACTAAATACTTATGTGATTATGGATCAGTGCAGTTCTGCAGTACTCCACTTAAATGCTAGTCAGTAGTGTGATTTCTATGATTATTATATCACCATTTCAGGTCCTGCCACATTCTCTGCTTGTTTGTATACAGAAAACCACTGGACCTAAAACTGAGCAGATTATTTTGGAAATAGAGCTAGTAAATATTGAAAATGAGTTGATTATACTGCAATTACCGCAGATGGAGATGGAATGCATGGCCTTTGAATCAATGCATTGACTGAGCTTTTTCACCATAAATGTTACCTGTTCTGGTAGCTGTAGTAGGTGCTGTCCCTAGAGATGGTACATAACTGTTTTCCATAACAACACAGCGTCTGGGGTGAAAACTCGTACTGTGAAAACATCAGAGAAATCGTCACTATTTATGCAATTGTAATAGACAGGTTGCACTTGAGTGAAAAGCAACATAAAGGTAAAGATAAATGTAAACTGAAGAAATAAATGTAACAAACAGAGAAGTATTTGAGTCAAATTCACATCCTGTAAAGTCTCACCTTCCGACCACAGCAGTAGCCCAGACTCTGCATAACAGGGTCAATTTCTGCTTCAAACACTTCTGCAAGTTTGGTGCAGTACTTGTAGACACGAGATGTTTTACGGTTGTAAAGCCAAGCATTGTTGAACATGAGCCACACATCGTCCACATACTGCCACGGCTCCTGGTACTGCCCTGTATCGAGCTTACGCTTGATGGTCGATAAGTCAATGGGATTCTTCACAATGTCAAAGTAGTCCTGTAAAGTGAACAAATGTGGTTTTACAGTTATCAGGGGCTCTTTTAATACCTAACATAAGGTGTTTAACAGGTACAAAAGTAGATACTCACAGGGATGCCCAGTAGCATTGGGTCTACAGGTTGTCTGAAGGGCAGAGACTCTGGGCCTTGTCTGTAGAGAGCCTCGAGTGTCGGCATTAGTGCTTGTCTCAGCTCCTCTGGCTTGAAAACTTTACAAAAAATAATCATGTTAATATAAACACTCAAAAGATGTCAACATGTGTCCACAAATACATGTTTCAAATACAAAGTACAGTGTACAAACAGTCCTATGGTATATTTTTGAGTTGTAATTCATATAATTCTCATATCATAAAATTACACCATCATGTTTTGATGCACAGTTAGTATATGCACATGAGATGCTATCTTACTTTTTTTTCGGTTTTGAGAGGCAGAAGAGGCTGATGTGCCATTTGCTCCACCCTCCTCCTCTTCTTTGGGTTCTGTCTTCATCTCCGGCTTCTTCTCCTCAGTTTCCATTGGTTCCTGCTTTGGCTCTGCTGCATCTGGCTCCTCCTTCTTCACCAGAGGGGGTTTGGTTTCATCATCCTGCTGTATGAACACAACCATGATTAACCAGCTGTTCTACAATGCTGAGTAAGGAAAAAATTATTTAATTCATTCAGAAGGAGCCATAGCAGACTGAGAAGTCCTGAACAACTTATGATTGGACCATGACATGTAATCATAACTGGCTGGTTAAGGTCAGCATTCAGAGTTATCAGTTACTCAGGTTGCTTTCAAACCAGGCACAACACTGCGGTGCAATTGCTCCCCCTCCCCTCTTTCTTGCTGGCTTGCTTTCACACTAGCAACATTGACCCGTGCCCCAGCCCACCATGTTTTCAGTCTAATACAGCAGGTGGCGTATGCACATATCTGGTTTGCAAACCCACCAAGAAGTAGAAAGAAAAAGATGCTACCATGGCACTTGGGTTATGACCTGCGCAAAGATTATTTATGTTTTAAGCTGGCAAAAGAGTTCATTCTGCCTCTATGGATACAGACACCAGCAATGTCCCTCTTTGTCTTTGCACATCTACGTACTTTTAGAGGATGTAATGGGTTTGCGTTATGTGGGTACAACACTTTTTGAGGTGACCGGAGGAGTTTATTGCCTTTGCAACTCATCTCGCTGAGTCCAACTTGTCGTCTGTAAGGTGAGTCCTAACAGATTATTTGTTGATTTGATTCTAACGATTTGCAAGGCAGATATATTGCGAGAAAAATGTGGGCAAACTTTTAGGATAAAGTCGTAACTCTGTTCTGTAGCGGGGCACGCCTGCATTCACATATCATTTGAACTGTGCCAGAGTCCTAATATTATAGTGCGCCTGAGACCACCAAACCTAGCAGGCCCCGGCCTGGTACCCAAGTGTAGTTCATTTGCATTCACTCTGACCAAAACGAACTTGACTTTGGGCTCAAGTGTGCGTCGATCTGGGACAGAGCCCCAGTGTGAAAGCTCTCTTAGTAACAGGTTACTCTAATTCCACTTCTATTGCAGTATCTAGAAGTGTATCCAATTCTTTTACAGTGGAGTTGTTACAACTATAAAAATGTAACAGCAATCTTAATGTAAAACTATTGAAATAAAATCTCATAAAAGGCACGAGCTCTAAGATAGTCTTCCCTCCTTAAGGTAAAGGACAAAAATGTAGCAGCGAGTTAAAAATTGTGTCCATCACAAAGAAAAGCAACTAAAATCCCAAAAAGCACCCAGTTAAAATGCATGTACGGCAAGTGTCAGTGACCAAGGTGCAGCTTATGTTCATTCAACTGATCAAGGAGGATCCACTCCATCCAAACAGGCAAGGCTATCATTGACATACCTCCATTTTTAAATCCGTTTCTCTCTTTCCAGAACTGCTGTCCTCTTCTTCATCTTTTACTTCAGGTTTGGCATCAGTGCTGCTCGTATCTGGCAGGGCCTGCTGGGTGCTCAGCTCAGCCACAGAGCCTGGGGTTGGCACTCTGTTATCTATACTTGCTGCAGCCTGAGACAACTGAAAAGAGAGGAAGGAGACACATTCGGATTACAGTGCTGATAAATTATAAAAAAAAATTTAGGCACAACAAGGACTGAGTTTAGCATTCCTCATGCTTGGTTATTTGGATTATATTCTTTTAAAGGAGCTGGCAAAGCTGTTAGTGAGATGAGCGCAACAGGGTATTTCAAAGGAACTAGTATCTCACCGGTGTGCTGGGATGCTGCGCCTGCACTGAGGTGGGCTGCTGCGCCTGGCTTGAGGGGTCTGGTTGGGGTTGCACAGGTGTGAGTGGCTGGGAGGGATCAGGGGTTGTGCCCATAGCCGAGGGAGGGCCAGGGAGGCTATTGGGTATGTGGGTTGGGGTGGATGAGGGCCCCCCTGTAGAGGCAGGGGTGGAGGGCTGTGGTGGCACCTGGGCCTGTGCTGAAGCATGGTGCTGCTGCAGCTGCTGCTGCTGCTGCTGCTGAGGCTGCAAGCTGGCAGAGGCATTGGGTGGAGGGGTGGGGCCCAGGGAGGGCTGGGCTGAAGGGCCACAAGGCAACTGGGAGTTAAGGGATCCCAGTGCATTCAGTGGGAGGTTAGAGTTCTGCTGCTGCTGGAAAAAAGAGGAATGCACCGTTAGCATACCAATACCAAGTAGGGCTGGAGATAGTGAAGGGATAATGACCAAAATCACGCCAGTCTTCCAAAAAACATGGTTGTTCCTGCTGATTCTACACATCTATTACCATCACTTCTGACATTATAGCCATATCCAAGAAAATGTAGGATGGATTTATGGCAAGGACAGCCATACATTTCTTTCATTAATGATTTTTGCCACCTGTTTTCTTGCTTTCAGTCCCTCCCTTTTCTGTCTTTCTGCATCTTCCTCTTCCCTTTTTCTGCATTTCCCCTTCTCTGTTCCTTCAACTCTCAATTTCTTCACTTCCCTCTCTCTGTTTTCCTGCTATCCCATTACAACTCCAACAAAGATGCAGCAAAAGTATCTGGCTCTGCTTGAGGTTTTTGCCTAGGAAAGGGAAATTTCCCTATATCTGTTGAATATTGCTTAGTGCTACGCTGATGGTGGACTAATGTTGAGTC
Source organism: Cheilinus undulatus (assembly GCF_018320785.1). Taxonomy (NCBI): domain Eukaryota; kingdom Metazoa; phylum Chordata; class Actinopteri; order Labriformes; family Labridae; genus Cheilinus; species Cheilinus undulatus. The sequence continues at coordinate 32,127,585 of NC_054885.1, read as the reverse complement.
AATCTTTATGAATCATTGAACCTTGTGCAGTCTAAACCTGTCCTCTTTGTAAAATGTTTTGAGATAGCTTTTAAATGAACTGGCGATGTACAAATAAGGATTAACTGATTGAATATTGAGCAATCTTTCAATCTTAATGATCAAAAATTGCGTGAAAATTATTGAGGATGATCCGTTTTTTATTCAGAAATGTCATGTACTTTGAAATGCTAAAATCTCCATTATACTAATGAATGGTTATGAAAAAGTGGAAAAACTTTATTATTTTCAGCTGTTTTTAACAGCACTGTCTAAACCAGTAGTTTCTAACCTTTTTTTGAAGCTTATATCAATACTGCTTAAATGCAATAAATATTGTCCAGCCCTAATATGAAGTATGAACCAACTATATCAAACAGAGTGACATACATTCATTCAGACACAAGGATGCAGTCAGCGCTAGGATCATACAAAATCTTAGTACATATTGGTCTGGGACATGTATTCTCACCTGTGTGGCAGCAGCTTGTGTTATGGGCTGGCCCATGCCTACATTCACATTCATTGCTCCACCTGTAGCTGTAGCAAACTGGCCCTGTGGCAAGAACTGTCCCTGGTTGGCTGGCTGAGTAACCATGTTGTTAGCATGACTACCCATCATTCCTTGAGCCTGAGGCATCCTTGAAGGTGACATACCCATCTGTAAAGGAAAAGATCAATGAAAAAAAAAATCATTTTAGCTGCAGTTCTCTAGTGTTTAATGTCTGACAAGTAAAATAAAGCAAATTAAAAGAAGCAAACGAATGCATAACACATTCAACATAACAGCTTGCTGAAGAGGCTGCATTGTAAATTAAAAACACTAATATACACCAAAACCTTGAATCTGTTTCATTACAGATTACTCATAGATAGATCACTCTGGTCTAAACCACAGGCCACACTTTATATGTTATGCTCTAATGCCAAATGGTAAAGGACTAAAGAGTTAAACAGCCAAAGGCTAAGAGGCGCTGCAAGGTAGGTGTGATAACTTCAGAACTGTCCACGAGAAACAGTGACAACTAGCAAGAAATGAATAGTCTGTGACCAAAAACAGTGAAATAACTGCATGGCTGTTCAAAGAGAGAGAAGACACAATCTACAGAGACACAGGAGAAAGATCTTACCGTTGGGACGGAGCTCATGTTCATCTGCTGTGGATGGTTCATAGGGGAGGGAGCACGTGCTCCCATGGGTGCCTGAGACATCTGCGTATTCTGCATTGCCATTGGGTTAAACTGATTGATTCCTGTGGGAAGACATAAACACAAACACAATTATTAACCTGTTTAAAATACCTGGGAGTCGTAATTTAATATTCCATGTCCTTGTGGGCTTGCTGAGGCCTTGAACCAGCTTTACAGCTCTGAATTCAAGTGGTAGAGGTGTGCACAGGAAACTAAAACTCCCATCTTATATATAACCTAAGATCATTTATGCTTATGATTTCAATTATAAAGCAAAATAAAAAATAAAGTTAGCAAAAGGAGCAAATATCAAGTGATATTCTCTTGAAAAACACTGCTAAAAAGGAGAAGACCTTAATACTTTGGCTCTTGTTTGAGAAAAACTTTCATAAATAAAATAAAACTTTAATTATTACCATCACCATCATATTTATTATTATTATAATTGTTAGAAAATACCTTGGGGAACCTGCATACGGTTCATCATCTGATTTGGCATGTTGGGCATAGGCACAGGTCCATCTGAATAGCAGAATAAGAATAAAAAAGCCATTATTAAAAACCTTTATCATCCTTTTCTCATTGACTTTTTTGCCAGTATTGAATAAGAGTATGATGACTAACTTGGAGGTCGGACGGCCTGTCCTGGGCCCATGGCGTTGGGCTGAGCCATACCAGGTTGCTGAGGCCCAGCAGTGCCCACCATGCCAGGTTGTTTCTGGAGCCGTGAGCGCCTCTTTTCTTCCAGTTCTTTCTGGATTTTATAGATTTTCTCTGCCAGGAAGTGGTAATACTCATCCTATAAAGAGAATAACAAGACACAATGAAAGACAAGATTTTAAAAAACATGCTTATCTATCATTGTACACATAAGGAACAGGGGGCTTTCTTTTTTCTTTTAGGAGGTTATTTTTGTTTCTTCATTTCTTTATTCCTTTTTATTCAATCACTTGAGTATTTTTTCTGAAAATGTACGGTTAAGCTTACTAAAAACAAACAAAACAAACAATTCTTACAAAAAAAAAAGATTTACATAAACAAAAAAAGGACATTTATATCTTGGTTTCTGGTTTTTATCATAACCAAAGACCAAGATTTAAGATTGTCACTCTGAGTTCACACTATGTTATTATGTTATAATTAAGACAGAAGATTTACATATAACTCACCCTGCTGTTGGCTGATTCGTACATGTCACCCTCTACCTTGCGCGCATATGCCACCAGGTTCTCCATTCGCCTGTCTTTCAGTGCTGCAGGGTCTGGGGTTGGGAATATGGCTTGTACACTGAGGAAAGACCACAGCAAAATAATTTGCTAATAATTTTATACTATAGAAAAACAAGTGTAAAGGTTGTTTGCATTCACATGACACCATGTTAGGTAGTGGGGAGAGCCATTATAAATGAATGGGAATAGAGAAAGGTACTTGACTGTTATAAACGGACCTCTATGCTGCAATTATCATCAGAATATTACTAATATTATCATAGGCAAGAAAATTGATCTGGATCTCTTAAAAGAGACGATTTCCCGTCACAAATAGAGTGGCTGAACATACATCAACTAAAGAAACGTGGGCAAGATGAGAGTTTAATGAGTAAAACCTGGCAAAATTTTACAGATTTAAACCAGATCACTTTATGGAAACAGACTATACACTAGCGTTGTGTGATACTGCATGTGCAGGCTTTAGACAGAGGCCTTTTTTTTCCCAAGGCTTTACACCATCTCTCCGATACCCACATAGTAGCTTCACATGGTTTGCAGCTCAAAAAACTCCTCATGTTTCTCACACTGGCATCTTGAAAAACCTTGATTTTAACCTCTGTCTGAAATGCTTAATTTTCGCTGCTGTCTCTTCAACAGCATTTCTCTACGAAGAATTCACTTCTTGCTCCCTAAACTGACTTTACCATTGCAGCTTGACGTTTCTGCAAATAACCTATGGCACTCATTATTTACAATGTTGTACTCACAGTTTGTGCACCAAGTGGGTGCGCAGGTCCTGAGTGACATGTTCATGCCAGGCCTTTCTAACTCCCGTGGCAGAGAGTGGGGTGGCAGCAGGCAGGTTTCCCATGCCTCCTGCTACAGACCCATCAGGCATCAGCTGACTGTATCATACAGAGATAAAGAAACTATAATCAACTTCAAAATAACTATTTGTAATTCCTTCATTTACACTGAAAACATGTCCAAATATTCTCTGCTTGAGCAAAGCTTTAAATAGCAGGCTCCTTAGCAGCAAAGGAATACATTTCACAGCATTTTAAGGAGGAGAATGCTCACTTGTTAAGTGTGGATGGTAGAGAGGAGTCAGAGTGCATGCCAGACTGGTCTGAAGAGGGGACACCCATGCCTCCTGCCATCTGGTTCATCTGATTAGTGCCTGTTAAAACCCACATTATCATTTTCAAGGGCTTCTAAGAAAATAGCTTTGCAAAAGATTGGGGGCATTTTTTAACACTTATAAAACATCCCCTTAAGTCACAGTGAAGTTTCATCAAGTCCTTACCTAGTGGGTTCATATTTCGTAGCTGCTGGTGCTGGGGGCCCTGGGGGTTTTGCTGCACAGGACCCTGCCCTTGGACCTGAGCAGGGGACTGGTTCCCATACGGTAGGCCAAGGGCAGCATAAGCCCTCTGCATGGAGCTGGGGTCAATGTTGGTGGCAGCACTGTTGATGGCTGTGGCACTGGGCTGGCCTGGGCCCACTGTACTGATGGCATTTGGTATGCCAGCCCCAGGGGAACTCAGCATGGCTAGACAGAGAAGGAGAAAAGACATAATCAGTTTGGCATATCAAGCCTTTAACTGGTACCTGTTGATAATCAAGAAGTACAGTAAAACCCAGAGTACAAGTCCAGGTGGCCTAAGAGTAAACACTGCATGATCTGTGTCACCAAGTGAGGTTTGCACTCCTAATAGCTACTGATGCATTATTCAGCATCACATCATCTGCAAAGAAGCTGTTTATCTTTACTATTTTTATCTAATAATATGGCTTATAGGCTGACATAGCCTTTTAGCCATACTGGTAGAGATTTGGGGGACATGTTGCATGCATATGATGATTAACATCACAAAAAGGTCAACATGACTACTGGCAGACCATTTCTATTTTAAAGTTTCAAGGTTTCACTAGTTTTTTAAACACAAAGATCACAAAAGATCAGCTAATGGTAGAACTGTGTGTTCATGTGTAACGAAAAATTCCAGACTCTATGCAAAAAAAAGAACATCTTCTTGAGGGAGCCTTTATCTAAAATCCCTGCACTACTCCCTGCTGTGTTGATTGCTGACAGAGAGCATGCTGCCTCTGTGGGGGATTTAAATCCGTCACATGCCCTTTAACCAATCAGGGAGCGTTCAGTCCCTAGACCCTGCCCCCACTAATAGCAGAGACATGGAGCTCCTCCCCTGGGTGTCACATTACAGGCCCAGCCTTTCTGGAGGAATCCTCTCACTGTGGGAGCACTTGCAGTCAGCGAGCCAGCACAGAGCTGTGGCTGGGAGACACAACCTGCAGGTGGCACCACTTCATATAACACGCACTGAATCAAGGCTGCTGCTGAGTGGCAGCTGCCTTGTTCAACACTTTACAAGGTATGAAATATTTCCCCTAAAGCTATCAAAAGCATACAGATAATTAAATACCCATTACATTTTTATTAAAGGTCTGTCTTTATCCATAAGCATTTTAAAGGACTGCCTGAAGAGATCCATAGTTACTCACGTTGCTGGTTTCTCTTGTCACTAGCATTCTTTAAAGGAAGGCAGACCGGACAGTCGTGCCGTGTACAGTTCTTCCAGTGGGAGATGATCTGTCTGGACGATGCACAGTGAGCCACTAAGGAAAAACCAAAATAGAAAAGTGAGGATTCATCAAGGAGTACTCAAAAAACAATGTGAGATTTAAATGCACAGATTTTATTTTGAAAAAGGGGGGGAAAAATTATGGTTGTAGTAAAAACAAAAGCCTCAACTGCTACAGTTCAACGTGCAAATAGCCATGTAAAGAGCAATTATGCATGTTGTAAAACAATAAAGGCATCCTGGCATTTACTTTAAGCATATAAACAGAATGAATATCACAGATCAAAGTTCATCAGCCTCAGGTGACCTTACTACTAACAGCTGTTGGAGGGAAGCTGCTTGGCGCCAGGTATGACGAGAGGAAGGATCATAATAGGCATAACGTCCATTTTAAAACAGAATTCAGTCATGACACAGGGGCATTTTTGGCAAGAGCGGCTAAAGCAATAAACACTGGAGCCAGGCTACACCTTGTAAAAACAAAACCACATTACTGATCACACTAGCATATCACTGCTCCTAGTAAAAGTATCTATTGTAGTAAAGATTTTCATCAATTTATAATTAATGTTAAATCATACTAAATCATGAGGCATTTTTGCGTATGGGTCAAAGAAATTGACAATAGGCCACAAGCACCATTTCAACCATGTCGTGGTATGTAAAGCTGATGGCACTTTACCCACAGTACAGGCTTTAGTTATGGTTCCTTATAGGTTAGATGGTAACTAAGTTACTTTGTTATTTTCAATATTGTCTTTAAGAGCAATACAATCTATATTATTTTAATGTATTACAACATCAAAAATGAACACATCTAAAAAAACTAATTAGCAGAAATTAACATCTTCAGTCCTGTTTTTTTTATCAAACCATCCTGCAAACAGAAGAGAGCAAGAATGCCGTTTTACCTACACAAATACTACATTTACAAGATATTAGTACCAAAATGATGCAAATGCATTTGTAAAATTTAAACAACTAGTTTGCCTGCATTTTTGCTGGTTATATCAAAACATTACTCCTGTACTGGATACTCTGTATTCTGAAACTTCTGTATTTTTTACCATGCTGTTGAAAATATTGAAGGATTTACTAATGACACTTTATCTAATATCAAAAGTTTGGTGTTGAGAAGAGATTCACGATGGAAATTGTTGATTTTTATTGATATTAATACCCTTATCGATACTACTGTTGATGCTTTCCTCTTGTATGGTGGAAAAACAAAATGATGACAAATGTTTACAACAGAAGTGGTCTAAACTGAGTTGTGCTTGAGCTACAAAGTTATGATTCAGTTTGTTACATCCATTCTATATCTCTGAAATAAAAAAAACATTCCTCTTATTCACAACTGGATTTGTTGAAGTTTCTCATCAAAAACAGAATTTTCCTTTCTTTTGATGTGGTATTTTGACACATCATGACATATAGGACACAGTCTTCTAATTAACTGAAGTTACCTGGACGCATCATAGATAACCGTCTTTCAGCTTGTTAAGTTCAATAATCAACTTCAATTCTGCAGAACCTGAGACTCGATAGCAGTATAGAGAAGCTAAGATGTTACTGATTTTCAGGGATTTGAAAAATACAGAACCAGGTCTTTACGGACCCGGGTTTTGTTCCCCATCCCTAGTGGAGATGTATCAATATCAACATTTCAAATCACAGTAATGATGACCTAAAACATCACCGCTATCAGTAATTACATAGTTTGCTGAAAAGCTAAAAAATTACACATTCATCATTTCATTAAATTTTTCATAAAAAAAAACCTACTGCATTTCAAATAGGCAGTAAGGGAACTTTGCACGTTGTGATTGTAAAAACATTAAAAGCAAAAATAAAAACCTTATTAAATGTGCATTAAGAAAGGTATTTTTTTAATAAGGTTGACAGAATTTTTGATACTCTGATCCTTTTCTATATCATATGCCTTTAATGTCAAATAATCAATAGATTTAAATTTCATAGGACAGAAAAATGCCAAAATTACCAAGGAAAACCAGATGTACAAGACACATTTTCAATCAAAAGCTCCTACTCTGCATTTTAATTCATAAACCATATAAATTAGCTGATTAATGTCTATTCTTTTCATTTCAATGCAGATTTTAACACTGGATTATTATTTGTAACTAACACAAGCTACTCTGAAGTATAGGAGTGATTTTCAAGAACTTTTTGAACAGTGGGGGAGCAGAAAAACCAGCGTGCATAATTTACCTACAGTCTGAGTGTTTTTTTTCCATCAAGCCAACAGTCTAAGGTTGACATTTAATGCATTTTGGTTTAATTTTATAAAAAATCCACATTATCTGCTTGCAGAATACAAAAACTCAATTGCAGGAAACAACATCAGCCAGCCTGAATTAAGCTTAGACAGCTCAGGTCAGACTGCTGCAATGGTTATTGTGTGACTTTCTAAAATGGTCTTACTGCATTGAAAATTGTTGGTCTGAACAGGGCTTAAGAGTGAGTGTTGGACACAGGAATCAGGAGTAAGCTTGCTTTTTAATCAAGTTCTCCTAACGTTCACTCACCTTGGCAGGACTTGCCAGCCTGGCAGTGGGTCATGTGATTGAGGACGTTCTTCATGGTGCGGCAGTGGGGCAGAGTGCAGGCCCTCACCTCCCCGTTGGCCTGCTCCCGCCTCTGGCACTTATGTGCGTGGAGCAACAGGACCAGCTGCTGCTGAATGAGTTTACGCTTCTCGGGGTCAGCGGTTGGGCCCGCTGACACGCCCCCAGCACCGGGGACCATGCCAACTGAGGGTACCTGCTGCTGCATCTGGGACTGTAAAAAGAGTTTGAACAAACAGTTAGAGACAGGTCACAAATCCTGGCTTCTCTCATTTTAAATGTTCAGAGTTAAAGTTGCTTCCACATTGCTGCTCTTGTGGATGCAACTTTAACTCTGAACATTTAAAATGAGAGTTAAAGTAGCATCCACATTGCTGCTCTTGTGACTTGTGGGGCTCTGGGTAACGTTTGCTAGAAAGCGTGTGAGTGCTGAGGGCTTTCCAGTGTTTATTCAGTCCACAGGGCACAACAAACCCAAAGATGCATTGCAGACTTTCAGAGTATGTTTGCAGGGTAATTCATTAGATTTCACTTGGTTAATAAGAACAAAATGGAAAATGGTTTTGGACCCTTAATATTTGTTAATAGCCACAAAATCAAAAAGGAACAAAAATGTAATGACTAAACAGTTTCTTAAATGCTACTTGAATGTTGTGGTCAGTGCAACATACTTAAGGAGTTGTAAGAAATACAGTGCTTTCAGAAAATATTTAGACCCCTTCACTTTTGTCAATTTTATTATGTTGATCTCCAGAGATCCAGTGTGAAGATGGGACACAGTTCTAGAAGAACAACCATCACTGCAGAGCGGATCGAAGTCACTCCTCAGTGCAAAACACATGAAAGCCAGACTGAAAGAAGTGATTTCAGACTGGGCTGGAGGTTGCATAACAATGACCTATAAGCACACAGCCAAGACAACACAGGAGTGCATATGGACTAGAGCCCGACCGATATGGGATTTTTGGGGCCGATGCCAAAACCTGGTGGTTTATATATATAGCGAAACTTTCTGTCTCCACACTGGTAGAATATGTCACAGGAAAGATAAACACCATGTGAATGCTTTTCTGGATTGTGCTTTTCAAATTAAAAGCCCGGTTTAGCATTTCTATAGAGAAACTCCGTTCACTTGTACAGAATGCTTTAATTTTGAATAGTTCCCTACAAACTTCCACTGTACACTGAATCAAGTCGCTTTTAGGGGTGTTTATTGAGGTAAAACTTATGAAGAAGGACAGGGCTTTGAGAGCAGGGAGATGCAGCTGACAGGCAGAAAAACTCGTGCTTTGTGTGAAAGCCGCACTGGCAGAAACCAGAGTTGACACACGAGGCACATGCAAGCAGCAAAACACGCTTCCAGTCTGAAATGGGCGTGCGAGTGCTTAGGGACAGGGAGGGGCACACGGCAGCACCCGCTGCTCACTGATGCCCATTTCAGACTGGGAGCATGTTTTGCTGCTGGCATGTGCCGCGCATGTCAGTTCCGGTTCCTGCCAATGCGGCTTTCACACGGCGTGGGTTTTCTGCGTGTCAGCCACATCTCCCTGCTCTCAAAATCCTGTCCTTCTTCATAAGGATCATTTTCCTGTCTAATATGGTCCACATCCACATGTGGTGCGGGGAAAAAATAGGCAAGATTGCAAATCTCTCAACTCTCCATGCCTGAGCCGCACCTATCAGCCCCGCGAGAAGCGGCGCACATGCAGGCAGTCTGAAAGACCTGACTTGTTAACATGCAATCAAACTGAAAATCTAGGCGTGTCGCAGTTGAGACGCATGCATCATGCTCCCAAGTCTGAAACGGGCTTGAGAAGAGCAACAACGATATGTGCTTTCATGTCAGAGTCTCCAAAACTCTCCAATAACACCAGAAAAAGTCGTTAAATTTGTTGCTGTTTGCTTTTTTGAAAGGAGTCGCTAGAGGGGTATGAAAACTTGCTAAATATAGCAACAAAGTCGCTAAGTTGGGAACACTGAGTGGGGGAGAGCTGCTGCTGCACTGATGGCTGTACTCGCTTGTGTCTGAGGGGAAGGTGCAAGGGACTCAGGCTGAGTTCAGCAGGAATATACACAGAGTGACAGAATCCCCGCGCAGCAAAAAGTTAATATATCGGCTAAACATTGACCGATGTTGATTAATCTGTGATATGCTATAATTGGCCCGATTAATCGGCCCGCCAATCAATCATTCGGGCTCTAATATGGACAACTCTGAATGTCCTAGAGTGGTCCAGCCAGAGCTCTGGCTTTAACCCTATCGAAGATCCCTGGCAAGACCTGAAAATGGCTGCCCCACCAATGTCCCCATCCAATCAGACTGAGATTGAGAAGATTTGCAAAGAAAAATGGCAGAAGAGTCACCAAGTATGTAAAGCTAGTTGCATCATTTTCAAAACGACTCAAGCCTTACATTTGCTGCCATAGGTGCTTCAACTCAGTATCGAGTAAGGGGTCTGAATATGTCTGTCAATGTGACATTTCATTTTTTTCTCTCTTTATGGTGAATTTGCAAAAAAATCTAAAATTCTGTTTTCACTTTGTTATTATGGGGTACTGATTCAGAGACTGAAAAATCTCAAGTTGTTAATGTAGTCTGGTTTTGTCAGCAAGGTTTAACTGGTCTTTCCCTAATCAGCAAAGTCCACAACGTGCAGTTTCTGTGCAGCTATGCAGCTTTTTCTTGTATGATCTAAGGGGAGCTTGCACTGCTAAATACTTGATCCCTTGACGTCTTTGTTTGACGAATCTTTTCAATCACACAAGCACGCCACAAGGTTAATTAGCTCAAAACCACCTATATGACATACCACCTAAATTCAGGATTATGACCTAAAGAAGGAGAAAAGCGGTTAAAATTGGCACTGCCAGCCTGGTCTGCATCCCTGTATCCCAGCATTTTTAAAGCTCTAAAGTGGCTGCTTGCAATTCTTTGTTGGTAATGGGGCAAATTTTTAACAGAAGCAGCCCATTTTAAGCTGGACAATAGGTATTATAAATGCTTCCTAGGCACCAATTAAAAAAATCAATTGATTAACAGCAAAGACTTGGTATACAGGAAAACAAAAGAAAGAAATTAAAATGAAAACAAAAGGAGTCAAGACAGGGATGTCGTGTAAAAAAAAAATATTCCTGAAATAAGAATGAGCCCACTCAGAATAGCAAGCAACAGATTATCCAGACTATCTACAAAAAGCATTATTAGAAATCAAGGGGGTAACATTTCATGACTTGTTTAAAACATTTCCTGTTCCTTGAGTAAATTTTCATTTTACTGAGCTCTGTTTACTTTGCTCCTTGACAAAAATCTAACTCGGTCCTCAGTAGTAGAGTAGAGTAAATACACAACAATATCAGAGGGTAGCTTTGACAATATATTGCCTTGAATGCAATTTTCATCTACTGTTCTAAATAATATGCCATGAAGGCATATTATGTACTGTATGTTGTGGCTGTAGCGATTTTTAGGCAGGTACAGTATCTTATTAAAACAAGCAAAATCAACACAAATTACAGTATTTTTTTATTTTGTTGTTCCATCATCAGGTTCACATTTTTCCTACAACATCCTATAACAAGAGACAAATTACAATTCTCCTTGTGTCTGGTATCAGAGATGTGATCAGCACAAAAATTAGGAAAAAGGAGGACTGTATATTTTAGTACCTTTATTACTGCATGTGGCATCTGTTGACATAAATAATTTGAACACATTTATAAACCTGTTTCAGCATTATTTCAGCAATGTGGAGTTTCTATAGCTTTAGGCTGTATATAAGTACCTCATCTATACTCAATATGTAGTTTTGTACAACATGGCTGGAGCAAACATGTCTGATTTTGACGCAAGATTAGCTAAAAAAAACCCCACTGTGACATTAGTCAGACAGTACTTTTTTCCTATGATCCCCCCTTAACTTGTATCGCAGAGGAGCTGAGGACACCCAGGACCCACACAAACAGAAGGGGAAACATGGATGTAAAAAATTAAAATCAAATCTAAAAGTTTTCATTGTAGCTTTAGACAAAGGTTTTCTTATCAAGAGATCTTTGCATGAGCTATTCTTAAGTGTTTTATCATGATTTTAGTTAGAACGAGTGAATCTGATTTTGGCAACCTCAAAGCAGACAGGGCCTTGTGCCCCCTTAGTTGAAAACAACTAAGTGTTGGGCTTAAGTCTGAGCAGAATTCCTTATTACTGTAGGACACTCCACAATAAAAGCCAAATTACACACCCATCATTTTCCAAGAGCTGCTGGTAGTCTGCTTTGTGTTTATATGAGGCGTTTCTTTCATTTTGTTGTGTTGATTGTTAAAAAATAAGCTAAGGCCTTTAAAAATGCATTATAATGTTTCTTTATGACAACTCCTGTAAAGGCCTGAAGGTAAGGCTGGTATGCATGACTCAACCACTGCATATGGACAAATAAAATGTACCACAAATAAGGAATGATATACCCATGTTTTTAAAAATTCTGAGTGACACTCACCATATTTGGCACACCTCCAGCTCCCTTTAGGTCAGCAGAGAATTGGGGCAGGTTGTTGGAAAGGGCTGTCTTGTTCTGGAGTTGTTGAGCATTGACCCCAGCTGCCCCTATTTGCTGAACCCCAGCCTGACCGTACTGCTGGCCAAATGGAGCTCCTGACATCCCCATCTATAGCAGGCAAACAGAACACAGGGGGGAGAGAAAATATGTATGTTAAAATGCATACCAGCATGGTACAGTGATCTTTAACCAGAGTCTTTTGTAAATGAATGGATATGCAAAGAACATCTTTGACAATTCATGCACATGTGAAGCTGGAAATCAGTGTAGGCTTGAGAACACATCACTAAAGATCAAACATGTCACACAACTATATCCAAATTCTTTTCTCAAGGTTAAGGGAGTTCAGTGGAAAGCAGCAAGATATAAAAAATACTTAACAATAAAGCTAGGTTTGCTTAAAATGTGACTAAACGCAACGAGTTGTCTAATCCACACAAAGACAAAAAGAAAGATAAGAGTTTTTGATGGCCCTTTTTATGGCCCTCAGCATGTATTTGTCATCTCCTTTTAGTTGCCGTTTACTACAGCGTCTAACACCCAGTATGCTTTGCTGCACGGAGGTTCCCTACTGCTAGTGGTGCTCAGGCAGACACACCAAGCCCAGCCCAACAGAGAGTAAGAGTGAGAGAGGAAAGAGAGAGAGGCAAAGAGAGAGACCAGCTTGCCCAACAGCTGAGCGAAGCACTGTGCTGCTGCCTGCCCCTCCCCCTCCGCTGCAAAGAACCACACAGATGCCTGCCTGCTGCCTCCCTCCCATTCACAAATGAGCCCAACCTCATCCTCCTCTTTCACACAGGTTCTCTCACTTGAACTGCACTTAAAGCAGAGAAGAGAGCCAGGCTGTAAGAAAGTACTGCTGCACAGAGAGGCTCTAGATCTTCCCCTCATCTTGCCATGTAGTCCTCTGTTCCTTCCTCCTTGCCCCTCTTTCTCAGCCTGACAGCAACCCATAGACCTGCTTCTCCAAACATGATTTACAGCTTAATTATTAAAGGGCAAAGGCCAACAGAGATGGGGCATTTATCAGAGAGAAAGGGGAGACAGAAGAAAAAGAAAGCATTTGAGCAAATAACTGCAAATGAAGACTTAAAAATCAAAGAAGAAAAACACGGATTGAAAAGGCATCAAAATCAAAAAGAATCATGCAATGATGTTAATCTTTGTGGAAGAATCGCATTTACATTATGTTAAGACAAATATGCTTTTGAAAACACTTTACTATTGGGTTAGAGCAATCCAATGATGCTGTATTGCTTTATGGCAAAAAAAGGATCAACAATTTTATGAGTCGTTCCCACTTAGTGATCTGGTTCAGTTCGGTCCGGCATGGTACATGTTTTTTACCATATATCAAAATTTGAAAAGGATCCAATAAAAAAGACCTATTCCATTCCATGTTTTGGCACCCTTCCATAGGGGTGCCAAGCTTACCTATCCATCCCAAAAAGTTGGAGATACACACACAATGGGGGTTTGCATTGACGCCACTTTCATCACACTACACAACTGCTCAGCTGGGCTGCAAAACACGACTGTTTGCTCTATGAGAACTTGTGAAAACGAGAGAAAAATAGACAATAATATCTGCTCAAATGAGGGATATTTGGACCTGACTGAGATCAATACTATATCCTGGACCTTGTATATTGATATGTTGCTACAAATTGGGTTTCCTGATATTTGTGTGGACCTAATTTAACATACAAGAGGCGGAGCCTGGAAGCACAGATCACCTGGTCATTAACAGCCAAAATGTCTGGCTGCAAAATATGTCAATTACCAAATAAGTAAATAGTGAATAATTACATTATATATTGTGTTACCTATAAAATAAATTGTAAGAATCCTTTCATACAAACTCAAAGTAAATTTTTTAAAGCTATTTTTCACACCAGTGCTTGGATTGTTTGTCTATGTAACATAGCACATGGCTAATTTGGGCGCGTGAATATTCATGTGTTCAGCGTGGATGGCGTTAGATAATCTAGTAACAAAGCCTGGGGGACTTTAAAGCTACTAAAAAAAAAGGATTTTGGGATAGGCATTGTGGCAGGCAATAAAGATGCCAAAACAAAGGGAACTGTCATACAGTCGAGACAAGGACCGGACTTGGCTGAGCTGCCCCACTTCCCCATGGCTGGGTGCGTCTGCTAATCAGCAGCACTGTGGAGAAGCCATGGATGAGAGGAGGACTGTACTGAACTATCCACAGTGGATGCTCTGCCTTTCTTCAGGAATACTCCAAATAAACCACAATGGTGGGATTTTACCGTTTTAGTGGAGGTTACAGTTGAGTTCATCAGTATATGAGAACTAATAATGGACAACTGATTGTAAGACTCAATTTTCATTTGTAATCTAGAGGTTTGGTGGTGACTAGATAATGTAGTACAGGCTGTTGTAAGTTGCTAATGCAACTAATGTCCAAATAGGCTAACTCAGTGCTAACAGTGCTAATATGAAGCTAAGTGCTGTTGTTGCCTTTGCGTTTAACATTGGCGTAAATTGTGCAATCAACCATGTGTTTCAAGAACAGATCAGAATTTTCATTATGTTTGTTTAAACAAATCACACAAAGACAATGAAAAGAATGTCTTTCTGCAGTCATTGTAAAGGTCTGATCATGTGTAATATGTGTCAAGCAGGCTGTAATAACAGGGAAAAAAAATCTGGTTCACTGTCAGGCAAGGTTAGAATAGTTTTGAATTTTTAATTAGCTTTATTTGATTTATTTTTGTACTCTCTGTGTTCAATTTCAGTTAATTTTAATTAGTTTTTACTGCTGGTTTGTTAGTTTAGTTTTTGTTTTGCAAAAATGCTTTGTTTTAGTTTAATTTTATTGGTTTTAGTGGTCATTTTAGTTTATTCGGATACATGTCAGGGCTGAACATCATACGTTTTTAAAAACATATTCAAACAGGTTCTCTTCCCTTATCATTTTATTTATTCAAAGATGATGTTTGAATACAACTCCAGACATAAAACCATCACTGTGTGAAGACTTAACCAATCAATTCAGGCAATGTTATATTCCCCAGACTTGGGTGTATGTTCCAGTCAGTATGGTTATGTCAAAGACTAAAACTAAGGATATTTTGTCTCTTATTTTATTTTATTTAGTTTTGTAAGCATACTTAACATTTTCGTTAGTTTTCATTTTTGGTTTAGCTCAGTTTCTATATAGTTTCAGTTAACTAAAATGACTTTCAAATTTAATTTTTTAGATAGTTTTAGTTAACGATAATAACCTTGCTGTCAGGCTCAGTTTCTAATGTCTGGATTTTTGATTGGGACTGGAAAAAAAATAAGTGTCTCTAGTCCAGTGAAGCTGACATGAAGCTGTATCAGTGTTTTTTTTTTTATATATGTTTTATTGCAGGTGATTGGTCACATATGGCCATCTAAAGCAAATGTTCGGTAGTTGTTCAAAAATGCCAAAATCCTTCAGGACTACTGGACATTTTGGCTGGTGACCGAGACAAGTGGAAACTCTGGACAAAGCAGGGACTTTTCATGTCCTCTGAAGAAAAAAGTGAAAGTGAAGGCAATGACACTGCACCAATGGCAGGAGTAATTAAAGACAACAGAGCCAATGTCTGCAAAACCATATGGAAAAACATTGAAGGTGAAAAACACAAGGCAGCCCTTCACACCAAAGTAAACATACAATAACTGAGGGATATTAGGTTAAAATAAAAGTTACAAAATGAAACTTTGAGTTGGTTGGGAATTATATCTAAACACTTTACTCACAATCAGCAGAGTTGTGGTGGCAGTTCAGCATTTAGTATAAATAAATAGCAGTGAAGCATCATGTAGTCAATGGAAGACTAATCGGCCCTTTGCAGGGCGTCAGACAGTGCAAGTTATCCTTGTTTCACCCCACTGGTGGAGTAAACATTAAACATTGTAGGTTACTAAACACAGCAGTAAACTGAAACATCAGGAACATGAAGAATTCCAGCACAATAACAGAGGATTTAATAAATTCAATTTAGTTAGCTACAAATCTGCACTTCAATACATTTTATTGAAATTTAAAACAAATAAAAATTGATAATGAAATAATTTTCTCAGGCTGTATGTAAAATTGTATTAACAATTAAAATAAATCATTCAAGGATTTTAAAAATAAGCATGACAGACAATGACAGAAATACTTTAGTTTATTGTCTACATCAGTAAATTTTAACCTTTGGGGACAGTTTATCATATTGATCATATCATATTAATAAAACTATTTTAAGTAGAAGAGACAACTAGTTATCTGAAGAACAGAAAGTAACTAGTAACCTGTGATTACTTCAGCTTTATTTTAACTCTTACCTTATTCATGTTTCCAGCTTGTTGAGCATTCAACACGTTGTGTGCACCCAACTGTGGCCCTCCTTGTGTGAGTGTCTCTGCCAGCACACTGCCACCAACACCAGGTCCAGCCCCCTGCATGCCTTGGCCTTGATACTGCATGCCAGGCCCAGGTCTACCCCGGCCTGCAGGTCCAAGAGCCCCATTCATGACTTGTCCTGTCTGGCCCATGACCCCATGCCCCTGCCCACTGTTCAGCATGGCCTGGTTGAAGCCCATACTTCCATTGCCTTGTCCAGCTGCTGCACTTCCTTTCTGGGCCTGGGGAGACTGGTGATTGGTGGCACCTGACCCCATTGGGCTTTTACCAAGCACAGCACCAAGTTGGCTTCCTACCATGCCTCCCTGTTGGGGGTTAGCAGAGTTTAGACCGCCTCCCAAGATGGAGGAACTTCCTGGTCGCAGAAGCTCAGACAGCTGTTTGTGTTTGGCAGCTGCATCAGGGATGATCGAGTTGAGACCAGGACCCCCTCCACCTGGACCGCCATTGGAGGACATTCCCATTCCCAAGTCTCCATTGGGAATGAGCTCATCTGGAAGATCATTTTCCAGGTCAAACAGGGACACAAGATCTAAGGAAAGGAGAGAAAATAAAAGCACGAATTACACAAGCATCACTGACCCACAACCTTTAACAGAACAGAACAAGCTAAAGACCTCTAAAAAGATAATATGGCATTTGTTTCAGGTGATAATCTCAAATGGGGCAAGTATGATGACCAGAGGAAAAAGTGGACTTTTAGCCTGGTTTAAACTTGTGGGTCAAGACTACACTCCTACACTCTATGTGTAGTGGCCTGTGCTGTCAGCAGGACTTCATACTTGTGCACTGGTGTGTCCACGACACTCTGCAATGCTATGCCAAAACACTAACCAGCAGTGCTTGTTTGTGTACAGAAAACCATGGTGCCAAAAACTGAGTGCATGATGTTGGAGTTGATAAACGTTGAACAATAGTGAGCTATCACTGATCAGTGTGTACAGAGCAACCTGAGACACAGGAATGTCACTTTGGAATTTAAAGAAAATACTCAATTTTGATTAGAGATCACAAAACCAGCATATAAATTGTAAAAAAAGGTTTTTTTAACCACTATTCTGCTGCTCAGCTAGCAAGGAGTAAATGTCTATTGATTATCCAACCATAAACTTCTCTCAGTCTTTAGCTGAAGCCACCCCTGAATGTTCAGTGCCTTTTTCACAAACCCCTAGTGCTTGTGCATCCTACTGTATCTGGAAATTTCTTAAAATCCATTAACTTCAGAGAAAAGGTAATACTCTGTACTGAAACACTGCATCAAAATAAGAGGTAGTAAACCTGTATTTGATAACGTGGATCTGAGTTGAATGGTAATCCATTCACATCACTGTGGAGGGTTAATCTGCACAGATCAATGGGCATCATGGTGTAAAATAAAAGAACTGCTGCTAAACCCCTGAACTCAGCATCTGAGTTGTGCTTGTAGGTCTGCTGT
This sequence comes from Cheilinus undulatus, assembly GCF_018320785.1. Taxonomy (NCBI): domain Eukaryota; kingdom Metazoa; phylum Chordata; class Actinopteri; order Labriformes; family Labridae; genus Cheilinus; species Cheilinus undulatus. Next base: position 32,109,578 of record NC_054885.1, on the reverse strand, counting down.
ACAACTAGAAAGACAAGTCTTTTAAAATGCTTTAGCCTACATTTATAAGTTTTCTGCAGACTTTCACACTGACGGGGTTATAAAGTGTGGATATTTTATGGTATTTTGGGCCTTTTGCTTAGATTTTTCTCCATTTTATCTCATCTTGTGTGTTTATCATGCATGGATCAGCGAGTGGTTGCTCATAGTTAAAGAAAACCTCAACCCAGTAATACTAAAGCCTGGTGAAATCTGTAGCTGTAAAGTTAGTGAAAGAAACTCTCTGAAAGAGCATTGTGTCTAGTCTCATAACTGAAGATATATGGTGCCCTAACAGATGCTCTCTTTTTAGTGTTTAAGGTGGCTCAAACATGCACTGCATGTGCAGGCAGGTCACAGAGACACAAATACATATAGACATTGTGAGTGATATGTCCAACATTTTCAAAGCTTGCACAAAAAAAGGTTTCTGTTGATTAGAGCAAACTTCTTATTTCTAGAAAGATTTCTATTTTGCATTTGTAAAATCTGACGTCCTTGATCGGGGGCTAACAAATCCTAAATTGAAATTGAAGCCTTTTTTTATAGTACAGTCTGTTGTACTTGGATTTTAAAAAGTAATTTATCAATAAAAAGTAAATTTCACCGCTTCTTATTACTGGAAAGGCAGCAATGTCTATCTGTTGAAAAAAATGTGTGTACGCACTATATAGACAATGGTACTTGGCTGCACCTGTTAACGATGGAATTCAGGTGTTTCAACCAGACATTTGCCACAGTTGTATAAAATCGAGCACCTAGCCACATAGTCTCCATTCGCAAACGTTTGTGATACCAAATGGGTAATCCTGAAGAGCTCAGTGTACTTCAAGTGTGGTACTGTGATGGATGCCAGCATAATACCATGTACAATCGCAGAGAGGGGCAACGACAGCTAAGGTGCCAATGCTATGCTGATTCCATGGCTTAAGAGCTCTGAACTCCCACTGGCATTAATGAAAGCACAAAAACTTTGCAGTGGGAGCTTCATGGCATGGGTTTCCATGGCCGAGCAGCTGCATGCAAGCCTAACATCACCAAGTCCAATGGCAAGTGTCGGATGGAGTGGTGTAAAGCGCATCAACACTGGACTGTGGAGCAGCGGAAAAATGTTCCGTGCAGTGATAAATCACACTTCATTATTTGGCAGTAAGATGGGCAAGTCTGGGTTTGGCAGTCTTTTTGTATGCTTTATACCAGTGTTACTCAACTACTCAAATTTGTTGAAAAATACCTTTGTAAGAACCACAATGTAAGAGGTGGAAAGTGGCAAAAATTGTCAAAAAGAAACAAGATTGGGTGAAAAGGGGCAAAAATTGGGAGAAACAGTGGAAAAAGGGTCAGAAAGTCGCTAAAATGGGTGAGAAGTGACAAAAAATGAGTTGCTGGCATAAAATGGTACAAAAGTGGTAAAACCGTGGGGAAAAAATGTGTGAAAAGTGACTAAAATGGGCAAAAAAGCAGCCAAGATTGGCTAAAATGGGAAAATAACAAGGAAAAAAAGTATTTAATGACAATAAGTAGCCTAAATGGGTGAAAATGCAGAGAAAAAGGGCGAAAAGGGGCAAAAATGGGTAAAAAAGTTGAAAAAAATGTCACTATGGGCAAAAAAGCAGGGAATAAGTGGTATTAAATGGCAAAAGACAACCCTAAAAGGGATAAATGGGATAAAAGTGGTCAAAAATGTGGTTTTCATTTGCAAAAGATAGCTTAAATGGGTGAAAAGTGGAAAAAAGGTGAAAAGGTTTCCCTTTTTTAAGGTTTTCTTTCTTAATTAAGACATAAAAGAGCCACATGTAGCTCCAGAGCCACACGTTAACTAATACTACTTTTTACGTTATTCAAACCTTAAGTATCTTTTTCTTTTATTTTTTACAAAAATCTTACTTTTCTTGCTCATGCAATTATTTTTCTTCATCAAAATGAGAAGAATATGAGAAATGATCACCACCCCCTTCAACAAAGCAATTGATATCAAATTTGCTTTAGTAGCCAAAATCACAGAAAGATTTTTTCTAAATTGTGCCCTAGTTTAACATATCTAATACTGTACTTTTTATAATAGAGAATGATTTCTTGCTTATGTTTGTTAAACAACAGAAAAACTGAGGAACCTAAATAATCGCATTTCAAATCACAATCGCGATATTGCAGGAAAAAATTGCAATTAGATTATTTTTGCAAATCATTCAGCCCTAGTTTGGGCTAGTCCCCTTATCTCCAGTGAAGATGCTTCAGCATACCAAGGCATTTTGGACAATGCTATATTTCCAACTTTGTGGCATCAGTTTGGAGAAGTCCCTTGTCTATTCAAACATAACAAAGCAAGGACTAAAAGGATATGGTTTGAAAATTCTGGCGTGGAAGAACTGGACTAGCCTGCACAGAGCAGGGGAGATTGCGAGCCAGGCCTTCTAGTTCAACATCAGTGCCTGACCTCATAAATGCTCTACAGAATGTATGGGCACATATTCCTAAAGAAACACTGAAAAACCTTGTGGAAAGCCCTCGAAGAAGAGAGGTGGCTGTTATTGTGGCAAAAGGGGGACTAACTCCAAATTGAAATATATGTTGTTGAAAACAATGTAATTACAGTCCCTGCCGGTGAAATGGTCAGGTGGCTAAATACTTTTGTCCATATAGTGCATATCAGTATCAGCTAGTGATGCACCGATGGTGAAAATCATAGCTGATGCCGATGCTGAAACCGAGGTTAAAAATGACCGTTTGGCCAATACCGATGCCAATGTTTTTCCATCACTCTGAGAACGGCGATGTTAAGGATGGAGTTCATTAATTTTTATAGAAATGGATACCGTTATCAATACTCCTTATCAATCAGAGTCCTTATCGATACCACAAATGATACTTTTTTATAGTTTGGGGAAGACAAAATGAGGACAAATACGTAATATGGAAGGGGTAAAAACGGAGTTGTGTTCGAGTTAAAATGTCATGATTCAGTCTGGATTATCCATTTTATATCTTCAAATAAAACAATTTCCTCATATACACAGCTGCATTTATTATTATTGTTTCTTGTTAAAAACTAAATTTTACTATTTTTTATGGGACATTTGAACATATCACAAAATATAGTATACATTCGTCTAATTACTGAGGTTACCTGAACACATCATATTTTCCGTCGTTCAGCTCATAAAGTTAGCTAATTAACTTCAATTTTGTTGATTCCAGCATGGATTTCTACACTGGGTTAATGTTTTTAACAAACAGGACCTGTTGCAAAGTTTGGGAGTACTGTTCAGCATTTATCTGAGCACATGAAGAACAAAAACTGTCTTGGAGCAGTTGAAGAGATTATGACTGTCCATTACTCCCAGCGTATGCAGAGTCTGTCTCCCTCAAGCCAACATTTGAAGGCACCACATTCTGGTTTAACGTGATGCACAATACTGATGGGCTTTTAGTTTATTGTGTCCTATGTAACGCCACAGATTATAAAGCACGTGAGGAGCAGGTGCTAAAAGAATGACATACAACAGAGATTGTCTTTAGCACATTTCACTTATTTTACCAGTGTGTCGATGAAAGTTCACGAGCCCGACATCGGCAGATGCCGATGTTAAGCCGATGCATTGGTGCATCACTACTATCAGCTAAAATTGATTTGGAAATATTGGCATAACTGATATCAGCAAAAATCCAATGTTGTGGCTCACTCATTTTTGTGCCATAACTAGTTTGTCACATTTTGTTGTTCTTACTGTAAACTGCTAAATTAAGCAGTTTTGGGTGTTTTTGTTGCCCTGTATCTATATTGTTTGACTTTAGCTAGTATCAGATCAAAACTCATAATTCAGATTATCGTGACGACTCTAGATGTGATACATCATTGAGATGTGTTAAGAAGCATTTTGACTGTAGCGCTGTACGTACTGTTGATTTCATGGCCAGCTGAGAAGTAGAAAAATTTAATTAAAAATAACTTTTCTGGGTTTCCTTGAGTAGCAATCCAAACAAGGACTAAATCTTTGTTGCCATGTGAACTGTAGACCCATTTGCCAACTTTGCTATTGTTTTCCAACAAAACCAGATGGAAATTAAATGAACGACAAAAGAAAACACCACATACAGTGCTTAACAAATTTATTAGACCACCTGTCATATTTGTCTCAGAGACCATCCAGTATCATGAAGTGCTTTAATGCGGACGCTTTCATTTTCATTGAGCTCTCCACATTTTACCATTTTGAACAGGAATGAGGAATTTCAAACTGAATTCACCTTTTTTATACCCAAATTTTAGCCAGCTCGCTGGGCTTCTCTGAGAAGTCAGAAATTAATCAAGCATAACATTCAACCACTAAAACTCATTTTTCTGTTCAGGAATGCAAGTAAGTAACAATACTTTGACATATTAATCAAGTAATATTAATGTGATTAACTATTTTTTCAGGTTTTTGTAAATCAGTAAATTTGAACATTCACGGATAACAATGATAATGATATTTTAGCATTAAAAATATTATTTAGCAGGGCACGCTGGTAGTTGAGTGCTGAAGGCGCGCGCCATGTACGCAGGCGACCCGGGTTCGAATCCGGCCCATGGCACTATTTCCTGCAGGTCTCTCCCCGCTCTCTTCCCTGTTTCCGACTATCCACTGTCCTATCTAATAAAGGCAAAAAGGCCAAAAATAAATCTTAAAAAAAAAATATATATATATATATATATATATATATATATATATATATATATATATATATATATATATCTCATTTCGGTTAAAGAGCTTCTACATATTGGTGTATTAACCATTGCAGAAACAAAAAATGATTTTGGTAATTACCAGTGCTGTTAATTTAGGGCAGCTGTGGCATAAACCTTACTTTGGTTTGGGTGGTCTAATAAATTTGTTAAGCACTGTACATGTCCCGCAAAAATTCTGCATTTATTTGCAGTCATCTGTTTAAAGAGATAGTATGGACAACAAAGTAATTAAGTCCCTGATGTACCGTAACAGAAGACGACAAGGGCTGCAGAGGGAAAGCTTTGGCTCAGTAACTGAGAGCTGTGCAGCTAAAGTAAACACAACTTAACCCAACACAAACAGAAAATGAATAGAACATTTATGAAGGTCACAGTCCAAATCACACGTCTATGGCAAGGTCTTTCACGTGCAGACGCGAGCCTGCCAGTGTATGTCATCACAACAGCCACACCCCTACAACCGCCTAACTCAGGGTCCCAAGAGATCAACATTACTGAGGTTGGACAGAAATTCAACTACTATGGAAGACTTGATCGTTTATGCATTTGCCAAAAAGACCTGATCATACAAAGATAAAAACAACAGAATACAGAGGACCTAAAGAGCACAAACATTTTAAGGGGCTCAATGCATGGTTGGGACTACCATTTTTCATTTGCCCTTTTACAAAAAGATATGATAAGAACATCCAGTAGCAAGCAATCACATGTCACTTAGTAACAGCAGAAGCATTCAGTGATGAGAGTTCCAACACTTGAGTCATACTACTCTCACCTGAAGAGGACAGAGCTGCTGTTGCTTGCAATTCACCCTGAGCTTTCCAGCAGCCACATGAAAATCTTCAATTAGCCTCTTCAGTCTGGGAGGTAATAACAGGCTAAATAACAGACTGTTGCTGAGGCACAGAGGGATGAGATGGAGGCAGAAAAGAGCAGAATGCTTCTTCTCTGTCTCCGACGAGAGAATTAGCAGACTTGATATGATATGGCAATGTTCTGGCATAGATCTGCTGTGTTCCTGCAGAAAACACTGCAAGACATCTAATCAAAAAATACATTGTGTTATACTCTATTTAATGATTTGGTTATTGACCATCTACATTAAAGATTATGGTATTGCATTTACTGCGGTTTGTGCCTTGTGTGTATATTAGAAATTTTTGGAGGCCAGCATGCTAAACTTAACTAAAACATGGCGCGACGGCAAGACAGCCCAAAGAAGCTGGCTGCACATTTATTTTCATGCTAAGTGTAGTGAATAGCCAAAACACCTTGTCTATGCCTACAAACACTGTTTTTCCAATATTTTTGGGCTTTTGCCTTTATTTAGATTAGGGATGCACAATATTGGATTTTTTCTAATATCGGATATGCCAATATTTACAGATTTATTTTAGAGGATACTGATACCAACAAAAAATTTCAGTCCTTTTGGACACACTTTAAGGTTCGAGCATGACCAAGGAAACAAACTTTAGTCCCTAAAAACCACTTTAAATTTTAAAGAATGAAGATAAATAAAGAAAAAGACCTCAACTGACATAGGTCTGTTGGTTTGGCCTAAAACTCCACTAATTCATTAGTATATATGGACAAAATTTACAGTTGATGTATGCTGAGATACACAGGCAAAATATTGGATGTAAATATCGGCAGAAAATTTGTTATCTGCACCAAACAGTGTTGACCAGTGAATTGAGGACTACAGCCTCTATATGCAGGTGCCTGCTCTACCTACTGAGCTAAACCAGTGCCCCAACTTTAACAGTTCTACCAGTAGATCACCTCGTTAAATTTGGTGGTTGTACTTTATGAAATACTGTAAGTAAAGTGGTAACAAGTAGGGATGTGCTAATTGATCAGGAACTAAATATCATCAGCTGATTTTCATTAAAAAGCACTTAGTGTGCAGGGTTGCATAACTATTAGGGGTAGACCAATTATCAGCCAGGCTGATTAATGATGCCGATATTTGGCATTTAGCCTATTAATGGTTGGGGCATTCTATTTTCCTGATAATTGGCTATAATCATTCATTTTAAGGTGTGCTACTTTGGGTTCACTGCGAGGTGTGCCGTCCACTCTGGTTTTGTTTTCACTCTACTCTGTCATCCTAATGTTCTGTCCACAACACTACCTCACTGACTAGATGTCACACAATGGCCAGCCAATCAACACTGAGGCCTGGGTGGCACTGGCACATGGAGTAGCAAAATCACTTCCTGTTTTCTGCTGCTACAGTGTCTCCATGCTGTTTCTCATGTTGACAAAGCAGTTTCCTTTATTTTTTAACATGAAGTTTTACTTTTGCTACATCAGGTACATTTTTGTTTGTCATAATAAATGTTATTAGCTTTAAATATCAGTTACTGGTCACATGCACGACTAATAAATAATCTATCGATATCAGCCCTGGAAAACCAATATTGGACAAGCCTAAGTAATTATACAGGCTAATTAAAATGCCAGTAAGTATTAAGCCTTTTAAATCAAATAATACTAAAAAGTAGGACCTTTAACTGTCAGCTTAAGAAAAATGCAGTCAAGTGATCTGCTGCTGCAGCTTTCTTACATCCACTCAAAGCAGCTGTGGTAACAAGCTTCTGTATTATGCTGCTGAAGTTCAAAAATAATTCTAGCATTAAAATCCATGTTGAAACTGGCGGAATAAAAGCTAGGCTGGTGCATACAGAAGCATTTGAGGCAAGCCTTTTGAGGATAGCAGCTTTGTTTTTGTTTTTATCCTTCTTTAAAACAGTGTGGTCAATTTCACAATGGAGGTGTTGAATATGATTGTTGGGAATTAAATAATATAAGTCTCGATCAAAGAATTATCCCCTTTTTAGCATTAATTTTAGGGTTAAAAAAGTCAAATCAATAAAATGCATTCATCATAGGGGTTTAGCAGGAAGACACAGGCACTGTCTTCCACCACCTTACTGCATGAGGAAATGAATTTTGCAGCATATGCAGTTTTCTGTTGTTCTGAGTTTGAATTTAGGTTATTACTACAAGTAATAATAGCATTCCTTCTATTTCACATGTATGCTTATAATAAAATTATGTGTCACAGTATAGACAGGACATCCTCTTTAAGTGCTTTTCCACTATTAAGTTTGCATTTAAGGTCTGCTTTAAATATTTTAAGGGAAAATGTAAAACTGAGGATAACCTCAGAGACAGAAGGAAGATTAAGTAAATAAATAAGGGCATATAATGTCATGTCAAAAAATGGGTAAGCAAAGCTCAGCTATTTTCCACACATGTGAATTGCGGTTTGTCAAACCTTAAGATGGTATTTTATAAGCAAAGCTTTGACGACTTCAAGATGTGCAAAATTAGTGGCACACTACACTTGTAAAGCTGGGGCTACAGTCATTTGCTGCACAGTGTTTATGAAAACCACAACCAATGAGAGAAATGGTATTTAAAAGAGGCAAGGCTTTACAATCAGGCGGCAAAAGAAAACTTTCAATCCATCTTGTAGACCCACAGAAATTATTTGAATTTATGAAAAAGGGACTGGAAGAATGAGATGCAAAGGTTAAGGATTGAGGGATGCAGGGCAGGACTGGTTTGGGCAGCAGATTGGTTTGCAACCAGTACCAACCATGTTTTCCCTCTTTTGAAACAGCAGACACTGAGGTGAGATGCTGGAAAGCAGATCTGGACTACTGTCCGACCAAGTCTTGGCAAAAAATATGATCATTTTTATATCAGATATTTATGCCCATATTTAATTTGATAACGGTGCCCAGTTGAGCAATATCATCACAAGGACAACGGCCAAAAGAAACAAAGAAAAAAATAATATGATAAATACGCTATTTAAGCCACTGTCTTCTGATATTAAGAGGACAGAAGAAAAGGGTTTGAGCTCAGATGCTGCTTGCATTCACTCATGGGTGTTTATACCTGCATTATACATCAGTTTCAGGCATTGGGAAACCAAGTTCACTGAACTTAGTATATGTGCCCACACTATTCATTGACAATTTGTCTTCATTGATGACCTGTAATGGAAACTCACTTGCTCACCTCTTATGCAAATAAAAGCCTGTACATAATTTCTGTGGCTCTCAGGCAGACTGTGGTTTATTTGCAGCTGGCAATAAGAACAAATTGGGGCAAATGAGCCCTGATCTAAGGGGCTAGCTGTGCCTCTTTACCAGCTTTTATCACTCATTTTTTCCTAAACACGCTTTTAAATGAGACCGCAATATACAGTGTTGTTAATAAATCTTATGATCCACAAATTTCTCCTCCTCTTTAAATAAATGAAACAAACACAACCAAAGGTCCCCTAAAAGTTGGGGTACTGTGTAAATGTAGAAATGGAATGCAATGATTCACAAATCCCATACACCAAGATATTTTACCATTTAATGAAAAACATTAGCTCATTTTGAATTTGATGAGGAAACCTCTCAAAAAACATAGGGACAGGCCAGTGTTTACCATTATAAAGCAATCCTTCTTTTAACAGTGTAAAAAACATCCATGGAGTGAGGTTTAGGAGAGGAATGCTGTCCCATTCTTTTATGATGTAGGATTCTAGCTGCTCAACAGTCCCTTGATCTTCTTTGCTGAATTTCTCATGTTATGATGCTCCAAATGTTTTCTTTTGGTCAAAGGTCTGGACTACAGGCAGGCCAGTTCAGTACCCAGACTCTTCCACTGTGAAGCCATGATGTTGTGATGGATGTGGTATTTGACTTATCATTGTCCTGCTGAAATATACAAGGCTTTCTCTGAAAGACATGTTTTCTGGATTTGAGCATGCTGCTTTAGAACTTCTATAGACTTTTCAGCATTGATAGTGCCTTTCCAGATGTGTAAGCTGCCTACGCCATAGACAGTAATGAAACCCCATACCATCAGAGATGCAGGCTTTAGAACTGTGCTGATAACAAGCTGGGTGGTTCCTCTCCTCTTCAGTCTGCAGGCATCTGTGGTCCCAAAAAGAATTTTAATTTTGTATCATCTGACCACAGAACAGTTTTCCATTTTGCCTCAGTCAATTTTAAGAGCTTCGGCTCAGCGAAGCCAGCCCCATTTCTGGATGGTGTTTACATATGGCTTCTTCTTTCCATGAAACAGCTTGAACCTTCATTTGGCACAGCGAACTGTGTTGACAGTGATTTCTTAAAGTGTTTCTGAGCACATGCAGGGATTTCCAGCACAGAATCATGCCTGTTTTTAATGCAGTGCAGCCTGAGGGCCTGAGGATCACAAGCATTTAATATTTACCTTTGGTCTTGTTGCTTGTGCACAAAGACTTCTCCAGATTCTCTCAATGTTTTGATGGTTTTATGCACTGTAGATGGTGAAATTCAAATTCTTTATAATTTTATGTTGAGGAACATTTTCCTAAAAAAAAAACAATCCCACAATTAGACGTTTTTTCACAGATTAGATAAGCGCTTCCCAACTTTCCTTCTGAGAGAGTGCGCCGCTCTAAAATGCTCTTTTTAAACCTAGTCATGTTATGATTAATCATATAAGTTGCAAAATGCTCCTCCAGCTGTTTTTATCAATTGTATTACTTACTTTTCCAACCTTTTGTTGCCCCGTTCCTACTTTTTAAAGATGTGTTGTGGCCATTGAATCCAACATGAGCTAGTATTTTTCAAGAAATTGCAAAATGTCTGTGTTTCGATGTCTGATGTTGTGAATGAAAAAACAGGTTTATTGTAAGTGCCCCAACTTCTTTGGAACTGGGGTTGTAGTTAAAACAAGTAAAAAAACAAATAATACTTTTTGCTTAATCTGACACTGTTTAAGTGTTTAATCAATCTATAAGAAGTAAACATACATATCCAAAGTTTGTCATTGTAATAATGTTAATCTTTCTTTTGATCCCTCTATCAGGATTATTCCATTGCCAGGCTCTCTGTCTGTCCATGCTTTTGCAAGATTTTCATCTAGGGATCCACAGATGCATCAGTTTAACTTTTATATTTAGCCGATATCGACCCTGTTTACAAATACTGGCCATCGGACACGTTATGTGGCATGATCAGACATCAGTTACCAATGTTTGTGCGTTGTGTCCAGTCATTTTTATGCAGGCATCTAGTACATCTAGATGCTGAATCAAATGCAAATTTTATTCCAGGGCAGAAAAAGTGTCCTGTTAGACAAACTCAGATCTAATTTCATGGCCAAATATGAGAGAAATGCTGACATACTAGGAGCGCTGCAACAAAAGAAGTATTTAAAAAAACACATAGATCAGCATCAGTATCATCTACATTGTTATTTTAAACATCAGTATCAGTACTAATTTTTACAATCTTTTCATCTCTTTTCTCAACACTTGTATGTACTTAACCACATGCTAATGCTAACATAGATGAATAATGCCCACCAAGGGGTTGGTCAAAATGCACACAGGCTAGTCAAAGGAGTAAATGAAAAGTTTGTTTGGTGAGCTGTGGGGTCTGAGAGTGGCTGCCTATCTTACCTCTGGTGCTGACACGCCTACTCAGCCATACAAATGAAAACAAGCCCGACACTGGCCCGTAGCCTCAGGCGCTAACACACACCGACATGAGACTAGAGAACCATAAAAAACTATCACACATTAACATAAACATCAAAGACAGACTGCTAATCTGTAGCTGTGAGCGACACGACATCTTTGCCTGCCGATTAAATGCAGGCCATAACACAACAAGTTTAAGGGGGAAATTTATAAAACTATGCATGTGTCATTGAAAATCAATTAAGATATCAAGTGTAGCTTTGTTTGTACATTTGTACTCTACAAAGATTTAGTTTTACTGTGTACATTCTACAATGAAAGAAAACAAGAAAACATAAGTGTACACACAAAGGGAGGAGGGAGGTACAGGGCTGCAAGCTACAGGTTCCTCACATATCTGCCTCTGAATTTTCTCAGAATAAGGGCTATTTCAAGAGTACAAAAAAATACAGGGCTTATCCCCCCATCTGCAGCCTGGCACCTAAAATCTTCTCAGTGTTCTTAAGACCTTGAGCTGCATCCCCAGACTTCAAAGAGAGCAGGTCTACAACAGACGCTGTGCAATGTCTTACTAAATACATGCATTTGTGTGTGTGTCAACTGAGACAGAGAAGGCTTCTGGCAGCAGTGGGGGAGAAGACTCAGTGTCAGGCTTCTTTATTGCCCAGCGAAAGCTCCTGTCACCCCTCTGAGAAGATGAGCTACCTTGGCTGAGGACCCGAGGACCGTCAGCCCGCTCTGATAAAACAGCCACCCACAGAAGAGGAGACAGACCAAACAAAGAAACTCCACTCCTCTCAGCTGTTTGAAAAAAACAGACAGATGTTTCCCATCTCCGCTGTGATTCGAAATTAAGCAACTGCACCATGCTTTGTAAACTTTCAAAAAAGATAAGAGGTGGCTGCAGTGGTGCAATCCCAAGACTAAATTCAGGAACAGAAGACGGCCCATGCTTGTACAGTTTAATGTTGACGACTACATAAAAAGATATCTTCTGAACTAACAGTAAGAATACACATGCAAAAAGACATGGCTTAAGTTGACGTGGCCAACTGACCCTTTGTTTCTGCCTTCCTCGACTCTTTTACAAAGAAAGAGTTAAGTTTAAGCTGTATAAGAGGACCCTTTGTATGATATTTTTTCTCTATTAGAGCAATAAAATTATGTGATTACCAGGAAAAATTAACAGACAAGAATTTGGACAGCTATATCGGTCAAATGCCAGCAATCCTTTAAGGGGTTTTGGACTGTAGGCTGCACAAAAAGACACCTGAAGATGTCACTTAAGACACCGGTGGTGTGCAATAGGTGAGATCTTAATTTGGGGGTGAAATAATTAGAAGTGTAATCACACAATAAATAAGTGTACCTGTTTATATATCAATATGTTTACATGCTTTAAGCATGCTTTATGGAGATAAGTATGTGGGTGAATGTTATCTCTCACCTGGTCAGTATTAGTTATCAAATTATTCATACACATACGAACTTGCTATAACTTTTATTCCCTCACTTAAATCTCTCATTCCTATTACTGGGTATTTACAACATATGACGCTGCCATTTTTTTAATATGAAGGAAAGAATAGAATAAAAATGGAAAACAATAAAATTGTCAGTAGTGCTGCACAATTAATCCAATCGCAATTGCAGTGCCAGTCATATAATTACAAAAAAGGCTGCAATTACTTTTGTATTAAGAAGTACTTGTAAGGTTTAAAAAAATGCCCGCATAAATGCATTTAGGTTTACAGTAGTGCCAATTTTGCGCTTTGCAGAAGTGCCTTTTTTTTAAATTTACTTTTGGGCATTTTTGTGCCTTTATTTGATAGAGAAGGACAGTGGATAGAGTCAGAAACAGGTACGAGAGTGGGGAGAGATATGCGGTAAAGGGCCTCAGGCCGGATTCGAACCCGGGCCACCCGCATACAGGGAGCCTTAAACTAGTTGGCCACCGGCACCCTGAAGTGCCATTTTTTGACAACAGCACTATTAAAGCTTCCAGTTTTGCATTTTTAAGTACCTCTTATTTTTACACTATTTGGACTACAGTATTTACCATCCTTTACAAAAGTCCATTTTTTCCCTGCTTGATATTCCACAGTCAGCTGTAAGTGGTATTATTAGAAAGTGGAAGCATTTAGGAACAACACCTACTAAGCCATGAACCGGACCATGAGTAGGAAGTAAAAACACATTGCAGATGTTCTCCCATGATATGTAAGGACTGCTTTATCTGTTTTACAAGCAGTCTTTCTTTTTGAACCATCAAGAGTGAAATATTCATAGATGTTTGAAGCTTTGGGATGTGCAGATGTTGCATCAAGCGCCTTCATTATTTCTCCCGTCATTTTTCTTTTCCTGCAGATCACTGTTGAGCACGGTCAACTCTCAACAGAGACAGTTTGAATGACAAATGGCTCACTCCCAAGCATCTCAGCTTGAGAAAACAACGTTTTGCACCTTGCATGAAAAAAGGTGCACGGACATCAGGAGTCATTATCGATTATTGTCAACAACGGCAACGAATTGTTGCATCCCTAGAGTGGAGTCAACAACTGCTAAGCTGCATGGTGTGTAAAAGCCACCAATGCTATGCTGATTCCATAGCTGAAGAGCTCTAAACTTCCACTGGCATTAATGCTAGCACAGAAACTGTGTAGCCAGAGGTCCGTGTAATGGGTTTCCATGGCCCAGCAGCTGCATGCAAGCCTCACATCCCCAAGCATCAGACAGAGTGGTGTAAAGCACATGGGCACTAGACTGTGGAGCAATGGACATGTATCCCTGGAGTGATAAATCATGCTTCTCTGTTTGGCAGTTAGATGCTTGAGTCTTGTTAGGCGGATGCCGGTAGAACGTTACCTGCCTGACTGCTGTGAAGTTTGGTAGTCGAGGTATAATGGTATGGGCTGTTTTCGAGATTTGGGCTAGATCCTCATCACCAGTGAAAGGCAATGCTTCAGCATAACAAGACATTTTGAGCAATGCTATGCTTCCAACTTTGTGGCAACAGTTTGGGGAAGGCCCTTTACTATTTCAACTTGACTGTGCACAAAGCAAAGCATATTAAGGCATGGTTGGATGAGTTCGGCATGGAAGATCCTAAATAGCCTGCATCGAGCACCTTTTGGATAAACCTGCAAAGGAGATCAAGTCAGGCCTTCTTGTCCAACATCAGTGCCTAACCTCATATATGCTCTATAGAATGAATGGGCACAAATTCCCACAAAAACACTTCAAAAACGTGTGGAAAGCCTTCCAAGAAGATTGGAGGCTATCACAGTTGCAGAACTCTACATTAAAGTACATGCATTCGAATACAGTGCCATCACAGTCCCAATTGGTGTAGTGGTCAGGCAGCAAAACATTTTTGTCCAAACAGTTTGCATTTAGACTTGAAAAAAACCCTAAAAATAAAATGCTATGCATGCATAAACAAGCAAGCAAACAGATACATTCCAGTCCATACTGTCCTGTGAATTTACCTTGCTTGTTAACTGACTTGACTTGCTCTCTATTTTTCAGTGGTTTAAGTGTTAAGGTGCACAACAAAAAACCCTGACTCTGACAGCTCAGACACACAGTAGACACTCCATCTTTCTTTGCAAAAAGATCATGCAAATATATCCTGTGGTATGACTGTAGAGCCAAAAACAGAACCAGCAGTTTTCCCACAATGAGGTCCTAGTCAGACTACATTTATGGCAGGCTAGGTCCTGGTGAGACAGAAAGCAAAAGTCCTGCCTTAGCCTGTGTTTTTTATGTTTGGCAAGACTGCAAACGTGTACAGGTCTGCTATCACTGAGCACAAACCCATTAATCTTTCTATTTAGTCCTCTCCAATAAGAATGTTTTCATAAACTTTCAAAGGAAAAGTTTTCTCCAAGCTTATTCTCCAAGATAGTATTAACCCCTAAGCAGTTTGTTAAATGTAAGAGGGGTTGAACCCTTCAGTGACAGGGTGACCCAGTGCTGAAAGAGATTATCTTTCTATCAGACACAACACTGGTTCAAGCGCTTGTCCTGTCAAGGGTCTATACTGCTCAAGACTGAATGAGCCAGACACTAGATCCAATCCAACTTCAGGGATACAAAGGCAGCATGCGCCTCATGCAAAGATGATCACATTATATCATATGAAGCTAAGAAATAACACAAGATCATAGGAACTCCAGAGCCCTGCAGATCTGCTGTCAACACTTATTCACGTTTCTCAGATATGATATGATGGATAAGCATTGATGTTTGACATAACTTTTTAAAACAGTTCAGCCCCTTTTAAATGAGTCACATGTGAGGAAGGGACTGAGTTGACACTTACTGGAGATGTAAAGAAACAGTCCTACAGGGACTTTATGTACACTTTTCCTGTGATCTGTTTGCACAGCACCACTGAAGTGTCTTTCTTCTTTCTTAAGGGTGCACCAAAACCTCAATAGGTAGTAAGACTATGCTGTATGCGACATATCATTAGCTAAATGTTATTCTCAATACCGTGAAACCACTTTACCTGGGCCATCTGATCCTGAGAGAGGTGAATTCAGCTTGGGTCGCTTTGCAGTGGGGGGTCCGACATCCAGCAGATTGTCAGCCATCCTGGTTGGTAAATTTTATGAATGGATGATGTTGCAGAAATATATTCTGAAGGGTCTGTCCAACCTGTTAGCCTCGGGGTCGTCAAAACTGGCCACTTTCCAATCGTAACGCATATAAGCAGCAATTTAACTGTTTTTGTTGAGTGGCAGACAGCAGGAGAAACGCTGCCTGGTGTTAAAGGCTTTAAAAGAAAGGCAACAGCGCCACGCTTCGCCACCGAAGATCACCCCATGATAATCCAACACCCAACACCCACATAATTATCCTCAATAATACCGTCCAAAAATTATTTCAGTTCGAGAAAAATAAATAAAAATCAATCATAAAATATTACAAAAGACGTGAGCAAATCCCTTTGTCCGCAGATCGCCGGTTTCACATCTGTACAGAATCATTTTTTTCGCAGCCGAAACAAGCAGCCATAAAATCTTTCTCTGGTTTAAATAAAAAGAGCAAAAATCGAAAAATATTTTGTATTGAGTGGATTATTTTTCTGGTGGCTGTCTCCCAGTAAATACAGCGTCTCGAGACGGAGATACGGCGAGAAGCGGCGCTCTCTAAAAGGGAAATCAAATATACAGTGGGCTCTCGAGACGATAAAACCCCGTGTTACCATCACATATTGACATTTAATGTGATCGGAAGATCAAACACTTCGATTTTCTGCACGAAAAAGGCCGTTTGGGTCCGGTCTGGATCGCTCCGGTCGCTTTTTAAAATTAATGCTCCCCCCGAAATCCCGATTCTGAGCCGCGTCAAGATGGCGGCTGTTGATTCCTCCGATACAAAAAAAAGTTTTTTTTCTTCCCAGCTAGACTGTGGGGGGAGGAGGGGGAGGTGTGCGCTATGACGCCCTGACGTAAACCTGTGTCCAATTGTGCGTCATGCGGACGTACGTAAAGTAGCCTCTGGGGAAGGAATAACCCAAAAAAATTGAAATTACTACAGTTACCCTCTTAAAACTTTACAAACAGACGGTTGCCGATGTAGGCCTTCTTTAGCCTACTTTCAAAATATTTTTAAACATAATTCTCTCTGTAAAATATGCATCAATTAGGATTTTCCTATTTGAAGGTAGCAAAAACTATTGATCAGAGACAGAAAAAGACAATTCCCACACTTAACAAATTTGTTGGTCACTCATAATTCATGGAGGCTATAAAAACCGTTTCTAGAATAATTTATCATTAAAAAAGATAAAGCAACTAAAAGCAGGGAAAGGGAAAAAACATATATGCCTAATGCACAAATAAAAACATAAAAATATTATTTATCACTCTTTGGGTAGGTCACCTGAATTGATTGGATATGTTTTCTTTAATTAAAGTATGTCTTGCATACACAAGCTTAGATTGCAAATGTAGCATAAGACAAAATAATCATTTCAAAGCATTCATAAATTAAAACTGTATCACACAGTCAATAATGTTATGCTGTTTTATGACTGTAACTTAGTTAAATGTGCTGCCTCTTGTCTTTTCAAGGACACTCTTGTTAATGACAGTCTAAATCTCAATGAAGTTTTCATGGTTGTATAAAATTTAAGCAAATATATTTACATTGTGGACAAAACAAGTGGACATCAGTGATAACCTTGTTTACTATTTGTCACTTTTCAAACATTTATAAACAAACACCCAAAGATTATTCAAGAAAAAAATAATAATTATTGAATGTCCCACTGCTGTACTACATCAGTAGCATATAGTCTATAAATTAAACGCAACAACATTTCCCAGCAACTGTATTTTATTCAAATCAAACCTTCACTTGCAAATCTATCAGCGTGCAATGTACAAAATATTTCCAAAAGAGCAACAATTCATTGAAAACGGTTGTTAAGAAGCTACTGAAATACTGCTGACTCTCCACTTATTTGGCCAGTTTGATTAATTTAAATAAAGAAGTGTCTTTTAAGCCTATCTGTCCTAACATTTATACTTATTGGGATGATAAAATTGATTAAAATGTCCTCATCACAATCCTGCTTGTATTAAAGCATCCCTTTGAAAAAACACAACCTCACAGTTTTTTTTACAAACACTCTTACATTTTTACACACATGCAGGCAAACAAAAACACAAGTATTTTTCCCAGCTTTGTTAAAATAACCCAGATTTTCAGACTATTCAATATTATAGTACATGCGCTTATATAAATAATAGAAAATGCTCAGGTAATATACATTAAAAAGGCAAACTGTACAAAAAAAGTGGGTGCTTTGTGCAAATGTGTTTTAGCTGTAAATCTATAAATGATTCTTGTTACACAACACAATCTGCAAATTAAGGTGGAGCTATTGAGGTGGCAATGACACTCTTTGGCATCAGTTTTCTCAATGTTCCCATTCTGCTGGTTCAGCATGTCACTTACATCTGAATGAATCAAAGCAAACAATCATTTCAAGTTTGAGGAGAGGGGAAAAAAGTATGAAGCGTTCATAATCCTGCATTGACAACTTTTCCTTTTACAGAGTGACAAAAGGAGTACTGTTTCTATGTTTACTTTACACTCATGACTTCTACTAAGCACTTAACCTCGGTTTATTACAACTACCATTGTTCTAAATGTCCCTTTATTGTAGTTTATAAAACAGTTATATTGAACTGGTACAAGGGTTGTGTGCTCATAAGCATGAAAAAAACTGATTTTATATTTTGAACCAGGGATTTTAAACTCAGATTAATGCATTTCAAGCATCTAACTTACTTTTTCAATATATACAGTACACAAATAAATGGAAAACAAAGAGCAATTGAAAGCTGCATAAGGCCAATTAATGTTTAACATTATATTAGGAAAAGGCACTGCTCAAGTGTCATAACTATTGAAAAATTTAGTACAATTGTAGCACAAAAAAGAAACATTCTGCTGCCTATGAATAAGCTTTTAAGGAAAGGTTATTAAGGAATGAAAGCAGACTAAAATTAAAGAGGCAACTCAAGATTACTTTAAAAGCCATGAACTTTTATTTGACTTTCAAGGTTATGCTAAAGGGATATTTTGGTATGGACTGGCTGGCCATATGCCAACATTGCCGCCATATTGTTAGGCAATACACAATAATATAGAAAAGGGGTATATGAATTAATGATGATTAAAAACTGCTCATATATTTAAAAATGAATGAGATTTTATTTCTGAAACACAGATGCAGAATCTACTTTCTTATATCCTAGCAATAAATTTAATGTTATTTTCAATTATCTAAAATTGTAGCTTACAATATCACTTTAAATACTTGTGTACCAATAACAACTGGTATACAGGTACATCTCAAAAAAATAGAATATCATGAAAAAGCTCAATATTTTTTGTCACTCATTTCAGAAAGTGAAACCTATATATTACACAGTCTCATTACACATAAAGTGAAATATTTTGAAATTTTGATGATTATTGCTTACAGATAAAGAAAATCCAAAATTCAGTGTAAACATTTTAAATTAAAAATACTGCTTAAGATCAATTAAAAAGGATATTTTAAACAGAAATGTTAGGCTTCTGAAAAGTATGTTCATTTCTATGCACTCAATACTTGGTTGGGCCTCCTTTTGCATGAATTCCTGCATCAATGCAATGTGGCATGGAAGCGATCAGCCTGTGGCACTGCTCAGGTGTAATGGAAGCCCAGGTTGCTTTGATAGCAGCCTTCAGGTCATCTGCATTGTTGGGTCTGGCGTCTCTCATCTTCCTCTTGATAATACCTCATAGATTCTCTATGGTGTTCAGGTCAGGCCAGTTTGCTGGCCAATCAAGCACAGAAACACCATGGTCATTGAACCAGCTTTTGGTACCTTTGGCAGTGTGGGCAGGTGCCAAATCCTGCTAGAAAATGAAATCAGTATCTCCATATGTCAGCAGAAGGAAGCATGAAGGTCTCTAAAATGTCCTGATAGATGGCTGCGTTGACTGTGGACTTCAGAAAACACAGTGGACCAACACCAGCAGATGCCATGGCAGCCCAAATCATCACTGACTGTGGAAACTTCACACTGGACTTCAAGCAACGTGGATTCTGTGCCTCTCCACTCTTCCTCCAGACTCTGGCACCTTGATTTCCAAATGATATGCAAAATTTACTTTTATCTGAAAAGAGGACTTTGGACCACTGAGCAACAGTCCACTTCTTTTTCTCAACAGCCCAGGTAAGACGCTTCTGACGTTGTCTCTGGTTCAGGAGTGGCTTGACATGAGGATTGCAAAATTTGTAACCCATTTCTAGGATTCATCTGTGCGTAGTGGCTCTTGATGCACTGACTCCAGACTCAGTCCACTCCTTGTGAGGCTCCCCCAAATTCTTGAATGGATTTTGTTTGACAGTTCTCTCAAGGCTGCAGTTGTCCCTTTTCCTACCACACTTTGTCCTTCCACTCAACTTTCTATGAATATGCTTGGATACAGCACTCTGTAAACAACCAGCTTCTTTAGCAATGACCTTTTGTGGCTTACCCTCCTTGTGGAGGGTGTCAACAACTGCCTTCTGGACATCTGTCAAGTCTGCAGTCTTCCCCGTGATTGTATAACCTTCTGACCCAGACTGAGAGACTATTTTAAGGCTCAGGAAACCTCTGCAGGTGTTTTGAGTTAATTAGCTTATTAGGGTATGACACCATTACTTTCCAATATAGAACTTTTTCATAATATTCTAATTTTCTGAGACACAGAATTTTGTTTTTTCATTATCTGTAAGCCATAATCATCATCATTTCACTTCAGAGAGAAAAAAAGAGATTTATTATATGTATGTATGGGTATATGCATCACTGACTGTGTAAGTACCTCTTGCCACCCAACTTCAAAAATGCTGAAATATCCCTTTAAACATAAGGTTGAAATTAATTTAAAGAAAAATGGTGGTATGTTTTGATTTTGATACCTTAGAGATATCCATCTTTGATTTTTTTTTAAAAAAGATCAAGTTTAATTGCTGTTCAAGACAAAAATGTCAAAAAGACAAAGAATAGCTTAAGTGGAACAACGTTTTGCCTCTGAGCACACAATCCTTATTGATGAGATATATATAGATATACAGGGAGAAAATGTAATCGCAAGAGAGATCACCCATCCACCCATTTCATCTACTCATCTGGAACTGAGTTGTAGTGGCAGTAGGCTGGCCCGGACATCCCCCTCCACAGCAACATTTCCCATCTCCCTTTAGGGATCCAGAGACATTCCCAGGTCAGAAGGGATACATAATCCCTCCATTGAGCTCTGGGTCTACCCCGGGGTCTCTTAGTTGGATATGCCTGGAAGACCTCAAAAAGGAGTCAGCTAGGAGGCATCCTGATCAGATCCCTGAACCACTTCAACTGGCTCTACTCCAAGCTCCCCCTTGAATGTTCTACCTCTATGCTTGTGATTAGATGAGGGTTGGTGCATGGATAAACCAGTACAGTTCAATCACCTTGATTTCCTTAAAAAGTATGACCCACAGCAGGGAAATTAAACAGAAGAGTAAAAACACCTTAAGTAATAAATATGAAATACATTGGGTGCAACGCCTTTACATTTACATTTGAGTTTCATGCCACTGAAAATACAAAGCATTAAGTGTGTTCAGCTGTCTGTAAAATAATAGAAAATATGATAGGGCACTTCACATGAACAGTTCAAGTTTTGTGTGACAATAAATACAATAAAACACATTTATTTAAGATTGGTGACATTCCACTTTGATTATCCATGTCGGAAAAGCACGACCAACTAACACACAGTGTAATCCATAGCAAACCTAGGCTGTTTGTTTCTCTACTCAATCTAGAACCACAGCTAAAGACACTCTAGAGGTACAGCAGTGCCTGTTAGGAATCACTGAAATGCTCATCAACACTAATCACAGTTTGAGTCCCTGTGAGAGTCAGGATCACATGGGATGTACGTACACTACCAGCAGAGAGCCTCGTCTATGGGTGCTGCTGTTGTAAGCATGCTGATTAATACTGGCTGAGGGACCATCATGCCTCAGTACTGAGGCAATAGAAAGATCTAAACTGAGGCCAGAGACAAAGCTGCCACATCAGCAACAAGAGAGTTTTTTTTTTTTTTTTTTTTTTTTTCAGCTGCGTTCCTGTTTGTCATCCTGCATGATTCAACAGACTCCTCTCCTTAATAAACCCTGCATGATGTACACGGACACATACACTGTACACATGCAAATACACTCACGCAACATGCACCTGCCCTTAAACTGTATTGATTAGTTTCATCTGTGCCCTTCATGAAGAGTTTTCTGGTTTTCATGATGAACATGGAGCAGGCTCTGATGCATTTCAAGTGCAGAGTTTAATAATACTTGTCTTTCAGCTGTGTTGTATTCAATCTTCCTCTCCAGAATCTCCAAATGTTGTAGCACTTTCCAACTGTAAGGTCAGCTTGCTGAGAACTTCTTTGATAAAAGGCAAAATATCATAGCAAAACATAGTTTACTAAGTTAAATTGTAACAAAAGCGAAGCGTTTTTTTCCAAAAAAGATTGCTTTTTTTACATTTTTCCCTTTATGTTATTCATCTCTTACTCAAAAAGGCTTAGTGTACATATTATTCTATTCTAAAGGCACTTAAAAGACATATGAAAGAAATGATTAAAGGTGTACTGATAATCAAGTAAGTTATTTGGAGACAATGCAATCTGTAAGAGGCAAAAAAAGATTTAAAGTCAGTGGTCACAGCTTCCCTTTCCATTGTTTGTTCCTGCCTGACACTCACTTTGTGGTCCTTTCACTGATAGCATCAGCCGATCAGACTACAATAAAACCAGCTGCTGCCGGGCTGATGCAGAAGAAACAGCAGGACTTTCTCCTTGATTCCACCTGTGGTAGAACCAAATGTACAGCAATTTTGTGGATGCCTTCAGGCTGGAACAAGTGCATAACGGGTGGATGATTTATGATAAAAGCGCCATTGAGACAAAATTCCTAAAGTTTTGTGAACTCTCCAACATAAATGTCATAATCATCACATTTGTCTTTTTTAGCCTCTTTTGGCGGCATTGCTGTTGAACTTTGACGTCTATTTTGAGGGTCGGAGGATGGAATGATGATCTGTTTGTTATTTGCAGAAGTGAGAGGTCCTTCTTGGTTACTGACAGGTATCGACATCATGCCACCGTGAGACATAGATCGCCTGGCATTGGAGGTATCTGTGGAGTGACGTCTTTCACAGCTAAGCATCTCCTTCCCCTGACTAAGTACTGTTGCAGGAGAAGAACCAGCGCTGGCACTGGGAACTAGAGTTTTGGAGCTACTTGCATTTACGCTAGTTGCGGGCACCATGCTGGCGATCTCATCAGTTGGCGAGCGCCCAATGCTACCATCCACCTGAGCCCGGATTTCTGGTGAGACTGAGAGCTGGTACTGAGGCACAGGCCCGCTGTCACTGCTTTTTGGGTACAGAAATGTCTTCATTTGACCTTTTCCTTTGACATTTACTGTGCCACGATAATCAAACTCATAATCCATGCCACTGAGCACACAGTAACTCTCTTCGCTGACCTGGACACGGCATTCCACACCTGTGGTATCCATTCGACTAGCAATGTTCACTGTGTCGCCCCAGATGTCGTAAAGAAGCTTAGTGGTGCCGATCACTCCCGCTGTTAGAGGGCCGTGATTGAACCCAATGCGTAGCTTGAAGCCAAAGCCCAGCATGTTCTTGTTGAAGTCGTCCACCACACGCATCATTTCCAGGGCAAACTCAAAAAGAGCACGAAGGTGGGCATGAGGATGTGCCGCATCTGCACACTGCTGTGCATTGAGTCCTGCTGCTGCCATGTATGTGGCACCAATGGTTTTGATCTTTTCAATATTTGTGAAGACAGGTTTCCGTAACAGCTCATCAAAGTCTCCGATGAGCTCGTTTAGCACACGATAGCACTCCTTGCCTCCCTCGTAGCTTTCTTCATAAAACTCACTGAAGTTAACAATGCTGGCAAATATTACACCCACATTGTCATGGTTCTTGGAGTAGCTCTGTGTGACTTTCAACTGCTCTGCCACATGGATGGGGATGATGTTGCGGAGCAGCCAGTCAGCCTGGTCCCTCATGTTCTGGATCTTGATGCGATGTTGGTCAGCCTCCACATTGCCGTGATAATGCAGGCGGTAACTGACCTCAAATTCACGGTTTAGGAACCAGACCAGCAGGAGGAGCAGGAAAAAGGCCACACAAGCCTCAGGGCCCAGAAGACCCTGTGGGCTGAGCTGTGAGTCTGGGTCTGTCAGAGTGTCAGATATGATGATGGAGCTGTTGCTGCTGCTGATATTACTCTGGTCATCTGGCCTCCTGGAGGGCAGGAGAAAGAAATGCTGAAAATTTGGAACACAGAAGGGTAGAACAAAAATGCAGCACTTGATAATATCTGCAGATTCTAATTCTCCAAATATCCCTTGCATATGAATAAAGTTTGCCATAAGTTTGCTTGTTCTGACCATATTTCCAACCATGTATCATAAAGGCAAAAACTGATTGATGGCTAATCACAACATATTACACAAAACAGTTAGATTCTACTTACCAGAAAAACAGACCTTTAGCAACCCTGCAAGAAATAAAACAAAATTAACACTAAAAAAATATCTGGACTCCAGCATAACCCAACCTATAAGGGATGAACAATACTTGAAAAAATGGCACAGTAATATCATTTCTTTCTGTGACATACACAATATGAACAAGGTATTTGGCCACACTTGTTAATTATTGAATTTAGGTGTTTCAATCAGATTATGAATTGCCACAGGTATATGAAATCAAGGACCTGGCCCTGCAGTCTCCATTGGCAAACATTTGTGATACAAATGAAAGAGCTCAGTAACCTTAAGCATGGTACTATGATGGATACTATCATTGCCTTAAGACAGTTCCTGGAATTTCGTCCCACAGTCAGCTGCTAGTGATGTTATTGGAAAGTGGAGGCATTTAGGAACAACAGCAACTCCGCAACAAAGTGGAAGAGGTGCATGGTGCGTAAAAGTCACCAATACTCTGCTGATTTCATAGCTGAAGAGTTCTGAACTTCCACTGGCATTAAGGTAAGTACAAAAACTGTGTGGCGAGAGCTTCATGAATGGGTTTCCATGGCTGCTACATTCAAGCCTCATCAAGGCCAAGCATCAGATGGAGTGGTGTAAAGCATTTTGACACTGGACTGTGGAGCAATGGAAATGTGTTCTCGGTGTGATCGATCATGCTTCTCTGTTTGGCAGTTAGTTGGGTGAGTCTGGGTTTGGCAGATGCAGGGAGAATGTTACCTGCCTGACTGCACTGTGCCAACTGTGAAGTTTGATGGAGGAAGGATAATGGTATGGGGCTGTTTTTCAGGGTTAGGACTAGGCACCCTTGTCTCCAGGGGAGGGCAATCTTAATGTTTCAGCATACCAAGACATTTTGGACATTGCTCTGCTTCCAGCTTTGTGGCAACAGTTTGTGGAAGGCCCTTTTCTATTCCAACATGACTGTGCCTCAGTGCACAAAGCAATGACTATAAAGACATGGTTTGATGAGTTCAGTGTGGAAGACCTTGACCGGCCTGCACAGAGCCCTGACCTCAACAACAATGAGCACCTTTGTGATGAACTGGAATGGAGAAAGCAAGCCAGGCCTTCTCGTCCAACATCAGTGCCCAGATCTCGAAAATGCTCTACAGAATGAATGGTCACAAATTCCCACAAAATCTTGAGGAAAGCCTTCAAAGAGGAGTGGAGGTCGTTATAGCAGCAATTGGGGGGGCAATTCCATATTAAAGTACATGTATTTGAATACAGTGTAACTGCAGTCCCTGTTGGTGTTACTTTTGTCCATATAGTGTATATAATTATATGAAAAAATTCTGAATGATTCAGGTTGATCAAAGAGATGCTGTGAGTTTATGTAGGCTTAAATAGAAGCACATAATATTTAAATCATACAACTATAACTCTTATTATTTCAGACTCATAGTCTATTGGCTTTGGCATACATGCCTTAGAAAATACCCAGAATTCTATGTTCTTAAAATACCTAACAAAAGCTTGTATATATTTGAAGATTATGTTTTTATACTGTTTTTCCAGTTTTATTCATTTATTTGTACTTAATGTTTAATTCCTGAACACTGAGAGCAAAGCTAACCAGAGTTGTTGTTACATAGATACTAGGCCATTAAAGCTGATTCTGATAAATATGTTGTTTTTTCTTGAAATTTCTAATTACACAGTACATGTGTATCTTCAGGCATTCATTTGATAGGACAGCTACAGAGAGACAAAAGATATGGCAAGCCAGAGAGGGAGATAACATGCACCAAACAGCAGCAGGATCTGGAGTCGTATCTGCAACCAGTGCAGCAAGGACAGCTGCCTATGTACAAGGAGTGCTTGCTCTATCTACAAGACCAAACTGACATTTCATCTCTTAACTTGATATTTTCATGATTTAGCCAATTTCATCACATTAACCCTACACTTTCATTAAACATAGATAGGGCTAACAAAACATTTCTTAACAGCAAAGCCATTTTTTTCCTTTTGCTTTATTGCAGTCAGTGTCTTCACATTTACCTGCAGGGGGAGCTGAAGAGCAAGGCAAGCAGTGCTAGTCCCACCAAAGTTGCCAGAGCTGAGCGCATCCAGTAGCTGAGCTGGCAGAAGTTACAGTACTGAATGATTGCTATGATGACAGCACAGCAGAGGAACATGGTGAACTGGGAAAACACAGAGCAGAGAGCAATTAGTCAAAAGGGCCTATAGAGATATCAAATAAAAGAGCCCTAGTAAAAGCTCCAATACTGCTCAATATAACACATGTGGTGAATTTCATTGAGTCACAGCTGGAAATTTCATAAGCATCATAGCCCTACAGCTGACTTGATTGAAAAATAATTAAAAATTCAACAAGCACAGGAACCAAATAACAACACACTTGATCTCACCATATCTGTGATTGATTACAATAAAGGCTATGAAACTTTAACTGTACCTGTATGGAGAGATGCATGTCACAGGTGACATGGGAGTAGACAGCCACAGTGGGCAGAGACACCAGGACAGCTCCTATAATGTGACGCATTACCCAGCTAGAAATCGTCCTCATCAACACCCGAGTGCAGTTCAGCACACAGTCCAGATAGAAAGCCATACTGGGATAGCAGAACAAGAAATAGTGGTTAATGTGAAGCTTGATATGATTTATTGCAGCATTCTGTATTTAATATTTGGCATGCAAGTTAAAAAAGAGGTAACAAAAGTTGGTTAACATTTTTGTATAAGTGAGTATTCAGGATTTAGATGGTTTAATTTGGTTGAAAACAGTTTGAAATCAGGTCTGAACATCTAAGTCAAAAGTTTGTTGAAGGGAAAATGGCAAATGATAGTAGTGACATCAATTCTTCAAAATCATTTACCAAGAGTGGGTGAAATATGATCCACTTAAAGATGAAATTTAAATGTAGCTCATTTTTCATTAAAAATAATAAATACAGCTTTGTCATAGGGTAATGCAAACATCTCCAGTAATGTTACAGCTAGTTGGATTAATTTAAGACACCTAAACCTCCTCAGACCTGAACTTTTGTTTGTTTTTTACTTTTTCATATTTATTTGGGATAAGTAGGACCTGATGAGTTTAAAAGCTCAGCCTTGAACAGGAAGTAGTTTTTACTGGTGGTCTTCAGTCATTAAGAAATGGTGACAGTCATTAAGAGAGGTATGGTGTTCTAATTTTTCTTATTTTGTTGATGGACTACAACCACTTGTTAAACCCAAGCATCAACAAAATTCCCACCCCAAGTTCAGAGTTTCTTCGCAGTTTTCCTTTCCAAAGTCAACACTAATTCCCTTAACTCTTAAACTTTCTTTCTGAAGTGAAGTTTCTAATGTTCCAAAATAATTTCTAAAAATAACAAAATGTCAAATCAAAAATCCCCCCAAAAGTTCAAATTAAATTCTAAAAAATAACAAATACAGTACATTTCCCAAATTTCCATGGGAATAACTGAACATTTCCAAACAAACTGTCATGATCTATGTTCTGATTCTTGTGTTTTTCATGTGTTTTTGCCTTTTCATCAACTTTGTTTAGTTTATGATCCCTTTTGTTTCTGTGTATTTAGTGCTTCATGTTACTTTTACTCTTTGTGTTTCATGTTTAGTTAATTCCCTGTGTTTCATGTTACTTTTACTCCCTGTGTTTCATGTTTAGTTAATTCCCTGTTTTATGTTTAATTTTACTCCCTGTATTTTATGTTTAGTTAATTCGCTGTGTTTCATGTTACTTTTACTCCCTGTGTTTCATGTTTAGTTAATCCCCTGTGTTTTATGTTTAATTTTACTCCCTGTGTTTTATGTTTAGTTAATTCCCTGTGTTTCATGTTACTTTTACTCCCTGTTTGTATTTGCTTCCTTGCTCCCTCCTAGTGTCTCATGTTTGAATCTCCTCCTGGTCTAGTGTTCTTGTGTATTGTGAAGTGTTCCATGTTTCCTGTTTTATTTTGTAGTTGCCTTCCCTTGTGTTTGATTCCAGTTTTTCTTCCTGCTTCAGTTTCCCTCCTCTGTGATTCATCTGTGATTCACTACATAGTGAATACGCCATTTTGTAGTGGTGTCCGAATTCTGAGTGAGCATTGTTATTCACTATATAGTGCACTCATTCTATCCCACAATGCATTGTGAAAAGTAGTGAACAACCGATGGTCACTAGCCCAGCAATATTTACCATAATGCATCGCGGTTGCTGCTCTCAAACATGACGGACCAACGAGAGGAGCACAGGAACACATATTAAAACTTTTTAAAATGCTTTTTTGTTTGTTGATTTTACCAAATCTGTAAGAAAATATTAAGGATTCAAAATGGAGTAACTTCTTCCTCCTATGATGATTACAAGACATTAGACCATCATCTTTATGCAAAAATAAGTGATAATTCACACAAAAAGATGTATATTATTTTGTCACTATAGAGACAACTTTTTTATCTATTAGTATATTTATTTTTTTGTGAAAATACGTTACATTTTGTATCAGTTTTCATTGAAATTCTACCTTTAATTTCGATCCTCAGCCATTGTCAAGGAAATCTACGAGCTGTTGTTGCTGAACGTTTTAATTGTGAGACGGCGATGATGTCATTGCCCGCAGCCGGAGTAGTGTCCGAAAACATTTTTGTGTTGTGCGGTTGAGTCCACTATTTAGTCCACTATATGCTGCTCACTATATAGTGGATAGGGAGTAGGGAATGAGTGAGTGGTTTCAGACACAGCCCCTCACTAGTTTCACCTGAGTCTCGTTACCCACACCTGTCTCTCCTTGTCTAATCACTCCCTGTGTATTTAGGTTCTGTGTTTCTCCCAGTCCTGTGTCAGTTCGTCAAATGTCTTCCCTGTGTGATCCTCTGTGATTCTCCTCGTGATTCTCCCTGTGCTTCCTGTGGTTTTTGCCTTGAATTTGGACTTTGAGTTTTGATTCCTGGATTTATTTTGTAGTAAGTTCTTTTGTTTATCTGCATTTTGGGTCCTCCCTTTTGAGTTTTTTGCATATCTGACACAAACTTCTCCAAATATCCAAATTTCACAGATCTTCATGAAAATTTCCAAACAAAATCCAAAACAAAGAAACTCTCCAAAATATACAAAAATGTTCCCAAAATTTCCATTTAAATATCTGAAAATTTTTGAGCAAATCCTCCCATTTCAATCCCATTAGTTGAATTAAATGGATATTCTAGACAGTTATGCACATGTTTTGTACTGATTGTAAGATAAAAATGTGGCATCATCAAGTAAAGTCAAATATTTAACATTATACACAAATGAAGCTTTATGTGAGACTGTAGCTGTGCTCACATTAACAGACTCTGTGCTAGTATTACATAAGGCAAAAGTTTCACTGCAAAGCTGGTTTTATTAGCAAAATCCTGTAAAAATTTTACAAATATCAGCCCTGGCTCAGCTCCAAAAACTAATGCATTTAAGGCTTTTAATACTTTTTGAAAGCCTTAAGTTTTGCTTAATTGTCTTATCAACTTTTAAAGTATACATGATTCTGCAGACACTTAACACTGTACACCACTGCATCCATAAATGCTGGCTGAGACTCAACCATGCCAAGCAAAAGCCATTTATTGACAACTTGCAGAAGTGTCACTGACTTCTTCTTGAGCTTGTCTGAGGTGGAATGCCCTAAAGTGGAAAAGTGTGCTATGGTCTGACAAGTCAACATTTACAATAGTTTTAAGAAAGAACAAGGAAAACAATCATTCAAACTGTTAAAAATGCTAATTTCAAAAGCCAGTATCTGTTATGATGTGGGGGTGTATTAGGGCCCATGGCATTGGCATCATTTATACTGTTAAGTTCCAACAGGTACTAGTCTGCTGTAGCCTGACACACCAGATGGATTTGTTTCACACATCCATCAGGTAAACCTCTCATAGACAGCATTTGGAAAGGGCAGAGCCTTTGAAAAAAATCTCAGAGGGTGATTGGATAAACGCTCTGTCTGCCACACCTTTACAGGCCAATCAGAGCAACAAAACACATGATGTAGTTGCTACCCTGGAGTAAGCTCCATAGAGAACTGCATAACATGAACCATGGCGACTGTAGACATGTCAGTACACGACTTTTGTTTTGAAAAGAAAACAACTCAATGCTGTTTTTTGTTCTTATTTTAATGAAGAAATGTCAAGTTCTGATGAAACTGGCATTATAGCAGCACCCATGCTAATCTCCTCCGCCATTATTGCACCAGCCTTTTGTCGCTGCTTGCATATGTCACAACTCTGCCGCGCCTAAAAGTACTGCCTCTCGACGCTGATTGGTCCTGCCACTTTCTAACCGGGCCCAAATGGTTCAGACAGGAGCTTTGCAAGATTGATTCACCTGTGAGAAACACGGAAATGGGTGTATCCATCTACTTTGCAAGGTTAAGTCCAACTGTGCATGCAGTCCAGGCCTGTCTTCCATTGAAAATGTACAGGATGCTTCATTATGAAGCACAAAATACAACAACAGAAACCTTGCACTGTTGAAGAACTTAAGCTGTAGATCAAACAAGAATGGGAAATATTTCCACTTTCAATACTTCAAAAGCTAGTGTCTTCAGTCCCCACAGTATTGTTAGAGGTAAAGTGATGTAACAAAGTGCTAAACATGCCCCTGTCTCAGTTTCTTTGGAATATGTTGCAGTCATCAAATTCAGGATATGCGTGTGTTTCCAAAAACAATATCAGTTTGAACTTTAACTGTCTTCTCTTTGTGCTTTATTTGAATGAATATCTCATATCAGGATTTGCAAATCTCTGTATTCTATCCTTTTTTAGAATGTACAAAACGTCCTGGATTTTTTTGGAATAAAAGTCTGTACATTCATACACAAAATGGCTATAAATTAAAATAAAATTCTTATTTTAGAGGTAGAGCGTGACCACAATATTTCTTGAGCAGATCACTACACTATATCTGCTCCATACATACAGCATCTTACCGTACTGCAAACAGCAGAGCTAGTGTCTCTAACACAGCAGCTACAGATGTCACAGTGAGTGCTGGTGTGGACAGACTCTGCTGGGTGACGAGCGGGCGAAGCAAACAGGCCAGTGAGAGAGAGAGAAACACAGAGCAGCACAGCAGCATGTCCAGGAAAGAACTAAATGTTGGACTGGCAAAGGTCTGCACGGCTGCTTGACTTTCGATCTGAAAAGGTAAGCAGACACATTTATGCAGAAATGTGAAAAATATCATAACTCAAAATGACTTATTTCTATCCCAGCAACTTAAGACCTTATGATGGAGCAACAGATGCGGTCTTGACAGTTCAGTTGCACTGCTGAGGTTGCACCAGCAGAGGACAACACAGCCTAGTATAAAACTACATTAAAGGTCTTGCAGTGATTTCTCTTTGCCGCAGTCTTGACTGGTCTGGTCATAACACAGTGCAAACAGGCTTCCCAGACAAGGCACAGACAAGCACAGGAACTCAAACTGGTAGAAAGACATTCATAAAAATACGAAGATATCATGCTGATAGATGTGATGCTGAAATAAAATGGAGTAACATAGGAAAAATATATATTTTATCTTTAATCATTATAGACTTTGGAAGAATTTCACAGCACAGCCAAGGGCAAATTCACAGACTGGTTTAAAATAGATAAACACACATGCACTCAGGCAAACGGGCGCTGTTATGTCATGCACAGAAACAGCTCATATACACTTATATACCTCCTCCTGGTAGCTTATCCGGTAGGCAGATTCCAGGCTCTTCTCCAGGAAGGTGACACTCAGCTTGTTTATGGGAGGCTTGTAGAAATAGTCCTTCATGAGGCTGTCTCAGGCACAGAGGAAAGCCAGTAGAATCATGATAATTTGGGATTCTCTATATATACAGTTCATTCAGAAAGTATTCAGACCTCATTCATCTTTTTCAATTTTGTTATGTTCCAGCCTCATGCTACAGTCAAAAAAATATATTTTTTAAACTCATTAATCTATACTCAGTACCACATCATGACAATGTGAAAACACAATTTTAGAATTTTCTGCAAAATTATTAAAAATAAAAAAACCCTCTGAAGGTTACTTTAGTATTCAGACCCTTTGCAAGTGCTGTTACCACAAGGTTCTGTGCTTGGACTGATTCTTTTCACCCTTTACCTGCTTTCTTTAGGCAACATTATGAAGAACCATGCCATAGAGTTCCACTGCTATGCTGATGACTCCCAACTGTGCATTTTATTGAAACCTGATGATGAAATCCAGTTATCTAAACTAGAAGCATGGCCTAAAGACGTTTGAAGGGACATTTTATGCAAAAATCCCTTTTCAGGCTTTTCTATCAAAAATAAGTGCCCCTGGCCTGTCCACAATCCCCTCAAGTACCCGAACCGCCCCCCAAATTTCAGAAAATGTGTGCTAAAACAAGCCGTTCTCCAGTTTTCCTCTCATGATGTCATGTGGGGAGTTAGCACAGCCCCAAGGTTTGGTTGGCCCGCCCTCCTGTCCAAGCAATTATTCTCTTACCTGAATCTGATACCAAATCATGGTGTTCAATGCACACTGCCAAACCTGGGGTCCCTGCTTTCTGTAGCTGAGAGGAAGAATAGCTACAGATGCATTGTATTTTGACAGATTTACCCAGAGTGGAGAAATATCATGGATTTTGAAAAAAGCTTAATTTTCTGTTTACTTGAAAAATGTTATTAGAGCAGTATGAACTGCTCTTAAATCGTTGTGTATAAAACCAATGTACATTCAAATTAATGGATAAAAAGAAGTTTTTCTGAGCAGCACAGTTTATAAAATCATCATATAAACATACAACTCTTGGCAAATGACACTGGCTTCCAGCATCCCTGATAGTATCAGAGGATCTTTTGTTCAAATATCACAAATCCAGTACAATAACGTGTTTATTCTAACCTGTCCTCTTTGATAACATCCACAAAGTGAGCATCACTCCTCTCCCTGAAGTTTTTGGAGCGTAGCGGTATAAGCGCTGAATGGTCCATGCCCAGGACTCCTCCACTCCATGTCTTCTTCTCCTTCTCCTGCAGCATCTCACACAGAGACGTCTGGCTGTTGTTCAAGGCCTCCAGCCGAGGGCTTAGCAGGCCGTTTAGTGCCTTGGGGTTGCGCCCTGTAGCAGCCGCAGGGGAAAACTTTAGACTTGAAGAGTCCTAAATGGAAGAAAGAAAACCTGAATTTACCATAAGGGAAGGTGTAAAAATGGATCTCAGCTTTGAAACCAGGTCAGAAATAATAAATAACTCGTCAGAAGTACAGTCACATCACTTTAAATGATTGTGTCTGTGGCACACTTTATCTGGGACTCATGGAGTCCTATTTCTTTGAACTATTTTAAGTCCTTCTTTTAGCCGCTGGGCCTGAGAAACTGCCACAGCAGCTGGCTTACAGTATTCCAGTATTTGGCTGGGCATTAACAACATAAATTACACTGTTCAAGACGAACAGATGAAGTCTCATTTGTTTGGTTTCGGTAAGAACAACATGCTAACCTTGCTGCTGTTTGTCTTGTGATTCTCCTGACAGCCATTGTGTACTGCTCCCTCCTCCAGAACCTGATCCTCTGCTGGTATCAAGACCACACTGCAGGAGAGACAGGGGGACTGCAGGGAGGCAGAGACAGTGGGGGGGTGGGTTGGGAAGGAAAGGAGAAGATGAATCATTAAATCAAGGGTCAAAAAAGCACGAGACAGCTGCTGAGATTGAGTATGTTGGTGACATAAAGAAATAAAAGATGATAAAAGAGATGCAGCTGCAAAAAGACAACAATCTTCACTTAGACACAAAGAAAGGGTAAAGTGACAAGTTTTTTATGGAATCAATTTTCATTTCAATGGGGACAATATGAGGAAAAGTGTCAGCAGCCATTGAGAAACAAAAAAAGATACTTGAGAGTAAACACAGAGTGTGAAAAAGCTCTACACAGGCTTAAGTTTTTTTGTTTTCATCCCACTCATACCCTTCAAAGAGAATAGATAGTGTGAGTGTATGTCTACCAGAGGGAGGTCTGTGCAAAGATATATTGTGCTGATATCGACTCTGTAGGATACAAGGAGCAGTGCTTTGACAAGTCAAACACTTACAGCAATATTAGCATGTAGGGATAGCATCTCCATGTGCCTACATGTTACATTTAGCCTTTAAACATTATTTCAGCACCTGCCCTGTGAATCCTTTCACACGTTCAGATGTGATTAAGCCTTTTTTAGAGGATCCCAGAGTGTGATTCTTTCCCACAAGCCAAATCTGAATCTGTTTGAGGGCCGTAAATGGAGGAGTAATCAGTGAAAGGCAGAAAGACCGGAGAAGGGCTCCCTGTCTGTCTGACTGAGTTAGCTCATTACCATACCAAGGACCCCCACTGATTTCCCTGCCTCCTGGCATGCTCTTCGTTCTCTTTTTTCTCCAACAAATACCCCTCCCATCTCTACCTAGCCTGGAAGATCTATAGGGGATCATGGGGTGCACATATGTACAGAGAGACCAAAGTAATTGGGGTGATTGTGAGGCACTGTGGTGCAAGGTTTTGAGGGTAATAATGTGTGATATAGAGCCCATGACATAGTGATCCAAATTGGAAGCAAATGAGAAATTTCCCTTGGAGGTAGAGCAAAGGAGGAAACAGTGGATGGGCATGCTTTGTATTGATGAGGACACCATAATAGGTCAGTTATTATGTAGACTGCCTGCTGGGGAGAAAATCTATTTTTATTGCCTTGTAAAAGAGATCTCACAGTTTTGTTCGGAGATTCCCATAAATGAGGATTTAATAAGGTCTGAGGTAAATGGAGGCCTGCATTGGAGCGCATGAAGGAGCACCAAAGATCCTGTATGCATGCAGGATGCTCAAGGTTAAACTATGTAGTAACGCAGAAAGAAAGAAAAAAGTCAAATGCATGATATGCCTAAGAGAAAAGGTGCTCCTTTTTTCTCGTTCTCTACTGACGACAGAAAAAAAATCAGTGCATGAAGGAAATATTTATTAAGGCTTCAGATACACCCACATAGGCAAAAGTACAGAGATCGAAAGAATTAACCTGAAAGAGGCTGTAGAAGAACAGCTCACTGTACTTCCTCAGGCAACACTGATGTGTGATGAAAAAATAAAATGAGAAAAATAAAAATGCAAAAATGCTCAGTGTTTCACATTGTTGAGGATAGCATGTTACAATAACCTGACATGCCAGATGGATTTGTTACACACATCCATCTGGAAAACCTCCAATAGACAGCGTTTGGGAAAGGGCAGAGCCTTTGAAAAAAAACTTGAAGGTTGATTAGATGAACGTTCTGTCTGTCACATCTTTACGGGCCAATCAGAGCAATAAAAAACGTGACGTTGTGGGCGCTACCTAGGTCCGTGTGGTCGCTACCAAGGAATAAACTCCATACAGAACTGCATTACACGACCCATGGATTGTAGACATGTCAGTACACAACTTCTGTCGTTTTGGAAAAGAAAACAACTCACGTCTTCTTTTAACAAAGAAATGTCGTCAAGTTCTGAAAAAACTGATGCTTTAGCAGCATCCACGCTAATTTCTCCCACCATAATTGCACTGGCCTCTTCTCGCTGCTTGCTTACATCACGACTCTGTCATACCTGAAAGTACTGCCCCTTGACGCTGATTGGTCCTGTCACTTTCGGTTCAGACAGGAGCCTTGCAAGATGGATTCACCAGTGAGAAACATGGAAACAGGCGTATCCATCTGCTTTGCAAGGTTAGTGTTACAAGGGGTCTGTTCAGAGTGCTCTGGTTTTTGTTGACATACAGGGCTGGAAAAAATGCAGGATTTCCTTTACTTTTCCTTTTCTAAACCAGGCTGTATATCAGTGTTTTAATATCACAGAACTTTATGGACAAAAGTATTTGGCCATCTGACCGTTAAACCACCAGGGACTGTGATGACATTGTATGCAAATACATGTACTTTAATATTGTGGAGTTGGCTCCCCTTTTGAAGCTACAACAGCCTCCACTCTTCTGGAAGGTTTTCCAAGAGAATATGGATGTATCTGGAAATTTGTGCCAACTCACTATGTAGAGCATTTATGAAGTCAGGCACTGATGTTGGATGAGAAGACTCCCAAGTTCTTTAAACCATGTCTTTATAGTCTTTGCTTCATGCACTAGGGCCCAGCCATGTTGGAAGAGAAAAGGGTCTTCCCCAAACCTTTTCACAAAGTTGGAAGTATAGCATTGTCCAAAATGTCTTAGTATGCTGAAGCATTAAGACTGGTCTTTATCTGGCTGCCAAACACTGATGCGTGATTCGTCAGTCCACAGAACACGTTTCTACTGATTCACAGTCCAGTGTTGGTGTGCTTTACATCACTCCATCTGACCATACACTGGACTTGGATATGTGAGGCCTGAATCCAGCTGCTCGGCCACAGAAACCCATTTATTGAAGCTCCTGCTGACTGTCGGCTGGCGAGTTTTGCACACCATGTGCCTCAGCAGCCGTTGACCCCACTTTGTGATGTTACGTGGTCTTCTGCTGCATGGATGAGTGGCTGTTGTTCCTAAATGCTTCCACTTTCTAATAATATCACTTACAGTTAACTGTGGAATATTCAGCAGAGCAGAAATTCACGAACCGCCTTATTGTAAAGGTGGCATCCATCTGTCTGACACTTTAAGTCACAGAGCTTTTCAGAACGACCCATTTTGTATCACAAATGTTTACAAAGGGAGACTGCATGGCTAGGTGCTTGATTTTATACGCCTGTGGCAACAGGTCTGATTG
Organism: Cheilinus undulatus; assembly: GCF_018320785.1. Lineage (NCBI taxonomy): Eukaryota > Metazoa > Chordata > Actinopteri > Labriformes > Labridae > Cheilinus > Cheilinus undulatus. Next base: position 32,072,488 of record NC_054885.1, on the reverse strand, counting down.
AAACACATACGTTCAATAATTAACAGGTGTGGCCAAATACTTTTGTCCACATGTATGTGGAATAAGCCACAAAAGGGTTTTACATTTTCGGTAACGCAAAGGACTCACATAGTAACCTATTACTGATGTTTTAATTGACTTTAACAGTGAAATAATAAGCACCCACCTTAGCAGTATCTGGAGGAAGGTTGCAGGCCGAAGGAGCCCCATCAGGTGTGTGCATCCTGGAAGAAGGGCACTGAGAATCAGGGGGCTCAGATCCAGCCAGATGAGAGCAGCTACAGTGAGAGTGAGGCTCCAGTTTCCTGCTAGAGATCAAGTAGGTCTTCAGCCCTGCAGAAACAGAGGCAGAGAGTGAGCGATGTCAGTTCTAACTCTTGTATGAAAAAAGGATACCTGACACGGGTTTAGTCATCCCTGAATGGATGAAGGTATTGGTGGTTGAGTAGTTGTTTTAGTATGCAGCAGAGGCCCAGTCCCTGTGCAGGATGCATTCCCTTGGAGAGTTATATCAGAGGATTCTGGCATGAAACTAGAATCCTGAGAGGGAAAAGCAGTGAATATCAATTTCTCCTACTTGAAAAAGCCAAGGTCATATTCATGAGTCACTCTTGTTTCCTTAAATATAAACATAAATAAGATTGCATAAACATATGGCAGGATTTTGTAAAGACCAACACAGAGAGCTTAACATACTGATACAAACCCTTTAAAGCCAACAAGTCTATCCTGCCCTGTATAATTCATCTGCAGTTGCATGAGTATGTGCATCTCTGTGACGAGTTCATGCATGTGAGGTTCTCACCATAACCATGAGATAGAAACAGCTTCAGACACAACAGGCCAAGGCCAAATATTTGAACACCTGCATACTCCCACTTTTATCAACATGTTTCCATTTCCATCACTCCTGTGAGGAATGTTTCTGCCTGTGTGGATGCTTGTGCAGTCTTCAGACCAAAATTCAGCCTTTTGAGCTAAACAGTTTGACAAAAACAACCATAAAAATGTCAAATGTTGAGCTAAGGCCCTTGAGACAACAGTTTGCGGAGTTCTGACTCTTAAATGTTTAAATCAATTTTAAAAAAGACCTTAATTTTTTACCTCACATCAGATTTTCCCCAGCACCTTCTTAAGCCTGAGAAATACTTAATTTTTATAGTTGTAATGGCAACCTTGACATACATGGTAAGTTTATCATCACCACGGATGCAATGGATGTTTCTTCAAAATTAGGGATACACAATATCTGGGTTGTTGCTCATATCCAATATCAAATTTTGCAGCTATAACAGCCTCCACTGTTCTTGGAAGGCTTTACACAAGACTTTAGAGTGAATCTGTGGGAATTTGTGAGCATTCATTCTGTAGAGCATTAACGAGGTCAGGCACTGATGTTGAACAAGAAGGCCTGACTTGCAATCTCCATTCCAGTTCACCCCAAAGGTGCTTGATGAGGTTGAGGTCAGGGCTCTGTGCTGGCCAGTCAAGTTTTTCCAAAGAGAACTCATCAAACTATGTCTTTATAGTCCTTGCTTTGAGCACTAGGGTCGTGTTGGGATACAAAAGCGTCTTCACTCAACTGTTGCTGCACAGTTGGAAGCATAGCATTGTCCAAAACGTCTCGATATGCTGAAGCATCAAGATTGCACTTCTCTGCAGATAAGGGAGCCTAGCCCAAGTCCTGAAAAGCAGCCCCATACCATTAGCCCTCCTCCTCCAAACTTCACAGCTGAAAAAATGCAATCAGGCAGGTAATGCTCTTGGGCATCTTTGAAACTAAGACTGGCCCATCTGACTGCCAAACAGAGAAGCATGACTTGCCACTCCACGGAACACGTTTCTTTTGCTCCAGAGTCCAGTGTCACACCACTCCATTCTGGTGATGTGAGGCAGCTGCTTGGCCATGGAAACCCATTCCATGAAGCTCCCAATGCACAGTTTTTGTGCAAACATTAATGCCAGTAGAGGTTTAGAACTCCTCAGCTATGGAATCAACAGAGTGACAAGGTCTATTTGAAACACCTGAATTCAAAAATTAACAGTTGTGGCCAAAAACTAATATCTGTGAACACCAGCACATCAGATATCATAAAAAATCCAATATCATGCATCCTGACAAAGAGGAAAGGGGATTAAAAAGAAAAAAGACAGGAGCTGACAGAGCTCTGTTGATCTGACCTAAAACTCCATAATCTTTGTCGTACATATGGCTGATATTCACAGGTTATATGTCTGTGGAATAACCTGACATGCCAGATGTTTCACACATCCATCTGGAAAACCTCTCCTACACAGCGTTTGGGAAAGGGCAGAGGCTTGGAAAAACCTCGGAAGGAGATTGGATGAACGCTCTGTCTGTCACACCTTTACGAGTGAATTCAAATCAACAAAACACGTGACATAACTGCTACCGAGGAGTAAACTCCAGAGAACTGCATAACGCAAACCATGGCAACTGTAGACATGTCAGTACACAACTTTTGTCATTTTTGAAAACAAACCAACTCAGTGCTCAATCCACACTAATGTCTTCTGCCACATCTGCACAGGCCTCTTGTTGCTGCTTGCTTACATCACGAATCTGCTGTGCCCAAAAGCACTGCCCCTTGACACTGATTGGTCCTGTCACTTTCTAACCGGGCCCAAATGGTTCAGACTGGAGCTTTGCAAGATGGATTTGCCAGTGAGAAACACAGAAACGGGTGTATCCATCTACTTTGCAAGGTTATCTGTGGCAAGTATCAGCAGAAATTTGGAGGATGGAGCATCACCTCAACTCTTCCTTTTTTTGGTGGCTGTGCATTTTAAGACAAACTGCCTTTAATCCCAAGATTTCTTATTTACTGAACATGCTAGATGGCCTAAAAATGCAAAAGCCTGAGTATTTAATACTCTCTATAACATTTTATCCTGCTTTTATCCAGCCTTAGCCCAATGACTCCTTCAGCGCTCCCACAGAGCATATTTTAATCACCATGGCAGACATATGGTCTACTACCTGTTTGAGCTTTGTTGCCAAATCTGCTGCTCAGAGTCACACAGAGAGGACACATATTTAGCTCTGCACCCAAAACCATGGATAGTCATAACAAAGAGGATTGTTTGTGACTAAACTCCTCTCCTCTCCTCTTGGTGGTGTTATGTGGGGACAAGGGACAATTACACTGGCAGGTAACTGTGTATATGTCAGCAGCATAAGTAAGTATCAGTGGCCGTGCACTTGGCCACATAATTCAACTGTCAGTGAAGCCACAACCTTAGACCCTGTGCATTGTCTGCTTAAGTACTTCAGATAGGCCTGCCACCCGCCTCGCCTGTGCTGAACCACCCTGGGGCTACATCCTCTGACACACACATACTACACACAGACCACACATATGGCACACAGTTCCTGTGTATCAGGGATACACAAGCACAGACAACTCTTACAGGGGAGGTTAAACAGTTAACCACACTGTGTTATGAAAATGTGTAATAAACTCCAATGCAATCCTTTAGCATGCATCATTTGGCCAATCAGATGAATCCCCAGCAAGCAAACATGCTCCCTGTGTAAATGGTTACAGTTCAGTAGCAGCAGAGATGTTAACCGGTTCAACAGACAAGCTGCCATTTGGGATTATTTTGCATTGAGGAGAAGCAACATGTCACAAACTGGGGTGCTGTGTAAAACTTGCTAAGCAGTTGAGGCTATTTCAGAGTAAATATGACAAACCTGTATCAGCACCTGGAGGATGACCATAATGTTCAAATTCCACTTACTCTGTCTCCAAAGCAACCCATACATAAAGATTTACATAAAGCAAATCTCTTCCTTTCCAGTCAATTCTTTTCAATTCCACAGTAGGCCGTCTAGTCCAATTGGCACTTCTGGCAAGTGCCAGATATGGCACGCTCTGATATCAGCATTTTTAAATTCTATTGAAAAAACACACTCTCCAAAATGTATGTTGTTAGCATTAACACAGTCAAAATAATTTAAAAAAAGACAAAAAACACTGCAAAATAGCACCAACACCATCTATAATAAAGTACAGCACCCTGATAAAGAAGAAAGACTGAAACGCAACTACACCTCAAGTTGGGCGTACTGTGCTATTATCTAGGGCTGAAAGCTTCCATTCGAATAGTCAGTTGTTTGGTTGAAAAGCTTAAGTCCGAGCAAGATCACCCTGGCCGGTGAGTCGCCCCTCTGTCCCTCCGTCCCCAAGGCGCTGACCAGGGAGCAGAAGAGTAGTGCGCAGCTGACTGATATAGAGAGACGTGCTGCTGGGGACAGAGGAGCAATGCAGCACTGGGAAATACAGTTAGAGAAGCACACAAAGCGACACAAAGTGGGATATTTTCTGATATTTTCACAGCAGTAACACTCAAAAACAACGCATATTCAATTTGTCACAAAGTTGCAGGCTGTTTGTATTGAAGTGGCGCTGTTGAGTGTCTCTGCTCTGTCCTTCCTCACTGCATTAGCTCCCACGGTCAGTTTAATTCACCTGTCGGCAAATAGACTGCGTGGTATCATCTCCTTTTATAATCTCCTTTAAGTGTTCACGTTAGCGTTAGCTTCTCTTACAGGCAGACAGAAAGCAGAGGAGAGGAGCTGGTCATTGAGTCCTGACTAACACACTTTTTCCCTCCTCCGTAAATGACACGGCGTGGGCTGGATCAGGTGATCCCGTTATCAATCACCATTATAAATGAATGAAAAACAATGATCTGAGGTTATTTTGTAGGATATATGAGTTTGAAGAGTTACCGCGCTGCGATCACGGAGATCTTTTGCTCAAAGGCAGGTGTGTGCTGATTGTCTCTCAATTAATCTTTTTTTTTTTTTGCACGACATGACGAGCCTAAAAATGTATTAATGCTTCCAAAGGCTTGTTATGTTAATTTTAGGATCATTTAGAGTACCAAGCAGGCGTAGTAAGGAACCTGTATGGATTACACTGGTCCCCAATGAGCCGATTTATTTTGTTTTCATTTTATTTTTTTACCTGAATGACCAATCGATTGGTTGGTGCCTGGGTGCGATTTTGGTCGACCAAGTTTTTCTTTGGTTGACTACAGGCCTTCTATTATCAGCTGATTCAGACAAAGATTTTTGAGTCGTACTTCGAAGTTGGGCCGACTATTAGCTTGCTTGTGTTGTTTCTTGTCCAGTGCACAGGGTGTTAGACAGCCAACCTCAGCTTGACCCACCCTCCCAGTTGGGACTTCTGGCATGTTTGATAACTTGGTGCATACACTACCAGAGTTCAAGCAGAACCATGAGCAGAATTCTCAACATAGGCACATTTTTAAACTATCAGACAGCATCTTACATCACCAATAAAACAGCTTTTTTGATGCACCTTCCCTATAATAAAGGAAATAAACCAGCAGGAAATAGGCCTACCAGCAGACCTCCAGCTGACACTTAATATTTATTGATGTTTAGCTGCTAGTTGTGTTTGCTGCCAATGATGTGGATATGTTTGCATGGGAGAGAGATGTTGAGAGCATTTTTGTTGCTGTTTGTTGCTATTTGAAGAATGAGAACAAGGCAATATGACTTCACACTCCATGTGTAAGAGTTGTCAAAGGAAACTCCACAGACAATTGATATAGTCACCCTGACTTCACATACAGTAGAGCACTCAAGTCATGCACAGCCATGGGATTGTATAGTGTGAGTTGTTGTGAGTCGTCAGTTGCCAAGTGGGAGCTGGAAGATTACAGCACAACACCTATAAAGTTGCCTTGAAATCACATCCTGCATTCATACATCACATATTTTCCTCATGCCGTAAAGGCCCAATACTGAGATAGGAAGCTCAAGAAGCAGACAGGAGAATGAAACATGCACAAACGAAAAAAAAAAGACTCATGTAAATACAACGGCAATTATGAGACACTCAAAAAAGAAAAAATCCACCCCCTCCATCCACCTACATACCCAGTCAAACACATATACACACATCAAGCGGAGGTGGAGATGGACAGCTTCACTGTAGCTGGGTGGATAGCCAGGTGGATGAGGATTCAGGGATAGGAAATGAGGGCGGTAAACACAGTAACAAAGAACTAATTCCCCGCACCAGTGATGCAGAATGGAGGAGAGGCAGCAGGAAACTGAGGGAGCTTCTTCTGAGAAAATGTGAGAGTGGCACACACACAACACACACTGGGTTGACTGATTTCATTAGTTTGCTAATCAAATCCTTCCCTGCTTCCCACCATGACATAAACTGACTTCTGCTCCTCCTCATAGGTCAACAGTGTTACTGTACCCCCTCCTTTTCAAACTGTTCCATCCCTTCATCTCTCTGTCTCTCCACGTCTCACCATTTCTAACCTGGCTGCACAGAAACCAAAGATACAGATGACTTGAAATGCTGATGTATGTAAAGCAATAAATGAACGTCAGATGGCGTCTCATGGCTGTGGGTAGAGATTTGGTGGAAATTATGTGTGAACATCTTCTTGTCAATTAAGCGAAAATTCTACAAGCCAGATTGGGAACATCTGACTCAAAGACACAGTTATGTTCATCTCAGGCTGAAACAGATAAAGTAAATGAGTGTAGCAGCGCTAATAACTTTCCATCACTTCACCATCACATGCACCATTACTTACTACTGTGATTATGTACATACCACCTACACTGTTTTCTTGAATGTTTCTACTGGGACTGGTATTTTCTGTGACACAGTCCCCTCTGCTAAGGCCTCCTGCAGACTTTAAGGGTGCTACCCTGCTAAATATTTGGAATAAAGTTAGTTTTTATTGGTAAAATTAATATTAATCCATGTCATACAGTGCACTAAGAAGGTATTCAGACCCCCTTAAATTTTTTGAATTCTGTTATGTTGCTACAGTAATTTAAATTCATTTTAATTCTCATCAATTTACACTCAGTACCCCACAATGACAAAATGTTTTTTTTTTTTTTGCACATTTCTGAAAAATAAAAAACTGAATTATGATATGACTGAAGTATTCATTACCCTTACTCTGTACTTAGTTAAACCACCTCTTGGAAGAGTCCTGATTGTGCCAAACTTTTTCCATTTAAGAATTATTGAGGCTACCTTATGGGATAAAGACCCATATTTGGTTGGTTGTTGTCCTCTATGCCTCTTTGTGAGGTAGTACAAGCACATAATTTTTCCTCAACCAGTCAGCAGGGATCAGTCTTCACCAGAAAAGTGACATCATGGCATCCTGCCAATCACTAGCGGACAAGCATGTCTCAAGCATCCTACGACTAAGACTTCTCAAAGTGCAGTTTTACATCTCATTCAGTCCCACACCAACTTCCCTAACATCATGACTAACCATGGTAAGCTGATGAAACTCACTTATCATATCAGTGCTAAATGTCAAGATAAGTGTCACTTGCACAGAAATCTGGGATATTTGATGATACACCCATGCTTAAGCATGCTTATGCATGATAAGAGATGTGTTTTGTGCATTTTTAGAGCTTAACATGGCTGTGAGAGATTTAATATACTTCAGTTGTTGGCAGAATATTTGACTTTCTGGTGCCAATTTTGTTTTTTGTTTTTTTTTTGCCTGGTTCATCATCACACAACACACAAGAGAATGCACGGCTGCTATATGACTAACACTGCATGGTTTATTAATATTTTAACAGTCATTAATGCAAAGTCTATACCTGCTGTGAATGTGTGCTGGATAATAAAACTTTACAAGACAAAGACCAGGCAAAATCCACCTAAGCAGAAATCATTGGAGCATTCAGCCTCTATTCTCCACCACTGTAATAGCTTATTAAAGATAATGAAATGTTTCAAGCCAGATAATATGCCCATCAGAGAGGGTGAAAGGCAGAAAGAGTGCAGAAGATTTGATAGTAGAGGAAAGAATAATGGCTTAGAATGAAAAGGCTCACTTGTAAAAGACAATTAAAAACAAGACGCCAGGCAGGACTACAAAGAAGGATAAGAGGCGAATTAAAAAAAAAGAAAATATGTGTCAAAATTTCAAATATAACTATCAAAACTTAACCAAATAGTGAGACCATGATAGCATAGGGAAGTGGCAGGAGATCAGCTAGGCATGCCCTCTCTTTCTTTTTGATTTATGTCAAACTAAACATGTGTGCTGGACGGGTTTAAGCGTTTTCCTTTATGTCAGACTAAAGAGGAGAAAGGAATCCATGTCCATGTCTGTGAAAGGTTAATGAGGATGCATGTTGAATTGATCCTTTCCTGTGGTTGGACAGCTTGTTTCAGGAAATCACTTCACATGGCAGAGTCCAGACAGCCAGAGAAGGGCAAGATGAATGGACTACAGAGGTTAGCAATGGAGCACCAAATGAGATTTGTTTGTGTATGAAGGGTTACACAATTTCAAGTGTCTGCAGATGCTTGCATGGCTCTTCTTAGAATTCTAGGACAGTGTTGCCTCTTCATTGGGAGTAAAAAACTTAAATGCACTTAAATATTGCAGCATTTAGAGTGAGACTGTATTGATTATTTATTAATAGGTTATATACACTCACCAGCCACTTTATTAGGTACACCTTGCTAGTACCGAGTTGGACCCTCTTCTGCCTTCAGAACTGCCTTAATTCTCCGTGGCATCGTTTCAACAGGGTGTTGGAAACATTCCTCAGAGATTTTGGTCCATATTGACATGACAGCATCATGCAGTTCCTGCAAATTTGTCAGCTGCACATACATGATACCAATCTCCCGTTCCACCACATCTCAAAGGTGCTCTACTGGATTGAGATCTAGGAACTGTGGAGGACTTCAGAGTACAGTGAACTTATTGTCATAATTAGGAAACCAGTTTGAGAGGATTTGAGCTTTGTGAAATGGTGCATCATCCTGCTGGAAATAGCCATCAGAAGATGGGTACACTGTGGCCATAAAGATGGGAGGGAATGGTAAGCAACACCCCCCCCCCCACCCCCCCACCCCCCCCCGCCACACACACACACACACACACACAATTACACCAGCAGCAGCAGCCTGAAGTGTTGATTTAAGGCAGGATGGATCCATGCTTTCATGTTGTCTCTGGCAAATTCTGACCCTACCATCTGAACGTTGCAGCTAAAATCAAGACTCATCAGACCAGGCAACGTTTTTCCGATCTTCTACCAATTTCGGTGAGCCCATGTGAATTCAGTCTCAGTTTCCTGTTCATAACTGACAGGAGTTGCCCCCAGTTTGGTCTACTGTTGTCTTTCTGTCATCTTGAACCAGTCTGCCCATTCTCCTCTGACCTCTGATTTCAACAAGGCATTTTCGTCCACACAAATGCTGCTCACTGGATATTTTCCCTTTTTCAGACCATTCTCTGTAAGAGATGGCTATGTATGGAAATCTAAGTAGTTCAGCAGTTTCTGAAATACTTAGACCAGCACGACAACATGCCACATTCAAAGTCTCTTAAATCCCCTTTCTTCCCCATTCTGATGCTCTATTTGAACAAGTCATCTTGACCACGTCTACATGCCTAAATGCATTGAGTTGCTGCCATATGATTGGTGGATTAGCTATATTTGTTAACAAGCAATTTAACAGATGTACCTAATAATGTGGCTGGTAAGTGTATATTTGCATACCCTAAGCATTTACTGATGAGGATGAAGATGGTAGCAGCATGGCATAAATCCAGTAATGATTAGTCTACTGTCCGTGAGAGCTGATGGAAGCAAGCTGAGGACTGTATTATGCACAAACTTTCCAGGGATCAGGAAACTATTCCACCTCTGTATGACTTCAAAATAAATATCATTTTGACATTGCTTTTACTAAACCCTAACCAGGAGTTAAATCAGTCTGCGACTCCTAGCTGCTTTTTTTTTTTTTTTTTTTTTTTTATCAATGTGTGGCATTGTTACACACGGCAAGGATGTGAGTTTTTTTGATAACATAGTATTTGTTGCTTTGATTATTGTTGTAAACAGAGAAAAAAAGATAAAGAAACTTAATTTTAATAATCAGCCAAATGCACAATATCTTTCCGAGTAACCACTAGGGCTGATCATCAGTGGACCACAAAATAAGACCTTAATCTAACTACAATGTGTTAACATGTTAGCGCTGACTCCATTAAATTCATGTTACCCCTGTATCAGGATATGTATTGTAGTGCAAGATTCTTGTCAAGACACAGCCCTAGACTTCATGATCCAACCTTGTAGCAGCTGAAATTGGAGTGTTGTCAAGCATTAAATTGTAGCACTGATAAACTGATCTGACCACAGCTGGCTCTGCGTGCTCACTCCAGCAGGGTCCAACGCCATCAGAACACAGCTGTGCTCTAAAGACCTCGCTGCAGGGGAAAAGGTCACAAAGTCCATGCATGATGTCTCTTTTTTTGTTCCAGTAAAGTCAGATTATAATCCACGGTAGTCAAAATGTTCTTTACGGCAATGTTTTTTGATATTACAGTATGTGTTAAAAATGAGATTGATTTTAGGATTAAGTATAAAACAGGTAAAGAACAGGAAAATAGCAGGTGACAACAGAGCTGGCACTGTTTTAGCTCCACAAATACAATGACATTGTTTAAATTCTCAAAGGTTACCAGTGTATTTGTGCAATCAAAGACAATGCAGTGTTTGCTTTCAATTTTTGGTTATTAAAAACAAGGCAGTACCTGCCAATAGGCGCAGATGACTTCTATTGTTGTTGCTGTGGTATCAAGCAGGTATCTGCATCATCTCACATCAAATCATTCTGGTATAAATTCTAGTATTGTGACAACCCTCTGTCATCTGTCTGACGATCTGTAATTCTGATGACCCTGAACTAATTGAAGAGCGTCATTACTGGAAGGTTCTAAGTGTCATTGGACTTGAAGTGTCCTGTCCTGTGCTATCAGCTGTCAGGGAACAGTAGATAACCTTTCCCCATGAAAGCACAGACATATTATCTCCCTCTCCAATCCCCTTTTGTTCAGGACAAAGGAGAGCGACATGAGAAAAAGCACTTTGCAAACAAATAACACCATCAACTCCACTCCTCCCTTTACGCCTCCTCATAGCACGTCTGAGCTCTTCTGGGACAACGGCTGTCCCTGAACTCCTCTTTGAACGATGCTTAAAGAGGCTCAGTGCAAAAGGTTGGGTGTACCAAACAAACATACACAAGAGAGAGGTTGAGCAAAGTCGTGACTGCAGTGGTCAGTTCAGTAAGAGCTGATACAACCCTCCACGGGGCAGGAGCTCAGAGGGGGACCATTTTCTAAAATGCAAATTAGCCTCTTGTGAGGCCTGGACACTGATGGTCAAAGACCAACTGGACTCCTTTGTGATAACTTTTCTTCAGCGCATCTTTGGTTATGAATGGTAAGGCCATGTGTCTAATGTCTTATATGTGTCTATAGCCTTTAAATCAGTTATCCATAACAAATAGGCTGGAGAGCTTCAGTAACCATTTACGGACAGAATACAGAAGCCACAAACAACCCAGAAAATGTACCAAAAAGAAAACAATTAAAATGTTAAAAAAGCAGAGGACTTTTAGTCATACTGAAGATCTTTATAGTCTTTTATCTCAAAGCAACACCTTAACTCTCGCTTACAGACTCCCTGGCTGCACCCCAAGCAGCCAGTGTTAATGTCCTCTGGAGGTTTCCTAAAAGCTGCAGAACGCAGAGGGCAACTGAGGGCGATGGAGAGTTAGGAAATATGCTCGGCTCAGCACTAACGCACATAAAAACCCACAAAGCATATCATGTGCCGTATCCCCCAGTAATGACAGGTTTGCTTTCCAGGGCCAGGTAACGTAGCAGGAGGGCAGTGAGCAGGTGGCGCAGAGACACTAACACTGCAAGGCCAGGCAGGTCTTGATGCCAGCTGGCACTGCCAGCAAACAGCCCCACCTTCTCCTTCCACTGCGTCCCCGTCCTGGGATATACTGTACATCCTGTCCCTGTCAGGGGGGAAGAGGGCAGAAGGAACAGGAGGAAGCCTGTCCAGAATGACAGGCTGTTTAGGAGGACTTCATTAATGCGGCATGGGTCTCAGGGGAGATGAAGGCGAGATCAGAGGGGAGGATGGCAGTGATTCGGAGGAGAAATAAAGTAAAAGAGCCTGGACGTAGAAAATAAAGGTGTGATAGAGTCAGTAGTGGCAGTGGGGTGAAATCTTTTCTGTGTGCTGTCTGAGAGTGAACCCATTCAGTCAGAAAACATGAAAGGCACTTGTGCATTTTTCATAAGGAATCACCAAGGGAGTCACACTGTCATTTCTGACAGGGAAGGAGAAGCAGAGAGACAGTGTGTGTGTGTACACCAGTGTGTGTGTGGGCAGAGGATGGCTTATAGTGGGGGGAGGGCTGTCAGTGACCTTTCCTTTACAGCTAAACACTTCTGCTGAGCCCAGGTTACTTCAGGAGCAGTGAAAGGGATTAAAGGAGGCGAGAACAATTATCCAGCTTCTGAACATCCCCTGACAGAAAGTGTCACACTGACTTTGTCTGTAACAGACTGTCTTCTGAATAAAATAAAAGAGAAGAAGTTTCACACCTTGTTTCATTTACTTCATGCATAAACAAGCAAAATGAGCCAAATGGTAAACTGAGTAAAATGAGACAAGAATCAAAGTCTCCACACTTCATTAGTGCCAGAATTATGCTTCATTAAAAATTCTGATAATTTCTTTGTATGAGGGGGTTTAACCCACTTGTTTAGTGTTTTTACACATTTTTAGGAATCGAAAGTCCAACCTCAATTCCAAAAAAGTTGGGACATTGTGTAAAATTTAATTCGCAAATCCCATAAGCCCATAATTTATTCACAATAATAATTAAGAAAAAGATGAGCTTATTTTAAAATTGATAGCAGCAACACAGCTCAAAAAAGTAGGGTCAGGGCCATTTTATCATTGTGTATCATCCTTCTTCTTTTGAAAAAAGTCTGTAAATGTCCAGGAAGTGAGGAGACCAGTTGTTGGAGTTTTAAGAGAGGCTGAAGGGTCTGGACTGCTGGCAGGCCATTTCAGCATCCAAACTCTTTTACTGTGAAGCCATGCTGTTGTAATGGATGCAGTATGTTGTTAAGGATTGTCTTGCTGAAATATGCAAGGCCTTCCCTGAAAGAGATATTGTCTGGATGGGAGCTTATGATGCTCTGAAACCTCTCCATACTTTTCAGCATTAATAGTGCCTTTATAGATGTGTAAGCTGCCCATGCCATAGGCACTGAAGCAACCCCATACCATCAGAGATACAGGCTTTTGAACTGTGTGCTGATGACAAGCTGGATGGTCCCTCTCCTCTTTAGCCCAAAGGATATGGCATCCATGGTTTCCACAAAGGATTTCAATGTTGATTAATGTGACCACAGAACAGTTTTCCATTTTGCCCCATTGTTCTCATATGGCTTTTTCATTGCATAATACAGCCTTAACTTCCACTCGTGGATGGCACAGCCAACTGTGTTGACAGACATTGATTTCTGGAAGTGATCCTGAGCCCATGCAGTGATTTCCAGTACAGAATCATGTCTGTTTTTAATACAGCGCTGCCTGAGGGTCTAATATTGACTTTCTGCCTTGTCCCTTGCTATTATGTACTGCAGATGGTGAGATATTTAAAGCCTTCACTATTTTATATAGAGGACTATTTTTCTAAAAATTTTGTTGCAGTTTTTTCCAGATTGGTGAACCTCTGCCCATCTTTACATAAATTACATCTTACTTTTCATACCCAGTCTTGTTACTGACCTGTTGCCAATTAACCTTATTAGTTTCAACATCCTTTGTTATGTTCTATTGTGGATTAAGTATGGGTTTATGAGATTAGCAATAAAAACAAAATGCAAAGGTTTGTTTTTACTAACATTTTACACAGCACCCCAACTTTTCTGCATTTAGGTTTGCATCTACTGTCCCACAAAAGTGAAATAGGGTAACCTTGTCCTTGTCTATGAGGGCTCATAGAAGCTGGTTTTTATTTTTTTGTTACTTTAATTTTTATTGATTATTTCAACATTTTATGTATATACAGCCTACTGATGAGCATGTTGGCTTTACATCAAATGAATAGTTAACACAGATGAATCTATAACATTATAGACATGGTTGGGAGTTCCATTTTCAGTAGCAATATATCAGTTCCGTCACAATCAACATCAGAATTATTTGTCCCTTTTCTTTTCTGTTGTAATGTTGCTGTATTTTGTTTTGAATAATGACCACTTCTCCCACTTGTCATCCATTTGTGCTTCCTGTAATCTCAAACAATGTGTCAGTTTTTCCATTATGAAGATTTCTTCCACTGTCTCAAGCCATTGGTCTTGGGTAGGTGGGTCTGCTCTGCCCCACTTTCTCGTTATAGATTTTTTTCGCAGCTACCAACAATATTTTTACCAAGTATCAGTCCCTTGTTTGTACAGTTCCCTCTGGTGAGTTAAAAGGACACATATAGAGTAGCAGAAAACTCATAGGAATACTGTATCCTAATATTTCCAGTAGGATTCTATGTACAGCTTTCCAAAAAGACAGAATCTTATGGAATTTCCAAAATATGTGTGAGTGATCAACATCTATGGCTCCACAAGATCTCCAACATGGCAAACTTTTATTGGAGTGTTTTATTGGAAGTAATGAAAAAACAGATCAAGTTTTTCCAAGAAACTCCCTCCATGTCCGTGAATTGGTGGATGTTTGGTGTGTTTCTACATGTCATACCAGTCAACATCTGAAATATTTATATTGGATTCTGATTCCCATTTTTCTTTGATATACTGAGTTGAGTATTTGTTTAAAAAGAGCGATTGATAAAATGTGGAAATAATTCTTATCTTAATTCCCTTATGTAGTTGTAGTATTAGCATGATCACACCATTCACTTCCCTGGAGGGATCTCTTTTAATTTCCTTCCTGTTGTAATCTCTTAACTGTAAATACCTGAAAATTCATGTTTGTCCAATTTAAATTTCTCTTGTAAGTTCTGAAAGCTTAACTCCCCATCCTTCTCTATAGTGTACCATGCTGTGATTCCTTTGTTGAGCCACTGTTTAAATCTTTTATCACAGCTGTGTGGTCTGAAATCAGTATCAAATGCTACCCATTTTAACATATTTATTTCCTTCTTTAATTTGTCCGTTTTCATTATCTTGAACCATAAATTCAGGGAAACAGTGTTACTGAGTCTGTATCGTTTCTGATTTTCTTATAAATGTCTTTATCTCCAATAATGCATTGAATTGGATATTAACCAAACTTATTTCAATATCTTTCCACTTTGCTACATGGTCTGATTTGATCCAACATAAGACATATCTCAAGTTGGATGCATAAAAGTATTCTTTTAGTCTTGGTAAACCCATGCCTCCTCTATTTTTGGTAGCTGTAGAGTTTGGTACCTGATCCTCGGCTTTTTTCCTCCCCAAATAAACCTGGATATAATCCAGTCCCATATGGTAAACTGAGCTTGAGTGACCTCTATCGGTAAAACTTGGAATAGATAAAGTTGCACATTTATTCTATGATTTCAATTCTTCAGTTAAGATCCAGTGGTAAAGTCGACCATCTCCCAGTGTCTTTTTGTATTTTTTGAGTTAACTTACGTTCCAGTTAAAAGTAGATGTATCTTGAATGTTTTTTGGTGGTGTGTAGTTCAGTGCAAGTATCTGTGTTTTTAAGATATTTATTTTGTATCCTGACAGGTGACCAAATCTCGCTAGCTGTTCCATCAGTATGGGCAGTGTTTCAGTAGGATTTTCGAGGAAGGTTATTACATCATCCGCGAAAAGCCCTATTTTATGCTCTGTACCGTTTATCCAGACCGTTTATCCTTTCAACTCTCTGTTTTGACGAACTGATGGTGCCAGAGGCTCCATAAAAAGTGCAGCAGACAACATCCTTGTCTGGTTGACCTCTGTATTCTGAATTTTTCTGTTAGATTACTGTTTACTTTGACTCTGGCAGTTGGATCTTGATATAAGGTTTTTATACACTGAATTGATTTCCCATTAAATCCAACCGTTTCAATATTTTATATAAAAATTCCCAATTCACTCGGTCGAATGCTTTTTCAGCATCTATCATAGAAATAGTTTTATTATGAAAAAAAGGCCTTGAAGTAAGTTGTTTGAGTTTCTTGTCAACATTTTAAAGTAGCAGAAATTTTTCAATTCAGGTGTTTTATGGCTGAAGAGTCCTAAAACAGGATGTTAATATCACACAGGAGACATTTTCACATCCACTTGAAAAATCCAGATAACCCACAGTGACCTTTGGTCTGAGTTATGTAAGCTAGAGTTCACTAAAAGGAACAGTAAGGCTTGGACACTGCCTGGACTTTCTCAGCGCATAAGCTCTCCAGGTTTGGGACAAAAACACTTCTCTGAACCGTGAATGACGTCAGAAAACTACTCAGCTTACACACAAACACACTGTCCCAGCACAGAGAGTCTTTATATGATCTCTCTTCCTGCTGCAATCAACAAAATATGTCAATATCCTTCCTCTGAAGTTGTAAACAAAGCTAGGAGTAAAACAAAAGTTCAACATTGGGCTGCTGTTTTTTCCTGGATTCAATCAGGGCCTCCTCACAGAACTCACAATGACAATAGAAACACTTGACATCTCTCCAAAGTCTTTAGCTCTGGCTCGGTTCCGTCTGTCCCTTACATACTCATTTTGTATTCTGGGCTTCTGATCCTTTCATCCTTGACAGGCTCAGGCTGCCATGGTCTGTTGGCAGAACAACAGATACAGTTGACATCCCTCCAAAATCTCTAACAACCATCTCTCCAGCCTTTGCTCAGTGGCCTGTGATTTTTCCCCGTTTTGTCAATCACTGTAGCTCACTGTCTGTCTCTTTCCATCTCCAAATCCAACTATCCTCCCTCGTTCTTTTGTGTCCAAGCTGATATTCATTTGCCTCATCACAGCACAGACTTTAGCAGCTCTTCTCTCTGCCAAGTATTGCCATGGCTGACATCATCCCAGAAGCTCAAACTCACTTTGCATCTTGTCTTTTTTTACACCACCCTCCTCTCTTCTGTCAAAGCCATCACCCCTGTGTGCTTCGCTGAATGTTAATCCCTCTCCCCTCATTTCATCTTTCTCCTAATTTTGACCATATGGCTTCAGATGCAATTCAGAACACCTGTTCCGTTAGCTTGATCTGTTTCAAGGGTTTTTTGAAGTAGTCATCTTTGCAGGGCTGATTCTCCTTGCATCTACCATGAAATAAAATCAACATTCCTTGAGTGTTTTACTTGTCATAAATGCTGAAAAATGAATAAATGTAAACCTCTTTGGAGTTGTGGCAGCTTGAAATCTAGAGACAGAACTTGCTAGATTCAAATTTAACAAGTACAAGCACAGACATTTCTCACCCTGCATGACACAAACTTTTTAATTAGTGTTGTGACAATGAAATTTACAGACAAAACTGTGAGCTTTTCTCTTTCCCATTCAGTAAAAGAACTTTTTTCTTCTCCTTATATACTGTGTTCTCAGAAAATTTCTATGTCTTATGCATCACTTTATATCTTTCAATAATCCTGTCACAGATGTAACATGAAGAGAAATAACTACAGATGCCCCGGTTGATTGGAAACCAATCAATACCAGCCAATTTTCTTTCAAAGTCTTGTGATAGCTGGATTGGATTGAATGCTTTCACTCACTGATGACAAAAAAACAATCCCCTGTGGGTATACTCTAATGCAGCATTACTCAAAGTGTGAAGAACACCTCCCCTGGGGGTGCCAGAGAACTTCAGGGGGGATGGGACGTGAGAAAATGTCAACCAGAATGAGCTGCTCAGCTAACATTATTAATAATAGAAGAAGTAGTACAACCATGACTATATAAAGTTTTGATTTTCATAGACTGCTCCTGATGAGGCTCCATTGCCATAATTAACAAAGAGATGTTTGCTAATGTCAGCTTGAGGCTGCGTAAACTCCAATGTCATATTGAGATGAAGACCCCAAGTTTGGTTACGAAAACACAGAAGCTTTTTGCTTATATAGACTAGAACCCTGCCTCCTGCATGCTCTCGCTGGATTTCTGACCATTACTGCCCACTCCCACAATTCTTGCATCCACTCCTGCCCGCACCTGCAACAGGTGTGTCAAATCCTGCCTGCATCCTGCATAAATTCTGACAATCCACATTAAATAATCAGGATAACAGACAGTGAGTTTACTTAAAAGAAATATTGATATGCACCACTCAATGAAGTTTTCTCTCTAAATGAAGGAAACCCTCAGAAAACAACCACATCCTTGTCACATGTAACGGTGTGCATGGGTAAAAAAAATACAGCCTTGAGTCTCAGACTGATTTAACGCCTAGTTATGGCTTAGTAATAGCAATGTCAAAGCAATGTCTACCAACCTTATTTTCATTTGCAAGTCATACGGAGGTGAAATTGATTCCTGATATCTGAAAAGTTTGTGTGTCATAAAATTGCAGCTCACTTCCCTCAGCTCTCACAGACAGCAGGCTAGTCTTTACTATATTAACACCACACTACTACTATCCTCATCATTAGATACTCAATGCAATAAGGTCAATGTGCATGGACAGGGATGTTTTTTTATTACTATTTATGGATAGCAGAGTCTATCCCTAGCCCTCACCCTAATTATTCACCCAATGCGCCTAAAGGCAAAGCAGCATATCTCAGTTGTTAGCTCAAAACACCAGCTCTGTCGCTTACTCTTTTGAGCTTGTAGCAGACAAAAAGGATTCAACTCCAGTGTGATATTATTCCCAGCTCTGACATCCGACTTGCAACATCCAACATAAATGAAATGCAACAGAAGTATCTGAAGGATGACTCGGCACCAGTTTGGAACCAGTACACCTGAGAAGTTTTCTGAGAAGTATCAAGGATGATTAGGGCAACGATGTGGTGTGCAAATCAACACAGACAGACAGATAGGAAGACACACCACCAGTTATAATGGTAAAATTACAATTAGTAAGACCCACCTGTTCCAGCCCATGATGTAATTTACAAAAATATACAAACTCCAAAAAGCACGCCACATACAGTGCTTAACAAATTTATTAGACCACCCTAACCAAAGTAAGGTTTATGCCACAGCTGCGCTAAATTAACAGCATTGGTAATTACCAAACGGCAACCTCCGGTCCTAAAAAATGAAGCCTATGCGGAAGTGCAAAAAATTGCTATACTACAACTGTCCACTTGAGGCTGGCTGCAGGAAAACTGGAAGTTCCATCTGCAAACATGTTAAACAGCCGATTTTGGGACACAAAATAAACTGGTTTACAGCCTGGTTCAAAACACCAAACCTGTCTCATTGGCTAGTCTCTTATTGTGCTCCCACTGTATGGGGGGTGAATTTTTTTGTACCACAATCGTTAGGATTATATTTTGGATACACCTCACTTCACGCTGATTGGCACATCTCATTTGATTGACAGATAGCTTGGCAGGCAGAGGCTCCGTTCCTGTCAACCGGAATGCTAGCTAGCAGGCTGACAGGAAGTCACGCTTGGTGGGCGGGCCATTAGGTTGATCCAAAGTTCGGTTGAGACCACGATTTCAATATAGAAGCCTCCACGGATTGGCTTCAAAAGCCGTTTTACTCCGCCTATTGTAAGCAGATGACTGACGTCACACGGGGCTTGTCCAGTTCTTTCTACAGTCTATGGTAATTACCAAAATCATTTTTTATGTTTCTGCAATGGTTAATACACCAATATGTAGAAGTTCTTTAACCCAAATGATATTGTTAATGCTAAATATAATTATTATTGTTATCCATGAATTTTCAAATTTACTGATTTACAAAAAAAAACCTGAAAAAATAGTAAATCACATTAATATTACTTGATTAATATGTCAAATTATAGTTATTTACTTGCATTCCTGAACAGAAAAATGAGTTTTAGTGGTTGAATGATATGCTTGATTCATTTCTGACTTCTCAGAGAAGCCCAGTGAGCCAGCTCAAATTTGGGTATAAAAAGGTGAATTCAGAAATCCCTCATTCCTGTTCAAAATGGTAAAACGTGGAGAGCTCACTGAAAATGAAAGCGTCCGCATTAAAGCACCTCATGATACTGGATGGTCTCTGAGACAAATATGACAGGTGGTCTAATAAATTTGTTAAGCACTGTATGTAAGGTGAAATGAAAATAAATCTACAGGTCAGATTATAAAGAAAACTTAAAGAGACCAGGAGACATTGCTATCTCCTTCCTCCACTCTGTCTGTAACAGGCTGCAGCTACAAATTGTGCATTTTAATGACATGATGAAAGGACTTGATAAAACATATTTTCTGACAGGTTAATAAAAGGCTCTAACAAGGGGGTTGGTCATGGGCCACTTCAATACTAACAAAATCCTGCACCTTCCAGCACATTTATATCAAGACGAGGGACTTGCGTTTTGTCTACATGCACTCCTTCCTCTACTTAGATTGCTGTCTGCTGCATCATCCTAACTCTTATTCACTCCACTGTGTGGGCTCTCTCTCTTTTAGCTTTCCCACTCCCCATCAACAAGATGCCTACCAGCCTTGGCATGACTTTGATCCACCAACTAGATCTACTGTTCATAAACTATGACGGCACTAGGAGGTGGGAATCACTAGTCACCCCACACAATACTTATGCCATGATTTGATATTATTGCGATTTTAAACATTTTGCAATACACAGAATACCGCGATACCTTATATTGCGATATATTTCTATCTAGGCAACCCCATGCGTCATGTCCATGTTGTTTGTGCCCTGCTTGCATTCCCAATGCCCTTTCCCTTGTGCTGCCATAATTGTTGTACTAACTTTCTCCTGCTGTATGACTGTCACCTCTGCAGACCTCACTGGGCAAAGGGCACAACAGCATCATCAAATGGACAGAAAAGCAACAGATGCTATTTATCTAGTATCATAGATTTCAGTTCATATTAGCAATTAATAAAAAAAAAAAGTATACTTTGCGGAAGATATGATATATCACTGTGCAAAATATCTCGATACTATGCTGTATCGTTTTTTCCCCTCACCCCTAGACAGCACCTGCCTAGAAAGCTTGGGTTAATTACAGGAGATGCCCGTGCATACCTCATTTGTCTTGTCGCTCTAATTGGCCCCTAATGAATGTGACAGAACATTCATCCATCCCCCTCCTGGTATTCTGGAAAAGTCATGCCCTTTTCAAACACTTTTTATGGGAGTTTTCCCAGTCGGATGTGAAACACCTACCATGCAATGGATTTATGAAACAGTATATCTGGCCTGTCAGGTTACCTTACTGTTACTGCCACTTTAGTGGCTTTTGTACTGCTCTGTTAAACAAAGTTAGTATAGGCACCTTGTTGACTGAATAAGGATGACTTTTGTGCTCCATTTATAGGGTTACACTGCCCCCTGTAGGAGGTCTTAGTTAAATAATCTTAAGTGAAGTTAGCCTCTCTATCTCAAAAATGAGCTACCAGAGAAATATTTTTCAAACAGTTTCTATCCTTAAGTTTCTACAAACAAGTGCTCATACTTCTGTTACAGTCTTGTATCTCACTGAAACTCCATTTCTTCACATGCTGAATCATTTCAGACTGAGATGCTATTGACCCACAGCACTGAGCAGCGCCCCGATTGATTAAACAGTGGCAGTTTGTGGCTCTGGGTAAATGATCAAAGCAAACAGCTTATGTGCCACCTTTCATCCGCTTCTGCTTTAATACCTCTGCTTGCAAAACATTTTCAGTAATGGCATCTTTAACAGGGGATTGATGATGAAAAAGTGCTGGATCTTCTGCTGAGCGCTGCGCCACTCCCTGAGGACTCTTTATCTAAAGCAGGCCAGTGATATGGTGAGAGTAAAAGAGGACACTTACTACAACACAAAACCTTTGAAACATATTTCGCCTGTGATACAGATGTGCAAGCTGATGGCTGTTTGCTGTGACAAGCTCCTCTTAAAAAGCATAAAGGACATGTTCATTTAATCTAATGGTCAAGCACAGAAAGTAGGGCAGAAAACAATGCAATATCCAGCCTGTTAGGATAAGCATGGTTGTATTGTTTGGTGATGAAGGTGTCATTTAACAAACAGCAGAGGCAGCTCTCTGACTCAACAGTTCCAGAAGGAGACAGTAACAAGATGGAGGGCAGAAAAATAACAACAAACAGGGAAAAAAGCAGAAAAGAGGAGTGACACAAAGAGAGACAGATTGAAAGTGATAAAAGGATGGGGAGTGACCTCTGTCGGGAATATATCAGGTACCTAGCACAAACACTCACACATGCACAGTAAATCAGAAAACTGCCTGAAGAAGTGACAGCGAGGGAGACTCTTGGGGCTGTAAAGTACGTGGGTGGAGGTGCAGCTGACAGCTGGAGGGAACACAGGAGGGATGTTCCACACTGGAGCCAATGGAGGGAACTGAGCCCGAGGCAGGGAGATCAGATCAGGCACACCAGCGACTCCAGCCAGGCTGATTTTACTATGCGATCATCAGCATTTATAATAATGTTGGCTGTAAATAACAAGTAATTCACTGGAGAAAATTCCAGGTAGTGCTAGAGTTTTTTTCAGAAAAGTGCCATCAGTTAGGTTTTCAAAATTTACAATACTCAGTACAGTATGTGCAGCATTTTATGAGTACGAGTATTTGGGCTTGGTATCGACACCAATACCTGATACAGTTATCCATGCATCCCTAATTGTAACTAACATGATGATGGCATGTCTACTTCCATTTTTCCAGCAAACACTCCTGACAGCAATACACTTTCTGTTTATTGACTAAATGACTTAATTAGTGAGCTGTGCAACACAAACATAAAGACATTCACTGCCTCATGCATTACTTGGACCATTTAAGAACAAATGATGCATGGTCTAAAGAGACAGAAACCACATAAATACATATACAGTACCATGAAAAAGTATCTGCCCTTTGATTTCTTTGATTTCTTGTTTTTGTGCATACTTTTCACACTTCAATGTTTCAGATTATCAAACAATATTTTAAAACTAGACAAAGATAACCTGGGTAAATACAAAATGCAGTTTTAGATTATTTTATATATTAAGGGAAAAAAGCATGAATTAACTCTGATTAACCACACTTTTTTGGAAAGCTGAGTTCAATTTCACCAGCCAATCCCAGCCCTGATAACTACGAGACCTGTTGAATCAAGAAATCCCTTTAATAGAACCTGCCTGCCAAAGTGAAGTAGCCTGAAAGATCACAAAAAGCAGCACATCATGGAGCCATCTAAAGAAATTCAAGAACAGATGAGAAACAAGTCATTGACATCATGACTAAATGGGTTACAAAACCATTTCTAATGCTTTGGGACTCCAACGAACCAAAATGAGAGCAATTATCCACAAATGAGAAAACTTAAAACGGCGGTGAACCTTCCCTGGAGTGGCTGGCCGACCAAAATTACCCCAAGAGTGCACTGACGACTCATCCAGGAGGTCACTAAAGAACCCAGAACAACATTTAAATACCTGCAGGCCTCACTTGACTCAGTTAAGGCCAGTGTTCATGATTCAACAATAAGAGAGAGACTAATGTTTGGTATCGTTGGGTTTCTCTGATACGGGTACTAAATTGACACTTGAGAACAAGAGTGTGTTAAATCAGCAGGAGAATAAAAGCTGTTGGGGTATTGTAAATGATTCACAGAAATATCTTTAAAGGATTTCAGTCCGAAATTGGTATAACTTCAGACATAAATTGCACAAATTCTATAACATACTTTTTGCCCTTCATTTTGGGTGGCAGGGGATCACATTGAGGTCGTGCGGTATCAGAATGAAGCATTGATATCTGGGTTTTAATTCGGTCCAGTAGGTGTTGGTGCCTGTACCATGTTGGTACCAGAATTCGATACTCATCCCTAAAAGAGACAAAATGAGCAAAAATGGCATCCATGTGAAAGTACCGAGGACAAAACCACTGCTGACCAAAAAGAACACAATGGCTTGTCATACATAAGATAAAAACATTTTGATGATTCCCAAGACTTTTGGGAAAATATTCTGTGGACTAATAAGACAAAAGCCCAACTTTTTGGTAGGTGTGTGTCCTGTTATACCTGGAGTAAAACTATCACAGCATTTCATAAAAAGAACATCATACCAACAGTCAAACATGGTGGTCGTAGTGTGATGGTCTGGAGCTGCTTAGCTGCTTCACGACATGGACCACTTGCTATATCTGATGGAACCAAAAATTCAAGCGTGACCTTAAACAGGCCATTCATGCTCAAAAACCGTGCAATGTGGCTGAATTAAAACAATTCTGTAAAGAAGAGTGGGCCAAAATACATCCAAAGTAATGAATAGACTCATTGCCAGATATCACCTATGCAAATTGTAGTTATTGCCACCAAGGATGGCACAACCAGTTATTAGGTTTAGGAGGCAACTACTTTCTTACACCAAGCTCTCCCATGATGTGATTTTTGCCCAGTCTCTTTCTTATTGTTCAATCATTAACACTGACCTTACTGAATCAGACCTGCAGGTCTTTAGATGTTATTCTGGGTTCTTTAGTGACCTCCTTGATTAGACGCTTATGCACTCCTGGAGTAGCTTTGGTTGGCTGGCCAGTCCTGGGAAGGTTCACTTCTGTTCTAAGTTTTCTCCATTGGTGGATAATGGCTCTCACTGTGGTTCACTGGAGTCCAAAAGCCTTAGAAATGGTTTTGTAACACTTTCCAGACTGATAGACGTCATTGACTTGTTTCTCATTTGTTCCTGAATTTCTTTAGGCTACTTCACTTTGTCAGACCGGTTCTATTAAAGGGATCAACAGGTCTGACAGTAATCAGTCCTGGGTGTGGCTGGGGAAATTCAACACAGCTTTCTACAAAAGGTTAATCAGAGTTTATTCATGATTTAACAAGGGGGAGGCAATTACTTTTTCATATGGGGCCAGAGTAGGAAGCAGAGTAATGGGTACAGGAAAGAGAGCATATAGGAATGTGGTAAGGAAGAAAGACAAGGCTCAGAAATAGAGCAAAACATGACCCAATCTGTGCTTTGCTATACTTTGTAAAACAACATTAACGCAAGAATGAGGGTAGGCTACAGGCATTTAAATAGAGGCTTCCATCATTCTTAAAGCAGAGGCAGGAGAGAACTTCATTTTACAGTCTGCAGTGCTAATAATAAAGTACTTAGATATGCATAATGCACATAAATATACAAAAAAGAATTCAGGGGGGAAACACACTTTTACTGTATATTGCACATACACACAGTCGATCCGTGCAGGCTAAGTGCTGTGTGGTGCTTCAGGGTGGACTGGCTCCCCGTCATCTTCCCTCATTCATTATTCACACAGCCATTTATCACACACACACTCTCCTGCTGTGCACACTAACGAATGACTGCGGCCCAAAAACACAGACAGGGTGCAGATGAATGCGTGGCTGTTTGCATTTTCACCAACACAACATGCAAAAAGTGATTGCCTGCAAGAGCGTGCCTGCAGAAGGGTGGGCGGAGGTTACAGTGGGTGTCACCTTAAGAGTGAGCTGTTCATCCGTCAATGTCAGTGAAGGCTAGTGTGTGTCTGTGAGAGGAGGAGTGCTTGTATTTTCTATACCCTGGATCACAAAGGAAAAAAGCTTAGGATGCATCAATGACTCATGATAGCAATTTATCACCCGTACATGTGCACTGTTGTGAGGAGAGAGAGCTCAGTCCCATACAAGTCAGAGTATACCAGCAGAGATTCAAACCAAGAACCAAAAATACAGAGGAAAACATACACGGCTGCCTCAATACGTCCTTGCACTTTTCAAGGATTACAATTATTTAAGAGTCAAAGCTGAACAATTTGTATCTGTGTAGGTGTCTTTAGCGCTGCAGCGAAGAATCTCTGCATGTGTTCAGCTTTTTCCTGCCTTGCTCACAGAAAAATAAGGCCTTTGCTTGGCTTTTACCACCAGCAGAATAAAGACATCTTGCCCCCCCCCCCCCTCCAGTCATAGCACCAGGCCTTCCATCTAAAACAAGCCTCCAGTTTTCAGCTGACCCTCGCCCCATTCAATTGCCCGTTGCCATGGTAATTAGCCTTGGCAGGCCCAGGATGCAGAGCCGGAGTTGGTGTGTGTGGCTGCAGATGGGAAATGTCCTCTCCCATGTGTTATGCGGAGGCTGGTGTTATGACTGTGAGCCAGGTGGAGCCCTGAACAGGATGAACCTGAAGGAGTAACTCTATCCATCTTCCTGTCTCCATCTGTTTTCATCTGGTTCTTCTGCTCTGTTCATGGCACCTCTTCTTTTACTCTGCTTTCTCTGTTTGGTTGCATTTTGGTCTTTGTTTGGAGGAGAGGAAGTTGTGTTTGCAGGGAAATATACAAGCAGATCCCTTTGAACATTTCCATATGTGACAAATCCTGCAGTGTTTGTTAACAGATTAGCTGTGTGATGCAGCAAGAGGATCCCATTACAAACTCAGGCTGTGCATGTTGACATTACAGTAAAATATGTCAAAAAGCATGCCCAAATACAGAACAGAATGCCTCTGGAGTAATAATGCTACAAGAAATTTTTGTCAAGTCACTATAGCCCTCCTCTTGTCATTTGATGACAAGAAAAAAGCATAGCACTCTTAGTTAAGGGTGCTTGCACCTGTACCTTTTCTGTCTTTCAATTCACATGATAAATGAGCCATTGTTCCATTTTCCTTTGAGTCATTTTTTGTTGACAATGACATATTGTACAGTGGGTCACAGAACACACCAAAGCAAAACTGTCCCTCTGGAATTATGTCAGAGCCTCCTTTACCAACTACATACACTATATGGACAAAAGTATTTGGCTGCCTGACTGTTACACCAACAGGGACTGTTCCTTTTAAATATATGTACTTTAATGTGGAGTCGCCTTCTGTTTTGCAGCTCTAGCCACACTCTTCTCGGAACGCTTTCCAAAAGATTTTGGACTGTTTTGTGGGAATTTGTGCCCATTCTGTTGAGCATCTATGAGGTCAGGCAATGATGTTGGTCGAGGAGGTCTGGCTCGCAACCTCCGTTCCTGCTCATCCCAAAGGTGCTTGATGTGGTTAAAGTCAGGGCTATGTGCAGGCCAGTCAACCAAACTCATCAAACTGTCTTTATAGTCCTTGCTTTGTGCAACTGGGAACTGTCAGGGGTATAGCTAGGGATTTCGGGGCCCCAGGAAGAAAATTACACATGGCCCCCCATTAGTTGGCCTGCCACACAAAAAAATACTTGGTCGTTTTATGAATATTGATAAATTTTAAGGTATTTCTCAGACTTAAATGTCCCTATATCAATAAGTATGCTTTATAAAATAATACAGCAGGATCTTCATGTTTGAACAAGATACCAACTGTTTGATTTTATCTCTTCTTGTTGTCTCGTTCCCACTGACATTTAGTTGCTTTTGATTCAATTATGATGCTAATTACAAATAAAAAAATAAAAACTAACTTTTTGATTCCCGGCTTCTCAAATGCCCCATGCACCTGCCACAATGGACCTGCATAATCAGTCCAAACGACCCCAGCCAAGGAGAGAAAAGTCAGTTCAGACCAACCTCTCCAAGCCATCAAGGAAACGACCCAAAGACATCAAATATCCTGCAGAACAAAACTCCCTCAATCCTCTGCTACTGAGTATCAGGCTAATTATATGAGACCATAAATATCTGTCATATTACCACCTCCACACAGCAGACCAGTGCATTCCTGCACTAACATGAGCCTGCCTGCATTACCTCACAATATAATGGAAGCTAATGGAAATGTGGAGGAGAGCTTGCTACTCTACCATTTTAGGGGATAAAGGGCACCAACTGCAATGGGTTCACTGAGTTAAAAGATTGTAATGCCTTTGTCTGTTGGGTAAGTCTCCTCTTTCATTTGTTTTTCGAACTACCGCCTAAGTGATTGGTTGGTGCCAAAGTGAAAACAGAACTACCGGACTATCTAGTCCAAGGTTGTCCAAACTATGGACCGGGGTCCAAATGCGGCCCATAGTCCAATTTTGATTGGCCCGCAGCAAATTCTAGAAATAAAATTAAATATGACTTACGGACAAGGTGCCGCTGAAGCCGGATGACATCAAACTACCCATAGTACAG
This sequence comes from Cheilinus undulatus, assembly GCF_018320785.1. Lineage (NCBI taxonomy): Eukaryota > Metazoa > Chordata > Actinopteri > Labriformes > Labridae > Cheilinus > Cheilinus undulatus. The sequence goes on along the minus strand of NC_054885.1, from coordinate 32,044,430 downwards.
TGAGGAGTAAAACGAGTTTCTTTTAAGGAGATAAAAAAGGACGCAACGAAGGCCTGTTCTTTGTCATTTACAGAATTCAAACAGCTCTCCTCATGGCACTCATTTAGGAACCTCCTGGTCCAAAGAGACTAGAATGAACCCACTGTTTGGTAGGCAGCAGTCAAACACTACCATGGGATCACAAGCAAGTCCCCTGAACACACTCTCCTTTCAACAATGTCACTGCTATTGATTTGTGTGCTTAGCTTATTAAATTAAAAGGCTGGGGGCCTCTGAGCAAAGTGAATGAGTTTGTGCAGGGAAGCACTTTGTGTAACATGTTCCACCCTACATGCCACTAGTGCTGTGTTTGTTCTACAGGCTTAGCCATGTTGGCAGCTCACATGTGTGCCTCCTTATCAGACAGACTGCAGTGGCGCTGATATCAGACTCTCTCATCCATCTGGCCCCGGGTCATCTCTGTCAGACTAGATAGAGACAGGGACGCCTTAGCATGGAGCCAATAGGACAGCTGTCCCCTATAGGGGGACTTGGAGGTGCGGGGTACACTGACACTTGTCAGGATTATGTGCTGCACAACAGGATACATGGATGACCAGAGGAAAATCTCTAACAGTATCAGCTCATAGAAATATCTCTCAGTCGTGTGGATAAGATCAATTGCAGCCTTTGGAATAATATGCTTTCTGCTTTTCTGCTCTTGATCCACAAAGTCATTACACCCCCTGAGTACTAATCTGTTATTGCTTGCTGGGTCGAAGCAGCAAACATTGCCCTTGCAGTAGAGTCCTCCTGAACAAGTCAAGTCTGATCCTTCTGCGTAACAGTGTGACACAGCAGATAACCAAAATGACTCCAGATATGAAATCCAGCTAATCACCACATCGTAGACCTCAAATAACCTCGCTTCACTGGCCCCATGTTGAATCTCTGCATCTTGAAGCTCTGCAGACTTGCTTTGTATGATAAGGCCAGAAATGTTTAATGGTGAGATTGCATTGCTGCAGGCCACAATGACATGCTGTGCTGAACCATAATACACAGTGCCGGGTGATACAGTAAAATGCAACGTGATGTATTATGCCATTACTCTCTTGGCAGAGCTGTAATCTACCATGCAGAGCCAAGGTGTTCCAGGCAGGGCTCGGTCACTGCAATACAATACAGCAGTTTTGAGTCCCTCCTGGCTTTTTTGTTCCCCTAGCCATCTCTGAAGCGTGCCCTCCACGACTTCAGACAAGAGGCATACAGAGCTCAGTATGACTTGGAAAGGTAATCCGGGGTCTATACACCAATGGTTTTACAAAGCATCCAAACAGCTTAAGCCATAGCCTTGCCATGCAATAGCTCCTTGTCTGCCCCTCCTTATCCCCTCATAGTAGTAAGCCACTTCACTCAAAGATCCCCACTTCACTATTAACCCTGCTGTCTGTCTATAGTACAGCTGAGCGCTGTGTGTGCATACTGATATGGACTTTGGAGTCTGGATAAAAATTACGTGAAATGTTCTGATTGCTAGAGGGATGCAGCTGAATATATATCAAGGTGAAAAAGCCATTTCAGTGTGTAGACTGACACAGCATAAAGGTGTGAAGTTCAATGTCTTAAATGTACCAAGCTTCCCTTTTATCTGCTGTGGCTCACACTGCAGGTTAACACTTAGGTCAAGTTAGGTTTACCTAGTGGGATATGCAAGGCTGCTACTCTATGAAATGCCATGGCCCTGAATAGTCCAGGAACAGTCCCATCCTTAAATCTGACTTATTCATGTTATTCATGTTTTTCATGCATTATTTTTTTTTACATTCTTTCTCTGTCATTTACACGTCAATATCTGGATATCTTCATATCTGCACATCATGATAGTGCTTTTATAGTGATTTTTCCCATAAAGCTAGTCTACAACAAGAGTGTTTGTCATTCCTGATGTGCAAAATCAGACCCAAGGCTTGATGATGAGCTGCAACATTGCAGTCAGGCAAAATCTGGCTGAATTCGGGCTTTATGGCTTGCCAACACCCAGCACTGGGTTGGCCCACCAGGGTGCAAAGGCCTGTTCAGTGCTACTTGCAGCCATAGCCCTGATTGAAATCTGCTGATAATGCTTTTAGTCAAAGCTTAGATGCTTAACATCCTATAACCACAGTAACAAGCATGCACATCAGAGGGGTCAGACGCCTCTGTTAGTTCATTGTAAAAATAGACTTTATTGTTCACACTAACAAGACCAGTAACACTGCTTTTTTAGGAAGCCTCCTATTAACTCTGCCTCTACCTTTACTCATTATTTACAACATGTGGTCAGTCTGCAGTGTAATGAAGCTTTCGAGTAGCTACTTCTTGGAAAGCTCTTTGAGTCATAAATACACAAATCAGAAGCGTTAAAGTGCTACATGAACTTTTGTGAGTCACCAGATATCTGTTATTCTTCCAGTGCTTATTAGTTCTAGATTTTTTGTTTATGATGACTTATCAAGAGGCTTTTTATGCTTTGGATAAGAAATGGGACAGTGGATAGAGCTGGATATCAGTGAGAGAGAGAGAGAGAGTGGGATTGACATGCGGGAAAGGAGCTGCAAGTTGAATTTGAACTCCAAGTCACATGCCTCCAGGACTCCAGCCTCTGCAAATAGGGCCTGCAAACCAATTGCCAGACTGCTCATGCCCCAGTTTTAGATTTTGATTAGTTCAGGAGCATTTAATCATAGAAACAGACCCACAGTGGTGTACCATCAACTCTCAAGAAACCACTTAGCCTTAACAAATTTATCGTAAACAGACAAAAAAAAAAGCAAACAGATAAGAGCCAAAACAATGGAAACTATCCCTAGCACACACAGCACCACAGGTATGAATGCACCATCGCATACAGAAAAAAAGGAGCTACAGTAAAGGGCAATTCATCTCCTTGTCTTGCTCTCTCTCCCTTTCAGTCCTCCATTCTGGCTTCTTTAAGTATAACCTCAAAACCAGCCTAATTTATTGTACTCAAGGTCACATTATATGCAATTCTCCACTGAGCCTGGGGCAAATACCATACATTTTGCTGACTGACGGTAAATCCCTGAGGAATAGCATTCACACACTAAAAGCAGGGAGGCGTGAGTGTGAAATGTGCATGTGAGTCTCCCAAAGCACAAATGGCTCTCCAGACAACTTGTACTTGCTGTCAAGTCAGGAGTAATAGATCCAGAGTGAGGAGAGAAAAAGAGAATTCAACACCAAGGTTATTTCTTCAAGTGCAGCTGATATCAATAAAAATGAAACCAATCAGTAGAGCTGGGCACACATCCATCAATACACTAATTGTTCATTATAGGCATTAATTTCTGAAGTATTTTTTGCGTGAACATCCGTATTTAAAACCTTTAACTGCATGTGAATTCAGTATCTGTTAATTTAGTACTTGAGATTGCAAAGTCTGTTGTTATCCTTTTTTCACCTGGGGGCCTTAAATGATCCAGTGTGCAGCCAGCCTTACATGCTAAGATTCATAACTGAGAACCTCAGCAAAAGCATGTCCCCTCCTTGGTGAATATCAAAGCCTGTGTTTACCCAGAATGCATTTGTTGTGAAATGCTGCTTCACCTACATAACTTTAACCCTTGTGCTGTGTAGGGTCAATAAAGATTAATTTAAAGGAATGTTTCAGCATTTTTTGGGTTGGGTTGTATAAGGAACTTGGCAATAGTGATGGCCTCCAGTGTCATCAGTGAACATTGCCCCTTTAAACAGGACATGCTTGGAGAAGCTAGGCTATACAGTGTAGCAGGCAGATGGGTATAGTTTCTCTATGCCATTTAGTAAATTCAGGGTAAAAATGGGACAAAAAACAATGTTGGCTCAATTGTTTGCTATACCGAAAATGTTTGTGCCATGTTTTTCACCAAGAAAGCCTCAGCAGTGTTCAGCACTAAGTGGCAATGCAAGCTTCGGCTACTGGTGCTCTTCTGTCTCAGCGTACCTGAGCAGCTGTTTGGGTCTGCAGGCTTCGTCAGAAGAAAAGGCAACAGTAAAATGAGAGATTTCAACTCGAGTGATGATGACATGCTGTTTACTGTGGATACAGAGGGTTACTTGTATGAATCTGAGTACACAGAGCAGGTTGCAAAAGCAGCTAGTGGAGAGAGCGGCAGTGCATGGTCAGAAGGGAGAGGTTTAAATAAGGCAGCATGAGGGCAATTAGCCAATAGCAACCTTAGAATAAATCAGCTGGCCATCAACTGATGAAGGCTTGTGTACAATCAACTGATCAGCAGTGCCTGAACTAACAGTATAAGCCCGATTTAATGGCTGACAACTACGCAAATAGATATTTATTTCCAGGTTTTTAGAGATGCCAATCAGATTTCAAGGAGCCCTGTTTGGCCCTAGCTTCCACAGGTTCCGCCCCTAGAATGTTAGCAGTACTGCTATTTGCTAGCAGAACACAAGATATTGTTATTTTGGTTGCCAATATGTTTACCATGTACAATGTTGTCTCAATTTAGTCACACACAAAAACACATCAAATAATTCTGCTTGTCAAGATGTTCGTTTACAGCTGGTAGCACCAACTTGTGCTGAGACTATGAAATATAATAATTTGGACACCCCTGACATAGAGGAACTTAAAAAAAGGGGATTCAGCGTTGTCATTATTTTAAAATCTGTTCTTTTCTCCTCTGCAGTCAGTCTGTTGTTTTGAATGCAACCGCTGCATCCCTCCTCCACCCCAGCCACCTCCATCACATCTCATCAGCATTCAGGTCCAGTTTCTATGTGCCATCCTGCAACCCCTTATGGCTACTTCCAAACCATCTCATCAGTGTCCGGGTCAAGCTCCTAAGAAGTCCACTCACCATCTTATCTTGCTCCTTCTATCACCACCACCAGTGTCTAGACCCCCTGAGGGGTGTCCTTTCCTGCTGTTGGCCTCACTACCCCTTCAACTTCATATGGCCATAATGATGGAATCTACTTGTCAAAGACCGCTGAATCTACTGATCAAAATCATTGATTAGCTAATTTCAAAAACAAAAGATTAAGGGCTAATAAAGATACATTTCTGATCAACTGCACCCACCTCTGTAAATCAGCTTTTCTTCTTCAGACCTAAAGGTAGATAAGTAACCTATAAAGATTAGTATCATGAATCAGAGCACATATTATCTCCTGATTTCTAGCCATATGTTTGATTCTTTGATATTCAGAAGACATGCAAACCTCGCTCATCTCATCATCATTCATAAACACCACCATGAAAACCTCATTGTAAAAAATCAATATCATTCCATGTGAGAAAAAGCTGTCTGGCAGCTGATCTGCCCAGGTCGAGATAACACCAGGCTAGTGTGCAAAGATATGATGATGGAAAATTACTTACATTAATCACTTTAGCCGAGGAGATTACTCCATCTTACTTTACTGGATCTCTCCCACAGGGTAAAAAGAGGAGAGAGCAAGTCAGGGAGGAATGTATACCAATGCACAGCTGCCCTGCACAGCTTTGCTCAGCAGTCGAATCAGAAAAGGTGGAGCTCACAATTTCAAAATGAATCTCATATGCGGCTTTACTCGAGGCAGCTGGTTACTAAAGATCCTGTTTATAACAAGCGCTGGCAAAGGGAAAGGGCCTGTGAAATTACACCAAAGAGCTGTCAGTAGTTCAGATGAATGAGAGTGCTCTTTAGATCATTAAAGTGGAGCAGCTAGCATTCACTTGGATACATTTACTCCTCCAAACCGCGGTACAGTGACAGTCTGGATGAGTCACAGTTGGAGAGATGAACAGAAGGCCATGCAAACTAGGAAAACTCTCAAAAGCTTTCCTTTAAATCTTCAAAACTTTTTGGTTATTTATTTCTTTAGCCTTACAGGGGTCAGTTGAACACAACCATGACATGTCAGTCTAAAAGTGATGACGGCATGCATATGCACAGTTAAATCTACAGTGCGACACTCTGATTTGTTGGACAACATCATAAAGACTGTGTTTGCATTTGTATCAATGCTGTATGTGTTCAATAAATTCAAAATTGTGAAGCTTAGCATAGGTCAAAACAGGAAGACGGTTTCATTTAAATTCATCCTTTCATTCATCAATGATTACTCTTCCATGTGTCTCCTTTCCCGCTCTATTATTTAGCTTGTATGGGCATCACTCGCTCATTTTAGTTCTGAGCCAGTCCTTTTCTGCCAAATTTTCTTGATCCAATCATCCTGCTGCTGTCATATTTTAAAATCAGTTCTCATCTCCTCTGCAGTCAGTCAGTTGTTTAGGGTGGCTGCTACAACCCTCCTCCAGCCCAGCCGCCTCCATTACATCGCATTAGTGTTTAGAACCAGCTCCTTCATTGCATCCTGCATTCCCTTATCTGTACTTCCAAGTCACCTCATCAGTGTCCGTGTCAAGCTCCTCAGAAGTCCACTCCTCTCCAAGGTCATAAAGACATCTGGATGGAATCTACTTGTCAAAGACATGGTACATTTCCAATCATTTCCAGATACAAGTCTCTCCTGAATCAAATATTTATATTGCAGTTCTGGTGCCTAAATGTTGTCTGAATTTAAGCTTTTACAGAAAAACAAAAGAAAAAAGAAAAGGAATAAAAGGACAAAGTTCATAATTAACCAAATTTTTCTACCTACTCCCTCTACTTTCAACTAAATTTTCTAATGACTGTTTTTTCAAAAGACTTCTTAATGTGTTAGCCCAATAAATCTGGCAATATCACTTAAAAGTTTTAACTTTTTATTTGTTTCTTCAATATCTTTTAAAAAGTATGTTAAATAAAAAAGAGTAACATGTTATGTGACTTTGGCCAGCTGCGGGAGATGTCAGAGATGTCGAAGTGTTGATGGGACAGAGTATCATAGCAAAGCAGATGGATTTGCCAGACTGTCATCAGGCAGATCCACCTTGAAAACTCCAATCCACAACATTTTCGATGCAGAATGAAAATGATTTTGACCAATTAGTGACCCAGAACAAGGTGGTACCTCCAGGCCAGGTTAAGTTGTACTGTGTGCTGTTAGCAATGGCTTCCTCCAGTGTAGCATTTAGCTCAGATGTAGCTATAGCTCAGCTGCAGTTTTATCAGAACTGTCACTTTTTTAGTAATAAGGTAAGATGTATGTAAGTTATTTCCCGTAAATACCTCTGTAATGGCTCAGGCATGAGGCGGCCACAGATGCAAGCAAAATAATTCATAAATCAATCTACAACTAAAGCCACCATTTTTTAAGAGTCTGAACAACAAGCTCACTGTATAAAAAAGTACAATGCATCTGCAGCTGTAGCCCTCCATGACCAGCGTGCTCATTCACCTTGGGCCAAGCTTCTCAGTACGCTGTCAGCCCAGATTGTGACAGGAGTTAGGTAATCTACTGTGTCAAAGTCAGCAGTAAAACCCACAGGCTATGAGAGGAATCATTTCATAACATCCATGATGGGCCATGTGTGCAAAATAGAAAAGAATTTGATGGAGAATTTTCCATTAATGTGACCTCTGGCTGGGATGGTGGGACACTGAAATGAAGCATTGAAATCTGGATTTAGTCAAGTACCTTATTTTGGTACTCATCCCTATCCACAGTATAAACAGAAGATCAGAGAAGAATAAACTGGTAAACAGAAAATAAAAAGAAGCAGTTTCAAGATCGCACTGGTTGTCCTCTATGACAGGGGTGTCAAACTCAAGGCCCAGGGACCAAATCTGGCCCGTGGTACAGTTACACCCTGCCCACCAGATCATATCGTATTTCTATTAGAACTGGCCCACTAGTATGAGGTAGATTTCCTCCTGTAGAAAAATGTAAACTTAATCTTAATGATTGAAAATATCCTTGTAAAGTCATAAGAATTAGAAAGAGTAAAGAGTTAAAATAATTTGATAAAATGTCAAGAATGTGTGAAAAGAAATTTGAACTTTCATTTCATATTTTCAATTTTGCATCTCACAATTATGACCTAATGTTATAGTTTTGACATTTTCAAATCATAAATTTGACTTTATCTCATGTTTTGACCATTATGATTCACAATTTTAATTTTTAAGACATATTTTGACATTTTCAACTCCTAACTCTGATTTTAAATCCCACATATTGACCTTTTCCATTGAAAATCTAAAATTTTCATTTCATCTCTTGACCTTTAAAACTCAATTTTAATTTTTTTTTCTCATAACTTGACATTTAAAATCCATGATTTAGAGTTTTATTTAATATTTTGACCTTTAACACTCTTGATTTTGCACTTTATCTCATATTTTCACCTTTTTAACTCATTATTTTGTTTTTTCTTCTCATATTTTGAGCTTTTCAACTCCTAACTTTGACTTTTAATGCCAAATATTGACCTTTTGATTCAAAATTTTACATTTTTATCTTATCTTTTAACCTTTTAAACTCATGATTTTAAATATTCTCATATTTTGACATTTAGAGCTCGTGATTTTGACTTTTACCCAGCATTGTAACTGTTAAAAGGCTTTAGTTTTTAGTATCTATATTTTGTACTGGTGAAGATGAAGTTGATAGTTTATGGGAAATTTTTACCCTGTTAGGCCCTCAGGTTAGACCCAAATTCAGAATCCAGCCCCTGCTGTGATTGACATCTAGCAGTATTCACCACCTCCCTTTTTCTTGCAAAGAGTTTTTTCTGGATATTTCCTGCTGAGTTTATGCATCAGCTTACCCCGACTTCTAAGAGAGAATTTACTAAGGGGCCGGCAGGAAAAAGTCTGGAAAAGTCTGGCTGAAAAAGTGTTCACACCATGAAAACTTTATTAAGTTTTCAGGAGTTTTGTACATATTTGAATAGGACTTCTGAGTCCAATATTTACTCCCCCTCAGCTCTGTTTTTCATCTAAACCAACGGCTGAGAATAATCTGTGGCTTCTTCAGCTGCGAAAAGCTCCCTTTGCTTCAAAAGCTATTTGAAAACTGTGTCTGTCAGCTGACTGTCGCCGAGTTCTTCAAGCTTTTTATCACTGACAACGCCTGCCTGCTGCTGCTGCTGAAAACAATGATCTGTGAGATCTGTAAGAGGGGACCAAATTTAGATTCAGATGTTCACTCTCACTCAAAAGACAACCTATTCACTGTCACTTTTTACACTTACAGTTCATGTTTTGCTTTTAATAAAAGGGATATTAGCAGCTTGAGTGTCTGCCATTGAGCCACCAAACCAGTGCAGCAGACTGGGGGATGTGGTCAAAGACACCTGAAGCAGCTGCTGTGTCATTCTGCATCACTACTGCAGAGTCACAGGCTGTTACATTCTTATTGTAACAAACACAACCCTCTGCCAATAGATTGCAAACAATTCAATTTCCTAAGGAAACAAAGAGCCATTGAGAGAGAAAAGAACCCTATCTGACAATCTGTGGTGCTTCTGTCATCAGCAGAAAGATAATAGGGCCACATAGACAGTCTCCTCCGAGGGGATAATCTTCTGCAGGTGCCATCATTCTGCATTAAGCACAAAGGAAGGACACAAATGGGTATTTTCCAGGGAAACAGAGCCAAATATAGCTCTCATTTCCAGAAAGGAAAAAGAAAAACCCAACAACTCCGGCCTCACACAAAGCCCATTACGGAGACAAAGAGCCCAGAGGGTTACACTGATCACATCATGTATGTCCTTCAAGTGCCCTGAGCCGTGGTTTAACACTCTTTCCTTTATTGATTTATGTGACAATAATATTTTCGTTTTTTCTAACTATAACATTTAACTAGCAGTAAAACAACCAGTACCAATTAAGTTAATTGATTAACCATCCAAGAATGCCAAAATGTTACTGCTTACTGCAGAAAACAGGAGTTCGTTGCTTTTTACACTTGAATGTCTTTCAGTTTTGTGATACAAGTTTGCAAAAATCAAGCAACATAAGCAACTACAATCTAAAGTATTTTTTACATTTTATATTACTAGGCTTACTGCAAAATAAATGCTTAAACTGCATACTGCATGAAAAAAGTCTTGTTAAAGGTTTAAACCAACAAAAGTTAACAGGTAGGACTGGGCAATTAATCTTAATTTAGATTCAACTGTAATATATCCACCCTGCCTCTCGCCCAGTGACAGCTGGGATAGGCTCCAGCCCCTTGAGACCTCGAACGAGATAAGCGGTATAGAAAATGGATAGATGCAATACATCCTACTGCAATTTTTAAATCCCACAAGGTGCAAAGGTCATAATTCCAATTTCAAACATTTTTTGAGGCAGAGAACATGTTTGCATGATGCTCTACACATCATGTAAATATTAAAATGCCATTTTTTTTCTAGAATAATTTTCAATCCTAGTTTCCTTGTTTTTGCATAAGTTTCTTTTTTAAAACTGAGAAAGACATAATATTATCATTCCCTTCACTACAACAACTCATTTGTAATGAGTCAAAATAACTGCAATTAAAGGGGACATATTTTACCCTTTTAAGACAAGTTTACATTGGTCTCAGAGGTCCTCAATACATGCCTGTAAAGTCTGTTGCTGAAAAAAACACTCCAGTACTGGATTTTTGTCTAAAAACAGCCCCTGTTGCAGCCCTGCTCAGAACGAGCTGTTTCTGTGTCTGCGTCTTTAAATGTTAATGAGCTATCTGAATCCGCCACTCTCAGGAAATGGATGTGGCTTATTGGATGTGGCTCTCCTGATCCTCCTCTCAGCTGAGGAGGGCAGAACTTTCTTCCAAGCAGGGAGGGGCAACTGAACCTGGGGGCGGGGCTAACTCTCCACATGACATCATGAGGGGAAAATCTGAGAACAGCTTGTTTCAGCACACATTTTGTGAAAGGTGGAGAAAGAGAGGGGTGGAGGGAATGGATTTTCCTGGTGCTTGAGAGGAATGTGGACAGGCCAGGGGCCCTTTTTTTTTCAGAAAAGCCTGAAAAGTGTTTTTTTTTTTTTTTTTGCATATTATGTCCTCTTTAACATAATAATGATTTATTGCTAGTTTGTTGAGAAATTCATACGAAGAAAAACTTCTAAATTAATTGCTTATTAAATTGCAATTGCAATATTTAGGGAAAAAATTGCAATTAGAATATTTTCCTAAATCATTCAGCCCTAATAAAAGATTATAAAAAGGCTGAAACAAGCAACTTTTAATCGATAGGCAACACTAAGCAACAATGAATGAAATTTGTATTTTTGTTGCTTTGTTACAAAGGGTAATTATTTAAATTAAGATATAAATAGTGTTATCTTTCTTTTCTTACAAAGGGTTTGTTTATGTTTATGATGGGCCCCCTATGCGCTCTCTAAAACTGAACAGGTTGTAAATACTAAAAATGACTGTTGTAACTATGTTAAAGTTTATAAGGAGTGGAAATACATTTTTTGAGTAGGATGAGTTTAAATATATGATTTACAATGTAATCCAGGTTAATGGAACTCAGAATATTAGAGGCAACTGATTCAGTAGAATTAATACAAGTAACATTAATTAATAGTAATATTCACTGGGGGAAAAAAGTATATGTTCCAACTTTTTAATTGATTTTTATCATTACAAACATGGGGTCAGGATGACAGCAGAATACACAACATATTTACAAGACGCCAAATTCCCCCCCTAAAATAAGTGTACTAGCAGTGGTAAATAAATGTGTGTAAAACAGAGTGAAGTTAATTAAACTTCATTGAAGAACAATATTTGTCTAACGCACAGTAAGTAAAATTACACTGCCAGTGAGTTCTCAACCAAAACAAAAACATTATGACGAGTGCAGACCAGCTCAGCTCGGCTGATTAATTCTTGTTTTGAATCAAGGACTCTGTTCTATAAAAATGGTACATCACATGAAGTATTTACTAAACAGAAAACCAGCATTTTGTTGTGCCACACGCCCAGTGCATTCTAGGTGCTTCCAAGCAACCAAGAAGTGCCTTTTTAAGTGAATTTCTCCCTCATGAGAGATTTATGAAAGAAAACATAATGTTGGTTTTCTGTTTGGTAAATAGGCCTTATGATGTATTGTTTTATAGAACAGAGCCCTCAATTCAAATAAAGAATAGCATTGAGAAAGAGACCATGAAGGAAGGCGGAGCTGAGCAAACTAAACTGGCTGGAATTGCTGACTGGAGGGGACAGATCCCATTAGGTTTATAAAAATTAGTAATTTCTCTTCTGTAAAAATTTTAGGAAATACTTAAGATTCTTTAAGACCTCAATTTAAAAAATAAATCACAGAGGGATATCACTTAATTTTTATATATATATTTATATATTTCATATTTTATATTTATTTTATATTTCAGTTCAGAAATTCTACATATTGCATCTTTAAGTAACATGTACTTTGCAATTTTAAGTTGTATTTTATTTTATTAGTACATTTATGCACGGTTAATTTTTTAATGTTCAACTACACTTAAATTTTTTTTTGAAATCCCACTTATGATGATATGATAAAATATTTTCTGTAAAGCTATGTTCTTTTTGCCTTATTTCTATCACATATTTTAATCTTTGACATTTATGCCACTCAAGATAGATGAACTTCAGTGACAACAGGTAGTAATAACTGACATTCCTCTACCAACCATCATACTGTGATTGCTAGATGCAGTCAGGACTCATGGTGCAAAAGTGTCTAATGCCCAAATGCATTCTGGGAAAACTCTGCAGATTAATGGATGACTGTGAAAACATTTGAGTACAATAACAAAAAAAATACTTAAAGTGATTTATTACAGTTAACTTGAAGTTTGTAAAATGCAGAAAAACAGAGCTGTTTTGATATTCAAGTTAACACCACTCAATTTCAACAACCTTCAGCTGTTCAGTCTTACAGTGTAGCAGAGCCCCTGAGAGATCGCCCCTTTCCCCTCCTTATGAGAAGCCTTGAATGCATGCAGCCCTCTGTCTTCCTCTGCCAAGTTTATTGTCAGATTGTGATCATATTAAATAGCTGTGAAGTTTATAGTACGTCTGCTGTTTCGTAATTTGGCTGCAGCATTCCAGATAATGGGCTGTAAAATGTCAGTAGAACTGACACATTCGAAAGCACACACATGGCATGCATGCCATTTGGCATCTGCATGTCGGTCCAGAAGGCTTTGGTAAGGAGGTGCTCAAACGTGTTTCTTTTCCCTGTAGGTAACATAAGACATACAATAAGACATAACAGCAACATAAGTTACCTTTAAAAGTTAACACACAAAAAAACCTCCCTGTCAATGACTTGATTTATTCAACAATACAATGCACCATGATGGGTTGCATCCCTAATATTCTATATCACTGTACCTGGCTAGGTTTTCAGCTATGAAAACAAGCAGTCAGATCAACCTGAACTCTCTTTTAGTCATATACAGAGGGCCTTAGAAATCAATTTCAACATAAACGTCAAAACAAATAAATCCACAAGCACTGTCAGTGTACAAGAATCACTTACATTCAGCTATTGCATCGATGCAGACTCACCCATGTCTGGATTGCATTGCACAGTAGCAACAATTACTGTCCACACCCCTAACTACAAGTTAGTAACAAACCTAAACTGTAATATTCAGTTAATAAAATGACAGCAGATTAAGGATTTAAATGTTGATTTAATACTTTACCCTTTACCATCAGCTACCAACCACTGGGATGTAAACTTAACCATAACATCTCCACCTCCAGTCTGAGCTAAAAAGCCAGCAGGATGTGGCTGAGCACACATGGATGCACCTCATGTGAACCTCAGTTACAATGAGCTATAAATAGCCCAAAACTACAATAGGAGGCTATAAGAAGGAAAGTACGAACTTTTGAGTTTTGCAAATACAGGGTAAGAGGAAAAACACTCAAATTAGTTGAGAAAAAGTGAATTATTGTAGTAAATAAAAAGGAGATAAAAATATGAAAGGTGGCAGCACAGCTATCAGTTTATAGAACAATTTACCTCTAAGTCAAACAACAGGGACCAGTCTCGGCCAGGATCCATGCCTGCTCATGATGTTACCCCAGTGATTAACACAGACTGAGCCAGACAGTGGAGGGAGTTTTACATCACTGGAGAACAACTCTCTCCTGACAGCCAGCTCTCTCACTGGCACAACAGATCTGGAGGGAGAGCATAAATCTTAGGAGGGGACCTGAATACCTGATGGAGGCCAGAGAGGAGAGGATGAGGAGGAGAGGGAGAGGGCTGGGTGATAACACTGCAGCTAACACATTTTATCCTTCACAAAGGAAAAAAAGAAGGAGTGAGAGTGGTAGTCACTCATTAATCTGACAGATAAGGATAAAATGCAGGCCTATAAATCTTTTTTTCTGCAAGCTCGTAAACAAGAGGCTCTCTTGCTAAATCTTGTTGTCTGACTAGTCAGAGCAGCAATAACCAACCCAAAATAATGGAGTCCTACAAGGAGAGCGTGTCTTACTTTGTGCATAGAACATAAATGTGTACTATTGAATTGTTAATCTGTGTGAATTACTAGAGCATGTTAATCCATGGTTGAACTGCACTGTACAAAATCTCAAATGTGGCCTCCAAGGAGGCACAGTCAGCAGCAATGGAAACAAAGAACTGCAATGCTTATCTTAAAGTACAGACAAATCTTATCTGCTAGGGACGTCCTGATTGAGTTTATTTTTCTAGTAAGAGATCGGCCAGTATCAGTACCAATATTGGCATATTTTCTGTTTTGTTAAAGCAGCCGTTTAGCCATTGGTCGGTCTACTTTGCTTTCTAGTGTACTCAGGGTGCAGCGTAACATAATTAAAGGAGCACAAAAATCATCCTTATTCAGTCAACAACATGCTCTTACTAACTTTGCCCAACAGAGCAGGACAAAAGCCTCCCAGGGAGCACTAAAATGTCCTATACAGGAGACCTGTTTCACTGCTGGGTAAGGACAAAATTTGATCATTCTTTAGGTAAATGTGTGAATTTATTAACACAATTATTAAGACGCTAAACATCATTAAACCACAGGCTTAAAGGGATATTTCAGTATTTTTGAGGTTGAGTCATATGATCAGTGTAGTTGACTCACTGGTTGTACTGGCCAGGAAGCTAGGCTAAACAGCTTAACAGATGGGTACAGTTTCCTTCTGGAATTTAAAGAGTTTTTGGTGAAAAATGGGCCACAAAAAAACGTTGGCTCAAAAGTATGCTCTATCAAAAAAATTTTTGAAGCATTTTATTTTTTCATTTTCATTTTTTATAGCCAGAAAGCCTCTGTGTTTTTGTCACTATTTTGCAATGCAAGAGCACATAAGCAGTAACTTGCATTGCAAAAGAGTGACAAAAACACAGAGGCTTTCTGGGTAAAAAATTAAAATGCTTCAAAAGTCTTTAATAGTGCATACTTTTGAACCAACATTGTTTTGTGGCCCTTTTTTTTTTTTACCAACACTCTTTAAATTCCAGGGAGAAACTGTACCCATCTATTGTGCTGTATAGCCTAGCTTCCTGGCAGTGTTAATTTTGGCAGCTATTCTTTTTATTTTAGTCTTGTCTTTACAAGAAATGTTTTTCAGTTTTAGTCCCATTTTAGTCATTTCTACCCTTTTTAGTTTTAGTCTAGTTTTAGTCAACGAAAACTCAAAAACATTTTAGTCTAGTTTAAGTCCATAAAAAGCCCTCACATTTTAGTCTTTACTTTTAATCCTGGCATTTATATTCTTGCCTAAATCTGATACCAAATCATGGTAGTGTGTTCTATGCACTTCTATGCCAAACCTGGGGTCCCTGCTTTCTACAGCTGAGAGGCAGAAGAGCAACAGCTGCATTGTTTTTTGACAGATTTACCCACGGAGGAGAAATATCATGGATTTTGAATTTCCATCGAAAATTACATTACATTTTAGTCTAGTTTTAGTAATCTTGGCGAAAACTAAACTTACTTTTTGTCAGTTTTAGTCCACACAGATTTATTTTTGTTGGTCTCAGTCTAGTTTTTGTCATGGAAAAAAGGCTGTCGACGAACATTTTTAGTCATAGATTTTGTCGATGAAATTAACACTGCTTCCTGGCCCATAAAACCAGTGAGTCCTTCTTAAAGGAGTGATGCTCACTAAAATCCCTGGAGGCTAATGCCACTTTGACTGCTAAGTACATTATACCACTCAACTTCAAAAATACTGAAATATCCCTTCAACAGGAATGCTTTTTCCATATAGTGTATCATAATGAAGCTACATGTGTCAGCAGACCCAGCAGTCTTTCCTTTGTTCTTTTCCAATCATTAAAGTTTTATGTGTGTTATAAGGACTGAAGTCTTAGGTCTGAACTACTTTTACATATTGGTTTTAAATACTGGTACTGGCTAAAATTAATGTGTAAATATCCTCAAGAATGTAATATAACCATAAGAATCAGCCAGTACCGATCAGTTGCCAAACAATCAGAGCATCTCTACTATCTGCAACCCCTTACTCAAACACCATTATTTCGCTTCCACTGAGATTGATTACGAATCAGCAAGCCTTAAAGGATGAAAAGAGCCATTAAGCTAAACATTCAGTTTCACTGGGGTAATTTGCATAAATGCACCAAATAAAAGCTGCAGTCAAGCATTTTAGAGGCACTGAAGAGGGAATACAACACAGTGAGGTGAGAGAAGATAAACCTGCAGGCAAATCTCTATTGGAGGGGGTGACGGTTGCATTAACTTGTAAAGCAATCGCTGGAGTTCAGAGTGAGGTAAAGAGAACGGGACACATTGAGGACGTCTGGAAGGCAATCTAATTGAACCAGGGAACAAAGAATTGGTAGGGACAGGGAGGAGGGGAGGATGAGAGGGAAAGATGGCGTCCGGCTGAGATAAAATCACACAATACCAATAACAGAGAGGGCAATAACGACTCTGACCCTTGCAAACCAAATGTGCCTGTTTAGTTACACGATGCAAAATGCTGATGATCATGACTGATGCAAATGCTTTCCAGCCACTTGTGAGCAAAGAGGCAGTAAAGGGCACTAACTAAAGGACTATAAGATGCTTTAAAAGATGTGTCAGCTCATTTAGGGATAACTGCAGCTATTAGTCTCACTGTTGCAGCCTCTGAGGTAGCAACTGCTGCTGACCTTGGAGCTTTACTACGAGGTATCAACAACAAATAGTGCAATAACTTAAACTGCAAATCAAAATATGCATCACTGGAAAGACATAGTTTAATCTGCACACTAAACTTACCTTTGAGTTGGTCAGCCACTACACTCTGTCCTATTCTCTCAATCACTTGGCCGTCTTCATGCTGGTAGCGATCATCCAGGAAGTTGGCCGTAGCTTGTGATAGGTGTACCTTCCCAGCCACGCCCAGCTGCTCCATAAGGTTGGCCAGGTTGACGTCATTGGACCAAACGTCAAACTTGAAGCGTTTCATGCCCAGGATACCACACAGTACCGTGCCAGTGTGGACGCCCACCCTCATGTTGACCATCTCCCTCTTCTCCTGGCAAAACTGTTCAATGGCCTGAATCATACCCAGGCCCATCTCCACGCAGCAATAGGCATGGTCTGGCCTGGGTTCAGGGCATCCAGCCACGCAATAGTAACAGTCTCCCAGCGTACTGATCTTTTCACAGCCAGTGAGCTCACAAAGTCGATCAAAACGTCCAAATAAGTCATTCAGAAGCCCGACGAGGGCGTGAGCGGATTTGTTGGCAGACATTTTTGTGAAGCCAACAATGTCTGCAAAGAGGATGCTGACTGGTTCCATCCGCTTCATGTTGAAGGGTCTGAAGATGATCTGGCCTCGAGGGATGGAGGTTTTCTTCCGTTTATTGTTCTTAGGGCTGGAGAGAGCTGCTGCTGCACCACTTGTGGAATATCTTTTAACAGAATTATCCCCTATTTCTTCATCACCCTGCTTCATCAGTTCATCAGCCACAATTCTAGGCATGACAGAGTGGATCATTCGCTCTTTCAAGGCTTTCTCCACTTCCAGATCTTTGCCATGCATGATTGCTTGTCCGACCTTCAGGAAGGTGCTGCGGGACCTCACCTCAGACATGATAAATAGGTGGATGCCAATTGCATGGGCACAGAGATGGAGTAGAGCTTTGGCTGGGCCCAGCCACCTTAAGGTATCCAAGTCGGACTGATAGGTTATGTTCCAAGTGTCTTCAGATTGTGTCAAGTGCAGCCAGCCAAGACTTTCAAAAAAGACAGAGTAGAGGAGTCCCATGAGGACAGAAGCATAAAGGCGCACATGCAGGACGCTGTAAAGCAACAGTAGAACCTCAATACAGAGGGAGAAGGTGCCTACAGGAGACAGGCAAGGAGACCAAGTGCTATCTCCTACAAGCTTTTCATAGGAGAGGTTGTATGTTGGCCCCATGCCGCTGTATTCTTCCAAGTCCAGCGTGGGTACAGGAGTCTCCGGTTCCCTGAAACTAGGGGTCTGGATCTGGGGGGCTAGAGTCAGGATGAAGGTTATAAGGATGAGCAGTAGAGACGCTTGGTTGTAGCAGCGAGAGTAAAGATTAGTAAAAGTTAAGAGGAAAAGAAGCAGGCAGAAAATGAGAAAGGATGCAGTAGGGATGAGAAAGGCAGTCTTGTCACAGCGGGACGGGTTTGCAGCAAAGTATAATCCCCAGAGAAGGCTAGCGACAATCAGGTAAAAAAGTACATATCGGAAACGCCGCTGGGTCTGAGGGAAGCATCGTTCTCTACAGGCCTCCTCCAGGATCGAAGAGTCAAACTTCGGGTCCCAGAAATGACCGGCAGACCTCTCAAAAAGTTGAGGCATCTTCCTTTGTGTTCGAAAGCTTTTGACCGCCGGCCTCCTGACTCCGGATTCTCCAGAGCTACAGCTGGAGGAGATGCTGTACTTGCAGTGCTTGGATCCCCCCATGAAGCCTCCTCCGATTGAGCCCAGAGGCCCGCCTCCATGCTTGTGTTTAACACTGCTGCCAATCCTCACAGAGACGCCTCCATCTCCACTTGAGTCACAGCTGACTTCTGTGTTGTGAGGCAGCAGTTGTTGATGCTGGGGGGAAGCCATGGTGATATTTTCTATCAAAAATCAAAGGCTATGCAGAAGGGACTGAAGAAAAATGAGATTAAGAAGTAAGGCAACTTATGGGGTCACAGTATAACAAGCACAGGGCAATGATTGTTCCAAAGAATTAAAACAACAACCTTGTTAGAGAAAATTCCACTGAGTTAGGTGAGGAGTGGCTCTTGGAAGCCCAGCAGACCTTTCAAAGGTTTTGAACAGTTCATTATTGCCCCTCTTGACGTCAATCCCTGCATTCCTCTACATTCCCCTCTGTTTTGACGCACTTGAGAGGGTGAGGATCACTTGCTGCATGCTCTTCTCCAGTCCAAGTCCCCTCAGCTGCTCATGCACTGTTGCACTCATTGGAAAATATGTGGGGAAAACTCACTGAATCACAAAGCTTATAAAGGGAACAGCAGAAAGGAAATAAAGAAGAGCTCTGATGTGTGTGGAGAATCAAATCCAGTCCATTTCACATATCCATTCAAGTTGATGCAATCAGTTCCACTGGAAATACGTAGCACTGCTTCCTGAACTTCATGATTTGTTTACAAATGTGAGCAGAACCTCATGCAAAAATCATCCGCTGCAGATTTTCCATAGGCGTGAGGTCTGCTGCTCATCTTCTTGATCCAAAACGGGCTGTTTTTGAATTGCAGTGTGCAAAGTATTTCCAAAATTCTGCCATCATGGCTTTTATTTAACCTCACTCTTATTGCTGCAGGGCCTAGCAGCGACTTTTTTCCTGGAGAGAGCCCTGTCCTTTCCTTGCAGAGTCTCCATCACCGATTCGTCCCAGAGAGGTGTGTGCAGGTCTGCAGGAAACATGCATGAGTGGTGTTCAGAAAAACACGTTTGGTTTGATTGCAACAGCTTGGTTTTCTCCTCCGATGCTACGCACTAAAAGTCTTTCTCTAGTAGAGATATGTAGCAAAGATTTTTACTGTCACATCCGTTGTGTGCCCCAAAACAAAATCCATTCTGTCAAATTGGTTCTCACGTGAGCAGAAGAGCTTGAAATATGAGGGGGAACGGGGGTGCATCCTTTAGAAGTCTACACGAGCTGCTGCTGAGTCCCTCCTTTCTCTGAAGTAAAGTTTGCCCACAGCAGATGAGCCCCACTCTAAATGGCAGACAGCGAAAGCCCACAGAGAGTGAGGCTAATTGAAAGGTCTCCACCTCCGCTCCACGCCCCCCTACACCAACAGTCCCACAGGTTAGAGCGGAGCGCTGCCTCGATCCCGCCACTTTAATTGAATCGCACGAGACACACGGGAGAATATCTTCATACCTCTGAATATTTCTGCTCAATTCCAGGACAGATACACCGGATCAGGGCTGCAAGCATCGTCCAGCTTTTCCGTCCCCTGATCGTCCAGAGTGAGATGAGCTTGTCCTCTCTCTGTTACCTGACCATCATTTCGCGCGTCACGGTGGCGTCGACACCTGCATGGAGATGTTGTTGGCGCTATCCAGGCGCGGTGGGGGACGCAGTGGCCGCAGCCGCCACCATCTTCTGAGCGCTTACAGGCGTCCAGCGCGAGAAGCGCGCGTGTATGAGTGTGGGTGTGAAGGCAGACGGAACGCGAAGACCGTTTCCGCCTTTCCTTTTCAAAATAAAATAACGGGTGCATTTATTTGCACAATACCACTGAACTACCATAAACCGTTGGTTACTGACAAAAATCTGTGTTAGCAGAGCACTAAACGCTTCCTTATGATCAAAATGTTGTGCTGTAACCATCTAGTTACATCTAGTTTTGACTCAATGTTTGATTAAAAAATGGCCCATGTGACAAAAAGTCCTGATTTATGGGGGGAAATGAGAAAGATAAAACTGCACAATACTGCTTGACATAGTTTTATTATTATGAAATGGTTGGCAATCACCTGGGTTCACTAGTGGGTTGAGAGGGGGTCTGGTGGGTTGATGCCCCCATGGTGTCCTAATGTTTGAAAAATCAAAGCATATTACCCTCTTGTGTAATTTTGTAGATTAACACAATAAAATGCCCTTTGAGAGGACAGAATAATCCAAAGTGGCTAATTTGGCGCCCTCTATCTTGACAAAATTTGACAAAACGCTGTCTTTGGTGCCCTGTAGAAAATGTGGCTAAATGATCTCCAAGTGGACAAAATTTGATAGAGTCACTCATACATGTCATCTGAGAGGAATATTTGATAAATTGTTCTCTTTGGTTCCCTTTTAGTAGACAAACTGGTTAAATAGCCTACTCTCTAAGTGGACAACAATCTGACACAGTGTCCTCTGCTTTGACAAAATTTGACAAATTGCCCTCTTTGATGCCTTCTTGGTGGGCAAAATTTTGGCTTTCTGCCCTCTTTGTGTACAAAAAAATCAACAAAGTGCCCTCTCTTTGAAAAAAATGGCAAAGTGCCCTCTTACGTGCCCTCAATCTTGACTTAATTTGTCAAAAATGGCCTTTTTGGTGCCCTTTAAGCAGATAAAATTTGGCTTCATGCTTTCTAAGTGGACAACAACTTGACAAAGTGCCCTCTATCTTGACAAAATTTGGCTTAATACCCCCCATGTGGACAAAAAATGACTAAAAAGTCCTCTTAAGTGTCCTCTGGGGAGAAATTGACAAATTGCCCCTAAATATCCAGGGTGCACAGATGGCCCATTGGAGGTTGCACCCCCATTTATGCAGGCGTCCCTTGTTCAAACCAGATCCCCCTTCCCTCATGTCTTCCACACTTTCTCATCTGTTCCTGGCTCCATCCTCTCAAAAATGAAGACATTAAATCCCAATATAACTCTTTAGAAAAACACATTTTGTAGTAGGATCCAATGTTTTGGAGGAATTGCTCTGATATTTTTAGAGATTTTTTTTTTTTAATATTTGGGTAATAGGAAATTTTGGTGGAGGGGATGTCTTCTGACATTTTCATAAATTTCCATAGAAATTTCAGTGAATTTGTTTGGAAATTTTTCCATGAAATTTTGGGAAATTTGGGAGGATATTCTGAGTAACTTTCATGGAATTTTCAGGGAAAATCTTATTCAAATCTTTAGCCCATTTTTCAAAGAATGAAACATTAAGGAAATATTTAGGAAATTTTGGGGGTTTATGGATTTTTTAAAATTCATACATACATTTCTGGCAATGTCTTGGAAAATCTGGGGGATGTTGTTTTGGAAATCTTTTGTAATTTTCATTGAAATTTCCAAAAATTTACAGAATATCTAGTGGCATTTAGTTCACCCTTGTTCTTATTAAGTTTTTGTGGTCCATCTTCAGAAAAATTACAACACAATATTTAGCATTTTAAAAACATTTTCTTTGTAAAATTCATTTCCTACCGGTGCAGAATTTGTGATTTTGTTATTCTAACCCCAAGTGGTGTGAGAAACTAAAACATATTCCAAACAAAATCTTGGATCTAAGGAGATTATTGCTCCTAAATTCTGAGCCCAATCCTCCTAAAATCACGTTTTTAAACTTCTAAATACATTTTTGAAAAACTTCCTGCTTCCGTTTTGGTGAGTGCCGTTAACTTGGCGCTGCTGTCCGTCTTGGTTGAGTGGAGGGAAGGAGAGAGGGGTTGCTTGCTGATGGGAGGGGTCGAGGAGAGCTACGTGCACGCACTCGGTAAGGACTGAGAGGTAACGAGCACGTGTTTTGGTAAGGGTGGGGACGTCTGTTTTGTTACCGCAATGAGCGCACTCACCAAGACCCTCCACCCTCTCCTCTTTACCTCGTCTAAACCCTTGGCATGAAGAGTGAACTGTGGGCTTCACAGACGACAGAAGAGGGGAAGATAGGATATATATGGAATATACTGTAGTTATAGTTTAATGAAGGGAGTCAAAGTACCCTTCAGAAACCCCCTCAGAATATGAAATTACAATATAAGTTTTAAGGGTTGAATATAATTTTCAGCACTGAACCAGATTCTCTGTTTTTTCCAGCTCTTTTATGACTAATCAGAGATTTTTAAAGGGTCATTCTACATTGAAGTGTATTTTTCTTAAAAAACAAACAAACAAAAAACAGCTCCAGTGCCTTCACAGTTACACAGTACAAAAGCATGAGTGAAGAAGAGAGAAATCTGCATCAGTGGTTCACAGCTAGTATGCAGAAACTACACCTTTTTAAATGAGAAATCCTAATAAAATGTGCAACAAATTTCAACCATTATAATTTATTTGATGAAAAATGTTGCTGGTTAGACAGGGGTGGAATGAGAGAAAACAGACAGAACAAATCATGTTTGATACCTGATGCCCCCTTTAGTGACCTCAGAATAAACAAAATTAGACAAAGTGCCTTCATTGGTGCCCTCAGAATTAACAAAATTAGACAAAGTATCCATTTTAGTGCCCTAGAAATGATTGAAATTAGACAGTGCCCACTTTATTGCCCTCAGAAGTAACAAAATTAGACAAAGTGCCTTCATTAGTGCCCTAGTAATGATCAAAATTAGACAAAGTGCCTTCATTATTGCCCTCAGAATTAACAAAATTAGACAAAGTGAGTTCATTATTGCCCTCAGAATTAACAAAATTAGACAAAGTGCCTTCATTGGTGCCCTCAGAATTAACAAAATTAGACAAACCGCCTTCATTAGTGCCCTCAGAATTAACAAAATTAGACAAAGTGCCTTCATTGGTGCCCTAGTAATGATCAAAATTAGACAAAGTGTCCATTTTAGTGCCCTAGAAATGATTGAAATTAGACAGTGCCCACTTTATTGCCCTCAGAATTAACAAAATTAGACAAAGTGCCTTCATTAGTGCCCTGGTAATGATCAAAATTAGACAAAATGCCTTCTTGAGTGCCTCAGAATAAATAAAATTTGATGTGCCCCCTCTTCTGTGCCCTCAGAATGAACAAAATTTGACAAAGTGCCCACTTTAGTGCTCTAGAAATGACACAAATTAGACAAAGTGCCCACTTTATTGCCCTAGAAATGAGTGAAATTAGACAAAGCCCACTTTATTGCCCTCAGAATTAACAAAGTTGTCAAAGTGTCCTCTCATGTGCCCCTTGAAATTATCAAAAATTGGCAAAGTGCCCTCATTGGTGCACTAATAATGATCAAAATTTGACAAAGTGTCCTCTTTAGTGTCCTCAGGATTCATAAATTAGTCAGAGTGTCCTCATTAGTGCCCAAGAATGATCAAAACTTGACAAAGTACCCTCTTTAATACCCTAGAAATGATCAAAAATGGATAAAGTGCCCTCTTATGTGCCCTAGAAGTGATTAAAAAAAAACTAGAAAAAGTTCCCTCTTTAGTGCTCTAGAAATAATCAAAAATTGACAAAGTTCCCTGTTTAGTGCCCTAGAAGTGATAAAAAGTTGGCAAAGTGCCCTCTTACATGCCCTCAAAATGATCATAATAAAGACAAAGTGCTCTTTTTGAGTGCCCTAGCAATGATCAAAATTAGACAAAATGCCTTCTTAAGTGCCCTTATAAATAACAATATTTGATAAAGTGCTCTATTTTTGGCCCCCAGAATGATCAAATTGTGACAAAGTTCCCCATTTTGCATCCTCTCTGAAATAATTAATACAGCAGTTGCCCTTTGAAATTTTTCTGCCCCTTCCCCTCAAACATGTTGAGTCTGCCACTGGATGAAGGATTTACTTGATATTAAAAGTGTGTGATTGCCTTTGCTTCGATTGTGCAATGTTGATGTCAAGTCACAGTCAGTCGTGTTGTTAACAAATCTAAAATTGTTGCGAAATAAATCAAATTATAATGAACAATCAGTGAAACATCCACTAAAGCTATTTTTGGGAAAGTGATCATGTATATAATGACATGTATTAAAAATGTTGAAGCGCTTAAGTTCGATTCTGTTTTCAGATGAATCCAGGCAAAAACGATCCTAGTAAAATCTGGGAATAAACCTTTCAGAGAGACACTCTGGGTTTAAGTCAGGGTGTTTCTTGGGGAGTTGTGGAGTCAAAAGTAGAGCAGACAAAACCCACCACACACCCCTCCCTATTTCCAGTCACGACAAACTGTTGGTGCAATGCAGCTACTGAATCAAAGTATCCTTTAAAAACCTGTAAGTGTAGACTGGACCTGTCAAGAGAATTTAGACTCCTATCCACAGGGGTTAGCAGTGAGATAAGAGAAACGGGCACCAGTGTGGGCAGAGCTTTTGCATAATTAAGTCAAAGTGAGGGGAAAAGGAGGAAATATCTGTCTGGGAAAGGTTTTCATCCCTGTTCTCTTTTTTTAATTCTCCCTGATTTAGCCAGAGGAAAAACAGTATCACTACCTGTTCAATCAGATGTTTTTTTATTATTGATCAATCCTCAAAAATTCCATCAAGTCAAATTTCATACCAAAACAAAACAATTGTTTTTTCCATTCCAGATTTAATTCACAGATAAATGAAGAGTCCTGATACTTAAATACACCCAATCACATCCACGCAGCTTCATTATTAGTGGAGCTATCATCCTACTACAAACTGTTGCCATAATGAGTGTTAGTCTGTGGTCTGTTTAACTTTTTACACTTCTACACAGCACTATCTAGTGGTCAAGACCTGCATCTGCAGTTTAAATCTTACTAAACACCTATCAGAGCTCTGACACAGAAGAAAAAGACATAAAACAAGGTCATGTAAGCAGGTTTGAGTTTGTTTTGTTAGTCTTATTTTCCTTTTCACTCTGATTTAGATTTTATCCTAAGAACACAGAACGCTGGGGGGCTTATGAGGGAGGACAGAGAGGGGACTGGAAGTGCATTTATGCTTAAATCTTAATTGGTGCAAGTTTGTTGATCTTTGAAGATTTTGGTCTTTATGTTGGATATTTGGGAAGCCTATAATACCTCTCATGTCTGTAGAAAATATGTAGCTGGAGCCCACAGCTGGTTAGCTTAGTTTAGCCAAGAGTAAAACAAGAGGAAAGCTCGCCTTAGTAACATCCCTTTGTGCATCGTCTTCTTACCTTGACATCCTAGCTTTTCTGTTCACTCTGTGTAAAAGAAAAAGTAGAGTTAAACTGGTTTGTCATATGGTTGTTGCTGGGGGATAGAAACTTCCAAGAAAATTTGCTTCCTGGGGCACAAAGTTATCTCTTACTTAGGGTTTTATTCCCTTCCTCCTCCCCCATGTCTCCCACACTGCAAAAAACAAAAAACAAAAAACAAAACAGATCTAAGCACAGGTGTTTGTCTTATTTCTAGTCATAATAATCTAATTAGGCGTATTATAAGACAAATTCACCTGCAAAATCTGTATAAAAGTATCAAAGTATGAATTGAGAGAGCAGTAAGAGCAGTAATGGATGATAGACAGGGCGCCTTCTGTATGCTCTGGGGCAACAGCACACAAAAGCAGTCAAACATTTGGTAAACTTAAGGAACTTTAGAGGCAATTTGTCATATTTGACCTCTCACAGGGCGCTAAAGAGAGCAAACTGTCAAATTTTGTCCACATAGAGGGCACCAAACCAGGCACTTTGTCAAACTTTTGTCCTCAGAGGGAACCTAACAGGGCAATTTGTCAAATTTAGTCCACTAAGAGAGAACTAAAAATGATTCTTGTCAAAAATGTGTCCACTTAAATGGGACTTAAGAAGTAATTTGTCAAAGTTTGCCCACATAGAGAGCATTTATAAGAAGGCTCTTCTTCAACTTTAATCCCCATGAAGGGGACGAAAAAGGCAGTTTGTCTAAATCTGACCACTTAGAGGGCGCTTTGACAAGTTTTGTACACATAGAGCAGGGGTGTCCAAATAAACTGCGGCCCAGTTTTGATTGGCCCGCTGCAAATATGGAACATGGAGCTTTTGCTTGGCTCTATTGTACTTCTTAGTTTCAGTACAAGGCAGTGCTAACAGGCTAGCCCTGTAAACAAACATTTTGACAAGAATTTATAGATGTTCTTATTAATTTGTGACTACACTCAGACGACACTGTAAATGGTAAACGTATTGGCAACCAAAGTAGTAATTGTATCTTGATTTATAAACAGCAGCACCAATAGTGTTCCAAGTGTGTAGCCAGAGCCAACCAGGTCCCCCTGAAAACTGACTAGACTCCCCAAAATCCTTAAATTGATTGGCTATTTTCCTTGTAAACCACTAACTAGCCATGTGAGCACACTCAATCACTAAGAATATCTTAGTCTACATTAGACTGGTTTATAACTTTACATCCATCATCAAGGTGCGGTATAAGAAAGTGGCCCCACAATTCTTTTATATTTCAATATCAGTGAACAAAGTTTGGACACTCCTAACATCAAGGGAACTAAGGAGAGCAAAACTAGCATTCATATGATGTTTGCATTTGTTGCTTTTTTAAATCAAAATTTGTACTTAAGATTGAAAAATAGTGCATAGAACTACCTGATGGAGAGGCATACCTCCAGACCCTCAAAAATTTGGGCTAAGATATCAAACACTTCTGGCTCCACAAGGGGTTAATGCACTGTAAGCCACTCACAGCTGGTAGGAATAGTAGTATTAAGTTAATTTTCAAACTCAGTAATGCTGTTACAGTTACAAACATTTTAAAGCACACATAACTCATTAATCCAAGAGAAATATATAATATTTGTTGTAGACTAGTAGACTAGGTTATGACTCTACAGAAGCATCTTGGGAGAATTAATGTCATGCATCAGATATGAGCTCTCTGTCTTTAGAATATCCACTTTATAATCAGTCTAAAGGACAAGAATATCAGTGAGCTGTAGACTATGCACAGGGAGGTCAATTTAATCGGCTGCCAAGATTGTATTTCTAGTTTCATAAAGCACCAAGACAAACAACATGCTTCTATCAATAGTCACCTGAGGGCACAGCACAGCAAACACTGCTAAATCTGTATGTTAATATGAGTAATGGAGCAAAAATAGCAATGCTAAAGCCTCTTTCCTAAGTATGTAGTCACTTTTATAATGCCATATCTGACCTGGAAATACAGTTGCTTGGTACTACTTCTCAGTAACTTGGCCATCATTGGATATAAATCACAAAAATAAAACCTGCTTCACTTGTAATAAGAAAAAATCTGCCAACATGGTGAGCAAATCTCGCCTGTTGAGCAGCCAAAGTGAGATATACTAACTACTTTAGATTTTATATCGTTTTACAAAACAGTGGATAAGTTTGATCCCGCAGGAATGATTCAGGCCCTACTGTTGTTATTTTATAGCTTAGAATAAGATTTTTATCTGGACTTTGTAAGTGAATGAGTTTACTTAGATATCTTGACTAGAAATTAAACAACTAGTCTTCTTAGATTTGTGTTTTTGAAATGCACCTGAGATGTAGCACAGCTGCGCCGTGGACCCATCTGTGCATCCGTGCTTCTAGCTCTTCAAGTAAAGCCTTCTCTCTCCTCTTTCCTGAAGTGTTTTAAGAATGGTTGCATTCATGCTAAAACTGATTTCAAGCCCACAGGCAACAGGACAGAGGGTTGACGAGATGAGAAAGCCGAAACTTGAGAGCTGAATTGAGTTTAATTTGTCTGCGTTGTTTTAATTAAAAGTATGGTGAAAAATGTTAAACTACTTTGAATAATTTTACCCTGCCACACTCCTGGAGGTAGGCTTGCATAAGAACTTGCAGCAATTATGTTTCAAGGTAAACCATACTGGGATGTAATGGTTACTGTTTGGGGTTTCTGTGTCTTTCCACATGAGGGATCAGCTCATGAGTAGTCCATGAATTCCATAAAAAGCAGTAAAAATATGTTTTCTTAAAGTGTAATTATAAAAAATCCTGTGTAGCCCAATAAAAGTTCAATGTTACAAAAAAATGGAGCCGCAATCTCTGTTCCATGATGCTATAAGTTGTCTTTTGAAAATACAGAAGTGCATCTCTGACAACACAGGATTCATCAGGCTGTTCTAATGGAATTAAATGTTTGAGCAATAGAACCGGAGAGACACACACTTAAGGAATCTGAATAATCAGATTAGACTGGTCCTCAAATTCTGACATTCTGAGAAAATGTACTCACATAAAGAAGGCTTAGCTTGGTTACAAAACTTCTGACAACTCAATTTCAGACAGGTAAAAATCTATACATCCATCCAGCATGCATTAATGCATCTGTTCATTCATTAATGGATCAATCCATCCATCCTTCCATCCATCCATCCATCCATCCATCCATCCATACATCAGTTCAACTATCCTTGCATCCATGCATCCATTCTTGTATGCATTAATCCACCCCTGCATCCATCCATCCATCCATGTATTCAGCCATGTATTAATGCATCTGTTCATCCATCCATGCATCCATCTATCCTCCATCAATCCATGCATCCAACAATTAGTCCATTTGCCCTTGCATCCATCAAGAGATCAATCCATCATCATTCATCCATGTATCCATGTATCCATCCATCCATCCATCCATCCATCCATCTATCCATCCATCCATCCATCCATCCATCCATCCATCTATCCATCCATCCATCCATCCATCCATCCATCCATCCACCTTCTGCTTATCTGATGCTGGGTCTTGGGGCTAGGAAAGTAATCCCAGACATCCCTCTCCCAAGTAACGTTTTCCAGTTCTTTATGGAGGATTCTGAGTTGTTCTCTGACCAGATAAGACATATCATCCCTCCCGTGTTTTGGATCTGCTCAGGTGCCTCCTTGCTGTTGGACTTGCCCTGAAAACCTCCAGAGGGAGGCACCCAGGAGGCATCTGATCAGATGTGTGAATGCCTCAGTTGAGTCCTTTCAATGCAAAGGTGCAGTGGCTCTATTCCAAGCTCCTCCTGGATGTTAAAACTCCTCATGCTATCTTTAGGGCTGAGTTTAGTCACTCTCATTCAAACTGCTTCTATCAGCAATATAATTCTTTCAGTCACTGCACAAAGCTCATGACCATAGACCATAGGTGAGGGCTGCAACGAAGATCGACTAGTAAACTGAAAGCTTTTGTGTGAGGAGTGCACAGTGGTTTAATATTGATTTAGTAATGGGGGTTTCTCTATGCTGAGATACCACAGCTCAACATTGAGCCCCCATATTTGGCTCCATACCTCAAAAACCGACACTGAAAGTGATTTAAAAAATCAAACTTTCTGGACATCCTGTCAAACACAGCTGTCAGTCTTTTCCCCAACATACAGTGTGTTATAGATTTTGCTTTACACAAATTCTAATTCACCTCTGCCTTATGCCCACTTTTATTTACCAAGAAAACCTCTAATACAACCTAGCAGGGAGGTACTGTAAAGATTGTATGGCAGGGAAAGTTTTCACATTAAATAATCATTAAATATATCTTTCTAGCCTGCAGAAGAAATGGCAGACATCTACAATCCAAACATATACTGCTGTGTTTTATTTGTATTGTCATTCAGCTTAAAAAACTGGGAAGCTTATCTTTCAAGAAAAAAAGTCATAAAACAGTGTTTAATTTCTGCCAAAGACTGGCGAATTTATAGATGCAAACAGAAACAGAAAGATCAGTTAAGAAATAAGCAGATTTCTGGTTGTCAACAACCTGGACGGATGAGTTTTTATAAAACTTGGAATAAAAAAGGCCTCATCTGATGCATGGCAGGTTTGGTTCAGGTTTCAATAACATGAGGAATATTACATTAACTGTACGTTAGAAGGAAATGCATGCATCTATTAAATAAGATGTGATGTCTAACATGCAATGTTAAAGTTAATCCATGTAAAAGTCAAAGGTTTGGATGACAACCCAAACAGAAAAGCTGTGATAGCACCCAAAAAAAAGCTACGTCAAAAACAGCTTATGAAGCCTATGGAATTCTGCAATTCAACTCTCAAGATTTTACAACACAAATTTGCAACCTCTGTTTCCACTTTTCCTGTTTTATTCACATAAATGGGAGCTGGTATTTGACTGTTGTCAGTCTAAGGATATTCAATTTTTATTTGAGCTTTCTTTTTATTATACATGTCTTCACATCATCACTTCCCAAACCCAAAAAACCCCAGACAGTCCACTGTGAATGTGCAAGGGAGAGAGGAGGGCGTGTATGTAACAAACTCAGTGATTGGTGGCATCTTCTTATTTCTTCAGCACTTGTGTCTTTAAGCTGCCTTTCAAACGATGACCCATCCCTCCCTCTATAGGCCTCACCCCACAGTCTTTAAATGCACCTCCAAATATTCTCCTGAGGACAAAAACAAACACTAATATCCCCTCCTCTGTCTCCTCAACAACACAGGCATTCTGACTAACTTAGGGCTGGCTTCCACCAGACCTTCTCTCCTCTTCTTACATTCCCCACTCAAGTTATTTCATTCTGCTCAGTTCTTTCGGTAGCGGTTCTTTGGCTTCTCACCGCAGCCCGTGGCCTCGCAGGAGGACAGGCCAGGCTGCTTGCCAGAGTTAATGCTGCTCAGTAAGGCAGGCAGCTCATTGGTGATTGCCTTCTCAATCTTATCCAGCAGACAGCCTCCCATGTAGGAGCACTGGGCTGACAGAGGCTTGAAGTTGTTGATCGGGTTGATGCCAAAGAAGTCACGGTAAGCATCGCGGTTGGGCAGGTCAAACTTGCTAACGTTGGTCTTGGCCAAGATGGACTTGAAAATGTAGAACTTGTCTGGGTCATCCACAATCTCTTTGAAGACCAGCTCTGGATCGCTGAAGAAACTCATCTTCTCTTTAAAGGTCTGGACATAGCGATCGACCAGCAGGCCATGGATGCGCACGCGGATTCCATGCTGGCGAATGAAGGCAATTTTGTTCTCCATGCGGTTTTCGATCACCTGGTTCAGATCTTCCAGAAGGGAAATCTCCTCTTTCTTGAAGAGATCACGGCTGGTGTCAGGTGCATAATCGTATGGCCAGAAAGAGCTGACGTATACACGGGGGGGTTCAGTGACATTGATGAGGGGGGCTAAGCTCCAAAACAGTGCTCCGTAGACTCTCATCAAGTCCTGGGTGGCCAGGTTGTCAGCCTTATTGAGGATGATGCGGATCTGAGATTCACGGCCCTTCAACTGACGGAAGAGCATCTC
Source organism: Cheilinus undulatus (assembly GCF_018320785.1). Lineage (NCBI taxonomy): Eukaryota > Metazoa > Chordata > Actinopteri > Labriformes > Labridae > Cheilinus > Cheilinus undulatus. Next base: position 32,012,534 of record NC_054885.1, on the reverse strand, counting down.
CAGCTCCAGGCCGACGTCCAGCTTAGTGGGGTCAAATACCACGAAGATGAGGTCGGCACGGTCAATGAACCACTGGCACACATCATTGAAAGGATAGCCTGGATAGAAGGTAAAAATAAACCCATCAATACAGAGCTCATATTCAAATCAAATAAAAATCTGCCATGTGTAGGTCGGGCTCTCTTTTACCTCTCTCCTGTTGCTTCCTATTCTCAATGATTCCTGGAGTGTCCACAAAAGTCACACGCTCCAGAAGTTTATGAGGCATCTCGATACCGATGAGCTTTTCCAGGAAGTTTTGGCCAAACTTCTCCAGGGGGGAGAAGGACCGTGAGCTGTCTGCAGCCATGACAATACCCTCCACAGAGCGGATCTTCTCCCCGTGCATGATAACTGTGAACTCAGAGGTAGTAGGCTCAGCTCCTGGAAAACAAAAGAGAGAGATTAGTAGGAAAGGGTCCAAGACAGAATACAGATTCATAAACTCTGATGTAAGATCTAAGCAAGACAAAGACAGGGAGACACAAAGGAAAGGGTTAAACCTGCCAGGACATTTTCTGCAACAGCTGGTCCGCAATTATCAGAATAAAAATATCAACAATAAACACTTTAATCTCTTGAAACCCTCATGCACATATGAAGACATTACAGTTCCTCTTTCTTATAAGATAGTAATGATTTCTGCTATAAGAATTTTGAGATAATTTTTCTGAATTTCCATGGAAGTTTAAGAATTTGCTTGGAATGTTGAGGATAAACATTCAAACTTTGTATGAAGGTAGCCTGGGTTCATGCCTGATCTGCGGCCTCTCTCCCCCACTCTCTCATCCCTGTTTCTGATTCCATCCACTGTCCTCCTCTCTAAAACTAAGGCATAAAAAGCCCAGAAAAAAATCTCAAAAAAGGAAAGAATGTCGTGAAATTTTATGAAAATATTTGGGGTATATGCTTGTCTATTTTGGAGTGTTTGATTTTAAGTTTTTGAGAAATTTGCGCTGAAATGTTTAGGTATTTTAATGGGAAATTGAGGGATTTGTTTTTGAATATTTGGGAATTTATTAGAAAATGGTGGGGGATGGAATATCTTTAGACATTTTATTATATTTTCATAGAAATTTGGGGGAATTTGTTTGGAAATTTTCAATAGAATTTTGGAGGAATTTATTTGTAAATTCTTGGGAAATTGTTTGGAAGTTGCTTTGAAATTTGGGGGAATTTGATTTAAATTTTATTATATTTTTCTGTATTTTTTGGTGAAACTAAAATTCAATCTGTAGGATTTTTCAGAGAGTTTGCTTGAAATATTTGGGAAATATTGCAGAAAAATTGGGGTATGTTTTGCTTTGAAATTTTTTGCTATTTTCTTGAGAAATATAGGAATTTATTTGTTAATATTTTGTAGAAAATTTGGGGGGAAGGGAATATACTTTGAAATCTTTACTTTATTTTCAAATAATGTTTTGGGGAATTTGCTTGGAAATGTGTGGAATTTTGAATGACTTTTTCAGTAAATTCTCAGGAAATTGTAAATTTTAGGAGGACTTTGCTTTAAAATTTTTGGCAATTTGCTTCAAAAGATTTGGGAATTTTCATGGAATTTTTCGTGAAAATATAATTTAAATCTTCAGGCATTTTTCAAAAGGTTCGACTGAAGCATTTGGAAAATAGTGAAGGAAAATAGTTTTTTAGATGGGATTTAAAAAATATATTCCTTAAGATATGGATCAGACAGCTGCCTCTCTATAAGTATGATGCTATTTCAAGGTTTTACTAAAGACTGGTTTACTGCTTGTTAGGAAATGATATCTTTATAAACATACCTGTGTAGAGCTGATAGGGGCTGTCGTGCATGCCCAGGAGGTAATTGATCATGGAGGACTTTCCTACACTCCAGGGTCCCAGGAACAGCACCATGGGCTTGGATGTAATCTCTCCATCTGTTGGGTAAAAGGAGTGAACAGTGATTAAAACCTCAGCTGAGGGGCTTTCTGATGACAAAATACCCTCTGAATTTCTAAAAGTAGATTATGACAAAATTGGCTGAGCTTTATTTGCAGCTGATAACAGCAGTTGTCAGAACTCGAGCAGTTCAGTGTGACGAGATGCCAAAACAAGGCAGCTTTCTCAACAGACTCCATTTCTTTTGGGGCCTTGTGAAAGGATAGTAAAACAACAATCCATCTAAAATCCATCATATGGGGTCGTTTCTGAGATGAAACACACTTAGAGTCTGACAGAAACCAAAAGCACGCCGGAGAAGCACCACTGCACAGAAAATAAAGACAGATATGTGCTGGGTTAGTGCTGCAGCCAAATCTGTAGCACACAAGAAAAACAGAGCCGTTACTTTGACATACAACTGAACGGGGCAAAGCTACTGCAAGCTGTGTCTCGACTGCATGTGTGTGTGAGTGGACGTGGTGTGGGGGTGGTAGGGAGGAGGTACACATGTTCTGTTACAGCCGACCGATACAAAAGACATTTAAAAGAAGATGACAATGGAAAGATCCCTGCCCTCATTATATAAAAAAGAGTGAGGAAAGCTATCCCACAGGAAAAGATTTTATCCCTTCTTCAGTATGCCTTTCTGAACACTCCCCACCCTTTCCCACCATTGCCCCCTCCTTAAACCAGTTTGTCCTTTGCTAAAGCCAGAGCTGCACATGCAACCCCCACCCCCTTTTTGTAGTTACATTTCTTCCCCTTTAATTCTTTAGCATGATGTGGGATTCGGTTGTAAATTTGATGAGCAGATAGTTTTTGTGCTGTACGATGTCATGTAATGATAACCTGCCTGAGTTTTTGGTGTGTTTATAAAGATGCATGTCCGAAAAAAGAATATTGTGGAAAAGTTCTTTTCACCTGCCAAGGTTTATTTCAAAAGGTGAAACTTTTGTTTATTCTAGATGCATTGCACATTAAGTGCAATATTTCAGGCTTTTTGTTTTAATCTTGGTAAGATAAGATAATATGAAGAGTATTTATACACTTTATCCTAGATTGGGACTCCTTTTGCACAAATTCCTGCATCATTACAGTGAGGCATGGAGGCAGTAAGGCTGAGGCACTGCATACTGTATGTAGAACAGCAATGATGGGACTTAATGACAGTTATACAAATCCAATTTCCAAAAATGTTTGGACATTTAAAATGTGTTGACACATATCCTGATTTGATGCTTGTATCATTTTCCAGAAAAGTATCATTGTTGAAGTACTCAAACTACAGTTCTTCCCTATTCTTGCTCGATGTGCATCCATGGGCATAGCGCGGGGGGGGGGGGGATACTGATTACCTGGGCCCACAGTGGAGGAGGGAGGCTGCAATGAAAAGTGTGTTTTACCTCATTTTTTCTTTGCAATTAGTGTCATTATTGAATCAAAAGCAACTTAATAAACTGGTCAGCAGTATAAAACTTAAAATAAGGCACTGGGGGACTCTAAAGCCTGATTTATGCTTCAGCATCGCGTCGACGGCGTAGCTACGTGTAGCCCTCTGTGTCGACGCGCACCTCTACGCCGTAGCCTGACGCGCACCTCCAAAAAATTCTGACAACGCGTCACGGCGACGCAGACCCCAAGCGCTGTGATTGGTCCGCTCAAAATGTCATTTCCAGCAGTTCCAGCACCTGTTGCTTTATTCTCTCTTGCTCACTCACCTCCACCCGACCCTCCTCTCTCTCTCTCTCTCTCTCTCTCTCTCTCTGAAACCTCACTTTAACTCCAACTTGTCTTAGTGCTGTGACGCATGAGCGTGTGCTATGAAGCTCTCTGTCAGGATGGATCTAGCAGGATTTTAAAGGAGTGATGGACAATAAAAAAAAGTCCAGCGCAACCTCTGGTTTGTGCTTATGTGCAAACAACATGTAATATCGACCACTGGTTGTAATCACACACCCAAGCATCCACTCTTTCATTAAAAATAGATGTTGTACAGTTCAGCGGAGAGCGACACAGCCGCTCGGATGAAACCACACACACATACACACAGCCACACCCCCCTGGCGTCATGGTGGTGAATTGCAGAGCGGCACGTTCCCTCGACGCAGAACTTCAAATGGTCAACGACGGCATGGACGTAATGCAGAAGCATAAATCAGGCTTCACTCCCCCTTCAAAAAATGTCAAAATGGTATAGTCCAGCGCTGCGAAAAAATGCGAATAAATTTAATTTAACCATTGTAAAAATATTGCTTATAAACCCATAAATTATGGTTCGAAAATAAAATAAATGCATAGACATTTGTAAAAATGATGCAATATTTGTTGCTTGGCTAGCCAGTTAAGGGGGGCCCTGTGTAATATTCTTTCAGGGGGCCCAAAATCGCTACGCCCCTGTGTGCATCTTAAGTTGCTCAACAGTGCTGGGTTTTTATTGTCCAGTTTTATGCTTCATGATGTGCCAGACATTTTCAATGGGGGACTAGCCTGCACACAGGTCAGTTTAACATCCTCAGACTTTTATTGGGAAGCTGTTGTAACTCATGCAGAATGCGGCTTGGCATTGTCCTCCTGAAATGTGTAGGGACATCCCTGAAAAACATGACATCTGCATGGACGTATATGTTGCTCTTGTATCTGTATGTCTCTCAGTATGAATCGTGACTTCACAGATGTGCAAGTGACCCATGCCATGGACAGTAATACACTACCACATCATCACAGACGCTGGATTTTTAACTTTGCGACGATAACAATGGATGGATGATCTTTCTCCTCTTTAGCCTGAAGGACTCAACAGTCTCCATTTAAAAAACATTTTAAAGTGTGAATTCATCAGACCATTCTTTGTGATTTTAGGTCAGCCCATCTCAGACAGGCTTTGGCAAAAAGAAGTCTATATTTCTGAGGTGGCACTGCTGAGCACAATAGAACCATAGTCTTTTGTACAGTAGATACTGTACTGAACAGATACTGTAGATAGACTGTAGATGTCACTACCATAAGGGAAAATTGATTTTCACAGCCTGTACAGACATAAATCTAAACATCCATCCATCACAAAGGCACAGAAGCACGTGTTAAAGAGATTATCTTACATATTGTGAAGTGACGAGACCAAGACAAGTACGCTACCATGACGCTGACACTAAACTCACTAGTAGTTTAGGAACTAAGTCCTGCTGGTAAATCTCCATAAAGCCTGTCACCAGAAGGAAATGCTCTAAAATTTCCTGGATGGCTGTGTTGACTCTGAACTTGATGAAACACAGTGGACTGACACCAGCGGATGACACGGCACCTCAAATCATCCCTGACTGTAGAAACTGAATACACTGGACTTTGAGAACTTTGGATTCTGGGCTTCTCTGATCTTCCTCCAGACTCTGGGACCTTGATTTCTGCATGAAATGCACAGTGGTACTCTTATCTAAAAACAGGACTTTGGGCCACCAAGCAACTGTCCAGTTCTTTTCTCCTTAGCCCAGGTAAGACACTTATGTCAATGTCTATGATTTAGGAATGGTTTGGCACTAGGAACACCACACTTGTTGCTCTTTTCCTAGGTATATCTGTCCACAGTGGATCTTAATGCTCTGTCTCCAGCTTCAGTGCACTCCTTGTGAAGCTCTCCTGCTGCTTTATCTCCATGGTCAACTTTCCTTGAATATGCCTTGATCACTCTGCCAACAGCCAGCTCTAACAGCAATGACCTTCTGTGGCTTACCCTCCTTGTAGAGAGTGTCAGTGAGTGTCTTCTGGACATCTGTCAAGTCAGCAGTCTTCTTCATGATTGTGGTTGTGTGTACTGAACCAAACTGAGAGAATAAAGGTTCAGGAAAACTAGAGTTGCTGTGCTGATTAAAGCTTTGTCTTTCTGCAATAACTGACAAGAAATACTGAACTTTTCCACAATATTAATTTTCTTGTAGATGCACCTGTAAATCTACATGACAGAAATGTATGAGGACAAATGAGGGGGTAAAGGAGGGGGGCTGAGCACTTCAGGCAGTGCCATGCACAGGTAAGCTCTGCCCACACCCACCTGTGGCTGAGTCCCCTAGGGTTCGTCCAGGGTAGGCTGTTAGATGAGGGTAGTGGAGAGGATGGGGAGGGAGAGGAGAGGTTGGAGGACAGAAAAGTGAAGGGAGGAAAGTGAGGAGTGAGGGTAGAGGTTTCTAGAAGCAACAGGTAGGGGTAGTGTGACAATGTGCAGGAGAGGGTGGGAGATCCAGCCCCATATTTGACTGAAGGTGTCAAATATGTTTGTGCACAGAAAATAGTTTACCTTATTGTTCAGTTTTTATGCATTTGAGTTATTTTAGAGGCAGTTTTAAGGTTTGAATGTATCTCTGTCAAGCCTACAGGCCACAAAAGAATCATTTTACTTAAATGTTGGACAGTAGAGTTTGTTGCAAAGTAGAAACTAAAAAAAAATCAGCGACATTGTGAAAATATTAGAAGAAAAGGGGTTGAAATACTTTAAAGATCGATACAAGAAAACACATTTGCATTGATAAAAACTTTCATCAGACCCAAAAACATGTAGTTATCACTATATAAAAGTGGATTTTTACAACTGAAATTATTTACAAGTTTATGCCGATATGTTTTAATACAAAAAATCTCAATGATTTAGGACAGACCTTGCAGTTATGTATTGTTGAGTGTGAGGTATGACATATGTGCCTAAACAAATCAGTTACCAAAGCAACCCAAACAGAAAAACCCACACATCAGAACAAAGTGCAGAGGAAACCAAAGCCCCCTGGAGTACCTGAGATCTCGTGCTGCCTCAGCTCATTGTACTTGTAGGCCTGCTCCATGGGCTTGATAGATGTGTGGTAGATCTTCCGCAACCTCTCAATAGCAGCTGGAAGAAAAGGAGAGAGAGTGAGAGAGAGAGAGGAAATTTTGTCATATTCTTCTGAGCATGAAATGCACTCTTAGAGCCCCTGTGGTACACATCTTCCTTTTCAATAGCAGTGTTGTCACCAGTGGTTTTGCTTTGTGACTGATGAAAAGAGAAAACCATTCCAGATCTATTGCCACTGATCTGTGTTGGCAGAGTTCCCATCATGCCCTTGGGTAGAGTATTAAGTTGTATTTAGGTTATGCCTATTGTATAGTGATCCCTGATGAGGTTCTTTTGGTTATGTTTTCTGTGGATTGTTGTTTTTGATGTAAGACACATTTGCACCGTGATTGAAGTAATCCACTGAGTTAGAGAGCCTACCTGTGACTTTAGGTGTTCAGAGATCTATTCTCATGTTTTTCTTGCCAATAAGGAAAGATCATATTTTACTGTAGAACTCTTCGGTAGCTCCTCAGTACTCAGTACTTAAAGTAAACTTTAAATTCTTTTTCTTTATTTTGATCAGATTTATAGGCCAGTACTTTCACTTTACTAAAGTAAATTTGAACTAGTCTAACTGCTTTTGCCAGAGTACAATAGTTGTGTACTTTTTCCACCTGAGCGGTGTCTACTTGACCTGGAAATGCCTTACAAAGCTACATCATTAAGACAGGAAAAAAGTTAGGATACTGGAAAAGAAAGGTGAGGAAAAGGCGGTGCATATGACCCCAACAATAATGCATTGATAAACTTTCTACTACTTCATCTTTGGAGCTAATCATAGCATGGCTCGGGCAGTTGTTAGCCAGGGAGCTAGCTCAAATGTTGCTGATCCTTGCATTCATATTGTTAAATCACATCAGCAGAGGGTCCTTTAATTGCACCTATGAGGGACCAGCACCTTATAGGGGTGGGTCTGTTAGGAACAGGCATCCAAACAAGATGGACTTTACTTATTTTCATGCTAAACTTTCCCACAGCAAAGATTAGTAGACTATAAACTTGTAAATTAACCCAGAGAGAATGTTGACTGAGCACAAAATGAGGGCATCAATAAAAAATTTCTGTGTTGATCCTAATCAAACACAGTCTACATCTGTTTTGATATCATGACCAAAAAGGAAACTGTGGTCTGCTATTATTGGGTAATTTCATGTTTTTAGTAACTAGAAATTGAAGACAAACCAAACTACCATCTACCCAAGAGCCTGAGAATCGGATAAGATTAATCATTAAAATAAAAAATACCTATCAAACTTGTGTTATGAAAAAGCATTCAAGCACTGAGAATTTTTAGAGCCTATAATTCACTTTATAAGACAACGCATCCAATGAAATTACTGTTGAATTGTGGATTAGAATGCGTTCATGTCTTCTTTGAAGCACATATTAAAGTGTGAAAATTGTGCATCATTTGAATCAGCTTTGCATCTTTTTCTCTGATCTACAGACCATTCCACCCCTAAATACATAGGAGCCCCTGACTGAAACATGCCTGTATTTATCAAGCACAACACATGGCTAGTAAAAGGGACTAATACTGAAATGAGATTTTATTTGAATTTTTATGGCATGTGTAAGGGAGGAGCATTAATTTAAGGTAGAAATACATATTTAAAAAGTGTTTATATTCAAGCTATGTGTTTGTACCCTTTCCATTTATTATACTGATATTTCCTTTTTCTGGCGTTTACGGGATCCTCTGATTCTCACCTGCATAGTCTTTTGATTTTTCTTCATTTGCGAGCCGCAGCGTCTCATCGATGTGAGATCTGTCTCGGAGGACGGTGGTGAAATCCTCTTCCTCTGTAAAATAGGAAAAAAAAAACAGAATTGAATGTGGTTCAAATCCCCCAACTGGGAAATAATGGTAAAGAAATACTGGAGGTGGATAATAGTAGTCTGCAAAGCAACACAGTGTGAGCTCATTATGACTCACTGAGGCTGTAAACAGTCATACAAATTCAATGTACTGAAGACGCTACAGAGGTCGAAGCTGTTATTTTTAGACCATATCCATCAATACTTCTGTACGTCCGTTTGTATTATCACTGCTTGGAATTTATGTGAATCACAGAGATGATTGTAGAAACTCTATATCAACAGTATCGGTCCAAATGTCCCAAATGCAAATATTCATTTATATGCAGATGACACTGTCCTTCACTGCTCAGCTCCTAAACAGCATTAAACTCTCCTAAAAGTATTCTCCCACTGTTCTGTACTTCAGAGTCCATTTTATTTGAAAGGTTGTTTCCGAAATATGGGACTTTCCTGCACAGTTACCTTAAATCGGTGCCTTTTCTTGAGTTTAGGACCCCTTAGCTAACGTGCGTATGGTTTTACTCATTCTTCCATAATATGTGCATGTGTAACAATGTGAGAGAACGTAACTGCTGTACAGTGTGTCATTCCCACTTTGAAACATATCAGATTGCTTAGATCAGCTGTTGGTACAATCAGTTCTTATTTTAGAAAGCAAAGGCTGAAAATACCCAGACAAAGACATTTGTTTGGCATCACCATGGGCTTTATAACAACAGCAGAGATAAAGAAGACACTCAGAGAGAGAGGGGACTTCCCCAGTCTGTTAAGAGACAGTGGAGGATTCAGAGCTGGACTGAGTGCTTCAATCAGTAATATGCACTCTTAGACAATCCTCTGTCTTTTCTCTTCTAAATTTACCATCCTATCAGAGACTTATTACACTGTTCGGTCTGTCCTTGTGTGGCCAGGCCAAAGAAGAGGCCTCCCTTTAACGCCTCCCACACAGTCCTGCTGCAGGCAAACCTGCTTGGAGTTATATATAGGAGCAGATGGGAAGTCTTTCTTGTTCACACTTCCGTGTCCTAGGGGCTTTAAAGTCCTAATATCCACCTACGTAACACTTCCCATAAAGTTGTTTGGGCATTTTAAGTATTTACTACATGTTAGTGAAATATTAAAGTCAATAGCTATAGCTTAATTGCTGTCATTCAATTGTAAATCACATTGTGATAACACATAATCTGGATTTTATTCCTGTATTGCAAACACATCATTTACATACTTTCTGTCAGCACACCTCTTTTTTAGATTTGTCCACTTGCACGGACAACAAATCAACATTAATCAAATCAATCCTCAACTTGATCTTGCTTCAACTTTTTCAGCTGCGTTTCTCTTAATACGCTTAATTTTTTAAAAACTTTACAGTCCTATAAAAATACTGACATAACATCATATCGTTAAGTTGGACTCTGGAGTCTGGTGGGGCCCTCAGTAAAAAAAAAAAGAAAAAAAAAAAAAAAAATATATATATATATATATATATATATATTCAGGGGTCCCTGTTACATCTGCAAACATAATAACTTCCCCTAATGCAATTAACCACAAATGTAATACAAATTTACTAGTTTAGATCTCATAATCCTGCAAACAAAATACACTTTCCACAAAGGTAACACACACAATATCTAAATGTTTGTGGTCATTGTTGTTTGTTGTAGCCAATTTTCAACTTACAGTGTGTTCAAGCCAGCTGGAGCTTAAGTCACATAAAGAAACATAGCCATGGCAATTTTTTTGTTCACCATGAAACAGGAAGTAGTATTTTTCAGTCTTAAATCACTGGTAGAGCAACAAATCATTGCAGAGGGGATTAAAATGGGTCAAAGCAGCACTCTAAATAATTTGACCAACAAAAAACTACAAGTGTGAAAACAAATTTTCCACAAATGTAAAATAAACATGAAAGCTAAATGCTTGTGGTAATTGTTGCTTGGTGTAGCCTTTAAACAACTTCCAGTGTGTTAAAGTCAGCTGGAGCTTAAGTCATAATAAAAAAAAACATGGTCATTGCATTTTTTTTTGTTCGCCATGAAACAGGAAGTAGTATTTTTCAGAGTCTTAAAACACTACAGAGCCCTGAATCTTAGTAGCAGATTACAATAAGTAAAAACAGCACTCTGAAGAATTTGACCAACAAAAAAATGCAAAAAATTTTTATTACCAAAATTCCCATTAGAATTATTTTCAAATTATGAATACAAAGGGCATTTTAAAAAAGCATGTAATTTCTCATTTAATCCTTCTTTTTATTAAGCTCATACAGATGATTTGCCTTCACTGTCTTTGTCAACTTCCACTGAAAACAAATTTTGTTTTCACAGTCACAATGCACATGATGCTTATCAGCATAACAAGAAGGATCGCTATTACAGAAAGCATGGTCAAAGTGGGAATACAATAACAGGGCTATATTTACCACATATCTTAATCTTTCTGATGATACAAAAAAATTAAGGATCCACGAAGTAAATCTGTACTTTCATAAAGTTCACACAAACATCAAATCAAGTGTATCACATTGGTTCAGAAAGGCCACAGAGTCAAGCGCTGCCATATATTTGATATCAGCTGATCTCGCACAAGCCCTCAGCTGACAGTCAGCTCGTTGCCTTTAAGCACGCTATTGGGTCATTGCATTTATGCTGCCATATTTAAACTGCTCTAGCTTTGCTGCTCCCTCTGCAAGCTGCTTTTTGCAACCCTCTCCCACCCCAGCTCCTCCTTTATTCTGCATCTGACTTAATCAATGTCATTCTGTTGTCATTGATGGCTGCTTTGCTCTGGGTTTTTTGCTGCTTCTCCTCCTGTCTCAGGCTTTTCTTGTAGGCCCAGGAAAGGCTGTTCCTGCTTTAGGCACGTAGGCTTGTGAAAGGGCAGGGAGATCCAAAAACACCCACACCGCCAAATATAAACAATGGCGATAAGTGCAAATTCATAACTGCAAATAAAGAAAAATACTTAAATCATGTGTGTTTCTTGACAAAGCTGTCCTGACTGAAATACCTTTTATATGACAACAAGAAGGGTGTATCATAGGTTCTATTTAATTCCACTTTTCAGCAGAAACATTTTTACTCCTATGTCATGTTGTGCTTTTTTACTATTTTACTTTTTTAAACAGTTGTGATATACATATGTTTTCACAATGACAATAAGCTTAAGATTTGTTCTTGATTGCGCTTTAACATGGAAATTTAAACCAGCAGAATGATGGTATGTAGTTGATCTTCTTGAGTAAAACTTCCTGCTCTTCATCCTTTCATAATCTATATCCTCAAGAGTCACAAGGGACATGGAACTAGTCCCAGCTGTCACTGGACAAGAGACAGGGTACGCTTTGCACTGGTCGCCAGCCAATCATGGGGTAGAGACAAATAAGCCATCATATTCACACCTATGACCAATTTATCATCACAAATAGGCCTAACGAGCATGTCTTTGGTTTGTGGGAGGAAGCTGGAGAGAACCCATGCATGCACAGGGAGAACACAACCTCACACAGAAAAGCCCTGTCTGGATAGGATCTGACCCAGGAACCCTCTTGCTGTGAGGCAACAGTGAAAGTAATCAATCCACAGTCCAGTCTGATCTAACCCATGCTGCTGAATTATCTCTGAGGAATGCTTTTTGGCTGTCTGCACAGGATTATATATACCGTAATATGATTTTAGAAAACTCACAGTAGGCAAGGCCATCACGGCATCCTGCAACGTGTCCTGGAAGCAGTCACTGGTCACATGGTCCATATATCCATGTGGTTATAGGGCCAAGCATGAGAATGGCATGCCACTCTGGCCAAAACTGATGTTGCATCAAATGACAAACAAACTCATATTCAGGCCTGTTTGTTTACAATTCAAATGGAGTAAATAAAGAAGTCTGCTAACTGTGGTGGAGGTAGAAACATCAGATTCAACAAATAAAAATGTTGCATTTGCAAGGTAATTAATGCTAAGACCATAAAAATTCCACACAATGATATAACGTATGGTGTGGCTCATGCTTTAATTGAGATTCCGACAGTTGCTCCTTTGCAGTGTTGCAGCAGTGACACACGCCGCTGTTTAAGCACAGCTGATTCTCCCCGAGTCAACCTGCTAAAAATAATCCTGTGTAATGTTTCTCCCAGCACGGTGCAAGAATAAGAGAAGCCAAAAGGTTAGCCACCAGAATAAAAGGAGGATATGAGTAATGCAGCAATCCCGAAAAAGACTCAGCAACTAATCTACATATGTCAATGAGTGTTTAAGAGGGTTTCTGAAAGGTTATCTAGGGGTGTTCGTAAGGAACTTCAATAGGATGTGATGATGCTAAACCCAATACTTTTTTCACATCTGAGTTCTCTATTTCATGATATTAAAAGTAGAATGATTGCTGCTGATTGTGCTGATTAATGTGACCTTTAGAAGAGATGACGCCTCATGTGTGGCTCAGTGATAAAGCACAGGCATTTGGTACATTATAATAGCAGCAAAGATCTCAATGGAGGGAGTGAAAGCTATCTGAATGAACACTGAATAAAGATTTGACTCAAGATGGGATGAATCAGCCAGTGAGGAAGAGATGTCAACTTTCTCAGGGCGCTGACTCTAATTCAGCATGGGCTCTGTCCCATTTCCCAAGGCCCTTTATGCCTCATTACCATGTAGTCTGTGTTTATGGAGGTGAGTCAACTGGAAGTCTGTTCTTTCCAGTGGGAATCTCAGTGATATCTAATGTGCTCCCAACTGCAATATTTCACTCCTGAATGTGAATAAATTTGCCTCTCCCTCATGGCTATAGGTAGTTTCTATCATGTCTCCATCCATCCAGACAACAGTCACATATATGAGTAGAAACAAGGCACCAGTGCAGAGCTGCATGATGTTATGACTAAAATCTTTGACTATGAAATGGGGAACATCTTTTTGCATTATATTTCCAAGTCTCATACACTGTGCATGAAAATTACTATTCTTCAACTCACAGATCACTGTTTAATTGAAGGCATCAGCAGCATTTTCCCCCTCTTGTGATTTTATATCATACATCGCTTTGTGTCTACATCAACTTAGAATATTCCAGTTGATTTTAACCCTTTTAATGATTATCTGTGAAGATATGGGTTCCAACACTAGTGTCACATTCCATGTTACAGTGCTGCAGTTGGACATTTTCTTCTAGCCACTCCAATTGGATTCTGTATTTGAAAACAGTCCATTTAAAAAGTTAGATGACACTAACCCACCATGAGAAAAGGAGAGTGGTCTGGCTGCAGACCATAGCTCCCAGACACCCCATCTTGCAGACTGTTACTGTGAGATGCTGCATTTGTCAGAACAGAAATACTAAAACCTTCAATAAGATTAATTTTTTTGGTTAGGTTAGGGTAGTGGTTAAAGTAAGATTTAGGACACAAAAGTTAAGTTTAAAAACCTACCTACAAACATTTAATTCAGCTGAGTTAACAGCATGCTGACAGGAAAAAGGTCATCCTTCACAAAAGCATTCTATGGTAGCAAATGTAGCTAACATAGCTCCATAAGCTACATGGATAACAGAGAATGTAGCTAATGAACTAACAGAGCTAAAGCTAAGGCTCAGTAATATCAATGCAAACAAAGCTAATGCTAGCTATGTAATCTGTGTGGTTAGGTTAGCTATGTTTACTAGCTCATATTGCTATAACCAACTTAGCTATATTGGCTTACATAGTACAACAGAACTACATAGCTAACATAGCTAATCTAGCAAAAGCTAAAGCTCACAAAGCTCACTGATATCTATGCAAACAAAACTACAAAAGCTAATGTTAACTACATAAATGATGTGGCTTTGTTATCTACATAGCATAGTTTGTGAGGTCGCTATGTTTGCTAGCTCACATTGCATTGGAAATTTAGCTATATTGGCTTATGAAGTAACTTTAACAACATAGTTAGAATAGTTATGTTAGCTTTTGCTAAAACTAATGAAGCTAAAGTGAGACACCGTGCTTATAAAAAAAAACAGGCCGATGTATATTTTACCCTCGAGTTATAGAGCTCTGACCTTCTCTGTTTTATTTATGAAATGCTGCATAGTCTGTAAATTTTGCAGTGTAGTTATTTCAGGAATGTAACTGCCAGACTTTGTTTTATGAATTTAGAAAAAAAAATCGAATACTTGGAAACACGTACTGGTGTTTTGTTGATTTGTGCTACCTTCTGAGATGTGCTGCTTTGCCATTGTGCACATTGGGTAAATGGTTAGGGTGAGGGTGAGGGATAGGCTATGCTATCGCTTCATACTGCCGTGGCACTTCCGTTCTCATTTTAATGATTCTAAAGAGCGGGTTGTCTGAGATCTATTGGAGCCAGACTGTCACTAAGAAAAGTACACACTAACCTACACTAAGCAAAATGGAGGGTTGGGCTTCTTGGTAAGGCCCAAGAGTGGCTTTTGAGGAACAAATCTCTTCACTTCACTATTCCTGACTTGTTCTTGCAGCTTTCAAACATTACTCAAGCTTCTGTAACTTGAGTCATCACTCAGAGGAGACATGTCTTTTAACACTACCCTCTTGAGTAGGCCTTAACTGCTGCGAACGTGTTAACACCTTCCAATCCAGTCGATCCCCGATGGAAGCTCTGCTACAAAGGTCTACAAAGATCAGAGAGGTAGTGTTGCCTGCGCAGGGCGGGCCTTGCATCAGTGCTCAAAATTAACCCTGCAGGCGCCAGGGGAGTTGAAACGCGGACATCTGCTCACAGGAGTGTGTATCCTCAGTGAGCCCGTTGCCACACAACCCTCCCTCAGTTTAGGGAAACATACTGGTGGCATCAGGACATCCAAGAGGAATGTAGGGGATTTAAGCCCACCACAGCCTCAGCAGCTGGGTAAGTCATACCTCAGCTATAGATCCTTGTGTGAAGGCTATTTATCATCATCAGGAAGAATGTCAGCCTAGCTGCATAGAAGAACATTTTGTAGAAAAATTGGTAACACTTTATTTTAATTGGCTCTAATTCTCTGGTAATTTTATAGTAACAAATGCACTTATCTAGTAGTTTCTCAAGAATAAGGTAGTAAATGCCTTATTATAAGATGGCATTTACCCAGTTATAACTTAGAAATATTAAGGAGTTGTTTACCTAGTTATTATATATTCATTATGAAGTACTTCCTTATAATATTGTTGAAATTCTCTGATAATAAGGTGGTGTTTTACCCTAACCCTAACCCCATTCCCTAACCCTAACCATAAAAATTGCTTGAAAATTATTCAGGAATGACTCATTTTAATTTGGAGAGAAAAATATTTTACCTGGAAATTATCAAGCAACCTATGCAGAAAATTATCATCTTATTTCTTAAAAATTACATGGTAGAATTCCATCTAATTACATGTGAATTGCCACGATTCTATGAGGTTTGGGTTTAGGGTTTGTATTAGGGTAATGGCTATAGTTAGGATTAGGTAGGATACCACATAATCATACGAGAATTGACACAATATTATGAGAGGGTTAGGATTTGATTAGGGTGATGGCTAGGGCTAGGATTACGTAAAATTTGACAGTATCATGAAAGTTAGGATTAAGGTTTGGATTAGGTGATGGCTAGGGTTAGGATTAAGAAGGATACCACATAATTGCCACAGTATTATGAGGGTTAGGGTTAGGGTTTGGATAAGAGTCATGGCTATGGTAAGAAGATTTTTTTTTGTGGGTAAGGGTAAAATACCTCTTAATTATCAGAGAATAGCCACAATGGAATGAAGAATCCCTCATAATTAATACAAGTTATTATGATGTAACAACACATTATCAGTGAGAAATTACCAGATGATTCCCACTCAATACTATAAAGTTACTAGGTAATTAAGGCCCACTAAATTAAAGTGCTACCAAAAAACCCTACGACCTGGTGCTGGTCTAGTTCAGCTGAGCAGCCACCCCTATACAGAAGCTACAATTTTCAATGCACTGGTCACAAGCTCCAGTCTCGATCCTGGTGTATTTGGTGCATGTCTTCCTCCACTCTTTCCCCATACTTCTTGTGTCTCTTCAGTTTTCCCATCATAATAAATGCAAAAATATCCCTTTATAGCTTACGACCATCCTTATATTTGGCCATGCATTTCAATTCTGATTTGCAGATAACACTCTTTCAAATAAAACAGGTCCAAATAACTAATGTATAGTTCATGAATGTAGCAGCATCATCCACAATCAATGGATCCAATCATGAATCAATTCACAATTTCTTTGCAGGTATGTTTTTAGTATATTTAAAGTAATTTGGAACTGCAAATACAAACTGCACAAACATTCCAAAGCCCTCATAAAACAACCTTTTGTTGCTTTCTATGTTTGATGTACACATGAATGAGTTTGCCAGTATGTATGCATAATATAGTGCTATATATACATTTAGGTGTCTGTGTGTGTAAAACCCCAGGATCATGTTCTGCTTGCTGCACCGAGTGGGTAATAGAA
Source organism: Cheilinus undulatus (assembly GCF_018320785.1). Classification (NCBI taxonomy): domain Eukaryota; kingdom Metazoa; phylum Chordata; class Actinopteri; order Labriformes; family Labridae; genus Cheilinus; species Cheilinus undulatus. Next base: position 31,995,446 of record NC_054885.1, on the reverse strand, counting down.
TTAAACAGAACATGATGAGGGCAGCAGGCCTGACGTCCCGTCAGAGGATTTATCCTGAGCAAAGGTGGATTCAAGCTTCATTAACTGACGGCCAAGGGATCCAAAGGCAAAAAGGTCTATGGGTAGGGATTCTTTCATTCAGACTTTCAAAGAGGGGATCATTTTCACAGCACTAATGCAATGCAATAAATAAGGTTTTTACTGAATCCAAATCACCTTGTCTTTATCTTGCAATCAGGAAAATGTGCTGGCTTAGTTCAGGACACTTTATATGAATTCTGACACCTAAAACAAACCCGGTTAAATGCCAAAAAAATCTACAGCTGTGAAAATAAGCATGATTCTCTTACAGGCAGGGGTCAGAGGTGTGATGGCAGTCAGCAGAGCTTGTGCAGGGCATGATGAGAAGAGGCCACCAAAGGCAACAGGTGGCACAACTTGTGGAGCTAGTACTCCCCCAAAGTCAAAAATAGACCCACAATGGGTCAGAGGATGGACAGAGGAGGGGGGCAGAGCGGCTGCCTCCTATTTTAGGGTTTGGACCGTTAGCCAGTGTGGAGACTCGGAGATGGTCACTTCCCTCAGACATGACTAACATACAAACTAACAAAATGAGAGCTATGGCGTCCATTTATGATAAACCACATACCTGGCAAATGAAATGATCTGTAATTTTTTCAAGTATGAAACACAGTAAAATATTTATATCAGGGAGAGCCTCAACAAAAAAGATGATTAGATTCTTGCTCCATATCTTACTGTTTTATTCAACAGTGTAAAACTTAACCCACAAAGACATGAATGACTTCAGGGTTGTCAATTATATGCTTACATGCAGAGTTACTGTCTTAGTTAGGACATTTAAATAGAGTGCTGTCCAAGCATCAGTTAATGTTAATGTTACATGCATGTCCACAACCACTACGGTAGGTTTCAATATGCCATCTTTCAGCTACTACTTTTGACAAGCAAACAGCAAACCAGCTGACCTACCCCACCCGCTGAACACACTCGGCTCAGTTAACACTGATTTCCAACAGAAATGCTAATGATAACACATAAGGATATACATACTTGTCATTCTGCGGCATACTCTGCCAGTAACATGTTTTGTCACCATAGAACCACTGTGTGGTTGGCCATATTGCTTTATACAATGGAGGCACTTTGCTGTGCTTGTGTTTGGCTTAAGAAATGGGATAAAACAAATTTCACTTTCTAGCCTCTCAGGATGCTTCATATCAGTTTTCTGTGCACTCCATGCATTTGTTTGAAGTTAGAGCTGTATAAATCTCATTAAAAACCAGGGAAATCTGAATCTCTAAAGCTTTTTCATGGAGATCTAGGAGCTGAATGTCGGAGTGCATTGTGTAGCTGCAGGAAATGGGATTGGCTTAGGGCGTTGGGGGGCAGGGCTTAGCAATAGCTCTACTGTATGTGAAACAGAGAGCATGGACAACTTTACAGTTCTTAAAATTTTAAAGTTCTTTATGTTCTAATTTTGGTGCAAATGCAATGCGCACCCTCACCCTTGCTTATGGTGATACCTGAAAAGAGATGACAGAGTGATCTCTGCTATGCTGCAAAGTTAAACTTTCACTTCCAGGTCAAAGCCTGGCATGGACACTGAAGAGAGTGTGCTAGAACACCCAGTTCCTGTCTGAGCCTAAATGAGGTGTAAACATGCAAGAGTAAATCAGTCCTCTACTGCATTGTGGGAGATTATCGAGTTAAGATGCACTTTAAAGGTCCAGTTAAAGTTAGACAAACACAAATATTAACTTTTTTCTAACTGCATGGAAATGTACTGACTCTTATACGTGAAGGCAGTGATTTCCAACCTGGAGTCTGTACACCCATAGGCAGGACCCTGACACTGAAAAATAATATACAACAATGAATAAGAACACCCTAAAAGACCCTAAAAGATAAGAATAATCAGAATCTGTTAATTGTTTTGCAGATACAAAAAATGTTTGTTTGTTTTTCTTTTCTTTTGGGAAAAAAAAATAAATTTTGAGATGATAAAGTCATATTTACAAGAAATTAACTTTGAATTTCAGAGTTTAAAACAGGGATGTCCAAACTTTCTTTGCTGAGGGCCACATGCAAAAATATCAAGGATGGTTGGGCCACTTTCATATACCTAACCTTTATGATATCAAAGCCAGTCAATCCTGTCCAATTTAGGTAAAGATATGCTAAGTGATCCAATATGACTGGTTAATAGTCAATCTTTTTAAGGATTTTCAGGTGGCCATTCAGATTACAGGGGAACTATGGCTCCATCCTGGTCAGAATGACAATTTACAGTGTTGTCTCAGTTTAAGTCACAAAAAAATTGCATCAATAAATCGTCATGTCAAACTGTCTACAGAAATAGCACGGTAGCACTGCCTAGTGCTGAAAGTACAACATGCACATATCCAAATCAATTCATACTGTCTTCACAGACTATCTTTTTTTGTGTTAATTTTGATAGACAAGTATTGTTTGTGTCACCTTCCCGGATGAGCCCCCAAGGTAACATAAAAGTATTTTCAATAAGAAAACACAGACAAAATATATATGTGGGCCATTTTTCATTTATGTTTTAGAATTTGCTGCGGGCCAATTGAAAATGGGCCAAGGGCCGCGTTTGACCCCTGGGCCATAATTTTGACACACCTGGCTAAAAAGCTAAATTCATGAGAAAAACTGGCAATTTCTTATTTTAAAAAGTTTTACATTTTGACACAAGGAGCTCAAGAAATGTCATTGTTTTTTTTTTTAACTGTGTAAAGTCAGAAATCCACAAGAAACCAGACAGTGAAAACAGTGGTTGTTTTTTTTTGTTTGTTTGTTTTTTTGTTTGTTTGTTGTTGTTTTTTTGTTTGTTTGTTTGTTTTTTACTTTTCAGCTTTATAAATCTAGAAATTCAAAGTTTTTGTTCACATACATTAACAATTTTTAAAGTTTTTTTTTCTTGTAAATTAATGATTTTTTTAACTCAAGAATTTTGAGCTTTTCTTGAAAATTAACAATCTTCATTATTATTTTATTCTTAGAGCAGCCCTAAGATGCCGTCAGTAATTTGGCATTTACAAGTGTATATAGGCATTTTACGCTGGGATGTTCTCAGTGAAAACAATTAAAATTGATGTTAATTTTTCAAGTGGGTCCTGGTGAGCTCAGTTTTTCTTAGATAAAAGTAGTGGAGATCCTAGGGGAAAAGGGTTGGGAACCATGGCTGTAAGACACTCAAAGACCATCTTACGTGAGTCACATTTAGACTGTAAATCTTCTAGGTGACTTAGAAGTAGATATGAATTTGAGTGACAGGCCTAAAAGAAAGGTCCAACAGCAAAGGCACTTTACTCTGAGGTGTTGATCTGACACCTCTATCCCTGCTCTCCTGTTTTAAAGCCAGGAAAGGACGTCCGGTGCCCTTGGGGCCTTGTCTTAAGGAGGGCTGTGTAGTAAGGCAGTTAAGTATGACTGGCGTGTTCCCACCACTACTACCAGCAGAGGGATGTCCCAGACATGCCACATACCGTCAGAGGGAACACGTGGAGACAGTGCGCCTTTACATTTCATGTCTCCTGTGTGCAAAGTGAGGAGGCTAAATATGTTTTTACAGTATCAAGGATGGATATAGTGTTACCATTGGAGTATAAACACAGTGATGTGAGGATCTAACTAAGGCCTCTGAGAGGCTGTGATATATTTATCTATACAAGTCTTCTATAATGTTCTCAGAGTTGACATTTGCATTAATGATATTTATATAGATTGCGTTAGCAGCTCTCTTAAATCCCTCTCACACTTAAGGAGCACAGATGACTTCAGAAACTGAGCACAGCTTAGTTAGTGTTGGGTTTCTTGCAACCTTATAATAACCCAATAGTTACTACAGAAACCTATGTTTACTGCTACGTGACAGTAAACATGCGACTACATGACGAAGTCAGTCCATTCAAACCAGCAAAGAACACAAGTTTTCACATATCATTGTTTAGTCACGAGAGGTTAATTTTTTACTTATATATAAATGGCTGCAAATGAAACACAGTAAAATGAGCAAGTTGCCATTTGCAATTCCAATCTTAACGGACTGTTTTTCATCTAGAGGTATTTTTGCGCTGCTACTCCAATGCCTGAGTGTACGCTGACAAATTCAAAGCATTACTGAAATAATTCCTGTGATGTCTGCAATTTCCTTCTATCATCTCAGTATCCTAGTTTGCAGACAACTTCTGCAATCAATAAACTCAGGAAATGTCGATGTGATCAGCTGATTAAGGCTGCAGCTTTGCAGGCATCAGAGGCATGTGCCAGGATTGTGGGTAAGATTTCACAACATTGATGTTACCATGCACACTTGTTCACTCGGCTGCTGCAAAATGTATCAAGAATCGTCTGAATTACAGTGTAAAGATAAAACATTAATGTCTTCTCTTTTAGACAACAAGTCTGCACAGCCCAGAGCTGTTAGATAACTTATGATGATATGATAGCAAATCAATTTTACATTCCTTTAGAGGAAAATTACCCACTTTGCTGTACTCTGCAGACTTCTTCAATAAAGCTCCTGACAGAGATCAAACCAATCAATTGGACAAATAATTACACACTGAGCAGCACAAGGAGTTCGTGATTCTTTATTTTTCCATAATCTGTGAGACCCAGACTCATGACTCCTGTGTGCTCAGTGACAGAAAATCAATGCATTAGATGCAATCATTATCTTTAGATACGAGTGTAAGACACCTGCATACAGCAGAATGAAAGCATGACTAGCAGCTAAAGCCCGGCCCCTCCTGCCTGGAGAATGCATGTCCCTATAAGGCCAACTGCTGGGAATAAATTGCGATTGTGACAGTGCAGAGTGACAGCAGCTGTGCAGTGTATCTAAAGGGAAGCATGGGATGGGAGGGGTGGGGGAGTCAGGGGGAAGGGGAGTAAAATGAAGGGAGGAACTGTAGTGACCAGTATTGGGTTTCAGGAGGCCTTCCAATCTTAGACACCTGACAGCGGTCTGGAATATGGAGGCCTGGGCCCGATCCTCGGAGCTGAACGCCACCCCAAGGACAGACAAGGGTGACAGACAAGGGTAATGGCAGAATCTGCACTAGGGCTGGGAAATAGAGCCAGTTTTCAAAATGTATTGGTAGCACTTAATTTTAGTGGGCCCTGATTACATGCTGATTTTATAGTTACAAGTGTACCAAGTACTTTCTCAAGAGTAAGTTGGTAAATACCTTTAAATAAATTGGTGTTTTACCAAGTAAAAACCAAATGGTGACATTAAGAAGTATTGACCTAGTAATAAATTATCAGTTAACAAGTAATATCTTGTAGTATTGTGGCAATTCACAGGTTAATCGGTAGTTTTTTTGCCCTAACCCTCATAATATTGCCACAATTCTGTGGTAATTATAATATTTTACCCTGACGCTCATCTTTCACCCTAGCCTGACCTAAGCCTGACTAATATTGCGGTAATTCTCTGGCAGTTGGTGGTATTTTACCAAGTAATTTCTCATGCATTTTGGGGGGGGCTTTTGCCTTTCTTCTAGGACAGCTGTAGAGAGACAGGAAACATGGGGAGAGAGAATGGGGAAGACGTGAAAAAAACACGCGCCAAGACTGGAAATCAATCCGGTGACCACTGCACCGAGGGCCACAGCCACTGTTCGTAGGCATCCACTCTACACACTGACCCACATCACCACCCACCAAGAAATTTTTAAGATGGTAATTCTCTACATAAGTTGGTTAATAATTCCCAGGTATTTCTTTTATATGGGTCCTCTAAATAAAAGTGAGTCGTCCCTGAATAATTATCAGTAAAAGTAATTTTTAGGGTTAGTTAAAGGGGTTTAGGGTAAAATACCACCAAGTTACCAGAGAATTGCCACAAAATTACAAGGAATTACTTGATAATAAATACATTATTACTAAATAAATACTTCCTTAGTATGGCCATAATTCTGATTTATTGCTTGGTAAAATGCCAACTAAGTACTTGGTAATTAATAATGATTATGATAATAATAAAATTTTTGAGAAATTACTATATTATAACCTCTTGTAAAATTAATTAGGTCCCACTATATATTTTCAGATGTGATATAGATTGGACAATAATGCTTGTATCTATGCTGATGATTTAAAAAAAAAATCAATAAATACCAGGCCTAATTCTAAGTAAAAAAAATGTTGAGATACTTGAGATAATTATTTGAAATGTTTAGTTTAAATGGGAGATAATTATTTAATTTGTTAATTCAATTGCAACAATCATTTATGTTTTTTCATAATACCCAGACACCAAACATTTGGTAATGTATTGTTTTTATTGGTCAGAAAATGCTGGCAAAGTCCAACATACTGTCAAAGTTGCACAAATACACTAGCAACATTTGAAAGAGTGTGCTGAACTGGGCACTTTTCCAATGTTGCAAACTTGTTCTTGCAGTTAGACAGTGCTCGCTCTCTCTCTGTTGATTATTTAGACTTAGTGCAGGAGTTTGTCTGCAATTTATGATCATTAAAAATGAAAAATTTGCTCAGCATGGGTGTCAGGGATTTCTATTTTTGTTGCTGTAGTATCAAACAGATTTGAATATAATTTGATTTTTACATTTCTAATTCTAATTCTGTTACAATTTTTCATTTCTTTACAGGAAAAAAACATGGAGATATACAATGCTGTGCATTACTTTTAGACATGTTTGGGCCAAAAATTGCAATAAGTTGTAGATTTGGCAAGTAAGCCTGTCTGAGGGCATCACCGGGCAGGATGGAGTATTGACACAACCCCAGTCTTGTTTTGGATGTCTTTGTATTTGCAAGGGGCATGGGAAAATAATATGTTGAAAAAATAAGTCTACACCTTTAGCGCAGAGTAAGGGTTGGATGTGGAGAAGCAGTGGCCGAGGGTACCATCTGCCAGGTAGTAGAGTTGCCACAAGCCCTTGGTCATGCTCTGGATGTCCAGAGGGCCTGAAAACTGCCAGTGGTCTATTGGAATGAAAAAGCCGGGACAAAAAAAGTGCCATCGAGCTTGACCTTGGCTGCCAAGCTTGACTCTAGCTGCCCTCCTCTCCCTCTCCAGCCCCAGGCTGTGGCACATTGGGACAGTGATGAATCCTACATGCCTAAAACTTATGCACATGCCTGTATATCATGTATCTTAATTCAGCTGAAAATTACCAATAAATAATTTTTGGTGCTTATCACCCAGCCCTAGCCTGTACCCAGATGTCAGCCCACGTTTTTAGAAAGGGTAATCTTGGAGAGGTTGTTGTGACTTTGACATTGAACTACACGAGCTCCATGCGATCACTATTACAGTCATGATCCCTGTAGTTTGATATCATGGATGATCGCTGCATAAAATGATGCCCTCATTAGGTGTTTCAAGTCTCGAGTAACTCTTCTCAAACACTTATCAAAATCAAGTTTCAAAAGTGAAACATAGAGGTCACATGTATGAAGGCAGACATCCAAGTAACTAAATGCTAAGTGTCCATTCAAGCTCCAGCATGGCCGTTTCCTCCTTGCTTAGACTGAGACTTTTCCATCAGCTGGTGCTATGCGTTACAACAGCTGACATGCTGTCAGTCCAGGGGAGACACGTAACAATTATTTAACAAAGCTGCACATTTAAAAGTCACAAAGATTAACTGTTAGACGTTGGTTCATTCTTTAAGAAGCCTTACATTGCAGCATTTGTGGTGGTTTTAAGCAATAAAGCCTCCTAAATGTGTCAGTCCTGAGGACGTATAGTTTAATTATAAACTATGACACATTTTAAATAGCAGTGCTTAGCAGGGAAAGAAAGACCTGGATAACATTTCTGTCTGTGTCTATCCTCGGCTGGTGTCACTATGTCCCTACAAACTGTGCCTCCAGCAGCCTGTCTGTTCAAACTCATATTGGATGCAAGAACAACCCTGTTCTAGCAACTCTTTAGTAATTATCATTATACTTAAAGAAAACGTCTCTAACTCTCTGTAAAGTTAATCCAACACAAAAATCAAGCATTCATTAAACAGCCTCAAACTTCTACCATCATTCAGCAGCAACACTTGCTTTATACACAAACAAATCTCTACAGTGTGCCACCAGGAGTATCGACCATACATTTATCCAAAATGCCTACAAAAAGCCTTACCTGCTGTGGCCTGCAAAAGCAGCAGGGAGAGGAAACAGCTGATCAAGACCGTACCCTTCATGATGGCTGCCAGGAGAACTCTGATAGTCACACAGGCTATATATACCAAGGCAGGAAGGTTAAAGGGCACACAGAGAGAAGAGGCGGGGCACCGAGAGGGCCAGCTGGTGGCGGGGCTGAGATCGAGGTGTTGCAGGAGTCACTGCATGCCACAGGGACTCTACGTGTACCAGCAGCTGACTCTCATTTTTAGAGAGGTCGCAGATTGGGCCTGAGCATCTGTGTACAATGACTTAAGTCTGTTTTCCAGGACTGAATCACTCAATCCTCAATGACAGTTGCCCAAACAGAAAGCATTTGGCGCATCATGAATTGAAAAATCTGGCAAAAGAAGATCCAGCTAGAATCCTAGATCAGACAAGAATGGAACAAAATTCAACTCCCAAATCTCAGCAACTGGTATCCTCACTTTGCAGACATTTACAGACTGTTAAAAGAAGAAGGGACAATGGTAAACATGGCCCATGTGTTGCTGCCATCAAATTCAAAATAAGCTAAAATTTTTAGTAAAATGGTAAAATGTCTCATTTTCAACATCTATGATGTTTAATGTTCTTTTGTGAATAAATATAAGGGTTTATGAGATTTGCAAATCATTGAAATCTGTTTTTATTTACATTTCACACACAGTACTAACTTTTTTGGAATTGGAATGGGGGGGGGGTTATGCAGTGAATATTCCTGCAGCCGACATGGATGAAGCCAAACAAAGCTCATCTCCAGGGAATTTAGAGCTACTGAAAACAATGCAGGGAAACTGACAGTATGGAGGATTTTGAGTTAGTCATCACTGCAGGTCATAAAGGAGCCAAAACAGAGGGAACTGTAGATAGCTGAGTGGCATCTACACCAAAACAGCATCTTAACCCAGGATGGGAGTTGATGAGAGCGCTGATGTGGATTTCAATGAGTTCGTAAATCTAGCTATGATCAATTATTAGAGAAAGTGGATAATCATCACAGAATCAAGAGCACCATCTCACTTCCCCGTGACTGGAAATTAATATTCGGGGCATCCCGGGTAATCAGCAGCAATGTGGGAAGAGCCTTCAATGAGAGGACGACTGTACCGACATAGCCACAGTGGAAGCTTCTGTCTTTCTTTGTTGGCTGTCTTTCAGGATTACTCCAAAGAAACCACAATGGTTGGATTTTACCGTATAGTGGAGGTTACAGTTGAGATCATCAGTTTATGAGGACTAATATTGGATAATTTACAATAGGATTACATTTTCATTTGAAATGTGGAGTTTTATTGTGATGTCAAGTTAATGGAGCACTGGTTAGCTATTTCTTGGTACTGTTTGTTGGTGTTTTCAGTGGAGGATGTTAACTGGCTGTTGTGCTAACGGGCTAACTTAGAGCTAATGGTGCTACTGTGAAGCTTAGTTCTGTTTTTTGAGTGTTAAATGTAGGTATGTTGTGCAACTGCTTGAATGTGTGCAAGGAACAGCTCATGATTTTCAGTAAGTTTGTTTGGACAACTTACAAAGGATTAATAAAAGGATGTCGGTCCACAGTCACGTCCAAGGTCTGGTCATTTGTCAAGTAGGCTGTAACAGCAGTTATTCTGGTTTATCGTCAGGCCCAGTTTCTACTGTCTCGGTCTTGGGTCAGGATATGAAATAGAAATGTATCCCCACTCTCATTTTAGCACAGACATAAGGCTGTATTGCAGTGTCTATTTTTATATGTTTTATTGCTGTTAAATGCAGGTTATTGGTCACATAAGGCTATCTAAAATAAATGTCCAGTAGTTCTAAATGGCCAAAATTCTTGAGGACTTCCAGTCATTTTGGCTGGAGAAAAAAAAAGCTTTGTGAAACTCTGTGGCTGTGTACAGCTAGGTACAAAAGTTAGGATGCCAGAAAGGAAGGAGGCTTGGACATTTGTCTTAAAAATAACTTGTTAGTAAAATTTTTCTATTACCTCCAAAAACCAATCAGAGCCAGGCTGAAGAATTGAATGTTAACAAGAAAGCTAGACTTACTTGGATAAATGACCCACCATGCATATGTTAATAAAAGACATTTTCACAAGGCCCACTTTCTCAGCCTTTCAGTGGTCCTGTCAGTTGTATAAGTGGTTTGTATGTTTTATTCTTGGTTTTATTTCTTTGCCTAAAGTTTTATAAAACATAAAACAATCCTGGATGTTCACTTTGAGCCTTGGAGGTGTGACTTTGGAAGATTTTGTCATTTCTGGATAGAGTTCGGCTAGCTGACAGTGTGCTGAGCTAATTTATTCAGGAATTATATCCTTTGCAATAAGCCCGGACAGTTGCGTTACATAACAAATGCTGATGATTAAATGACTGCGACGACTTTACTTCCTTTAAATCCTGGTTATTAGCAGTTAATGTGTCATAAGTGAATGAGGGTCTGGCATTACAAGGAGTTGTCATACCCTTATTTTAGGAAAAAAGACACAATGCTCACTAGGCTGTAATGTTTTGATCATTAGGAGACTGTTTGTGTAAAAGGGAGGGATGAGAGCTGAGCTGAGGAGAGGGTATGTCTGCAGCATAAAAACCCCAGAGTCAACCCAGAATCCCTAACACAGGGAAACGCTAGGCGGATTACAGCTTTATCACACTGAAACAGACACACTATGCTGAGCATAATCTCCCAATTCCTTGGGAATCAACATCTGCACTGTAAATTAATCCCTGAATGTGGCAGTTACTCGAGCATGTCCATCCCAAATGTCTTGGGGAGGCATGTCCAAACAATACGGCATGATCACTGGGTGCGTGAAACTGCCTCAGTCCTGAGGAAACTGCTCTGATGGTGGCATGTGGCAGAGAGGCATTATTATTAGTTAATGAGAAAATCTGTGCTTTTGAAAAGCTTTTTAAAAATTCTGCTAAACATTAATTCTTTGTTAATTACAGATGACAGCCTTTGGCATCCGTGTTTTTTTTTCATGTGTGGCTTTAAAAATGTAGCTGGAGCTTTGATGTTGATGGAAAAACATCACAGCATGTGTTTATGTTGCAAGATTGTCAACAATCCTGGAAGCCTGTTAAAGAAATAACCAGACAGCAACCATGTGGTTGAAACAGGAGGCCAATGTGGAACTGCAAAACACTGCATTCCTTAAGTGGCCACTTCACACTGTCTGCAAAAGCCCCCAAAGTCACAGAGACACCCATTAAAAATGCAAAATTTAGCTTTTTATTTGCACACTCATCTGCTTTGCTTTCAAGAGGGATTGGAGTTGTGCATAAGTAGGGGCATGGCTAGTGTGCCTGACATGTTGCTTTTGACCAAGAGGCTAAAGGTCTACTAACCTTGCAAAGCCAAAGGATTGGTCAGATTCCATGTCAGTCTGCAGGCAAATCCATCCTGCAAAGGTCCAATCTGAAACAATTTTGCACATTCTGAGAATAGACCAGATCAGTCTGCATCATTTGAGGAGAATGAGTAATAGCTACAGGTGGGGTTTAGTTGCACTAAAAGCAGGTAGCAATGACTGCTGCCGGTGTAGCGATTAGCTCAGATGTAGCTATAGTAAAGTGACAGTTTTATCAGAACTGGAAAATATTTCTTTGTTAAATAAAGAGCAAAATACCTCACTGAAGGCTTTTAATGACAGAAAGAACATGAGTTTGTGAGAGTCTCAGGTGCGGTTTGGTTATGCTGTAAGCTGCTATACATCATGGCTGCTGGTGATGTGATAAGCTCAGATGTACCTATAGTGGCAGTTTTATCCAAATTGGACCACATTTCATAGTTAAAACGAGACTAAAGAACCCAACTGAAAACTTTTCTTAGTGGAATTGAGGTTTTTGCTCTTTTCGTATCATTCTTTGGCATACGTTTGCGATCGTTACAGGCAGGGTTTAGTTGTATTGCAAGCAAGTAGTCATGACTGCTGCTGGTGAAGCTATAGGCTGGGATGTAGCTTTACTGAAAGTTTTTATCAGAACCCAGCATTTCTTTATTGAAAGAGGAGCACAGAACTACACTGGAAGCTTCTAATGACGGAGAAGATGTTTTTGCACTAATCCCTACCAGCCTCTGCATGAATTTTGTCCACCAACAAGCTCCAGCACTGGTCAACTATAGTGGCGACTTCCTGCTGAGCTAATATTACTCACCAGGGCTGCGTGTGCCTTCTACCTCATTTACCCAGTTACTCAGATTGGCCCACAATGAAAGTGGTAGAAGGTTCGTCCAATCACCTTCCAAGAATTTGATTAAAAATTCCTGCCCATTCCAAACAATTTGAAAGTGAGTTTTCAGAACCCACAGGTGATGTCAATGAGTCTATGTCCATGCTTTATACAGTCTATTGAAACAAAAAAGGTTGTTCATTCTGAATATTTGTTATAACAAGAAATAACAAAAAAATGTAATCTATCTTACTGTTCACATTTTTGTAAAAAAAAAAAAAAAATGCTTATACTTACAAAAGCAGAACACAATCGTTCAGTAGTCCCTCATCAAGTTTTGTAAACTAACTAATTACTTTCAGTTTATTGTTCCTCATTTTCTTTAAGATTCATTTATGGCTTTTATTAGATAGGACAGTGGATAGAGTCAGAAACAGGGAAGGGAGCGGGCAGAGACATGTGGGAAATAGTGCCACAGGGTGGATTTGAACCTGGGTTGCCTGTGTACATGGCGTGCGCCTTAACCACTTGACTACCAGCGCATTCCTATTGTTTCTCATTTTCATTTCAACTCAATTTTGATTTCCTCTACAGCTTATGTTGTAATATGGCCTCCCCAGTGTTATACGTGATAAACTCTGCTTTCGGAGGTTCAGAGAAAACTTATATTTTATCAGAAAGCCATCTGATTGGCTGTTCATTATAAAAGATCACCTGCTGGTACATCATGGTGCTTTTTCTGAATGGACCTGTGGCGGTGTGAACCAGCAGCATGAATGAATGAATGAGTGTGTAAGAGGATGAAGGCAAGAGATACTACTTTATGTCCCTGGTGTGCATTTTAACTGTCAGAGGAGGTGGTCAGTCTTTATTTAGCAATGAGCTTCTGACCAAGAGAGGGAGGGGAGATGAAGGGAGGGGGCAAATCCTGGCCACCAATCAGGCAAAGACACTTGTGCATCAACTGTACAACTGCAGTGACCATTGCAGAGGAGACAAATGCAGATACTTGTGACAAAACTGGCTTCAGTCCTGTGAAAAAGTGTTTGAATTCTTCCTGATTTCTATATTTTTGTATGTTTGTCACACTGTCAGATCATCAAACTAATTTTGATATTAGACAAAGATAATCAGAGTAAAAACGAAGTGCAGTTTTCAAATGATTTCAGTTATTAAGGGAAAAAACATCCAAACCTGGCCCTATATGGAAAAAGTCAGTACCATCTACACCTTAAACTAGTTGTTCCATCCTTGGTGGCAAAGACTGAAAGCAAGTGTTTGTGATAACTGACAATGAGTCTCTTACATCATTAAGGAGGAATTTTTTCCCCCTCTTCTTTGCAGAATTGGTTTAGTTCAGCCACATTTAAGGGTTTTCAAGCATGAACGGCCTGTGTGAGGTCATGATACAGCGTCTCAATTGGATTTCACTCTGGACTCTGTTTCTTTGACTTGGCCCCTCCAAAGCCTTTTTTAAGCCATTCACAGGTGGATTTGCAGGTGTGTTTCAGATGTTTGTCCTGCTGCAAAACCTAAGTGAGCTTGAGTTTGAGATGGCCAGACATTCTCCTCCAGGGTTTTTTGCTAGAGATCAGAATTCATGGTTCCATCAATTAGGGCAAGCCGTCCAAGTTCTGAATCAGCAAAAGCAGCCCCAGACCATCACACTACCACCACCATGTTTGATTGTTGGTATCATGTTCTTTTTATGAAATGCTGTGCTAGTTTTACTCCAGATGTAACAGGATGCACACCTTTCTGTCAGTCCATAAAATATTTTCACAGAAGTCTTGGGGTCATTAAGATATTGCAAATGCAAAAAATGAGATGAACCTTTTTGTTGTATTTTGGTCAGCGGTAGTTTTCACCTCAGACTGTTTATTCTTGCCCAGTATCTCATAGGGTCAAGTGAGGCCTGCAGGTCTTTAGTTGTTGTTCTGGGTTCTTTAGTGACCTCCTGGATAAGCGTCAATGCACTCTTGGAGTAATCTTGGTAGGTCGGCCACTCCTGAAAAGGTTCACTATTATTCCATTTTTTCTCCATTTGTGGATAATGACGCTCACTGTGTTTTGCTGGAGTCCCAAAGCCTTACAAATGGCTTTATAACCCTTCTAAGACTGATACATATCAACAACTTTGTTATCTATTCTTAAGCTTGTTAGGATGGCTCCATGATGCATTCCTTCTTGAGATCCTTTAGCCTATTTCAATTTGTCAGACAAGGGTTTCTAGAATTACCAGGTCTGGCAGCAATCAGTCCTGGGTCTGGCAAATGAAATTGAACTAAGCTTTCCAAAAAACTTGGTTTATCCCAGTTAACTCATGATTTAACAAGGGGGGGCAACTACTTTTTCACTTTTTTGCCAGGTGGGCTTGGATGGCTTTTTTCCCTTAATAAATAAAATTGTATGTTAATAATTGCGTTTTGTATTTAGAAGAAGTAAAGTCAGAAGAAATGTCAAACACACAAGGCCCAATGCGTAAAAAACAAAGTACAAACTTTATTATTCTGTCTTTACAAAGGCACAAGCCTCTTTATCCCCAAAACATTTCTCTTATAAAACAAAAACAAAATAGGTTCTTGATGACCGTATGCACAGACTGGTCTAACAAAAAGTTACAGAGAACAGACAAAAGTAGAGGGAGAGGAAGGAGCTGCGAAATGAGAAGGGAAACAAGAGATAATGACAATAAATGAACAAAAATAGCATAAAAAAGACAAAGCAGAATGTGAGGGGCAAACAGGACAAGATGGAGGGCTGAACAATGGGGGGAAATGTGGATACACAGCTGTGCGGTTTCTACGCATACCTTCAAGAGCTTCAGCTGAGGAGATGCCTCTTCATTCATAGAAAGAGGCAGACTCCTGTATAGTACAGTAAGTGCTTTGTTATTTTGACCCCATGTTATGATCCCAAGGCCCACCCCACTCAGCTAACAATCTGATATGTCCACATAACATCTCCTAGCACACAGAACAGAGTGTAAAACATAGACGGAAATTAAACAGTTTTTGGATTTATCACAAAAAAGAACAAATACTTGGAAGAAAAAGCAAAGGCTCTACAAAAAAAAAAGAGCCTGCAAACCGCATTATTTATGTTTCAGGATCCCTTTCCTATTGTGACAAGCAGAGGGAAGACATCCCATAACTGATTTGACAGATGTGTCACATCTTTCAGTGCAGCTGACATCAATATCTTTTAAAGGGCAGTTCCATGACAGAAAACATTGAACTGGACACGTTAACCAGCCAGCATTTCAAAGTTCCATCTATGCGTTGATGTAAGGGTTCGTCACAAAATTTGATACTTAAAAAAATAAACAGTGATGTGTCAGATGCTCTAAATATGAATGCAATTTCTACATACTTCAGGCGCAACTTCTGTAGATACCAGATGGGAAAGAATGAGTTAAATTACATGGAATGTCAAAATTTCATATGGAATTTCTCTCCACATATCTGCCTTTAAAGGGATATTTCAGTATTTTAAAGTTGAGTTGCAATGTACAAGGTCCTTGATATATCAGCCACAAGAGATTTCAGTCTGCAGTGACACTTAAGGAGAGCATGCTGAGAGCACTGGCAAGGAAGCTAGTCTAGAGAGTGCCATAGATGGGCATATGGTGATTTTAGGTCAACAAAAAACTTGAGTGATGATGATGTGCTGTTTCCTGTGAATACTTTATATCAACTGGAGTACACAGAGGAACAGCTTCTACAGATGGAAACTCGTTTGGCTGAAAGAGAAAGGGGAGAAACTGCAGTGAAAACTGGTGAGCAGGAGGGATCCCAAAGCTACCACTGTCAGGAGTGGGACTTAGTTATAGCACCACTTCAGGACAGCTCTGAGTCAAAGAATAGGGGCTCACAGACCCCTGCAGCCTGCATCACTCCCCATCCAGAGTTCCCTTCTAAATTGAACTCCGGTGTTTTAAAAATCTTCCAAAGGCAAACTGGAACGACCAACCCTGCCTAGAGGAGCTAAACGGAAATTTGTCAACAAGTTAAGTTTTTGTCTGTCGCTTTATTCTTATAACGATTGATTATTACATAAGCTTATGTGTGCCTTATGAAAACACAGTCTGTCAGCTGTTGAAATAGAAAACTAACCCTGCAGGTTCTATTGCTGTGCTTTATCAGCTTCAGAATACACTATTTGATATATAGTCATTCACTCAGTAACCGATTAGTATTCATGTTGTAAAGTCATTTGACACCATTTAATGGTGATAGTTTCAAAATTCAGGAACACTTGTGATGCTAAAATGTTTTCAGTGAACAGGTTGTACACAATCCCGTGAACCTGGATGCTCCATGGGGGGCAGTAAATGGACCTCTATGCTACAATCATCATCTGAAAATGTCTACTTACATTATGAATGCTGCACTTTAAAAATAAAGTGATTTTTTTCCCACAGTTTAACAGATTTAGCTGGTATGGAGGCAATCAATAACACAATTTTCTCAGTCCTGCAGACTATCTAGTGTTGTTTAGCCAGAAGAAGGGAGACCCCCTTTAATATATGGCATATTCTTCATTATACAGCAAATGTGCTTTTAATTGAAACAGTGAAGTCCTACTGACTGAATAAGCCTTGTAGAGAAACCGACCAAGTACTGACATGCTATTCATGAATGAGCATGTGCTACAAAACAGCTCTTGAGTGCCAGTTTCCTTTGCTCTATTTTTCGTCCTTGTTTGATCCATGTTTAAAAGCAAAACAGTAAAAAACTAGCTGTTTCTGAGTCAATGAGCTCTACTCAGCCAAGTCAACTGATCTAGACCTCTTAAAAGACATGGATTTCTGCTCTTCCAACTTAAGACAGAGACTTCTTTAGTTTTTTTTTTTTTTTTTTTACTTTTTTACCCTGGATATTTCACTTCTTTCAGGTCAAAAAAGTAGCTCAAGAATTAAGAATATATTTTTTGCACTTTGAGTGCCTGGCATAGTGGTAAACAGCTCAAAACATGGCCTTTTTGGTAACTTTTTTCTACGCAGAAATCACTACTTGCCCCCCAACAGGAGTTCTCCGCTGCTGCATGATATCTTCGGCAAAGAATCGGTCAGTAAATATCAAAAAACACAATGTAAGCTCCAGTAACCAGCGTATGACCCCAAACAGCTGGTAAGTGAATAAGGATGCGGTGAGGCTATTTGTTGCATTACAAAATAGTGCCAAACACAGATACTTTCTGGAGGAATAAATGCTCCAAAACGTTTCAGTATAGTGTAAATTTTGACTTAAACTTTGTCTAATTATATGGAGCAACTGTATCCGTCTGTAGTACTGAACTGCCTAGCTTCCTTGCTGGTTCCCTCAGCATTCTCTCCTTGAAGGGATAACAGACTGGAACCTCTTGTGGCTGATCACACTACGATTAAAGATTACCTCCGACAACCACACTTTAAATATATCAAAATATCCCTTTGATAGTGCACACATAAGGAGTGAAAAATGTTGCAAATAGACGCTTGTATGCAGCCAGAAGTCACTATCCAGATATATTTTGAATACTTCGGGGGAAATATCAGGAGCGCTTTAATGTTATAAGAATAACACCTGTTCGTTTTTAAGGCAAACATAAGAAATGAATATAAGTGGAAATAGACAAAATGACTGGGGACACATGTTCTAACACAACCCAGGTATTAGGCCAGTTGGAAACGATTCCAACAGCCTTCCAAACGGCACACATCAAGAGTTCAGGTTCGTCTCTCAGACCCAGGGCTGTTAAGGCTGGCTTTACAGTGCCTCCCTGCACCCTTGGGCTATCAGTAAGGCGAGCTGCTGTCACTCTTAGCTACATGTCAAAAGTTCGGTCTGTCAGCTAACACTTTCAGGCAAAAAGAAAAAAAGATTCAGGCAAAAACATGTAAATAGCATCGTGCACTTGGTAACAAGCGCACACAGGGACAAATGATCTATGTAAGGAAATGCATAGAGCATGTTTCATCAACCTCCGTGACACATTCAAACTATTTCACAGGGCTCCTTTTCACGTGTCTGAAATGTACTCTGTTTTGATAGATGTCCAAACATCTGGACAACAAACTACATCATCAAGGGCTAGATAAACCTAACCCTTTAAATAGCGCATAAGTGATTGTAAGTCAGTCATTTTTTTGTATGTGTGAGTGCTAGATTTCAAGCTAAAGCAGTGCTTTTGCAGACTTCCAGAGTCTGCAATATCACTTAGCTCCGCTGATTCTGCAGAATGCAAAAAAGGGGACACACATGACACACACATCAGAGGAAATCACTCAAGATTGCCCACAGATTAGCTTATTTAACAAGCTAGGTGCTTTCGAGAGGGGAGGATGCCAAAAAAAAAAAAAAAAAGTCAAAGCATCTTTTGTCAGGCCAAGATTAGAAAGAAAAAGGGGGATTACTGGGAACCCAGCCCAGTAAAAAAAGCGCAGAAAACAAAATTTAAAAAAAACAATAAGAGTTGTGAACCAGTAAGCATGCTCTTTTTCCTTCAGAGCTTTGCTTCATTTCCTGTGAGCACCATTTTGCAATAACAAGAAGCATTTTTTTTCCAGTACAATCACTTTAACTTGCTGGCTTATGGAGCCAAAAAGAAACAGAACATGTAAAGGAGACTTCATAAGAGAAAAATAACCTGTCACCTCAAAGCCTGAAAGATGGAACGTCAATATAAGACAGTCTTATTGGCTCACAGTGTCTCTCCAAACAGCTCAGGAGATTTAAAGGAGATGCTCTGTGTTGGGTGGTGACAACGCCACACTTCAGGGCTTTCATTGACTTTTCTCCTATTTTTGTAGATGAGTCACATGGCTTTAGGGCCAAAGATCGAGAGAACAGTCCCATTGATTGATGGTGATGTTTAGCAGACATGAAATTCTAGTATCCAGTTTAATAAAGTGTTTATAGGTCAACCAGTAAAGCAGGTGCTCTAAAACCCTTCTATTGATAAGGAAAAAGACATGAGAAAGCAGAGAGCTAGAGACAAGCAGAGAAAAGATGCAGAAGTGCGTGTAAGTGTAAACCTATTCGGGCTGCCTAGCAACATGTTAGAGTGTGTACTGAAAAGAAAATAAAAAACAAAAAAAAAAACGAGTGCTTCAATCGGTCTACCAGCCCTAATAAAGTCCACTGAAAATGAGTGCTGTGGGTTTGTAGCATCAGGTAGCCCAGGTCAGCGTGGGCCTTTTGATTTTAAGTGTATGTGTATGTAAGTGTGCGTGCAAGACGCCAGGGATGAACTCAGGGCAGTGAGCAGTCATCAGGCCCATCGCTGTTTGAGGCCGTGTCTGAGCCCGCCGCGTCAGAGAGGACACGACCTGAAGTGACGATGACCGCCCTGCGCTGCTCCTCCTCCCCGATGCCCCCCTTCCCCTGGTTGCCTTCGATGTGCTGGATTGCCTGCAAGGGAGGAATGAGGACAGGAGAGATGTCAGGGACAACAGCACCCTCTAGTGGTCACATGTGTTAGTCTTTCCAGTCAGAACTGTGGAGCTCTGTTTGTCTGCCTCTTACTTGAACGATGGTGTCCAGGTTCTGTCGAGATGTAGAGGCTGTATTGATGACAGATGTTTGGCCCACGGTTACCACGGTTATATGATGGGGCAGTGGAGTTTGGGCAGGTGCAGGGACGATGACTGTAGCATGGTGTGTAGGTGCAGGGGGGGTAGCTGGGGGCAAAACCTGGAAGAAAGCATCAGTTTTTACAAATTACTACCATAATTATCATTTCAATATTGAAGTATCATTCAAAACATGCAAATACATCACAACATAATATATTTAGAAATTAAAGTAGTTCAAGAACATTGCACAGAAGCGTGCATGGTTATACGTTAAGTTTTGTACATTCGTGTTAATTCAATTTTGCCACCCAAATATTATTATTGAAGCCCTGCAACTGACTGACGACCAGTCCAGGGTGTAACCCACCTCTCGTCCAATGACAGCTGGAATAGGCTCCAGCCCCCCGCAACCCCCAACGGGATAAGTTGTATAGAAAATGGATGGATGGATGGATGAAAGTTAAACAGGCCAACAGGAAGAGTCCTGGTTGGGTCAACCCTCTTCCTTTAAGAATTATTGAGGCCACTGTGCTCTTGGGAACTTTCAGTGCAACTGAATATTTTCTCATATTTCCCCAGACCCATGCCTTGCAACAATCCTGTCTCTGAGCTCTGGTGGCAGTTCTGGCAGTTCCACTCACCTCATGGCTTGGTTTTTGCTCTGATATGCATTGTCAGCTGTGTGACCTTCTATAGAGAGGTGTGTGCTATTCCAAATCATGATCGATCATTTTATTTTACTGCAGGTGGACTCCAATCAAGGTGTAAAAACATCTTTCTTAGTTATCATGAGAATTGGGATGAACCTGAGCTAAATTTCAAGTATTTTGCAAAGGATCTGAATAGTTATGTCAATATGACATTTTAGTTTTTTTATTTTAATTCATTTGCAAAAGTTTCTAAAATTCTGTTTTCACTTTGCCATGATGGGTACTAGAGTTTAGATTAACAAGAATAAAAATTAAACAACTGCAGCATCAGGCTGCAACATAGCAAAGCTGAAAAAGTGAAGGGGTCTGAATACTCCTGACTGACTGCACTGCATCAATCATAAACAGTCATTCTTGACCTAGGAAACCACTGGAACCAAAACAGAAAATGACTTAAATCCACCTCTTGACTTTCCTCCACTCTTTGACCCTCCAAAGTTTTATGGGAGTTTTGCTAAAAGTACAACATCCTTCAATTATCCGTTGTTGAAAGCTCTTGAGACTCAGTGTGATACTTTTGTTGTCCTGTAGTATCTGCTTAAAAAGTTCAGTAAAATTGAATTGTGCTGCAATATTATGGTTGATTGAATGCTGGCTCCTCATGGAGCAATCAATGCTGTAAAAAGAAAGTATCCCTCAATAAGAATGAATTCTATTTCCAGTAATTTGCTGTTACTCAGGTAATTTTCTAGTAATTTATAGTGTTATTGATTTGAGGTCGTATAGCTCAGCTCTGCTCGGGGAGCATCACATGACTAATCCAGACCGTGTTCATCATCTATCTAAGGAGCACTGTGCTACCTTAGGTAGTGGATGGCAGACGGCACAGGTCGATTGATTTGGCATCATGTTCAGTGAGGGTTAGCCTGCAGGAACAGGATACCGCGGCTGTCAGGGCAGGAGACGGGCACAGCGGAGACATGTGTGAGTTGCTCATTTAACACATTGTGAATGCTCCTCGGCCGTTGACAGCTCTAACTCTGGACATGGAAGTGGCCGTCATGTGCAACTGTCTGTGTGACAGCTACAATGTGATGTAAGATTAGTTCAGGTGTTTGTGTGGGAGGTATGTGTGCCTACATAAGGGCTGACACATCTCACTCAAACTTATTGAAACCAAAGTGATACAAAAATAGCACAATAACAGAACTAACACAACAATAATATTTTAACCAAAGCTGCAACAAGAAAGAGAAAGAACACAGACTACACTGCACAGGCAACATTCAGGTAAATTGATGTTGATAGCATATTTGTTCAATCTAGACAATGTGCAGGAGATTGCCTGGAATTTTGGTACTTAAAAATAAGAACTGATCCAACGTTTGGTGCCAAGGATTTCCATATTTTTGCCAGTGTGGTATCAAGACAGGAATCAACATTGTTTTTGTTTGTTTACTCTGGCACTCTTCTACAATTAAAATTCTGCTATCATGATAACCATAGCCTGTGTGTATAGAGGGCCTGCAGGAATTTGGTTCAAGCTGCTGGATGAATTTAGGCTGATGAGTCCAAAAACAGACAAATTATGCGAAATTCCAGACGTTACTGTCATTGATTGCTCCAAAATTGACTCCAAATGCTGCAGGGTAGCTCTAGATTGTAACAAGAGAACTAAAACAGCACTTAAATTAGAATAAAGTGATCAAATTTACCAACCAAGTGCAAAATTGTATGAATTTTCAAAAGAAATGCCAAGGTAACTAAGGAAACTATTAGGTAAAGTTAATGAGATACAGTATGTAGGGAGTAACACTGTCTCATTTAATAATAAAGACTGGCCTTTGTCTTATTTATTATTTTAAAAGCTTTTTTGCATTTAGATGTAAACTGTTCTACATGTTACAAGTCAGTGGTGGACTAAAAACTGGTATCAGTGCTGTCACCAGCAAAATATCTGCCATGGCATGTATTTTTGCTAAAAGATCCGCCAGATAACAAGTCAAAAGGCCCATTTGTATCCGTGTGATTAATGCGAAACACAGTTAACAGCTACAACGTGTCTTCTCTCCTCCTTAAGTCTGATTTCTGTAATAACAGCAACATGAAACAAGGGTTAGCTTTGCATGGCGTCGCCGTCAGCCTGTCAGGGGCTTCGATACAAGCTGGGCTCAGTGCTGCGGCAACTCATATTACAACAGCTTAAACGACCGTTAAAGGGTGTGTTTAAACTGATAATCTGCTTGTTTTAAGCCCATGGAGATTCAAGGAAGTGAGCTGTGGCAATAAAAGAAGTTAGAGAAGTAGCTGTAGACGATGTAGAAGCGTAAACTTGTTGGCACCGCTGCTAAAGCCAAGTTAAATCAATTATAAACACAGCATTTCCAACAAGTCCCTCAGAATAAAAGTCAGTAGTTGTTGTTGTTTTCCCCAAGTGCATTTAATTGTCAAGGTCCACATCAGAAAACTTGTTGTTTTCAGCAGCAACTTGACACATGTCAGCAAAGAGGAACGAAACTATTGACTACAGGTTCAGTTGTGTAGAAGTGAACACAGAGAGACTTGTAAAATTATATCTCTGTGATCTTAAGCTCAGATATGACTTAAGTATGCCATCACAAGTTTGGTTGAGAGGTTGAAGGGGTTGTAACACCTGAATATGTATTTAAAGGCATTATCTCTTTTAGCCTTATAATACCATGATAGTTACCACTAAGGGCAACATGATACATTTTGGCCACATGGCCCAGGCCTCCTACAAGTGTAACCAGTATAAAAATATGTAAATACTTTCACTCATAAACAGAACTCCAGAAAAAGCACACTGTTATTTTCTGAGTCAGACTGAATGAAAAGTCTTTCCAACCTGTGGGCTGTGAGCTGGAGTGAGGTCCCTTTCCAGCTGCTTGTGCTGCTGCAGGTGAACGAGGCCCTGTGTCTGGGCCTGCTGCTCCTGGACCAGCTGAGCGATTGCCTTCAGTTTCTCTGGGTACAACTGGGCATCAAGGGAACGCATCTGACAAAAAAAGCAGCAGGAGGTAAATGTGTGACACAGACATTGGGGTTCAATGAATGAAACAGCAATGTCTAGGGATAAGCTAAGAGCTAACAAACACATTTCTTTGAATGACCACCTCAGGCAGGCTCCAAAATAGAGTCAATCCCCATAGACCCTAAACTGTAATACCCAACTTTACAGCAAAATTGAATGTGTTAACAGTCGTGCACAGGGAGAGTTTTTGTCACTATAGCTCAGAAAAAGAGCCACATTTATATAACTAACTCTTTTAAACTGGTTAAGGGCTTAAATTTTGCAGATTAAGGGGAGCTGCATGTTAAGTGACCATTGGGAGCTGCTACCATTTGGAGAAGATGATGTACTTCATTAAAAGCCTGACACAGAAGATAGACTGTTTCATATTTCAACTGGGTGGTATATATGGTACTGTGCCAAACTTTTCAGTATGTTGGGTCCAAAAATTGAGGCCAAAGTAAGGCATGTAATGGCAGGTAAGCCCACCTGAGGGCACCATCAGGCGGGAAGAAGGACTGACGCATCGTCATGCAATGGATGTCCTTGCATATTAGCAGGAACATGGGAGAACAATATGTTGAAAAAATAATGAAGTTTACTCCATTAAGGCAGTGGATGTGGCAAGTAAGGGAACCATCCACGCAGGCAGTAGCGTAGCCACAAGCCCCTTGTTGTGCTGTGGATGTCCCAAGGTCCCCAGTACCCAAAAACTACAGGTGGTCTCTGGATGCATCATCAGGGTTGAAAAGGTCTGGACAAAGGAGGTGCCTTCAAGCTTGACCTTGGCCACCCCTCTCCAGGCTCGGGTTGTGGCATATTGGGCCCTGTGATGAATACTTAGCGCCCTACATATCTAAAATTTGTGCACATGACTTCAAATCACACATAAATAGTCCACAGTCGAAGTTTGGGAAGGAAAAACCTTTCTAAAAATATAGAAGGATGACTGGATGAATGTTCTGACATTTTTACTCTTTATTTTACTCTCCTTTTTACTGCAAGGAGAGTTTACATAAACACACAAAGGCTGCAATTATTTGCAGAAACCTGTGATGGCATACAGAATTCATGTCTGAACATAACATGAAAAAATGTTTTATTTCTGTATGTTCGATATTGTGTTACTGCTCCTATAGTTTAAGGTTTCACTTCTGTAAAGCCAAGGTGAGTCAAACTGCAATTGACTACACCTTATTTCCCACTGGGGGTATTCACAATAAAAGCCCTTAATAAATATGAACAGCTACAGACTTTTATTGTGAAGGAATTGTCAGAAGTAGCATTTTTATCATTGTTCAACTAAGTTTCTGCAGCGGTACCAGCGACTTTCTGCAAGTGCAGTGTGCACAGCTGCATCTCTTCATACATCTCTGACTCATTTAACGCCACAGCTCTCTTCTAGGACTGAACATGGACTTATTAAGCGAGTCAGGAG
Source organism: Cheilinus undulatus (assembly GCF_018320785.1). Taxonomy (NCBI): domain Eukaryota; kingdom Metazoa; phylum Chordata; class Actinopteri; order Labriformes; family Labridae; genus Cheilinus; species Cheilinus undulatus. The sequence continues at coordinate 31,970,431 of NC_054885.1, read as the reverse complement.
TTTACACATTTTACATTTCAAACTGTTGTTTAAGCAGAATCAATGCAGCGCTGAGCTAAAAACTAACCGAGGCGACCCAACTTGTGTTAAAGCTCCAGACCGACCGACAGTTAGGCTCTCCAAAGTGAACACGGTCCTTATTATTACAGACATTAAACTAAGAGAGGAAAAACACAGGTTTAACCTGTTTACTGTATTACAGATTAAATACAGAGGAACTAGTGAATGACGTTCAGTTAGTTATGTGGCTGCTTTTACTGCTAGAGCTAAACTTACTGCTGACGGGACTCAAAATAAGCAGTTTTCAATCACTTTGCTAGCTAGTGGCTGCTTCATGCCTTGTGTGGGCTCTACAGCTGAATGCACCCATTTAAACACTGGTAAAGACAGCAATGCAGAAATCCATTCTGTGGCAGAATTTTTACAGTTGACAGTATTGATACTGGTTTACTGCCCAGTGCCCACCACTAGATTTCAGTGCTATTGACTGCTTTAAGTGTGTGTTTGATGGATGTAGTAGTCTTGCCAATTCCATAGTGAGACACACTTTTGCCACTCAGCTGCATGTCTTTGATTGAGATTTGACACACGTTTGCCGTACTGCTTCCTTTAGTTGCCACAGCTTTTAAACAAATATTGCAGCGTGCTGTGGTGTGTTCATGGTCCAAAGCTGCAAACCTGAACCAGGTCCAAACAGCTGAAAAAAATATACAGTTCTTATGAGACAAAACTCAGGATTTGCTCTGGTAGCCTTGCTGTTGTGTGTGCATCTCTGTGGTGAAGGAGGGGGAGGATGTAAACTACGGGAGCCTCAGGGGGAGAGAAAGAAGAGTGCGGAGGAATATCGGGAATTCTTTTTTTAATTCGTCCTAAACAAAAAAAATCGAAAAAATCAATAAAACCAATATATCGCACAGGCCTACCACTCTGCTGTGGTTACTTCTGGCTCAACAAAACAAAATGAAAAATACAGAAATGACAAACTCTTGGCTTCATAACATCTCCCCACAAACAAGACTCTAAAAACATGGACGCTGACCTTTTATACCCTCTGTGGTCTGGTGTCTTAGAAGTCTAAGTCCATGTTTGGATCCTCACCTGATCTTCCAGCATCATTCTGACTGAGCGCTCTTTCTCCAGCTGCTGCCTTAACTCAATCATCTCCCTCCGCAAGTCCTCAGTCTTTTCCTCTTCCAGGATGTCTGGTGAGCCAATCCCTTCATCTTTCTCCTCTGCACGCCTCCTCTTAGGAGAGGAACCACTTAACTCCTAAAAGAGTAAACAGAAATGGGATACTTTTAGTTGAATCCTAAATCTGATCATTCTGGGAGCCAGAGTAGTCAGATAATGGTTTTGTTATGACAGGGTTGGGACGGCGATGCTTTACTTGTATGATTCGTTTAAGCTGGCTGTTCTGCTGCAATAGCCGCGTCTTCTCCTGCTCCAAAGTAAAAATGTACTCTGCTGTCTGTTGTAGGATGGCAGCCTGTGGGAAGAGATATTAAATCAAGTTACAGCTCAGACCATCCCAGCTCCATCAACCTCATCACCTGATTAAAATCTCTCGATGTGACCCACCTTACTGAGCTTTTCTCCATCACTGTGTGGGATGAGTGTTTTAAGTGACTGGAAACCAGCATTGATGCTCTGCATACGCCGACGCTCATTGCTGTTGGCAATCTCTCGGCGGATTCGCCTCTCTTGGTCCCGGGCTGTTTCTGGGGTCAGAGGAATGTTGGCCAAGCTAGAGGAGGACAGAGGGGAGAACAGAAGTCAGTTTTACATTCAGAGTGAGATACAGTTTAAGCTCGTAGAGAAATATTACATTTTTACTGCAAACTTTGACATACAGCTGGAACCTCATAAATGTTACGCAACTGTTTTTTTTCTACCAGTGTGAATCACTCAATTTTTAAATAAAATAATCATAAATTATTCATTTCTGACAACCAAATACTAGCTTTCAATCAGCATCTGTTATCTCATATTGCTGGAAAGAATCACCTCCAAAAACTTTCCTTATGTGACATGATGATCTTTTATTTACATTTGCCTTGGAGTCTTTTTACTGTGCTGACCTTAAATAACCTGACACGTCATGTAGACAGTCTCAGATATACATTGCATGGGATGTATTTTACATCCATCTAGAAAACTTCCTATACAATTTGTTTGGGAAGGGCAGAACTTTTCAAAACACTCTTGGGAGGTGATTGGACTAATGTTGTGTCTGGCACTTTCACAATGGGCGAATCAGAGAAATGAAACTAGACGTTATGAGCATATACAACCCCGGTGTCAGAATTACATAACCTAAGCTCGGCATGTGGGCACTTTCATCCTCAAGCAAATCCATGCAGCAGCCAGAGGGGAGAAGAGCGAGAACATCTTTTCCTCCAAGAAAAGCTTTCAGTGTGGTTATTGGTGCTTCTTTAAGTAAAGAAATGCCATCCAGTTCTAATAAAAATTGCCACTATGGCTACATCCAGGCTAATTGCTTAATTGGTAGCTGCCATTCTTCATCAACATACAATGCCACTGAATCACGCCCTGGCTACCGCCTTGATCCCCTAAAATGACGCTGATTGGTCAGGTAATTTTTCAGATCAGGCACAAATTTTTCCGATTGGAGCTTTGCGAGGTGATCTGCCTGATGACAGCCATGAAATCTGGACAGTCCATCAGCTTTGCAAGATTAGACCTTTAACACATATAATCCTGTTGTATGCCAAAGAAAAACACGGAAATTACTCTAATACAAAGACCAAAAGAATTTTTTTTAATGCCCCTCGCACCTGCCCTGCAGACTCGAATGTAGGAGTCATTTTAATCTAATTAGCTCCATACATGTTTGTTACTAAATAGTAGATCACCGTTTTCTTTAAATGGGTGCTTATGACCTGCTGAGAGATAAAAATGTTTTAGATTGTTGGAACACGCTCAGAGAATCAGCACCTGCAGGGTGGGGACAGCTCCATCTCTCTACCTGGCACATCTAGTATTGAGGGGGTATTATTCTGTTTATTCATACAGAGCTCATCTGCTTAAATAAGACTTTATCAGCTGACTGCCAGATACATAATTTGATTACAGATTAATTGATAAATCTGTAAACATTCTGGAAATAGATGCAAAAATAAAAGCTGTGATAGAGTGAGGAGCAGTGACACTCCCAGCACCACTTTAAACAATACAAGTCTTTAAGTTGAAGATGTTTCTCTGTTACTTGCATTGTGTGCTATCAATCTAATGAATCTTAATGCTGATTGATTGTTTTTCCAATCTGAAGACAATGATTTGATTTAATTTGCCTTGTAAGGCTGATTTGCTCAGAGCTTATGTTCTTCTTTCTCTTTGCAGGAACTGATGCAAGTTTGTGCACCAGTGATGTGTTTGTTGTGCATTCCTGATTTCAGTGCCAGCGGTAACTGAAAGATTCCAGTAGCAGTTCCCGTTTCTGTATGTTGCAGTCTTTGACATAACATCTGATATTTTCACATTAAATATAAACAAGTTGTGTCTGTCACAGTGGTTCTGTCATGGCGCCTGCCTGTCTCTGAAAGCTATAAAAATGAAGGATAACTCTAGCTTTGAGAGCTGATGGTCAGCATCAAAGTTTTAGGGCCACGCTATACTTGACTTTTCCTGATATCTGATCCTCTGATACTTAGGTGGAGCCATGGGGTGGCTTACAGGCTTGAGCTCTGAGTGTTTTTCAAAGCACTGAATCTTTGAAGGTGGTAGGGTGGCTGGTTCTTTTTATTAACCAAACATTCAAGGTGGAAAAAAATCCATAAGGTTAGTGGATCAACTATGGGGATGCATTACTGCTAGGTCTTTTATCACATCCACGGTAATGAGATTGCTGCAGCAGGATAAACATTATTTTTGGATTAGATTATCTTATCCTGTCTATCTTTATTTCACATCAAAATCAACAACAAAGATTTTTACACTGATTGAGGTTGATTTTAAGGCATGAAAATGTTTCCTGTCATTAAACAGATGTATGTGTTATCATCCAACTCAATGTTACCACAAATATCAAAAAGGTGACTTCAGTTCATAACTTCCCTTGACCATTTCTGGGATGTAATCTAAGTCTATGAATTTAACCACCTTGATGAAAATCCACCATCTGCTGAGTGAGTGGGTTATTCGGTTCAGGGGAAATTCTGAGTGCGCTTCCTCCAACATCCACTGTGTATCAAGCTCAGTATCTCTGGGACCCTCTCTGGCTAAGCCCTTATCTGTACTGACTCAGCTGCCCCAGTGCAAACACGGGGAACAATTGTGCAGACACAGATGAGAAAATGAGTGTGTGTGAGGACACACAGACACCAACACTGCAGCAGCACATCCAGCAAACCACCCACTGCCAGAACTTGTCCGACTAAGTCTGTACTCGACCGTGTGATACAAACCACGGCAAGGACACACAAGACCCCAATCAGAATGGTTTAAAGATTTAGAGGGGAGAAATATATGGCATAGCAAATATGTGAGGTAAAAAGTTGAACCTTTTTGTCAATTTATGGTAATTTGGTTATATCACAAAACAAACTTGCAAGTGCATGAATACTAGATAAATTTTAGGCATGTTTTCTGACAAACACTTTGAGACAATCGGATGATTTACTTAAGTCTGGTGAACTAATGCTGATTTGTCTCAGTTAGAAAAACAAAGAATATCCAGATACATTGCTTTATGCTGTATACTGCATGCTTGTGCAATGCTACTGTGGAGATGTGCACGACTTGATGTATTTATGACTGGATCTATGAGACTTTGGATCACTTTGCAAATGTTTTATGTTTTTAAGCAACAACAGATGGGATTTAATCATCAGATATAATCTGGCATATTCACACCTTCTATTCTTGTCCCAGATTTGTCCATTAATATGCACAGTGTCCTTCCAAATAAATAATATTACTAGTACAATTAAATTATGAGACATATTGCTAAGAATTTTCTTGAATTTGACAATATTTTATAGATCAAGGGGAAATAACAGCATACATTATCTTTTTTCTATTGTGCAATTCCATAAACTATTACTATTATTATAGTCATTTATTGGTTTCAATATTATTTTCAATACTTTATCATTATTATGAATTGGCCAAATATAATCAAAGGATTGATTGTTTGTAACATTGGCTTAAAAAAGGAGATGAATTAAATCTATGTTATTGTTTTAGGGCATGTCATATGTATTTTATATAGTCTTACTGGCAAGGAACCAACATGACAAAACTTGTAGATTTCCATTCTCCTTTTCATTAAATGCAATTCTTAAAGGAGTTTGAAGTCTACCGCTACAGGTTAGCGCAGCCTTTCTCAACCAGGATGCCATGGCACCCTGGGGTGCTTTGTCTCATCGTCAGAGGCACCTTCAAAATGCTGTAAATTCAACCAAGAAATACCATGAATATGCAGATTATGAACTATCCTGACATTAATGATCAAAAATGTCTCATTTTCCTTTTTCCTGAAATCATGTCAGCAGCTGCCTTAGCAAATGATGAGGTGAATGTCAGTAAGCACTGCAAAAGAATCTGCTTTTCTTTTCCTTTTTTTTTTTTAGTTTTGCAGGTTGGCCAAATGTGTTTTAAGGTCTACACTCCAATTCTAGGAAAATAAAGGCATTTTAACTGTTTTACGAAAGTGTGGAGAGCAGTGGATCAAAATATATGACTGTGAAATAGAGAGGACAAAACAAATACATTTTAGACCACATTTCCCCATGTTGGTGTGTAAATTTCTGCCAATTTTTCAGAGATTTGAGGAATTCCCACATTACAATGGAAAACAACAGCTTTGTTATCCCAAGAAAATTAGAAAAATGAGTTGAAATACTGAGAAAACTTCTGAATTGATATACCGTCCCTGTAAGACAGAGTAAAATAAAATGTTTGGATGCATGTTCCAATAGTACCTATCTACAGGCTTGCAGGCAGCAGCTTCAGGGCTGTAAAACTAGGACCCCTCTTTATTTCACACCAGCAAACTGGATGAGCATTGCAATCAAACAAGTTGCATTCCAAGGCATCTAAAATAATTGTAATTAGCTCATTATCAGGTAAAATAAAGATGAAATCATATTAGGATAAATATTTGAATGGTTGGAATGGCCCAACACTGGAACTACAGAGACATATACAAGATTATACGAATCTGAAATCCTCTTGTACGGACATCCATTTATTTTTTAATTTTCATATTCATATTATTTCACTTTATTATTTTGTTTACTTTAGCAATATGGCCATTTACCTGTTTAGTCTGACAGCCAATGGCAACTATGTTCTTGAATGTAAATGGTGCCTTGCTAGAAAGTATAATAAAGAATATGTATATATGTAAAAAGGTCAAGTTCACACAAAAGCATTTATTTACAGCAAATCTGACCCACAGACTTTCAAACATAAGGCAGACCCGTTCTGACCCTCCATAATAAAGTTTTGTGCATGTGCACAAGTTTTGGGGTCCTATTTCTCCAATTACAGTACTGAAACGTCTGCTAGTGAGCCTGCAGATAAACCCTTCTCATGTTTGTTTACGGCCTAAGTACTTAATAGATTTTTGCCTTTTTTTTCCAGGCACAAAGATGCGAACTACTGAAAACATGCCACTTGTCACAACCCACTTTTGGGTTCCAATCCACCGGTGGAGACCCCCTGCTTAGGCGGTTTATTTTGTTAATTCTCTTACTAAATCCTCCGGCAGTCATAGTGATGCATAATGTTAGTTTGTTTCTTAAAGGGTTCCTTGAAAGAAAAAGCCCGAAAAAATGCTGTGTTGGGGAATAACACGCTTGTTTTCACTCTACATGAGATGTTAAAAAAAAAAAAAAAAAATCTCAACGGACTTCATTTCCCAGAGTGCATGTGTCCCCACCAGCAGCCAGCAGCAACAGCGGCAGATCCCTCCGCCTCCCTCTTCAAACAAGTCTGCGGACGTATCGAGGGGCCTTCCGCGACATACACACCCCCTTATTAAAAACACCACTTTTAATTTTCCTACCTCTAGGCGAACGCTAGGTCTATGTATGCGGGACAAATAATGGGTTATGTATTTATAAATCCATACAAAGAGCTATTTTTCATCACTGTGCCCCACACCACCTCCGTGCTCCGAGCAGACTTTTCGTGTCCTCCGCCATTATAACAATGCGGCAGGCAGCATGGCTGAGGTGCGGGATGAAAAGACGCAGTGGAGGCGGCTTGGTAGCGCGAACAAGACGTGAGGAAACACCTTTAAAACCATCGCCACGTCGAATGACGGCTAAATTAGCAGTGTTTGTATGTTTCCTCATGCGAAGTGAACGAAAACAAGGCGCCATGAACAGGAAACAAACGCCAGACCCCCTCATCACGCTAAGCACAAGCCACAAGCATGGCCGCACTACCCACAATAACTTCTGATCGCTTTGAGCGAAATCGGCAACCCAGCAGTATTACCGACAGAAAATAGACCCTTTCACACTGTGTGACATCTACTCGTGTAACCATACCCTTTATTATGCCAATCACGCGACATAAATGTTACACAGTGGGGTAATTTGAGGATAAATAGAGCAGGATGCGCTCTGGAGAGGGATAGCAGCGTGGTGTGCGGGTAACCACGTGGTTTATGTTTGTTAGCCACAAAATTCTCCCTTTTAGCATTTAAATATTAAAAAATACACACTAGTAAAGATGTTATGGAATAAACAAGACCTTTATCTTGCTCTGGCATGATTTATTTGCTGTGTTTGGTGATTATTAAGGCTCCCAGCTGGCCGTGAGTGAGTCGTGTACACAATAACAGATCAGATGAAGCATGTTGCCTCACTGCCGTCGCTAAGTGCGTGTACTCCAAACAGATGCCTTTCAGTAATAAAAATAATACATACAATATGCTGGGTGAGAAAACAGGCATACATACCTACAAAGACCTCCAATCACTTCTTTCTCCGTTTTCCTGAAATGTTGCAAAGAGGGCACCTTCTGAGCTGGTACCATGAAATACTCCATGCTCGCCTTTCGCCAGTTTGGTCCCCCCTCCCCACCTCCAAAAAATAAATTAAAAAACAGCAAACAGTCTTCGTTGAATCAAATGGAAATAATGACGTTATAGAGCAAAAATGCCGTGATCAGACGCGGGTTAAATCCACAAAGCAGATGCGAATCCCTCGTCTGTGTAATGTAGTAGTTTCAGGCTGCTGAGAGTTGTAATGTTACTCGACTTCCAGCTGATGGGGTTCCCTCGTTGTGTGTGGCGCTCTACCTCTCTCTTTCTCTCTCCCTCCCTCCCCCTTTGCTTTCTCTCTGCATGACCGTGTATGTGTGTGTGCAGCTGATCGGATGGCTTTCAAGGCGGGAAACAGCTGGTAGGAGTCACACTGCACTACCAAAAAGCCTCCTTCCGCAGAGACGAGGGACTGCATGTAAACAAAGGACTATTTAGTGCGTAAATACAGCCACGGAATTGGGAGTTTTATGGGAATATATGGCTAATTAATTGCATTTACATTATCACATATATAGCTGATTGATAATTAGATATACAGCTTTGGGTTCATCCAAGAACCTTCCGGTAAAAATCAAAAAGCACTCTCTTCTTTTATCCTTCATTTAAATCACATTTCTACGAGGAGCGCCTTTGATTTGAAGCTATTAACATTTCAAAGGTCAACGTGAGCGGGTAAAATGTTACAACCACAGTGCCTGGAGACATTTTTACAGCTTTAACCCAATTGTAAAAGCGCACCTAGACAGCTGATAGTAAATAAAGAGCGGGACTACTATAGGGGCGGATACGCGGACAGCTGCGATAAGAGAACAAGAGAGGGATCAGCTGACGGCTTGGCAGAGCTGCACAGCAACAGCGCACCGGGGAGGAGGAGGAGGGCTTCTGGGGACAGACTGCCGCCTGGCTGACACTACACGGTCTGGCGCGTTTTTTTTTTTTTAACCATTATGGGTGTAGCAGTGGTTGTAAGGGAGGATTAAGTACAGTAACCCAATTTAATAGGTTTAATTAGAGGCTGCGACGCGCGTGCTGCGAAACCAGACACAAAAACACAGGCAGTGATTTTGTTTTTCTAACCGGAAATGTTGCTGGAAAACAGGAGTGGGAGTCTGTTTATGGAGACAAATGAACAAACAAATGCTAAAAACATTGACAGACATGAGTGTATTAACAAAAAACACCAAATATATAAAGGATGAATTCATAGATAATAGGGGAAGAGTTTTGACCTGAGATCTACAGATGACAGTGGGCATATTCAGCCCATTAACTTTGACCAGTTCTTGCCCACTTCATAGGAAACAGCATGTAAGAAACTAGAACTGTTGCCTGACAGTTTACATGCCTCTTGGAGGCAAGGCCGTCCATAAGGGGGGATAAAGGCGAGAGCTTTCTGGGGCCCATGGAGGTCAGCAAAAACATGGTCCATTATAAAGTAAAGACGTGATAACCTTATTTAATTTCTATACTGAATAATACTCCTATAAAAGCAACAAAACATGAATTTGATTTATTTATGCTGTAGCACAATATAGCCTTTTTTAAAATATACAAACCCCTTTCTTAAAACAGAATGCCCCTTTAACTGTTGATATTAAGACAGAAAAGCAGAGAAAAATTCATCAACTTAAATGAAAAACAATGACATAATTTTGAAAAAAATGCGGAAATAGGTTAAAAGTGCCAAAGAGAAGGGGCAAAATGGGTGAAAAGCGGCATAAAAGTGGCAAATATTGGCAAAAAATGGGCAGCTAGCAACAAAAATTGGTAGAAATGTAAAGAAAGTGTTAAAAAAAATTGTTAATAGGGGAAAAATAGGGGGAAGGTGAGCTAAAAATTTGATGAATTAAAGTGCCAAAAAGGAGTAGCAAAAAGTGGCCAAGTATTGTCCAAAATTGGGCAATAAACAGCAACGGTGTGTAAAAAGTGGCAAAATTGGTTAGCAGTGGCAAAAATGAGTGAAGAGAAGCAAAATAGTAGCAAAAGTCTGTGAAAAAACTGTAAAACTGGCAAATTGGCAAAGTAATAAGAAAAAATTGGCAAAAGTAACAATTAGTCACAAAAAAATGTAAAAGTTGTTTACAAAAAGGTGCTATAATGGAGTGGCAAATGGCCTAAAAGTAACAGAATAGTGGCCAAAACGGCCAAAAAATGCAAAAATGGGATATTAGTGCCAAAAAAAGCTGGCAAAAATGGGCACAAAGTGGCAAAATTGTGGCAACAAACAGCAAAAAGAAATTAAAAGTGACACAAAGAAGTGGCAAAAAAGTGCCGTAATGGGTTTATAAAGCATCATGAATAAATGATTCCAAATTCAGAACCCAGTGATTGTTTGATAAACTTTTCAGTTCCAAAATGAAGTAACTGTTAGCCAGGAAGCTAGCACCAATGCTATGAATATAAGGCACCTCGGACGTGGCTTTTGACCTCCAAGTCTAATCACTTCATCCTTGACTCATAGAAGACATTTGTGGAAAGCTTGAAGAAAACTTCATAAAGAGTTGTTGTGATATTGCATTCAGAAGCAAGGGATGAACAGGAAGCCTAATTACCTTCACCTTTGACCTATAACCTTGAAAGTCATAGCAGTTTATCACTGAGTCATAGAAGACATTTGTGCAAAGTTTGAAAAAATTCTCAAAATCTTTAGATGCATTCAGGAGTATGGATGAACATGAAGCCCAATAACCTTCACCTTTGACCTGTAACCTAAACAATCTGATGTCCACGAGTTTGAAGAAGATCCCTAAGTGTTCTGGAGAAATCACATTCACCAACATAAGGCTAAATCACCTTGATGATCCCCACAATCTAATCAGACCACGCTTGAGTCACAGTGGACATTTGAGAAAAAATTGAAGAGGAACCCTAAAAGTGTTCATGAGAGATCATGTTCATGAGAAAGGCTGAGACAGAAGTGTATGCGCAGATAACCCTTAAACATGATGCCTGTGGCCTTGGCTATTGTTGATGTGGCCAATAAAAGGTGGTAAGCTTTTTTTCTGCCATTAACAACCTATTGTGCATTGGCTATGTAGGTTTTTGTTGACGCATTTCTCTACAGTCTGTCTATATGCACAGAGAGCTGCTCTTTTCTTTTCTCTGTTAGCTCACTCTTTTTTTTTTATTTTTATTTTTTTTTTTACATTTTTATAGATTTTCAAGAGATAAACATTATTATGGAACCCTTTAGACAAATTAATACTACAGTTCTACCAGTAAAACTACACATACAGTTACCACTATAACTTGAATTGAGGTTGGTGGTTATGATGGTTGTTCAACATGAGTCTGGTTCTGCTGGATGTTTCTCCCAGTTGAAAGTTTTTTTTTCCCTGGCAATAATAACTTTTCTAAATGATGCTGATCTCTGTGCTCATGGTGGGTTAATATTAAGGCTATTGAATAATACAGCAAAGGTATATACCTGCTCTTTTTTAGATAACATCATTGGTATTACAAACTTGGACTGACTGACGTCATTTCTTCTGACAGGTCAGTGACTTTTTTTTTTCTTTTTTTACTATACTAGTATCTGAACTGCTGAGACTGTCTATAATCCCATTACTGTTGAAACTTTTTTGACTTGTATTAGGCTTTTGAAATATTTTTTTTACATTGGATGCCCTTTTGGGTTTAACTAATTTGTATTCTTGCAATCACTGGTTGGCTCGGGGCAGAGGAGGTGACTGCTCCCCTTGGCACCCTAATGTTTGAAATTCAGTATAAAAATGCCATCTTGTATGTCACTGTGGTAGATAAACATGACAAAGTGCCTGATTTATTGCCCTCTGTGTGGACAAAATTTGACAAAGTGCTCTCCAAGTGTGCTGTAATTAAAAAGTACCCTATTAAGTGCTCTCTATGTAGATACGATTTGGTTAAGTGCATAAGTTTGACAAAGTGCCCTTAGGTGCCTTTCAGTTGGACCAAATTTGATAAAGTGCCTTCTAAGTGGACAAAATTTGTCACAAAATTTGACAAAGTACCTTCTTAGTGGACAAATATTGACAAATGACCTCCAAGTATGCTCTAATTGAGTAAAAAGTACCCTAATTGCTTCCTAGAGTGCCATCTTAAGTGCCCCTATAGTGACAAATTTTGACAAAGTGTGACCTTAAGGGGCCTCCATTTGGACAAATTTTTGACAAAGTGCCATCTTTAGTGCATTTTATGTGGGCAATAGCCTCCATGATAAATAGCCCTCTAGGGTTGTCAGCAGGTTCTCCTCTCAGTGGATGGAACTACATGTCTTAGAGTAGAGAAAATACAAGACCCTTGGTATAAAGTTCATTCCGACTAACACCCATCCTAGTGTATTTTTGTTTAATCATTGGTTAAGTGGTTTGTAATTCCTCCTTTTACAGAAGTGTAGTAGGTATAAGCATACAGACATGAAGTCTTAACCAGGATTTTGGACTATTTCACTGTTACTATTTAATAGTCTGTGTATAGACGACTTCATGGATGATGGCCCCCAACTACACAGAGCAGGTGCCCTTTGATTTTTTTTCACCCTTGCCTCACAAACATGCTGAGTCCACCACTCTTTGTAATGTCATGTCATATCTTATCTTATCTTATCTTATCTTATCTTAATGTATCAGCCATCTTAAACTACCGTAATCTAGGTCTACTGCAGAAAAGGATGTCAGATCAAGAATAATAATCAGATGCTACATTCAGTATCACAGCACGCTCTAAGCTACAGATACAAATTCACCGATTAATCTCAAAAAGGCCTTCAGATAGACAAATCTTTATGTCTCCTGTTACTTCATTTTGTCTGTGTAACTGGACATTTCATCATACTCATGGATTTCTACTCTGTTTTAGGAAAACTGCATGGTTAAAGAATAACAGCTTTCCTAGAATGTAAACAGAAGAACTGGTAAACAAATCAGTTCTTTTTTGTGGCTAAAAATCTCGGAGAGCTCATGGGTTACATAGAGTAGATGTTTCCACAGGTTATTTTACACCCTCTAGTGGTCACATTGGGAAACTGTGAAGAGTCTGCTGGTGCACCTGAGCATGACGGAGAGATGAGGAGTCACAGTGAGGACAAAGCAGCATCATCACACAGTAAACCAGCATCCCTGTCAGCAATAAAACACCTCATAGGTAGAGGAAGAGGCTGATGTTGAATTAAAAACTGATGATAATAGTTGCTTCTTAAGCTCTTGGAACTGAGTTCACCAGTTTATTACAACATTGTCCTCTAAAATAAGGGCTCTTTATCACCACAGATAAATAAAGTCTAGCTTTGAAATTAAATGATCATCATTGAACTAACTAAAAAATACTAATAACTTTTTTGGCATTGCAGTATAATCAGTGATGTTGTGCAGGATATACTGTACATGGATATATGGAGTTAAATCCACTTTGTATTCTGTCTCCATACAAGATACCCACTTCTAAATAAAGAGTTTTGAAATAAAGAGTAGCCACTTTTGCACAGACACCCCTATAATATGCATTTGTATGCAATTTTGTGTCAGATCCTGAAGAAAAGACAAGATATACAGTATAATCACGTCTGAAAAAACACACTTGTTCACTCTTTGTGTGTATACAAACCCATTCTTATATCCTGATTTTAATCTCATGATAATGTTACAGAAGACAAACACAGAGAGGCAACTTTGAAAATCAGAGTAAACTGATTAATGAATGAAGTCCTTATATTTTTGTGTTTGTTTTGTGTGTAATTGTCCTTGACTATGACAAAAATAAGGACTTCATCCATCTTGTTGCATGCATTGATTATCTGGTACAAGCAGAATCAGAATTGGGTTTAAAGCCAAGGTTGGTTTCACATATAAGAGGTTTGTCTCTGTGCAAAAAAAACAACTGATACAAACTAGAAGAGGACATGGCAATGAAGATGCCAGTATTTCAACTGTCAGAGAACTTCAGTAAAATACGATTTTTAAAAAATCTCAAAAGGTGATATGGCGCTGTAAATTGTGCAGTTTTGCATGTGATCATGTGAAAATATCTCAAGTTATTTAAAGACAGAGAGTGAAACAGGAATAGTCAAATCCAGGGATGCATTGATGTAGTACATAAAACTGATAAAACTGCCTCAGCATAGAAGTACATGCACAAAATATAAGTTAGTAATATTAGTTAGTAAATGTAATGCCAAGTCAAGCCATTTCTGAAATAATTTGAACAACTTATTGTTGAGTTTTTTTCAGTACATCAATTAACAGGCTGGTTTGTCTTTAAATTTTACAAGATTGATTTAACCCTTAGAAGTCAACGGGCTATTTTGCCATTTTGCCAACACTCAGAAAATTTATTATGCTCATGTTTGACATCATTTTTTCTGCACTACCTCAACTTTATGAAATGTATTTATATATATATATATATATATATATTTTTTTTTGTTTGTTTGTTTAACTTACTGTATTAGATATAGGACTTCCAAAAAACACAAATCCCCCCCAAAAAATGGGGTTTTAAAAATTGTTATTTAAACAATATATTGTCATTTTAAAATAAATAACAACATGCTAAAATTATGAAAAAATGCCAGTGCCAGTCCTGTACAGTATGGTCCACTTTCCCAGGTGTCATATTTCCTGTTTTACTTGTCCTATTGACAGCAAACAAAAACTGAAAAGAAACCAAATAAAAGCCTAAAAATCATGATTTCCACACTGAGTGATTGCAATGCAAAATGTGGCTTTGTTTTAATGTGATTAAAATAGCAGATGTTGAAATCACGCCAGCATGATCGTGGAGCTCTAAAGTATATGATACAATTTCCCAGAACTGGCATCATTACAACAACGTAGCTGTAGCTAATGTTCAAGTGGGCCAACTTATTTCTGGTTTGAACAAGCCGAGTAATAACTCGATGTTTAAATGTGGACAGGTGTAGCTAAAAACACTTAGAGCAGTGGAACTGGGACCTGTGTGTGATTGAATGACCCAGCATCAGTGTTTCTATGTGTCCATGTCAAATAAATGTTAAATAAATACATTTCTATATAATATTAATCTTGCAATCCAGGTAACAACTTTTTGCAGAAATATCTAATCACTCAAAAATTAATTCTTTTTAACCTACATAAAATTAAAAAAAAAAAAACGCCTGGCTCAGCAACAATAATGTGACGAGCTACACTAGCTCAAACACAGAGGAAATGGCAATTTCACCGAACATCTTTTTCCAGTCGAGTATTTCGTTTTAGCTGTTAGATTTGAAGTAAAGACAAGATACCTGTGGAAGGATAAGCACTCAGTTAAGAAGTCACATATGTCCTCAATATCTGCCCCAACAGTTCAACCCTACAGACTGATGGGGAGCAAAAATCCAGCACTTCACCAGGCTTTTCGAGTGGGAACCCCACTGTCACTGATGTTTCGTTCAGTTAGTGCCCCAGTACTTCCAGAGGGATAAACAGTGAGCTCTGGCATCCCAGAACCACCCCTCTCCAGCCATATGCCTGATCAAATACAAGTCAAAATGATGGAAAATAAAGTAAAAGTGACTTTTTAGTAATGTTTTTTGTGTAGAAATGTCCAGGCGGATTTCAAAACAGCCATCTAGAGACTCCAAATGGACACCTGGTAACCAAATGCCTACAGAGCTACGTAATACTTAGTTTGTGTATTTTTCTCAATAACAAATGAAGAATTACTCATGGGAAAAAAATGCTCCAGTTTTTCTTTCTTTTTTTTTGGAATCATGTGTTATCCACAACAAAAAAAGTGCCCAAATAAACATATTTGGTAATACATTTGCACTGTGGTGGTGATGAGCCAGTAGTGTTGGTTATCTGGCAGCTCATTCAAAATATTTGACTGACTTACTATGATTCTTTTTGCCAGCTGAGGAAGGACCTTGTATTAGTCCTTGCCTGAGGCCTCAATTTCACCCTGAAGATCTTCATTCTTTGTCACAGATATTCTCAAGTGTTTTGATTTTCAGGATTTATAATGGATTCTTGATCAGAAAAGCAACTGGGCTTGGTTGAAATCCTTAAAGACATTTTATCTCTCCTCTGAAAAGCTTCTTGTATTTCTAAATCCACAAAACTTTGAAGGACAAGTGAAACACCTCAAATAATTTCAACCAAGTCCAGTCGCATTTTGGCTAAAGCTTAGAATTACTTTGACACTGGGATCTATTGTGGATTTCATAATAGAGGACGTTTATGCTTGTTTCGGTATTATTTATTAAGCACCGGATGTCTTGGTCAGAACTCTATGCAGCCCTGTACTGTGCTGATAACAAGTCTGAGTAGCCTATTTGTGCCCATAAATGCTGTTAGCGTTCCAATATTTGAGCAGGTGTGCAAAGTTGGAGCCATGTCTGCAGTTTGTTGTGCTGAGGATGACTAAAGTAGAGCAGACTGCAACTACAGTGCTGTAGTAAAGTGTTTGCACCCTCCCTGATTTCATACTCTCTTGCATATTTGACACTAAAAATTACACTAAAGCCAAAAGTGTGGTTGGCATGCATGCAAGCAAATGTGCGATAACCGGCATCATGCTGCCATCTAAAAAAAAATCGAGAACAGATGATAAACAAAGTCAATGACATTTTTCAGTCTGGAAATGGTTATAAAGCAATTTCTGGGGCTTTGGTACTCCAGTGAAGAATGGTGAGAGCCATTATCAACAAATGAAGAAAACTTGGAACAGTGGTGGACCTTCCCAGGAGTGGCCAGCCTACCAAAGTGACTGCAAAAGCGCATCGAAGACTCATCCAGGAGGTTGCTAAAGAACCCAGAATAACTTCTAAAGACCTGCAGGCCTCATTTGGCTCAGATAAGGTCAGTGTTCATGATTCAACAGTAAGAAAGAGACTGGGCAGAAATGGCATCCGAGGCCAAAACCACTGTTGATCAAAAAGAACACAAAGGCCAGACCTAAAAAACTTGATGACAAATGTTAAATAAAGCCTAGTAAACAGTCTGCTTACAAAAAGCCCCCAAACAAACCAAAAAATAGAACAAAACAGTCTGCTTACAGGAAAAAAAGCTCATGCTATGCGGCAAGAGTAGCTTATCATTAGCTGCATAAGATACAAGATAATCTTCAGTACATTATCTATGCAGCTATGTTGGCTATGTAGATAACATAACTAAAGCTTAGCTCTCAAAGCAGCTAAATTAGCAACATATCTATGCTATATATGTAGCCTAGCTAGCTTAAGCTATGTTTGCTAAAGCTGACATTACTAAAGCTAACTACATTGATAAGCTTTGTAGCTAAGCTCACAAAGCAGCTAGATAATCATAGGAACATTAACTATGTAGCTATGTTGGTTATGTAGATAATATAACACAAGCCAAGCTCACAAAGCAACTACGTTAGCTACATATCTATGTTATCTACGTAACCTGGCTATGTAAGCTTAAGATACATTTGCTGAAGCTCACATTGCTCATGCTTACTACATTGCTAAAGCTATGTAGTTAAGCTAACAAAGCAGCCAGATAATCTTCAATACATTATCTATGTAGCTATGTTGGCTATGTAGATAACAGAACTAAAGATAAGCTGTCAAAACAGCTACGTTAGCTACATATCTGTGCTATCTACAAAGCCTGGTTACATTAGCTGTAGCTAAGTTTGCTAAAGCTCACACTGCTCATGCTTACTACATTGCTAAAGCTATGTAGTTAAGCTAACAAAGCAGCCAGATAATCTTCAATACATTATCTATGTAGCTATGTTGGCTATGTAGATAACATAACTGAAGATAAGCTGTCAAAACAGCTACGTTAGCTACATATCTGTGCTATCTACAAAGCCTGGTTACATTAGCTGTAACTAAGTTTGCTAAAGCTCACATTGCTAAAGCTTACTTCATTGCTGAAGCTATTTAGCTAAGTTCACAAAGAAGTCAGATCATCTTTGGAACATTATCTACATAGCTACGTTAGCTATGTAGATAACAGATCAAGCACTCACAAAGCAGATACTTGAGCAACATATATATGTTATCTACATAGCGTAGCTACATTAGCTTTAGCTAAATTTGCCTAAGCTCTCATTGCAAAAGCTTACTTTGTTAGATAAAGCTAAAGAATTCAAAACGAGTTACCGGTCGTGTGACTTCTTCTAAAACTGGTGTGTGCATAATCTAATCCTTGATTAGACTTCTCACCTTTTTCTATTTTTAATTTATAAAATATGACTTAGTCTAATGTTTGCAGTGCGGTTATTTCATAAATGTAACTGCCAGACTTTGTTTATGAATAAAATCTTAAACTGGAAATACGTTGTACCATTAAATTATGTGTCTCCCTGTCTGATAAAAGGAGTCTCAGATGAAAGGTCAGTGAGAGTGGCTCAGAGATGTAAGGTCTGCAGTCAGACCCCTCTTATAAAAAGTGTCATCGGTGCAGTCTTAGTTTTACTGATTTTGTTTGACAGCTGAACTAGAAACAGGGTTTGTGACAGCTTGACAACAGAGAGGTCTAATATCCGGAGAATAAAAGAGGAGGAGAAACAAAGTTGAGGTTTTAGCCTTTTTGAAGTCCTGTTGATGGAGGGGATCAGAGGCAGGCAGTGATGGCCAAAGAGAGCGACAGAGAGAGAGGGGAGAGTTTGGAGAGGAGCCGGGGACTGCCCATGGTGGAGGGGCGGAGCAGTAAGCATGCGCTGAGCTGGCAGACTCTGAGCTGCTCCTGACGGGCTGCCTGGGCTCCGGGCGGCTGTCTGAGCGCTTCAGACGGAGGTGGAGGAGACTACCATCAACACTCAGCGTGTCCTCGAGTGCTCAGAAGAAGTAGAAGAAGAAAAAACAGCAGAACTGCAGAAAAAGAAAAGACAGCAAAACAGCCCCACCTCAGCATCTGGAAAAAGCACCGAAGAAGGAGACGAACCTCCCCTTCTTACCCCACACCCCGTCGCCAACCCACCCTATCCACCCGACCCACCAGTTCGTGCCATCCCTCTGGTCTGGACCGCCCTCCCACCCCGCCAGGAGAACCACGACCACCCATAGGAAACCCCCACTTGACTTGACCAGCGTTGCCATTAAGCGATGCGCTTTGAATCGGAAGAAATCACCTTGATGCGCTACACAACCGGTGCTCTTCGTTATTCCTCTGCGGGAACACTTGAGGCTACGGATCTGGGTGTTTACACTTTTTGACGGGTTTCCAGTGGCATGATAACATGCAGAATTTATCATCCTACGGCAACAGACAAGGCTGTCACTCTTTAGACTAGTCTTTACTGAAACAACCAGCTGTCACACAGGCTGCGTTTGAGCTTATGTTTGATTTTAGAAGTATTCCTGACAATGGTCTGGGGACAGACCGCCTCTCTAGACACATAGAAACACTCAGTCCTCAGCTTTGTGATCTGTTTTTGTTCAAGAAAAAAACTGACAAGGAGTCATTCGACACCGACGCCGCTTGAGCCTTATAGGACTTTGCGTGCGAAGTTTGCACCGGGAAGAGGGGGGCCAAGTCGGAGATATCTCGGCTGCATTTTCCCTGTAAGGTAAGAGAGCGGAACACTATCATGCATGTCAGTCCTGTGTTTGCTTTCTGCTGTCATGTGTGTCCACGTTGGCCGGAGTGCGCGCGGCTTGAATGTGAAAAATCGCACGAGTTCAAACAGGGTAGTGACCTATTTTTTTTTTCAGAGTGTCTCTCCAGACCCTGTAGCCTGGACTCCCCACACTGTCACACTCAAGGCCGGTCACGGCGGACGTGCCTTCACCGGCGTTTGTGCCACTTACGCAGACAGCCATTTAAGGTTACCCATTTCCATTCCCATACCGTTTCCGCGTGTCTGCATCCTCGCCCTCCTCAACCTCTGAGAGACATTTTTAGAGCAGAATCACAAATCCTGCTCTGTTACAGGGGCGTTCATCTCAGCACAGCCAGCTGTTGTGCAAGATGCAGGCTCGCGCTGATCTGTGTGATGTTCTGTCACAACATCTGATAAAGAGTTCAACGTCTGCAGGCTGCTCTGTCACTTACTAAACAAGTGATGTACTGGTAAACAAAGGTGTGTGACTATGTGAGGTGGACATGTAGCTGCTAGATTCTAACCACGAACATCATAATTGGTCTGATTATTCCACTTTCAGCACAAAATTCAAACGCCAAGACAAATTTGTTGTGTTGCCTTGAGGGTCAGCCACAACCATGTCACAAATTTTGCATGTTTGCTTGCATTCCTTTAGGCCAGACTCAAAAAAAAACTCAGAGTGGATCCACATGACTGAGGTTGTTTTACCATTTTTATTAACCAGCTGCTGCTTACATGTAGGATTCAAAGTACATGGAAGTAGAGAGTGAAGTTTACCTCTCTACTGGTGTCTTTCTATGCACCTATTTGTCATGCAATTTCCTTGTTAATTTACTTGGCACCTGAATGTTACATGATGTGCAGAGTAAAACATCTCTGCTGCAAAAAAGTATATTAAACTGGTATTTTGACACACATTTAAGGTGAAGAAATACTTCCTGCAATTTGAAAATTTATTAAATACTCAGCCTTAGTAGTGGCCAATATATTTGGCTTGCATCTCCCACAATAATTCTCATTGATATGATATCACCACTTTATTGTCCCCTTAGGGAAATTTGTCTTGGACTCCGAGTCCTTCACACATTAAGCTGTCATAAAACAACACATAAGCAATAAATAGAACAATATCAACACTGATTTACGTGTACAGGGTTGCACATATAATAAAGATCCAACTGCACAGACCACACACATTATACATGTTGCACAGATTTTCATAGAAATTGTAAGAAAAATTATAAAAAAATTGGGAGGCAGATGTTTTGTTGTTCGCTTTTGATCACCTTTGTTCAGATTTTAACATAATAAGGAAAATCCCCTTAAATTTTGATGTTTTTGTCCAGGAATTCAACCTATGAACATGTTATATTTTTAAAACAGCTGAAATATTATTTTTTTATTAAGGCTAAACGATTTAGGAAAATAATCTAATTGCGATTTTATTCCCCAGTATTGAGATTGCGATTTCATATGTGATTATTCCTTAAGTTACTCATCTTGTCTATTTCAAACAAACACAAGCAATAAAATATTCTATAATACAACCAACACAATATTAAATTATACAAGGGCTTTGAAAAAACATCTAATTGTGATGATTTTGACTTCTGCTGCAAACAGGATATGAACTGTTTTATTGAAGGGTGTGACAGTTTTTTTCATTCTCATACTTAATAAGAAAAAAGTACAGAAATGAAGAAAGTGGGATTTCTTTGTAGACTATTCTTAAAAAATGGGACTTGAATGATTGCATATGTAATGCATAACATCTCTGCTGCAAAAAAGTGGCCTTTTGACACAAATTTCAGGTTAAAGAAATATTGTATCTTATTTGACTTGAAAATTGCAGCAGTCCATATTGCGATTTAATCTAATTTTTGATTAATGGCCCAGCCCTAATATATATCACGAATTATAGATGATCAGGGAACTTGCAGACCAACATAAAAACATATGAACCATGCATACTGTATTAATTACTATTTTCATCTATTTACTGTTTACTCGTTTTCCATTCACTGCTAGAATTCTCTCTGCAGCAAAACACCTCACCTCATATGCACATTCACACCAATCAACTATCTTAAATTAGCTTATCTACCTCAGATAAATCTGCCCACATCCTTGCACATTTCTTACACTTCTGATTATGTCTAATCAGTGTTCTTGCACCCTTACCACATCTTGCAACCATACTGTCTATGCACACAGACTTGTTTACGCAAGACAAGTAACTACAAGAGCTTGAGCATATTCAAATCTTATTTTTCAAAACACTTTTTAATGAGTAATTCCTGTACATCAAGAGCAAAGCTAACCAAAGTCAAATTCCTTGTTGCACAAGCATTCCTGGCCATAAGGCTGATTCTGATAAAATAAATAGAAGGTGGGTGTGAGGTGTCTTAAGCCCAAACACACCTGCGGTATCAAATGTGCATCCAAATCATCACCCCCATTGGTTTCAATGAACAAACCCACACTGGCAGTGAGACACGTGTGGAAGCGTCAAGCAGCAGCACTTTTACGCCACTGCTCTTCTGGGTGCAGCTGGCCGCAGTTGGCAGAATGTTTTCGTGAAAGAGCAGCTGTTTTGTCCATCTCAGCTGCAGTAGTAGCAGCTTTGTTTGAGAGCAGCAAAAAAGAAATTTAGCGCCATCTTTTGTTTTAGATGTAGAATAAGTGGGACGCCTCAGTTGCTTGCAAAATACCACTGCCCCTATCGTTTTTTTACCTACCTGGTGAGGTGAGGTAGTGGGCTGTCAGCTCTGGTATTAAAGGTCTGGTTCAGCAGTGGCTGATGGGAGTTTGACCATAGACTAGCTGCTGTTGATGTGATACGAAGGTGTGGCCCCAGTGTGTCTTGGGCCTTAAATATATGAGAATAACCCAGTAACAATGGAAGTGCTGACAGGTCTGTCATCTTTTTTAAGCTCTCTTGCTTTTCAAACTAACTGGAGTATTTGCTGTGGCTCCCTCTGCTCCTCACTTAAAGTAAGAGCTGTTTCTGTAAGAAGGGCAGAGCACATACTGTGCTGTAAACGGAATGGAGGGTTTGCTTCATTTTAAAAATACCTAAAATTAGCACAACACGGCATATGGCACAATGTTTTATCTTGTTTTCATGATTTTAGAAGCCAAGATTGTAATATAAATTGAAACTTGATCAATGTGAACAAACACACCTTTCCTTTCCTTTCCTATTCTTTGCATCTTCGGTCTCTTGTTTGTACATAAAAGTTAAAAATGTTCATGTTCATAGTGTATATTCATAGTGTGTATTTATAGTGTATATTCTTGTGTACTAAGAGAGTAATGTGTAACCAAGTCAAATTCCTCGTATGTGCACACATGCCTGGCCAATAAAGCTGATTCTGGTTTATAAGAAGCTATTTTCCATGATATTATGAAATTTCATCCAAAGATTCTTTGTCACAATGGATCTACTTGACCGCAGCTCATGAGTTCTTTTAATAAGCTCTTGTCAGAATGGTTCCCATACTAAGTAATGACTGGAACTGGTGCCATCTTTGTCTTGCCATTTCATAAATTTTGTTTTGACCAACTCTAAGTGAGTTGAGGCCAAGTATGTAGTGCAGGGGGCAAGGATGAGCACAGGCAGAGAGGCCAGGATAAAGAGCCATTTTCCTCCAATTAAGCAATTCCACTGTCCCTAAGCCTAATTGTGCACACACTGGGACTCAGTTTGGGATGGACCTTCTCCCCATTGGCTGCCTCCCATGGGCCCATTGTTCCAGAAGATGCCAGGGGAAAGAGCAGAGCCCTGCCAAGGCAGACCTAACAAGCCCCTGTGCTGGAGTGGAATAAGGCCGGATCATTAAAAAGCATTAGGCCGCAATGCACATCGAGGCACACTTAGGGGGCTGCCGTTGTGTTTTGGATCAGAGGATGTCTGTACATTTTCAAAGTGGTGGTGATTGGAGCTATTTGAATAGTATAACATGTGGGTGCATGAGAGGAACTGTCACACAGATATCATACAAGACTGGAGGAGGTCTGGCTGTGCTCCCACTGGACCTCTCTCAAAGTATGTGGGGAAGGGGAGCAGAGAAAGAGGCCGTTCAGGCTTTGTGCAGGGAGGACTTTGACTCCCTCTTCTCCCTCCCGCTTCCAGGCCCCTGCTATTTAATCCATAACCCCTCTCTGAACTGTGAGCACAGGTGCTTCCCACATCCACAGCCTGCATTGTTTATTCAATCAGCTGATGATCGGTTCAACCTCAGGTCAACCATAACATCTGACAGAAAGTCCAAGGCCAGACGGAGAGGCATCCATCACTATCGACACACTGGCTGTTAGGTGAAGTCTCTCTTACATGGAGAAAAGGCTCTCAACTCCAACGTAACGCCAGATGTCTGCTGGGGTCCAGCTGTGCAGCCCTGTGGTGGCATTCCACACTCACAGGATGTGTGTGTTTTTGTGTATGCAGCCTTTTTTAGCCGTACATTTTCTCGTCCTGACTGCATACTTGGCCACATGGAGATGTGTGGCTAGCTGCAGGTAGCAACAGCTTGCTTCACCTGCTGCATAAAGCTCCCAAAACTGAAAAGAGCATGGAATTTCCCATCATGCTTACCTCTAAAATGAAATCACAGGCCTTACTTGTCACCTCCCCTCCCTAAATGTTCCTGTGACTTCAGATTCTGCCCCACACAACCACAGCTGTGTGACATCATACCCATGAGGTCCCAAACTGCGAGGGAAAGGCTGGTGCTTTATGGTGGAAAAGGTGGACCCTAATGGCCTATTTCTGCGTCAGAGAGCAACCGCTAGGCATGTGGTGGAGGGATGGTGGGAACCCGCAGTACACTTCTACTTAATGCCTTAAACCAGGATAATAAAAGTGCACCGCATCTGATCGAAAGAGGGAAAAAGTCAGTTGGTTTTTGTGTTGTGACTATAGTGTAACAAAGACTCTGAAATCCAAGATGACAGCTTTGTTTCTGGACCTGTTGTTGGGATGCTTTAACATTCCTTCCACTCAAGGGAAGAAAACCTAAAGGAGCACTAGAGCTACTCCCAGTTAGAGGGCGAAGTCTAAGTGGCACAAACTGCCCTGGGAGAGTCGGTGTAAGTGTTTGAATTGATATCACAGTGGGACTCCATGGCTGCTGGGGATTACAGTCAAACTGAAAGGCAACTGAGCAGCAGGGGATGGAGGATTACAGTGGTCAGTGAATGAGGCAGCATGCAGAGAAGACAAGGCACCTGATATACACTTAGATTTATCTCAGCAGGGAAAACAACCACTTTATCATAGATTCCTGTGGCAGATATGCCCTACTTTGGTTGTCAGAGGAGAACCCAGTAACAGTTGATTAAATATCAAATCAGAAAGTGTTTATTCTATTAGGCTGCTCATGGATGACACATAGAAAATGACTGTGTAATAAGAGACAAGTAAGAGAAGCCACCAAGACACCTATGACTACTCTGAAGGAGTAACACCCTTCAGTAGCTGAGATGGGAGAAACTTTGCATACAACAACTGTTGGCCAGGTTCTTCACCAGTCAAAGCTTGCTGGGAGAGTGGCAAAGAGAAAGACACTGTTAAAGAAAACTCATTAAAACTTAACTAGATTTCACTCCATGGTCAAGTGGAAGAAAGTCCTTTGGTCTGATGAGACCAAAATGTTTCTTTTCAGCCATCAGGCAACATGCTATGTTTGGACACCAGGCCGTGCAGAACACCACAAACACACTATCCCCACTGTGAGGCACAGAGGTGGCAGCATCATGCTGTGGGGATGCTTCTCAGTAGCAACAGTCCTTACACTTTAAAGTATATTTTGTGATTTAGTTAATCCTCCATCTTTTAATTGTGTGTTTTAAAGACTAAAGTTTTAGGTCTTAATTACATTAAAATATGGGTATTGATATTGGCTAAAATTAATTAATAAATATCGGCCAATCGGATATCAGCAAAAATCCAATATAGTGCATCCCTAAATTTTTTGTAAACCATTCAAACACTACTTAATGCAAAAATGATTGCAGAATTTTAAGCAGTTATGTAATTGCACAACCTGGCATCATGATTAAGATAATTGTGAAGCACTAAAAAATACTATTACATTCATGTCTGACACAGTATGGTTATGTTATGTTGAAGAGAGATACAGATCCCAGCTCTTGACCTTTGATTAGGCTTTAAAATGTCAGAGGAGATGCATGAGGCAGCCAGAAGAAGCCATGTGTCCTTTAGGAGAATGGTTGTGGTAGATATTGTGATGTCCTTTATCCATTATTTATAATGTCTTTTGAGTTTCCATAGAACATTACATCTGTATATGATTTGTTTACATGTATGTGTTGATATGAATGATTGAAATTCCATGATCAACTTCCATTTTATTCTAAAAATGTAGCTGCTATTGCTGTCTTTTTGTAAGCAAACTCAGATATTCAGTAGCTGTTTTTGTAGTGAAAATCACAAAAGCCACAAGACAGAAAACACCAATTTGACTCACTTAATCTAAATAGAGCTGATTCAAAAGCTCAGCTTGTAGACGACTCTCTCTCCACTCTTATATCATTACAGTCCAACTAACTGTGCACTTTTTTCCACTAGGAATCTTATCACTAATCATTGCCATGTGTGCAGTAGTGGAGGTGACACATTCATACTCTGGAGCGCTGCTGTGTGATGTGTCCATGCTGACCGATGGCCAGACTCCTGGACCTGTACGTTAAGAATAGACATAGCGGATACAAATCTTGACTCACGCCGGTTTGCAAACTGAAGGAGACCGGTGCATACCGCCCTGTTCCCTGCCTGGCTGGCTAGGCTCACGGGCCGTGCATTTTTCTCCAGTTAAACTGTAACCACTAATCACCTCCCGGCCTCACTGTTTCCTCCTGAAGCAGACCATTCCTGTGTCCCACGTGTGGGTTAAAAGCCCCCTAAGAGAATATATGGTCTATCCTTGTCAAAATCACCTGTGTGGGACTCCCTGAATGAGCGCAGGACTCTTTGCTCTTCCTGCGAATATCTGCCTTGGTGAGTTTTAGGGGTCAGTTCCTCTGCTGCAAGTCTACAGGCCTGCATTTCCAAAATAAACACAGACAACTCAGTGCCTCACTCCAGCTACCCCACCCTACCTCTTCTCATTCTCCTTAATGCTGCTTCTGCGCTCTCTGCTCTGGGTTTCTATCGTGAGAGAATTTCAGCTCGCCGGGCCATGTCGACAATACGCAGACCGTGTCTGGGGCAGGGCGCGCTTGATGAGGAAAAGTCAAAGAAAGAATACAGGAGAAAAGCCAAGACGTGAAAGAATAACAGCAACATAAAGGCACTGTCAGAAGACGGGTGGAGGGGGATAAAGAAAACCCTGGCTGTCTTTGGTCCATTTTAGGTTCATCTGCCAACATACGTCAATCTATGACTTATAAATAATACAAAACTTGGACCTAGATGGAGCTTTTACAGCCTAGGGTCTCATTTCAAGGAGCCATGAGTTTTAGAGTAATATGCTCACAGCAAAGTGAAGACACAGCTGGTTTATATTATTATTTACTTGCTTGGCCAACACCCCGAATTCTCCAGTATACCATCAATAGCATTAGAAGAGTTCAGAAGGACTATGCACGTGCATGTTTGAAGGGAAAAGAAAAGGAGGAGTTGGATGAAGAGGATGAAGAATAACATGTTTGGGAGGGAGACAGGAGAGGGATCGATGGTCTTATTCTGTAGAGAAGGGGTTGAGGGAGAGACATTTCTGAGACTCACATAAGGCTCTCATGTCTGGGCCTGGGCCTGGCTCCCTGTCTGGGCATATCCAGTCCTGTCAGCTAGCTTCCAGACCCCCCCCCCCCATCCCTGACTCTCTGGGACTCCATCTCCTCCTCGCTTTTAACTCCGCTTCTGTTCCCTTCATGCCCTCCCTTATTGCGTCTCCCACTTTCCATGAGCCCCCAGCTTCATATGTGACGCTCACATTATATAAGAGCTTCTCCGTCTTATACATGCAGTAAAAAGGAAGAGAGGGAGGGGGGAAGTTTGGCCGGTTAAGTGTTTACCTTCTCTGTGGTGTTGTGGAGATGTTGCCAGCACTAATTCAATTCATATGTAGCCAGGCTGTTTTTTTCCTTATGATGGAGTCTTATGTATTTGGACTTGTTTAAAGTTTAAGTTACATTTGGTAAAATTTGACTTGCTCTGACCTCGATTTGTGCTATTGAAGTAGCTTCATTACTTTTACTTGGCTGCCTAAAGAGTAACTAAACCTTCATGCTGCTTTTTTCAACTGCAAATTTAAATTCCATGCGCTGCATTGGAAATATGCATGGCAAATGCTTGCTACAGGTCGAAACCCAGCAACTGCAATCAGTGTTTCTATTGGCGGATCAGTAATGCCAGCCTTCCTCACTGTAAAGCTCTGCAGTGACTCCCCACTTTTTCATTGTCTCTAATTTTGAAGTATGTTTCCTTTTTCAAATCCTCTGTAGTTTAAAAAGACTGGACTTCATTAATCCCAGCTAACAGCTCAAGTTCACGGGGATAGTAAACATTTTTCACAGTAACCAATCAGAGATGTCATTGTGTCACACTTGGAATAAGAAGTGTTGTTCTTTTCTCTGAGACCATGTTTATGTTTTGAAACAAAGTTGTTATAGATTTCCACAGGAGCATACGCCACTGTTTTACTCTCCGATAGCTTATAGTAAGTATACCATGAATAGTTATGATGGTAGATTGGCTGAAGTTGTGACCCTGATGACAAGCAAATGTCAGATGGGGGCAGGAAGTAAAGAACACCAGTTAGGAATCAATGTGAATGGAGACAAGATAGTATGTTGAAGGTCTATGGACTCGCACCCTACAGTTTTCACATTTCTACATATGTTGCTGTAGCCTGAAATGCCAGATAGACTGTTTTATATGTCCATTGCGTGGATATATTTCACATTCATCTGAGAAAGCTCAGAAAGAGAGCGTATATGCCTTTGGCTTTCAGTACAACTTCGCCCCACCCCTAGCTACTGCCTCTTTCTCCTCAAATGACGCTGATTGGTCTTGGAGTTTTTCTAGATGGATTTGCCTGATGACAGACATGGCAAAAACATCTGCTCTGCAAGGTTAAGATTGCTTACAATCCCTAGACTTTGCAAAAGGGGATTTTCTTCTCAAAGCCTGACTAATTGGCCTGGCATGGATGCAATCAACTGGACAGAGTTATACAAGAACTCAGTCCTGCAGAACCTCCTGCTAAACACCTAGCCTAATGAAAGAAGACAAGGGTCTTGAGAAGTCTTTTCCTTAACTAAAAGGATAGCTGCCACCGTTTAACAGCTTTTCACTCTTGTCAGTAATGCTGTGTGGTTCACAAATTAAGCTGTTCAACAAAGCAGCTGTTTGATGTGAACTACACCCGATTTAGAGCCAGCTTCCTGTCTTACAGGTTTGGTTCATTTAAAGGTTTTGGCAGATGGTGAAATGGCAAAAAGCCTCTATACCCTGCATGTGTATTGTCCGTTTCCAGCCCGGTTTGGTTCGGTTCAATTTTGCAATGGTTTAGCACAATAAGCCCTGATCTTGCCCATGTTTCTTCTTCTGATGTCTGTCCAGTCTCTCTTGTTGAGATCATTTGGCCCAGCTCAGTAGAGCTGGCTGTTTGGCTCACAAACGGCTCTTCATTTGATAAAAGTTTGGTTTTATTAAATGTGGATTAATAACGACAAAGTATGGAGGAACAGAAACTGGCATTCAAACAGGAGCTAGCAACCATAGCTAGGCCGTTTAGTTGCACAGGCTTGTTCGTGAACGGCACATCATTGCTCAGTCACTCACCCCACAAGGTTTGTTAAGTTGATAATACTAACCACTGCAATTAAAAGCATGTTTGTGACAAAATGAGGAACTGTTTTTACCCGTAAGGGCTCAGCTAGCCAATTACATCAATATGAGACTCTTCAAGACTGTTGTCTCCCTTCATCTAGATAGACGACCCTAGATCCCTGAAGGCCTGCAAGACTGGGTAAATTGTGATATTGATCACCTCTACGCCAGTGGAGAGTAGGGATCATAGGGATTGTGGTCAATGTATGAAGAAATTTTCTGTTATTTTCAGTGCACAGGTCCATTTAGAGCTTTAAAGTACGAACTTTCCACCATTCCCATTCATTCCTTATGGCATTCCTCATGTACCTCCTGATCCCCAAAGGACATTTGCACGTCATCAGAAAAACATACCCCCCCCCCTCAAACAGGTACCAAATGAGGAGCTGTTGCTGCTGCTAAAAGGTTTATCTTACTACTGAGCTGAGCCAAGCCAAATGATTTGGATCTCTTAAAGGAGACAGATTTCCTGTCGCAGTGAGTGAGGCTGGATAGACATCGGCTGTGGAAACATAAGCAAGATCAGGGTTAACGATGCAAAACTGTGACAAATGGTACTAAACCAAACTGGACCACTTGGTGGAAATGGACCATACATGAGTGTTGTCTGACACTGCTCCTCCAGGCTTTTTTGATGCATGTCTGCTGCTTTTTCTCAGTGAGCTTTAAAACTTTTTCCCTGAATGTAGCAATACTTTTGGGACTCAAAAGTAGCTCAAGATAGTTCTATTATTAATTTTCAGTTTAAAAGGATATCAGAACTACAATGTTGAGCAATATAGCATTCAAACTCTCTGGGGATCATCATATACCATTCAAAGACACCGTACCTTCCTCTGCCCTCCTTGGTATGTCCTTACTATTGTCCGTCTCAGCACTCACTGCCTGTTCTAAAGATGCAGATACAGCTCCGTCATGGACTTTTCATATGGCTAAATGATACTAGCTAAACCTCATAACAAGTATATGTGTGTTGCACAGACTATATGATGTTACAACTAATGTTTGTAAGATTCCAACATAGATGCTGAGACTCTTTTGCTATTCTTTAAATTTAGAGTTTTTGTAGAGTATTTGTTGACATAACACATGCTCTAACCTCAGATTATTCTATTCAAATAGCTCCACTGCTTTAGTTGGTAGCATCAAGACATATTGACTTCACCTTGAATAATGAGCATTCTGTATCTTAAAGCAACTTGTCTCTTTCTTCTACAGCATCCAACACCTCAAAGAGTCCTTACTCCTGGTTTGCCGGGTCTTAATAAATGCTGCTGTCAATCAGAGTGAGCGTAGCTGTGTCTTAATTGATTCTAAATGTCAGTATTGATTCAGGACAGAAGAGTGTGTAGGAGCATGAATATCGCCCTGACCTTCTGCACTAATTGAGATCCTTTCTCAGGCTCATTCTCTCTAAGGCTATTGAAGTATTTGGTATGATTGTGTTTGTCCACGGCACATTTATTAGACCTTGCTGTTCAGTAACTTTCGCCAAGCAAAAGGAGGAATCAGCTCCAGATCTTTCTGACGCTTCTTTCCAACAGATCTCGCGCATCGGACGAGCCAGGAAATTTAAATCAAGAGTTGAGTGCTTCTGCGTTTTACAGCATTATGCTCAACTCTGTCTGTCGCCATCTCAGTCGCCCTCCATCTGTCCCTTTGCATCTGTCTCCCCTGCTCTCTTTTTTCTGCTTCTCTCTCTTGGATGGAGCCGCAAAAAGATAAAAGCTGTAGGGTGGAGACTGTCACTTAGTCGTGCTAGAACACAGGGATAGAGAGAGAGAAGGGAGATGAAGAGAGAAAAGACTGTCATATTGACCTTGTCTTATTGCCAGCCATGGTGGGAGGGAAGGAGGGGGGGCACAGGGCGGAGGGTTACTTGGAGAAAACAGGCGCTCCATGTGAGGAGGGAGAACACAGAGCTGCCGTTAAGTTGGCATGGCCTCACAAGGAAAAGACAACACAAGCTTTGTGAGTATGTGAGATCACTGAGGACGGAGCCCAAATGGAGGTATATAGGAGACAGTATGGGGGCCACGCCCAGATTTAAAGAAGCAGGAGCTCGCAACTCCCCGCAACTCACACAAACACACATCACGTCACTTTGTCTGCTAATTGCTCGCTGCTGTTTTGTATTTCTCCCTCTTCCTGTTTTCTTCTTTGGTTTTGGGAGCTGAGCCTCTGCCCTGTTCCTTCGCTCCGTACATAAACATGCTTACATTCACATATAGAATCACAAACACACACTAACGGAGACCCTCCCTGTCCGGAGCACATCTGGCCCTGCGTGGGCCTCCCCCCGTCCTGGCTCTGTCCTCTGCTGCATGGCTGGTGCACAGGTGTCACCCAGGCCTCTGCTGGGACAGGGAGGGGCTGCCCAGGAATTCTAAGGCGAAGAAGGAAAAAGGCAACGACATGGTAGACATGTCTGATAAGGCCTCAAGCTAGGGCTGGGCAATATATAGCATTTAAGTTATCCATTTGTGCTGCACAATCAGTCTACTTGCAGTTGCAAGCACTATGTTAGGCTGTGCAATTACATAACCACTAAAAAGGCTTAGGTGGTATTTGAAAGGTTACAGAGCGCCTGCAGAAAGCCCTGCAGGTTTACAATAGTGCCACTATTGGACTTTGTAGGAATACATTTGTTTTCTAAAAAGGGAAAAAACTTTTATGTTTAGGAAAATATTAAGCTATTTTAAGAGTACGGTAAAACCTTTTTAGGTTTTGTATTTTTTATGCAACTTAATATTTCTAGGTTTTGAGTTGGGAAATACACATTTCAAAAATTTAGCCTTTATTTCAGGGAGGCCTCACCCGCTGATTTGCTTCTAAGCATGTGATTGGCTACAATAAGCTGTTCTAGCTTAGCTTCTCTTTGCTGCTCCCTCTGCAAGCTGATTTTTGCAACCCTCCTCCACCCCAGCTCCTCCTTTATTCTACTTTTGCCTTAATGTCATTCTGTTGTCATTGATGCATCTCTGCTGCAGGCCATGGAGTCAAGTGCTGCCATATAATTAAGATATAATTTAGATAGCTGATGTCAAGCAATTCCTTATCAGCTGATGGCCAGCTGATTCTTTCTAAGCATGCTACTGGCTATCCGCACTCATGCTGTCAAACTTAAACTGCTCTAACTCGGCTACGCTTTGCTGCTCCCTCTGCAAGCTGCTTTTTGCAACCCTCCTCCACCCCAGCCCTTCCTTTATTCTTCCTCTGACTTAATGGTGTCATCAAGGCCTGCTCTGCTCTGGCATTTTTTTTCTGCTTCTCTCCCTGCATCAGGCTTTTTTTTGTAGGCACAGGAAAGGCAGGAACATGTGCTGTTCATACTTGATGCTTTGAACACAGGTTTGTTGAAGGGTGGGGGTAGACAAGAGCTAGACAATTCCAAGTTTTTAGCTCCCGCCCAGCCCTACCTCAACCCCACCTCATGCTTTGCCCCCAGCCTCCCAGAGGCCGTGTTGCATAAAGCTGTTGCTGGGATCATATTACCCTGGCTATTGAATAAGGAGACTAGCTTCCCAGCGAGTTCACTATGTGCTCCTGGCTCACTGAGTTGGAGGCAGAGGAAAGTGGCTGGGGTCAGTGTGCAAAGACGAAAGGGGTTTGTTTCTCATGCGTGTGGTGCCATAATATTCCCGTCCAGGAAATGACTGTGAGGCAGGCACACCCCTCCCAAAGCTGGAGCGGTACCACAGCACTCTGAACTGGTCTGAACTCCACATGCTGTGCACTGCTGGTGTATAGCTGCATATAGGGGGCTGTACAGTCGGTATGTTTATGTGTGTAGTAATATATTTCTTCTACCTCCTTTCCACTGCCTTCAAAGTTGTTACTGGGAGAATCAGCCTCATTGACCCAGCAACTGGTGTTGAAACACAGCCTGGGTTTGCTGCTTATCAAACCACAGTTTCCATGTGCATGTCACCCCTATTAATCTGCCCTCAGCTTGCTTTTAACTGTGTGTGGGAGAAGGGGGAAGAAAGAAAGAGATTCCTGGACATCCTCCCATCCCTCCTACCCAGTGGCTTAGGACTGGTGTGGGCTCTAACCAGTGAGGAAATATAACATACATCTCTTGTTGAATTTAACTGCTTGCACATTCAGTTGTGTTTTGAAAGGGTCTTGAAGCTGAGTGATAGCCTTTCATGCGTTTCTAAAGTTTTGAGCTGCACAGCTGTATGCCTCATTTGGTGCTGAAGTCATATCTCTTCAGGCTGAAACGCCACCCGCAGCGTTAGGGAGTGGCCACCAGCAGCCTTTTGTTTGTGTGTGCTGGGACAAGATGGTATTTTAAAGATTTAGGCAGGTGCCACTGCTTTTGCATTCCTAACCTGACCCTGTGGTCACTACTGCTGCCTTTAGGGGAAGTTTTTCTCTGCACAGCAAGCAAACCAGGAGCGTGTTTCACACTTTCAACTCAAACCTTTAAATCTTTTATGCCTTTGTGCTCTGTGTTTGATAAGATCATACTTTGAAAGCATGCATCTCTACAGTAGAAGGACCGTAGCATACTGGAGATCGTGGAAACCTCTGGTGTTGATGAATGAAGCCAATATGGAAGTGCAAAAAACTGCAGTTACTCAATTGTTTACTTGAGGCTGGGTGTAGAGGCACTAGAAATGCCATTTACTAAAATGCTGAAACGTCCATTTTTACTGTACGAATAAAGCCCAAAACACACCGGCACCATCCAACATGCCCCCAAATAATCACCCCCATTATTTTCTATTAATAAACCCACCCCGGTGGTAGCCAGATGCACAAGGATGTCCTGAGCTGCAGCACTTTATGCCACTGCTCTGTTTCCGGCATGGCAGGTCATGGCTGTTGGAGTGTTTTCCTGAGAAAACAGCTGTTTTGTCCATTTTGGCTGCCGTAGTAGCAATTCTGCTTGAGAGAACTGAAAAAAAGAATTTAGTGACATCTTTTCCTCTGGGGGTAGAACACTTGGGAGGCGTCAGCCGCTGCTCTTATCTTTATCACTTACCTAGGCAAGTTGAACTCAGCAGCTGGAGACAAGAGATCACAAGATCATTGGAGAGCTACAAATTCATATGGGAATTGTGATCATGCAAAACAATCCAATATAAAACCGGATTAAGTAAACAACAGATTCTTTAGCCCTTCTTAGGTTGACTTTCTGTTCACTTCTTTGATGTTCTTCGCCCATAGTGTCTCTGCAACCCTTTGTCCAGCTGGTGACCTGTGGCCTGTGCCATGGGATTGGAAATAATGTTGATAGCAGTGATGAGATTTACTATCAGGCCTCTCAGCATTGTGCTGTGTTTTGAAATTGACTGGATGCTTTTGCATTCTCGTTCCTCTTTGGGTCATTTTGGCAGCAGCTTCTGCTGAAAATAGAACAAGGATGTATCCCAAGCGTAGCATAGCAGAGTGAAGTGGTGCTTCTGGTAGGAGTCAGGTATGGATTACAGTGCATGCTGTGGAAGTAGGCCTGGGTGATATGACCAAATATCATATCACAGTATTTTTCTTGCCCTATATGGTAACGGCATTGTATCAGGGTATTACAAAATAAAAAGAGATAATGCATTTACATGGATATTCAGGTGTTACAATTCCCTTCTTCTACTAAATCAAGCCTGTGATGGTACACCAAACTCATGTCCGAGCTTAAAATCAAATTATTTTTTAAGCCAGCTGTCACCCTGCTGAGGCGTGTTAAGCTGCAACTGACTAGAAAACATTTCCTGATGTGCAAATGCTTTTATTCACAATAAAAGCATTTGAAAAAAAAATAACAACCATGCACTTTTATTGAGGAGAACTTGACCAAAGTAGCGTGTTTGTCATTGATTTAACTTAGCTTTGGCTGCCAAACCATCAATCTTATGCAGTATACAACTGTCTCTCTGAGCTCATTTGAGGACACTGTCAGGATCTTAATTACAGACTTCTAACAAGGGAGCCGTGACTTAAGACACACATTTAAACCATTTTTAAGCTGTTATAAGATAACCTCTGAAGCGCTGGGCTCAAGATGAATAAATGAAGCTTGCAGCATATGTTTAAACCCCAGATAAGCCAACAGAGATGCTCTCAAAAGCAAAGATGCTCTCTGTATGTTGCTGTTATTACAGCCAACAAAATTGGAAAGGAAAGAGAACACTTTTTACCTATTTACTGAGCTTGATAACTGCATAAGTGGGTGACTTTCAGTTAGTTACCCAGCTGCTCGTAATGCTAGCGCAAATCATGCTGATGACTGGACTCAGACTGAGCTTTTGTCTGTTGTTGCTCTGCTACACCAGTGGTGGCAGCTGTTTTATCTCAGGTGTGCACTTCAACACAAAAAAGGCATTTAAAACAGTGATGACTGTGCTGCAAAAATCTGTTGCATGGCAGACATTTTTCAGATGATGATATTGATTATTGGTTTACTACACACCACTATGTGGAAGTGCAAAGATTTACTACTTCTCAGGAGTAGGGGTGCACAATATTATGGGCATGCATGATACTGGTATTGGCCAATGTTAGCTCAAAATGTTGTTACAAGCAGATATGAAAATTTCAGCTATTTACAGCCGATTCACCGGCCATACACATCAGTCTTATATATCAGCTAAATGTGCAACTGTACTATCAGGTATAGGTAGTGGCCTCGGGTGCCAGGCACTCAAAGAGGACTACCATGGTCCTGAACATTTTGATTAAAGGGGACATCTTATGCAAAAATCACTTTTCAGGCTTTTCTAACAAAAATATGTGCCCTTGGCCTGTTTACAATCCCCTCAAGTACCAGAAAAATCCTGCCCCCCCCCTTCTCCACCTTTCAGAAAATGTGTGCTAAAACAAGCCGTTCCCCTCATGACCTCATCTGGGGAGTTAGCACCGCCCCCAGGTTCGGTTGGTCCTCCCTGCTTGGAAGAAAGTACCGCCCTCCTCTCTAACAATTAGCAGAGCCACATCCATTTATAATAATAATGATAATTAAGCTATATCCATTTCCTGAGAGGGGCGTGGTCATGGGCAGAGTCAGCTCAGTAACATTTAAAGCCAGAGACATAAAAACAGCTCGATCTGAGCAGGGCTGAAACAGAGGATTTTTTAGACATGCAAAAATCCAACACAAAAGTGTTTTTTCAGAAGCAAACTTCACAGGCATGTTTTGGACACCTCTGAGACCATAATGAGCTTGTCTTAAAGGGGTAAAACATGTCCCTTTTAAAACAACTACCAGACTGTCTACTCCCCCACTCCTCTCTGGTCCACTCTACTGAGCTTCTCATTGCACTGGATGCACTTAGTCTTCTTTGCAATAAAAAAAGTTTAAATATATTGGCGTCTGTAATGGTACCAGCTGAAATATTGGCGTACTGGATATTGGCCAACATCCAGTGTCGTGCATACCTGTTCTGGAGTGTACTTGATGTGCAGATCACCGTGCAGACGGACTATGTGGAAATTTTTTTGGGAACACCACAAATTGGCTTCGAAACACAGCTTCAGTAACCAAATGGCTGATGTCACTCAGAGTTCATCCAATACTTTATTCAGTAATAAACTCACAGACAGCACTAAAATGTTGACTGTGCCTCCAAGGCAGGGAGAAGATGGAGAACATGGAGCTTTTTTTAGTTAGAAAAGCATCAACCAGTAGAAAGAATGCTACAATGCCAGATCATATAACCCTCATACTTGAATTTCATAGCGCCAGTCAAGCTGTAAGAATAATGCTAATGTTGGTGTGAGTCAGCTGGAATGACAGCATTTAGTGTGGGAGTAGCAAAGCACCATCACTTCCGAAACAGAGGCCTCTTCCAGCAACCCTATCAAAACGGACACAGCTGGTTAGTGGGCTGATGGGAGGACAATGAGCCGGGATGTTATGCTGTTTGATCCTACAGAATCGATTTCATTTTAAAGTTCCTGCAGTACCTTCAACGACCCCCATACATCTCACCACTAACACAAAAACACTTTTACCCCAAGTTTAGTCATGATAATTGCCAAACTGTAAAATCGAGCTGTTAACTTTTATCGTGGTACTTTTTCTTCTATCACCCACCACCAGCTCCCACAGCCTCCAACTGTTTTTCCTCCCTCATTCACTGGCTTCATTCCGTCTTTTCTTTCTTCCCCCCACCTCTCTTCTTTCCTCTCCTGTTGCTTTCCTACTGAGCGTGGTGCGGTGACGCCCCTGCTTGGCTGGTGAGCCGACTCCAGACCCTGTGATTGCGCGCAGGAGTCGGAGGATTGCATCACCGCCTGTGGGGAGAGGCCACAGGAATGGACTGGAAAGGGGGGGAGAGGGAGAGAAAAACACAGAGAAAAAGAGATAGGAGAGATGGGCTGATGAAGGAGATGAAGAGGAGAAAGTGTTGACAAAGGATGGAGATAGAGCTTGAGGAAGTAAGGAGGAAGGGAATAGAGAGAAAGATGAGAGAGGAGGAGAGAAAGTTTGAGGAGGAATTCAGTAGACGGCAGGAGGTGGAGACATCCAGCAGAGTTAGTGGGAGGTCAAAGTAAAAATAAAAGAGCAGGGGTGTCGATCAAATCTCAAGTGCATTAATATAATATGCTTTAATATGCAGTCAGAAAAAGTTAAATTATTGTGTTGGTCTGAAAAAGATAAACATTTGAAATACGTACAAACATGTTAGCCCATTAAAATCATACCAAATCAGAGTTGTTAACTTGGAATAACAGGGCCCAGGTGATGTGGTTGGAGATAGATTGACTCTTGCATGTAACGCCTAAATTGGACTCAAACTACACAAGGTGTTCTGCACATGCTCCACAGTGTTTGCTGTCAGCTTTGACTTGCCACTCAAACAGCATTAATGCTTAAAGGTTAAGTTATCATCTACTTTTGGTCTTCACCATAAGAGAGAGCATTGGTTCCCAACCTTGGGTCCAGAACCCCCTAGGCCCAGATCTCGGCAAGGCTTTGCTCTGAGGTTGTCAAAATTAGACAAGCAAATGGCACAGAAAACCTGGTAGTTGGGTGGTGCCCCGTGTTTGCAATAGGGGTGGCAGAAAAAAATTGG
This sequence comes from Cheilinus undulatus, assembly GCF_018320785.1. NCBI lineage: Eukaryota > Metazoa > Chordata > Actinopteri > Labriformes > Labridae > Cheilinus > Cheilinus undulatus. Next base: position 31,932,015 of record NC_054885.1, on the reverse strand, counting down.
TACAGCATAGTATTGCAATATTTTGGTTAGTGATGTATCAAATCATCTCGTCCACCAAGTAACGATTTTTTTCAAGTTAATTCCTAATATGAACTGAGGTCAATGATAATGAAAAAATAAAATCAACTGTTGGTCAATTGTTCGTCCAGTGAGGTCGGCAGAGGTGACGATCATACAGCAGGAGAAATTTAGTACAACAAACATGGCAGCACCAGGGGAAGGACATTAGGAATGCAAGCAGGGCATGAATAAGATGGACATGACACATGAGGTTGGCAAGAAGTGCTAAAAGGAAATAAAATACTGCAGAAATATGACAAACATGAAGGCACGACTAATGCTAAATCAGCTAAACAGTTAGAAAAATGGTATAGATCACAATATATCGCAATATATGGTATCGCAATACTGGCTGCATTGCAAAATGTTGAAAATCGCAATAATATTGAATATTTACCAAAGTATTGTGATAATATCGTATCGTGGGGCCACTAGTAATTCCCACCCGTAGTGCGCAAGCAGCCCGGGTTCAGGTCCGGCGTGTCTCTCCCCCAGTCTCTCGTCCCTGTTTCTGGCTCTGTCCACTGTCCTCTCTTAGGAGAGGTATCTGGCTGCAGACCTCTATGATGGGGTGTTTTAGGCTCATCCATTGCAGACCTTTACAATAAGTCGACCTTGACTGTGGGGCAGGAAGTGATGTACTAACCCTTGTTCGATTTTTCCTTAGTTTGTGGTGTTGTTTTTAATTTTCATGCATTTTAATTTTGTTTTTTAATTTTCATGCACAAAAGTTGGAAAAAAATAATTCATTTTATTTTTATTTTCATTAAGTATGCTGGCATTTTTGGTCACAAGCCCCCTGAATTTAACAATTTAATGTAGATCATCACCATGTGCTTATGAAAACTAGTGCACAGTATGTTACTATCTCACAAGAGGCTTGGCACAAACCACTCCGACATCAGCTGTTCTTTAACAATGAAGTGACCACAAACTTTTGAATATGATACATTTCCCCAGGATGCACATTTTTTTTGTTTGTTTGTTTTGTTTTGTTTTTTTTGTTATCTATTTTTAACATTGCATGTATTTTGCAGTTTCAAATCAGGAGAGCTCATTCATTTTGATGTTGCTTTTTAGTTTGCATTGTTTTGCTTTTTTATTGGTTTAATGTTCACGCATTGCAGACCAAACTAACATGTAGTTTAAACAACACATGATTACTGTAACTATCACTAGTGCTAGTTAAAAATACATTAATAAGAGGAACCACCCAGAAATATGCATCCACAATGTTTTGTTGCTTTTGTTCTGTTGAACAGAATGGTGACACCAGACCCCGGGGTACGAACTGAACTGTGACTTCTAAGAACTGTTCCACCTCTAGTGCTGAGTATAATGTAGCTAGAGCTAGAAAAGAACATGTAGATGCAATGGAGAGAAAGATGAGAAAAGAGGAGTGAAAGTTTGAGGAGGAATTCAGTAGGCAGCAGGAGGTGTAGAGCCTGAGCAGAGTTAGTGGGAGGTCACAGTAAAAGAGGGTGGGGATGCCGATCAAATCTCCTGAGTGCAAAGACAAACACATACTTTTACTTCTTCTCCTTTTTTTCACTCTCTTCCCTTCACATGGATGGAAGGTAGGCCTCCTGCTGTGTTCATTGGTTCCTGCCTCCCTTTGCTCCGCTATGAAAGTGCTATGTTGTGAAATGCCCCACGTTATTGTAAGATTACTCACCACTCTTCAAAGCCTACAATACGGTTGTGTGAAGTGCCTCAAGCACTAGTGTTGGGTCAGTTTACTGCTTCAACACTCTGAGTCATCGACCCCGGGAGGGATTATCTCTTTACCCCTGATTGGTGTCCTGATACTACAGTATGGATTAAGACTACTCTAGTTGATTAAAAACGTATGTATCCCGCCTGATAGGTGGAAGAAAAACTAACCAGTGACTCCAAACACATGTTGCTGCACGTGGGCCCTCAAACACATCCTGTTCATGTCATATAGCTGCTACTAGGGATGCTAATAAAGTGACTCTGGCTTCAGAGAAGTTTCCTAGCTGAATGCCAATGTGCAGCGACTCTTTGCTCTCATACCTGCCCCTTCACTTTTCATTTGTTCTGTCTAACTAGTTTAAATAATTACAGAGTGGATTTTAAATGATATTTGTACTCTGAAGCAAAGTCTGTCCTCTTGAAATGAATTAAAGAAAGGGGGGCGGGCGGGTAAATCTCAAGGGCTTTGCACGAAGACCGACTTCGTTAGATTATTTCATTCGAAAGATGAAATTTGCAAAGCTGGAAGACAAGTGTTGTTTTATAGATCTGACAGTGCAGGCTTCTCGGGAAATTTAATCGTCATCCTTTGCCCAGCCGAACATGCACGAGTCAAGTCAGGTCACTGTGTCGTTTGATAATCCTGGGTTTAGCAGCCCATAAGGCTCTTCGACACAATGTGAAATCTCAGTCAGATGGCTGTTTATAGATCATTTTGCTGCCTAATCTTACTACACGCCAGACTAAGTGGAATTGCTGTTCCGTTGTCTTGTCTGTCTGGAGTGTTTTTTGTCGTATTAGAATATTGCATCACTCCAGTTCCCATTTTATGTTGGATTTAGCCTGGCCTGCCACTTCTATCTTATCTAGACAGTGCAACAATCTACACTGTGTAGGTTTTAAATGTGTCTTTTTTATTATATGCTGCCAGTATGCATACAGGTCTGTCATGCAGCATGACAGTGATTTGCAGGAATGCCTTTTCCTTCCCTTGCTGATTAACCTGAAAATGGCAGCCTCAATTAATCCCTGAATATTTGGGTGTTTAAACAGTCAGAAAATGGTGCCCCAGTTTAGCTTTCACATTATCAACCCAAGACAGCATCTCAGCACCGTAAGCCAAAGTCCACTTCTATTTGGTCAGTGTGATTGCAAACATGCCCTACCTGGCCTGAGTCTACTTGAAGAGTAGGTCTCAGGCATGGTCTGTAGAAGATGTGAACACAACCAGGACTGCCCTGCCCATGACCCCAAGCGTTAGGCTGGAACGGATCCAGCTGTCATTCAGCAATAGGCAGAGTAGACACTCTGGAGTAGGCACTAGATTCTAAGAAGTTATCAATGCTTCCAGAGACATTTATGTCACTAAGAGTTTGTGGAGTCACAAATTACATTTAAGAAGATGAATATTAAGGTCAGGTCAGGTATGGGAGCAACCTGAACCTTGGTCCTGTACTGCCCTGGCCTCCTGATGGTTGCATCCAGGCCTACGCCAGGCCCATGCCCCATCTCTTCAGATATCCTCCCGGCTGCCCCCTCCACAATGTACACAGTTGTCCCCGGCGTCCTGATCAGCCCAACTGGGCATCCAGTTTGCAGTGAGCTGGATCAGAACCAGGAAAGTGCACCAGGTGCCCTTAAAAGCAGCGGCCATTCCTGTATCAAGCAGCTGACCTCCAGAGCATGTCAACATTAGACACATGGTCTTTGCAGGGACCGCATGCAAGTTGTCACAAAGGAGTCCAGCTGGCACCTCTGGCCATCAGTCAATGCCCAGGCCTCACAAGAGTATAGTAAAACCAGAAGCACCAGGGACCGAAAGACTCTGACTTTCATTAGCATGCTCAGATACTGGGAACGCCACACTGTCTTACTCAGCAAACCCATTGCCCCATATGTGATGAATATTAGAAAAGAAAGTATAGGTGACTTGGCAATTACATGATCAGAACGCTTACCTTGTAATGTTAATGTCTGCAAATAAAATGTTCATATTGAAATAATCTATTTATGAAATATTCCATGGTGCAGCATCAGCAGTATTGCAGACGTTGTACCAAACTATTGTGGCGAAGAAGGAGCTGAGCCAGAAGGCAAAGCTCTCAACTTACCAGCTCTCAATCTTCGTTCCAGTCCTCACTTATGGCCGTGAGCTCTGGGTAATTACCAAAATAATGCAAGAGGGTCTGGCTGCAGACCTCGACAAAACCTCTATGCTGGGGCGTGCAGCGTGTTAGCTGTTGTTAGCATGACTAGACCGCTGACTTTTACTAGACGTTAGTGTAGCCCCGTACGCTGGGGCATGCAGCAGCAGACCCTGCCCCAGCATGCAGGTCTGCGGCTGAATGCCCCAGCGTAGAGGTTTGCTCGAAGGTCTGCAGCCAGATGCCCCTCAAATAATAAAGATGTGGGTTCGAGTGGTTGAAATGAGATTCCTCAGGAGGGTGTCTGGGCTCAGCCTTAGAGATAGGGTGAGGAGCTCAGACATCCAGAGGGAGCTTGAGGTAGAGCACTGCTCCTTCATCTTGAAAGTTGAGATAGTTCAGGCATCAGATCAGGATGCCTCCTGGGCACCTCCCTGTTGAGGTCTTCCAGGTGTGTCCAACTGGAAGAAGACCCCAGGGTAAACCCAGGACTTGCCAAAGGGATTATATATCTCAGCTGGCCTGGGAACACCTCGCAATCCTCCAGGAAGATCTGGAAAATGCCACTGGTGGAGAGGGATGTCTGGGCCGACTTGTTTAGTCTGCTACCACTTTGACCTGGCCCCGGATAAGTGGAAGAGAATAGATGGATGGATGTTATATGGTTTTATTGTTGCATGTAAGTTCCAATGTGTCCTAAGAAGATTTGTAAGGTTTCAAATGGGGCCGAGGAATATTAAAGTTTAAGAACAGCTGCCTTAAACCATAAATTATCTTTGGACTATTGTTGGCATTAAGCTACTATCATATTGCTGGTTTATTTACATAGGATGTTTGTACTTACATTGGATTAATATATCCAATATAAAACAGTCCAAAACTTAATGGCCAATATATCCGCCGATTTTTCTGTTCACTCATCTATTACAGCTCTTATTGCATGGCATCATTTTTCCATAGATAAATTCTACTAACATAAGCATCTTCTAAGGATACTTCTAAGCCTTTTAACTTTACAATCAGTTCATCAAAATCAAGTAAACGGTCTCAGTATAAAAATGTGCCATCTAAATGTCCCAAAATAGCATAAATAGGCAGAATGTTCCACAGAAAGCTAACGTTTGACCGTACAACCCCCGGAGAGTGATCCCTAAGCCTGTACTCTTCTGTTTTTTCATCTTCTTTGACAACAAACCACAAGCGTGCCCCGCCCTCCTCGTTCTCTCCCTCCTCCCCTCGCTCCCTCCCTCCTGGCACCTTCCCTTGCTGCCTGCCCTCTGCCTGGAATTCTTCAGTGTCTGAACGCTCTGGCCGGAGGCCATCGGTAGCTCACTGAGAAGCTTCCTGTTGCACTCTCTCCTCCCTCCTTACTCTGTCTATCCTTCTCTTTTCCTTTCCTTCCTTCCTTCCTTCCCTCTCTTACTCCTTTCTTCCAGTCTTATCAACTGTTTCCCGACCTCTCATATTTTTCATCTGAATCTTCACGCTTTCTCTCTTTAAATTGAGGCTGAAATCTATTTTAAAGAGCCTAAAAGAACAAGTGGCAGTATTGTATTGAGCTGTCTGTGTTGAAGCATGTGAACGCACGTGTCTCTCTCTGTCTGTAGTACAGCCGTCTTGACTCCAGCGCTCCAACAACTCTCTTCCTCCTCAATAGCCCTTCCCCAATGGCTTGCTGCTATTACATAACACTGTGTACAATCCTGTGTGCCTTCTTGCAACAGAGGGAAAGAAGGATGTTTACATTGACAATAAAAAGGCTCAACTTGTGAAAATTAAACTTATTTTTCTAGCATTTATTTATTTGAATTAATGGTAGGAATGAAGTGAATAATTTGGCAGTGACTGATGAAACCAGGGAGGGCTACAGGAGTTGGTTCAAGAGGAAAAACAAACTTGAGGAGTCCAGAGATCGACAAATGTGAGAGAAAACAAAAGCAATGAGTAAAAGGATAAAGCGAAAGAGGGAATGCAAGGCCCAGAGGAGGAGGAGGAGGAGTGGAAACTGAGGTTTCCTGTCTGAGGAGGCGGCTGGCTGAAGAGGACGGGGAGAAAAAAATCTCTCAGCTGTGTGTGTTTGTGTTGAGTGATCCATCAGGGGCAAGGGGTGGAGGGCGTAAGCGGGGGCTGCGGTTCGGGTGCGTATGTGTCAGCGGAGGTGGGGTCATACCGACTATTACCTCAAGAAACGTCAGCGGTGACAGAAAAGAGGGAGTGAAGCAGTGACCATGTTTGGGCCTTTTTTGTGTGCCTCCAAATCAGAAACACTCTAAGAAAATTCAACATTACCTTTAATAACTTATTCTAATTTTCTCTGTCATTGTCTGTGAAAATGTGTTAAACTTTCTGCATCATGTACTTGTCTGAATAATCTCATCTGACTTTGATATGAATCCTTATGAATGCCTTTAAAGAGAAGTGCAAATGAGAATGACTTTGATCTGCTTTGATCACTTGAATCCTCTTACTGAGACCAAAGAGCATATAAAACATAGACGCAGTCTCAGTGACATCACCCATCGGTTAGTGATGAGATGTTAGGAAGTGAAATGAAGGCAGTCGCCATATTAAAATGACTGACTCCATCTAACTCTCTGGTTTTGTCTGTGACAATGACAGTCATTCCTTTAAAGGAACCCTGCATGATCAGACAAGTTCATCTTCTTGGATAGATATTTGTATCTCTCAAAAGTATATTGAACTAAAAAAACTCACTAGATATCTGCGTTTTGAGTACATTTGAGCTTATAAACTCACCAGGGGGCCGACATGGTCTGCATGATTTACATGCTAGCATGTAAACAAGTCAGCTCACATGCCTAATACATCTCACGCACTGAGGATCTAGAGCAGTGGTTTTCAACCTTTTCTTGCCCAAGACACCTGAGATAAAGCCGGTCACTTTATTAGGTACGCTTGCTTGATTGTTTGTTAACACAAATAACTAATCCACCAATCACATGGCAACAGCTTAATGTATTTAGACATGTAAACATGGTCAAGATGACTTGCTGAAGTTTAACCCAAGCATCAGAACAGGGAAGAAAGGGGATTTAAGTGACTTTGAGCGTGGCATGGTTGTTGGTGCCATACAGGCCGGCCTGAGTATTTCAGAAACTGCTGATCTACTGAGATTCTCACACACAACCATCTCTAGGCTTTACAGAAAATGGTCCACAAAAGGGAAAATATCTATTGAGCAGCAGATGTGCGGGAGAAAATGCCTTGTTGACGTCAGAGGAGAACGGGCTGACTGGTTCGAGATGATAGAAAGGCAACAGTAGCTCAAATAACCACTCATTACAACCATGGTATGCAGACTACCATCAACGGTTCAGGCTGCTGCTGGTGTAATGGTGTAAGGGATACTTCTTTGACACACTTTTGGCCCCTTAGTACCAATTGAGCATCATTTAAATGCCACAGCCTACCTGAGTATTGTTGCTGACCATGTCCATCCCTTTATGACCACAGACCCATCTTCTGATGGCTACTTACAGCAGGATAATGCAAATTGTCACAAATCATCTCAAACTGGTTTCTTGAACATGACAATGAGATCATTGCACTCCAGTGGCCTCCACAGTCACCAGATTTCAATCCTATTAAGCACCTTTAGGATATGGTGGAATGAGAGATCTGCATCATGGATGTGCAGCTGACAAATGTGCAGCAACTGCATGATTCTATCTTGTCAAAATAGACCAAAATCTCCGAGGAATGTTTCCAATGCCTTGGTGGCCAAAGAGTGTTCAACCCAGTACTAGCAAGGTGTACCTAATAAAGTGGCTGGTGAGTGTATATTGGCTAAATTTTTCAGCACCAGAGACTGATGCTTTATTTGAGAAGTGTTGTTAATGTTTTCTTCATCGTAACGTTTCAATTTCTCGATTCCCCTCAGTTGTTTATCAGCCTTAGTAACAGAGGTAAAACCAAACTGTTGGAGGTCAGAGGTCAGAGGTCACACCACTCCCACACCTCAGTCCATCACCTTTGACCCTGTCGTCCCCACCTGGTGGATGTAAAAACCAGCAGGTTGGTACATGATCCATGCTGCAGCTGCAGGTCATTACACATCACTGATAAACCAGAAAACTACAAAACCAAAGAGACACATGCTGACTGAGACAGTGTGGATGGCAGGAGAGTTCATGCAATATTAAAAGACACATTTTAGGAAAAAATATATCTGAATGTGAGAGGAGTTGTGCAATTACACAGGTTACAAGCTGACAACAGATCATTTCCCAAATGGCAGAACCTTATCGACCTTGCTAGCTCCAATAGCTACGGTAATGTTAGGACTTACATTGTGTTTTTCTTCCTGTAAACGATGATAAATGTGAATAATTTTAAGTTTAATACAAACCTGATTATTGCATCCCTAGTCTTGAGACATCGAGGAAAAGACGCCAGCTCCACTCAGTTCTTCTTCTTGTAGGCTATTTTCGCCAGTCCCACTCAGTTGAGAACTATCTGTGCTTGATTACTCTTCCTCACAGAAGTGGATGACGTAAATGGTGTGCTGCACTGAACTGAAATTGAATTGAATGAACTGAAATTGAATTTTTTTTATTTATTTATTTAAGGAATATATAGAGTTGAATGCTCAAGTGAATAAAATACAATTTCAAAGCAAAAAAGATCAATTTCAGTTAAAATAAATTCAGTTTCAAAGCAAATAAATTCAGTTTCAGAACATAAAATTCAAATTCAAATTATGCTATTCAATTCAATATCATTATTCAAATTCAGTTTCTAGTGGCACAAATCTCGGCCTATATAAGGAGAGGGACTCACCATTAAGTACATGTAAACATCTCTGTGATTTACATAGTGTCTCAGCTAGGTGCTGTTTCAGGGTCAAAGTGGCTGAAACTTAAAGTTCAAATCAATATCCCCATTTCTCTAAGTTTGTCATGTGATGTCAGCATGTGTTATATTAGGAGATGCAGAATTCAAAGCCTGCTCTGCTTTCAATGAGGGCTTCTATTTCCCTTTATTTTTTTCCCTCTAGGCCTCCGCGCTAGTCACATAACTGAAAATTATGAATTAGACTATTTAAGACTAGTATGTGACTTAAACTCACAGTTTTAAGTTGTTAAATAAACTCCAGTGATCTGTGGAGAACAAATAATGTGACTTATGTGCTTTGAAATGAAGAAAACATCAAATTTCCTTACTGCTTAATGTCTTTATGAGTTTAATGATGATTTGGCAGTTCATTTTTAAGGCACCAGCAGGAACAAATAGGTTGTTGTTATTCACAGCGTACACAAATATAGACAAAAGTATCTGGCCACACCTGTTGATTATTAATTTTAGATGTTTTAATCAGACCAATTATCACAGGTGTATAAAATCAAACACATAGTCATGCAGTCTCATGTGTGAACATTTGTGATACAAAATAGATCTTTCTGAATATCTCAGTGACTTCAAATATGGTACTGTGATGGAAGAGCTTGAAGCGTAGGGAATGCACGTCTAACAAAGATCCAGGCATTTAGGATGTCATGAATGCTGCCATTGAATCTGTGTCTGTGAACTGTGACAGTGTGGAAGTCAGAGAGCAGTTCGCCTTTACAGTATAATCCATCAATCTGCTGACTGCAAAGCTGAGATCAACCACTGACTTGGACTTGTGCATGGGACGATTGATTTGCTGAGCAGGACAATGTAGGGTTCCCGGTATCTGAGCATGCAGGAAAAGCCAGACTCTTTTGGTCCTTGGTCCTTCTGGTCTTACTCTTGTGAGGCTTGGACGTTGACTGATGACCAGAGGCGCCAACTGAACTTCTTTGTGACGACTTCCCTTTGGCGCATCTTTGGGTATCATTGTCAAGACTGTGTGTCTGATGCTGACGTGCTCAGGAGAGCAGGGATGGGAAGGTCAACTTCAGCACCTGGTGCACTTCCCCAGGCCTGATCCAGTTAACTGCATACTGGGTGCCCAGGACCCATTAGGCTGGTCCAGACTTGGGGGGTGGCCACTTGCATGGTGGAGGGGGCAGCTGGGAGGATACCTGGAAAGATGGGCCTGGCACAGGCCTGGACAATGGCTATCAGGAGGCCAGAGCAAACCTAACCTGACCTATGCTTCCAACTTTGTTGCAACAGTTTGGGGAAGGCTCTTTTCTATCTCAACCTGACCGTGCCTGATGCAAGGACTATAAAGACATGGTTTGGTGAGTTTGGTGTGGAAGAACTTGACCGGCTCGCACAGAGCCCTGACTTCAACCTCACTGAGCATCTTTGGAATGAACTAGAATGGAGATTGTGAGCCAGGCCTTCTTGTCCAACATCAGTGCCTGACCTCATAAATGCTCTACAGCATGAATTGGCCCCAGACACACTCCAAAATCTTGTGGAAAGCCTTCCAAGAAGAGTGGAGGCTGTTATAGCTGCAAAAGGGAGGGGGCCACTGATGAGCCACGGGTCTTAGGAGCTGGTGTTTTATAGTCAAACAACCCCCCTGCCAGTGAAAGTCTTCTAAACATGACCCTGGCAGAAACCATGTTAACCGAGAAGCTCTTTAATTCGGATTTTATTTATGTTCCACTACACCACACTGACTCATGTTGAGATTTCATTCTAATGACATTGCTGCAGGTAATGATAGCTAATTTTAGTGGTTCCTTTGTGCTTTCATGTTTTGATGTATCATTTGGTGAATCATTTGTCTCACATGCATGCACATGCATGCATTTTGAAGGCCCAGTTTTAGTGAGACTAACACAATGAATTGACCTTTTCTTATGGCATGCAAATGTACTCACTGGTTTCTTTAGGGCTGCAGACGCGTTTGTATACTTTTCATGTACAATTGTAACAAATTACACCTTTGGGATAAAGTCCTTCACAAAGATGAGGAATTGTGTCATGAACTTTGCAGGAATTGTCACCATTGCAAAACAGTTTTATTGCTGCATGATTCTTCAGTGTTTTAATTCTACACGTGACACTGTTGCATCAGTTTTCAGAAGTTCCCACCATGTTCTTTCTCTCCCTCTCTTGGTGCGTTTGTGTTTGTGTGTGTGAGACTGAAAAATAGAGAGAGCAAAGAGCCCCGGGGAGAGATGGCTTGCCTCCTACAGACCACCTCCCAGGGTCACAGCGGGAGGCAGATTAAGTTACAGCCAACCTCAGAGGGGGTCACACAAGACATGTACACACATTCTTTCACTCTGCAAAACCCTCGGACAAAACAAAACATTACACCATACCATTTAATACCCTGATTCAAAATCATTGTCTTATGCTGCACAGTTTCCATATGCTTTGATTCTTTTTGTTGGCGCTCTTTTCTGCACCATCAAATCGAGCAGACTAACCTGATCCTCCTTGGATCAGGTGAGATCAGGTTAAAGATCAATCGGTTGGAGCGAGGTTAAAAGTCAATGCTGATCCTCATGAGCCCGGAGGTGTTGAATCACATAGCCCCGCTTTGACCTGCATCAGCAGACTCCCGCTCCCTCTAACCTTAAACACTAAAGCCACCATAGGGCAATATTTGCTTGAGGCTGTTCTTCAATAGTGTCTAATTTTGTATTATTAAATCTTTTTTTCAGTCTTTGGCTTTTCCTAAAAGCATTGTGTAGCGCCTGGCATTGTTAAAACTGTTTCTAGAAAACCACATTTCTAAAAATGTCCATTTATACCTAGAAGTCCTATGCTGATTGTTATTTTATTTCATACTAGCAGATAAACCTTGTCATATCTTTTGTACTGCTTAATCAAAAGTTATAGATTTGGCTTCGACATGGATACTACAGGCAAAGAAAAAAATCACTTCATTACTGTGAAACGTCAATACATTTACTTAGTGCACTCATTGTAAAACTTAACAAGAACAGCTTGTTAAAAATGGAGTTGTGTTTACTTGGAAATCCAAAATATTGCTATTTCAGTTGTATTTTCGGAGTTGACGGAACATTTATTTAGTTTGAAGTAACAGTACTCAATTATTTTAAGCATTTTCTTAATTTTACCCATATTATTTTACAAACATCCATTAACTTTGCTTTGTCTAATACTTTTTGCTGCTGTAAACTGGAATTTCCCCTTGTGGGACTAATAAAGGAATATCTTATCTTATTTTATCTTAACAAACAGAGACTGGATTTGGATTTTTGTCGTTTCTGTTGTGAGACATGTGCACCATGAGTGAAGTTATCTACTGAGTTAGATGTATGGTTTACTATGCTCTGTGCGTATTCTTCATTAGAGTTGTCTTTCTATGAGGTTGACTCTCTGCTTTGTTCTTGCCAGAGGAGACCCACCTTACCACAAATTTCACTGCATTACTGCAGCTCTGTCATACTGTAAAATATTTAACACTTTCAAGTAGTGTGGACCAATATAAACACATTTAAAGTGTTTAATATAACTCCATATGACTTGCTGTGTATTTGATTTTGTTATAGAGGTTTGACTTCTTCCTCTCGCTCCTGTCTCTCGCCTCACCTCACCTGGACCTTAGGGAGTCCAGAGTGTCAATTGGTTGGCAAAAGAAGGGTTCAACCAATTATGTATGTGCAAGTAGACAGACAAAAAAATGTATCCAATGACACTAGTGAGAGGAGATGACATGTTCCCATTGCTCTCTTACTGACCATCTAACTCTGGCTGTGAATCATGTGGGATGGCAATTGAGAGTGGAAGTCAAAGCGGAGATTCTACCGTTCACGAAAGTGTTTGAACTGCATTTCTATGATGTAAAATGACCAAGATATTGATAAAACATGGTGAAAACATGATGACCTCAGAGGGTTAAAATGGTTAGGCACTAGGGCTGGGTATTGCTAAGAACCTCACGATTCAATTCAATTTTGATGCTTTAGGTTGCGATTCAATTCGATATCGATCCAATATTGATTTTAATGCTTTGATGTTGATTCAGTAAGAAGTAGAAATACACAAATGACCTGTTGACAATTTTTAATAATTATTTTCATGCCCATGTGAACATATTTGGTAGGTCACCTCACATTTTTTAGCAATAAAACATCTGAAAATAAAAAATTTGCACAATAATAACTTATTTGTGCATAAGGGGTACAAAAGTAAAAAACATGCAAGTTCTGTATAAACACTGAAAACGTAAAGTGCATGTAAACTTTAATAATATTTCTTTCCTCTTGGAAATTGTGATAAACCTCACATAACATGGTTATGGTTGGTTGTTGTTTGGTCAAGTGCAGCCTCCATCCATACAACATGAATCACACGCACAGTGACCCCTACTGGCCAGGAGGTAAATTGATTCAGAGGATTTACTGAATTGAATTGAGGGGGGAAATATTGCGATGCATCGATTAATCAATATTTTTACCCACCCCTCTTAGGTACCTTCTACTTAGCAAACACTGGCTCTTTCAGTTAGTATTACTTGAATTTTTAGGTCATCTGTTTTCTCTGATTGTTTTGTAGTCTATGAATTTATCCGGTTTTACAGTGCTGAATGAAGAAGAATCTGATGTTGGGGAAGTTTCAGAACTGACCAATCAGTCTTAGAGAATTTTGGATGTGATGGATCACCATCCAACAGTGATGTAGTTCTCTTTCTAAGGTTGGGCTGTTCATTGTCTGTGGTTAAATAATTGCTCTTGATCCATGATTTTGTGAAAACCAGTGCATTAATGGGTAAATTTGACTTGTTGGCCGTTCTAAGTATATAGAGATCCTTGGTGGTTCTAGTGTTAAACACACCTATACCACATCAAAAGGTGGCGTCCTAATGCACTGGCCTGGATTCAGGGAAGGGTCACACAGGGGGATAGATGACGGGGGGCTGTTAAAGAGGACACACAAACCTCTCTTTCAGGACTGATCTTCCTCCTCCATTTCCTCCTCCCTTCATCCTCACCCTTGTATATCCTCACTGTGGCCCCTTTGGTCATCCCTCCTCTCCTTTCCTCTCCTCTGTTTCTCTCACCCGTTCAGCTGCTGTTTACTCTGCTGGAGAGAGAGAGAGAGAGAGAGAGAGAGAGAGAGAGAGAGGGCCCAGAGAGGGGACAATGCCGTCTTTCACAGAGACCATCGACCCCACGGCTGAGCAAGGAAGTCTGCATGGGGGCCAGCCAACACCCCTTCCACAAACTTCACAGCCATCCGCCACCGAGCTGTACACACACACTCGCTTATCACATGGGCACACACACACAGACCATGCTCCAACCCTCTCTGTATCACCTCCTTTCTTCATCACCCTTTCTCTTTGTCTCACATTTCCCACAAGCCCCGTCTCGGTGACCGTGGCCGTTTGGAGGATGAAGTCGAGATCCTGAAACTTCGTCCAACAAACATACTCAGGGAGTCACTTCAGCGCTGATCTCTAATATTTCTTCACTAAAATAGAGACTGGAGAGGGTGGGCTGAGTTGAAATCCAGCATGGTGGACTGATTCAGCAGGAGGTGCACTGGCAGACTGCACTGGAAACACATTAGTGTGGTATGGATCGCCTGGGGTGTAGTGGGTATTGGAGATATTAATGGCCCGCGGAGCTTCCCAGAAGTCCCGGATAGTTTCAAGGGAACTTAGGTTTTTTTCTGCAAAATGTTATTTGAGAGTTAACACTCAAAGAGAGCAATAAAGACAAGTCTGAATGAGGAAAAATCAGAACATGCACTTCATCCTCAATACATCAAACTTTCTGCTCAAGATGTCTTGCATTCTTTGGGTTGTGTCAAAGGCTTTTTTAATTTGTTTCACATGCAGCTCATTGATCAGTCATATGACTGAGAGAGCCAAAGTAAGTAGGATTAAGTAAGATTGTTAAGTAATCATCTTTTTTTATGTATAAACAGGATATTTTGATTCACTTTGAAACAAAAGTTCCTTTTTCTGAAAGTTATACAGCAAATGCAGCCGTTGAATTTGACCCAAAAATGTGTAAAAGCAGGTCTATAGTGATGCTTGGAGAAATAGGTACACTCCTCATTCATCCACACATTTTATAAGTGACCCATCAAACAAAGTTTAGCATCTTCCTGCCATGTTTCTCATAAAAATCTCATAATCATTCATGTCACTGATTCTTAAATTTGTGCTGTGTCAGTTGCAGAGTATAAATCTTTAGTATCTACAGTGATGTGCATTCCCTCTTCATACCCTGGCATTCTTTTACAATCAGATACATGCTCTCTGGTTAAATGGTGACTCTAAATTGCCCATAGTTGTGAGTGTTTCCTTGGCGGCTTGTTTGGAATGGATGGATGGATGGATGGATGATGATGATGATGGATGGATAGGTTGATGGATGGATGATGGATGGATAAGTGGATGGAAAGATGATGATGGATGGATGGATGATGAAGAATGGATGGATTCATGGCTGAATGGATGATGGCTCTACAGCTGGATGAACATGTGATGAAATGGTGGATGGATAGATGATAGATGGATGACGACTGAACACATGGATGGGTGGATGGATGATGACTGGATGGATGATGACTGGATGGATGGATGACGACTGGATAGATGGATGGATGGATGGATGGTCTATGACCCCCATTTTTCTTTCATTCTTTTTAATTTTAGTAGAAGTGCTTATGTGTTGTGTAGATGAAATCATGTCCTTGCGAGTTATTTCAACATTTGTTTTTGTTATTTTTAGACTATTTAATGTATTATGATAGTGACATAATTTTTTTCAGACAATATATATCCATATACTCCATTGTTGTAACCCCAAGTTGCTTGGAGTTTGCAAAAAAGAACTCAAAATGAAAGCCATGTTGGCTTTCCTATGTTTAGCACTGAGGAGAGGCCTCAATCTAGCCACTCTGCCACAAAGCTCAGATCGGTGGAGGGCTGCAGTGATGGTTGTCCTTCTGAAACTTTGTCCCATATCCACACAGGATCTCTGGAGCTGAGTCAGAGTGACCATCGAGTTCTGGGTCACCTCTCTTACTCAAGCCCTTCTCCCCTGAATGTTCAGTTTGGCCGGGTGACCAGCTCTTGGAAGAGTCCTGGTTTTACCAAACTTCTTCAATTAGAGAATTATGAAGGCCACGGTGCTCTTGGGATCTTTCAATGTAGCAGGAATTCTTTTGTAGCCTTCCCCAGATGTGCACCTCTGTCTCTGTCTCTGAGCTCTGCAGACAGCTCCTTTGACCTCATGGCTTGGTTTTTGCTCGGATATGCACTCACTTATCAGCTGTAAGGGCTTCTATCATGTCCAATTAGTTTATTTATCACAGGTGAATTCCAATCAAGGTGTAGAAACATTTCAGCATAGATCCAGAGAAATGGTAGACAGCCGAGCTAAATTTCAAGTGTTTTTGCAAAGCGTCTGAATACTTTCTGAATGCACTGTATATGTCTTGCACAGAATATGATAGAACATAATTTAATTTAATTTCAATAAGCTTTGTTTTAGTAGCTGCGTATCTATTGAAATAAGACACATAAGAGCATGCGGACAGAAAAATTAAATTTAAAAAACAAGATAAGATGCAAACATTAATGGGTCTGTGTTGCAGGATGCAGCTTATTTAAGCCACTATTCACCCTTGTTCTGCATGCAACAGGCCTAATGACACTAACAATGCTATATTGTAAAGGCAGAGGGACACATCATGAGACTAGCTGTTGTTCAGCAGAGGGGAGATAGCTATGGAAGCTTAATAAATTGGAAAAGATGAGAGGTAGAATCCATTATGGAGATAAAGTAATGTTTGACACGTGGGGGGGGGGGCTGCCTGAGAGGAGCTTCTGTGTGCTGAGCCCCCTTCAGTCTCTCTCTGCTGCCCTCACTGTGAGAGATGTAGGATCATGTGATTTGAGGTGCCAAATTGATTTATATTCCAGTGTTATATATGGATCCAAAAGTTCCAGATCTGTTCCTCGGGCTTTATAGCATGGATTATAGCACTGATGGAAGGCCAGTTTTCTGTTTGGATGGATGAGGGAAGGATTGTAGCAAGGTTAAGCTGATTCCTGGTCTGCGCCTGGGGGTGAAGGCTTTACTCGGTTAAAGTGGATGACAGACGATTTTCTGCTATTTTAGCCAAAC
Source organism: Cheilinus undulatus (assembly GCF_018320785.1). NCBI lineage: Eukaryota > Metazoa > Chordata > Actinopteri > Labriformes > Labridae > Cheilinus > Cheilinus undulatus. The sequence continues at coordinate 31,915,073 of NC_054885.1, read as the reverse complement.
AATAAAGCCTGAAACCTTGGCAGTGTGTGCTGTGGGACTTAATGTAAGTTAGTACAGAGGAAAAGGAGAGAGGGAGAAAGAAAAGAGATGTGGTATGAGCCACAGCTGGTATCATAACCACTCTGACTGATGTGAACATGTTCATATCACAGCAAACAGCTACATTTCCCTACATGAACTGGATAAGAGTTATCCTTTATTATAGCACAGTTTTTGATTTTTATTTAGCCTTTGTTAAGCCAGGTTAGTCCCATTGAGATCAGATCTCTTATTTTAAGGGTGACCTGACCAAGGCTCAGCCCTGTTAATAATTTTTATCCTTACCCTTTGTTTTTCAATGACCCCTAGCTTCTCAGAACAGAGTTACAGTGAATAGAGGTGAAATCTTCCCTTGTGAAATGGGATGGTCTTTCATAAATGCCAGATAGTTTACAAGCAATTCTTTTTAATGCTTGTTTGAAAAGGAAAGGTCTGAAAGAGCCATCCATCCAATTTCTATACTGGTTATTCCATTGGGGGTCACATGGCTGACATATAGAGACAGACAACCAGGCACGCTCACACTCACATCTATGGCCAATTTAGAGTCACCAGTTAACCTAACAAGCATATCTCTGGTAGTGGGAAGAAGCCTTAAAGATGAACCACCTCAATTCCTCATCCTATCTCTAAGGCTGAGCCTGGCCACCCTCTAGAGAAAACTCACTTCGGCGACTTGCGTCTACGATCTCATTCTCTTGGTCATCACCCAGAGTTCATGACCTTAGGTGAGGGTTGAGACAAAAATCTCCGCATTACTCCAGACATTCACATGCTGATATGTTAATCTCATGTTCCCTCAACTCACTCAGGAACAGGAACCTGAGATACTTGAAGTCCTTCACCTTAGGCAGAGACTCACTCCCCACCCAGAGGGAGCAATCCACCTTTTTCCAGCTGTGAACCATGACCTCACACCTGGGAGTGCTGGCCCCCATATGGACCTCTTTGCACCCAGGTTACACACTATTCAAGTGCCTGCAGAAGATCCCCAGCTGATGAAACCACCAGAACCACATCATCTGCAAAAAAGCAGAGATGAAATTCTGAAATCTCTGAACCAGGAATCTTCATACTGAACAGACTGGTATCTACTGGTAAAATAGTTAGTTATCACCCAACAGCATGGTCTGAAATCCTATATTTTTAAGACTAACCAGTTTACCCAATTTAAGCCATGGAAATAATCAGATAATGGTGCAACATTTTGGTGTGGTTTAGCAGTCTCAGTAAAGGATGCGTATGTTTCTATCTAAGCTGGTGATCTAATGATTATGATTCTGTAGTAAAAATACAAGAAAATAGAATTAAATGCATTTTTATCATAGGATAACATGATATCTGCTGTGTCCTAAAACATGTTTAAAGTCTGTGCACACAAACTATAAATAATAGACTTAAAATCTGGAGAAATAGCTAGCTAAAGTTTTATTTGAAAATTGTAGCTATTATAACATCAAATTTATAAGATTTATCTGTTTTGTCAACTGTGACCTACGTCATGTTATTGATCCATTAGAGGTGATGTGTCTGACTTTGTCACTGAAGTTTTTTGAAAAAAACCTTTAGAAAATTACATAATTTAGGGATCTTTTTGATCTTTATGTTTATTATAACTGACATTTTTAGTGCTATACTGTTATATGACACATCTAGAGGGTTCCATGGGTCATGTGCATCCCAAGTCAGATAAAAACCCAGCTGTTATCCGTCCCACAATGTTTCTTTCTGTACATGCGAGGAGCATCAGTGTATATAAACGCATTGGGACAGAGAGATCTCTCTGATTAGTCCATAATGCTGCTCTGTGTGCACGATCATACAGTATGTTCCTCTGCTCTCCCATCAGTACATGTGTGTATCATCATCTTATCTACGGCTGATTGAGTCTGTACACCCCCAGTACAGAGCTGGTGGCCTTCCCTGGTCGGGCTGCTGAACCTGGTGACCTCTTTGCTCCGTGCCTCCCAGACACAAGAGCTTCTCATGTGGCCCCCGGCCAGTCGCTCTCAAAGCCCGCCATTCACCACCGTCCACGGCTCCTATGAGTGTGTGTCGGCGTGTATGAAGGAGAGGGAGGAAGGGTGAATTTGTTGAAATTACAGTTTGATTAATTACTTTTGTGTGTGTGTTTCTGTCAGTCTGACCGTGAGTGTGTGTTTGTGTATGTGCACGCTGGAGAGATATGTAGGACACCATACAACTGTGAGAGTGTGTAGATGGAAAATGCTTTGAGATGTGTGTGTGTGTGTGTGTGTGTTTGTGTATGTGAAAGTGGTGAGAAGGCTCAGTGAACCCTAACACATTGTGTTGAATGGAGAGTTGGCTCTAAACCAGCAGTACAGTACTAGCACTGGCTGTATGTGTGAAGCTGTACCTGCTGGAGGAAGGACAATAGACTCAACCTTTATTTTTACACATGTTGAAAGGGTCCCACTTGTAGAGGAGTGTATATTTAAAAAAAAAAAATATTTCATATATTGTCCTTTTGGGGGTATTTTAACCTTGCCTCAGATGATTTGGGCATGAGCATTTCTAGGATATGTAGTTTGATATGGAGGGAGTGTTTCCTAATAAATGCACATACTTTTTATAGACTCAAAAAAGGTATTTGACATTTTAATCTTACAATTATGATTTATATACTTTGAACTTTATGTCTATTTATTAGGGATGCACAATGTCATTGGCAGATATTAGCTTAAAAAGTTTAATTTTGGGTGCAGATGGCCTGGTGGTAAGGTTGCACCCCATGTACATGGGTGGCCAGGTTTGAAGTCAGGCCTGAAAGCCCCTTGTGCCATTCTAATGACGCTAATCACTCCTTCGTAGCTCTTAAAGAAAGTTTTCTAGCAAACTTGGAACTTTTTAAATAAAGCATAAAGTGATACCTATATCTCCTGATCCTGTTGAGGGAATTTTTGACTCAACAGTATCATTCAGTGCTGGTTAGGATGACACAGATCAGCCTGGTGAGCCAGGCTGCTATTGCTAACTGCTAATTAGCCTGGTGTCATGTGTTGATGAAGATTGGTGTTGTTGCAGTGTTTTACCTTGTTTGCTGCAAAGCTTGCATGACTTATATCCAACTCCTGACTTTTTGGTCATGGAAGAAACCTGAAATTATCCAGTATCTTTGCTTTTAGTCTTGCTAGCAGTACATAAAAGCTAGAATCCATGTTACCAAGTACCACCAGTAACATTTTTTTGGTATGTGAGGCATGTGTTGCACAATTCAGGTTTACAACTGCTGCCATCTGCTGGCTTTTTTGTTTACTGCACCATCGTGGATGTGTACTATGTTAAAACTGCTATTGCAGGATTTATGGCTATATCATTTATGTAAAATCTGAATTGATAACCATATAGACAAGGTGCTTGAGAGGATGTGTTGCCCTGTTGATTTTGTGAGCACAGGCCTATTGAGGAATAGCAATTTTACAATGGAGAGGTTTAGTAAGGCTAAACAAATGAAGCCGTGTTAATTCAAAAAGCAGTAGTCATCACCTAGCTGTGATAAGCTGACAGCATGCTTATACTAATTATTGCCCAGCCCCCACAGCCAATCACAGCTCTTTCCCTCAACACAGCTGTATATTTAAATATGACATACCTTTCTCTAATCCCTGATTGCAGTTGTGCTGATACATCACATTGCTGCTGCTTCTGCTGCTGGCAAAGCTTAACCTCTTCCACCCCAGCCTCCTCCTTTATAGCATAAAGCTTGTTGCACCCTCATATTCAGATTCATGCTACTATAGATTTGTATACAATGTTAGTGTATTCAAAATGCATTGTCATTAATGTAGTATCTATCCATATGGAGGCTTCTAGCCTAAACAAGAATAACTAAACAAAGACTCGTGATACTAGAACTTCTAAACCTAAATAGTTCTAGCTTCAAATAAGATGAAAACAAACAGTACTCTAAACCACTATATTTACTTTGCTCCTATGTTGAAATTGACTGATTATTTTCTACATTTATGTTGAAATTGTTCTTGATAATATATAGGCCTACACTATTCTAATGTTAAGTTATATATAAACAATGAGATTCAGATATCTTAAAGCTTAACTATCAGGCCTGCTTAGCTAATATTAGTATAAGTTCAGGAAATTATTTAGAATGAAGAAGAAAAAAGCTAATAAAAACTGAGATAGAGTACAAGAATTTACAAACATCAAAAGGGAATCAAGTACATTTTAATTTCCTTGCTTCCCCCCTCTCCTTGTGTCAGTGTGGTGGCAGAGAAAGGCTACAAGTGGAACTGAAAACCAGAGCTAGATGAAGCGTCCTACCCACAGCCCTCAGGCGGGGTCCAGAGGTCACTGTGTTTAGAGGAAGGAGGAGGTGGTTGCAGCGGTGCAGCTGGACTTGAAGGCCTGGGGGGGCTGCCGGTGGGGTCTCAAAGGTCCATGGGGTCTGAAGGTGCACACTGTGGGGGTGGAGGTGATGTGACTGGCTCAGGGTTGGGCTGCAGCAGGGCTGCTAGTGAAGGTGACCATATGGATTGGATTGTAGACATTCCTCAAGAGGAGTGAGTGTGCAAAGGTCAACATGGAAAAAGAGGAGGGGGTCACACAGATCTCTGTGTGTAAGAGTGTTTGTTTTCCTTTGGCTTACTCAGTGTTTCAGTTTACGATTGTGGCCGGTTTGCCATTGTCGGGTTGAGTATTTCTTACCCAGTGGGACTGTGGAATGTGAGATACCCTCAACAACGTCCATGTGGGAAAACTGCAGGTGTGAGAGTCTGTCTTCTGTAGTTTGTCACTGTTTGTCATTGGAATGCAGAAATTTCTTGTAAATACTGTCATATGAAAACCAGAGTATCCTTTATTGGCCCCACTTGGCTCAGCTCTGCCCCTCTGTTTCTGTTTGTGCAGGTGGGAGGTCGGCGGGTTGCAGTCATGCTGTCACTGGACGAGCCCCTGGACCTGAAGCTCCCTCGGCGGGCCAATGGGCGGGACAAGGGGGCATGCTCCCCTCCACTTTCCCCACTGCACCCAAAGCGAGCTCGCCAGCTGCACATGGCAGACGATGGCACTGCAGTCATAGAGCCTGCCTCGCCAGCATCCCCACGCACAGGTACGTAACAAAGCAATACTCTAGTAGGCTCCACAGTGAAGGCTGGAGACAGTGTCTGACACCAGTGAGCCAGCATGATCAGACTCACAATGCAACAAGATATGAAGCCGTGCAACACAAAACAATGTTTACCAGATGCTGATCAGTACTTAACATATAGCAGTGGCTTCTGTTACAAGAATGAATTTGTAGTGGTTTATTGTGTGAGCCATTGCATAGTGATTGAAATAAAACTGTTGGTTATGAATATGCATGGAAAATGACATTCCACCTGCTACCTCTGAAAGATCTCACAAAAACAACAAGAATGTCAACCTAAAAGTCATGCTAGAGTACAGGTAAGGGCCTGATAAAGTCATGAGGATTCATCCTCTGGGGGTCATGATGTCTGTGCACAAGTTCCAATGCATTTGTTTTTTAAATTTAAACTAAGGTTCATGTGAATTAATGACCATAGCTGTTGGAAGAGATGCCCTGATCGATTGGGAACCAATCAATGTTGATGATTTTCATTAGAAATTGATTGGTTAATCCAAACAAATCCTTGATAATATGACATAATAATATTAATAATGACATTGGTTAAGCGAATAACCAGCCAATATATATATATATATATATATATATATATATATATATATATATATATATATATATATATATATATATATTTACACATCAGCACTGTGAATCAAATTATAGTGAAATGTTAAACCTTAGACTGTTAGTTTGACAGGAAAAAATAAGACATTTCATCTGGATTCGCAGCAGGCCAGTTATCTTTATCCTCCACCCAAAACAGGATGATAAATCTCCCAAAGTTTCCAGTAAATCCCATTACTTTAAAAACAGTAATCAATTATTTAAATTTGTGTTGAAACCAAAAGGTTTAAAGCTAATCAGCTAAATTAATCAGGCAGCAACATTAGAATAGGATTTGATACATTAGAAAAAGTCCCACTGCAATTTTCAAATCACAAAAGATGCGATATTCCTTTAATTTGAAATGTGTGTAAATATACCAGTTGAATATGAGATGTTTTCTGCAGAGATGTTATTCTCTAAACATCATGCAGTAACTGCAGTGTCAATAGTTTTAGAACAGTTTATAAATAATCATTTTTTCCTTTTTTAGTATATGTTCATCTTCAAATGAGAATGATACTAAGATTCCCTTTGAAATATGAGTTCATATAATTGTAGAAGATGATTTTTTAAAATCATTCAGCCCCATTTTAATCCTTTAAGTAATGTGCTGGATAAAATATAGAATGATTTATTGCTTGTGTTTGCTGAATATACATAAAATGGTGAACATAAAAAATAAACATATTAAATAGCAATCTTGGAAAAGATAATACACTATTCTTTTTATGGTGATTAATTGCATGCTTTATTTTTCCTTTTAATAGTATTTGTTTAGGCCACCTCAGAGTCTCCTTGCAGCCACAGTGTTTTAAATAAGTCCACCACTGCTCCTCACTGTCTCATTTTACATTAAGAATTTACAGAAAACTCATGGACAAATCATAGGCATCTGAAACTATTTAATGTTTTCTTATTTCATTTCCAATCCATGACAAATTGCTTCTTTCACATCCAAGTTCATGTTGAAATCTTAAATCTACTAATTGTATCTAAACAGGAAGTTAATTACCCTCAGTTTAAAAGAGTAGAAAATGTTTAAAAAAAAGATACAAAACAGTTTGAAATGCAAAAGAGCAGAATTTTGAAGTGTGAAGAATTTTCAATTAATTGCGATTAATTAATCACAATTAAACATTCTAATCTTTTGACAGGGCTAATATATAGATAGATTGTTACACTTAAATGTTTTGGATTATCAAAACAATTTCGATATCTCACAAAGACATCCCAAGTAAATACAAAATGTAGTTTTTAAATGATGATTTTATTTATTAAGGGAAAAAAATTCCAAACCTATCTGGCCCTATGTGAAAAAATAATTCCCCCCCTTGTTAAATCATCAGTTAACTGTGATTAACCACAGTTCTGGAAAAGCTGAGTTAATTTCACTGACCACACCTAGGCCAGAATACCACCAGATTTGTTGAATCAAGAAATCCCTTAAGCTGTTAGACAAAGTGAAGTAGGCTACAAAGTCTCAAAAAGATACTTATCAGTCCACGATCCAATATGGCGGCATGATGCGTATGATGAGTCCATAGTGACTCCATTGTCTTCGTATCAGATCCACCAAGTAGACGTCACCTTGACAGGTGTCTGTGTTTCTGTATGTGTTTTCTCAGGTGTGCAGGTGGTCCCTCATGATCGGACAGACACCCCTACCCCTCCTGCAGTGGACCTGAGTATGTCTCCCTCCTCCCGACACACCCCCAGCTCTCCAGAAATGACAAACGGCAACTACGTCCCTTCAGGGGTGAGTCAGACTGAGTTTAAACTCACAGACATGCACGTCAGCACAGGTGCTCCACTTCGACATCTAGGAGATTTTATTTAGCCTGTCATTCATCTCTATCTTTACATTTATCTGGTTTGTTGAGGGAATAATGCCGTCTTTCAGTACTGAGTGGTCAACACTTTCCTGTCTTCAGCAGAGTGACTCAGCCTGCTGGGGTCAGCAAATCAGGAACAACATGAGGTTGTGTCAAACTCTCCGTAAGGGAATCAGGCTATGCACAGGGTGGGAGGAACTCTTATCAAACACCTCTTGTGTCCCTAACAAGTGCCTCTGTCTGCACTCAGTGGCCTCACTGGCATGACGTGTGTGTATGTGACTGCTAATGTGTGTGTGTGTGAGTGTTTGGTACATGTATAATCGGATTTAAGTCAAGGTACAGCCATGCAGACCTCACGCCGCCTAATTCAATTCCCTCCCAATTGAATAAAGACACACTGGCTGAGATCATTTAACCCCCCCATACACCACTTTAGTCCTAGATAGCCCCTGACCCCACTGTGATACACAACACTATCACTGAGGATGCACGGACACAAAAGCACTCACTCTTTTCAGTTACTCAAATTACTGGAATAGAGTAACTTTTTGTGTTTGTACTTTTTGAGTAGTTTTTAAAATCAGTAATTTTACTTTTTCTTAAGCATGCTTCTGTGGAAGTTTTGTCCCTTGTGTAAAATGTGTTTGACCTTTATTTATCCAGAAAAACTTCACTGAGATTAAAGGCAAAATAAGGAAGCAGGCATGCACAGCTCTGCTTAGCAAGCAGATGCTTTCAATGTTTACATATGATGGAGCTTGTTGTTGGATAAAACTCATGCTGAGGCAGGTCAGGAGAAGTGAAAATACACAGTCACCAAGGAAAGCTTTCAGTGCAGCTCTTTGCCCAAGGAAATTTGGTCCAGTTCTGATAAAACTGCAGCTATACTTTGGCTGTGCTGGTGACAGCCATTACAATCTTCTTCCAGTAGAACAAAAAACCCACCTGAAGCCACCGCCTCGTTCTCCTCAAATGATGCTGATTGGGCGGTCCATTTTCAGACCTTGCACAGTTGTTTCAAATTTTAGCTTTCCAAGATGGATTTGCCTGATGACAGACATGAAATCTGGCCAATCCATCTGCTTTGCAAAGTTAATAAAATTGACTTATAAATTAATCTTAGATTCTGCAGTCACATGTCTGCCTCTAAATCATTTAACTTCCACCTAAAAGTGTCCAGTGAGATCAGCTCATTAAGTTTCAAGTATTTTTGCAAATCAGTTCATAAAGATCAGTTCTGACCTTTGGAACAGACAGAAAGTAAAAATCCTGAGACTGAGGACTATTAGTTCTTATGCTCTTCTGACTAATGTAGGTCTAAAAATATGAAGGCTGAGAATAGCCTTTTAGATACGAGTATGTATACATTGAACATTCATACAACATTGATGGGTTAGGGCTTTAAACTTTCCATGATATACAATGTCTAGAGCGTGCAAGCTCTAAGAAGTGGTGTGCATAAACATCACCACAGTTGAGCACAAAATGTTTCCTGGTCTCTGGAAAGTCTGGGCGTCAGACTTCCATCAGCTCTCGCAGACAGTAGGCTAATCTATCCTTATCATTGGATGCTTAATTCAATAAGGTCAGTTTGCATGGAAAGGGGTGTTTTCCTCAAATAACTGCGTATGGGCTCAGCGTCTCTGCATGCCGGTGCGTATTTGTGATAGGCCAACATCACAATAAGGGCAGTATTAAAGCTGTGCTTTTTGACTAAGTGTTTTGCACATGCTTTTTTGTGGAGCTTAAACAAAGAATCACACGGCCCACCTGTGATGTAATGCTGTCTTCGTAAAGACAGACCCATATTCAAACATGTTTACACAGCACCAGCAACTACGGGCGACAAACAGCAATTAAACCATGATTTATCAGTGAATTATTCTAACACCAACATGTGACACATCTCCTGTGTTATCTTGTTCAATATGAGCACAGAGAAGTGTTTTAAAGAGAGCTTACTTTGATCCAGGATCATGGAGCAGGTGTATCATCACATCCAAATACGTTTCCTTATGGGCGTGTTTCAACAAAGTCCTTGAGCTGGCAGCACACTCATTCAACTTCATTCAGCTCATTCCCAGCTCTGACATGCAAATTCCAAGGTCAACTGAATGCAGCAGCAGTCACATTTGGGATTTTATTGAAAAAAACAACCTGTACATATTTCTGATTTTTTATGGCACCAGTTTCAAACTAGTACATCCAAGAAGTTTTCTGAGAGGGATCAAGAACAATTGGAGCAATGGTGTGGTGAGCAAATTGAGACAGACACACAGCTAGACTATTATAGTAGTGAGATATGTGCATTTAATTACAGAATGTGATTAGAGATATATGCATTATCTCATTTATTCACATCAAGGAAACATCTTATTATACTTTCATCTACCACAGGTATGAAAAATAACTCCTCAGTTCTCAGAGAAAACATGACTTACTTTTTACTATTACTTATAGTAACTTTACTCCTACTTATGGAAATTATCATCAGAGTAACTGCACTTTTATTTTAGAACAATATTCTTGTTCTCTCCACTTTTGCACCAAAGTAAATATTTCTTATTGAGGAACAGCTGCACTCACTTACACTCACATGTTCTCTCCCCTACAGCATCCCACAGAGCAGCTCACATAGTTTTGCATGCAGAGGCAGAACCGAGCGCAGGGGATTGGTCTCATTTTATGAAATTTGTCAGATACACATTTCTGACATAGCTGAAGAAGACGAGACAGCCACATTATTGTGATCCATTTTCACCCCTGTTTACTCACTGTGATTCTACACTCTAGCAAGACAGCTAAGACTTCTGTGTCACTTACTCTAAAGTCTACTCTTCTCCATAACTCCTCTCTGTTTTCTGCTTCAGCTACGTTTCAATAAAAAGAGTGCGAGTGTGTGAACCAGTGCATTATCCCTCTAAGCTCCAGCAGTGGTTCAGTGGATCTTACAGCTCTCCTGCTGAGCTCAGTGATGTAGGGGTTTGTAGCACACAGTGGGGGGGGCTACATGACAAAAAAGAAGTGGATTTTTTCAAAAAAAGATGAGATCAGCAGTTTTATACTCCACTGACACAAAAAATATGCTTCTGTCAGAACACAGGCATTTCATGTTACAAAGTAGGGCTGTGGGCATTGATTGGGATAGGATGAAAGTCAGAAATTAACATATTCAGTTTCTGAAATCACATTGTTACATGCATGGGATGAACATGTTCCACACAGAAAGGCCCTGACCAGGCCCTCGAACCAGGAACCTTCTTGCTGTAAGGCAACAGCGCTAACCCCTTCACTGCCATGCTGCATTTTTTTTCCTGACATGGGATGAATAACCCTGGTGCTCTATTGTATATTTTTGTTTTTGTTGATCAGAATTCTCATATCTCACAGGCCTTTCAGTTTTTCGTGCCAATCGGAGCTGGGACAGGACTTCACTTGCCGTCCTCCATGTTCATTGGCCAGACGAGCGACAAGAGAGCCTCTCCTGACCTCTCAGCAGATGAGCAACTGGCCTGCCGCTGGAAGAAGGTGAGAAGAAAACCTATTTTATGAGTCTGTTTGCAGTAAAAACTGGATGAGACTTACTGTTGAAATTCTTCTGTTCTCCCTCCCTCCAGTGCCATCTGCTCTTTGACTCCCTGCAAGACCTCGTGGATCATGTCAATGACTTCCATGTGAAGCCTGAAAAGGATTCTGGGTACTGTTGTCACTGGGAGGGCTGTGCCCGCAAAGGGAGAGGTTTTAACGCAAGGTAAGAAAATCATATACATCACTCAACTAAGCACAAAACTCCTGAAAATTTCCAGATTTTTTATGGATGAGCAGCTCAATTTAAAAAAAAAACAGCTGAATTTCACCCTGAATTTTCCCCGTCTAGTATAAAATGTTTTCTGTGTTGAGTCAGGTTAAGCTGTTGTGTGAATGCAGAAGAAAATATTGATGTGAATTCAACACAAGTCAGCTCAAGGCTGTAGACTGTATAGCCCTGAACCAGAACTATCTCTGTGCACATCATGAAACTGCTTCACTGTGTTTTCTTTTCACTAGTATGCTCTTTTCTATGCTTTTGTTGATAATTTAACCATGTTACTCAACATGTAGCATTAATGTTAAAACAAAAACTCATACAGTGGGCTTTTTTGCTTCATCCTTCTCTTTTGCATCACTCATGTGCCTCTCCTCAGACCACTTGTACCCCCTTCCCAATCCTCCTACTGTGAGGTACATATTTGAACTAGGAGGATTTCAGAAGCAGCTCTCTCTAAATCTTCTTGAAATTTCAGGAGTGCATATACAAAAACAACTATACATTTGTGTAACTAACTAAGTGCACATTAAAGGTGAGAATGAATGGTGAACCTGCTTATTTTTGTGTGGCTGCAGGTACAAGATGCTCATCCACATCCGCACCCACACTAATGAGAAGCCTCACCGTTGTCCCACCTGCAACAAGAGCTTCTCACGCCTGGAGAACCTCAAGATTCACAACAGATCACACACAGGTCAGTAATGGATGTGTTAACTGTAGGAATAAGAATTATAGGGCCTTTTACTTAGGGATGTAAATAGCTAATTACATTAACATCACAGTTATTAAGTTGCTTTATTGTGTACTTGCACTTTTAGCGGGGAACTATTGTACTTCACTATATTTCAACCCTTAGTTTGTGCTAAGTAACTTGTTACACTCGGGGTGTTCATGACCAAAAATGGCATAAATAACAAAAAAAATAACATACATAAATATTTTTTTCAAACTTCTTTTGCATTGTTTTTAATCAAGATCAGACCTGATCATAAAAATCAATCATTTCAGTCAGTCAACTCACGTTGTCATTGTTCAAGCATTTATTATGGCAACATGCATGTTATTTTACATGCAGGATTTAAGGAGTGATGAGATAACATCTTAAAAACCCCTATCAGAGCGTACAGGTGGATGCTGGGGTGGAGGTGGGTTGAAAGCCAGAGTGCTGTGCTGATTTAGGGCAGAGCTGTAAATGCAGAACAGAGGAAGAGACCAGAAATCCTGCAGCTTAAATAGACTACTGAACTAGGAGGTTGGCTGCCATGTGATTTGATTATGATCACATGATCCAAGTGTTTTAATGGGTTTCAATGGGACATTTTTTTGGTCACAAACACCCTGATTTCATACAAAAAAATTTACAGGGCTTATTATCAATCCATAACATTGATAATCAAGAAGAGAAAACAAATTACCAAAAAAAAAAAAAAGGTGCAAAATGGCCTCAGCGACACCCTCTAAGGGTTTAGTACTCTCACCTTACTTTTACTTGAGTAGATTTATAGACCAGTAATTAACTTCAGTCTAGTACTTTTTCCATCTTTGCTTGTGTTTAAATGTATGTGAGTCAAAGCCAAGCATTATTCCTGCCATGAATATTACATTTGTCTAATCTTCTGCATCTTACTATTCCACAGGTGAAAAGCCGTACATTTGTCCGTACGAGGGGTGCAACAAGCGGTATTCTAACTCCAGCGACCGCTTCAAGCACACACGCACGCACTACGTGGACAAGCCCTACTACTGCAAGATGGTGGGCTGCCTGAAGCGCTACACAGACCCCAGCTCTCTCCGCAAGCACATCAAAGCCCATGGGCACTTTGTGGCTCAGGAGCAGGGCTCCCCAGGTGGGGTGGGGTCCCTCCTGAAAGGGAGTCAAAGTGGAGGTCTTACCAGCGAGGTAGGGAAGGATTCAGACCTGTCCTATGTCAGTGCAGCCCACATTATCATCCCAGGGGCGGCGGCTGCTCTCCTCGGAGGCCACGCTCTGCAGGGTCTTGGCGGTGGCCTGCCCATGTCCCCTATCAGTCCTCGGCCACTGGACCTCAGCACACTGGGCTGCCCCAGCTCACCTCCAGGCGCCCTGGGAGGAACGCCCATCCTGTCCTTCAACGGCTCCCCTCTGGGCCTGGCCAAGTCCCCTCTGATCTCCCCGGCGTTCCCCTCCTCAGCCCTCGGCCTGTCCATGGTGCCCATGCTGGGGGCCTCGTCTGAGCGCAGAGCCCAGAGTCAGCAAGGGAAGAAGGGCCGGGGTGATGAGGCTAAGAACGAGGTGACTGGGGGGGTCTTAAACCTATCCACAGGAGGATCTCATGATCCCCTGTCCTGGGTGGTCATCCCTCCAGGCACTGTGGTGCTGAAGCCAGCTGTGGTCAACTGATACACATGAACACACATTCCAGAAGAGCTCAGGGGGTTGGGGTGGGAAGGTGAACGCCATAGTGGGGGTACAGATGGTCAAAGGTGATACGGATCAGCTCGCACAATCAAATCCAGACAATGCATTTCAGAAAGGGGACTCTATCGAGAAACTGTGTACAATCGTAATCGGCAGAACAATAGCTAACACTTCACCTCACAAGTATACAACGCAAGCCTCTTGTTTGATGGGAAACGAAACATGGGGCCCAAGGACTTTATTGAAGACAAGATACGGTTCTGTATTTCAATCACAATGGGCTCCTCTTTGCTCTTGTTTTTTTGTACATTCCTTTCTGCTGGTTCTGTGGACAGGGACCATGAAGGTGACAGTCTTAGTGCTCTGTGTTCTTACAAAAGTCCTGATTCATTTTGAGTATTTATATGACATATGTACTTCAATGACCGCGGGTCTATAGCTTAGCAGTGAGATAGACACACCATGAAACGAAATGACGCTCTCACCGTTAAGCTAAGATGCACGTAATAGGAAGATTCTCCACACTTGATTTTAAAGTTATGACCTATTTTTCACAGGCCGCTGTGATTAATATGATTCAGACAGGCTTGCCATACCAAAGCAAGTGAACTCAAACTGTCTCGGATTTTCAGCTCTGAGACAGCTCCATTAAACACAGCACTTAATAGTGTCAACTGGTTCTAGTACTGAAACCTCAAAACTGCTGCTAACCTCACAGCTCCTCCAGTGTATCACAAACTGGGAAGGAGAACTTTTGACAATCTGTCCCCAGTTTGGGGACAACGAGAATGTGTGCCAGACTAGGGGCTTTTTGGGCACAGAGCAAAACTGAGGACTTCACACAGACAAATGGTGTTACATCACCTGGCAATGACCAATCATCACTTCCTCTGAAATGTAAGGCACGAGTGCATCTAGCTCCCTCTGCTGGCCGTGCACGATGCACAAAATCCCACAGAACTCACACTGTTTCACTTTTGGATTGTCCAGCTGCTTTCCCGTAATTGAATCAACACAGCCAGTTTGTGCATAAAAGACCCACTGTGGTGATAAACACTAGTGTCTTGTGTTTTAAAAGCAGCCGTGAAAAACAGATGGTCATCGAGTAGCAGCCCAGCTTAACCATGTGGGTTGAAGTTTTTGCCCCATGCAGTGAAAATACCTGAAGTGGGATGGATGTGTCGTGCCACAGAGAGAGGGAGTGTGATGCCTTGCTGCCACATATAGCTGGACTGACTAGGAAGCCACACTATTCCAAACTGCCTCATTTTACTCTGTCCAAAGGGGCAAAAAAAGGACAAAAAAAGACTCATTTGACTTCTGGGAAAACTCTTCTCAAGGTTCGATTAAGCAGTCAACATGCACTTCCAACACACTTTAATCCTTTCATGTTTGATATTACAGCATTACTGCCAACTCATTCTTCTTTAAAATGCTATATTTTGCTTTTACTTCACTCTTCTGCGGGGTTCCTCGTGTTGCTAATGCATGCATGATGTCGACTGCACAGAGGAGAGGTCTGAGAACAGGAGAGGGTCATCACAACACAAGGAACATTGCCTCAAGAGACGGTCACAAATTCCCTCCTCTCTCCTTTACTTCCTCCGTCTCTCCTCCTGTTGGGGTTCTACTTTTCCAGCACCCAGTCTTAGAAATGATCAGTTATTGCTGTTTTATATTGATGTTCTTTTACTGTTTTGTTGCTGTTGTTCAGACGAGACATTTTTTCTGATGTTGAAGTTGCTTCTTGTGTTCTGAGACGGCTGCTCCGCACTCAGCTTTCTGCTGTCAAGGATGAGTCTTAAGAAGGGAGGTTGAGGAGAAGTTTAGGTGGTTCTCAAAGGCAGTGGTTCCCAACCTTCCCCTGTAGTTTTACCATTATTTTTACTGGTGCCTGGTTTTAGTGTGGTATTACTGCCAGACATTGGCAGGACTACAGTTGTTTACCAGCTATTGAATAACAGAAGAAAAAGAAAGCAGTGCTGCCCAGTGATACAACTGAGGTGCTGAGAAACTAACTTAATCTTTCTTAAAGTTCCTGTAAAGTTGTTAAAAAAATATCTATTTTCGGTTTGTTGTATGACAGGCTACAGTGTTATGAACCACCAAGGCAAATTTCAGTCATGAAAAACATCTCTAAGTTTGTAAAATTAAGCTCCAAAATAATGAAAAATGCAGCAGTAAAATCTGCTCCAGGATGGTGTGGGCATGTCGGTTGAATGAGCTGAAGCCACGCCCATTCTACTGTTTTCTGGCACAATTCTGTCATGATACTTCAATGACCCGTAGGCCACTGTTGCTGACAGACTTGGCAAATTTACATTACATTAAAAAAAAAACAAGCATGTATGTGGCTGTTAATTTTCAACGAAGGCAGTGGCAACAGCTAACAGACTGTACAGAGATGAACTACTGGCTGATTTTATATCGTTGTAGTGTTGGGGGGGCAGGGTAATTACCCACCAAGACTGGTGATGTCATGGGCTCATATGTTACCCTGCTGAAAGTAAACCAAGCTGGGAAAGAGGTGATCAACTTTTTAACAGTCTGAATCAAAAATTTAGTCACATAGATCTCAGTGTTTTCACATGATTACAGCAACCTTATTCCAACATTTCTAGTGTGTTAAGACATAAATTTTGGATTTCACTTTACTGGGACGATTTCAATTTAAATGATTAAAGGCAATGCTAAATCTGGTAGCCTGTTAAAGGCAGTTTCCTTTATGGGTTAGCTGTTCGAATACATTTCTTTTAAATGCGCGTCCCTTACTGCCAATGCAGTCTGCCAAAATATCGGCTGTAAATATCAGCAGACATTTTCATATCTGCCCTCAACAATAATTTACTTTATGAGCTAATATCTGCCAATACTGACATTATGCCTATATTATTGTACATGCCCTCCTGTAATTAGTTATTATGGTTTCATGGGATATTCTGTTGTTAATGACAGTAAATCCCTTGAAATATGGGATTTTTCAATTGTATCCGCTCTCAACGGTATTTGAAAACCATGGTGTTTGACTTGGACCGTGGACTCAAACTCTTTTACACCACTGATGACACCTGCCCATACAAACATGGTACCAAAGGCTGCTCTGTAAAGTGGCCATCAGTGTTAACTAATCCCATCCAGTTGCATTTACATGCTGCTGGTGCAGCAGTGGGAGATGTTTGGAGTTAAGTGTCATGCCTGAGGACAGACAACCGGCTCCACCACTGACCCACAGCCGTCACAGGGATATGTGATAGCACTGTCTGCATGACATAACAGTAGTGCTTTATTCAGGGGTCATTAGCCATAAAGGTTGGGATTCACTGCTCTAGGGAGGGAGGGTACTTAATGGACATTACATTCCCATGTGACGATTACATTGTTGCACTGAAGATCATTTACAAAGGCCGTATGCACAACATACACGTCTGCTTTAAGTGTTCTAAGGTAGAGAAGATTTTTGTGCTGTGCTTCCTTTATTCTGACTTTGGGAGTGAAGAGACACCACAGAGGACTAGCACAGACTGTAAGAGGTTGATAAAACAGTGAGAAAGGGCTGCCTAAATGAGATGAGAGGAGAGGCAGTGTGCCAGCAGACAAAAAGAGGCAGAGGAGAGCTGTGCTGTGCGGCCGCAGTCCATCTGGCAGACGGTGTCTCAGCTCTGAAGTCGCTGGCTGTGCTGCACCCGATGTGGCAGGCATACCAGCCTGAGAAAACTAGGCCACTGAACTCTGTCTGCCCTCCAGTTTTTTCCCCTTTTTTATAGATTAAACCCAAAAGGCTCAACGCCCCCACCTCTTAGAGATTCAGCAAACAGGCGAGCTAACAAGCTTCATCACAGGCAGCAAAAACAATCTCCCATGTCTGAGGAGGAGCTTTGGGTCAGGCTGCCCATAGGATTCCCATTAGAGATGAACTGCATAGCTCAGTTTCTGCCTCAGTAATTCTTAGTCATCATTATCTAAAGCAGCGCCTCCCCTCATAGACACAGCAGGCCCCGCCTCTGGGTTCATGCCGGGTATCGAGGAGAATCTCCCGCTCTGAGTGGACCATCCTGGCCTGTGATGTCATCAGAAACAGGTGTTAAGTAGGCTAGACATGGTATCCATGGCAACAGTGAAACCCACAGATGCTGCGGCTCTCCTCCTCCTCCCTGTCTGTCTGTCTCTCCTCTGCAGGTTGAATCCAGGGACAAAACTCAGCATGACAGCAGAAAGCGGAAAATATGACACGGATCCTCCCAGGGTCCACAACTTTCCATATTAAATAAGCTGTATGATCCATTAACCCTTTGAGCTCAGTCTGTAAAAACTGCACTTTTATCCCCCTTTGTAGTTTATGTAGATACAGGGATGCTGCCACATCCTACCCATTGTAAAGAGTCACATTTGTTGTTTTGGGAACCAAGAATAATTGTAAAAAGCATCTAAAAATGCTGAATTTAAAGTCTTATATTTCTGAACTTTAAGCGGTACATGCTCCTGGAGATTTTAAAGTTACCTTTACTCAAAGTTGAACTGAAAATCCAGGACACAGAATTAGTTTGCTAGCGTTTTCTTGTCAATGTAAAGGGGTGCCATTGACTGAAGTGCCACAGTGTTGCACAAAGGGTTAATGATGAGACTAAGGCCATGCAAGGCCTGTTCCAAGTTCTGTTTTTTGCACATTTGTGAGATATTATTGTCAGTATTTTAATTTTTCCAAGTGCCTTTTTATTATAGGGTAAAATATAGAAGTTATACACTATATGAGACAAATGATTATATGAAAATATATTTTTTCCTGGCATCATGTTCTGTGGTTGAACATGCAGAATTTTAGAGTTGTAAAAGTCTCCAATTGGTACAACATAGCGGTGTTCTCCTGTTTTAGAGGAATTTTATTACGATATTGATGAAAATGTCAATGAAAAGAAATGTTTAATAAAGTTGTATTTGATAAAATGTGTTTTTTTGTTCATGCTTTAAACATGAAGTGCAGATACAGAAATTTGGGAATAATCAGCATGGTGCTTCCTACAAGCTTAACTATAATAATCATATAACTCATCAAGCTGCACCTATAAATGGAGACATAATTTAAGTGTCTTGCATGCGTTGCATAATTCTAAAGCAAATAAAATTGCATGACCATCATGTGTGTGCTTTGTCTAGAAATAATAACATCCATTGTCCAAAAAAGTGGAAAATTGAAGACCAGAGAAAAAGAGAAGGCTTTTATTGGGTTATAATTTACAGAGGATGGGGAGAGGAAAGACAGGGCATATAATATGTAATTCTTCATGTTTCTGTATTTTTCTCTGATTGTTGCTTATTTTCTGACTGGATATTTAGTTCCTCGTCTAGACGTTCTTTAGCCCGCACCACCTGCATAAAACAAACAAAGCAGAACAAAACAGTGATAACTGAGAGTAAAAGATGATATCTGGAGAGAAATTAAACTATGGCTCCTTAAATGCTGCGATGAAAAGATGGCTGAGTAAATTAGTAGAAACTATTGTTTTATCACTATCTATATCACAAAGTGGACATGCTCAAAATCACAACTGATAATTTAATAGTCGGGGTGCAGGTGGCAGAATGGTTCGAATCCGGCCTGAGGCCCTTCACCGCATGTCTCTCCCCGCTCTCTTACCTGTTTCCGACTCTATCCACTATTCATGGTGTAATGGTAGCCAGTAATACTGATTAACCGGTGACTAGACCTTCCAGACACAGGTGTCTTTAGACTACAATCACTTGAGAAACATTCACTGCACTCAGGGGATTCCTATTTCACTAATCGTTAGACAACTAGCACCAACTGACTGGACCCCTGTTGAATTAGGTCACTTTAAAAGGGATGAATATTTATACAGTCACTTATTTTTCCTTACATAATTTTGTTTAATTGACCTTACTTTTTAGAAATCTGTTTTCACTTTGACATCATAGAGTTTCATGATTGATTCACTTAAGGCCATATAGCGGTACCCAACGTTTTTCCTTTGAGCCCCAACATGTATCCTAAAAGCTGAAATATGAGTCACCTCTTAAGCGAACTGTAAAAAAAAAAAAAGTAAAAGAAAAGTAACTTGTGGCCAGATCAGTACCTGATGCTGCTTATATAACAAATAGGTGAAATATGCTGCAGAGCTAGCCAAAAGAAGGGGGTACTTACTTTTGATTGCAGGTAAAATGAACCGCCCACCGACTTGTCATTGACTTTAAAAAGGTGCTCATAGTTCTGAAAGAGATAAAAAGCCAGTGTTGGTGTACAGGAACAGCAAAGAGAAATATCTGCATATTCACAGTTCATTGTTTGCATCATGATACAGAGATCACGGACACCTTTTATCTACAGCAAAAGAAAAAGCCTGTGAATTTAGAAAACTAGAAAAATCTAGACACCACAAGATAAAAAGGCTGCTTTCGGCATTCAGTCTATTACAGCTCAGTTGTACTGGTACCTTCTGAATCTCTTCAGGATTAAGTGTGGATATGTTAAGGATTTGCTGTGCCTCCTGCAGGCTCATCCCAGTGATGCTCGAGGCTGCAGCAGACTGCTGACCTGCACGGCTTCTAGCCTTCGCTGCTGCTTGACTAGCTGTGAGAAAAAAAACACAACACATACACAAATATTTACAGTTTCATCTAATAAGCCTTAAAAATTAGCAGTTACTGCTGTTGCCTCACAGCAAGGTTCCTGGTTCAAATCCCAGTGAGACAGGTGGAGTTTACATACTCTTCCTGTGCATGTGGGTTCTCTGTGTACTGTGGCTTCCTCCCACATTTAAAAAACGTGCTCCTTAGACTGACTGGTGCTCCTAAATTCCCTGTAGGTGAGTGTTAGGGTCTGATTTTGTGTTCCTGTGTGTCAGTCCTGGGACTGACTGACAGCTGATATCCGCTCCACTGCACCAAACAAGATAAATGGTGTAATGGAAGGATGGGTGAATGGATGCTGCAAATGCCAGGGCCTTTACTGTAAATTTCATGAATATTTTCATTGATAAATCTGTTGATGTTTTAGTACAGAGACATTCAATTGATTTGGAATGAGGGCCACTTCCTGTAAAAGGCTCCCATATGAAGAGTTTGTGAGATAAGGCATGGCACATAGTTTGTGTAATAACTTTTAGATCTTTACTCAATTAATAAAACTATTTTAGACTTTCTCATCTGTAATAAACACCTCAAACGATGCAAGCATAACCACCTTGATGGGCTTTGCAGTTTCAAATGGCTTTTCTCTTTTTACCAAAAATCAATGCCACCTTAGTCATAACATTAGGTCTGCCCCAAGATGTTCTCATATTTAAAATCAGAGCCCAGTAGCATCAAAATTAGCATACGTTATCTTTCAATGCCTTCTCAAGTTGTATTCCTTGCACACAAATTGCAATCACTGGAGAGTCAGCATGCAGTCCTTGAACAAACAGATAAAAACACAGTCTTCTCTGACCATTCACTGTTAACCTGTCTTTTCTCTGCTTCTACCTTTTTAAGCAGAAGAGACATTTTGCTTTCTGGCTAATGTGCTCAGAAGAAAATGTCCAGAGGTGCCAAAATGTGTGCATCCAGATGCTGGAGTGAAGAACTATGCCAGTATAAGGCAGAAATGAGAGGATATGTGTAAACAAGGACAATAAATGTGACACTTATTAAAAAAACACTTGTGTGGATCATCTTAATGCACATACAGTCTATTTAAAGGGTCACTAAAAATGACCTTGGGGCCTGACTTGGCTCCTGGTCTCCGATTGAATAGCCTGGTTTAAGGAGCTCAATTGGTCTAAAAATGTCAGTTAGCCCAATCTGTCCTAAAATAATTGCTTAGTCCACATATCCTCTATATCAAGGGAGTCCAAACTTTTTCACTGAGGGCTACATAGAGAAAAATACCAGTGTGACGGGCCACTTTGACATCATCTGTAGTGCATTAGTTAGAGAGGTCCAGGGTAGGTTATGGTATGCTTAATGATTGAATATGCTTAAATGGTTTATTAACGGCTGACAACACAAATAGCTGTCCTTGTCAGGGAATGTGGGGAGGCCGGTCAGATTTCAGGGAGGCCTGGCTACCACTGGATCCACCTTCTGTCAGGATGAGAACCACACTCATGCTAATGGCATGTTTCCATATTTTGACACAAAACAAAAAAGGCAAACTGCAGGAAGCTGCCAAACTTTGTACAGATATTAATACTTGAAGATGAAAAGCAAAGTATGTGTTATAAAATAAAGCTAAGCAGAAAGCAGAGCAAACAAGTGATATTAATGCAGCAATTGGTTATTGTGCATTTATTACTGTGGGCATTATGAATAGAGATATTGCTTTAATTTTTCATGTTAAGAAACTTCCTATTAATGTTTGTTTCTCAACTTAGTCATGAAAAAAGCACATCAGCAGATTCTCCTTGTCAAAATGTTTGTTTACAGAAATAATATAGTAGCACCACCTGGTGCTAAAACCTTAAAAGTACAATACAATCAAGCACAAGCTTCATGTTCTTATGTGAGACATTTCTTGATTATTTTTTAATAATGTTTGGTTTGAACATCCCCGCTTTAAATGTATTTCTTTTAAAAATGTCAAGCTGAGACAAGACAATGTTTGGCATTTTAGCATGATTGTAGAGTCTAGAAAACCACAAGTATCTGTTAATCAGCTGAGGGAAATATTAAAGATGACGTTTAAAATAAACATTTGCATTTAATTATTTTTCATTTATTTTATGGATCCTACCTGCATATTCTTGTTGTAAAGCACGAGCAAAGGCACGTCCCACCACCTGTGCTCCCATCACAATGATCTGGGCCAGATATTTAGCCTGCAGGTAAAAAGAGAGGCAACAGTAATCACATGATGCAACCTTCAGTCATGACAGTAAACCAAGGAGGGAATGAAACCATCTCTGTCTGTCCATTGTTGGTATTTATTTTGAAAAGTGACACCATCAACATCGGCTACAGGAACGATAACACAGGAGCCAGGCTGAGACTTCATGAGTCTGCAGGAGTGGATGCAAAAAGCAGCTTCATTACAGCTGTTAATACTGTGGCAGCGTTTACATACACGTCTCCACCTTTCATGGACAGAATTAAGTTTAATACATCACATTTTCTCTTAATAATGTCCACTGTTTCCTACTAAGAAGGAGACATCTTATTTATATAACCTATCAGTAAATTACCAGTTAACGTCCCATGCTAACGCTACCTAGCATTAGAGCCCTTAGACCGTTTGTAATTCCTTTTATAATAAAACCACGACCATCAAAAAGCGTTTACTTACCATTGTGTTAAATTAAAGAGTTCCTCCGTACAGTCTGTTCCTTATGTTTTCACACATGTAGCCCTCTCTTACTGAAGGTTACTTATGGGTCAAAGTTCAAGGAAAAACCAACGACGTTACATTCATGATAAACCATGTGGACGGTGACATGCTTAGTAGCGACACCTGCTGGCAGGGAGGTCATTCTTTTTTTCACCTGTGCACTGAGTTTTAAATTTTTTAGACTAGAAAACCAGACTAGAAAAAAAACCAAACAATTTATTAAATTTTATTGTATGGTAAAGGGGTGGGAAAATTAATGAGAGAACACTATAGAAGTAAATATTTTGAGTGCTAAAAGGCTCCACTTGTGTTTCGAGTCATGTTAATCTCACTGGAGACTGGGGTTGTTGTCCCAAATTAAAGCTCAATCATTTTTTCTTGCAAAAATACATTTGCAAGTAAATGTATATACATTGTATTCATCTCATTTTTCATTGCCAGATGTTTAAAATGGTGAAATACAGTGCATTCAGAAAATATTCAGACACCCTCCACTTTTATCAATTTTGTTATTTTGCATAAATCATGCTGCAATCATTTGAATTCATGTTTTATTCTCATTATTCTAAACTCAGTACCCCATGATGAAAGATTGAAAACTGGATTTTATTTGTTTACTTTTTGAAATTTATAAAGAGGAAAAAACTGAAAATCACATTGACATTAGTTTTCAGAGCCTTTACAAACCACTTTAAATTTAGCTCAGAATCCTCTCATCTCTCTTGATCACTGCTGAAATGTTTCTTTATTTTTACTGGAGTCTCCCAGTGCTTAAATAAACTGGACATGATTTGGAATGACAGCACCTGCCTATAGAAGGCATATCAAAAACAAAAGAAAACAAAAAAGAAACAGCCAACCCCAAAACGTAAATTTGTAAATGATGCTTTGTGCAACATCATACATTTTAACTACCAACAGGGATTGTGGGGGTCCCTGGTCTCTGGGGCTGATATATTGGGGGTCACAGGCTGAGAAGTTTGGAGTCTCCAGAAACACAAACTCTAGTAAAGGACACAATAAGGTTGAGTAAACGGACTGATTTAAGACACTTTCTGCAATGGAAAAGTGCTAAATCTAATTGCAAAGGCATATTCAAGAAACATGAAATGTATTTGTTCAATAAAATGTGCAGAATTGTATTACACTATAGCTGCCTATAGGCCAACATAGTGTCCAAAGAGACCATAATGTTCTCCAGCTCAAAGGATTGTTGTTACCTAATGAAAACAGGACAAGTAGAAATGGTTTCAAAAGTTGTTTATTGAAAGACAATACTGAAAAAATCCACAAACCATTTCTCCAGTAGGACAGCAAAAACAAAGCTTTATCCACTGTATAAAAAGGATGTTTTTAACACAACGAAGGAAAGCTAATCCGACCCATATGTTACAAAGGAATGGTGTCCTAGAATCACAAACAAATACAGTATGCATCACAAAAACACTAACGACACCAGCAGTTCATGTGTACAACCCCACATACATGAGCAAACATGGCTGAATCAGTGATTCATCTCAGAGGCTGTAAACAAACTCCAAGCCTGGATTAAGGTTGCCAAAACCCTGATTGGGAAAAACCATGATGGCTGCATTGTAGGTTTTTAATACTGTACTGTTATTTCCTAATCAGCTCATGATTACCAAGTACAAGTAAAGTAAGACAAAAAAAGTTCATTTATTATGTAAGGAATGCCATGATTTAAAGTTTAATTGCCCTGCAAACTAGAAAAGAGAAAAGAAACAATCATCTCTGAAATACAAAGGCCTCTCTAAAAACTTCTTAAGGAGGTGGTTTGGCTTTTAATGCAAAATGAACAAAAATAAAGCATCTCACTGACCCATTCCCTCACATACAAGACTATTAAAGACTACCAGACCATTAAACATTCCTAAACCCAACTTGCAGTAACATTTTATCAGGTAAAAATTGTTGATCCTAATATTTCATCATTGGCTGACAAAGAAAAAGTGAACTCACTATTGTGTTACGAAATTCCAGTTCATTAAAAACATGAACACTGGTGACCCTGTCGTATCCTCGGTGTGTGTTTTTTGCTGTTAAAGGTGTGTGTTTGTTTGTACCTGACGAAACAGGAAGACATTTATTTCAGATGCATGGTGTTCAGTGAGCACTGCACCAGTTTTTCCCCATGTTTCTTATTTCAAAAACACGGTGTGACTGCGTGCGCTTAGACGAGCAGCAAGCAGAAAAAAATCAGCAAGCAGTGGTCCACAGTGGAGGTATGTGTTATGACAGCTAACATCTTTGTACGCTGTGGTCGACATCTGTCTCCTACATTGGCCTAAAAGTGCAATGCAAAATTGCAGTTTCTGAAACATTTTTAAAATGTTTGAAACAAATTTGTATTAACAAAGATATCTTAACATTTCATGAAGATATATTACATTTTAGAAAACATTTTTACAAATGATGAAGCAAATTCACTTTGTAAAACACTTTAACAAAGCATGAAACACTTTTACATAAGCAGGAAAAATTAACAAGTTGTAAAAATTTTTACAAATGACGAAACAAATTTATAAACACGATCTAAGGAAAAGGTAATGATCTAAATGTCACTACTTGTAAATTTGTCTCAGCTCATGTAAAAGTGTTTTGTGTATGAGAAAAGTATTTTATGAATCGTAAATTGGTTTTGTTCTTCATAAACATTTTTGTAAAACATACATTTGTTTTATCAGTTCTAAAAAAGTTTTCTGTAAAATGCAATTTTGCTTAATGAAATGACATTTTATATTAATATAAATTTGTTTCAAGTTTTGTAAGTGTTTCAGATATTGTTATTTTTATTTTATTTTTGAAATATTATTGAGAAGATGTATATTTCTGTAAATTTGTTAATGTAAATAGTAGAATTGTTTTGTCTTTTGAAAAATTTTTTGTAAAAAACTTTTTTGCGTAATCTGTAAAAGTGTTTTGTAAATTGTTAATTTGTTTTGTCATTTGGAAAACTGTTTTTTAACTTGTAAATACATTTTTTTATTTGTTAATTTGTTTCTGTGAATTTTAAATTTGTTTCTTAATTTTTAAGTATATACTTATTATTATTTTTTAAATTTGTAAATACATTTTTGTAAATTAAAAATTGTTTTGCCGTTTTTAAAATTGCAAATTTGTTTAGTCACTTGTAAAAGTGTTTCTTAAATTTTAAATTGTTTTTAAGTTGTATTTTTTTACTGTAAATTAAATAAGCCTTCTGTAAAAAATATAAACTGCAAATTTGTTTCATCACTATAAAAGTTTTTAGTAAATTTTAAAGCTGTTTGTCATTTGTAAAAGTGTTTAGTAAATTACTTTTTTTTCGTAATTTGTCAATTTGTTCTGTAAATTGTAAATTTGATTCGTCACTTGTAACATGGTTTTAGGGAAATAGAATTTTTTTTTCATCATTTGTAAAAGTGTTTAGTAAACTAAATTTGTTGTGTCATTTGATAAGTAAGCTCCAACTTGTAAATTTGTCTTAGTTGATGAAAAGTATTATGTAAAATGTTTTCATCAATGTAAATTACTTTATGTTTTGTATGTCAGACTTTGGTCTTTTGTATTTGTTATTTTGTACATTTGTTTAATGAAATGCAAATTTTTTCTTTGTTAATGTAAATTTGTTTTACACTTTGTAAAAGGGTTTCAGGCTGTGATTTTGTATTGCACTTCCAGGCCACCATAGTCTTGAGATCAGAAATAACAATGAGTGGGAGCAAGAGGAAGTCATAATTTTTCATAGGAAAGACAAGAAATCCAAAAAGTTTCTCTCTTGAACAATTCAAATGCAATTATTTTCACAACTGTGTCGACCTTAAAGACACTTTGATGTCTTTTGGCATCAAGCCTGGTAAGGCTTCATCAGGCTGGATTATATTTCTAAGGCCTACATGATGATGCTGTGAGAAGAAATGCATTTTATCTGATTACAAAGTGTGGTTTTAGGTATCTTTATGTCATTTCATTGACTGCTTGTATCCTTTTCCCAAAGAGCATGTCAAACAAACTTGTTTGAGTCCAGGATGCGATGTTTTCTACAGTATTTGGACTTATTATCTGCTTTATTTAAGGAATATTAGCATTTTAACAATGAGAAAAATCCAAACGGAAAAAGCTAATGTCCTGTTGTTTTATATTAGTATTCAAAGACAGTGTAGAAGGTGGTATAGCATTAAAGAGAAATATTATTGCTGTGATTGGCTGCTGCTTGATTCAACTTGCACAGATTAAAAAAATGATTCTTTTACCTGCAGTGTCAATCTAAATACAGTAAACTGTCTAAGATTATTGTTGTATGATTTGTTGGCTGTGGCTTAAAAAACACAATAACAATGTGACCTAATTTTGCAATATACATCTCTAGATTAATAACAGAATGATTTGTGTTATCATCAAAAATTACATCTTAAAATAATTCAAGATCAAATTTCATGCAGTCCAATACAATAAACACCACCGAGACAACGTGACATTTCAGTTTCCAAACCCTGACAGACATTTTGATACATATCATTTAAAAAGGTGTTACAGTTTTTGTGATTTGTTTTCCCAGTATTATTTGTTCTTTGACATTTTACAGTTTTCTATGTGTGTGCAGTGTGCTGCGTTCACAGGGTGTTCCTCGCTTTCACAGACGCTGGCGAAACCTAATGTTTGATTTGTTGTTTCCACTCCGCTGTTGGCACCAAGATTTGACCGAGGGCGAGATGGCGTCCTCTTTAGTCATCCTGAAAGACACATGGAGCACAGTTAGCAAACATGGAAGACACCAGGGGTCCCAAACTGCCAGCCTGCTGCCCACTTCAATTAAATTATTGTCTGGTGTTGTTTTGGTTTTTTTTAATGTTGTTTTTTTCCATATACAGTTTAACTAAATTAGTTTACATGCAGTTAGAAAAAAAAGAATTATTGTTTTAGTCTGCCTACTTAAATAGGGACTTTTAAAATGGATGAAAACATGTTAGTCTAACTGAAATTGTACTGAATCGAATATTCCCACTAACACACGCAGATAATGCTGTTGGAGATTATGGTGATAATGGATTTTCTCTTGTATGCATACACCTCTAATTGACCAGGCTGGACTATGGGTTTTTGCAAGTTCTGCACATGTTCCAGAGTCTCCACCACGTTAGGCTTTGACCCTCCAACATAAATGCCAAGGGTAGCACTTTCACTCACCCACTCATCATCATCTACCCCCTCGAAGGCCTCTTGTGGAAGCGGGTCATCCATGTTGCCCAGCTTCGCCACCATGGCGCTGAGCAGCTGTGTGACACACACACAAGTACATAAAGTGTTATATTAGTCTAATATAGTTATTTTGATTCAGTAGCTGCATTTTAATGAGGATAAAAGCTCTAAATGGCTCACTAAATCACTCCTCACCTCCTCTTTCTTCTGCTCATCAGTCTTCTCCTCCAGGTAAACAGAGGAGGGCAGGTATTTTCTGACTGGAGCCTCTTTTGGTGCCTCACTCACTAAAATAAAAAAAACATCAAACAGAAATATTAAAAGAGAAAATATAGCCATTAATAGCTCACTGATTGTTTTAATCTGCACCTGGCGTCATGTCTTTGGGCTTCAGGCTCATCTTCTTTTGGTGGCCGTTCATGCCCGAGAGCCAGGCGGCGCCAGTCAGAGCCGGCTCCCAATTCACTGCTGTGTCTGGAAAAATGTCATCCTGGAAAAACTCTTTCTGGAGACCCAAAGTCACACACAAAAAGTCACACAATCCACTCATGCATTTACACGACATAACGATAAGAAGTAAGGCATGGAGTATTCCTTCATGTCCACCAGGTGGTGTAGTTGGCTTACCTTGACACGTGGCACTCTGAAGGCCACTGGCTCTATGGTTGTTTTGGTGAGCATCAGTCCCATAGCTATCTCCACATCACGTACATTGCACTCTGTCTTGGGTAGAAAGCCTAAGCCCTGCAGACAGAACATGACCAGAGAGTGTCAAAGATTAGGGATCATAAGTAAAAAACACAACTTCATAGGACAGGGCAGGTAAAAACTACTTCACAGAGTCCAGCTCAGTACCTTGTGTGGCTCTGGAGAGTTAAAGCTGCTGCATTCAATGAAGTACGGATCTTCAGGGACAACCTCAAAAATGGAAACTCTGGTATCTCCCTGGAAAACAAACAAATATAGACACAAATCCAGAGTTTCCTTTGAATAGCCACCTTGCCATCTGACGCACATCGATGTGTAAAGCAGTTCTTCCATATTGAAAAATGTTGACAATAAAGATATCACAAAAATAATAACATATTGATTCATAATGCCCTGAAACTGCTTCAGTGCTCTATTCTAGGTCTGGTTTACAAAGCATTTGCTCTCCATCTTCAAGCACCAACTCTCTGGTAAAGTTAGGAATCTTTCTGCAGTTAGCTCTGGTTTTGTGTAGCATAGTCTTATCCCGATCAGAGGCAGATAAAGAGAAAATCAGGGCTGACCAGGGTCCCCCCGAAATCTCACTGGCCATCTAAAATCCTTACAAATAATTGGCTATCTACCTTTGTCAGCCATTATTGGAAAGCTATTATGTAGATATATAAGTTTTGAAGCATAATCAGCATGTCTTAACCTACACTGGATTGGTTTTTGGCTGTTAAACTTTTACATCTAAGCCTTTTTTTGCATATTCAAATCACAAAAACACACTTTACCTATTTACACAGGGACTATTGGGAGCTTACAACGATGATGTGACCCATTCCAAGGGGGAGTAGGAGTCTAAATAGACTGATGGAGTCAAACAAAATCTGCCTGTATTGGTGTAATAAATTCTTATTCCAAATTTGACATTATTTTTGGTTTTGGATCCTTAGAGAATAAGTCTATTTCTCCATCTTATATATTTACAGAATTCCATACCAGTCTTCTATTGTGGGTGCTGCTGTATTTAACCATTTTCTTGTAATGCATTTTTTACTTTCTGCCAAAAGAGCCTGCAGCATTTTTGTATCACTCCTATTTCTCAGACATAAAATGCAGCCCAGTTTTACAATTTCTGATGGTAATAGTAATGCAGTTGGAGGTATTTAAAAATCCTTCTGTTCAAGGCCATGTGTACACTAATACACTAAAGGTTAGGTATTGAGGTTCTGGATGTAGATTCTCTCTGTATTAGAATCAAAATCCAAACCAGTATTGAGGGCAGTAGCTCTCAACTGGTCTAGCCCTAGGAACCACTCCGTAAAAAGAAATCCCATCTTACATTCCTAAAATTTTCAAACATTGAAATCTTTTTAATGAAAAATCTGAATTTTTGGACCTTAGAATGGAACAAAACTTAGGACTAAACAAAGCGACAGAACAAAACAAACATGTTTAATATTCATATTACAGAAGCCCTGGGAGGACATCCATGCATTTTAGAAGACTCAGTTTTCTGCAGTAACTTGTAAAATTTGGTTGTTTTCTATAAATCTCAAGAAATAAACTCATCATGGGAAAATAGATTTGTTATCCTGAGGAAAATGCATATGTAAGTAAGAATAATTGATAGCATTTATTCATTATCATGGGATAATGAGTAGAAAATAAGTTGAAATTAGTAGAAAAATGTATGTATGCATGTCTACCTATGGTTTCAATAATCATAGACTTTTTGCTACTATTCAATTTTTCCTTGCACACATTTTCAATCTACTAAAAACAGCTCCAAAACCCACTTTAGGGTCCCAATCCACCAGTTGAGAACCACTGATTTAAGCCATGTTAGGTGCTCGTAAGAAACATTTAAATCATATGTAATCCTTCAGTGTGTCTGAGTGGTGTATATTCTTTCTGTAGTTTTCTTACTTTGCCGGTGATGATGACCACGCTGGTGTCGGGATCGTAGAAAGGGATGAGTGTAGAGGGGGAGACGTCCAAAGAAACGGAGGCCACAGTTCCAGAGGACAGAGAGTCAGCAGAGTACAGGTAGAGTGATCGCTCACTGCGGCTGCAGAAATACAACAAGAAAGAGTCAGTGGTGATACACAGAATTTTGATGTTTTACATCAACATTAAGCCACATATGATTGAGGTATTTAAACTTCTTAAGAACATTTGAATAAATCTTTGCCATGTTCAGTACCTGTCGAATCCTGACACCAGCAGATACTTTCCTTCACACACCCACACAACACGAGCTCCTCTGTGGCCCTCAGGACCCGGGCCCTCCTAGAAAAAGGAAATAATTAAATGTGTGAGTGTTAAAGAAATTAAATGAAACAGTCAGTGAATGAACCAATTGAATATTGCCAACATTTTGCCAACACTGTGGATCAACACTGTCAAATAACTCAATTTCAGAATAGAATTAAAATTACACTTTAGGAGTTAAAAACTGATTTAAAAAAATCCCTAGTAATGCTCTTATAGTGGATTATACAAAATACCTGGACCGGTGCTGTGGATTTGCGGGGGTCATAGATGCGGACTTTCCCATCTTTGCACACAGTAGCTAGAAGCTTTCCATCTGGGCTCCATGCCATACCAAAGATCTGAATATAATCCACAGGAGAAGACAAGACAAGAGATCATGAGAGAACAATCAGAAACAAATAGCTGATGTATTTAATTTAACATCTGTAAGAAATTACAATGTTTATTATGATGTTTTGAGACATCTGGCATGCTGGTAGGAGATAACACTTGCTGCTAAATTCATCCACTAACTTTCTGCTACTCATTTGAGTTTCTGAGTCATAATGAAGTGTTGATCTGTGTCACACACCTGATCTTCATGTCCAGTGAGGAGGTTGGCCTGATCTCCACTCTCCAGGTTCCACAGTCTGACAGTGAAATCATAGGATGAGGACACCAGGAGTCCGCTGGCCAGAGGGTGGAACTTGATGGAGTAAATCTTCTCTGTGTGGCCTACAAGATGGTCAAATCAGAAGTCAACAAAGTTAAATGTTTCCTTTGTTAAAGAAAACTGATTTCATTGTGTTGGTCCTTTCCTACCTTGCAGAATCAGCTCAGGCTCAGTCAGCGTCTCTGTCAGCCCTCCCTCTGGTACCTGCCATACTCGGATCTTTGCATCATCACCAGCTGTACAAAGACGGTAGGATAAACCCACGTCAGATTACAAACACACAATACTATATACAGCTACGATTACGTACACCTTCACAGCACATGTGAGGTACTTACCCACAGCAAGCCGGTGTGTGTCGAAGGGGTCCCAAGAGAAGTCGACCACATTTACAGAGTTTTGGATGGTGGGCAGGGCTGTGTGGGGTAGTTTACCAGGCTGAGAGCGCTGGGAGGGGAATGGAATAAGGCACTCGTAAACACATGTAGATGAAATGTTAGAGCTGTAAAATGATTTTTTTTAATCGCTAGAACATCTGTAGGCATCCTTTTATCGTATTTTAGAATTTCCTTTTTTTTGCATTTAAAACAGTAAAAACGTAAATGTCTGATAACACAAGGTGCAGATGATTTTTGACTTGTCTACTGAGCTTTCAGGGAGTTTTTAAAAGTGAAATGAGACATTAGGGAGCAGTGGTGGACTGATTTTACATCACTGTGGTTGCAAGAAGACACTACACTGTCTTAACCAAAGAGGGCTGAAAGGGAGTTTGTGGTTAATGGCAATTTTTTTTTAAATGCACTAATCTTGGACCTTTATTAATCTGGTCAACCAATTGATCAAGCCCATCTTAATTTTTAAAGTAACTGAAGTTCAAGAAAAAACAATGTGCATTTTCATCAATGATATTTCTCTTTTTTCTCTTTCTCATTGTCAAATTCCCCTCTATGCAGACGATACTGTTATTTACACTTTCAGGGCCAAAATTTCTGAAATTCAAGCACCCTTACAGTCTGACTTTAATACATTTCAAAAAGAGTTTTCCTCTACTTAACAAGAGGATGTCAGATAACATACAGTGTGGCACTAGTGAGGCTTTTTCATAACAATGAGCAGCTTGGCTCTATTTGGTTTGACTCGGCACCCTGCTCTTGTACCTCAAAAACAGCAATCTGGCCCCCAGAGATGGAAAGTGGCACAGCCACACGATCACGATTCACAGAGAAGCCATCACATTCGCCTGGTGTCGTCAGGTTGAGGCCTTGCACGTTGGTGATGTGTGTGTCCCGATGCATCACCACACCCTGGATGTGCCGGAACTTGGAGGATGGTCCTGGATTAGAGATTAGCTTTGTCACTATTAATATATTGGTTAAAGATCATAAGAGAGAGATTTCTGATGTTTTATATTCATACCCAGCATGTTCTGGATGGCCTTGGCACTCTGGCTGGGACTGGGACTTGGGAGGAAGCCTGAGGAGAGGCCGGAGGTGGTGGAAGGAGAGCGGGATGGGACGGCGCTGCTGCTTGGAGTGCTCAGAGGGCTGCTGGAGGTGGAGCAGCGTGCTGGATCCTGTAGCACAGAAAGTTTGTTGTTAATATAACAATAAAATCCACATAAAAATGGACCAGTGTGACTTTTCCTGGAGACCTTCATAATCTGAAACATTAACTTTAATGTGTCTCACCTCCTTGCTCCCCCCAGTGGCTAGTTCCTTCTTTGCAGGCGTCTGTTTTGCTGGTGAAGCCTTTGGTTTAGGCTGTTTATCAGGATGGAGGCTGACTTTCTCTACCTGTGAGCAGAAAGAGTGAGATGTTAGCCGTGCATAAGACAGTTTTTAGGTGTCTGCACAACATAACCGGATAAACTTATTGAGAGTGGGTTGACGACGGCTCACCTGCTTGTTCCCTCCCTGCCACCATTCCTCAGCAGACATGGCTGGAGTTGTGCCTACTGTGTCTGGGTAAAGATCATCATGAAACTCCTGGCCTGAATGCTAGAAACATTAAATATGCATGCATTAAAACATTTAAACACAAACACATTCACCTGTTTATTTCATAAATCTGCTCTTCATTTTAACACATCAGTTTTGTATGTAAACACACCTTGCGAGGGACTTGATAGCTGATTGGCACAATGCAGCTGTCTGTCAGCTGAAGCACACGCATCACTTCACAGGACATGACGTCCAATGCCAGCTTGGGTACCATGGCGACCCCTCGTGTTGAGGTATCTGTCAGACAGTGGCTCACTATGGAGATACAATAAAAAGAAAAACAAGAAAAGAAAAGGATGAAATGAAGGGAAAGCTGTAAAAACAAGAGCAGGTAGCTAACAGATGACCAGACGATTTACCTTGTGACAGGAAAGGCTCAGAGGAGGAAACTTCAAAGCAGTCGATCACAGTGTCTCCCTGTGCAAGAAAGAACAAAACTTCACTTCAGTATCAGCAGGGGGCAAATTATGAGTTTCACTAATGACACTTGACCTTTAAAGTACGCTGAATTTCTGTGATATACACCAAAACTTTGGTAGCACTTTATAAAAACCAACAATTAAATATGATAAACTGATAACTTTCCTTAGTTAATAGTCTTTTTATTGAGAAGTTATTTTACTATTTAAATACGTTGTTTCAGAATTTTCTGCACATTTTTCCTAATATAAATTTTCTTCTGCTGATGATTCTCCCTTATCAGCCTAAGTGTTTATTAACCATATGTATAGTTTTATAAACCTTTGTTGCAACTTTATAATAGCAATCAGAACAGTTAGGGTCCTTGCACCAACAGTGGGGGGGGCACCAAAGACCTTAGGTGTAGTGCGAGGCTTTGTCTGCTCTGAGGCTGCCAAAATTAGATTTGCAAATATTGACTAAAACCATAATAAAGCAATAATTAATTAGTTTATTCAAAGGTCTTTTGGTAAGAAAAGAATGCATAGGCCTTTTTGGGGTTTTATCACTGAAACAATTAAAATCTATGTTGATTTTTGATGGCAGTGTGCCACATTCTGCTCTCTTAGGTTCTTGGGGGGGGCTCCTCTTCTGTTGGGAGCATAAAGGGAAAAATGGTTGGGAAACACTGCCCTAGGCCATGCTTGCTTGACACATCCACTTACTCTGCCCTAAATGTGTGGACTGATTATTTTCCCATGGTAATGTGCAAAGCCATCCAGAGCATGACCTGGGTTGTGTCAGTCCTCCTTCTTACCCAGGCACATCTACGCCTTACTTCAACCTCAATATTTTGCCTAAACATGCCTTAAAGTTTTGCACAGTAAGTAGCCATATTTTGCCCAATTCTCTGTCTTCTAGGATTAACTCCTACTAGGGTGCTCATCTGATTTATTTGGAATTCGGCTTATAGGTGCAAGAGACCTGAATGACGAAAAGCAGCTCAGCTTAGGTACAAAACTCAAATAATGTGGTCACGGCAAGCCCCCTCTATTGAATGTTTTGCCTTCTGACCCAAACTCTGCATGTATGATAAGAGCCCCAGCCTTAACACATTCATGTAGCCATACTTGATAATTACTAGATTGCTACTTCCTGGCAATGGGAAGTTCATCGCTCATACAAGCTTTGACTCAAAGGTGGCCACACATATTCACATAAAGACAGGCTGGCTGCAGGTGCATGACACAATGTGCAGCTGCACTAAATACTGATGTGTGACGGCCAAGACAGTGCTGCTTGCATCCCTAGTTTAACTTTATGCTCCAATACTTCTTTGCAAGCAGCATTTAAATGACCTGTTTTAACAAGTGCTGTCAGGTGATTAAAAAAAAATCGAATCAATTATAGGCTTTGTAATTAATTAATCGCAATTAATCATGAATAATAATACCAGCTTCTGAAAAAGGAAAATTTAAGAATGAGGCAGATTGTCCACTTACTAGTCATTCTAGGGTGGTGTTAATCTGTAGGACATGGATTTTATCCATAAAATTATAAGAATTCAGAGCACAGACAATTTTTACATGTGTTCTAATCAGAGTTTCAAAGCTACTTCAGCGGGTCAGAGTGAGATTAATTGGCATACATTTTTTAGTTGCATTTTTCACCCCTGATTAATTAGACTGATAATTGAAATTCATTGCAACTTATGATAGCACTAGTTTTAACCATGATAATAGTTGGTGACACTTTATTTGAAGGGTTATGCATAAAACTGACATGACACCGTCTCTCATACACATGAAGGAAGCTTTAAGAGCATTTATGAATGCTGTCATTAAGTGTCATTTGGTCAGTTGTGTTAACTTTTTGGCAAAGCCGTCTTTGTTTGATCCCTTTTGCTTCGTTGTACTGTAAGGTAAGGCTGCAGCCAGCTATATTAGCCTAGTATAAAGACTGGAAACAGTAGGGGAGCGTGGGGTACAATTCAGTTTTCACTGATGTGGCCTTCCAAGAAAGGAAAAAAAGCTGCAGGGCAGCAAAAAAGAGTGCAAGGTACACTGAAAACTTCCACTCTTGATTTGGGGTTTCTAGTGGTGTGGTGGTATGTTTAATTTTTTGCATTAGAGTTAACATAAAAGACCGAATGACACTTAACGACAGCATTCATAAATGTTTATAAAGCCTTCTTAATGTGAATGACAGTGGCATGTCAGTCTTATGCATACCCCTTAAAATAAAGTGTTACTAGATTAACATTAGTAATTAATAACCGTCAAAGTAACAACCTTGAAAGTAATACTAAATTAGATATAACTGTTTCATTGATGTTTTAACAGCAAACATTGTTTTATGTGCTGAAATTTGTGAAACAATACACCGTCATCAAATACTTTATTATCACCTTCAGAATTCAAATAGAAAAAGTACTTTATCTTCAACTCATTTATTTTCTTTTACCTATCTGGGTTTAATTCCTAGTGGCAACAGGCTATTCATGCTGACACAGACATCCCTCTTCACAGCAAGATTTTCCAGCTCCTCCTGAGGTGTTACCAGACCAGAAGGGATATAAAGTTCTAGGTTTACCCCCAAGGTCTCTCAGCTGGACGTGCACAGAAGACCTCCAAATGAATGCTCCCAGGAGGCAACATAATCCCAAATCACCTCAACCATTAACTTCAGCAAATTAACAATCCATTTACTATTCATAAATAAGGGTGTTTATAAAAGGAAAGCAACCTCTTTTGGTCTAAAAGGCTTTCACTCTTCACTCTTTAGTTATCAGCTGACATAATGGATGAACCAGATCTTACCGTGCCAGACAGAATGAGCAGACCAGTGTCTTCATCAAAAAGAGGGATCACCGACCTGAAAGAGACAAGAGGGACAAAAACAGAGGGGTTAAAATCACTCTGAGAGAACAGCACAGAAATGAAATACACATATTAAAAGAGTAATGTCTTTATGATAATATCTCTGTGTGTTGAAGTTCAACAACAAGCCACTAGATGGGGCAGTTTGCTAAATTTCAGGACAGAAGACCAACACGCTGTGCTGCCGTTCCTGAACTGATCTCTATCTGCAGATTAGGAAAACAGTTTAAAAAAGTCCATACAGCCATGCTGAATATGTGAAGTTAAACAAACACAGTGTCAGTCTTGATTATGTTTAATAATTAATGTATCTCAGTGCTTTGAAACAGCATGATTACAGCTACAAACGATTACTTTCATAGAAAAAAGGCAGAAATACTGCAAGGACTGACTGAAAAAATGAAATGTTCTCAAATGGATCCCACAAAACAGACTCAAAAGCTGATATTCAATCACATTAGTGCCTAATCCAATCAGATACTATTCAATCAATTGATGTATTTTAATAAAAAAGCGGAGGGGAATTGTGAAATCCCTCATCAGAGTTTCCTAAAGCTAAGAGCAGAATATCTGAATGGGTGCTGTTTGAATTAAAGGTCAGAACTCAAAGATATTCTGCTATATAACACACTGGTAAAGATTGAAAGAGATGGTACATTAAAGATGTGAGATGCCTTTTACCTCAAGAGAAACCTAATACAACAATATATCTGCTTTGACACACATTGGCCTAAACAAGGCCACAATCACCTGCTTCCTCTCATGATTTGAAGTAAGAAGATTGTGGAATTAGGGGAGTGAATGAGTTCTAACTCAGCGGAGAAAGTACGGATAGCTGCTGTAAACAAACCAAACAGGAAATCATGGCTTAGGCAGGGCAGGGGCATTCTTGCACAAACACAAGCACTGCTGCCAGCTCGGCCTCATTTTCTACCTCTTTACTCTCAGTGTGCTGTGGTCTCTCGCTCCCTCTTCATCAATGAGAGCTTCATGCTGCATTTTAGTTTGCTTTATTTCCCCAGACAGTAAAAGAGTTGAGCGAGCGGTGGCTGATCCAACCACTTCACGTCACCAGCCACCGATATGCCCAGTGAAGTGGAGAGGCCGTTTCAGTGATTGGTTTATGATGATGACCTTGTGTAATGCTACTATTGCAGACAAACACCACAACATGGAGTGAGAATGACACACTGGTGATGTAATGCTCCAAGTATGACAGTATAATGACAGACTCTGTTTGGATATCTAGAGGAACAGCAAAGAGTGACACGCGATGGTTTGTGTTCATGTAAGACTGACAGGAGAGGCGTATTACTGTGTGTGTGTGTGTGTGTGTGTGTGTGTCGGCAGTGAGTTTGTATGAATCTGAAACACAAGAAGACTTCTACATTTTTACCAAGAAACTCACATCAGCTCTTCATCATTAATTTACTTACATGCGATTATCTGTGGTTATACCAACTTCTGCCTTTCGCAAATGTTTACAGAATATCTTGGTTTCATTTTCATAGGAGTCTTCTGACACATTTTTAACCTCCTAAGACCCTGCATGCACGAATGAGGACATTACATTTTGGCTTTTCTACAACAAAGTTAGAATTTCTGCTATTAGAACTTTTGAGATAAATGTCTGGAATGAAATTTAAACCTAAAGTAGTTTCCTTGGAATGTTGGGGGAATTTGAAAAGATGTTTTAAGGAATTTTGATGGAGATGTAAGGGTATTTGTTTGGATATTTTTGGGAATTTGCTTGGAAATCTCCTGGTATTTTCATGGAAATTTTGTGGATGTGATTGTCTATTTTGGAGAGTTTCATGGGAAATTTTATTGAATATTTTTTGGGTTGGGGGTCTTTGATTATGGGAAATTTCATTTAATTTTGCTGGAACAAATTACAAATTTTGGGGGATTCTATACAATTTTTAAGAGGGAATTTGTTTTGAAATTTTAGGAAATTTGCTTTGAAATTTTAGGAAATTTGCTTGGAAATATTCTGGGATTTACATGGAAATTCTGGGGACGTGCTTGTATACGTTGGAGTTTCATTAAAAGTCTTTTGAGGGAATTGTATTTATTTTTTTATTTTTTGGCATTTCAGATATTTTAAGGCCTCTTCATGAATATTTTGGAAATTTATTTGAAGATTTTTGGATTATTTTTGAATATGGGACTTGTTTTTTGGGTGGGGAGTGACCTTTGACATTTTCAAGAATTTTAATGGAAATTTCAGGGAAATTTGTAGGAACATATACATTTTGGGGAATTTGACACAATTTTCAGAGGGAATTTGTTTTGAAAATTCAGGAAAATTGCTTGGAAATATTCAGGACTTACATGGAAATTTTGAGGATGTGGTTGTATATTTTGAGAGTTTCATTAAAACTATTGGTGGAAAATTGCTTTGAATTTTTTTATTTTAGACATTTTTAGGCATTTATGTGGAATTTGTAATGTATTTGTGATTTTGGGGAATTTCATTCAAATTTTTGATGGGGAATTTGCTTTGAAATTTGGGCGAATTTATTTGTAAAAGCACACCATCTCACATAGCTTAAATCATGCTTGAGTTCACTGTTCTCAAATGGCATCCATAGTTCAGATCTTATAAATGAGAAAATTTAGGATGTGGTGGAACGGTAAATTCCTATCATGGACGTGCAGCCAGCACATCTGCTGAAAGTATGCGATGCTATTATGTCAAAATTAACTGAGTGCTCTAAGGAAAGTTTCCAGCACCTTGTTGAAACTATGCCACAAAGAATGAAGGCAGTTCTGAAGGCAAGCGAGAGCCCAAACTGTTACTAGCAAAGTGTACCTAATGAAGTGGCTGGTTACGTTTGGATCATTCCTCTAGGAAATGTATGACCGTGTAATCACGCTAATGTTTTGATCCAAAGTACTGAGCCTGTGTTAGAGCTAACCTGTTATCAGGAGGCTTCTCTCTCTCTCTCTGTCCTCTCTGGGTCATGTTTATTTCATTCTGCCTATTTGTCACTGATGTATCAACATCTCTTCTCTCAAATATCAATCCCTCCATCCATTTATCCAAAGCCTGTGAAGTCAGCAAGGGGTGACCACGCTTCGTTAGGGGCGACTTTGTGTTCCCATGTCAAAGTCAGTCTGCAGGGAGTCCCTAAACACCTCCATTCCCACACCCCTCTGCTGCCCGTCTTCCTCTCCTCCCTCGCTCACTCTCTCCTTTCCTGTTCAACAACACTACAACCTGGCACCCTGCCGTCTCTTCATGCCTCCAATCATGAACTATTTCCCCAAATAGCCTTTGCTTTCCCTACGACCTTATCTCTGTTTTTCTCACAGTAAATGCACAACAAGTCAAACAGCTCCATAATAGAAGTGAAGCTTTATCACTGATAATGGCCTCTGTTTACTATCGCTTTCATGCTCCACCTCACTACCAGCCCATTTTCCCACACAGGAAATCACATACATGCATGCTTCTGCATATTTACTCACATAAATGTACAAGCAAGTACACGTGCTAATGTTGCAGTTAAATAATGTGCTCCTGCATTAAAAAGAGCAGGAAGTTACAGTCAGACAGGGGTTAACTGTGGGAGCGAGCAGGCTTGTGCAGATCAGGATCACATGGGGTGATTATGAATGAAAAGATAATCTATTACAAGCGTCATTCATGAAAGGCTGCAAACACAAGTGAAGCCAGCCTGACCTGACACACTGATCCAGATGTAAATTCTTTTTGGTGTTGGGTGTGACTCAAACAGGTTCCTTCACACACTCATGCTAATTAGTCATTAAGTAATATACTGTTGTATAATGTTAAATGTTGTATGAGGGTTGATGTAACAATGGTTGCACGAGTGATGTTTTGGGCTGGAAGTGAGTGGGTAAACCCCTTGAAGGTGCCTGAAGGGTCAAAATGAACTCAGGAAAATATGTGGAGTTCCTGACTGCCTATTTCCTGCCATGGTATAAAAAGAAGAACCGTGCCATCTGGAATGAAATCATTTTCATGCAAGACAACGGCCTTGGCTGCTATGGGCATAAAGGGAGAACAAGCCATGGTGTGGCCACCATCATCCTGGACCTCAACCCTCTTGAGAACCTGTGGAGCATCCTTAAAAGGAGGCTTTATGAGGAAGGATAGCAGTTTGGCATTTTACCTCAAAACAGCAGCTCTGGGGGCAATTCTGACATCCTCAAAGGAAATATAGGCAGAAACTATACATGGACTTACAGGTTCAATGGATGAGAGCGTTGTTAAGGTGATATCAAAGAAGGGCTCCTTTGCTAATATGGAACTAGATCTGCAAAGATGTTTTTGATTGAGAAAAAATACCTCCTAATGCAGAATTACAACAGATTTTTGTTTTCAATCTGCATGTTTTGGAACTCTGCGTGCATAACAATTTGGAGCACTGCATTTCAAGTTATTTTGCAAATAAAAGGCATTCTCACCATTGGTGATTTTGTCTAATTAAATGCAGATTAATATATATTTGTTGGGGAATAAAAAATCTTATTGACTGCCTATTAAGTAAACCATTTAGGAAAAAGTTAACATAAAACAGTGGAACACAGTGTACATATCATCAATTAAAATGTTGTCATCAACAAATACAGCACCAAAGCACCAAATGCTGGGTCACTCACAAAGAGCTGGGCATAAAACTTTCAGAAGTAGAGCTGAACAGTGCAAGCCAACTATATTTGGGAAACTCATAAACCACAGGGGACAACAGAGGTGTTCTCTCAGGCCTCTAAAGGCCTGTTGTGAAGGAAGTACGAGGTGCCTTTCACTACCTGAACATAGTGGGCGAGAAGGAGTGTGGACCTTGATGAGAGATTTCAGGTAAAAAGGTGCAGTTTTAGTCACTGCCTTTCAAGCAATGAGTAGGGTTTTGAATTAGATGCAGGCAGCAACCAGAAGCCAGTGTAGAGAGATGAACGTGAAATGTGCTGTCTTCCTTAGTGCTGTGCTCTGGATCATCTGCAGAAGTCTAAATATGCATGTAGTCTGGATCATCTGCAAAGGTCTAAATGTGCATGCATGTGCTTCAAACTGTTTACCAACTGCTAGCGTGATGCACTTTAAGGCCCTGTAAAGTGTTGAAAGAAAATCTGTATTTTAAGTTTGTTGTATGACAGGACACTGTGTTATGAACCACCATGCCAAGTTTCAGTCATGAAAAACATATCTAAGTTTATAAAATCAAGCTTTAAAATCATGAAAAAGTAGGCAGTAAAATCTGCACTAGGATGGTGTGGGCATGTCAGCTGAATTAGCTGAAGCCACACCCACTCAGGAGAAATACAATCCTGATACATCTGATCAGAGCGCAGCTGCCTGGCTCTGTGTCAGAGCAGAGAGACGGAAGTTAGGGTTTAAATTTACTGTTTTCTGGCACTAAAAAACCCACAAAATCTAAATTCAGTCACACATTTCACTTTGCAGGGACTTTAAATCAGGCTCAATTTAGACTGTTTTCGTGGTGTTTCATTTAGAGTAGTTGACGAGTACATGGGATTATAATTTGCACTTCAAGATGCTTAGGAGCATTAATAAGAAATACTTACCAAGTAGTCCAAAGTGCAATGTGGAGGTGTGCAAATGAGCAATGAAAGTACTTAATACTTAGTCACTTTTTGAAAAAAGTTGGAGGTATTAGAAGGAGCTGGGGTCATTTTGCAAAATTCCCATGCAAATCCATCCCGCATTACTCATATCACCAATCTATTTTCATGGCATCTGATGCATTTTCAATAATAAAAGGGATTCAAGGAATGTTGGGCCCCTTTAAATTCTTTTCACTGACACTGGAATTTTCTTTGACAAAAACAAAAGGGCCTCAAAAACCAAGGGCATATCCAGAGAGCGGACATGGTCACCCTAGATATCTGATTGACCACCCAAATTTCAAAGTAGTGATTGGCATTGCAGGAGTGGCCCAATGTATACTTACTTTTCTTGCTATGCATTTGCTTTTAGTGCTTGAAATTCTGAGTTCGGACATATTTTTAAGTACTTAAAAATGAAGCTAAGAGGAATTACAGTAAATAGAGGGGTACATACTTTAAATACAGGGCTTGCAGTAAATACTGACTAAGAGATGTTATTCAGTCTTGTATTTGAGCACATATACTTCAGTCCACCTCTGAATAAATCATTTCCACAGTTGAGCCAAGCCTGTCATAGAAAGTCTAGCTACACTACTGCTTAGAAAACGTCACAATATGTATAAAAATACATAAAACAACTCCACCTTAAGATATTTTTCTTCATGAAACAGCAGCCAAGTCTCACACTCTCAGGTCTCTCTGCACCCACTAACATCTCAACACCTTTCTAGCTCTTCTAACACTCCGCTCTGCATGGCCTGATGCTGCAAAAATCTCCCTGGCTTCTGTCTGTCACTGACTATCTGCTTCTATCAGGAGTTTACACTAAACAGAGAGCGCTGAAAAGACACGCCTACCGCCTCGTCTGCCATCGCTCTCTCACATAGAACCCAAACACACATCAGAAAATGACCTTCTGCCTGTGACAGCAGCCTTCAGCACCAGCAGATATGATGGGTATATTACTCTGTGTGTGTATGAAAGGGTCTGAGTCAGTCCAGGTATATTATGATTATGAGAATGTGTTGTCATTTGATAATGTAGAGATAGTGTAAATCAGTGGAATAGCTGTCTAATGGAGGGCTGGAGAAATATTTATGGGGATGACAGACAAATGCAGAAATAAAATGTGTCAACAGCTGGAGCTTCATACGGTTCTACTGAGGAAGAATGTTTAGGAGAAGAAACTACTCCTAAACATTCACCTTGTTGTCTTTAAATCATTTTGGTGTAGCTGTCACTGTATGCTTCAGGTCATTGTCCTCCTACAAAATTAATCTTCCCCCATGCCATAATTCTCTTCAGGTTGTCCTCCACGATTCATTTTACCCTCTACCTTTGCAAGCCTTTCAGGGCCAACTGACAAGGAGTACTCCCACAGCATGATGCTGCCACCGCTCTGCTTCACAGTGGGAATGGCGTGTTTGTGGTGATGTGCAGTGTTTGGTGTCCGCCACGTAGCATTTTGTTCAGTGGCAAAAAAGGACCATTATGGTCTCATCAGACCAAAGAACTTTCTTCCACAAGACCATGGAGTCTTTTACATGCCTTTTGGTGAACTCTAGTCCAAATCAAATGAGTTTTCTTCAACGGTCTCTCCCATCTCAACTGCTGAGGCTTGGAACTCCTTCAGAGTAGTCATAGGTGTCTTGGTGGCCTCTCCCACTAGTCTCCTTCTTGCACAGTCACTCAGTTTGTGAGGACGGCCTGAGCTAGGCAGATTCACACATGTGCCACATTCCTTCCATTTCTTGATGATGGATTTTACTGAACTCTAAGGGATGTTCAGTGCCTTGGAAACGTTTTTGTATCCATCCCCTGACTTAGACATATGTTGTTGTCTGGGGGTGTT
This sequence comes from Cheilinus undulatus, assembly GCF_018320785.1. NCBI lineage: Eukaryota > Metazoa > Chordata > Actinopteri > Labriformes > Labridae > Cheilinus > Cheilinus undulatus. The sequence goes on along the minus strand of NC_054885.1, from coordinate 31,870,394 downwards.
CTTTTGTCTTTATGGTGTAATGGCAGCCAAGAATACTGGTTTACCAGTACCTGGACTTGCCAGACACAGGTGTCTTTATACTACAATCACTTGAGACACATTCACTGCCCTCAGGTGATTCCTATTTCACTAACTGTGAGACTACTAGCACCAACTGGCTGGACATCTGTTGAATTAGGCCTGCCACTTTAATGGGGGCAAAATTTATGCAGTCACATATTTTACCTTACATATTTTGTGTAATTGACATTACTTTATAGAAATCTGTTTTTACTTAAATATTAAAGAGTTTTTTTTGTCAAAAAAGCCAAATTATATTGATCATGGTTAGTTTATAAAACCAATCAAAGGGTAAAACATCCAAGGTTGTGAATACTTTGAACAGGCACTGTAAATTAACCTGGCATGGAGAGATCAATCCTGTTTTAGAAGAATACAACACGAATGCATGTATGTGCTTACAGGCATGACAAATATGTCTAAGTAATGCTTCTATGAGCACATAAAAGCACATCCAGAAGCACTGATAGCATCGTGCACAGACACAGTAGTGTAGTATATACAGTATATAGGTGGAGCTAATGAAAGCAGCCTGCAGAGGTATAAGGTTATGGGTCGGACTCTGACCAGATCACTATCACTCAAAGGGACCTTTCTCTGCTCTATGAGATCATGGCCTTAAGCTAGGCCAGCCTTCCTGCTAAAAACACACATCAGACAGCACAATAAGCTCCAGTCGACAGGTAGGAGCTGGCAACAGAGCGGAGAAGAAAGAGACAGAAGACCTTTGAGGAATATGAAACCAAAACAAAGCAGCTGGTTGTCGACTTCTTAATTTTTTAGTTTTTGTTTTGGCTTACCAAGGATCACTTTTAGTTTTTCTATGATAGGAAACAGCTATGAAGAGATCCAAATAAAACACTTAGAGGAGTTAATGAGAATAACACAAAAAAATCAGGTCAAAAATCAATCAAATGCATAAGACCTTTAGTATTGGTACAAATGTTAGCCTATCCTGCATTTCTTTAATTTTCTTATTTGTCAGTTAGATTTGTTCTTTTATTAATTAAACGTGTTTTATATGAGTCAAGAGTCTGTTGCACAATGCACTTTGCAGTGCAACCATGACACATTGTCAGTGATGAACCTGGGGTCATGAGATGTTTCAGGTGTTATCACCAGACACTGTTTTCCGGGCAACCCGTCCTTCTTAATTCTTAATTCTTCTTAATCCAGAGCCATCAGGAAGCCTTTTGAGCAGTTACAAGGATGTTCTTGGTGGCTGACTGTGGTAGGTGTGTCTGGGAACTTGCTGATAGAAACGTTACTGACTTATGGATGGACAAATTCAATGAGGTCAAAAGGCATTGGAGACTACAGCGTTGCAAGCCAGGGTTTGTGGTCAAATTAAAGCTGTAATGAAGCTTCAAATTCTTTAAATTAGCAGCAATATCAACTGATAAATCTAGGTTCATTTAATAAATATCCTCTTCTCTACTCGTCTGCTATCAGCTCTTCGCTGAAGTCATCCCATGAGTGGGAGTGAGCGAGTTCTCCAGTATTATCACTACAGGTGAAGGGTCTGCTGAACTGTGAACTGTCCGTTTATCAACCATCCCGCCTGCAGACACCATGAGCCTTTAGCTTGTCAGGCTGTCCCTGCCGCCCTCTGCTGTCCCTCTGCCGGCTACTGGTGCTTCACAGTACTTCTACTGTAGAGCTGCCAAGACCATGAAATAAATGTTTGGATTATCACACTGAGTCACAGAGAAACACAACAGTGGACATGTTGTTGGAGGCACAGGGTCGCTGAATTTGGAGTGAGAGTGTCAGAGTGCACATTAGAAACTGCAGTCATCCTGATAAGTCAGTTTGATTTTATCACTCTTACTCTGACAGCAGCTTCAGTTAAAGTCCAGTCTTTTAAACTCCATCAATGATAGTAGGGATAGTTTGTTCACAAATTGTCACTAGAGTCAGACTCCTTGAACAGTAACTTTTCAAAACTTGTTCAAACACCGTAATTTACCCTTTGATGTGCCAATGTAGAAACCCAATTCCAAAAAATTTGGGATGCTATGAAAAATGTAGGAAAAAAACAGAATGCAATGATTTTCAAATCTCATAAACCCATATTTTATTCACAATAGAATATAAACAACATCACATTTTCAAAGGAGCCAGTTTACCGTTTCATGAAAAATGTCAGCTCATTTTTAATTTGATGGTACCAACACATCCCACAAAAGTCAGGACAGAGCCATGTGTTTTGTGCAGCAGCACCCTCCTAAAAAAAGATGAAAAATAGATCTTTGATGACTAAAACTGAATAAAAGTAGATTTTTTCCTCAAGATGACTTAAACTACACTAAAATGTAATTTAGTTCAAAATCTGATATTTCTCCACTGTGGGTAAATCTTGTGGGTAACACTGACAGGTTTGATACGAGATTCAGGCAAGAGAATAAGTGCTTGGATTAAAAGTAAAGACTAAAATGTGAGGATTATCTGAATCTTTGGATGCTACTATATACTGTTGATGGTAGAATATTTAATTCTTCAATTTCACGTTGAAGGACATTTTATGAAATTGTTCCACAAATTTTTGATGCAGTTTTCCTCAGATTGGTGAACTTCTGTCCATCTTTACTTCTGAGAGACTCTGTCTCTCTAAGGCCTTGTCCACATGGAGACAAAAACGTCATATTTACGTTTTGTTTTGAAAAAGTTTTCCTTAAACACGGGATCATTTCACGAAACATCCGCGTAAGCATGGAACCACTGAAAACAACTGAAAACGCTGTAGTACATATGCCAAGTCTGTAATTGGCGCTGTAACGCTGCCATGGAAATGCACCAAAAGAGAGAAGAAGATCACAGAAAACTGCCCAAAACTTTCTCTTAGTTGCCCTTCTGGTTTTTCTCCGTGGTGGATTTTGGAACATCTGGTGTATGTTGTTCTCCATGGTTGTAAAGGAGCATCAGATTTTGCTGTAAATGCCATAATAAGCTCAATAGCTTCTGCAGCACAAACACAACCCCATAATCCGCCATTGTTACTTTGGTTTGATTCGTGCATGCGGCTTAGTAGGCTACGCTATGTATTACGTAATCATTTCAAGAAAGATGCGGCTGGCTGTCCACACGGAGATGAAATGGTAAGCATTTACAGATTTGTTCACTCTGGGACCCGGTTTCAAAAAGTAGCGTTTACAGCCTCCCAAAACACAGTTTCCGTGTGGATGAAATGCTGATACAACAAAAAACTTTTGGGTATACTCCTGAATTCATCTCCGTTTCAAGGGGGCATAAAATGCTCCTTTTACACCAAGTCATGTTACTGACTTGTTGCAAATTAATCAAATTAGTTGCAAAATGCTCATTGAGCTGTTTCATCAGCACCACTCACTTTTCCACCCTTTTGTTGCCCTTTTGTTGCAACTTTTTTGATATATACTTCTGCCATCAAATTGAAAATGAGCAAATATATTCTAATATCTTAAAAAATAATATATATGTTAATGAGATTTGCAAATAATTTCGTTCTATTTTTATTCATATTTTACTCAGCACCCCAACTTTTTTGGAATTGGGGCTGTATAGACCAAAATCATAACAACAGCAACCAACAGTTATTCAGACTTTTTACTAGAAACAAAGGAAAACATCTGTCAGTCCTTTTCAGTGTTGTGATTTCTCCTCTTTTGCCTATAAATGTCTCCCCAAATGTTTGATAAATTGCTCCCACTTGTTCAGACAGCTGTGATGCTGGTAACTTCTGAACTTTAACACAATCACTTCCTTGATATCAACATTAAAGGCCCGTTTTGTGTATCCACACATAAACACAATAAGCTGCAGATTAATCATTTGTATAAAAATATTCAGTAAAAAATGTTGCATGATGAAGAGTCAGCTGTAACCAAGCAGCTGTGTCTCCCCTCTCAAAGCATGACCACATGCTTTTTCATTGAGTTATTTCCTTAATCACTGTCTGATGATGGTTCATATGACCAGCAGATTATCTGTTTATTCTTTTGATGATCCGGCTCTCTTCCTGTCTGTATTGTCTGCTGTGACAGAAAGCACCCTCTCTGTTTCGCCGTTATTACTCTTGAATGGAGGAGTTAGACACAGCTAATGGTTTTATGCACACTTGCGCTGCAGGCCCATGGATGTTCACATCACACTGACAAAGGAAGGGATGGTGCGGAATAATCCACTGCTGATTAAATGAGATTCATAACAGAACCAAAGTGGACTTTACAACTGTCTCCAGGATGGTAAATCCTTGGTTTCTTCTGGTGTTTTGCAAATATGTGAAACAATAAAGTTTCCATGAAGGATAAATAAGTGAGTATTACAGAACATTTAAGAAGAGAGTTATTGAAAAAAGGAAACACATGGTTTGGCGACAATCCGTCCATTTAAAACCTCGAGGGTTAACAATCCAACAAATAAGATCAAATTGTGGCAAGAGCAAACAAACAACATATCACATTAGATGAACTTAGTCACCTTCATAAACTCTCAATAATCACAGCTGAATCAATCATCTTCACTTGTGCTGTCTCCGTGTTTATAAATGTTTTCATTAGCAGCATCAGAGCTCCAAAGCACGAACCACAGAATCTAGACCGCAGGGTCACAGTGAGGGCAGCTCCAATCTCAAGTTTCAGCTCACAATGGTGGAAAGCTGCGTTTCAAATTCATTTGACTGTCTTCATTTAAAACTGTCTGAGTTAATTTCACTCACATGAGGGGACCAGAGATTCACAACCATCTTACTTAATATCAGTTTCAGTCCAAAAAGCTCTTCCTCAGACTGGCAGGAGGAAACGCATGTTGGCTCAGATCATCACTTATAAACTAATCCTTTTTTACAGGAACTTTGTTGTGTCCGGATTTTTGTGGGTTTTTGTTCATTTTGTCAAAGAGGATGATAATATAAAATATTGGAATGAAATACTGACAAATACATTAAATATTAAAGCATGTCAACTGACAGAATACAGAAATATTAACTGCCAGGTTTTGCACAAGTATCACTCTGCTAGCATTTATCCTGTTTTGTGATTGCATGGCTCCACTGAAGAAGGTCATTTATGATGTGCTAGTTGACATTGGTTTGTAAGATTGCAAACTTATGTAGCTAGCTTGAGTATGGAAAAGGAAAGAAAACTCTAAGGCATAAGTTGAATGTATTTCTGCACCCGTGAAACTGCTGGATATAAGCCAATAATGACACCAATAATGATACAGCCTGACAGTTCATCAAAACCCTACATAAATATTGGCTTTGTCTTTCTCTTTTTTCTATCCTTAGCTCCATCCATTACTGTCCTTTCCTGCCTCTTAGCCTCAGCCACTGTATCAAACATTACCACTAGTCTAACTGGCTTCTTTTTAGCTAAAGGCCGTTGTGTGGACTACTGCTCCATGGTGTTTTGTGAGCATGAGCCTAACCTCTCATCCAATCACCAGTCACCATTGTATCCTGCAAGCAAGCTTGCAGCTTCCCCAGACAACTATACTAGCTTGCTTGCTAGCTTCTATATTAGGCATGATTTGTTAATATTAGCTTATGCCAAATCTGAATATCGTCATAGATTAAAGCAAACAAGTAAACAAATCAACCCTTCTAAATCTACTTAACAAATTAAGATAATCTTATTTATTTGGTAAGCATCTAGATGCCTTTCAGGATGCTTAGCAACTTACTTCATAAAGCCTAGTTAACTTCAAGGTAGCTAAATTGTAAGTGCATGTTCATGTCTTCTGGGCTGCTCATACTGGCTACCTGAGAGGCAGTCCATTGGTTGTGGATGACCGTAAGATTGGGCCGGTCAGGTGTGTAAATTCACCCCTTGTACAATGTCTGCTGAAGCAGAAATAAAATACTTTGGACAGATTTTTTATTTATTTATTTATTTATTTTTAACCGAGCGTATAAAAGGTTCCTTTCTGTTGTCAAAACTGGCTTTAACATTGGTTGTGTATGGGATCTCTAGGCTTTTGCAACAAGCCTCAAGAGGACACTCAAGGAACTGCAGAGTTTTGCATTTTAGAATTCTGGTTTTCTGACAAACCGTGAAAATTACACAAACCCTTCCTTTTCTTTCCTTTGCATGATTTGTTGTCTGCTGAGGGGCTTCCAGACAGCAGTAAGTCTTACAGGAATCCCTCAGAAAAGCTGATCCTTAGCTCTGTGGGATGTGTTAAATACCAAAAGAGCAGAGGCACACAATAGAAACACTGCAGATTCTTATATGGTCTTAACTGCTAAAACACAGCTCTGCTTGGGGTGGTCCTGAATGCACCTTTGAGTCATGATGAGTTCAGTGATCTTCAGCAGGTGTCTAAGTCAAGCTGCAATCCCCCTGCCAAGCAGTGAAATGTACTTAAGTGGACGTACTGTACTTTCTCTGCTTGCTTTGAGTCTTCTGTTGCCAGTGTGAGTGTATTTAATAAAAGTGTTGGTATGCCTGCTTAGCTACCCTCAGTAGCCAGTTCATTAGAAGGGAATTAGAGTTGACGCACTCAATCCTGAGAGGAAGAAAAGCCAGGATTGTTGGTGGAGGAGGCCAGCTGTGGCCACGTCTTAGCCTCAGTGACGAGCCTCTCAGATAGGCTGCCAAGCGCCTGCTCTACGCTCTCTGCTCGCTTCACCGGGCCCTGTCCGCTGGCCCCTGACAACCACCACACACATGTGCATACACTGCCTTTAATTAAACTTACTCAGACCCATGTCAACAGGTCTACAGTGACCCCTCTGACACCCTTCACACTCCCAATTCCACATAAGACCACATGCATCGCTGCCAAAGTAAAAAATATGCAACAGCCTCAGCAGCAACCCTCCTCCTTCCGAAGGGGAGTAACACTTCATAAGCATTCAAACTTGTCATCAGTACAGCTTCATCTTCACTTTGACTCAAACAGACTCAATAAAGGCTGTACATCTCTTGGTTTATCCCTCCCTGCTGGAGGAAACAGTGAACCCACAGGAAGTTGCCTTTAACATCAGCCACAAGTCAGATCAATGCAAAATATCAAGAGTGAGAATGAAAACAACCTCAGACACTTAGAGGCACGTCACGACAACTTAACACTCACTTTAGCATGACAACATGATTGACCAAAGCGGTTCCAACATGAAAAATAAACACCAGTCTTTATTTCTACATGAAGAGACAAACTGAGAGAAAACTAAGAACAATCAAATATTCACTGTGCTACTTATCCACACTGGAAACTCACCCTAAATCAAAAACACGTCCACTAGCCGAGTGGCAAACACTCAGGAGGGCCTATAAATGCTTGGTTAACTGGTCCAGACAGGCTGAGCAATAAAGCAGCCAGGTCTCAGGCCATAAAGACGCTCGACACCCGGCGCTGCTCTGCAGACCAGGAGGGTTAAAAAAGGGGGATTGAGTGGGGTGGGTTTGTTGTTGGATGTGGGTGGGCATGGGAGTGAAGCAGAGGTAAGGATGTGAAAGAACTATGAGGGAACATAAATCATTAAAGGATCAAAAATATACAGCTTTACGGATGCTGACAACAACAGAATATATAACCCTGATACTGGTATTGATTTAGTTTCTTTGACTGTGTTATGTTCGAGGTGCATCTCTAAAGTGCTCGTGGCTGCTTGTTGACGACCACGAAGCCCAGGAAGAGATGCGTTCCGCATTAACCCCAGGGTTCAGCATCAAGGGCCCGGGCTAGATGACCATTAAATGACCTGTCGGCGGGGGCCTGGGAACTGATCAGCAGCCTAAAATGGCTCAGAGAAGAGAACAGAGAGGAAGTAAGAGCACAGATGACGCAGAGAGAAGAGGTGAGGGTCATGACCGAAATGACTTCCTCTGCTGTTTGACTACTGGTGAAAAGTACAGCTCTCGTCACAGTTGCATTTTAAACGCTGAACACAGACGGAGGTACACATGTTTGGAGGAAGTAAGAAAAGAGTGACCTGTTTTGAACTGTCATCCCACAGGTGATTGATTATCCACAAATACAAGCATGTCACGGATGTACTTTAAACAGTAAAAGCTCCACCATTACAGCAACAATATGGAGGAATTTGGTTTGGTGCACTTTGGTGCCAACCAAAAGCCTTTGAGTACAGCTACACTCACACTGAAACATAAAGTCTTGCTAGATCCGCCTTCTTAGACAGCAGACGGTGATAAAGTCAGCAAAGACAATGTCAAAAGCCAAAGAACCACGCCAGCCAACAAGATCAGTAACATCGCTGGATTTTGTGCAAATAAAGCTGCGCTAGTGTCTACAGCCTGTTATTTGAGAGGGGTCTGGCTGCAGACAATACATGTGTGACAGGCACTCTCACAGATCATTCATCTGAGACACCGTATAGCTCAGAAAGAAGGTGCCGAAATTTATCAGTACATTTATCAGTTTCAGATTTTTTTTATTCAACTTTATAAGCAAATTCTGGCAGTAACAAACACGCAAACATTACATAAATAAGACAGAATGGTTGCTTACTTTAGCCTTGTTAGATTTGGCTTAAGCTAACATAACCATGCTAGCTACATAATCAAGGTAACTATATAAGCCAAAGTAGCTAAAGTAGCTTTAGCTACATCAACTTAAGCAAACATAACTAAAGCTTACATAGCAATTGACATACAGTAACATACCTGTGTAGATTACATAGCTACTTTGGAAGCTTAACTTTAGCAGCATTAACTATGCAGCTATGCTATCAAAGCTAAGTTAGCTTTAGCAATGTGACCTTTAGCAAATGTAGCCAAACTTAACATAGTGATTGAGATAACATACCTGTGTAGATTACATAGCTGCTTTGTAAGCTTAGATTTAGCTACATTGGCTATGCTGATAGGCTATCATAGATAAGCCTTTGCTTACGCACCTAACAGAGTTGGCTGCCTTAGAATGTTTTCATGGGATGAGCTTTTTTCATGCTGTTTACTCAGCCTTATTAAACATTTTGTGATCAAGTTTTAGCAGTTCAGGTTTTTAACTCATCTTCTGGTATCCTAACCCTTACCCTAACCCTAAACAAGAGTTGGATTGATTTTACTCTGAAAGCGTGCATTTCTGTTCTGAGATATATGGCATCAGACAAATGGTCGTGAGAGTAGCCATCAGAAATAGACAGCCTACAGCCAGGCCACCTAGCAGTATCACAGTCTGTTGGCATATGGAGTATGTCTGTGTATTCAGACGTTGCCATGATGTGTACAGTCCATGATTGCAAAATAGTTGTGATAGGTCTGTAAGGTTTCAAGCTTGCAAAGCTAACTTTCAGATGAACAATGAAAGAGACCATTTTGTCATTAAATTAAGCTTTTTTTGTATGTAAACCAGATACATAAAATCTGTATAACACATTACTGAGGCAGACTAGCTAGATGGTGAGTAAACAAGTGGAGAAAAGTCACTTCTCGTGAGAGAACCACAGCCCATTGTAAAAGTTATATAGTGCTGAAAGCAGGTGATAGGGCACTCTGTGGAAATAGGATTATTCCTTCTCCCTATTATAAGTGATTGTCCTGCTATAGTTTGGCTTTTAAGTACTATTCTTTTAAGACTTACTGTTGGGCTTTTGTACCTTAGATGGGACAGGGAAAAGGGGAGAGTGCCAAAGATCTCTGAAGGGGGTGCAAGACATTTTTGTTCTGAGGTTGTCGAAAACAGATTTATGCATATTTACTAAAATGATGGTAAAAACAAAACAAGGACAGGCCTGTTTTTTAATTGTTTATCAAATACACAATTAGCACTGAATTTGATTTTTTACAGCATTGGATTATTTACTTTTGTTTGGGTTTTTTGGAGGCTTGGCTTTCCCGATACATGTAGGACGACTCTGAAGATGAAAAGTTGGTAACACTTGCACTAGGCTACCAGCTCTTCAAAACTATTATTAAGAAGTGGAAAACTTACAGATGAGGACAAAGCTTTGTGAGCATCAACAATTCCTTTTCTCAAGACTAAACTGATTTCTTTAGGTTTTGCCATGATGTTTTCTCCAGTGGCAGCTCAAACTCTTGCTGGAGTTTTCAGACTGAGTGTAAATGTAAAAATAACCCTCAATTTAACTTGATGTTACAAGCCTGGAGCATCACAAAGGTAAAGCACATCATTGGTTTGTGAGTTCTAAAGAGGGCTTATAATCTAGACCCTGGTAGTTTTGTCTTTTTATAAAACTATTTGGTTTCTAATTGGAAAATAAAATACTGTAATCATGTAAATCTGAATTTTTCATCATCTGTGTCAGTATCCAGCCTTAAAATACCTCCGTATAAATCCATTCGTATTCAGAGAGCAGAAATAGAAATCTGCTGTTGATTTCAGGAATTGTATGGTTATTATCCACATACCAGAACTTCAAAGTAGCGATCTTTTTCTAGGCTTTGATTTTGAATTGATTTGTCTCAATGAACAAATAGAAGATCATGTCAATCTGAGATGCATTGTGATCTATTTTTTGCCAGTTATGGAAAGTCTTAATTCATTGCATAAACTGAGACACCTAATAAAGTCCACTTTGAGCACACAATAACAGTCTTAATGATCGACTTACTGCTTTCTTCAAATGCTGTCTGGTTCATCAGACCTCAGTTGGCCTCAAATGGACTTCCTGCTTCAGAGATTTGTTAGATGCTAAAATAGAACTGTGTCTTCACATGATCTGAATATTTATTGATAAAAACGGCTGGCAAATCTTGCTCAGGTCATTAACCGCAGTTGCCTCAACAACGGTGATGCGCAACCTCAAACCAAAGCTCACATCCAATGATCCAAACATTCTGAGGCCAAACTTGATCAACATGTATGACTGAGTTTGTATGCCTTTTCTTTATGAGCTGCCAAGACAGGATTATTGGAAATGCTAGAACCATAAAACCCAGCAATTTACGGACTAAAAAAACACAACGGTTTAATGTTTGTTTTCCCTTCAAGTCCAAGTACGTGTGTGCAAACGAGCGAGAGGGTCAACTGGAGAGAGGGAACGAGAAAAATAAAGAGAGAAATATAAACCCTAAAACAACTCTTTTGGACTGTCTTTTTTTCCATTCCCGCTCAAGTAGAGCTGCAAAAACATTCTTGAGGTGTTTAACAGAGCGCCTTTCATCGATCGTCACTCGCGCATGTTTTGACTCTGCGGTGTCTTCCAGGTTTGCTTTATCAGAGTCTGTTAGCAGAGTTTATCTGACCCTCACTTGTGTGTCTACCAGCCTGGGAGTCTCCAGGCGGCCTGACTCATCTCACTGTGACACACACCTTGCCAGCAGCGACTATGCGTTCATACTTGCTCGATCTGGTCAGTCTTAAATGTGCACTTTTTATATTTTATCACCTCAAATGATCTATATCTCATATCTCATACACAGAATTCCATTCCAGCTGGATGAAAACCTTATATCTCTGACTTTTGGAATCACAATAGAAGGTTTGTTTTACAGTGACAGCTGCAGTATTGAAAACTACACAGCAGGGTGTGGTACAACTTTGATGTCAAGTCATTTGCTACAAGTGAAACGGTTTAATGAGGTATCAAAAGATGATTTAAGTTTGCTTTATCAACAATGGAAGTTACACGAGCCAGATAGTACATAAACTCCAGTATTTCCCCTAGGTTTGTCTCTCATGGGTGGTGATGGTGATGATGGTGGTGGTGTACTGGGGCAATGTTTCTTCACTGAACTTGAGAAGTAAATAATCTGAGCACAAAAAATCAGGAAACTTTTTTTTGGTAGATTATTTCTTTCAACCATCACTGCAAACTTACCCAGGCGCATCTATTGGTAAAGTAAATGCATTATTCACAGGAGATTCTGGCCAGCATGGCCCCTTTAAAGAGAGACCAGGAGAGTTGTCTGTCAACCAGAATGTCGGGGGTTTGATCCCAAGCTTCTATAGTCACATGTTGTCAAAGTGTCCTTGGGCAAGATACTGAACCCCAAATGTCCCCACTGCTATGGAATTAGTCAATACCGAAAGACAGTACCACCACCAGTGTGTAAAAGTGGTATGAGTGGCTGAGTGTGACCTGAAGTGTAAAAACTCATTGAGTAGTAAGATTGTTGGAAAATCACTATATGTGGTTGAGTCCATTTACAACCTTGGATGCAGGTATTGTAGCTAAGCTATATGGCTATGCTTCATTGAATTTGGCTGACTGAGCAAAATACAATATGAGGGTCAGAATGCATACTGGATTGAAAGAATTCTCAGCACTACTTTTCCACCAGCCAGCTACTTGGTTATTTCTAGACTACTTTGGCACAACACATGCAAGGTAAATGAAGGCTGCTCACACTAGCTTTGAGGCTACCATTCATCAAAGTGGTCCATGTATTATGGCTCAGATCTTACAACCTCTTTATTTTCTTTAAACTTAGTGCTCTCAGTCATGATGTGGCCCCAGACCTCAGCCACACCCTTCTTTCATCCAAGGTGGACCAACTATGCACAAAACTCCCTGTTTAACTGTTCACAGGTCTAACATACCCTCACTAAATCAACTGCTTTAATGATCGTAGCAGGGATACATACGGTAAAAACCAATAAAAACCTCACAGAACAGAGCTGATTTACTGTAAGAGCCATGGTGAAAGACAGAGAAAGGGGGAGAAAATGAAGAGAGAAACTGAGCTAGGCAGAGTAGTAAAGAGATAAGATCACTATCGTGTTCATGAAGAGGATCACAGCAGCTATACATGTCCTCGTACCTGTGGGAGTGCTTACAGGAATGCTTTGAGCTTAATCGTGTTACATCTGGGAGAGTTACTGCACAGGACAGACAGAAAGAGAAAGTTATCACAGACACAACACAGCCTTGACTTGATAACCTTGATGAGCTGCGACGGGTACAATGAGATCGACTCCTTTTGCTGCTTCTTCTTTTCAACACCCCCCTAAAAATCAACACACGCACACTTTTGTGCAGACAAAAACCACAATTTGTGACCACCCATACAGAGTGACCATCACTAATGCAGAGTTTAGTATTCCAGTCATACAATGCCAACAATGCTGGAACATTTCAAGTGTATAAACTTTACATTGTAAATAGGGGATTATAGGTCAAAGAGAAAGTACAAAAATAATGCATTTCAAAAGAAAGGCATGCTTTCAGTTCCGTCTTTGTAGCCACCAACTCTCTTCACAATAAACAGCGCCGACCAAATGTTTACAAGCCCACATCAGCCTCAGCTCGAGGTCTTCCACCGCTGCATGACGAGGCAACTTGGAGCAATTTGTAAGCACAGCAGACGCATGTTCCTCTGCAGGATAAAGCTGAGTGGAGTTCATGCTGCATTAAATTACACTCAGATGGCATTGAGGCTCAAAAATACGAGCTGGATCCTCAGTAGATAAAAATAAATATTTTTTAAAAATCTTGTAAATTCCTAAAACAAATGTCAAGAAAAACGAGTGAAAGCTCTGTCGTTGAATAAAAGCAAATATTAAGCAAAGAGTGCAAGTTAAATCAGACTAAATAGTCACTACCAAAGGAAGCGTTGATGCCACAGGGACAACCCTCATAACTTGCCAACACAAGAGTCACTAAGAACTACTCAGGACAAAAGCAGACACAGGTCCATCATCAACTTCTCTTTAACCTCCTCTTGATGTGAAGGCCTTCACATCCATCTCTCTGAGTTATCAGTGCTAGAAGGAAGGCTAGTTATCTGTGTGCATATGCCTTTGCATGTTTACTTTAGTCTAACCTCCTCTTATTTAACTAGGAAGGTCATTTCTGAGCCAAATTACTCAAAGATTGTCGCAAAACCCTGAAAGTCTTTAAACAGACATATCATCATAACACACAACACAGAGAGACAGAATTAGAGGAAATGAAACCTAAATGAGTAAGTGGAGGAATAACACCACAGCAGTTTGGAAACAATGCATCGATGTAGGACCACACATTCTGCAAGATGAGACAAGGTATTTAAGGATAATGAGAGGGTATTCTGATACTTTGAAAACAGGAAATACGTCATGAAGACTGAGGGAGAGGATACCTGCAGTGATCTGTGTGCAGGGAAGGTGCTTAAAGAATAGCTGGGCTGTGCTTCATGTATGGGTTGGCCTTTTTTTTTTTTTTTTTGGTAAATGATATCAGCCTCCCTACTGGCTGGCATCATATGGCTAAGAGTCCGCAGTGGCACAGTTGCCAAACCTTTTCAGACCTTTTCTGACAGATTTGTGTCCTAATAAGCACCTACATGTGGTAGGCTATTCAGACAAACCTAGGGTATTGAAAATCTGCAACGAAAAAAGCACACGTGCATGAATCCTTTCACAAAACTACTAGAAAATGAGTGTCAAACAATTGCAAGTTTCAAAATTTTCTTTAAACTTTTTGTGCACCATGAGTGAAGTCATTGACTCAGTTAGACATATTCTGCCTGTGGGAACAAACTTGCATGTTAAATGTTAAACTGAACACCACGAAAGTACACTTTCTGAATCAAGTGTGTTTTCTTCAGTTATTAAAAAAATTAAGCTGTGTTAATGTCAAAATCCAACATCAGCTCTTTTCTCTCAAATTATTTGACAAGTATCCCTTTAGGGACTGAACACTTGCACCACAAGTGAAGTTGCTGACTCAGTTCAAGAAGTCCCACCTATACTGAATACAACAGAAGAGAATTTCCTGGGCATTAGACACTTTTGCTCCCTGAGTTAAGTTACTGACTTAATTAGACAATTCCCACCACTAAGGAGCAACCATGTCTTTGATAAGTAGAAGTATAAAAGGGGAGGACAATGCATGCAGAGGGTCCCAATGCCTGTGTTTGCCTTGGGCTCCAAAGTTGCTACATCCACTGTTCCTGGGCCTGAGCCTGCTCGCCGCATACTCTCCAGGGACTTGTTGGGCTGGGGGAGGGCACATGCATTGTGAAGGGGTCAGCTGGGAAGATACCTGAAGAGATGGAGCACAGAACCAGAGCAGAACAGGGCCAAGGTTGATGGAGCAAAGTGCCGAGCCAGTATATGCTCCCATACCTGTAACCATGCTGCTGCATGTTCACATACTGATGTCAAAAACAGGGATGAACCAGTTTTCCTTACTATTCATCTGCAACACTGAGCTGATCTTATGACCCATTCTCATAGATATTCTGTCACAGCAATTCTGCAGCAGTGCATTCATAGTAAACATTCTGTAGCTAAGCTGCAACCACTCTGCATCAAACCCCAGGCATGCTGCTGTTACTCAACCTGACACACCAAAGAGCAGAGGCAGGAATGGAGAAAATCAGTGATGAGGAAGATGCTATTCTGTTTTTTAACCAAACATATGAGGGCAGTTTTACAGTTTGAATTTGAATTTTATTTATTTGATAGGAACGATGCAGTTTAACATAGTTCCATAGCAGAGCAGAGAGTTGTCATCAACTCCTCTAGATTTGAAAGCTGTCTCAAAAAGGGGATGAGTCAATCAGCCAATCAGCTTTCTTGGTTCCATGTCCTGTGCTTCACATGAGATTTGGGAGGCTGGTGCATCAGCTATGTGCCGTGCCTAAGCTTGCTTTTCTGCTAATGTGGACGAAAACTTCATGTGCATTTTTTAGAAGCATCGTTCCAGCTTGGTGGGAATGATAGATAGTTTGAAGTCCATAGCTTGATGTATTACACCATCTGATCTCCTCCCTTCACCTTCCAGAAATATCTAATAAGATTTATGTCTGATCGGATTTGGGGGAGTCTGATTGGCCTTGAAACTTGGGTCATGAAATAGATCATACATGCCGGTCCTTGACAGAGATTTTGGGCAAAATTTCAGGAAACTTCAGGGAAATCTGAAACCAGTCTTCTTGTATCAGATTTAAGACAAGAGCTCAGGCTGAGGAGGTAGAAACTCAAACTTAAAAAAGAGAGATTCAAAAACTAAAGAGACTTAGTGTCTCACCTCAGCCAGTGATGTTCATGGGAAACTGTCACTTCTGGATGACCCCAGAGTAACGGGGGATGGGAGGTCACTACACCCCCCACCCCCAAGCCCAACCTTTCCCCTTTGGAGCTCACCCTTCTCCCACTATCAGTCTTATCAGCCTCAGTGATAAGCACAAATCCTTCACTTTTACCGTAAAAAACAACCGACAGCCAGCCAAGACTGCAACAGCTCACTGATGCATGATACCACAGCCGAGACATCCACATGTGCCTAGTCTGAAGCGCTTTAAGGCTAAACAGCTCTGACAATTACAAATCGTACAGTTGCTCAGGGAAGCATGTTCTCAATCAGCTCGGTAATAGAAGTTGGTAAACCGAGGATTGTTTCCATGATGGATTCTTCATCCTTTCAGTAAAACAGTGCACTAATGGCTTGTCCAGCTCTGAGGCATGCGTGGCCCAGCTGTGCAGCCTGTCTCGCTCTCCCTCCTTAATGAGAAGCGCCAGCGTGCACAGAGTCAACGGCGTAGTAAACCTCAAAGTGAACTGAGCTCTGACCTCTCCAGGACTCTGCGAGTGCGCTGTCTCGCCTTCCTCTGCATGCACCAAACTTCTGCAATCATTAAAAGTTCTGGGTACGGATTCTTGAGGTTTGTGTGTTGAGGGTTGTTTCATGTTGTGACACAGCGAGCTCACATGATGCTCTCAGCTTGCTCCTATTAGGGCCAAAAGCCAAAGGGAAACGATAAAAAAAGCCAAAATCATAATAATAATAAAAGCACAAAAACAAAACAATAAAAAAGCGACATACAGGAGCCAGAGACTTTTCAATTTATGACATTCTGTCTGTTTCATAAGACAGCCCGTCTACATTCCTGTTAAACAGTTAGAAAGGGCAAAATGATATTTATGGAGAGCAAGTGGGCTGGAAGATATGGACCAAAAGTCATATCTCTATACTTTTAAACTGAATTGTGATGCATGATACATATCTATGTATTTGTATGTATAGAATTAATAAATATTTGTCACAAATACCAGAATTATAAACTTTTATATCATTCTAGTGAAAATAGAATGATGTTGAAACCTGTTTGATATCAAAGCGACAAAAATAGAGGCTCTAGGGAGGTTCTTAAAATTTGTAGGCAAAGAGCAGCTAAAGTAGGCAAAATGATCGCTCAGGAATGGGCAAAAAGTGCGAAAAACTGGATAAAACAGTAAGAGACATGGATGAAAAGGAGCAAAACTGGATGAAATTGGTAAAAAAAAATAGGCAAAAGGGGCAAAAAGATACAGAGTGGCAAAAATAGGCCAAAATTGCAGAAGGCAGCTAAAGTAGGCAAAATGTTGCAAAAAGTGGTTTAAAAAAAAAGCCAGAAATTGCAAATATGGGCAAAAAAAGGTTAAAAAAAAACTGGTGGAAATTGATGGAAAAAAAGGCAAAAAAAGGCAAAAAAAAAAAAAAAAAGGACTGAAAATGGCAAAAGTGGCAGAAAGCACCCAGAATAGTTAAATGTGGCAAAAATTGTCAAAAAGTGGCAAAAACAGCTAAAGTAGGCAAAAAGATGGCTCAGAAATGGGCAAAAAGTGCAAAAAGTGGTTAAAACAGTAACAGAAATGGGTGAAAAGGAGCAAAACTGGATAAAAGTGGCAAAAAATTGGCAAAAGTGTCAAAAGGGACAAGGAGCAGCAAAAAATAGGCAAAAATTGCAAAAGGCAGCTAAAATAGACAAAATGTTGCAAAAAGTGGTTAAAATATGCCAAAAATTGCAAATATGGGCAAAAAGTAGTTTAAAAAAGTGGGAGAAATTAGTAAAAAAAAAAGGTAAAAATGTGATAAAAGTGGCAAAAATTGATTAAAAGTGACAAAAAGATGTGGCAGTAATGATGGAAAAATGTGGGGAAAGTGGCTTAAAAGTACAACAAATAATTCCACCATCAGAAGCCAATCATAGTTTGACATACTTTTCAGCTCCACAGTGAAGTAACTGTTAGCCAGGATGCTAGCACCAATGCTACTGATCCAACACACATAACATCAATAAATCCAAAATGGGGGAGGGTGATTCTCTGGGTTTTTCAGAGGCCAGCCAATTCTGTTGGCGTGCCTGCATTTTACACCGTGTGACTGTGGCGCATCAGCAAGACCAATTTATGAAAATCTGAACTTTAAACATACTTCCGTTTTCCAAAAATCCATCTATGCATTATTCAGCTAAGCAAATCAGTTTTTTCTGGTTTCCATTTCTGTATAAAATGATCGCCTTACGCAACATCATATTTGAAAATATGTTGATATATCTTAAAAACTTTCCAGCCCTTGTGATTCAGCCTGGGCTCTGACTCCCTCACTCTAAATTTGGGACATTAATCCTTCCGTGAGTCACATTAGAGAGGTAAACAAGGCCATAAACGTGCCCTTGTTTTAATATACAGTATGAAAGGTTCCTCTACGGCAGACAGCTTTATGAGCCACAGATTGGCTGGTAGGTAAAAGCTGGCTAGACGGGACAGGTGGGAAGAGTCAACATTCGTCTTTTATCAGAGCCAGTCTATTTGATGACATCTGACTTCTGCTTTGAACACATTATTACCCTGCTTTTGTCACATCCAGGTTCCCATAGCAGCCGCTAATTATCCATAGATGTTCGCCCTCTCTCTTCCCAGGTTTCATCTGTGCCGCACTCCTTCCCAGGGACGTTCTGAAGAAAGAACACACGGCCGTGTCTCACGGCAGCCCACACATTCTGCCGTCAGAGTGGATTTACGTGTGACGGCAGAGACGTGGTCGTGGACAGAGGGGGATTGCATGCATGTGCATTAAACACATGAACACAGATGCTGATACATATGCAGATATGCAAATAAAGAGCACGGTCTAACCTCTGAAGGACAGAGAAAGGCGAGAGAATAATGAGTCAGGGTTGAGTTGGGACCATGCACGATTATTTCCAGGCTCTCCTAATAGGAGAACAGGACTTTGTGTTTACACTCCCTAATTGTATTTGAAGCTGAGCATTACTGAATATGAATAATGCTGCACATTCCTGCAGCGTTTGTGTTATAAGTCATTTTTTATCCCACCACACATTAACCACAAACTCAGTCACATTCTCTCAAAATCTGAAGTCTATTTAGAGCTCCCAGAATATGAAAAACATCTTTCTAAATTGAGCTCAAAAGTTAATTATTCTGCACCCCACAGAAGCAACTCATCTTCTTCCAAGAAACAGGACCATAGCTTTGTCCCTGGAGGAAAAAAATGCACATTATGACAAATGTTTTAGGGAAAAAGTGGGCAAATTTGGCTGAAGAAAGGGCTTTAAGAAGTGTTTTAAGAAATTTAATTGAGACTTATTCATTTTATGGAGCTATAAAACATGCAGAAATGTCTCAAATGATGGTCTTTGGGTTGTTCTGATGGTTAAAGTCAAAATATGGGGAATAATTAAAAGTTATTTTGTGGTGAACAGTTTACTAAAACATGTTCTGATTCTTTAGACCCTTAGATCTCTCCTTCAGGGACAGTTTTCTTGTCTGCTGTTGACCAGAGTGACCAGGTCCTTGTTTTCCTGTAATTATAAACCCACAGGCATGTTGCCAACAATAAAATACTATCACCTCAAACCAAGACCCATGCTTGTGTTTGTGAACGTATAAAATCATTGATATGTTCGTTTAGTACTGAAATTACATCTGCAACCAGTGCATAGAGCTGTATAATTATCCTTATGTACTGACAATCCTGAGCATGACACAGTCAGCAGAGACTAAACACAGATCGTAAAACTTCAAATATAAACCAACCTAACTGAAGAATGATTTTGTTTTACAAGCCTGATGTTGACACACATTAGAACAACAAATGAAGGACTAAATTTGAGGCCACTATTCGTTTGGTACTAAAATTGTTTGTGATAAAAAATAAAGAGAAAAATACGCTGGACAAAAGCTAGTAAACCATACTTTACTGTTTATTAGGGGTGACCTGGAATAGTCGGCGATTCGATGATTCACTTTGGAGGAGTCTGATTCGACAATGAATGTCGAATCAGACTCCACCCACTGTCCTGTGGTGCTGGGGTTGTTTATCACCTCAGACGGCAAGCACATGGCTAATTATGTATGCACGATGACGTCAAAGCAAGTCTATTTCTCTGCGCAAGCTCATAGTCGCTGGGGACTATGCAGGGAAAGTGGGAAAGTTTGACCAGAGCTTTCTCGTAAAGCAGAATTTTAATCTAAGTGAGGTTTTCCTGGTTAACCAAAGGCTTAATATCATCAGCGGTATGGAGAGATTTTGTGTCATCGCTGCGAGTAATGAAGAGGCTGAAACGAAGGGAACTATGGCTGAGCAGCTGAAACATAGATGCCGCAGCAGAGAGAGAGAGGCATACGCCAGCTAATTAGCATAAGTAGTCTTGGATAAACTGTTAATGAGAGGAGGATTGGACCGAACTTGCTGTGGAGCTTTTGTCTTTTCGGGACTAGTTCAAATAACCCAGGATGGTTGAAAAAGTCCGTCATGTGTCCTTTAGGAGCAAAGTCACGGGGGGAAACTCGAACTCAGTGGATAACTTCACTCATGGTGCAACTAAAATCAACCAGAAACATGAGCTAAAGAACCCTAGCAGGGGCCACTGTAACAGGGAATGTCCACCCCTCATTCTCCTCTAGCGTTGTGGTACTAGAGAACAGTCTTGAGACCAATCTCAAGACCATATTTTGAATGTCTTGGTCTTGTCTCAATCTTGGACTGGAAGAAAGTCTTTGTCTTGTCTTAGTCTCAGTGCACTCTGGTCTCTGGCTAGTCTTTGTCTTGGATAGTGTGGTCTTGAGTACAACACTATCTCCCTCCATGAAACGGTAGTGGGCGGAGCTTAGATCACCTGACTCTTTACAGAGTTGAACTAACGCTGGTGAATCAACACTGTGGTAACACTTTAATTGAAGGGTTATGCATAAGCCTGAGTTGACACTGTCATTTATATGAAGGAGGCTTTATGAACATTTTCAATATTGTCATTAATATTGATATTTATATCACCTTAAATGCTAAGTCGACATAATTTGATCCTTTTTTGCGTCTTTGCACAGTAAGCTAAGGCTGTAGCCAGCTGTCTTAGCCTACAGACTGCAAACAGTAGAGGAGACTGGGGTAAGAGTCAGTTTTTCCAAATGTGGCTCAAAAAAGTACAAGTAACCAAAACTACTCAGTTACAGTAATCTGAATAAATGTAATTAGTTACTTTCTATTCCTGTGTATAGTAAATTCTAGACAATGATAAAGACAGAGGACTGTAATGGACTGAGTTGAGAAAGTAAGTGAACATTAAAGTTTTCTATAAGTTTCATAAATATCACATAGTTGTTCACATCAGACTGTTGTTCTTAACGTTGATTTCTTTTCATAGTGTAAACTGAATAACAGGATTTATGAAGTGTGTCCATCTGGGAAAAGTATTTGTCAGACTGCTTCTGTTGTGAAGCAGTTTGTGTGTTTATATGAATGCGAAGTGTTTGGAATATGCTGTGTCTGTTTGTTAATTGATGCCAGTTTGAATATCATGTCATGCTGTGCCTGTTTTTTGTTGTAGCTATTTGCAACAATCTTCACTGCTAATGCAAAGTGCTTTTCTGCTAATGTACAGTGTTTTTAATATGCATAAGTTTGCTCCTTGCAGTATGTAGTTTACTCATGTCTATTTTGTCATGTTTTATTGCTCTAATTGGCCCATAATGAATGTGAGACAGTTCAGACTAATTTCCCTCTGAGTTATTTTTGTAAGTTCTGCCCTCTCCAGACACCGTCTCTGAGGTGCTGCCAGATGGATATGAAACATATCCAATGCAACTGGATATGAAAAACAGTCCATGTGGCATGTAAGGTTAGGACCTGCTAAAGTCAGAGACTTGTTTTTGCAGGTTTTACCAGATGTGCACACTGCACTCCATTTGCAAATATCTGTCTGTCTATTGATATGTCTGCTTTTATTTAGCATTTTTTTCGACAATGTAAACTTGTAATGTAAACTCTTTCCCATGCCAACGAAGCCCTTTAGAATTTAAAACTGCTGACAGATATTTCTTAGTCATTTTTGGTCAGATGCATTACTGCAGTCTTAAGGGAGTTCTTATTAGATCAAATATCAACTCCAATATTATATCTTAAACTATGTATTCCTACCCAGCTACCACCTCAATCTCAATCAAGGACAAATAATAAATTAAACTTCCAAATGAACAATAAATTACCTTTATAAAGACCGATTGAAGCCCTGACTGAACCATGTCATATCTTTAAATTTGGTCCAATTGTAAGAAAGGTGTCAGTTAACATCCTGAGTAGTGCTGATGTACCCTTTGGGAAGGCACCATGCTCCTTTGTGAGCAGGAACAACTGTGCTACTTGTGCTTTCTTTAGAAAGGGAAATAAAATTTGAAATTATTTCGTCTCTAACTTGAAATCTTTAAACTGCAACATCTGCTGAAAACAACCAAATTCACTCTCATATATTTATTCAGCTCTGCAGGCTATTCCAATGTGCAGTAGCTGAAAATTTGACATGTAATTTTTTAAAAGTGCCAAACAAAAAATAATTCATAAACTCAATCTGCATTCAAATGATGCTTCCAAGATCCGTAAAGGGCTGAAAATGATGACCAGTAAGAGATGTAATTTAGAAGAGATGACATAAAATTGAAGCAGCCAGAAGTAAATTGGAGTCTGCTGGTTGATGACATACAAAGTATGACTTTGCACCCTTACATAACAAATCTCTATAGGCACAGAATAAAACAAGCAGTGAGAGAGAGAGCATAAAAAGAGCTGAATTATGAAGAGGTAGTAGTTTGTGTGGCTTTCTGCCCTTAGCTTTGAACCATTAGCAGTCTGTGGTAGCCTCAGACTTTACTGGTTCCCCTGGGCAGCGTTAGGAGCAGGCTGCGTGCCGCCTTGCCATCTTTTCCTCAACCACGGTGACAGGAGCCCGACGTGCTGACGGCACACGATGTAATGCTTTAATAGCCACTCGATCGTGGTTTAAAACACTGAGTGAGCTCTTTCATGTACAAACATGTGGAACAAACCATGGTAGGGCTTTCCTGTCATGGTCATTTTACTGCAGAATGAAGCCGCCAGAAGTTAAATTTGATAAGGAAAAATGTAACAAAGTACATTGTGTTTACTGGATAACTGAATAAAGTGTTCTTTCTGCTGTGTTTGTTGGCTGTGATGACTTCAGTCATTTTAATCAGATCTGTGAAATCTGAAATGTGCTTTTTTGCTGAAAAAGGATTTAAGATGGAGGAAACAATTCATGATTATACTTGAAAGTTACATACTATTTTATTAGGTACACATGCTCAACTGCTCTTTAACATAAGTGTTTCATCAGCCAATCAAAAGGCAGCAATCTCCATTTATGCAGGTAGACAGAGTAAGATAATCAGAAGTTAAAGCCAAGCATGAGAGGGAGAAGAACGGTGATTTAAGTAACTTTGAGCATTACATATTTCTGATGATAAAAATAAATTTATTTGGAATAAACTGAAATAATGATTTTTTTAAATCATCCATCATCACATCATTTAGAAATCAACATAGTTTAACTGCTTACATGTGCTAAAAAAATAATCAGATTATTTAGTTTAAAATAAAATTATATTAAAACAACATCAAACTAATGTTGCAAAGGGGAAATTTTATCAAAGACACATAAAAAATATTCATGCATTTTATTTGTTATGCTATGATTATTTTTTATCCTATCCTTTATTCTTTATTCATTTTTATTGGTTGTTTGCTGATGATGTCACATTTCAGTGGAGAACTAGATGGGGGACAGGAAGTGATTTCTGCATACAAAGGAGCTACCAGCATCTAGAGATGTTTGATACCATTTTTTCCTTCCCGATATTGATTCCAAAACCATCGGCCGATATCAAGTACCGATCTGATACCAGTGTGAACTTTCTGGACTGAGTGTGCAGACTTGCAAATTATTTTAGACCTATATTTGACTCAGAACATGGCTCAACAAATAGAGTCAGAATGTACAGCATCTCTATGACCCTAAAGCTGTTTTTCTGCTGATGATTGACTTTTACTGCTAAATATTAAAATAACAATAATACAGGAGGTTCAAAAGTCATTTAACTTTAACTTCAGAAAAAACTGTCACACAGCCACCATTCTTTGCTGCTGTAGTGGGTCCTTTGATTCTTCTTTGCTGCTCTAAAAACGGTACCTCGTGTACGCAGTATTTCCCGGGAGCAAAGAAGAATTCATAGCGCTAATATTTAGCATGGCTAAACAAAGCAAAATATAAAGTTAAACTAAATGGTAACAGATCCATGCATAAACTCGTTAACTTGCAGGTATCAGTACCTGCAGTTTAAGCAGTATCAGATGTATTCCCTGGTATCAGAATCGGAACAACCGTTTTGTGCTGTTTACAGCTGTGTCAACTGTTCAAATTGTGAAAAAAATCTATCATAAGCTTCTTTTCTGTCTCAAAAGTAGAGACACAGACATAAAGTTAACAAAGCCCATGGCAGGCACGGATTAAAAACCTCTGTCATGGTCCGTTTGCAGTCCAGATTTTGCTTGTGTTTCCACAGCCAGTGTCTGCCCAGCCTTGCTGGCTGTGATGGGAAATCTGACTCTTCGGTGCTCTATAGCCTGTTGTGCTAGCTGTGCATAAGTTGAGTCTTAACTTATGGCATAGAGTCCTGCCAAACCCAATGTTGAATCAGTTCAGTTATAACTTTAGTTATGTCTTGTTTGGTTGCACCATGGGGACAAAAGATTGATCTTAACTAGTAGATCTTCACGTCCTGCCAACCGAAAAATTGTTGCAGATACGTTTTCACTTAATTTCCCCAATCAATGAAAGCATTTTAAGCCAGTGTTTGTTACAGTTCTGCCTCTCGTGAGTAATTGTCATTAAACAGGCTAATAGTTAGACTATCACCACAGACAGTAGGCATGCATCTGGTGCAACCTTGAAACAAGTCATGAAACTGCTTCATCATGTTTGTTTCCTGATGTTTTGAATGTGTCATGCAGGAAACATGTATAAAGCTGCATTGTTGTGATGTATGGATGTCTTTCTGCATCGTGTCTCTCCTCCTAAAAAGGTGCCCCCCCCCCCCATGCTTTAGGTGCATGAGTGCACAACCAGCTCCAGAAGATTAGGGGCAGCCTGCCTGAAATTTTCTGGATATTTCCAGGAGTGCATGACTGAAAAGGGCTTCAGATATTTCTGAGTATCTGGCTTTCAAACACCGATCGAGCTCCAGCAGAAAAATAACAGACAGTTGCCAGTTTCCAGTTTGGGTCCTTGGGCACCTGAGCTCTGGAGACACCCGTCCTCCTCTTCATCCAAGGCACACAAGCTAACTGTCTAAGATAAATAACTGCTGCTTAGTTATACCTGCTGAAGCTCAGCCCTGGTGCAGCGGTTTGGACGCAGAAGATGAAGTTTATTTGGGTAGAGAGTGAGGAGGTAGATTAGGAGTGAAACTGAGATATATTAGAGCACAAGTACTGATTTTGTGAGCCTCATACACGTGGGATAAAGTGCTACAGGCTCAGATTTATATCTCTTACTTCTTTTTTTATTTCTCCACTACATGTAAAACTGAGGAGCCACATCTGGACCCTGTGGGACATGCGTGAAATCTTTTCTCTATTCCTGCAATTTACTGTAATGCCTTGCAGATGGTACTGTGCCTGTGTAAGCGTGTTACATGTTACTCCTACAGTAGGAGAGCATGCAGGGGACAGGCAGACTGTGTGGAGACTGTGCAAAAATCTTACCATGGCTCAATGAGAAGAACTTTAGTGACCATTTTTGGGGCGATCCTGAAAGTGAAGGTCATTTTAGGGGACTATGCCCCCTGGGTGACTGTAAATGCAGCCTGTTTTCATTTATGTCTTACAACTTATTCATGTCAACAAGTGGAGAGAACAGAAGCTCTGCAGGTCAGACTGAGCAGCGTACAGAGTTCTGGTTGATTCTGTGACATGTGGCTAAAAGTAAACATCCAAGGTGACACAGTTCCTGAGAGCTATCGCCTTACTGTACCTTGTTTGGAACCAGACTCTGACGTTGAAACAGGCTGCCAGCTGCCAACGGGTAGTTTGTCACTTATGTTAGGAAGCATTCAATAGCTTTCTCAGCTGGAGGATGGCTCTGTGAATGAGGCGACCATATGTGAAAATAAACACAGCATGTATGAGGTATGAAGCAAGGAGACTTTTTCTTATATGCACTGGTGTTGTAGAAGGGGAGGAATGGGTTAGACTACACAGTAGGGCTGGGCAATTAATTGCAAATTAGATTAAATCACAAAATGGCCTGCTGCAATTTTCAACTCGCAGACAGTGAAATATTTCTTTAACCTGAAATTTGTGTCTAAATACCAGTTTAAAACATTTTTTTTTACAGCAGAGACGTTATGCATTATATATTATGCAATCATTCTTGTGGCATATTTTTAGAATAGTGTGCAAAAAATCCTACTTTCTCTATTTTTGTTTGTTTTTCTTGTTATATGAAAATTTTATTAAGATTATCATTCCCTCTTATACAAAAGTTCATATCCAATTTGCAAAATGAGTCAAAATCATCACAATCAGATATTTTTTTCAAAATTGTCCAGCCCCAGTTTAATCTAATATTGGGATGGTTATAGGATAGAATGAATTATTTCTTGTTTTTGTGTGAAAATACATGAGATGAGGAACTTCAGACATCATCACATATTAAATTGCAATGTTGGGGAAAAAAAATCACAATTATATTATTTTCCCAAATTGTTCAGCCCTACTACACAGCAAGATAATCAGTGTTAACTCAACTCCCATAGTGTTAATTTCAGCACTTTTCCAAGTTTATATAATTCCTACAGGTTCAGAGTTACATTACAACTTTGGAAAGTGTTTCAATTTTAATTCTCTTGTTTTATTCATTTTTTAACACTTACGGTGTTGTTCCTTTTACATATTTTAATAGCAATTTTAAACACAATATTATATGTATATAAATATGGCATGGTCAGGCCTCTTATGGCAAGGATGGAGCAAAGAGGCAGATGCAGAGCTAGAAAACACCCTGAGTTGACAATCTGCACCCCACCCTTTATTATCTCCTTCCACAGGCAGGATGTGACAAACATAGTGGATAACTTCACTCATGGTGCAGAAGCTTCCAACATCAATAAAACAATAAGAAACATTAGCAAAGGAATCACTACACTGAATACTGTACAACACGCAACATCTAAATCAGTGCTCCCAACAGCTTTGGGTTCCACTGTTGGGCCCTCAAGCAACTGAAGATGGGCTGCGAAAAGGTCATTTACATGACCTAAAATTTATAGAAATCAAAATTATCATAATAGATTTGATTACATTATCAGTTTAGATCTCAGACATAAGAAAGCAGAGTCAGAAATTTTCACTCTTCTCCTTTTAATCATTTATTTTTTCTGGTGTATATGACTGGTGTCATGGTTTAACTGGTGTTGGATTAACTGGTAACACCATTAACATTCTACTATGCCACGCGTCCTGATTTTAAAGACCCTGTAGAGTGAAATCCACTTTTTGTCTCAACACTCTAGATATGTTGGGATATGGTTGCTGTAAACATGTAAGAGCACTGAGATCTACATGTGACTGAATTCTGGATTTAGACTGTAAGAAGGTTTTTCACCTCTTTCCTGGCTTGGTTTCATGTGGGCGGGGCCAATATGTGGGCTCATGATGTCACGAGCCCACAGTGGCAAATGACCCTGCCCCTCTAACACTAACCTATAAAATCACAGAGCAGTTCATCTCAGTACAGTCTGTTGTTAGCTGATGTCACTGCCTTTACTGAAAAATAGACTTTGTCTCTTCTTCTAAGGTCAACAAAAGGTCAAGAGGCAGGCTAATGGCCTGAGTGCTTTCCTCAGTTCAGACTGTCGCATTCTTTTAATTTGAGAGGATCGTATTTCTCCTGAGCAGAGGTGTCAAGTAACAAAGTACAAATACTTCGTTACCTTTCTTAAGTAGCCTATTTTTTACTTCTACTCCTTATCTGTACTTTCTACTCCTTACATTTTAAAAATAGTCTCGTTACTGCTATTTCATTTCAGTTTGTTTTCATTCCAGTTTGTCATCATCCAAAAAAACAGAAAAAACCCCCAAAAACCTATCTAGATAAATCACGCCATCCAGATAGAGTGAATTTGATTGTGGTTGGATGAGAAGTATAAATATAATACCAGTCCAACACCCTATTGGTTTGTATGTGATCCATCACACCTGTGCATGACACAAATCACGTCACACTCCAGCAAGGAAATAGCAGATGTATGTAGTCTAGTATGAAGATGTCCGTGACAGAGACTCAAGAGAACTCGAGCGAAATGTCCCACAGGACCAGTGATGAGGTCGGTAGTACACATATATGGTTCTTGAATGTGTTTGCATTGTACTAAAATCCGTTCATTTTTAATGGGCATAAATGCAGCTGAAACAGGTGCATCTCAAACTTTTCAGCATTAACATGTTAATATAACATTATAGTCATTATGGCCTCCAGAAAAATGTTCTTTTGGGGAGGTGGGGTAGTGCACTATAGGCCCCTGTGGCGCGGCCTAAGCTTTTGTCCTTACTGGCATTTTTTCCCCCTTACATTACTTTTACTTTTATACTTTAAGTAGTTTTGAAACCAGTACTTTTACACTTTTACTTGAGTAAAAAGCTTGAGTTGATACTTCAACTTCTACAAAAGTCTTTTTAAACCCTAGTATCTATACTTCTACCTGAGTAATGAATGTCAATACTTTTGACACCTCTGCTCCTGAGTGGGCGGGGCTTCAGCTCATTCACGGACACGCCCACACCATCCTGAAACAGATTTTATGTCTCATTTTTCACGATTTTGAAGCTCAAGTTCATAAACATAGAGATGTTTAAGTTGACTGAAATTTCATTTAGAGGACACTGACCTGTCATACAGCGAATCTAAATACAGATTCATTTCCCCTTTACAAGGTCTTTAAGAATTTATCAGAGACATTAATGCTACTGGGGAAGGGTTTGCAGGGCACTAAAGTCAGTTTTGGAGATAATATTGGATATAAAATTGAAGTGTTTTTTTAGTCATCTACTCAAAGCACTTTTACACCACAGGCCACACCTCCCTATTCACACCATTCACACACTCTGCATGGCGAGGTTGCTATGGAGAATTGGCCATCAAAGGGATGAGCTGGGAAGACATCTGGAGATGGGGCATGTGCCCGGCACAGGCCTGGGTGATGGCCATTAGGTGGCCAAAGAGTAGAGGAAAAAGGTTGATGTGGCGTTGTGCCAAACCAGCATACGCCCCCACTGGTCCACTGTCTTTGATCAGTCATGTTTTCCCCTATCTTAGGCACAAAGTGCACATTTTCCTTCATCTACTGAATTTTAGGGGTTGAAAGTTTTTAGAAAGAGGTGTTGTTGGGTGCTTTGGCTAAACCTGCTGAGATCCACTACTTTATATAATCCATACAGGGGATCTGGAATCCTTGCATTGCTCCTGCTTACATGCCAATGATCAGATTGGATTCATTAACATATTCTATATGAACTTACATCAATCATGAAAATAACTTTTTCAAATTTATTTATTTTACTGTGAATAGTGTAACACAAAGTTTAACTGGACCATGCATTTAATATGTTTTGATTTGGAGTCTGTATGTTAGGTTTACCTTTGCTGTTGCATGGCACCAAATAAATAGAAACAGTAACTGACTGATTGACTAGAGTGTGATGAAGCTTGTCTGACTTAAAGCTTATTATCAGTGTTTTAAATAGTACTGAAGACGTTTTTTTCTAAAGCAGAAGCAAAGTAAGGTGCTAATGAAGCAGAACAGATTTCAATCAAACGCCATTATTTAGAATTGAGCGGTCATGTTTCATTAAAACAGGTCGTGCAGGTCAGCTTTAAGACTCCGTGAGCTGAGGAGGAGACTGGAATTTCTCTCTGCACTTTCAGTAAGGTGAGTTTTTCGCTGCTCTCCGGTCTGCAGGCGCGCGCCTGCTGCGGTGCGCCTCTCCTCTCCTCGCCCCTCCCATCCCTCCGCTTACACTCTCTGTGCTCACCAATAAAGCGCTTTTTGTCCAGGGAGTCGGCACTTGAGCACATTCCTTGACGTGGAGGTCGGTGTAGCTCTCCAAGGATTTGATGAAGAGCGTTTGATACAAGTTTAATAAGTTCGCTGAAACTTTTTTTTTTTTTTTTGACGGAGGGAGCGCACACGCGGAAAACTACGAGGAGTGGAGTTATATCGGAGAACTGCTCCGCTTGGACAGAGACATAAGCGCGACTGCGCTCACCATTTCACTTCTTCACACGTACGGGTAAGACTTTCCTGCTTTTTATAAGAAAACAAGGATGACTTTTACACTTTTTCAGGCTGTGGCGCTCTGTAGGAGCAGTGCGTAAAGACGCATCAACAGCTCTGCTGACAGACGCGCTGACACCACCGTGAAGGAGGAACTTTTGGAACATTTTAGAATAAAAAATGCACACTTATCTTTATTTTCAGAACAACATTCAATTAATGCATCAAATTTGTGTGCCTGCTGAATAAAATCCTTGAAAGCAGCGGTTCTTTCAGAATTCTATTCGCCAAAACCAAAAACTTTCTGCTCTGCAAAATAAACACTCTTTTAATGCATAAACAAGGAGGATATAAACGCATAAATACTCCTTAAACTGCATAGCAGTTGTAGGTGTTTGTCGTAGGAGTAAGAAGTAAACATGAAAGCTTATTGGATGTAACAGGTTTCATTGGCACCGTGGTCGCTCCTAACGCTCCTTCAGCGAGCCATGACAGTAAAACAGCTCATCTGTAGCAGGGAAAAGCGTAAAATGCGGAGCAGAGGGAGCCGTGGAGGCGGTAATGAGGCGGCCTGGTGTTGGACCGCAGGACGCCGTGCAGCGCGCCGCGCCGAGTGTCTAGACCGCATCGAGCCTCGGTCACCGCAGAGCACAGGACAGCTGATTTAGGAGCCACACAGGGGACCGTCCCACAACTAGAGAGTTCAACAGGAGGCACGGGGGCACTGGAGTCAGGCAATAACCAGATTATCTCGTTTGTATCATATTTGGAGATAAAGAGGAGAGGGATGCTGTCCATAAAGATCAGCCGTTTGAAGATTACAGCTGAGAAGGTTTGGGGAGGATGAGTTTAATTTCAAGCATGGCCATAAATGATGGGATGACTTAATGTGGTTCCATGTTGGCTGACACCCAAAATAAATCAGGAGGAATTCAACCGGCTACCAAATAATGTATACAACCCAATTACTCAGCCTTGTCAGCATTAGGGATGGAGATAAACCTGGTTTCAGAGCTGATCAATTCTGCTTATGAGGCTCTTATAACATGACTTTACATATCAAATCAAGTCCAAAATGAAGTTTTCATAAAACTAAACAGTGAGCCAGAGTGGACTGATCTCATCAGTACTGTAAGCCCAAATGCAGCTCCTTCTGTTGGCTGGAAAAAGCTGAAAAACGTTCAGACGACTTGTGCTGCTGCTGCGTCTCGATCATACTCCTCAGCTCAAACACCTCACAGTAAAAGCACCCAAACTTCGAGCAAGTCCTGCTAGTTAAAAATGGCTGTTAAGTGTTGAAATCTGTGTTGAAACTGTTTAAAAAAACTATTCTTAGGTAATTAAACAAGGAAAAATACGATTACATTATGATGTGTTTAGCTACGATGACTATTAGGCAACATGACATCATCACAAACCTTTCTAAAGGGCTTTAAGGTTATGGTGACAAATTTATTCAAATTTGGCAACCCAAGAAAAATCTCCAACGACCCAACTGTGGGACTCGACCCAGACTTTGGGAATGAGTACCATAGAGTGTAAGGAATGATGATGGATAACCTCCACTAAAATATAAGTTTGTATGGCCAATATTGACAGCTGATAGCGGCTTTCTATGGCCAAAATATCAGCTGTACATTTTTGCAGAATTGTTTACATATGTGCCGATACCAATATCATACCGATATTATCGTGCATCTTTTGTTTTTGTGATAATAAATGTGAATTTATTTAATCTAATGGCCTTAAAAGGTGATCATCAACTGGTGGCCCAGGGGCCATATCAGGCCTCTTAAGCTCCCCATGTGGCTCCTAAAAGATGATTTGATTCAGAGAATACGAGTAGAAAATAGATGTTGTGGTTTTTAGGGTGTCTTTTGTCTTTGAATCCATACAGCCATGAAATAAACTCACAAAACGATCAAGACTGCAGCAGTTTTATCAGGAATTATCATTTTTTACAGAAATCAACCTGCCAGCTTTTTTTTAAGTGTACAGTGTATGATGCATGATAAATATGAACTTAAATCTGCAGTTTTCAGTGTCAACTTCTCACTTCAGGCTCCTGGAGAGTGTGCATGACATCAAAACATAAAAGTATCAAACCTAGTGATGGTTAACATGGCAGTCCTACAAATATAGAGATAGAATATTATGATGGGTCTAGGCAATAGAGACTGATCTCTGTTA
Source organism: Cheilinus undulatus (assembly GCF_018320785.1). Taxonomy (NCBI): domain Eukaryota; kingdom Metazoa; phylum Chordata; class Actinopteri; order Labriformes; family Labridae; genus Cheilinus; species Cheilinus undulatus. The sequence continues at coordinate 31,837,904 of NC_054885.1, read as the reverse complement.
ATGCTTAAAAACTAATACTAATACATGTTAATATGTTATTTGGACCAATATACATATATATTTCTGAATATAGGTCTAACCTGAGAGCAGGCAACATTTAACCATAAACTGTAAACCTAGTTTTCATCAGTAATGAGTTATGGGAGGAAAAAAACTTGATGATAAATCACTATGAAATTTAAAAATTTCAAAATGAGAAGTTTAAAGGCTCAAAATCTGAAATGAAAAGTCTAAATTATTAGTTCAAAAGGTCAAAACATTAAATGAACAGTCAATATGTTTTTAAAAGTCAAATATATGAGGTAGAAAGTTGAAATCATGAGTCTTAAAGGTCAAAATATGAGATTAATAGTCAAAATTATAAGTTAAGACAAATTCTAGCTAATGACCCCTGGCCTAAAACAACTTTTGCAGATAATCTTCACGATTAAAATTATGGGAGTTTCATTAAAAAAATGGACAGTGTTTGCTGACCTGGGGTTGCTATGATCATACATAAACCAAAATAATTCACAGTTTCCGCTGACTTTGACTCTAAAGCAAGGTGTAGCTTTGTCTAAAGGATATGTATTGACTGTCATTCACCAAAAGAAGGGTAAAAAAATGTGTTAATAGTGGAATAAAGTTGGCTATAAAGCTTTAACACAGAAGAGGCTGATATATTTGACGTGTGCTTTATAAAGAGGTAAACCTGGCAGGGACAACAGGAGGGATTATTTGCTGCAGAATGATAAGGTTTGGTTGTGGTTGCTCTTCTTATTATGACTACTGTTAAAATAATACATCAGAGCTTTTTACAGTCCAACGACAGGAAATAGTCTCATGTAATAAAATAAATTGACTTTTTAAAAAATAAATCTGGTGGAAATGATGCAACAGAAGACGACGCTTTGTGCAATCATATTTTAAAAATAGTAAAAGCAGAAAAGGTCAGATTGGACCCACAAGTACAGCAAATGCATGGTCCAAACAAAGAAAACACCAGCATTGAAAAATAGATGTACCAGTTCTGCTAAAAACACAGCTCATATATCTAATATATGACGTATGTTTACAACGTTTCTATGATAAAGTTGGTGAAAAGGACTGGAAATGCTGCTACCAGTGTCAGTTATAGTGATAATTATAGCAGAAAATACTATGTTAAAGATTCCACAAGCCTCCATACTTGATTGAGCTATGGGCTTTCAATCCAAATCCAGATTTAATTTAGTTTAAAAGTTTGATATTTTCCTGAAGGTGCAGCGTGACTTGACTTAATCAAAGACTACATGAGATGTAAGTAAAAAGGTACACACTAAAATTAGGGAGACATCACTTTCCTTTGACATGCGAGCAGCAGAGCATTGAGAGATGAGGTCAAATTCCTGAAAGATTAAATCTGTGAGTGAGTGACCTGCTGCTGCAATAAACTAACATCCAATAAAGTGGCATGGCTCAACACGCTCAGAGCTACTAAAACGTAAAGACAGAGAGAATATATTACAGCATCTTAGCTTTTAATATCCCACTGATGTAAATGTTGATCCTCTGAGAGAGACAGGAGAAATACTGTATTTTTATGTGTCTGCACTGTTTTAAATGGTTTATAACTGCTGAAATAACCCAGTTCTAATGCTTTTCTTAAGAATGCATCAGTGATAGCTTTATGATTGATAAAGATGACTGGAAGCTATAGAATCACCCTCCACCTGGTTTCAAAGTTCCACATATACCCTCCGCCTGAGATGCTTAGTTCATATAAGAACAGTCTTCTGACCACAATCCTTCCAGCTTTCAGCCAGATTAGAATCTTTAACACGGCCCCTGCAAACAGGCACAGAAAGTCGCCCTAATCTCTCCTGGGGGCAAAACAGGCGGTGTAAACTGCTTCAATAGCCCCGCTATTAACCCCTACACCGGTGTTCCGCTAGTTTCCTCTCCATGTGTTTCCTCAAAAGCCGTCATTATGCTAAAAGAGACGCTACTGTGTCACTGACGGTGCATAATGGCTGTAATTGGTTTGTATTAGACTAGCAGACACAGGAGGCCAATTATTCGTTACTAATGTGGACAACTTTTCAGCTGCACAGACTGCTACACTTACAGTAGGAGAGAGAGCGAGAGCTTTGCAACAAAGAGAGCATTCTGCTGTCAGTCCATGCACAGCTAGTGGTGGGTTTGAACAGCTACTGATGATGCTGAAAGAAAAGAACTATTAGAGAAGGTGAAAGATGAAGATGAAGATGTTTTTTTGTTTGTTTGTTTTTTAAAGGGGTGATTAGTTCATGATCCACTCCAGTCTGCTGCAAACTACAGAGCTGTAAATGAATATTTTACAATAAAAAGTATGATAAAATTATTTCAAGATAATGCATTTGTTTTAATTTTGTCACCTGAATGCAACAACGTGAATAAAAACCTTAAAGAAAGACAGCATTTATTTGTGACTGAACTGCAAAATCATTCAATATGAATAAAGATTTGGGGATTTTTGTCCCAGTTTAACCCTGCTAACAGATGCATAGCTGAATAAACAGCACTGAACAGAACTTTTGGCATATTTGGGCCTAAAAATAAGGCTGAATTAAACCAAGTGAGCTGCCTGAGGGCACAGTGTAGCGGGAAGGAGGATAGAAACAACCCCTAGTGGTGATCTGGATGTCTTTGCATACTACGAGGGGCATAGGAAAATAACCTGTTGAAAAAATAAAGTCAGCACCTTTAGGTTGGAGTCAAGGGGTGAAGTGGCTAGTAAGCACGTCTGAGGGTACCATACGGGTGGGTAGTAGGGCTGCCACGAGCCCCTGGCAGTCTCCAGGTGTAACACCAGGGGTGAAAAGGCCCAGACAAAGGAAATGCCATTGAGCTTGACATTGGCTCGGGTTGGGCACATAGGGCCTGTGATGAATCCTAAGCACCCTGCATGCCTAAACCTTACGCACATGACTGTATGATCTTAAAAGAAACCTTAAACAACACAAAAAAGTCAAAGGGGAGTTGTTTGAAGACTGACTTTCTGCTTATCTTCCTCTTATTTTTGTCAGTCATTGGCTGCAGTTGATAAAGAGATGCAGCCACACCACAAATGTTTGTCTGTTAGCCCTGATGAAGACCTACATGGTCAAAACATGTTGGCTTTTAAATGATTAGGCCATTAAGATGAAGTATTTTCAAGAATTCACTTTCTCATTTTTCATGTTTGGAGTGCCCGGTTTCATCATTTTATACTAGTCATACAAAACAAGTCCTTAGACTGACTAAAAATTCCCAATAAACAGTCCAGATCTCTATCATTGTGGCCCAAATTGTGCAGCCCTACTGGGAGCTTTGAATCTAAAATGTGCATTAGTGCGTGCTGCTTAAGTGTGAGGCTCATATGCACATCGGGAGGATTATCCCAACCCCACGGGACATTTCTTGCCCTTAAATGTCAGTTTGTGGAAAGGGAAGCATGACTAAGAAGATGAGCCCTCTGTCATAAAACCCCAATTTAAACAATTAAATGCAGACCACTGTGACATTTATGTGAAAACCACAGAATCTGTCCCAGATCTGGTTGCTAACTTTGGGTCAGTCTGCACTTTTATTCGTTATTTTCCTCCAAAATCAAGGCTGGAATTTCATCATGTGGGTCAAAGAGTCAAATTTCACCTTTGATGGTTGCTGATAATGGTGTTCATTCTCTTGTGCTGACAGAAAGATCTGCCAAACTTGTTAAAAGGACTCACTTCCTTACACTCTTCTTTCTGCAAACTGGCTAAAAGTAGAGCTCCGTTTTGTGCCAGTCTGAATCCTGAAGCATCTTCCCCTTAGGGATTAGAGGGTTAAAAGTCAGGTGGCGAGGCGAGGAGGCCTGGGGAAGGAGCAGAAGAGGTAGAGGAAGGCTGGAGTAGGGCACTCACACAGCAGGCAAAGAGAAGGGAGTCGACGGGGCAGAAAGCTGGAATATAAGAGTGCGTGTTTGTTTTTCTCAAGGCCACGTGAGAGTGGGGGCTCATCATGATTAGTGAGTTTGTGTGAGCGAGAGAGTTCAAGATGTGCAAATTCTTCAGCTCAGGTGCTGCCCTGACAGAGAGAGAGAGGGCCGAGAGCTGAAGCTGCTTCTTGGAGGTGGCGTCTTAAATAAAATCCCCGGCTTCAAAGGCCTCAGCCTCACACATCAATGCTGACCAGGCGGTATGCGCAGGCAAACCCCAGCTCATACGCCTGCCAAGCTAAATTGAAGAAGAGCCCGCCGATGCGGCCAAATGATGCGTTCAGAAGAACCACTTCAAAACCTTGCATAAATATACACACACATGTGAAGGGATCTGGAGTGCCCCAGCTTGAGCTCAAACCCCAAATAACTGCTGTCCTCTCATGTCCACACAGACATGCACACGCACTCTTGCACCAATCCTCCGAATCAAAGACGGCATGAAAGAAACAGCAGTTTCAATTAAATGCTAAATATCTGCAAAAATCCCACAAATTCCTAAAACCAGCTCAAGTGATTTCTTCAAGGAGAGGAGCAGAGGGGGAAACAGATGGAAAACAAGACAGAGAGAGGGAGGATGCTCATCCCAAAAGCCACCACAAATTGCTGCATTTCAGCGGGGCCGTAAAAAAAAGAGAGAAGCGGCTCTTAATCTAAGGTTGTAATTACCTCTGGCCGGCACTGTAATTAGGAAATGAGCCTTGAACCAGATCTGCAAAAGCAAACACACAGTCACACTGTACCACACATACCTACACTATCTGACCAAAACCAGAAGGGGAAAATACAGATCTGACATCCATAGTGCAGCCAAATATTAAACCGCAGATTAAATATTAACTCCTAATGTTTTACTGAATGTGGATTTATGATAAGATGGCTGAATGAACCTTTCACTGGTGAAGGAGTGTCTGCATTTCAAGGCTATGGCCAGGCAACAGGGAACAAAAAGCTTAACTTAGCACTTCTTGGCTGAATGGGAACACACAATATCTACCATTTTACTGCAAAATGGAAATACCGTTTTACTCAGCAGAGAAGGCTCTGCTCTAAAGATGCTCCCTGGGTTCGTCAAGCAGCATGCTTTGACTTTCCTGGGATTGCATGGCTAGAAACTCGAATATGGATACATTCATTTATGACAATGTTCACTAAATACAGTAAAAATGGTTCAAAAGCAATGAATCCATAGTAGCAGGAATCTCAATATGAGGGCACAACATGCTTTAGGCTGTAAAGGAGGAGGCTGGGCTGGAGGAGGTTAAGCTTTTCCATCAGCTACAGCATAGTGCATAAGCATCAATGCAAGCAGGGATTAGAGAGAAATACATCATATCTAAACACACAAATTGAGAGAAAAAGCTGTGATTAGCAGTGGAAGCTGGGAGGAGATGATTGGGATCAGCTGGCTGTCAGCTGATCATGGCTGACTACTGTTCTTCATGAACGAATGCTGAGCTTCATTTGATATTAGTATGGAAAAATCAAAATCATACAGAAACCTATGTGATACTACTGCAACAAAATATAAGTCATAGACACACAATCTTTGGTATTTTTCATTTTCATTCATCAACAATTGCAGACTAACTCATACACACTATCTGAACTGCACAAAAATGTATTTTATTTACAAAAACTGTTTTTAGCATATTTAAACCTGTTTTGTCTGTGGTAAAAGATTAATGCCTCTGTTTAATTGTCATGGTCTGACCTACAGGGTCATCTTAAACTTGAGCGTATTAGTTTGTGATATTTTAAAACCGGAATTAATGAACATTTCACCAATGAATGCATGTTTTTCTACTTAATGCTGCTGATTCATCCGCTGATACAAGCTTTGTTTGTTTTGGCCTGCTGTGCTGCCGTCTTGGCATGACTCTCTTGTAAAAGAGATTTTTTTGTATCTCAGTGGGAATGCTTCTGGTTAAATAAAAGTTAAGCAGCATTTACCTACACTGAGGTTGTTAGAATTTTATATTTTCTTGAATACCTTGTGTTTCCAAAAGGTAAACCTTCATATATTCAATGACTGGTGGTATCAAAAAGTAATGACACTTATCAATGTAAGGGCAAATTTTCAATCAAAAGAGAGAGTACTGTCCAAATTGCACAGAGTTTGATTTATGCATCTGCGTAGCCTTGAACCCTGTGGCCTTCACACAAAGCTGGCTGGCATGCTATGAAGTGCTATGGTTTCCACAAACATGCAGGAAATGTGGCTGCTAGACCAGGAACTGGCATAAACCTTACACTGCAGAGTGATGTTTGGGCTTAGTTTTGCAGAATGGCATGGTCACAGCAATGCACAAGCTTGTGGAGCTCACAATGGCACAGGCATCTATGATGCAGAAGTGTAAACCAGGCTAAGTTGGAGAAGTTGATGGAACTGGTGTGGAGTAAAGGAAATTTGCGAAGAATTTCTGACAATTAAAAACAATGCTGGATGTCCAGGACTTCTATATTTGTTGCTCTGGTATCAATATCATTTGAGTTTCATGAATATAAAATGCTCCTAATTTAAGTTAAATAATTACCTCCACCAAGGAGGTTATGTGATCGTGTTAGTTTGTTAGTTTGTTCATTTGTTAGAAACATAACTCAAACAGTTGTGGATGGATTTTGATGAAATTTTCAGGAAATGTCAGAAATGGCATTAGGAAGAACTGATTAGATTTTGGGAGTGATCTGGATCACTGTCTGGATCCAGGAATTTTTTAAAGGATTCTGTTCTATTGGGAGATAGGGCTAATGGCGGAGGTCTGCGCTGTTAACACTTTACACCAGGAGATGGCGGACATGAGTAACTTCAATCCCAGCAGCATTTTTTGGTGTGTTTCTATTTAAAGTTTTGGAGTTTATAAAGTTTGAAAGACACACGCCCAGTCGAGGAGATGAGTCGGAGCGTAACAGAGAGAAAGAGCAAATTGTAGCGAGAATACTCACAATGCTGGGAGGAACAGAGGAATATTCATCCTCTGCCATGACTTCCAGTCGTCCGGTGAGACCATGGGTGAGACTGTCAGTGCATCTGTTAGCACCCACAGGCAATGCTTCTACAATGACAGTCCACCTGTAGCAAAGCCAATGCTTTGCCCCACCATGTTTCCACCCCATCGGGGAGGGAGTAATCGGTGAATGCCATGGTGGGGGGCACATGGGGATGGATCCAGGAGTTGTTTAAAGGATTCTTCACTATTGGGAGATTGGGCTAATGGTGGTCTGCGCTCTCCGAGTGCTTTTCTAGTTCCCCATTTAGCTAAGACATAGCTTACTTAAACATAGGCCTGGCTTCTGTTGTCTCCAAATCAGTGCAACACAAACTGCATTGATATCAACAATACTATCCTACTCCATACTTTATATTAAAATATATCACTGTACTGCCCAGCCCCATTAGAGGTTAAAGTCTGAATCCGTGCAAGGTCACCATGCGTCCACTCGTCAAAGACAGAGGTGTCAGTCATGCTCTCCCCTGCAGTCACATCATACGTACCAGCCGACACGTACATCCTGAGCCGCTCTTTAGCATTGCACGTCTGGATGTTGGAGTTCTCATATCCCCTTTTACTTAATGTCTATTTCTGTCACTGCAGAGGACTCAAATAGTGTCGTTATCTGCTGCTTCCTGCACAGAGAGAGCAGCCTGAGAGAGAAAATCTGCACATGCATACGTGCAAATACCTGCATGTGTGTATCCGAATGCCACTGCGTATCAGCCCGACTCCAATCACTCAGCACTGCAATCTACAGCAGAGTGGTTGCGACAGTGCCACAAGTCATGGCTTGTCACCGTTGTATGTATTCAATATGCAAAAAGTCACTTTGATGCACACTGGCAGGAAAACACGATGCTCTGCTCTGCTGTCTCCATCCTCTCTGCAGGATTAAGGTTCGGATTGAGCTGGACAAACTGTTGCATGTTTCAGAAGACGCCACTACAAAGGGGTGCAAATAGAAATGCCTGACTGCAAAGTCTTGCTCTGCTTTGAGATGAAAACAGATGGGGGAGAGAAAGGGAGTGACCCAGAGGAAAACAAGAGAGAGGGCGAAGGGTGAGACGATATTTATGTTAAAGACATGAACACAGAGAGGAAAATTATAGTGGATGGAAAGGCTAAAAATTATCAGTGCTCTAGAAAAAGGAAGAACAAAAATACCCCCTTCAAAGAGAATAAATGCAAAGGGAACCCAATAATGCTGAAAAGAGAAAAAAGATACAACCAATGATTTTCAGTCTGTACAAATTAAAGACCAAATGTCTCAGAAAGACGTGCAAAAGGAGGCAGAGTTCTTCTGTCATTTATGGGGCTGAGCAGTGCACATGATTTGTGCCTATTTTGAGTTTCAAACTCTACTTTCAAAGCTAAATATTTACAATGTAGCCAAAGGATTGTCTGAGAGGGAGACACGGTGACCTCTGGAACCCGGCCGCGCCGTCTGAGAATGATTCCCCACACTTAGCCCAGCTCCAGCCAGCACGCATTGTTGCATTTTTCTGCACACATCAGTGAAACATAACATAAGAAAACAAAAAAACATCCACTTAGTCAGCACACAATAACAACATGCACACTGCCTGCTTGCAGCAGTGCAAAAACACTCCCACAGACAAATAAACACATGGATGCAGAGGGCAGTGAAGGCCTCACAGCAGGTCAGAGAGCCAAACCGAGCTTCATCTGTCTGTCACAGACAGATTCATTTTCTGATGTAAACATGCAGCAGTGTTTGTGGAAGGGAGTGTGTGCCGCTGCAGGGTGGCTCAGAGATGCAGGAGAGGTTGCACAATCAGGTAAAGCACGTGAGGTTTGGCTATTCCACTCATGGCTCAGGTATACAAAGTATGGCTGCTTAGTGGAAATGTACTGGAAGAGTGAGTCGAGTCTGTTAACTGTGAATACTTAGTTAAAATCAGAGTATGCTTAGACATGGCTTACTTAAACGCAGGCCTGGCTTCTGTTGTCTCCAAATCAGTGCAACACAAACTGCATTGATATCAATAATACTATCCTATCCCATACTTCATATGGAAATATATTACTTTACTGCCCAGCCCCATTAGAGGTTAAAGTCTGAATCCGTGCAAGGTCGCCATGCGTCCACTCGTCACAGACGGAAGTGTCAGTCCTACTCTCTCCTGCAGTCACATCATTCCTGCCAGAACAGGCAGGAAATGGTTAAAAAAACACTGTGCTTCTCAGCTAATAAGATGAACAGGCCTTAAATCCATTAAATTTTAAAAAGCTGACCATTGCAGGGAAATATAGCAGTCGTTTTTTGCCAAACTCACCCATTAATAGAAGACCTGTCATGTGGTCACTTTGTGGTTGGGTTTTCCCAAAAATGACTCGTGATTACAATACCATAACAGCACTCTAAAATAACATTTAATAGGGGCTGATATTGTATTTATGTGAAGCAGCAAACAGAAATCACTCACAGTTATCAATAATAAGATGCTAATCAGTAAAAACAAACATTGTGGTAGATTTTCCCAGGTTACCTGGTTAAAAAGACGGTTATTGTTTTTCACTTTGCATAAAGATGCAAATAGAGCAGGTTATGTCCTTCATAAATACATAAAAGCACTAAACATGAGAAAACACTGAAGTAGAGGGCTAAAATTGAAATAAAATGATCTGGGAGTGCACCATGGTGCATCCATTAGGTGGTTGTCATTATAGCTAAGGTGATGTTTCCCAACTTTTCACCACACTGATGCTTGTCCATTCAACACGATATAAAAATGATTGAATCTCAACTGCTTTAATGATTGATAGTGTCTTAAAGCAGCAGTTCCCAACCTGGGGCCCAGGACCCCCTAGGGGGGGTGCCAAAGATCTCAGGGGGGGCACAAGGCTTTGTCTGCTCTGAGCTTGTTAAGATTAAATTTGCAAATATTGAGTCAAATTATGATAAGGCACTTAGTAAACAGTTTAAACATTAGTCTTTGGTAAGAAAAACCTGTGAAGTTCCACTTCCTTAGGGGTTATCCATGAAACAATAAATGGATGTTGATTTTTGGCAACAATATGATGCTATAATTTTTTTTGTTCGGTTCTTTGGGGGGGGGGGGGCTCAGCTTTTCTTCCAAACAAGTAGGGGGGGCTTCAAGTAAAGATGGTTGGGAACCCCTGTCTTAGAGTACTGAAACTCAGATCTGAGCTTTGGAAGAAATGTGTGGTTGAGAAAGCAAAAAGGATGATCAATCAGTCAGACCACATCCGTCGCCTTCAGTTCTCTTCAGCCCGTTTATTCTCGATGCAGTTATAGCGAGAACGTACCTTTAAGAGAAAATGCAAAGCTGGTTTATTTTCACCTTTAAGACCTGTTGTGATGTCAGTGCACTTCAGATGATCTTCTGGTTTTTCAGACATGTAGCAAACAGGAAGGTCCACACCAGGAAATGAGATGTTTTTCGGTCGCAACTTGACACACCTCAGTAAATGAAGAGTTAAACTTAAAACTTAAGCTCAGACATGACTTAAGTATGCTAACACAAAATCAGAGTGATATGATATTTAGCCCATATTGCCCAGGCCTGCTAGGCAAGGTTTGATTTTAACTGGTATTGTCCTGAAGTTAAAAAAGACAACACCTCATTCATAGACACTTCAAGAGGGTGAAACTCAAACAATCTCTACAATCAAACCAGAAACTGTGCTATTCGCACAGCACCCAGTATGGGGGTTTGAATAAAGCAGCGACTGTCTCACACTTAAGTCAACTCCGCACACACTCCCTGGGTCCACGGCTGATGGGCTGATAGCACAGGACAAGGAGCTGACAGTGCGCAGAGCGGTCGGCCTGCATTCTTCCTCTCCTGCTCTGTCATTCTCTTGTTGCTGCCACACGGCCTGCCAGCGCTCAGCACGCTCCTGCACACAGCTGGAATCCAACCAATTAACAGGGAAAAAAAACACACTTCCTGTTTTTCTTGTAGGCCTGTAACAATGCATGACAGGAGGCTCAGTCCAAATAAGCAGCTAACAGGTTCAACTGTTGTGTTTTTTTTCCAGGGAGAACAGACTGAAAAGTGGAGTGAGAGTAGAAGAGGAGGCTTCTTCACTGGGTGAGTAAAGCATGAAATTAAATCTGACAGTTTTATTAGTAATCTGTGTCATTAGGAAGATGTCGCCAAATTCTATAATACAAACATTCTGTTAACATCCGACTTTTGTTTACTGTTAGATAAACGACATCAGCAGTGCTGTCATTTTGACACGTGTCATAATAATACACTCCTTTGAATATGTGTATCCGGAAGCCCAAACCACACGCTACTGGCGGTCCTTATTGTGTTAACCGTAACACCCTGCCTCCTCAATAGGGCCCTTTCACACAACTCCGAGCCTCTTGACAAGACTGGCAGGAGAACAAGAGCGGCTTTCTTAACGCACTCGCTGGGTTTAATAGATACAGTGAGGCTGTGTAAGGTTACAGACGGAGAGGGAGTGTGGAGTTCACTCTGCCTGTCAGGTTGAAGTGGGAGGAACATAGACTTCTCAGAGCAAATAGCCTGCATGTTTGAGGTGCTGAAGCTTTGAGTCTTACTTTTTAATTACTCTTTAGGGGAAGTTTGGGGATTCTTGAGAAAGAAGCAAATCAGTCAGGAAAATTAGGAAATAAGACAGTTAAGCTTCTTGATCACAAGAACCACAGTGCTGAAAATTTGCTGAAATATTCTTGGTGAGCTCCAATTTTTTTCCTTAGCCCTTGTAAGATTTGTATGAGAAATAGGGCTGAATGAGGCAGGTAGGGTTGGTTAGAAGGATAACAACTCTGGTATCAAGTGACCAAGATTGACTTTCTGGGATCCTTGTGCATGCACAGAGGCTGCTTTATACTCTTTTCTGCCCTCTAATATATTCTTATCCAAATTTTTGATGGTTCTGCATTAATGTCTACTTACAAAGGCACCACAGTGCAGGATGTGGTTGCTTTAGTTGACATATTTTGTACGTTTAGCACTTTGAGCCTGATTCAGTAAAGGATTGTCCACTTTTTGCACCCATGAAACCTGTGCAGATGAATGAAAATGACTAATTTTAATCACCAAACCCACATAAATTGGATTAAATGCATCCTTAAAAGTACAGAGCAAAAAGTGTCAACTGTGTGCTGGTGCTGGTTGTGCATATTTAAGTAAGTGCTGCACAATTAATGTAATTGCAATCGCACTGTCAGGCTGTGCAATTATATAGCTGCATAGAAGGCTGAAATTAAAGGTTTGCAAAAATGCATGCAGAATGCCTAAACTATTTTGCTGTGCAGAAGTACCTCTGTTTTAACAGGAAGAACATTTTTTGGAGAGTTATTTTGAAAGGAGGACTGTAAAAAAGTTCCCTGAGTTGAGAAATAAACACTTCAATACCATTATTATTATGTGCATTTAACTTGTTGAGCAAGGAAGCAGACTCATGAGACGATGTATGAATTATGTCACAATCACAACTGCAGTATTGTGCAGCATGATTGCAAATGCACAATACTACCAAATTGTGCAGCTAATTCAAATGTGTGTTATGTGAATGTGCATCTTTGCAGAAAAAATGGCCCCTTTCTTTGCAAACAAGCTTCATTGTAAAAATCATTGTAGGGTGTTTTCAAACTGAGCACAATCCCTACTCCCCTACTGGTCTGATTTCATAATAGTGGCATGGTTCCAACTAAGATTGGACAATTAGATGGCAATATTGTCTACTGAAAAAGCAGAAGGTGCAATATTTCTTGGCTGAAATGTTTGCAAAAGCCAGTTTAATGCATCTTTTTTTTGCTCTGCACATTATGCAAACACTCAGGTGTTAATTTTTTCAAGAATACTTGCAAGGAGTCAAAATTTATTGCTAGTGTTTGTTGAAAAATACAAAAGATCAGGAACTTTAAAGAACAATTGCATATTAAATCACAATTGCAATAGTGGAAAAAATGAAGAAGATTATTTTCCCAAATCGTTCAGCCCCATTTACAAAATAGTCCAAAACAGCAGGTGGCTGCATCCACATAGTTGATTTGCTAATCTGCAAAAAACTGTGAGAAAGAAGCAGACACAACCATGGCATCTTGGGTTGAGATCTTTTAATGCTCTGTGGAGACAACAGAGTCCATCCTGGAGGCCACGATAGATGTTTTTATCATTCTTAAGTCACCAGCCAGGCTTGCTTTAAACACCCAAATCTACTGTGCAGCTTGGAGGATAAAATTGGCCTATACTGCATGGATGCAATGGTGTTTTTAGAGACTGGAGAAGTTTAGAATAGCCTTTTTAGCTCTATGCACCCAGAGGTTCCTTGTACACAGGCCTGGTTGCACATCTCCCAAGTGCCATGCCTGAGTCCACATGAACTGGGTCCAAGACAAGCAGTTAAAGCAGACTCAGGCTTTGCACCTGAATGCAGTATGCTTGCGTTCACACTGATCAAATGGAGCCAGATTTTGGGCTCAAGTGTCCCTTAATCTGGGCCCTGGTCGCTAATGTGAAAGCAACCTAAGGCTGCTTTCAGACCATAGCTGTTTGGTCTACTTTAAACCATAGCTGTTTGGTCTACTGCTGGTTCCTTTCCCTGGATAGACCGGTCAATTTGGAGTGGTCTGAAAGCTAAGCGGACCAACCTGTGAAGCAGTCAATACCTCGCAACATGTTGTAGTCTCTCACTCTCATTTTGTCACCTTCTTCTTTTGTGCCGATTCACTCTTATTGTGTAAAGAACAACATACTGGACAGCTCACTTAGATGCTGATCATACTGAGCACCTTTGGTGCTACTCCGTTGTTTATGTAGTGAAAAAGCTAACGGAAGGAGATGGATTTCCCATTGTTCTCAATTTTACGTTTTCTTCCTTCTTAATCCCTTTTTGTTTGGAATGATAGCGCCACAAACAAGTAGAGATATAACTGCTTGACATCACCTTGATGGTTTGGTTTGTTTGAGCATGGGTGCAGTGTAAAAGCAAATCAAACCACATGAAAGTGCAACAGTATTGCTAGTTCAGTTCAGCACAGTGACGAGTTGAATGCTGTATGTAAGATGCACAAACTTTCCAGTGATCATGGCAATAATTCTGCCTCTGTTTGACTTAAAAAGAAACTGTGTATATAAAAAGTGTAAATATTATTTTGACATTACTATTTTTGATATAATAAGGGGTTAAATCAGTCTAGGGCTATCAGCGGTGCAACCCTTCATCTTCATCTGTGAAGATGTCTTGGAGAGGTTATTGTGGATCAATTTTAACAATCATGCATGTCACCTACTATCACATTTAAAGAGATAAGTCAGGTAGAGTGAAGATAAGAGCAGACTTAAATATGGTTGAATTTTGTACTGCATCTGTTGCAATAACAAGATTTTTAAGGAGGTATTTTTGAGATAAGATAAGATCAGATAACAGTGGAGGGATCTCAAAGGAAATTCTTGTTGAAGTTTATCAAAGTTTTAGGGCTTATCACATCAGGTAAAGTCAACAAAGCTGTCTATTGACAAAGTTCAGAAGAAGTTCCTGTCACAGAAATTAAGAAGGAGTAAAAGGGAGCAGTCAAATGTCCTTTTAGGGTCTTTAAATGCTGCCACTGCCCAGAAATAAAGACTTATGTGCTTTGACTGTGCAACTTTCATTACTTTTCTTGCCATACACTTGAATTTTCTTTCTAAGTTTCACCAGGTATTTTTAAAGATAAATCCGAAGATTAAAATAAGCAAAGCTCTCTCTATGTGTTGAGTTGCGTCACTAGTGAAACTGTCACTCTGATTCTGTCTCCTACTCTTCGTACCCTTCCTGACCCCTCACCTTATGTCCCCCCCCGTATTTCTGTGTTGTGCTTGTCGTCAATGAGCTGTGACAGGGACTGTGTGGACTTGTAAAGACGCATGCATACACAGGACAAGACCGTAGCCTGGAGCTGCTGGACGTACACCGCTACTCTCTCTAATTGCTCTACAGCTCCTCTGACTCTGAGCAGCCTGGTTCATGGCGAGGATAAGAAAGAGAGAGCTGTGTTTGCCTTAAACTCCCATTGTGGGGTTCTTTTTCTTCAGTTACACGTGCACTTGTTCCTCGAGCGAAGGAATCTGTGCATGGTGTGTCTTTGTGCTCGCTATTCTATTCAGTGTCAGCACATGCTGGCGCCATTTCTGCCTTAATCCTCGAGTTTCAACATCAAAGCTTTAACATATGGCGATGAATTACAGCCCACTCTGACATTCTGTGTGTGTTTTACCTGCCTTTTCCTGAGTGCTGACTGCACGTCTCCACCACACCTAATGTATATATTTAGATATGCTGTAAAATTTGAGCCTGTGCATGTGACAGGGTGCTGAATCAAAGCCAAATGTCTGTCTGGATTTCCCATTAATGGATTTTCTGACATGACAGCAGAAAAAAAATAACCTTTCCCTTCTTACCGAGCTGCTCATTAACTTCCTAAGACACAACGGCAACAGTCAGTTAATAATGTTAATATTTCTGCATAGAGGCAAACACAGAAGAACAAACAAGGGTGCTGCTCCGTGATATTCATGTACACAAACTCGACTCCAAACTGGCCGATCACACATGTATGAGCAAACACACAGGTACGCATTGTTCAGCGTGTTGCCGTACAGGTCAGCTCAGGAATCCGCCGTACTCACTTAATGACGTGCATGAGCGGATGTGAGAGCAAACAAATGGTTCTTTATTTAGACAAATTGCTACTCACTGCTACAATAACAAAGCATCATTCATTCCCTCCCCCGTCTCTGTGGCAGACAGTCAGGTCATCTCAGGATCTCTCTGACTGACACAATCCTGCAGACTGTAGGTAGAGCGCTATGCTCCTTCAGAATCACACCAAACAAGCTTGTCTGTCTCCAGTCAATGATTGGTGGATGTTAGTGCTAAGGAAGGGGCCTCTTTAGGGGACATTTGCAGTGGTTTGCATATTTAGTAAGACTTGGATGCACTTTACAGTTAATTATCCTGCAAACCTTTGTGCTTTGTTGTAGGAATGTAAAAGTTTAACTACAGTTCAAGACTGACAAAGGATGTAGGTCTTTTTGTAGGTCTAGTGACTAAGCCTATGCAGTCCAAAAATCATCAGCCAAGGTTGAATGGTAAAGGTTGATTGTTTGAAGTGATATAGGAGGAAAAAATCATAATTCAAACATTTGGGGCCCGATTGTGGCCCTGCACATTAGTGAAAACTCAAGCTTTATATAACTTTAGATCTCCAACTTGTCTAGGATTGGTGAAAAAAATCTGGAGTCAATCGGATTAAATCCCTTAGGGTAGTTCTTTAAAATGCAAGACCTGTAAAACGTCCAAAAAACAGAAAAAGTTGAGCTTCAACCTTTTTGATCTCACTTCCTGTACATATTTTAAAAAGACAGTGTATTTGTTTTTTGTTCATCTGGACATGATACATATGTGTACCAATTTTCATGCCTGTAGGTGAAACCAGTGGGAGGGGCTATCCAAAAAGTCTTCTAAGGGGCGCTGTTGAGTTAGTTCTGTTGTACTAGCATGAAACCACTAGAATGCAAAGTTTTCACCAGGATTGATAAATGTGCAAATTTTGGTGAGTTTTTAGGCACGTTAATGCCTTCAAATTAGAAATTACTTTGATGGATGAAAAAAATAATCCCTACAGTTTCAATAAGGTCCTTGCTTTGGGGTCAGGGCTCAGGTCCTAATGACTTGTTGAGAGTCACTGGGAATAAATTGAAGATAATTCAAGTTTCCCACTGATGGGTTTGTTAGCTTGTCGCTAACACAAAATAGAAACTGCCATTAAAGCGCTAACAGATTTAGCATCACATTAAAGCAATAATTTATTTTACTTGACAATAGTTGGCCAAATAAATCACTGGATTGTGTTTTAAGGCAAAATGACAACTAAAATGCATAGTTTATTAAGTTAAGAGATGCAAATTTTGTTTCTCAGAATCACTACAGTCTCTAACAGAGTGTCATAAGTACATAAGATGCAAGCAAGCGTCAGAGACACTTCAGC
Organism: Cheilinus undulatus; assembly: GCF_018320785.1. Taxonomy (NCBI): domain Eukaryota; kingdom Metazoa; phylum Chordata; class Actinopteri; order Labriformes; family Labridae; genus Cheilinus; species Cheilinus undulatus. Next base: position 31,820,953 of record NC_054885.1, on the reverse strand, counting down.
CTGATTACATGGACTCCTATTGTAGTATTCTGACAGTATGTAAGCAAAGCAGCACAACATAGTGCAACATTGCCTGCACTTCCTACTGTCCTCTATATTGCTTGCATTGAGATGGGTGAGGAACAAGAGAAGAGGGAGATGACAAGGCACAAGGACTGTCTGAAAGGATAATTTACTGTATTTTTTTTCACTTTTCTCACTCAACAGAGCTTTTTAGCTTGCTTTGCAAAGTGGAGATAGTTGTGTATTAACCCTCTGAGACTGACGCTGTCGCATTTTAAGAGAGACACAGGTTAATAAAAGTTGAATAAACTGCTATTGTGCTGCTCTAACGACAATATCCATGCCATCATAGCCCTAATAGAGGCTTTACCAGCAAGCCTCAAACTTGGGTGACTCTCCTGGGCCTTTACAGATTAAATCTACACCAGTAACTCTGGGACTGTATTTATCAAATTTTTAATCCATTTTCAATTGACTCTGCTCTGCTCAAAAGATGCTCCCTGGGTAAGTGAAGTTATAAAGGTGGCGGCTGGGGTGGAGGAGGGGAAGCTTTGCCAGCAGCACCAGAGTGGTACATCAGCATTAATGCCAGCAGGGATTAGTGGGAAGGACATCATATGTAAATGGACCACTGTGTTGAGAGAAGGAGTGGTGATTGGCTGTGAGAACTGGGAGGAGATACTTGGGATCAGCTCGCCATCAGATGATCATAGCTGGGCCTATGACTACATCAATTAACCCTAAGCTTCATAAAGTAGAAATATCCACTTTTGTTGACGAATCTGTTTGTGTAATGCTGTTGGAAACTACTGATGACGAATCAGCAGCTTTAGATATGTCAGAAGACTTTACCCCTACCTCTCAACTATATTTCAAGGGAAAAAGGGACACTCAAAATCAAGGGGTAGGGGTCAAACTTAGAATTGGGGCTGAGCCATTGTCTCTCTTCTGAAAGAGCAGGTCTGGACTGTTTTATGTTAATGTCTACATTGTTCTTGGTCTGAGCTTGCTGAGTAGTTGATGCATGCATTCCAAATCATCTGAACTTAACCCCGCATTTCTACACTGTAACAATGAGGCAAATAATAATCCGATCTGTGTGACAGATTACTCAACACAAGCTAGTTAAACAAGTCTGCAAATACATTTTGCAATAGTGTTGAATAAACTGAAACCAAAGGTTGTGGCTGAAAGGTAAATGAAGAAATAACAGTGATACTGCCTGTTAAGAAGTTTAATAATATGCACATTTCTCAGTGTGACTAACTACATAGATGGAATGTGAGAAGTAGTTGTTGTCTCGTTGTTTTTTTTAACGCACCATCCAAGAAATACACGATACAGCGTTTTCCTTGAGGCAGTTACTGGATTGTTCAGTTGGCTTATTTATGTCCTGTGAACTGACATCTAAAAGGGGAAAGGAGGTTACAGCGGGCTTAATTTTTCATCCCTTCGTTCTGTCACTACCCTCCTCCCCTTTCTTCTCTTGTCTTGTTTGTGCTGGATATGAGGGATCTTGTGGTTGTACGCACCTGCTGCAGGTAAATTGTGGTGTTGAGGTTGGATGCTGATGTCTTAACAGACTGTTGCTGACTGATGTCTTTACTCATGCAGAGCTGGTAAGGCTCACCTGTTTGATCAGAATGTGGAGCTCATTTAAAAATCAAACATGGCATTAAAGAATAACGTCGGCCCTCGAGATCCTGTCATGTATCTGTGAAACTGTAGGATAAAAATCAGCAAAGCTGAACCCCTGCAGTGGTAATGAAAGAACTGATACAGTTAACCAAGGCAAAAGAAGGCATAGGTATGTGAATAAATGCACAGTTTTGCTTCAGGAAGTAAACATAGGACACCTGAGGCCAATGAGGAAAGGCATGTTGGTGTTAGGGGCAGGGGAACTGTGCTGTCTGACTGCCAGCCTCCTCAACCCTGGCAGTAGTTTCACAATAAATTCCTTTGTGAAATCTAATCAGCACCAGCGATCTGCATTTCACATCTATCTTGTGTGTGGCACATGTCTAAGGTGTTTTTTAATCAGAAGAAGAATCCCTCAGGGCAGAATGACTAGAAAAATCACAAACGGTAACACATAGAAAAAGGAGGGGGTGTGGGGTTTGGGGGCCTGAAAAACAGGTAGCGCTGCACGATGCCTGCCTTAAAAATGAATGCAGTGGTGTAGAGAAAAATGAGAACAGCTACACTTGAGCCAAAATGCATAAACTGAAAGTCACTGACGCATAACTGACATGACTCAACCTGAATTTCCGACCATGCTAAAGCTGTGACAACACTGACGGCTAATCTTGTGATGAGTAAATGTGAACAACGGCTAATTAATCACTCATTTGTCAATCAATATACACATAAATCCTTTGCTTCCTTCCCCTACCGGACACACATGTCACTCTTCTGTTATGTAGACTCATTTATAGCAACATAACTTCACTTGAAGAGGAGGTGCTCTGTAAGAAGAAAAAATTTAAACACTGCTTTTTGTCTACATAGCTGAAAAAAGATGCAACTTTTCCCTCCTGATATGGATTCTAATGTACAAATGTGGGGATATATAAACCTAGGAAAGCTCCAATACTGTTATATTGGAATTATATATAATAACAGTAAAAATACTAAGAGATGGATGACATTCTACTGGCTTTGACCTTTCTCTACTAGACAGGCAAAGCTGTTCTTCAGAACTGTCTCAGATAATTCAGCAGAATTGTTGTGATACCTTTGGTTATGATATCTGGTTAGTATGTTGACAGGAAACTTCCTGACACCTTAAACTACGTTAGACTATATTTGAGGCCAGTTCTTAAGAAACTGAAACTTGACTACACATGTAAAGTTTTTATTTTCAAAAATGACAATTTTTGATAACTGTTGTTCACACTGATGGGCAGAAATGTTTATGCACTGATTGAACAATTACAGCTGAAACTGATATGTAAAAATGCAATTCATATGATGGCAAATACTGAGGTTTCTCATCAATTCTTTCAGTGTAACACTCCTACTAATGCCAACATTTTCTTTTATGTTTTTCCATGACAACAGATCAAAATCAGCTTGACAGAGATATTTTGCAGTATTCTTTGAAATCATTTTTTGGGGCCAAAATCTTTCACTAAAAGGGGATATATTACGAAAAAAATCATTTTTTCAGACTTTTCTAACAAAAATATGTGCCACTGCGCCCCCCCCTCAAAAAATCTGTGCTGAAACAAGCTGTTTTTGTATTTCCCCTCATGATGTCATGTGGGGAGTTAGCATCGCCCCCAGGTTTGGTTGGACTTCCACCCTTGGGAGAAAGTTCCGCCCTCCTCTCCTGATCCTCCTCTAAGCTGCCAGCTTAGAGGAGGCTCATCCATTAAGCCACATCCATTTCCTAAGAGGGGCGTGGTCAGGGGCGGAGTCAGACAGCTCAGTAACATTTAAAGCCACAGACACAGAAATTTGTTCTGAGCAGGGCTTAAACAGAGGAGTTTTTAGACATGCAAATATCCAATACTGGAGTGTTTTTTCAGAAACAAACTTCACAGGCATGTTTTAGGATCTCTGAGACCAATATAAACTTGTCTTAAAAGGGTAAAATATGTCCCCTTTAAAGAAAGTTTCAGAAAGGTTATAAGTATCTCTTTTTATAAAAAGCTATGTATTTCTCTGAGAATTACAATAATAATAAAATTTTATCATAAATACCAATCAGTCTTTATAGAAGTTCCAAAGTGTGGTTAAAATCTTATCACAAACCTAGTATTAATACTTACTGTACTGTGAGTTAGTGTATTGTTGTATCCCTATCCAGCTGTGTTTCTTTAAATTAACAGACTCTCAGGGTTCAGATGGCCTCATGATTAGGTTGCACCCCATGTACCAAGCCTAATCAGTCAAATGGGCAGCACAGATTTGAATCTGATATTTAAGTCCTTTCCTGCATGCCATTTCCTGCTTTCTAACCCTGGTTGCCTATACTTTCTATGATCCTGTTCTCCAAATAAGTCAAAGCCCAAATATTAAAAAAGAAATCAAAGACAGATATGTTATCTTAATGTAGACAAGAGGTGGTTTGTTAGAGGTCTTGACTTTCAAACGTCCTCACAGTTGAAAAACAGCCTCATGCAAATAAGCCTTGAGTTTGTACGTGTCATTTCCCAGCTAACACGCTTCTACGCTGTGCTGCATTCAAGGTAAACGACTTGATGTTTACCTGTTAACACTAACGCCTCTTTAGGTTTCTGTTTACTGTTCTGCCGGCCTTATGAACACTTTGACAGCCTCATGGCTGCCACGAGTTGCTGCGGGGCCGCCGTGGCAGGCGGAGGAGACGCACATTTGTCGGATTCTTTTCATTCTGTCTCTGGCAACATGAACTAACCTGAGAATGAAAGGCCAAGATGGTGAAATAAGAAGTATTTAAGATATGTAGCCAACATGAGTCTCACATGTAGAGTACCAATGCTCTGCTGTGCAGAGTGTTTGAAAGCATACCTGTCTGAGCTACAGGTACAGGTGCTGTTGGATGTCTTTGACCAAGATGTAGACTGTTGTACATGCTTAGATGAGATTTTTTGCAGTATATGCACATTTAACAGTGCTGTGATAAAAATATAGGTATCCTCCTGGGCAGAATTCTTTACACCCAACAGATCATAGACAAGTAAACATGGTATGTTCAAAGAGTAAAAGAAGAGATGATCCAAATGTAGGATTATGTCCAAGTGTTTTCTTAGTGAGTACGTGTGACAATGTTTGTCTTACAAGGATAGTCGGCCTGCTTGTCTTACAGTCAGTCAGTGTGCCTGCCTGCCGCCTGAATCATACACACCCTCTAATTTAGCCGGGTTTCGATTTGAACTCTAACATAGTGTGGTTGCAACAAAGAACTAAGGTACAAACTGTGTAAACATTGCACTTTGCACACAAAGAGAATAAGGATAGCATGAATAAGTTAGCACTAATGGCTCCTTTTTAATCTCCTCTCAGCTTTAGAGCAGTTCTTGATGTTCTTATTGTCTCTTTAGCTGACTTCAGTGACATTGAAAGTGTGCCAAAGCTGTAAAATATAGTCAGCTGTGAAGTCAGATTTTTGTTGAATATGGTCTAAAAATCAGGAGGCCAGGTGACACATAGCTATGTAGTCATGTTGGAGCTGGAATGATTGTCAGAGGGGTATGCGCTGTGTCAGAGTGTGCACATCACTCCAGGCTTGTGTCTGACTGATAAAACTGGTCCATCCAGCCGCCTCTAACCGCAAGCACACACGCAGCACAAACATTTCCCTGTCCGCGCTCAAGGACACGCTCTCTCAGGCGATTTCAAGACACTCGAGAGGACAGGTCCATCTGAAACCAATGTCCTACCTGAGCCTGGCTTGCCGTGGATGGCCTGTGGAGGACAACAAAGCTCAGGACCACACTGCTGCTCTCCTGGGTCAGTGAGTGAGCCAGACTGTACAAGCGATTTTTGATTTAGGGAGGAGGCGTTGGTAGTCGTGCACAGGATATGACAGCGAGCCAAGAGCTGGACAGAGGCCAGTTTTGTGTCATCGGTATGTCTTCTTTACTGGTTTCCTAGTGAGTGTTTTTGGGCAAGGCAGTGTGTGACATATGAAGTGGTGTAGTTTGTTGTAGTGTGCTGAGAGAAAATAGAAGATAAGCAGAGCAGGGGAGAGGCTTGCTACTGGTTAGATGATAGAAGCTGAATTTGGGACAAATTTGGTGGTGGGTAGCATGATTCAGACTTTTTACAAGGCATGTAACAAATGTTTGATATTTCTGATTCTAGTTAGGCAGGGGTGTCAAACTCAATCAAACCAGGGTCCAGATTCTGGATTTAAGTCTAACCTGAGAGCCTGAGAGGGTTAAAATTGGACCATAAACTGTGAACCTCTTTTTTTGCCAGAAATTAAAAAATAAATAAATAAATAAATAAAAAACCTTAGCATTGATCATAAATCACTTTGAAAAAAAAGTCAAAATAATAAGTTTAAAGGCTCAAAATCTGGGATAAAAAGTCAACTTTATTAGTTCAAGGGTTAAAAAAACACAAAACTAAAATAGCAAAATAATGTTTTAAGAAATGCAAATATATAAGAAAGTCAAAATCAGGAATTTAAAAGGTCTAAAGTCTAAATAGTCAAAATATGGGATTAAAAAGCTGAAGTTAAGAGTTGAAAAGTCAAAATGTGACTAAAAACTAAAAATAATGAGATAAAAGTTTAAAAATATGACTCCAAATTTAAACATTTGTATCTAAAAGGTCACAATATGATATAAAATATCAAAATTATGAGTTGAAGGGGTCAAAGTGTAAAATAAAAAGTAAAAATACTAAGTTTCCATCATAATTTTGAGATGCAAAATTGCAAATATGACATGAACACAAAAAATAATCACTTTTCCAATTTTCTTGACTTTTTTTATAATATTTTTACTTTGGTTCAGATCTTCATGACTTAACAAAGATATTTTAAATCATCAAGGTTAATTTTACTTTTTTTTTTTTTTTTTCACTGGAGGAAATCTGCAGGCCTCATCTCAAACTGGTTGGCCAGTTATAATAGAAAGATCGTCTCATCTTGCGGGCCAGATATAACTGTACCACAGGCCGGATTTGGTCCTTGGGCCTTGAGTTTGACACCCCTAGGGCTGCCTTCAACATAATACCTGTAACAGTGACAGCGATGACATCACCTACAAAATTTTTTTTAGTTTTCAAATTTTTGAGCCATCATGACCTCGAGAAAGCTATTCATGCCTTAATAGGTGCAATGCACTTTATGTTGGCATCTTCCAATCCTCAGTCAGACACCTTAAACTTGTGCAAAATGCAGCTGCATGTAACCAACACAACCAGACGAGAGCACATCACTCCCATTCTTTTTTCCCTTCATTGGCTTCCAGTCCATTTTAGAATTGATTTTAAACTTTTAATGTTTGCTTTAAAGGCTCTAAATGGCCATGCTCCATCCCATTTATCTGAGATTTTAACTGTTTGTGAACATGGCAGGGCTTTGAGGTCATCCAACCAACTTTTGTTGGATGCCCAGGTCTGAATATAAACACTGGGGTGACCAAGCCTTTTCAGTTTCTCTCCTCTGTGATGCGTCATCTCTGACTTGGGCCTCTTCAAATCAAAACTTAAGACTTATTTATTCAGGACGGCCTTTAATACCTAGTAGTGAGGTGACTGTTTGATCCTGTATGTCTGTATTTATTAATGCTGTAATTTTTATTTTTATGGAATTGTCTTGTGTTGTGTGTTTGTAATGCTGTTTGATTTTTTTGTAAAGCACTTTGGTCACCAGTGGGGTGTCGTAAAGGGTTATACTGTATACCTGGGATTGTACCATGTTTATACTGGATTTTGAATCTCATCCCAACACATGTCCAACGATAAACATCCTAACTGCTCAAGACACAACCTGGCCTCTGATGTCACTGCTTGTTGCTGACAGGCTAAAATTACTAGGTTAGGACTAAAGTTGCAGAAAAATAAAGTACTTTCTTAATTAAGTCAGAACTCTACAGCAGTAAGTTTTACACCTTTGTTTGCAGGGTTGAGGCCAAACCACAGATTTTAGGAATTAAAGGACATGCTGGTGTTGCATTAGCTGCTGCCAGTATGCTTTATGCTGATTTGCACATGCAACTCTCAGCAAAGACAGAAAGGATGTGAGATGGCTCACTCCTATTCAGCCTCTGCTCCAGAAAACAATGTCACGCTTACAGCATGAAAAACATTCACAATGACGAATCCAGCTAATAGCCAACAAATAAGAATGTCTCTAATTCAGTCATTTGCTTTTGTTGAAAATGTTGGCAATGTTGCATTACTGGTGTCAGTTTAATCTGTCTGTGATGTCCCATAGTTCTATGAACATGTTAAGACATGAAGCTCGTCTGGTGTGTAGCCAGTCTAAAAAAGAGAGAGACTTGTTTGTGTTTCTGTGCCACAAAGCTGTGACTGATTCAAACGAGGTCAAAGATAGAGATGGTACAAAGGCGGGGTCATACTGTTCAGGTCACCCATGACATGAGGAGCCTACAGTCTGAAGTGAGTTTCCAACAAGACACAGGACTGAGAAAAGTGCAAACAGTACAGAGAAATAAGAAGCACATAAAAGCACATGTTGTCAGTGGGTCACTGACATCCTTTGTGTCAGTGTAATATGAGAGTCCTGTGGTGAAGATCTCAGCCAGACGCGTTTGTGTCCATCTGTGAAAGAAATCTGATTGTGACCTGTGATGATTATCCGTCCTGGGAGGTCACACTGATAAAAGACATGTGTCAGTGTTGGGACATCCATGATCGAGCTAAATAAGGACGTTGTGTCTACACATCTACACTTCCATCAGTTTTACCCTTAAGCAATAAAAAAAAGGAAAAAAGTGCACATTTCCGTTTGGAACTCCTCATGTCTGACCTCTGCGCTCCAGAGCTCTGAGAACACAGACGACAGACGTGCTGCTGTAGAGTCCAGCTTCTGGTGTGCCTGTCCGCCCACCTCTACCTGGTTTCTTTCCTTCTTTTGTGCTCTGGAAGTTAAACCTGGAGCTTTGTTGCAGCTCGCGTCATTTACCCAGACACACTCCAGAGGGTTTTGGGTTTCACGTCGCCCTCAAGGAGCAAAGAAAGCACCTGTTGTGGAGACGAGGACTGGTAAGCTTCAGGTGTACATGCGTGTATGCGTAACCAGAGCTGGGTGTGTGCCAGTGTCAAACAGAGCCTGTTATCTGTGTTGTCTGAGACACAGAATACTGAGCAACAGTGGAAACACTAATCCAGAGTCTGATCTCTGACCTCGAGGAGTTGCTCTTTGCCTCAGTGGTTCATGGGGTTTGCTGAAAGGCTGGGCAGTAGAGACCAAAAGTCATGTATCTATTTTCAAGCTCAGTTGTGAAACATCATATCTATTTAGGTATTATTTTGGCCCGATGAATGGCCAGTAAGCATCCCTCTCTCCAATGACATTGTCCAACTCCTCCTTGGAGAGTCCAAGGCACTCAGAGATGATGATGATGTAGTGTGCATCAAAACGTTATTCCTCTGCACCCAATAAAGGTGCGCCCGCTCACTCTGGATGTCCAAGTTCCTCAACCTTTATCTAAGGCTGGGCCCAGCCACCCTCCTGAGGAATCTCATTTCAACTGCTTGTACCTAACATATGTGATACAATTTTGAAAGTTGCTGATGTAACTGAAAGGGCACTGGCATCCCTTGACTCCAGAGGCTCGGGGCGAGAAGTTTTCATAGAGGTCTCCTATTGCTGCAGTCATAAGACTAGCAACGTGGAATATGAGGGCGGCGTGGCAAAGCCCTCAGGACTCTCGTCATCTGACTAGGAGATAATCCCTGTGCAAATGTAGGCTGATCAGTGCTAGTGGTACTGAAGTGTTGATGACTGGTTGGCAACATCTTTTTGGTTCAAACTGAAGCAGTTGATCCTTGTTGAACTCTCACATAGCTGCAGTCAGCTGGGAAGATACCTGGAGGGTTGGGGCACTGGCCAGGCACAGGCTTGGACAATAGTTGTCAGGAGGCTGGAGTAGTACAGGGCCAAGGTTGACTCAGCGAAGTGCAGAATCAACATATGCTCCCATACCTGACCAATCTGTGTTTTCATCCATCCATCCATCCATCTTCTTCCACTTATCCTGGGCCGGGTTGTGGTGGCAGCAGGCAGAGCAAGTCAACCCAGACATCCCTCTCTCCAGCGACACTCTCCAACTCCTTCTGGGGGGATACTGAGGTATTCCCAGACCAGGGAGAATAAACAATCCCTGCAGCACATTCTGGGTTCTCCTTGAGGTCTCCTCCCAACCAGACATACCCAGAAGACCTCCACAGGAAGGTGCACGCTAGGCACCCTGATCAGATCAAACCAAACCAGTTCAATAGGCTCCTTTCTGTGCTGAGGAGCGTCGAAGGGAGCCAGTTGGCAATCTCACTGTCAAATCTACTCTAAGTCATGAAGAAGACCACAAGATAGTTGAACTCAAAAGTCACTCCCCATATAGAGAGAGCAATCCAACATTTTTTGTAAGAAAACCGACTAAAGTAGGCTAAAGAAACCGACAGAATCACATCATCTGCAAAAAGCAGACATGCAATTCTGATGCTAAACCTTTATTGCACCTTTTATTTCAATGCAACATAACTTTTATCAGAATAAACAACGTTGTCTTACCATGTTGAAATATCTTAAAAACTTGATATAGCCCGGGTTGGCTGGTCTTTGAGCAATGCAGTCTTACCATCTTGGAATTTCATCGTCTCTCTGTTTAAATATTAAAGTCAGAGTTCTTTGTCATATTAAAGTTGACAGAAACAAAATTGCCAGACCTTAAATGTGTACTGTGACTTGCCCCACGTCCCTCCTATAGTGCTGCAAATACACAATGCTTTTGTGAGTTTACTATTTCAGTTTTACTACCCTCCCATTCACCCCTGGACTGTATATTATGCTCTCTTTCAAGTCCTGCAGCTGCAGGCTCTAATGGTAATACTTCACACTGTCCACATAAGCAGGCCCGGTCAAACTATAAATCCTGACATAAAAGGGAGGCGTTTCACACTAATAATAAGCTGCCATGCAACTTATTTAGACGTACATAATGTTGTGAGAACACACACATTGATTGAAAGATGTCACAAAGAAGTATGAGAACTCTGGCAGAACAACAGTAAGCTACGTGGTGGTTCAGTGGTTGTTTAACAAACCTTTGACATCAATCAGTCGTGGCAGAGCTGGTGCACAATGGATGTGGCCACTGCAGGGTCTTTTTTGTGGTCAGGCCAAAATCAGTTGGGAAGCTTTGTTTGTGCAGCATATTCATTAAGAACTACGAACCCTAATCCGCCTTCATACCACCTCAAAGCATGGCATTGACATTGTGGCTTTGAGATGAGTATTGTTAGTGATGGATGCAGTAAAACTATCATCTCGCTTTCATTTCATCTGTCTTGTTTGAGTTCTTCCTGTTTGATTGATCATGATTCAAGTGTGGCGCTAGTTAAGAAGACTGTAGAATACAGTCTGTCTTTATTTTTGCAGTGATGCTAATGAAACAACAGATTCAGATATCAGCTTGTTGCCAAATCTTAGCAAATTTCATTCAACCTCTGCCGCTGACCTTAGATTAACATCAGTTCAAAAGAAAAAAAAAAACAGCATTTCACTTTTCGTTCATAAGCAGATTTATTTCCAGTTAAATGAGAACCTGTTTTATATTTCTTCCCTGTAGGAATCATTCAATTTTATGACTTTCAGAGCTGTAGCAAAAACAAAGTTCCTGTTTTCTTTCCAACAGCTGAAGCACCCTATGAGCCCTCGAAACTAAGATGTTGCTCTCGTTCTCCTCACCACCTCCTTACCATCTCTAAACATGCCTCACATTTTCATCTATACATACTTGGCGTTCTTCTCTAGCATAGTCTGAGTAACAGGTACGACCCACTACATAAAAGAATCGTCAGCTCGTGTAATAAAAAGCATACTTTGCAGCATTACATGCGTGCCAACAGACTAACAGTAACATAGCTGACATTTTTAAACTCATAGTTTTGCTTTGTGTTTCTCCTAGATATTCTACACAACTCTTGTTCCTCTTTTCTGATTCTCTCTTGACCCCTTTTGTCATGTTGACGAATGACTCCACTGGATTGTGAATAACAGGGTCCAGCTGTGGCAGGGACTCACAGTAGAGAGGGATGGGAGTAGAGTATGTTCAGGGGAGTGGTCTTGAGTCTTCTCTTGGGTCAGAGATGTAGAAGGGGTACAAGAAAAGAGGGGGAAAGGGGGACGTGGGAAAAAGAAAGGGTCAGAGGGCTTGCGTCAGCCTTCATCACCAGTCTTCTCTTGAGAATAATGAAAGTCCTCATTTACAGTGAATGTTAATTCATGCCCTTGCTGCTGAAGGAAATCCTGACTCTGTAAAACATAGAGGTCGGCCATTTGGCATCACCTGTTGGTTCCTGAAGAGGCATTTTGAAGTGGTGGTTGCAGTGTGGAAATGCTGACCTTGTAGGTTGTAGCTATGATTGACACTCCTGCCAACCTATAAACTCATGCACAATTGTAGAGATAGTCATGATAGCAGCATACATTGATTTGTCCGGATCACACTTGTAACGTCTGATGGCAAAGACAGGAGGGGTTTTTTGTTGCATAGTCTTGGTGGTGCCATCTCAAAAACACAAAGACAAGATGTGTAGTCAGCCTTTGGGTGAAGTGGCGACTCGTCCTGGGAGTACTCTGCTTCGTCTCCAGGGTCAGTGGAGTAAACGCACATCAAGGAAAACATCTTTTGAGAAGATTTCTTTGCTTGCACCTTAGCCTTACCTTGGCTTTATACACAGAGAAAACAAAAGAAGAGAAACTCCTGGAAAGAGTCGTAGGAGATGAAAGTGAGTCATTTTGTACATGCACTCCTGCAAATTTCTTAATGCACTTTAACAGTGGGATTGGCTGTGGGCCCCTGTGACCCTGCATGGCATAAGTGTTTTAGATGAAGGATAGATGGTTGGATGGATGAATGGGTGTACTTTTAAAACAATCATTAAACCATTACACAGTTTTTATCAGCAAACCAAGAGGGTTTTTTAGCAATGCTAGACAGATGCTTTTTTATCGATAGTAAAAATGGGCATTTTAAAATGGGACATCTGGGGCTTTTACAGAGGACACTCAATAAACAGGCTCCACTGGCAACACCTGAGGTTGCTGCATGAGTAAATTTAAATCAGAAGCTGCTCTAGTTGTATATCTTAGAGGTTCACCTCAGTGAACTGACCCCCTAGACCCACAACACTGTAGATCATACTCTAATGCACATACCACGAGCATTGTTCCTTTAATAGATAAAGCCCCAAAGAAAAAAGGGGCCTCTTTAATGAGAGTATGCACTCTGTAGTGTGCAGCCTTATCCCCTTACTGTGACTTGGCCTGTTGCCCTCCTGTAAGTCTCCAGCCCGGTCTGCTGAATTATGCAAGTGCACGTTGACCTGCGACTCCTCCGCACACATACACACTACCTCCCTCTTGTACCCTTCATTGCCCCTCAGCGTTGGCCTTCAGCTCTGAAGATAAGGGCTCTTGACGCTTGGCCTGCCGGGATTTAATTGCTGGAGCCCACTTCACCCTCCCAAAGCCAGGCCTTATCCACCTCTCCACCCTGGGTGCCCCCGCTGACAGAAACCTGCTTTTGTCTCCGCTGTTCCCCTGCTTGTGTTTTCTTTTCCTTTTTGTCTTGAAAGGAAAGAAAAAGTGGGATAAGAAGTGAGCTGAGAGGAAGGGGTAAATGCTTCTCTTCCTTCTTATTACCTCTTTAATTTTTTTTTCATGAGGCTCATCGTGTTTTTCTCCTGATGTTGCATAAATGTACTCCCGTTTTTTTTTCCTTCTTATTTTTTCCTCAGCCCTCGGGTGATTCCACATACTCATCAGCCAACACATTTTATTCTAATAGAAGCCACAAATCCAGACTGAACCATAAAGAAAACACAGATGTAAGACCAATTGTTACATAACAGATCTGGTCTAATATATGCTTTAAACCTCATTCATTATAGCATCGCCATGACTCCAATCTATCGTCTGTTTATATCCTTGTTGTTAATCTCCAAATGCCAAACCAATGAGACAGACACGCTCACTTTTTCGAACTCAGCTGCTGCCTGTCTCAGGAATGTCTCAACAAGCGCACAGGGGAGTGAAAAGGAAATTACAACTCAAGAGAGAAGGGGGAAGGCAGGAGGGGTGGGGGCATTCCTCACACACAGGATGACAAGCTTGTCTTTCTTAAATCTCCACCTGCACTCACTTCAATTAAAGCTCCACAGTAAGGAACCAGCACTCCAGGACACTCATCCTCATCATAGCGACGCCATAATCATGCTTTATCACACGCTAAGATAAGACCTGCACGAGTCACTGTTATTCAAAATGAAAGAAAAGTGGAGAATCTAAACTATCAAGCTCTGGTTTATCTTTGATCTGCCTGTGTTCCCCTCCCCATCCACCTCCACCAGAGTTTCTCCTCCGCTGGGTTATCAGATGTGCCTGTCCCACTTTGGTATGAGGCACACTCAAATAAACATTCTGCCTCGGGGAGCTACAGTAGAATCACCACATTGAGTTTCTAAGAAAAATATTGTCAGTTTTATCTGCATAGCTCACTTGCCTCTCGTGGCCGCCTTGATGTTGTTGTACATTCTGGCATCAGACCCGCATACTCGTCTCTGGGCAGGATCAAATGTGCCAAAGACAAGATTCTCCATCTCCGGCAGGAATTTTTTAACATCTTTAGACACAGATGATACTTTTCTTGGTCAAATACTAGACTGTTTGTTCTGAACCAGCTCCCTTAAACATAAAGTATGTGTGTACACCCTCTTAGTGACACAAAGGCATGCAGTATCCTGCTCTGGATTTGAACTGTAGCACCCCACACAGTCTTGATGCGAAAACCTGAGACCCTCTGAGCATACTGCAGCTGTGGCTTGATTCTCCCTTTATCTCCTCTGTAAATCCTTTTGTTTTCCCTGTTTCTGCACACATAACATCACAGCAGCCACACTTAGCTTCTTCTCCTTCTCATCTTAGCCATGTAAAGAAACCTTGCTTTCCTGCAACTATGAATACCTGATTTCACTTTAAAAAACTTGCAGAGGGCTTGCCAGACAAGTTTAAAATAGTCTGCACCAATATTTCACTTCTCTAACATTATTTTTTTAGCTAGTTTCATTCAGCTATCTATCTGTAAAAAGGGCTTTTTCCATAGTTAGGGTTCTTTCCCTCTACCAGAAGTTCCTTATTGTCTTTCCAACTAAATTTCTATCTTAACAGGAAGTAAAGCAGCTTTAGCTTATCAGCACAAATTACAAAGTAAAAGCACATCAAGGAATTGTTTTCTGAGGACATTTCTTAGCTTAAACGTTAGCCTTAACTTGGTTATGCACACTGAGAAAGCGAGAAAGAATAACTCCTGAAAGAGTCATGAGAGATGAAAGTGAGTCATTTTGTACATGCACACCTGCATATTTCTCAGTGGACTTTAACAGTGTGATTGGTGTGGGCCCATGTAACCCTGCATGGGATAAGTGGTATTTTTTTAACCCTCTGAGCAAACATTGCCATATATGACAAGAAGAGATAAAGGTTACAAAAAGTTAAATAACTTTTGAACTTTAATCGTAGCCGCTTTTTCCCCCTGAAAGCCCTCTGTTTTGCTATCAGTGCCTGCGTAGCTCTTATGTAGGCTTCTCTAGCGAGGCTTCTCTAGTAACTCCAATATTGAATGTCTTCTTATCCATTATTGATCTATTTTTGACCATTTCTGCAGCTAGCAGCTAATGCTGTCCGCCATATTGTCTATTTTGTATCCCAAACTGCACTGTGACTGGGCTGTGACAACCACGGCAGGCCGTTCTGTCGTTGCATCATATTTTCCTCAACTGCACATCTTTACACTAAAACAGCCTGAAAAGCTCATAGTGCAGAGAAAGAGAGGCTGTGATGTGGCCCTCTGTGTCTCTACAGACAGGGAATGCTTTGAATAATGGCACAAATAGAGCCAATACTAAAAGCACAAGGACTTTTCTTGTAAATATGTGAATATTTTGGAGACTTATTGTTACAGAATAATTGTTGTTTTCTCCACTGGTCCCCAAGAAATGCAAGAACAAGTTTGTGCTGGAAAAAGTCTTATTCATTATCGTTTACTGTGCTGTTAATTTCAAATCTTTGAGTAAGAATTTCTTTTAAGTATTTTCTTTTGTCTTTATAGTCCCATAATTTTTTAAGAACTCAAGTGATATTTGCTTTTGGCTTTATTTGGATAGGACAGCTGAAGAAAGACAGGAAATATGGAGATAGAGAGTGGGGGGAAGAAATGCACCAAACAGCACCAAGACTGGGAATCAATCCCACGACAGTGCATTAAGAACTACAGTCGGTATATTTGGGCACCTGTTATACCCACTAAGCTTAACCAGAGCCCAGAAATCAAAAAATACTTTGGATGTGAAATTTGTGATTTCGACACATGCAATCAAAAAACTGAGTAACCATGATTAACTTAATTTCAATAAATGCTTTTATTCCAGGATTAGTTTTACATTGCTTAGTCACAACTTCACTGAAACACAACTGGAACATTCTCTTCTCCTCCAGGCATGTAATTACTCCTCTGGTGAAGTGAATTCCCTCAGGCACAATGTGTAAACGACAGGATAACTTCAACCTTTCACCTCTGCTGTCCAGTCAGCTGTAGCCAACAGAAAACTCTCTAAATCAGATGTTATCACTACTTCTGAACAATACTTCCTGCAGACAGATCCAGTACGAAGTAGACCCACTTTCATGCCAACATTTGTGTAGTTTTCTTTGCTGTCTGCACATGCTGGCTATTAAAAATAGTTAGCTGATTTGTTCCATCAAGTCTTGAGGTTCGAGCGGGGTCATTTAATTGGCATCTGGCAGCATTAAATAGCATTTCTGCCATGTCTGAATGGAAGAGCATGCTGGTAGTAGGGTCCAAGCAAATGTCATGACTGCTTTTCCACAAGAAGGCAAATAAGGGATCAGGGAACTGTTCCAAGAAGGTTACAATTTCAAGGAGCAGCAGAACGAGAAGTATGCTAAAAGAAGGGCAAACAAATAGTATAGCTATGGCATGATGGGATGACACTTGCTTTTCTTCCTGCTGACTAATGTATCCCCTTTGATCTCCCCTCCTAGTTGTGATATTTGAGGCTGTAATTTTTTCAGGAAATGTTTCATGAAAAGAAAAAGAGCAAGTAAGAGGAGCCAATGGAGCCTAAATTCCATAAGGAAAATATTCAGGAGTTATTTTCCTTGGCTGAGGCTCTGAACACTTACGGCAACTGCATTTATTTTCCAGCAAGTATTAACACAGACCACAAGATACGATAGTGTTATCAATAAAAAGATTTTGAATCAGCAAGTAAGACTTTTTAAAACAGTACAGCTGTAGAGAAAAGAGCAAAATAAAAAGATGGAGAACATTTAGTAATTTCTCGGCTTTTCTGGGGTAAAAGGCCACAACCTTAGGTAAGCTGTGCAAGAACAAAATGTTCCCTGTGTGCTCCATTTGTGTAAAACTGCAAGTCACACATAGTTGGCTGCTCATTAAGGTATTTGTGCAGAGCAGACATCAACAACTGCACCATTTAAGGCTCTAAATGAGCTCCCTGACGCATTGAAGTTGTCCAACGTTAAGTGCCGACAAGGTTATGGAGATTTCATCAACTTAAAAATCTGGCCTTGAGTCAACAAAATATCACTATGACAGGAATAAAATGTTTTACAGGACAGGGAAAGAACTATCTAACAAGAAAAGAAACCAATAGATATGTGCATCCTCCCCCAAGGCTGTAGATAATAAACCACAAGAGACTTTCTTCTTCCTCCATCCTTTTCCACCTTTCCAGTCTTTTCAAGCACTGGCTGACACTCGGCCCAAGTCAGAAAGGCTTAAATCAAAGTATGCTGTCTTTCTGGTGATTTACTCCCAACGGTTTCTGCATATTTTTTATCCTTCTTACAGTTTTAGAGGCAGACTTCTGGCAGTAGCCTGCATAATGATAACATGGGAAGTGTTTGTTATTTATATTACATCTATAGTCGGGGAAGCAGCTACTGGTAGAGCTCATCTCCAAGTTTAGAATGCCACAAAGAAAATCATCTACAGATGCCTGGCTGTGTGCAGCATGGCAGACGTATAGTCGAGAAAATAAAACAGAGACCAGAGCAGTGTTTATGGTGAATCAATCAGAGGGCGTGTGCAGAGCTTTTTTGTCTCAGTGGCTTTTGAAAGACAGAAAAGCTTTTAGTAACTTGAGTTTCCTCTTTGATATGTCATTGACGAAAGAAAACACGCTGTTGATTGCTGCTGGGTATCTGTGTGTATTACAGGCTGTCGAGTTTGTCATAAAAGCAGAGAAAATAGTTGACTGTGACCCACTACAACCGCAGAGTGTGTGCAGTGCAGTAAATAGCTGTGGGTGGGCAGATTACAAATACAAACCTTTAAACATAGCCATCTGTAGCAATGCCAGAGAAGGAAACAATGCTTTTAGCATCCTAGTAGTGTTGCACAGATCACTGCAAACTGGAGGCCCATGGAGGTCAGCAATATCACAGTCAATGTAAAGTTAGGCTGTGATGGTAAATTTTAGTTTTTGACCAGAATAATGAGCACTCTTATAAAAGCAACAAATGTGGTTTTAATTTATCTATGCTGTAATATATAGGTTTCTTTAAAAGGTAAACAGCTTTTCTTAAAACAGAATTAGAATGAGTTAGAAGAGGCAAATATGGGCAGAAATAGTGGTGAAAAGGGGTTTAAAGTTGCAAAAATTGCCTTTACAAAAAGTGAAATGGAGTTAAAATTGACAGAAATTTGCATAAAGAGTGGCAATAAGGGGTTAATAGCGGCAAAAAAGGGTTAAAGGAGACAACAATAGCTGGAAAATGTCAAATATGGTTCAAATGAAGCAAGAATGGGAAGTGAAAAGTGTTTAAAGATGTAACAGAAATTGGTAAAAAGTGACAAACAGGTGGAAAAAAAGTGAATTAGGATTTTAAAAGTAGCAAAATAGATTAAAGTACTAAAATTGGTTAAGAGTGTAAAAAATGTGTTAATAAAGGCATAAAACAGGCAGAAGTGGCAAAAAAAAGTTAAAAGTGGCATAAATGGGCTAAAAAGGTAGTGAAATGAGATTTTAAAAGTAGCTCAAATGGGTTAAAAGTAGAAAAAAAGGGCCAAAGTGGCAAGAATGGGCAGGAAAAAGTTTTGAAAATGTTTTAAACAGTACCAAAAATGTGTTTTAAGTACCAAAATGGATTGATAGAGACAAAAAAACTGGTTGAAAATGGGAAAAAATTGAGACATGCAGCTAAATTAGGTAAAATGTGTCAAGAATTGGTAGAAGAAGTTGTGAAATGTTTTTAAAGTGGCTTAATTAGGCCAAAAGTTGCCAAAATGGGTGGAAAAGGTGGAATTTGGATTTTAAAAGTAGCAAAAACTGGTTAAAATTGTGTAAAGGGGTTAGAAGTGGCAAAAATTGGCAGAAAAAGTAGTGAAAAGGGTTTTAAATAGTGGCATGAATTGGTTAAAATTGCCAAAACTGGACTGAACAGGTAGTGAAATTGGATTTAAGAAGTAGCAAAAATGCAATAAAAGAAGTAAAAATGGGTCAAATGAGACAAACAACAGGCAGAAAGTGGCAAAATAGGTCAAAAGTGGCAAGAATGGATGCAAAAGTAGTGAAATGGGATCTTAAAAGTAGCAAAACTGTAAAGACAGACAAAAATGAGTTAAAAGTATCAAAAAATGGAGGGGGGTGATGAAAAGCGGTTAAATTGTGGCAAAATTTGGTAAAAAAAAAAAGGGGGGGGGGTGGATAAGAGTGCACAAAATTTGTGAAAACTGGCAAATAAAACTTATAAAAATGGTTTGAAAACAATGTTAAAAGGAGTTTTTAAAAGTGGAACAAATAAATACATTAAACATCAGAACCCAGTTATTGTTTGACACACTTTTCAGCTCCAAGATGAAGTAACTGTCCGCCAGAGTGAATGCTAGCACCAGTGCTGCTGAACACACATGCAGTGATACTATCAATAAATCACAACTAGGGAGGGCTCATTCTCTGGGTTTTTCTAGGGCCCAGCCAACTCTGTGGGTAGGCCTGACTGCAGGGAGAATGTGGCACAACTTTAGCAGTACGCCACTATGCCAACATTCCCCACCCTTCAAGTATGGCAGAAAAGCTCTGAAGCCTGAGGTCACTACTATAGTCCTATTGTTTAAGAGACCTTGTGACAAAAGACTGCCTTTGATCTCCTGCTATGCATTGTTAAACCTTTGATAATAATCTCACTCCATGAAACACAATGAAGAGCCACACAGTGAAACAGGGGTTTGGAAAGTAGACTATACAGAGAGAAAGTATGCTTTGTAAAAGTAGGCTGTATTCATAAGCCTTTTCATGGTGACAACCTGTTAAACTGTAGTGTATATTTCTATTAATGATTATGCAGCTTATTGACAGTTTGTATTTTTTCTTCTTTTAGGCTGAGCATGGAGAGAGAGAAGGTCAGCACCATGAAGCTCTTCCTGACTCCGCTGATGCCTTTCCTGCTCTTCGTAATCCTTCCTGATGGCACCTTGTCCAGCGAATGTCCAAAAGGCTGCAGCTGTACCTCGCCAGAGTCCATCCTATGTTTCCAGAGACGCTCCTCCACAATTCCTCGGGGAGTATCGTCATCTACGAAAAGCCTCTACCTCTTTGCCAACGGCATCGAGGGCTTGAAAACTGAGGACTTTAACGGTATGGAGAACCTGGAAATGCTGGATCTGAGTCAAAACAAACTGACTGAACTTCCAGAAAGGGTGTTTGAACCGTTGACATCGTTGAGGAACCTGGACTTGTCATCCAACCAGATCACCCACATTTCAGAGGAATGTTTTCATGGGATGGCGCTTCTTGAGCGCCTTTATTTGTATAGTAATTATATCGAGGCCATACACCCTGCAGCTTTCAATGGATTGGAGAACCTGCTGGAACTCAAACTACAAGGCAACAGGTTGACATCCTTACCGGCTCTTACTATGCCCCGACTGCTCCTGCTGGACCTTCGTTTTAATGTCTTACCAACCTTGGGTCCCTCTGACCTCCAGACCCCAAACCTGGAGTCATTAAAACTAGGTGGTGTAGGACTAACTGACCTGAATAAGGAGCTCATAGGTAGCCTGCAGAACCTCCATGAATTGGACATCTCAGGAAACCAACTTGAGTCCTTCCCTTCAGTTTTAAAGGAGACCCATGGGCTGATTCACCTCAGCCTGGCTGGGAACCCGATGGGCCCTCTCAAGGTTCAAGATCTGCAGAACCTTGCAGAGCTGCAAGAACTGGATATTAGCAGCCTGAGTCTACAAGGCCTCCCTGAAGAGTTCTCCCAGCTTTTCCCTTACCTCAGGAAGCTCACAATCGCAGAGAATCCTTTCAACTGCCTTTGCAATGTAGCATGGTTCCCAAGATGGCTTAGAGCTCAGAGCATCACCCTTGAGAGAACAGAAGAGACCCGCTGTCATTTCCCACCGATCAATGCTGGAAAGGTGTTGGAAAGACTGGAGCATCGGGACTTTGGATGTCCAACTACCACAACGGTTCCCCCAAGTACTGTCAAAACAACCACTCCTCAGCCCGTTCCTGTCACTACATTACCAAGTACTACGAGGGCTATTCCTGTACCCAGTGACAGTCCCACAGATGATGGTAAGGACTACCTACTGCCTCCTGTTCCTGCATCTCCCAGCAGCAGCAGCAAGGCTGACATGGATGAAGTGCTGCATTTCTGCCCCCCTCACACCTGTCTGAATGGGGGTACTTGTCGTTTGGACCAGCATGGTCAGGTTGAATGTACCTGCCCTCATGGAACTTCAGGACTGTATTGTGAAATCCAAATCCATCATCCCCATTTACCACCTAAGCCTGAAGACCCAAAGGAAACTGCCACTGTAGATGTACCAGACATCAGCTCACACCAAGCAACCACAACCTCAGTCCTGATTGACCTGCATCGCTACATTGAATCAAGACCATTTATCCGTGGAATCCGCCTTACCTACCGAAATCTCTCCGGTCCTGATCGCAGGCCGATCCAACTTAGCCTGCCGGCATCTTTCCCAGAGTACAGACTCAGAGGTCTGAAGCCCAACTCCACATACAGCGTGTGTGCCAGTCCTTTAGGTGCTCCTCCTGGCACAGACAGCGTCTGTACTGAAGCTCAAACAGCTGCAGAAACTGTCAAGGGTCCTGATGCACAGTTTGATGACCAGAAGCTGACAACTATGCTGGTTCCTGCAGTTGCAATCTTGTCATTGCTGGTGTTGATTGCAATAGCTGTAGGGGTGGTGTGCCATCTTCGCAGAAAGAGGGCCAAAGGCCATATGGACCTTGACTGTGAGCCCTCTCACCTGGAGTTGGACGGAGTTAAAACCAGCATAGACAATGGCGTACTGCCTCAAAAACAGCCCCAAATTTTGATCCCTGAACCTGCTGTACAGAACGGCAATCTGGAATACGAGGTCTTGCTACTACAAGATCACTGCACATCAAATAACAATATGTCACCGCACAAGCCTTCTTACTTTTGACACCTGGCCTAAAAGACATTTTTTCTTCAGCTCTGACTGTTGTACTTTTTAAATACAGAGAACTGATGCTGCAGGAAAGGAGGATACAGTACCAGCCTGAAAAAAAGTCAGTGGATAAGAAACTTGACACTTATTTAACTTAAGGCCCTCCAGTCGTCTAAGTGGACATTAAACAAAGTTAAAACCATGTGCTTTGACTTGAAGGAGCATTGAAAGTGCCTCTTCTACATTTACACTATGCATCCTGCATTTGCTTAATTACAGGGCTGGACTGGAAACCTCTCAGCTCCCATGACATGATACTGGGAATGATAGAATCAGCTGAAAGCTTGGGTAAAGGGACATAGTGACCTAAAGCCCTCCTTTGTTTTGTTCATAAGGAGTGTGCTCTGATTTGAGGTTATGCTGCCTTTCCCACAAGAGCCCAACTACCAGCAAAAGTGTTTTGCTGCATGTTGTAAATCTTCAGTGCTACCCTAAAGGGATCAGTGCTTGCTGTGAATGATCATTGAGACACCAGATGAAGTTGTGCAGAGAGAATATTTGATACTTGTATTGCTTTATTTGGCCCCAAAATACTTGTGACTTTCTGTTTTGTATGTATGCTTTTTTTATACTTGTGTTTTGTTATTTTTTATTGTGCAACATTGTGACTGTTAACAGCCCTCTATACTCTCCACCCCCACTTCTTGTGACTAACAGACAAAACAGCAGATTAAAATCTTTGAAGATTAAAACTCGTTTGGCACTAGCAAAGTCAATCAAAGGGCTTTGCCCTCAGAATGTCAGACAGTCTAAGTAGATGTGAGTCTGGACAGACTCGAGACTAAATCCCCCTTCTTGATTCTGAGGCCCTCAGCCTGCTTTACCATCACAAAGGGACAAGGTAAGCAGGATTACAAAAGGTACAGAGGGGAGCCGTAGACTGAACCTCTTCTGTTTAAGTATTCAGTTTCAGCCAGTTTGATGCTTGCCTTAATTACACGTGAGTATACCATATCAAAGAGAGTGTCAGTGACTTTATTTATTATTTATATTCCTACAAGGGTAAGTTTGTCATACCCATGTCCCACTACAACATACTTCACAGCCTTGTCTGCAGCAAACAAGTAACTCAAATAAAAATAACCTGCTCATCATTAAGCTGTGCACAATTTCTCTCTGGCATGGAGGATCTTTGTTTGCTCACTTGAGCCTAACTAGACTGTGGAAAGGTTCAAGAAAAATGAGGAGTCCAGAAAATAAGCCTTGCAAATGGAGAGGCATCTGGATGATGACTTCTTTGGTAGGGCGTTTTGGGCTCATCTGTTGCAGACTTCAATGGGGCGACCTTGACTGTGGGGCGGGATGTAACATACTAACCCTTGTTGGGGTTTTCCTTAGTTTGTGGTGTGTTATTTTTAATTTTAACCCCCTTACCCTAACCTTCAGGGTTCTGGTCCCTAACCCTAACCTTTTTGGCTTTTCCATAGTTTGTGTTGTGTTGTTTTAAATTGTATCCCCCTTACCTTTTACCTTCACGATTTGAGTGCCTAACCCTAACCCTCTTTGGGTTTTCCAAGTTTGTGGTGTGTTCAAATTTAAATGTATCCATCTCAGTAAATTTTAAATTTTTATTCATAAAATCCTGCTGTCACGAAAAATAGCCCCGTACGGTAACCTCTTACAGGGAGCTGAAAACACACGTTGCTCAGTACATCATTCTGGTTCCTGCTTGGGTAATACACGTCACTTCCTCCTCCACGGCCGAGGTCGCCTAATAGTAAAGGCATGCAACAAATGATCCCAAAGCTCCGCCATAGAAGTCTGCGGCCAGATCGTCTTGGTGGAAATGAGAGATCCTTTGGAATGTCATAATGAAGAGACAGATCCAAATCTGTGAATATGGGGGTAAAGAAGGACTCAAAGTAACTTTGTGTGATCGTGCATATGTGCATGTTGTGTGTCTGTAGATCTGTCATCTCAGCGATGATACAGCTACAAGTTCTGTCTTGTACAGAGACCTGCAGACATCAGGTTACTATCAGCTCCCCTCTGTGTGCCCACATGCCAAGGAGTACATAAAGCCCCAAACATCTTATAGATAAACACACCAAAGACTCATCTGTGAATGTCTGTGAAGATACCTGCCTACAGTATTCCCATCACAAAGATTCCATGCTAACAGAGTGCCACACTAAAAAAACAATGCAACTGGAATATGTGTTTTTTAAAAAGAATACATTGAAGATGACCAACAGTATTTTCAGTGTGACTGTCAATATTTCCCTGTTTATTTTGGGAAACTTTTTGTTATTATTTGATTTTTTTTTTAATTATGTGAACTTATTTGTACAAATGGAAAAGTGATATTATCATTAAATGAATATCCAAAAATTAAATCGGCCAAGTTGTCTTTTATGAAGATTTAGGGAAGGAAGGATTAGATTGACAGGTAAGGGGGGTTGGAAGGAACATGATCGTGGTTTACTTTGTAGACATCACTCAACAAGGCACACTGGGAGAACAGAGAGGACAGCCTTTGAGAGAGGAAAGAAGGGAACAAGGGTACAAGTGATGGTATGATGACGCTAACCTGCTAATAACAGCAACACCAACATGATATGTAGTATGATGCTTAAACTACTTCTTAAATTGTTTGGGATGCAAACATACTGTAATGGTAACATAAAAAGAAACACTTGAGGCCGGCCTTACACCAGAGGAGTTTGTTAAAACTTCTTAAAGACTCTAAAAAGACAGACATCTGAGACCCTACGACACCTAAAGACAGCGAGTCGCTGAGTTTTTAGTCTCAGAATAAGATTTTGCAAAGAATGGTGGTCATTAACTACAACACTCGAATGCTATTCCTTTTAAGATTATTTCCCATCATGCACCTGGGAGAAATTCACAACCATTTTTGGGCAAAGAACAACATGTAGAAGGAGATGGAGATTGCATATAAGTTAAAATCTCTTATAATCCGATGTTTTACAATCATTTACATTGAGTAGAAATGAAATGAAAGTTAAACAACTTTGCATGTTACTGCAACAGCTGAAGACCTATCCCGGAAACACTTCAGAATAAAAGTACAGTATAAAAACATGAGTTGTATCACCACAGAAACAAACTGATAGGGTTTTAACTTTGAAAATCCCAGTGGGGTTTACCGTACCTGTCACGTCAGCCTGCAATGAAGGTACTCAAACAGCGGTGCAGAGATCTGACCGCAGCTCTGAACAGAAAACTGTTTCCATCTCTTGAGTTATGAGCAGAAGTTTAGCAGCTCCAGATTGATCTACCCTCATGTTCATGTTTTAAAAAATGAAGCGATTAAATGTGCTCTTGCTCAACACTGGCTCCTACTGGTTGTTGATGATTGTTGCACCACTGAAAAACACAATTTGCATAAGACCAGACTAAAGACTTACAACAATATCAAACACATTTTATATTGTCATAACACCAAGACTGGAGAAAGACCGCCCTAAAAATGCTAAAATCGAGTCTTATGACCATCTTACACCTAATGACTGAGATCACAGAGCTAGCTGCAACTTTAGGAAGACTCCCATGATTTTACTCCGACTTCAGAATTTTGTCTGTGACTGAAATCAGAGGAACAGTAGTTAGGCGTAAGGCCGCCTCAGGGCTAAAGTAGCATATACAGATGCACTGAATGCCTCATTGTTTAATACAGTTTTAAATATTTCAGACATTGCACTACTCAAAGTCAACATTTTTGTTATACTGTAAATCAGTGCTGCAAAATTAATCTACTCACAATTATAATGTCAAGCTTAAAAGGTTTTAAAAAAATCCAAGAAAGGCCATTTTTTGGAAACTATTAAGTTATTCTGAAAGCAGTACTGAAGAAATGTCAGGTTTTGTACTGAAATAACTTCTTAATTTTCTGTCCAAGTGTATAAAGGAATAAATTGAGAATTTACTAGTTTTTCTTTTTTATATGTATACTTGTTTGCAAATGTAAGTTTACAATGATAAGGAGAAATTTTAAATGCTTTATAAAATCTGGAAAAGGACATGTAAAACATTAAAATATTTATCATTTTCATTAGAATACGTTTTTAAAACTGTGCAGATGTTCTCTAACAGAAATATCGGATTCTCTTCTCTGGAGTCACCAGCGCACTGCCACTAAAAAGTTTCTACGAGTCCATTACAGGCATGTTTTCAGTGGCCAGTGGTCTTGGAATTCTTCCTCACCAGCAGTGAGCTGGAGGCAAAATGGAAATAAAAATACTGATTAAAAACACTCATGTTATGGTTGTAAAGGGATTGAACCCTTCTGAATGACTCCCTAGTCCAAGTCTAATAGGTAAGCATTGTTTGCAAACCCACACAATAAACAGGCTGACCACCCATGTGTTTATAGGTAGGATGCTGGTAGGAGATTGATGCAGAATGCATGCATGCACGCACACACCTCCGAACAAAAACACAAACACACCGGCCCATAGCTAGGAGCTGTTGTGCACAGCCCCACGCTAACAAATCAAACACATAAAACAGCACCACTCCAGTCATGCTGGCCTTATTATATCAATTTACCAAGACAGAGAGAGCAAACTTCCCAGTGAAATAACTGGAGAAAAAAATGCACCCCCTGGAGGCCAATGGGCTTTAACTCCTTCTTCCTTCCTTCACATTTTTAACCCCCATGTGTGCTGAATTTATGCTCGTATGTTGAAGATCAGCCCCTAATTCCAAAAAGGAAATACGCAGAGTAAAATGGATGGGTCTTAATTGCTGCCATGTGAGGAAGTCCAGGTAAAAGGATGGACAGGATACAAAGATGATGTCAGATAAGAGTAATGCCTGCATGCATGTTCAGTCCATTCTCCAGCCATGCATCTGTAAATGTTCATGTATATGGATAAGAAAAGGAGAAGTGCAACAGAGGTAATATGTGTGCACCCATGTGTGCCTGTTTCTCTGCTTTCTTTCCATAAAACAGTCCTTCTTTTCTTCCCTTTGGCTTTAAGAGAAACCTGGTTCCTGGATAGGAGCCAGCTTTGACGCTCACTCTCAGCCTGTGCTGCTCAAAGGCCCCTATTGTAGTTTCAAGGGACCTTTTCACAATTATCAAGCTGAAAATTCCACATGGAATTACTTGTGCTAAAATGTTTTCTCCCGCTTTTTCACTGCCCTCTTGTTTCTGTTTCCCTCACACTTTCTATTTTTGTTTCTAATTTGTTTCCAATTTCAGGGCTTCATGAAGGCAGCCAAGGACAATGTGTTGAAGGATTGGGTCTTTCGGCTACAACGAGTGTTTATTTTTCCTCTGCACTTCTCAGTCTTTCATTCAGATGGCTTGTTCCGTCCCTTTCTGCTGCTCTCTTCTGCATCATCCAAATAGCTTTACTACCCACCCAGTGCAGCTGACCCTCCAGTAACCTCCAACCATCTCCAAACTGGATATTAACACACAAATCACAGCTTTCACTCTCTGCTTAAATCAGCAATCAAAACACGCTGAGGATTTTTAATAAAAGATTTGCAGAAAGGGGGCTAAAAAGTTGTGAAGGAAAAGAAGAGCTGAGTGTAGAAAACACACCACCACTTTGTTTTTGGAACCTGGTCCTCTGGCTCCAGTTTTTGGCCCTTTGCTTCTTTCCCTACTGTACTAGCTCCAGCGCTCCTGCCCCACATCCCTCCTCCTCTCCCTCTGAAGAACTAATAACAGATGAAGGTTGGTGTGCCACTGGTTCCTCTCATGCCATTCTGTGCCAGCAGATGGCCAGGATGCTGCTTTGACCAGGATAGATGAGGAGAAAGACGAGAAGTGAAGGAGAAATAAAGCAGAAGGAAGAATTTGACTTTGGTTAGTTCTTGGCAGAATATATTAGCAGGCACACATGTGATTCATTTCATGTGCTGTCTAGGAGATCATTAGATAGAAAAACAGTTGGTGGTATGATTTTCCCAGTGCAGATATTTTCTTTCATTTCAGAGTTGTCATTTGTGTCCTCTTCAGTTATTGTTTCCTCTGTAGCAAAACAGCATAACTATGTATTATCTTTTATAATGGGACAGGATAGCACTAGCTCCCCAGCAATTTATGCACAATAGGATAGAGTGGTCATGGCAATAGCAAATGGTTATAAATTTGTGTAAATATGACCAGATGTTTACTGTTCAGTAAAGGCAGCTGCTCTGGGAGTTGTCCATTAAGAAAGGTACCCGGTTTTGAACACTTTCTTCAATGTGATGCAATTTTCATACATCCATGTACGACCGGCTGGACTGTATCAGCCTGTGGAAGACTACAGTTATGTTTCATCACAACACTGGCATTGTCAGGGTTGGCCTGGTATATAATCTTTGAACTTTGGTGGGGGAAAATGATTAAAATCAGGTAATTTTGTGTAGAATTTGCCAAAAAAGCATGCAAACTCCAGCAAAAGGCAACAATATGTTGGAAATGTGTTTTTGCTTTTTGGCAAGAATATGACAGATGATCCGTAGTTTTTGTAAAGCTGTGATTCCTTACCATCAATCATACTAAGACATCGAAAACATATGGTTTTAAAAAGACTCAAACTATGGAAAATTTTGACAACTTACTAAGGCTGGGCGAATATGTATAATATATATTATATATAATATCTGTATATAGTATATAATAATATATAATATGTGATAATATGGCCTATTGTGGGGCTGCACACACAGGGGTTAGCGCTGTTGCCTCACAGCAAGAAGGTCCTTGGTTTGCTTCCCGGTCGGGGCCTTTCTGTGCAGAGTCTGTATGTTCTCCCTGTGCATGCATGCATTCTCTCCGGGTACTCCGGCTTCCTCCCACCACCAAAAACATGCTCATCAGGTTAATTGGTGACTCTAAAATGCCCGTAGGTGTGAATATAAGAGTGCCTGGTTGTCTGTCTCTATATGTCAGCCCTGTGACTGACTGGCAACCAGTCCAGGGTGTACCCCAGCTCCCGCCCAATAACAGCTGGGACAGGCTCCTAACGGGATAAGCTGTATAGAAAATGGATGGATGGCCTACTGCAATTTCAAATCGTGCAATATGTGCAGTATTTCTTTCACCTGAAATCTGTGTCAAAATATCTGTTTGATACATTTTTTTGCAGCAGAGATGTTCGCGCAAACATTGTGCAGACACTGAAGCATCAATTTTTCTGAAATGGTTTGCAAAAAACTTAATTTTCTTATTTTTTCTATTTTGTTTTCTAAATAAAACATTTGAATGATATATAAATGATCAATCCTTTCAATACAAAAAATCACATTGCATTTGCAATTTGAATTAAAATAACTACATTTAAATATGTGTTCAGTATTGGTCAGCACCAATTGTTTAAATTGATCCAATATTACGTTGGTTATAATATAGAATTATTTATTACTTGCATTTGTTAAAACATGAAAAAGATGAGGGACTTAAAAAAAATTGCATTTTAATCCTCTCCCACAAATCCTTATATTGTAGCCACTTGTTTTTTCCTTTGAGAGCCCTTCATTGTGCCGTTCTAAAGACTCTATCCACACTTCGTATCTGTTACAGAACATTTTCTAACAAACCTGGAACTTGGATGACTATTCTGGGTCTTCATAGATTAAACTTACCACAGTAAATCTGATATTTGACATCTTTTTATCCATTTATAATCCATTTTTCAATCGGTCCTGCAGCTTTTAGGTTAGCCTGCCACCAAACTGTCTGTTTGCATCCCAGAATGCATTGTAACTTGGCTGTGACAACCAGTGGCAGGCTGCTCTGTCGTCTCTTCAGCACATCTGTAAACTCTTTGAAACTGGAGAAGAAAGTCTGAAAGACCCATAATAGATCTAACTGATCATCTGTTTAACTTGTATCAGAACGTTAGCTGACTTTGAAAGCCGACTTTTAAAATCACAGCACTGCCATTGCAACAGTATGCTTAATAACATGTTACAATCTTGTTTTTTCAGTTTTTTTTCTCTTTTTTTGTGACTCAGAGCTGAATTGCTCTTTTCTATCTGTTTGCAAGCCCATGTTGGTACAGTGGGCAGTATCTCTACCTGTCATGTGCAGGATAATGTTCAGTTCTCCACTGGGAGGACCTACCCTCTTGGATTTCCATGGATGAATCTCTTATCTTGATTAAACACCACTCAAACAGAATAAAAACATATTAAAAGGAAGACAAAGAAGTTTAACAGAAATTTAATACAACTTTGCAAGACAAGCAGATCACCCTGGGAGGCTACAGCACATCTAGAGTTTATTGAATTAATTTCTTCCAAAGCTCCCAAACCACCCGCAGTTAGAGGCTGATGATTTGTTCCAAGATAAAAAGGAAAGGATGGAAGAATTTTAACCAAGCATATGTGGGGTGATGTTGAAATGCGAGGAAAGAAAGCTGCAGAGATTGGCTGCACAGAAAGCCTCTTCATCTTTGGAAATTGGTTGATGAAAGGTACTGATGGGGATAGTTAGAGACGTGGATCGTGTATGTTTCTGAGCATGTGCCCAAAAGGAAGCAGTAAACTTTAGATCACCTACCAAAGGAGAAGTATGGCATTAATAGAAAAGAAAAGACTGATACAGGGAAGTCTGAGGAGGTCATGAAGGGTGAAAAGAGTCTAAGAGGGGGGACATGATTGCACATTTTGGTTTAAAGTGTTCAAAAATGCCAGAAAGAATTGTCAAATCCAAATAAGCCCTTGTAGAAAGGCAGATGAAGCTCACAGCTCACATGTGTAGCTATCATATAAACCAATCAGATCCACTCACTGTAAAGTAAGCAAATGCAAAAGTACCTTAAAGCCCTCTCTAATTTTACTGGCTGGACGACACACTTTCTTGGCTGGTCCTTTTTCTGATCTAAAACGGACAGAAATGTGTCATTCATTAGTGAGAAGAATTGAGCTTTTAAACCACAGATTAGCTCAAGGCCACCATCTAAGACTCTTAATAAAAGCCAAACAATAGCTGAACCTCTGCAGTAACCGTTACTCTCTGTGATTGGCAGAGGTCTGGAGGCCCTGAGCGAGGCTGCTTACCTCACATGACCTTTGTCTGAAACCAGCTGTGATGAGAGGTGATGAAGCTCTGAGCAGCTGTTCCTGCAGCTTGTGGTTAAAAAACACCAGACACAAGCCAGAGGTTCAATTTTAAAAAAAGCCAGCGGTGAATTCCAGTGATTGTCACCAACAGTTAGAGTTGTCACAAGCGTCTGGTGAGCCTCAGGCTTCATGCAATGCTTTCTTGTTTGTTGTGGTTGTAAAGCCTCGGTGCTTCCAACCAGAACCATCTCCAGGCTGGAGAAACAGGAAAACAAGACAAGTGACAGTAAGAGGGAGCTGTCAGCATCTCTGGGTTGATGGAAAACAATTCTTTGGAGGCAGCTCTGTTTGATATTCAGCTCATTTTCTCATTATATTCGCTGACGTATCAGTAGTGTTGTTTGTAGCTTCTTTCCTGTTTAAATCTGGTATTGATCCGGAGAACTAGTAGTGACACACCAACAGTAACCCGTGTGCTGACAGAGGAGAGAAAATCCTCTGTCCCTCATCTGCAAACTTTAAGTTACAGGTGCTAACGCTGCCTTGTTAAGGATGCTGTGCAGCGGGGAATTTCAAAATAAAAGTATTGCTTGAAGCATCGGTGTAGATTCACGTTTTGACTTTCTATTGATTTGACTGGATTATTAATCAGCAAATCAGTGTACCGATATACACCAGTGGATTGTTACACCACTTGTCAGCAGACTGTTGTCTCATATGCATGAGTCTTGCAGGCAGCAAATGTGTCATGTAAACTCTCTTAACTGCAGTAAGAAATGACAAATCGTGCTGTATGATTAATGTAATTGCAATTGTGATGTCTACAGAATTACATAATCATTTAACCTGCAGGGTTTTGTTGTATTAAATAAAACTTTAAAGTTTAAAAAAAATGCCTGAAGAAAGGCTTTCAAGTTTACAACAGTGCCATCATTGCACTTTCCAGTAGTACCTTTATTTATTTATTTATTTATTTATTTATTTATCTATTTTAAAAAGGAAAACTTTTGGTTTTTGAAAAATATTAAATTTGCATTTTTTGAGTAGATAAATTACACTTCAAAACTATCATTATTCTCTGCATTTTCATTGATAACCAATCAAGTATAGACTCATGATACTATTAATTTACTACATGGCATTAGTGTTGTAGTTCTCAAGGACGGTCTTGGTCTTAAGACCAATCTCAAGAGCACATTTATAATGTCTTGGTCTTGTCTTGTACTCAAGAGCATTTTTTTTTATTTGATCTCGGTCTGGCTGGACTCGGGATTTTCCACCAAGACTGGTCAAGACCAGCAGTGATCTGCTATTCTTAGTTCCATTAATGTGATAATAAGGAGTAGCACTTGCTAAAACAACAAATGGATACACCTGCAAAAACTGGGACATCAGTCCATCTTATTTCTAGTCAGAAATACCTCTGAACACTTACTTTAGGCCACATTCCACAAATAAATCTAGATCAAAAACTCATTTTCAGATATCTAAAATAATTCTGGAATTGTCAGTGGCTTTAAAATACATGCAAGGATTTATGTTTTACAAGAAGTTAGTCAAACAAATTTGTTTAGATTCGAGATATTTGCATGTTATGCTTTGAAAGAGTTGCAGACGCCTTGTTTTTAATCTGTCAAATTTATTAAAAATAAAACAAAAATTAAAGAGGGAATGCTCTTTAACTGTTCAGCCTTGTCATGTTCAGTTGATTTTTATGGTCTTGGTCTTGTCTTGGTCTGGGGTTTGACTCCTAAAAGTCTTGGCCTTGTCTTGGTCTTGGCAAGTCTTGATCTCAGATAGTGCGGTCTTGAGTACAACACTACATGGTACCCCAATTGCAAACTGCAAAATGCAATATTGTCAAATTAACTGCAAATGTACATTATGACTAAATTGTGCAGCACTACTCACTACTTGGAGGTCACAGTTCAAGTCCAGGTTTGGACTGGAGGAAAGTTAGCTGCTCAAGGAGCAGTGCTTTTTATATGTATGTTCCTTTGTTTAAATTAATGTACAAAATTATCTTTATTAAAAAAAAAGACAAACACTTTCATGTAGTGCAGATTTGACAGTACAAACTAAGCTGATAAGATGGTCTCTGCTGAAATGAAAACTGCTTTCTCTGTAATAAAAAGTGTTGAGAGTCATCCAGATTAACAGCTTCAAAGCATCTGTGCTGATAAATTGTTTTTGCATTATTGCAAAAGTACAAAAATCCATAATTCACCTCCAACGAGCGGACACAATGACGCATTAAACCTAATCTAATAAAATCGCCATGAGGAGGCCACATGCAAGCACACAAGTGGGGCAGGGAGGGAACAGATAAAAACACGATTACTCACACTTTATTTCATCTCAGCAGAGCAACACAGACAAGAAATTAACTTTCAAATAAGTTCATGGCTGTTTGTTATAAAAGGTCAAAAGTAATCACGCTGGGTTGTTTTATTAAGGCTTTATTTTCTGGATGTTGATTTGATTGCAGCAGCTTCAATGTAGTAAAATGCTCCTATTGCTTAATATTGAAAAATAAGATGAAGCTGCAGCTGCAGATGTGGCTTTGAGCAGTGATCTAAATATTTAAATAAGAGCCATATGAGGAGTCTGCATCTTATTTTGAAACTGACCTTGAGTTGATCCTCAGTTATTGGAGATAAAAATCAACCAAATTACAACCCAAATTCTGATTCTTCCAATAACTTATGACAAAAACATTATCTCAGAGCTTAAAATTCCTCCTTTTAACAAGGAGGAACAACCCTGGCAAAACTTTTGCCTGGTCAGACTGTCTCTCTCCCTCTAGCTTTATGTTTACACCTCCTTTACTCATACTCCCAAACTTGCACCAACATTTCAGATAAAAACCTTGCAGTGCAAACAAAAAAAGCAAAAGCATAACAATCATAACTTAAAGCGCACCAACGGCCTGCGAGACGGCCAAGGCCTTGAGGGTCAAGCACTTAGGCCTCAGATAAATCCCCTCTAAGACAGCAGCAGACATTCATCAAACGCTGCTGTGTACACATCCTGCGCTAGCTTTCAAACTCTACTTGCATCATGGCTGTGCGGTGTATACACATCTGCAGATTCCACATTGTTTGCAGCAGGAGCTCCTGTGTAATCTCAAACCTTAGCTCAACTATGCTGTAACGTGGGTGGGCATATTATGGGTATGGAGAAGTGTAAAGAAAAAGAAACATCAACTAACACCTATGCAAATACAGCAGGAATCACATAGTTTGGATACAGAGTAATGAATCTAGAGGGAACAGGTCTACTCTACAGTCTTGTTTTGTGTATTATCAAAATTGAATTTACATTATTTCAGCACTATTGGAGCACTGTGTGAGTGTGTAATTCTGTGTGTCTGAGGTGTGAGGAGGGTGGCGACAGGCACGGATTAGGGTCCTGTAATCCTTTTCATCACAGTAGGGGCTCTTGGAGTCTCTGTGTAGACAGAATGATTTACATATATTGCCTACACACTGGCTAACCCTCCCCAAGTGTTTGGATAGATCTGATGGTACAAGTAAGCAGTGTGAACTCTCATGAGTTGTTTTAGTGGGAAAGAAATATATCACAAAAATGTAAGCAGAAACAAAGTGAGGGGGTGGACTGTTTCAATAATGTCTGCAAATCACCTTAAACTTTATGTTTCTATGTGTGAACTATAATACTATACAATGTGAACGATATGATACGATAGAATGCACAACAAAAACTGTAATCCCCCCGGGATTAATAAAGTATTCTGATTCTGATTCTGATATTGTCAACTCTGTTCCAAGTTGATTCATTCAGTGTAACTCTATAAAGAGAGTCAACTGATTAAAGCTTCAGCCACTAATATTTCAGTTCTGGGTGGCAAACTGAAGTGGCGAACTGTCAAACATGTCGTTCTCAACATGAAACTAATGAAAAGAAAAAAGGTGAGCACACATGTGAGCAAGAGACCTCTACGTGTTGTTGTGGCTACACAGATGCCGAGCCACGTAGTTGCATGTATTTGAGTGTAATAAATCGCACAAATGAATCCAGAAATTATTAAGGTTTGTACCACTTTATGCCTTTAGTTCACAAGTTGGTCTGCTTTGCTTTCACACCTCAAACAAACCACACCATGGTCCGTTTGGAGGTGAACAGAGACCCCCGTTTTTGAGCGGTCCCTGGTCCGTATGTTTGGTCGGCACCAGAGTTTGAATCAGCTTTCACAACACTCCAAATGAACTGGACTAACCAGGAAAATGGACCAGAGTTTGTTTAAAGTGGACCAACAGCTCTGGTGTGAAACAATAGGATAAAATCCAGGACAATATGATGAAATAATTCAAATGATGTCATACAAAACGATGCAATTCAATACACAACGATGCAATACAATGTGATATGCAACAGGATACTAAACAATGCAATACTACAATGCAATAGGATACAATACAAAACCATACCATATCAAACCATGCCATACCAAATGACATGACACAAGACAAGATGCAATATGATGAGACATGACACGACACAATACGACACAATCAGGGCTGAAAGTGAGAAAAAATCCTGTGCCTGAAACTTTTTCTGGGAGGGGCGGTGGGGGGTGGGGTACCTGTCACAATTTGAGATATTGGGAAAGCGGCTACAAAAGAGCAGTTTCATGTCTCAATGTTTCAATTTATTAAGACTATTTTAACATATATGCAGGGGTTAAAGCAAAAAAAAAAAACATTATATGGAAATGAATGATCTTCATAGATGATGAACTTCATAGAAGTGGTGTCTGAAGGTGATTAGAGCAGTATGATTTAGAAATAAGACCTTGAGACAGATCAGACAGAGGAGCAAATGAGCTCCATCCATGCTGATATTTGCTACTGTAATCCTTTTATCATTCATTTTTTTAACGTTAGGCAGGACCAACTAACAGCTGAAGTCTTTTTTGTTTTCATCCTATTTACTTAAACTTTAATATGTTCTAGAGACTAAAGTATGTGTCTGTGTTCATCCTTAAACTGTGTTTTAAGTCCTTGACAGGTTAAAAGATGACCTACAATCACAAGGTGACATATTATAAGGGTATTGGATATTGACAGTTTTGTCAGAGCAATTATGTCTTCAACTTTTTTTTTTTTTTTTGCATAAATTTTTGCATAAAAATTACTAGGGGCTGGGCAAGCTTGAAAGTCAGATTGTGCTCTGTGATGAACGTGCACACGCGTATTTTCGAGTCTCACACACACGGTCAGTTATTGATGCCGGTACATCAGCTGTGGTTGTTGCTCCCGGTAACCGCGTTGTGTATGGGAGAGCGCGAACAGCTGCTCTATGAGCGGGGTCTGACACATGACGTGGTGGCACTTTTTTCCCCCTAGTTGAATATGCTAGCTTTCTCGAGCCCAAAGTGCAGAAGCAAGCACCTGCTTCTCTTAACTTCTTACACCAGCTCCAAAAAGGCTTACCGTCTTTTCCGATCTCCTCCATCCACACCCAGCCATTTATTTTTTAATCCTTTATCAACTAGGAGGGCATCTTCCCAAGGATTCATGAATTAACTCTCCATCCTTCTCTCCTATGACGTGACGTCTCTCTACTCGTGCATCTATGCAGCATAGGACTTGGTGGCACACATTTTTCCATGACCCGCCCCATTCTACTTCTGATTGGCTAATAATGCTAGTTTGAGAGCAGGAGCGTTGTGCTCCTCTCATATCATTGGCAGACGAACTCATAAACTCAAGAGTGATGGTGATGATATCAAAACTTAAAAAAAAAAAAAAAAAAGACATTTTTATTCCGCAGCCAAACATCGCACGCCGCCGGAATACTTTAAGCCCTGCACAATGATAGGACAGGATAGGATTGGAAATTTTAAGGAATATAAAGTCCCCTTAAAATCTAAAATTTAGAAATTTGTTTTTTATTGATGATGATTGTCTTGTTTGTCCTCTTATTGTGCTTCATCTTTTAACCCCTTTAAACCACTGACCCACATTTTCCCACTGTACTTCTTCTTTTATGTCTCTGTTCACTTCTTTGGACACTGACTGCTGTTCTTTGAGTCAAACATTCTTGGAAATAAAACATGGGTATTTGGCACCACTTCACTAGTTGTATAATATGAGTCAGGACAACTATGTATTGCTGTATCGTCATTTTGCCAAACTCCTGCTGTTACCATTGTGTGCCCCCGTAATCCAAATCAGCCAGACTAATTCCACTTCCTCCAGACACACATCAGCACCCAGCCCGACACAAGCGTTCACTGGCAGACTATAATGGACGTCCCAAACATCCTGCCGCCACAGGGCCGAGGCCACCTGACCTCTGACCTCTGCATGTGAACTCTAACTCTATGGGAATGGATCATTAACTTCCGGCCAACAAACACCTGTTTGTTCCTAATACCAGTCTGAGGGAGGGGTGTTTGGCAGCGTGTCATTATGCTCAAACACTAAACACACTGATCTGCTAATCCTGTCCGTAGGGAGGGTCTGGACAGTCACAAGTGTCTGGAAGCTGATTAGTAGTGAGCTGTTGAATGAGTAGCAGACCAGGATAAGGCTCATTTTTACAGGCTGTTGTCTGGTAATTAGGCTGCTGGTTTACATATCCTGATCAGCAGGGATAGAACAGAGACTAAGACACACAGATGTCTTTTAAGATCCAAAGTTGGCTGCACTGCAAAGCAATTTATTAATCTTTAGGCCAGCACTGACAGAATAGCTTGTGCAAACTTTCAGGGTTCAATTTACAACCATGTGAAAAATAAATCTCATTCAAAACAAGGTTCCTCTCTTACATCAAAGATCTATTTTTAGCATCTCACCTGCATCATGGGAAACTGTTGATGAACATTTTTCCGTATAATTTCTGTTGAACATCAGATTATTATCAGAGAAGAACTAAGCTAAATGAAAGTAAAGTTTAGCAAATATCTGAGTGTGACATACACCCTCAACCTCCTCAACTGACGCCAAAATTGCATGGCACAACAAATCCACAACCAAATTCATTGGCAACACTTCTAACTTTCGATTGTTATCAATTTAATCAATCTGTTCTTGCAGCCCTTAAAATAAGTGCATGAAAATAGTTCGCTGTACCTAGCCTGAGAGATATGGAGAGGAGCTCCACTAGGGTGGCTCCTGGGCTACTCCTGTGAGAGGTTTAGTGGGAAGACCCAGAGCTTACTGGATAGTGGATATACCCCCTATTGCCTGAAGGCTCCTCTATTCAGGAGGAACCAAATGACGTTTTCTGCTACAACAACCCAACCCTGAACAAGCGAAGATGGATGGATAGTAAGTGCATCCAGAAAGTATTCAGACCCCCTACACTTTTTCAGTTTTGCTATGTTGCAGCCTGATGAAACAGTCCCAAAAAAGTCATTTTTATTCTCATTAATCTACACTGATTCCCCCATCATGACAACGAGACGTAAGTATTAAGGCTCTTGCAAAAACACTTGAAATTTAGCTCAAGTTCCTCCCATTACTGTGAATCATTACTAAGATGTTTCCATACCTTCACTTTGAGTCCACCTGTGCTAGATTAAACTGATTGTATATGATTTGGAAAGGCCTCTCTATAGAAGGCCTCACAGCTGACAATGCATACAAGAGCAAAGGACAAACCATGAGGTCAAAGGTACTGCCTCAGAGCTCAGAGACAGGATTGTTGCAAGGCACGGATCTGGGAAAGGATAAAACATATTCAGTTGCACTGAGGGTTCCCAAGAGCACGGTGGCCTCCATAATTCTCATGCTAATGGGATATTTCAGATTTTCATTTCTAATAAATTTGCAAAAAATTCTGAAATTCTGTTTTCGCTGTGTCGTGATGGGGTACTGAGTATACTAATGAGAATAAAAATGATTTTTTCGACTGTAGCATCAGGCTGCAACATAAGAAAATCGAAAAATGTGAAGGAAGTCTGAATACTTTCTCAATAGTCAGCAATATGTAAGGAAGTATGTTTGGATGGATGGATGGATGGATGGTCTAAAGGATGGATGGGTGGATGCATGTATAAACTAATAGATGGTTTAAAGGATGGATGGATGGATGGATGGATAAACGGATGGATGGTTTAATGGATGGATGGATGGATGGATGGGTGGATGCATGTATAAACTAATAGATGGTTTAAAGGATGGATGGATGGATAAATGGATGGATGGTTTAATGGATGGATGGATGGATGGATGGATGGGTGGATGCATGTATAAACTAATAGATGGTTTAAAGGATGGATGGATGGATGGATGGATAAACGGATGGATGGTTTAATGGATGGATGGATGGATGGATGGATGGGTGGATGCATGTATAAACTAATAGATGGTTTAAAGGATGGATGGATGGATAAACGGATGGATGGTTTAATGGATGGATGGATGGATGGATGGATAAACTGATGGGTGGTTTAATGGATGGATGGATGGATAGATGGATGGATGGATGGTTGGATGGATGGTCTGAGGGATGGATGGATGCATGGATAAACTGATGGATGGATGGATGGATGGATGGATGGATGGATGGATAAAGGTATCTCTTATATGTTTCTCCCCACCAAAAAACTGATAAAATAGCTTTTTTGGCAGCCACCACCAAGTTTCAAGTCTATAAAAGTTCATTTTCATGCTGGGCTGATCAAGCAATCAAAAGATTTATGGTAGGCCCAGGTAAATGATAGGCAGTAATTCTAAGTATACAAAATGTGTATTCCATGGGCTAAAACATGCAAAACCATCAGTATGGCCCTTTAAGTATGGCTTGTGCTTTACCACAGCCGACATCTGTCGAGTCCAGAAGCAGTGACGGACGCCAAAAGCCACTTACAGCCCGCAACTGTCCAGGGTCGGAGAGGGCATTTCTTGGAGAACGACAAAGAGGGTGGTGTGCCGGGCTGGGTGGTGCTACGGTCACTACAGCACAGAGAGAGCCTCGCCACCACACAAGACAAACATAAACAGGGACACCCGCTGGGCAGGCTGACGCCGCGTGCCTGCGTGGGTGCCTGCCAGCCCAGCTTGTGGCCAAGGCGTGTGCGCACGGTGGCTGAGCACCCCAGCAAGCACCCCGAGTCGACGGGTTCACCCCAGTGGAAAGTCTGCATCAGCCCGCATGGAGCCATCTGTGGCGTAGAGAAGGTAGCGATTCACTAGACCCCCCTTCCCCTGTAATGTAGCCATCACTTCCCGAGCAACCACAAGCTAAATGTATCCTCCATGCACAGCAGAAAATAGCATAACTGTGGGGAGGTTGGAGAGGGGAGGGAGGCTGATATAAAGACATAAAAGTAGAGGTTTGAGATGGAGGAGGTAGAGGTGATGAATGGACAAAATAGGACTGGAATTATTATGATGTGACCGAAAGGGGAACGACTTAATGAAACAAAGGAGCGAAGATGGAGAGCGATATAAAGGCGGTGACATCAAGAAAGAGAAGGGGTCTAAAAGATGGATGGAGCACTCCTGAGAAAGAATAAACGAGGGATGAAGAAAGGGTGGGAGTAGAGGGGGGTCTCTTCGGTTCAACCACCACATATTTTCCCTCGTAAGGGATATAATTTAAACAAACCCACTAAAAAGGTCAGGAGCGTAGTATGTGGTGCCAACTCTATCTTAGCTGCCAATGCATATTTTCCTACTCTCTCCTTCTGTCTATTTCATTCTGTCCCCGTCTTTATTGGTCTGTCTCTTTCTGTCTTTCTGAGCATCCCATCCTTTCCATCTATTTTTGTAGGGCTTACTACAATTATCATGGACTTATGGTAGCCTGTGTTATTCGAAGACCGTAGACCTTCTAACAATCTTGGTTTCTGCAGCAAATACTTGGCAGGCAGAGATGTTCAACTATGGTTTCCTAGCTCACATCCTTGTCTTGATTATTGACAAAACACTAAGAGAGGAAGAGGAACTTTTATAAGAGCAAAGCTGTAGTAGGCATGCCATTGCACGTAGCATTGTATGGTAATTTTACACATACAGCGGCTAAAATAGTCTACACACTCTTGTCAAAATGCCACATTTTGTGATGTGGCTGAGAAAATGAGGCTGAGAGATAATTCAGAACCTTTTTTCTATATTTAATGTAGCCTAGAATATAAACAATTCAAATAAAAACATAAGAATTTTGGATGAATCAAAAAATAAAAGAACTGTTGCATGAATGTGGACATCCATAGACCAATAGGTTAAATTCCCTTTTGACTTTACCGCCACCCTAAGTCTTTTTGGGTAGGAGTCTATTAACTTAAATCCCAATGCCCAGAAAGTTGGGGCGCTGTGCAAAATGTTAATAAAACAGAATGCAATGATTTGCAAATCTCATAAACCCATAATTTATAGAAAATAGAACACAAACACCATATCAGATGCTGAAATTGAGACATTTTACTATTTGAGGAAAAATACTATTTTTTTTTCTTTTTTCAATTTGATGGCAGCAACACGTCTCAAAAAAGTAGGGATGGGGCAACAAAAGGCTAGAAAAGTTAGCGATACAACTCAGTGTTTGCAACTAATTAGGTTGATTGGCAGCTGGTCAGTTATATGACTGGGTATAAAAGGAGCATTTCAGAGGGGCAGAGTCTCTCAGAAGAAAAGATGGGCAGAGGTTGACTGCAAAAAAAAAAAAAAAAAATGCTTTGAGTATCCTACCATCTGCATACATACAGTACATAATATTGTCTAAAGATTCAGAGAATCTGGAGAAATACCTGTGCAAAAGGGACAAGGCCAAAGGTCAGCATTGGATACTTGTGATCTTCTGGCCCTGCATTGAAAACAGACATGATTCTGTACTAGAAAACACAGCATGGGCTGAGGAACATTTCAAATTAGTGTTTGTCAACACAGTTCACTGTGGCATCCACAAATGCAGGTCAAAGCTGTACCATGCAAAGGGCAAATTGGAAAACTGTTTTGTGGTCAAATCCAAATTTGAAATTCTTTTTGAAACTATGGACAAGGTGTCCTGTGGACTAAAGGAGAAAGAGACCATCCAGCTTGTTTTCAGTGCACAGTTCTAAAGCCTGCATCCCTGATAGTATGGGGTAAAATTAGTGCTGATGGCATTGGCATCTTACACATCTGGACAGGAACTATCAGAGCTGAAAAGTATACAAAGGTTTTGGAGCAACATATGCACCAATCAAGACAACATCTCCTTCAGGGAAGACCTTGCATGTATCAGCAAGACAATGCTAAAACCTGAAACTCCTGCAGCTGGTCTCCTTACTTCCCAGACATTTGCAGACTGTTGTTAAAAGAAAGGGGATGCTACACAATTGTAAACATGACCCTGTCCCTATTTTTTTGAGACGTGTCCCTCCCATCAAATTCAAAACAAGCTAATATGTTTCTTGAAAAAGTAAACTGTCTCACTTTCAACATTGTGCTTTTGTCCACTTTCAACATTGTCCCTACTTTCAGAGTTAACTTAGCTAATACTGCTTGGCTTCACTTTGCATATAGGCTGACTGACTGATGCAGATCAAGAACTGACACTGCTCAAGAAAAGACCTTGCAGACGCAGCCCAATCTTCTGACCAACAACAGAGCAGCCTTGAGGGCTTTCTAAAGGCCAGAAGGTTAGACCAGGTCACACCAGTCGTCACCGCTGCCAAGATGTTTGTTGAAAAGACTGCTGTTGGGTGTGCAAAACAGTTTGGACGACATGAGTGACTGAACTTGCTGTATATGTTTATGTTTGCACAGTAGCTAGCTCGTGGCTGACCGTAGAGACAGTGCACAGCCGGCCAGCTCACAGCTGTGAGTCCCCACGGCTTCACAGCAGCAGTGGACCGTGGATGGCCCATGATGGCCAGGATGTGTGGGGAACAGTTCAGAACAATACGGGCCACCTCAGCAGTGCACGTGTGTATGAGTTTCTATCACCCATCGTCCGTCAAGCTTGTGT
The DNA here is from genome assembly GCF_018320785.1 of Cheilinus undulatus. Taxonomy (NCBI): domain Eukaryota; kingdom Metazoa; phylum Chordata; class Actinopteri; order Labriformes; family Labridae; genus Cheilinus; species Cheilinus undulatus. The sequence goes on along the minus strand of NC_054885.1, from coordinate 31,777,814 downwards.
TTTCTCAGTCCAGTGCTGCTGAAAGGGTTGCACCACCCAGGCAGGTCAGAGTGAAAGGCGCAGCTTTGTCCCTTTGGCCTGTGAGGAACAAGTGGTCCTTTAAATGTTTTTCTGTAGCCAGGCCTCCCTCTTTCTCCGGGCTGGTCTTTTGGTCAAACATGTTTGCGTAAGGTGCTTTGTGTTGGAGGTGCTCTTTCACCCTCATTCAATGACCCAATCCACACAGCTGGCTTATAAAGAAACCCACTGGAGAGGAGGAAGCAGCAGGATACTGTAAACATGCACATCAGCTTTACAATGTCTGTTTTCCAGTTTGTAGTTCCTGCTCTGGAAGGAAAAGAGACACACAAATCAGAGAGATGGGGGATGGAAGTATTCAGAGACAAAAACCTGGTGATGGATGGCCACACTCAGGTACTAGTGACTACCACAAATTAAGCTGAACAAGAAGCAAGAGGGGTAAAGATGAACACAAAGAAGAGAAAAACGTGCAGTTTGTTTGAAAACGTAATATCTTGTAAAAATATCACATGTGGCTGTGGAATGCATGGCTGAAGACAGACATGGATGATTAAGTCTATGTCACTCCACCTGTCAAACCCTGCAGAAAGATGATGAATGCTGTTTTTCAATGGTCTGCCTGTGCTGAAAAAGGGAACGAAATGGCAGATCCGCCCAGGCATGCATGGGGGTATGACAGCATGGCATGTGGTACAAGAATGCATACATGTGTGTGGGTCTGTCCTATCCAGCTTTGCCGGTAGGAATGCAGCCCCTCCAGCTTATTGTCAGGCAGCTGTGTGAGAGACACCTGTGCCCTCAGCACACAGACATAAGCAATTACACACAAAAGCGTGCAAAGTGTACTGGAAGAGCGCCCCTATGGTGGCACGGTAATGGACCAGGACAGGAACAGCCTTCAGGAGACATCTTTCAATTAGAAGCATGGGTGAGAAAATCCAAGGACAGCTCACCATCCCTTTATAACCAATCTACACTCATGGTTGCAGCAAACCAACTAGCTGGCTCGTTTTCTCCATAAAATCAGAGCTTAACAACTTTAACTGAAATGGCACAATGACATGCTGAGTCCTAATGTTCACTCAGGATCGATCTTAATTTTGTCGACTAAAAGTATGACTAAAAATGTTGATTGACCAACTTTTCTACCTTAAGGAAGATGAGACTTAGACAAGCTAAAAACAGATCTTTGGGGGAAAAAATCATTTAGGAGACTAAAACAAGACTAAAATGTTGGTGATTGACCACTGGATCCATGAGATTTCAATCAAAGTCATGTAAAGTATTTAAAGTGCATTAATATGAGTGTTTACAGTTACATTTATTTTTAAATAAACCTCATTAAATTAGTCCAAATAAAATAAATGCCTTGACGAAATGCACAGACGTAACTATAAATGACTTTTATGGACTAAAACTGGACTAAAAACATTTCTGAGTTTTTGTCAATTAAATCTTGACTGAAAAGGCTAAATATGACTGAAATTAAAAGTTATTTTACTCAAAACACTACAACTAAGACTAAATCTACAATAGCTTCCTAGCTTAACACTGTTCAGGATGCCTTGCACTTACTTTAAAGTAGGACGGTCCTGATCATGTGGCTTTTTTTTTTTTTTTTGCTGCTGATACAAACATCTTACAGAGACTATTTCACATATCCATTGCATGGGACATATTTTCATATCCATCTAGGTAACAGTGCATAGACTGTTTGGGAAGGACAGAACCTTTAAAAAAATCACTAAGGATAAATGGACGAAGGTTCTGTCAGTCACATAACGAGCCAATCAGAGCAAAAACATATATAGCGTGGTAGCCATGTACCATCCCTGCAAGTAGACTATATAATGCAAGCTCAACAGGCAGGTGTTATTCTCTATCAGAGGAGCCAGATGGTAAAATCGAACTCTTCATTTTTTCAGTCCTAATGCTAATGCTCACTGGCCACTTTATGAGGTACACTTGATCAATTACTTGTTAACAGAAATAGCTTATCAGCCAATCACATGGCAGCAACTCACTGCATTTTGTAGACGTGGTGAAGATAACTTGGTGAAGTTCAAACCGAGCATCAGAATGGGGAAGAAAGTGACTTTGAACGTGGCATGGTTATCGGTACCAGACAGGCTGATCTGAGTATTTCAGAAACTGCTGATCTACTGGAATTTTCACACACAGCCATCTCTAGGGTTTTCAGAGAATGGTCCGAAGAAAGGAAAATATTCAGTGAGCAGCAGTTGTCACAAAGCTTAAATCCTCTCAAACTGGTTTCTTAAACATGACAATGAGTTTACTTTACTTCAGTGGCCTCCATGGTCACCAAATCTCAATCCAACAGAGTGCCTTTGGGATGTGGTGGAACAGAAGATTTGCATCATGGGTCTGCTGACAAATTGTTCAAACTATGCCATAAAGGATTAAGGCAGCTCTGAAGGCAAAAAAGGGGCCCAACCCAGTACTGGTAAGGTGTACCTAATAAAGTGGCCGGTGAGTGTATGTTTTAATAGAAATCATCTGATAATGATCTGTTGCTGGTCAATCAGGGCATTCCTATTTTAAATCAGTTATAAAATATGAAGAAATCTATTTTCATCTTTTGTGTTAAGAGTAAAGAAAGTTCAGGACAAAATATGGCAAAGACACAAAAGAGGGCTTACACTTCAAACTCTTACCTCCTGCTTATCCAAACTCCTCAGCCCCCTGCCCCCTTCAGCCTCCCACAAAGCTGTCCTACAATAGCCGACTGACTAATTGACCCGGCTGGAATAATGTTAGTCTGCTTCAGAAAGAGGACATTCAGTCGATGTTAGGGTAGAAACGTCCACAGAGGTTTTCTTAAGAGTGCACAAACTAAAGACCAACTGGTGTTTCCCCTGAGGGTCCTCCACCTTTTCTTCTCCTCTCCCTCTCTAACCAGCGCCACACAAAGGGGAAATCATTTCCTGGCCACCATCACCTCCTCAATTCTCCCACCGATTACATTTTGATGAGTTTTTTTAATCTGCTTAGGCTGAGTGCTCTCCATGCACACACAATCTTTGGCTGAAAAACAGGGAGGCCGTGCAGGTGCAGAGCAGCTTTTGTTGTTGTAATCATTTCATAGAGACCAAAGAATCCTTTGGAGTTCTTTCCATGCCTTTTTCCTATTTGTTGTCAACATAAACGTGTGCACATTAGAGCGTCCAGACATATGACCAGCCATAAAGAGAAAAACACGCACACATGTAAAGACAGTAAGCAGTGGCATGCCTCAGCACTTTTCTCATTAAACTAAGCGTGGCATATTACTGCTGCCTCACTGACGCTGACATGTTTCCACACTGAGGGCAGACAAATAAGGCCCACATGGGAAGTGACATCAGCCAGGAGCACATGTGGCCCACCTGCCACCGACCAATCAGGGAGCTTCTCTGATAAAGATTTTCCTTCTGTTTTCCAGTTTTATTTCAGACAGCAGGTCTGCCAATGGCAAGTCCAGGATCACTGGTTTCTATCATGGAAACACGATCATAAAAGAGAATACCACGAGCAGACAATCCACCTTTGCCTGCTGTCTCTATTAAACAAAAGGAAAAGTCAGCTCAGAGAGAAAGCTGGACTGAATCTGCTGTAAACCAGATGTGGAAGCATGCTGTGCTGATGTTACACAGACCATTTACACATGATAAAAGCTGTTGGCTGGAATATTAGGTGATTAACTTTGGCATCAGTGGTGGCAATCACGATTATATGTCAGTGTTAATGATGGCATGTTTATGCAGTGTTAGTGTCAAAAACGCACCAGAATGCTTAGTTTGATGGTTGGTCTTCAAAGACAAATTTCAAAGTTTATTAGAAGTGAAAACAAATGCAAGTGCTGAAATAAGGAATGTGCTTGATTGCAAAAACAAGAGGCATGCAGATGAGGCCATGTTACCGAGGTAATGTGCCACTTTTTGTGCAATTAGAATTGGGCTGTATTCAGTTTTTTAATGCCGTCATAACTTCGCCAAATTCTCAATGCTCTGAGAAAATGCCTCTTTATTGATTCAAAAAGCTATCAGGACATTTCACATTTATAACAGTGGCACTTGAAAAGATTATAGTTGTTCAAAAACCTCCCAACTAAACTGAGCTACATTAAAACAGTGATGTTCTTCTGCTCCCTCTGTGTGCAATTATGTACATCTACACTCTTTTCCTCTCTCTCACTCTTGCTAAGCTTAGACTTTTATTTCACAAACTTGTTCTCCTATCTCTTTTAGACCAAAAAGGGATAAAATTATCATTCTGTGACAAAAAAATATTTAAAATATATTGACATTATATACAAAAAATTCCTATCACTTTTTTGTTACGGCTGTTTTTGTGCCATCATTCAAACCAGTTCCTGCCTGCAGAGACACAGGGGGCCACATCACAGGCTCTCTTTCTCTCCATCATAAGCTATACAATGATGATCCAAGTATTAAGGCATGCACAGTTTAACACAAAGCATGACATGACGGTGACTAAACAGCCTGCCATTGGCTGTCAGTCCATGAAGCCTTCAACATATGGCGGTTAGTGTTCAAAGCTAGCAGCATAGACAAACAGATAAAAAAATACATAAAAGGACATTCAATTGCGGATTTACTGGTGTGGATTTAATCTTTAAAGATCCCAAAAAGTCACCCTGGTTCCATGCTTTCTGGAAAACTTCCATAAAAAATCTAAAGGTGTGGATAGCATCATTGGAATGGCACAATGCCTGGCTTCAATGGGAAAAAGAAAATTAAAGGCTGTGATTTATGGTTCAAAAGTTATTTAACTTTCAATAACCTGTGTCTCATCTTGTCATACATGACAACGTCAGCCTCCTAAGGTTAACAACAGTCTGTAAACGTCTGGGAAGTGAGGAGGCCAGTTGCTTGAGTTTTAGGAGAGGAATGTTGTCCCATTTTGTCTGGAATAGAATTCTAACTGTTCAAAGGTCTGGGGTCTTTTCAGTCAATTTTTCCTTTTATGATGTGTCAAATGTTTTCTGTTGGTGAAAAGTCTGGAGAGCAGCCAGGCTATGTTCAACTGGACTCTTCTACCACCAGGTCATGTTGTTATGATGGTTGCAATATGTGGTTTTGCAGTCTTGCTGAAAAATGCAAGGTTTTCCCTGGGACCGCCTGGATGGGAGCATGTGTTGCAAGCTTCAAGAGGAAACACTTTTAATAACCTGTCTTTTCAGTCATATATGACAACGTCGGGCGGAGAGAGATCAAAATTCCTCTGTCTGACATCCTTAGTCATTTTGATTAAAACCTACCACAGTTCAGTGAGTGTGCGACAAAGACAAGCTCTTTCCTGCTGTGAGTTCAGCTTTAAAGCATTTAATTAAATTTCTAATCAATGATTTATCCCAGAAAGAAAAATCAAAGTGTTTTCCACTAATTAGATATATGTATATGTATGTATATCACCAAATTCAGATTTTAAATTATCTTAATTTTCAGGATTTGTGTGATGGGAACAGCAACAAGTACCCCTGTCATTCAAAAATGGTGGAGGAGACCTTTCAGCATCACTTTTGGCAGCAGTAGCAGTATGTTCAAACCAGATATAGGCAACTGAAATTTACAGGAATGCAGCACAACAATGAGGATCAACAATGATCCCAAAGAAAACATCAACAGATTTTCTGCTTGTGTTGGGAAATTGAAGGTGTGGTCAATCTTCAGCCTTCAAATAGTTTTGATCAAATGGCCTTCCATGTCGATGAATCAGCAGAGGTAAGAACAACTACAACTTTTTTCTCAGTCTTATCTTTGGCTGTGTAATTTAAGAAGGTCTATCTATCTTTGTCTGTCTCTCCTGCGTGTCAGCACATCCAAGTAATGTCAGCATGAGAAACTCCTGCTTGTCTGTATGCATCAACATTGCTGTCTCTCCTTCCCTCTCTTTGAGCCTTCATTATTCTTTGTAAGGCTATGAGGTGTGCAGTGACAAGCTGCCAATCTGCAGCAGTCCCAGAGGCAGCACTGGAGGCCAGTCTGCAGGGGTGCGGGTGGGCGGGGTGCAGGGCAGAGAAAACCATCTACTAATAGGAAACACACTTCTCTCCATCTTTCAAATTGCTCCTTCTACCACAGTAGAGAGAGATGGCAGGCGTCCAGGACAGGACTGGCGTCCAGAAGCACGGCATGATTTAAAAACGGGAGCTCTGCCGTGCCACGGTTCCGGACTCGCGAAAGGGACAATCATTAGTCTTCTAAAACATGTGCAGAAAGAAAGCTTAGGAAGTAAAGAAGAGGTGTATTAAACTCTTTAAAATAGGAGAGAAAACGGGCAGATGAATTGAATTAAAAATAAAAGAAGATGATTAGTGAGTCTGACTCAAGATCAGAAATATCACGTTCAGTTTGAACAGTCAGAAATCTGAGGACAGCCAACAAGCATAAGTAGGTTTGCATATGCCGATCATGAGGCAAGCTGAGGAGGAAGCACAACGAGCACAGCAATGGCAACAATTGCAAACATTAAGTATAAAGTTGACGTCTGAAATGAAGGAGCAACTTCTGGATTTACTGCAACAGCATGAGTGTTTATACAACTTGTCATTTAAAATAGGAACTGGATAGAAAGTGCAACCAAAACGGATGTAGCTAACAGTTAGCCACATTTAGCTTGTTTAAAGTCCCATTTGACTACATGACATTCTGAGGCTCTGGTTGTTGGTGAATGAATCTTTTAGGGTGTACACCAATGAACCCATTACATTTGTAATTATATGTCATTAAGTTTGGGGTCTCTCACATATTCAGTCAAAATCAGTTGAGATTTCAAATACTCTTTCATGTGTGCCAGGCTTTAGAGAAATAGTTGTAAAAGCACTACAAGTGTTTCTTTTATGATAGGACTACTACATTTAGAGACCTTTGGTGGGTACCAAAGTGCATGAGCAAAGCTTGCTTTAATCCTCTGAGACCAACGTTGCAGTATATGATAAGAGGAAGCACAGGTAATAAAGAGTTAAATAACTGTTGAACCATTAATAGTTGCCACTTGCGTTTTTTTCCACTGGAGAAGCTCTATTTTGATGTTCCAATAATCAAAAGATCAAATCTACGCCAGTAACTCTGAAACTAAATGTCATTTTATCCATGTTTCCATTAATTTTTCGATCATTTCTGCTGCTAGTGGCTTATGCTTTCCACCATATTGCCTGCTCTGTATCCCACAATGCATCGCGACTGGGCTGTGACAACCAATGGCAGGCTGTTCTGCTGTTGCGTCATATATTGTCCTACTGCGCATGTGTATCCTAGAGAATAGCTCATAATAGAGAGAAAAAGAGACAGAAAAGCTATGATGTGGCACTCTGGGTCACTGCAGACAGGGACTGCTTTGAATAATGGCACAAATAGAGCCAGAAAAAAGCACAAGGACTTTTTGTGTAAATATGTGAAACTTTTGAAGACCTTTTGTCACAGAGAGATTTTTTTTCACATTTTGGTCCGAAAGAGATGGGAGAACAAGTTTGTACAAAACAGTATTAGTCATTATTGTTTACTGTATGTCACACATGAAAATCTCTGAGTTTCAATTTCTGTTTAGTTTTTCTTTTTTCTTTATAGTCCCACAATGTTTCAAAAACTCAGGTAGCATTACTGCAGCACACATATCCTTAAAGTCCAGGTTGACCTAAAAGAAAGGCTGTGAAGAGCTTGACTGTGCACCACAGGGTTGATGTTTTACAAGCTTTGTAAGACGAAGTCTAGGTGAGACAAAATGGTTAAAATAGCTTAGGTTTTAGAGGGTACAAAAAATCCTCTAGAAAAAGCATCTCTTGCATACATACTTCATCCTAGACTGTTTATCAATGTCCTAATATTTCATCTGTGAATTGTGAATAATGACCCAAGCTGTTTCCTGTTAGACTCTGTAGCTAGCACTGCCAATCCAGTCTACCTCACATCTCTATCAAACTATCAGTCACTGAATATCTACCTCACAGAAGAGGGATAAAAAGAGCTGAAAAGGACGGGACGGTCCAAACTAGTGTAAAGGATTTCTGGTGGGGCAAAAATCCCACATGTTGCTGCCAGTGGATTTTATATTTAAGAGGGAAAAAGATATTTTTCCAGATGTTGGAGAATAAATATCTGCAGCTGCAAGTGCAACTTCACTGCTGTTTTTATAAAAGGATGAAAATTGACACGGTCTCAAACTCCAAAGATGAGACAGATTATAGAAAAAGCCTTCCAGTTTAAAGTCGTTTGTGCAATTACCTTAACTGCATTAAGACGTTCTCAGCTGCCATGTATTACAACGCAGCTCTTCTTTGACAAATCATCACCAGTTGAGCCTTAAAGTCTGCATTAAAGTCATACCATAAAGAAAACAAAAGGTGAATGGAAGAGGAGAAAGGGGAGGCAGGCAGGAAGGAGGTAGCTGAGGTAGGAAGGTAGGAGGGAGGGATTTTTTTTTCTATTTTTCCTTCTGTGGCGAGTTCACACAAAAGGGTCCCTCTGATCCCTGGAGTGCTGAGCGCATACCTGCGGGATGAAATCAAAACCCTCTGTGAATTATATTAAATATCCCCTGCCAAACGCTCCACATACTTCCATGTGTTTTTACCAGTTCTGAAAGACTCCATTAGAAAAAACACTTAATTTGAATCCCAGACAGCAGTACTTTAAAAACTCAGCTCTCTGTTTTCATTCCTGTGCAGGACAAAGAGGAAGACAAGTGAGAACAGACGGACAGAGGGTCTAATAGGTGGCCAGATAAGGATAAAGAAAGGATTTAGCAAAGGCTATGTTTTCGACAGGTTAATAGGGCACAGAAATCGCTGGACATTTGCTTTGTTAGCTGATCACAAGGCATGAAAGAGGAACAGATGACTTCAATGAGGTGCTACGGAGTATAAGATCGCCACGAGACTGCACAAAAAGCCCCTAAAAGCTCACAAAGAGGCGATATCTCTTAAAAAAACAAGTGGGGATTTCAAGGCTCCATCCTCCTCCTTTTTCATCCTCTTTCCTGATCAAACCATCACTGGATCACAAACTGAAACCCCAAATGACTAACAGATTCCAGACACCATGTTTCAACTGTCAGAGTTCAGGTTCTTTGACAGAGCGTGTGCGGTCACAGCTTTACCCCATTCGCTCCCCCCAAGGCCATCCTAGAGCGGCTGAACTCTCGACTCGACCCTGAGAATCAACTGTAGTCTTGCATTACACTGTCTGTTAAAGGTGGACCAAAACAATGAAGCTCCATCTGCTCAAAGAAGCCAGCTCAGAGAAGGTCAAACTATCGCTCAAAGATTTTGTGGCGTATTTTTTCTGCTCTGGTTTGGTTAGTGGTGCTGCAGCTGCACCTAATCCCTACAGGAAAGCCTTCATCTGGGACTGATTTGAGAGCGCCTCCGACGGGGCTGGGAGAAAGGGGGGACTGTTCTCTAAAGGGCTGGTTCCCTTCTGGGGCGCAGGCCTCTTCTCGATCCATCTGATTAAAGGGAGTTTGGCTCAATTACACCCAATGACTGGGCCCTGCTCCCAGGCACGACTCTGGCTGAAAAAAAAACACACAGAAATAGATTGTGGACAGTCGAGAGAGGGTGTGAGTACGTGAAACACACCTGGGGTTCTCCCTTGCATCCACCGCAAAAACCTCTGCGCTAACAGAACAGTCTGTCAGCACTGCCTGTCTCAGAGGGGGAGTTCTTTGTGTAACCCCTGACTCGGTTGGGAAAACAGTCGGGTCAACTCTCCAGGGACTGGCTTCTGTCCTCTCCAATCGTCAGGATGGATACTAGTGGGCACTGGGTCATGGCGATCTCTTTAAATCAGTCTCATGGAAGAAAATAACAGTCGTAGAAGATTCATGTGGGCCTCTGCCTGCATGAGCAGAACATTAGAAGTGACTGTGGACAATTACTGAGGTTAAGGCCAGAATTTCACCGAGATTATTGTTTCGTTATGCTGGATCCTGACTTGGTAACGCTCAGAGATTTTACAGTAAGCCTCATGACAAGGGATGTTCCCAGAAAACTAGTTTCAAATCTGATTAAACATGAATTTCAGCCCTGTTTGATTGACTAGATAAAGTTAAGAAAACACTGAGTCTGCTTTCACACCTGCTTGGTTTGGACGAAATCAACCCAAGTCCACTAGCCAAGTTGGTGCGGTTTGTTTGCTCTGGTATGAAAGCTGGAAACCAAACCCTGATGTAGACCAAGTAACCCTACCAAGACAATTTGGAAAGATGATTCTTGGTCCACTCTGATTTAGACTCTAGTGCAGTTTGTAGGGAGATTATGAACATACCTTGATCTGGCCAAACTCAAGGAAGTATGGTTCAACCAGCCAACATAGCCAGATGAAAACCACAGGCAGACCTGAAGGATCAGTTTCAAATGCATTTTCCCTCTGATCAGACTGCTGTCTGTATAACAAATATTAGAAAGGTTAACAGCCCTTGAGGCACAAATCTGGGGAAGGCTACAAAACAATTCTGCAGTACTGAAAGTTCTCAAGAGCACAGTGGCCTCCATGATTCTCAAGTGGAAGTGGTCGCCTAGCCAAACTGAGCAATCAGGGGAGAAGGGCCTGAGCAAGAGAGGTGGCCAAGAACCCAATAATGACTTGAAAACCCAATAATGAGCTTCAGAGATCTTGTCTAGAGATGGGACAACGTTTCTGCTCAGACCTGCTTGGTTTTCATGTGGAGTTGTTTGCAAACTCCAAGCAGGCTTGCATGTGTTTTGCACTGATGAGAGTCTTCCATCTAGCCACTCTTCCATATAGCCTAGATTGGCGGAGGGCTGCAGAGATGGCTGTCCTTCTGGAACTTTGTCCCATCTCAACACAGGACCTCTGGAGCTCAGTCAGAGTGACCATTGGGTTCTTGGTCACCTCCCTTACTCAGGCTCTTCTCTCCTAATTGCTCAGTCTGGCTAGGCAACTAGCTCTTGAAAGAGTCCTGTTTGTGCCAAACTTCTTCCATTTGAGAATTATAGAGGCCTCTGTGCTCTTGGGAACCTTTAGTTCTACAGAATTGTTTTGCAGCCTTCCCCAGCTCTGTGCCTCCCAACAATCCTGTCTCGGAGCTCTGCAGGCAGTTCCTTTGCCCTCATGGCTTAGTTTTTGCTCTGATATGCATTGTCATTTGTCAGGCCTTCTATAAAAAGGTGTATGCCTTTCAAAATCAATTTAATTTACCACAGGTGGACTCCAATCAAGGTGTAGAAACATCTCAGCAAAGATCTAGAGAAATGGGAGGAACCTGAGCTAAATTTCACGTGTTTTTTCAAAGGGTTTGAACAGTTTTTCATTTTCACAAATTTGCCAAAAAGTCTGAAATTCTGTTTTCACTTTTTCATGATGGAGTCTGAGTGTAGAGGCTGCAACATAGCAAAGTTGTAAAAGTGGAAGGAGGTATAAAACTTTCTGAATGCATAGCACTCTGACTAGTTCGAGTAATTCTGGTGCTGTCTAGTGATGAAGCTGTCTTTTGATGGTTCAGCTGGCTAATTAAGACATCTACTTTTGACACGATTTCAACCAACAAAAGGAGACTTCAGCTCTGAGTGAGGGGAATCTGTATGTAGCTGCAAAAGTAAGAGAGGATGGATAATTATCATGCATTTAATTGTCAAGCTGGTTGCAATCCTACCCAGTTGTAAAGCTGGCAGATTGCTGCTGGCTTACAGGCTCAATTAAACTCATTATCATAATTTGGGTTTATAAAGGGAAGCGCATGTGAGAGTCTGGGTGCAGAGAGATCCACACTGTTGTCCAGATCTGCATTCATGGAAAACGGGCATGCAATAATAGCAACTTCTGCAGAGCTAAAAACACCCTTCTCAGACTCATCACCCTCCATCCCTCAGTCTTTGGGTCTCAGTTTCAACCCCAACCGAAAAATAAACATTCCCCCCTCATTATTCTCCATGCAAATTATATTCCACCCACAACCCCATTTCACTGGCTCAAGCTTCGCGGGCCTCTATGTTGTGACACTCCAAAGAAAACAGTCCTACTGCATGTTGTGGACGAGCAGAGCTAACCTGATACTAGCCAGCTCACGGTTCCGATTACACACCATGTTTACCACGGCTTTCTTAATTAAAAACAGACAAGCGAAAAGAACAAATCATCTTTATGTGCACCTCAGGCAGAAAATGACAAGAACGAAATGCCCCACTACGGATGTTTGACTTTAGTTTCCTCTGCTGCTCGTGTACAATGTTACGCTTCAAGGGTGAAGAGGCATGCAGACAAGATCTCCTTTTGATTGTTGAATTTTGTCTTCTTCACAGCTGTCTGTCACACAAGAAGGGTGCAGGGACGTTATAATCCAAAGAAAACCGACTAAGATAATAAAGCAGAAACAATGAATTAAAGCCCTGAAGGACAAAGGGAACTCAAGGACAGCCTGATGCTGACTCAAAGAAAAGTTGAATGATGGCAAAGTCTCTTTTGTCAGAGAAACAACATGAGATACAGATCAAATTATCCCTGCAACAAGTGGAAGGACGCCCTGACACGTGCCTCTTTGGACATGTGAGTTATAAAACAATGATTAGAAAAGATAACACAATACTGAGTGAGCAGGCAGTGATTACGCACATTTTGACCTTGATGCTAGCCCAAAAACAAGCCAGTGGGAGAGGCAGTCTTTTACTCTCTTACAATATGATTCTTGGAGTTTAATTATGATGCAAAACAGAGTTTCAATTCAAAGCTTTACTTTCCCTATTTGCGAATTCATTCATAAATACCCCGTCCCTAGGAGCTTACATGACAAATGAATTCAAACTGTCCAGGATCAGAGTGCATAGTGGGTTTTTCACTATCATGGAACAGAAGAAGAACACTTAAACACTGATTTAAGAAACTGTTTTGTCTTTGTTGCCAGGCTTTAAGATAAATTTAGCAAACTTTAAGATTTAAATCTTAAAAGCTCCATCTGGCTAATACACTTCATCAAAATCACACAACTGAAGACTTAAAAAATCCAATTATTTGTCATTTTCCTGATGTATCTGCATACACAGTGAGGCAAAATGCTGCCCAGCATCCTGCTGGATTTGCAGAAATGCTCCTGAACCACTTCCCTGATGGCAGAAAAAGAACAGCTTGTTTCATTAAGTCTGTTTTCTCTTTGAATATGTTACTAAAAAGGGATTGTTGCAGGATCTGCTTCAGTCTCCTGGGCACCAAAAAGGTGCAAAATAGCATTAAAAATGATTTAATAAAATCTGTTCAAAAACGACGACACAGAGGAGTGCAGACCTGAACACCTGGAGATGGACACGAGATCTTAAGAGAACTACAAGTTCTGCAAGATCACATGATATGGCTTCTACCACAGGTAGTGAGTGATGGAAAGGGTCATCTGTGCTTTTACGGTCTCCTGGCATGCTTTCCCAGACTCACAGCATACTGGGTGCCCAGGACCTGGTGCGCTGGTCCTGACACTGGGGGGGATGACTTTGTGAGTCATGGAGGGGGCAGTTGGGAGGATGGAGAGTTGGGTGGGTGCAGGTGCTCTGACTGGTTGATGATGTGATGTAACTTTGACATAGTGATGATTTTACAATCTGGAGTTGTATTTTGAAATTGACTGAATGTTTTATAAATTCTTGCTCCTATTTGGATTGATCTGCATAGATGGAAATGGTTTGGGAAAAAGAGCTGCCACATAGACACAGAGCAGAGCAGAGCTGTTTCACATGCACTGCTAGCATGGTGCATTCAAGACTGTCGGATAATTGAGTGGCATTTCACAGAGCTTAACCCTTTCTCCATTTCCCACATGAAAACCAGTCCAAACAATTTACAAAGAGAAAAGAAAGGAAAAGAAGAGAAACTCTATCTAGCATGCTTGTCGATCCTAACACAAGGGAACTGGAGAACAACCCAGCAGCAGCTTTGCTCCAGTTGTAAGTGAAAATGCACTTAGAATTAAAGAAACTTTGTTTCAAAATTTCTATTCTAGGTTGTTTTTGATTAGTTCAGTTTCATAGAAATTTCTTTCACTGGTATGTGACAGAGCAGGATTTATTGTTTATATTTTCCATGGATATACACTAATTGTGAAAACCAGGAGAGATACTGTTACTAGTGTTTAAAGTAATTCAGCTGATAGCCCATACCGATGCTTTTTTCCCATTTCTTTTGGTGTTACACTCCACAGTGCCATCATTTTATCTCATGTCCATGAACACAGATCAGAGTTTGTCCAGTTAGGTGAGCTAACTGCTAGCATTAAATCACAACAGATAAACATCCGTAACTGATATCTTGTTATGCTAACATTATTTGCAGATTCTTTTCAGAAGAGTCCATACTGACGCATCTGTGCATCGCTTTTTTCCCCCTAATTCAACTCCTGAAGACCTGCATGTTCATAACTGTTGTGGAGCTGAAAGAGAAAAATGAAGTAAACGTGAGCAGAAGCTCAAATAGAACCTTGGTCAAGGCTGGAACTAAACAGGACAAGATCATTTCAGACTGCATGGAAGAGATTAGAGATGAAAAAGAGTAGGATGCATGAGAGGTGAAGGCAGCACTGTGGTGAAGAAGATGTGAGGAATGAGGAGAGCTGGGAAAAGGCAGAATGGCAGTAAAGGGCAAGGTCTCATCCATCTTTTGATTGCCTACCTGGTTTATATCAGCGCTCGTCTGCAGGCATCTGGAGAGATGTGGCCTTGGGAGTGAGAGCTCTCTGACACACCAACCCGCCACATGATATCATGATTGAAGTGATTTAATACAGGACAAACTGCAGATGGGTCAGCACACACCCCAGCAATTATGTGGGATGAAAGATCAGAGTTCTTCAAATTAGCTCATATTGAAATACAGGAAACCAAAGGCTCTCTCTTGAATTCTAAGCTGATTAAGTGTATGAAATTAATCCAATATGGTGTGCTCATCTGCTGATTCAGGGAAGTGTAGATGAACACCTTTACAGGCAGACAGTGGCTGAGTAAGAAGGCTAAAAGAAAACAGCCTATGCTCACATTGTTGGTACATTCTCTTCAAGTTGCGCCGTTATCATTGCGCCCACAGACTATGAGTAAACTTCTACATTCCTCCGTCTACGAGGACAGACGCCAATAAAATTCACCAATTAACACTATCGTCTGTGGTTTCAGCAGTAACCCTGTTCCCGAAAGAGATTTTTGTGGGGGATATTTCAGACATCCACTAAGAGTGCTGGAAAAACATTCCTGCATCGTTAATATGATGTGGCATCATTAGCTTTAAATTTCCCCCATTCCCATGAAAATATGCGAGCAGCAAACAATGGGATGGCTCCCTAAGAGGCCCTTAGGCAGGCAAGTATCCGTCTCATTGAAATAAAGGAGGAAGTGAAGGAAATGAAGATGAGCGGAGAGTGAGAGGGCAAAAAAAGGAGGGTGGGATTGTTATTGAGGACCCTGCTGTGTCAACTCTTAAACTCCTCAAACACATACAAGCACAGATTCCAAAGAGAGGGAAGTAAAAACAGTGGCATCCCTCAGTAAACACTGCCCTATGCTCTTCTTCTGCCTGTACAAACCATTTAAACTACATAGAGGCATGTGCAGAAGTTTAAGGCATGTAGGGTGCTGAGGATTCATCACGGTGCCTGATGTGCCACAACCTGGGGCTGGAGAGAGGGACCTCTGCCATGTGGAATTATTTCAGATTCAGGAGAGAAAATATGTTATAAACCAAGAAAATCTTGCCGAGCAGTTGTGGATATTTCCAAACCTCTATCACAACTAGGAGTGTGTGGTAGGACGATCTTAGTAATAGAACGTGAAGTAACGGAACGTATTGGCAATCTGCTAAAGCTGCTACTAGATCTAAGATCACTCACCCCCCTCCCCTTCTTCAGGTTCTTCTCTAAACCATCAGGGTACAATCTGTGCAAAGTTTGCACCGTTTGCTCACGATCTCAAGAGAGACCGCACCCCAAGAGTCAAACAGCTGAGGGACTGAGACAGAGACTGAGGCAGTCTTTATGACATGACCATGTATCACAGAGAATGTGGCAGAGCCAGATCTAGTCCTGTTGTTTTATTTATCACAGTCGATATTATTCGGCTGTTTTAATGTGTTACCAAGTGACCAAGTTTTACCACCTCTACACACGAGGCTTAATCTGTCGGGATTCTGTTATCCCAAGTGGGACTCTGTACGGAGGGAGGCGGTGATGTCTGCAAGATCTGGACGTCTGTCGCTATCTAAAAATGTTTTAGACAGTATAATCACTGATTTACATGCATGATTTACATAAAAGATGCATGTAACTCAAAGTGATCCTGCAGCTCTTTCTCTTCTTCAGTGTGCAGCAGGCAGGTGTATGGCAGTAACATCATCGCTGCATGTCCATTAATATAGAATTCCCCAACCTCCTTATGAATAAAAAAAATCATAATTATACTAAAATGAAATAAAATAAAGCCACTTCTGCATGACTATGTATCATAGAAATAACTCCCATTTTAAGCTATGTTTAAATTTTCTCATGTTGTCATTCCTACTGGTCTATAAACAAAGCTAAAGTAGCTCTGTCATATAATACTTCATATGAGCAGGCTACTTGTATAAAACTACAGCTGTATAAATTCTGCTTATAGTCAACACTTTAAAATAAATATTACTGTGTAAAATTATGCCTGATGGACACTAAAATACATTTAAAAACACAAAAAGGAGGACATACAGCTAAATAACAATTATATAATGGTGAATGCAGGGAGGGCTGCACTGCGATGTTGCCTCACCGCAAGAAGGTTCCTGGTTTGCTTCCCGGTCAAGACCTTTCTGTGCAGAGTTTGCATGTTCTCCCCATGCATGTGTGGTTTCTCTCCAGGTACTCCGGCTTCCTCCCATCACCAAGAACATGCCCATTAGGTTAATTGGTGACTCTAAATTGTCTGTAGGTGTGAGTGTGAGTGTGCCAGGTTGTCTGTCTCTATAGTCAGCCCTGCGATTGAGTGGAGACCAGTCCAGGGTGTACCCAGCCTCTCACCTAGTGACAGCTGGGATAGGCTCCAGCAAACAAAACATTTTATATCTCCAGAGAGAGATAAAAAATGTTTGGTGGGTAAAATATTTGGGAGGAGACCTCCAGACTCCCCCTACCTGGTAGTACCAACAAAAAAGTTCAAATATTTAAATGTTCCATGCATTGATCAGCAGGTTGTTGCTGAAGAAACATAAAAATATAGTTTACTTTTTAAACTCAATATTTGTGCTTGCAAAATTAGATGTGTGGGGAATAAGCCTGATATTTGTCAAGAACATAAAAAATTACCTTAAAAATGAGTCTGAAAAACTTCAGATCATGATTCAGCGATAAAAAAAGAAAAATATCATGACATGACTTTTTTTCCCATACTGTCAACCCTAATCACAACAAAACAAAACCATGATAAAAACACAACAACACTTTAAACTATTCAAACAACAAAAAGAAAAACTTCAAAACCTTGGCATCCTTAAAAAGGTACCACTGCCTCAGAGTTCTGCAAGTGAGACACCTCTGAAAAACATCGAGCAACTTGAGAAGCATGACAGAGGTCATGATTTTTATGGACACCATGCAGATAAAGTGACCTAAGACTGGTCCAACTTTGCTCATGATGCAGATTGAATGTCCTTTTAAAATTCATTCTTTAAAAAACATTTTCCTCCTTTCTTGGGTCTGGCCACAACACTCCCCACCGGTCCTCACTTACCGTGTTTGGAAAAAATAAACAGAGGAGGTCAGGAGCAGCAGGGACAAGCATTTAGCAGAAGGGAGAGTTGTCAAAGTGTCTTCTGCTGTTGTCTGACCCTTCACAGTGGTTGTGGACAGAGAGAAAGGGAATACACACATACATGCACTCTTTCTTCCACTAATAGAGAGGACAGGAGTCTCTGTGTGTGGCTTTCACCCAGGAAATGGCAGGAATGTGGAGGGACAGTGTCACAGCTCTGGGAGGTCTGCATATCTGTCCGGCCATACAGCCACAAGGAAGCTCCACAATGTGTGGAGGCCCTCCATACATCATCCCATTTATGTTAATGCCACACACCAATATCACACAAACACACCGCACACATAAACTGTACGCAAAGAATTATACACGCACACAATCCCACTCTGTGTTGTAGCACACGACCTACCGCCGTCTCACTGACGCATTAGAGATCACACGGTCCGTGACATGACAGCAAGGGTAAAGAGGGTGTAAAGACTCACCCACTGGAGGTGCCGAGTGACACAGAGCCGATGGAGGAGCTCAACTTCCTGCTGTCCCAAAGCCTCACCTCTCGATCACGCATCTACACACACAACAATATAATAGAGGTTTATAGTGTCATCAATGTAAATAAAATAATCCAGCGGGTAAGATCAATTAAATGAGACTAGGAGCATCTGCAGTTTGGTTACAAATGTTTGTTCCCAGAATTTTGGGCATGTTTTTTCAAATCAATTTATCATAGCATCTCAAAATTTAGCTATTAATAGAAAAGGTCTTAATCCACCACTGTCTTCTGGAGATTTTTCTTCAATTTGTATTTCAAGAAACAATACGTCAAATTTTTGCACTAAAATATATATTAATGTATATATTAATAAAAAATGACTATTCCTATGTTGTATATCACAGGGGTTGAGCCAAAACCTCTTATCTCCATTTTTCATTATATTTTTTTGTATTAATCGGTAATTTTGGTCACTCTTTACATCTCTGAGTGGGTTTTACCAATTTATGGTCAATACAAATTATCAAAAAGATCCTCTCTCCCTCTCTCTCTCTCCCTCTCTCTCTCTCCCTCTCTCTCTCTCTATCACACACAGAAAGCATCACCACTCGAATCAGCTGGAGGTCCGCAGGTGGGCATATTTCCTGCTCGTCTATTTCCTTTATCATAGGGGGTCATTAGGAACTCATTCCTGCTGTGTTAATGTTGATTTAAGATGTTGTCTGACAGTTTACAGTGGAAAAATGCCTCAAAGTTGAGGATTCTGATCAGAGCTCTGCTTTCACTGTGGGAGTGTATGCAAGCATGTAAGAAATCCACCTGACCAGTCGGGAGCAGCTGGTACGGCATTTGTCAGTAGATGGTCAACCATCGTATCCCCCTGTACACTGCAGCACAAACGGTACGTGATCTGAAAGCCAATGCAACTTCAAAGCGAGTCTTGTGCGACTCACAATTGGGTCTGAATCAAATCAGATTTGCTCAGTATACACCTGGCTTCTGATAAAAGCTTATGCGTGTTTTTTTTTCCTTGGTGAAATGCCTCTTCAGTGCTTAATTAAGGGCATGAGACTGAAGGGCAGTGTGCACAAACAGAAATTACACTGGATCATTAAGAGAAAGAGCACCCAATTTAAAATCCTCATAACTTAGCCCACTGGATGCAAAGTTAGGCATACTGAAGCAGAACAAAGTGGACATGGTGCTGCTCAAAATGCATTACGCTAGTTTAATTAATGTAATATTTAGGAGCATCGAAAGTGGATGCTCAACATACTCTACAAACAGATAGATCAGATTATATCACTAGTTTGGTGAGCACTGTCATCAGAAACAATGTACATCACTTAATAATAGAATGTGATCTAAATGAAGTAAAAATTGTAGAATCTCTTATTTCCAACATAACTGAAACACAGTGCCTCCATTCAATAGAAGATGTAGCAGTAGATATCATAAATACAGTTTCTTACCATGTTAAAGCCTGTGGTGAGTAAATTGTTGTCTTTGACCCACAGGATCCTTGAATCCTTGTTGTTCTGCAGACTCTTGGCACTCTGTGGAACATGATGCAAAATTTCATGTTAAACAACAGAACAAAGTAAACTGAGTACATTTTACTTAGCATCTTTCTTCTTATTATACATTATCGCGATAATGAGCTTTTACTTTAAATGCTACCCTGCTGAAGACAGAGAGAGGTGTTGAGTGAATGATTTAAGGGGAAGAGGAGCAGACAGAGAAAGAAAGATGGAAAGACAGATGGGTCTTTGTCCAGGTGCTTCTTGACAGATCCCTGTAGTGGGACAGACCAGGACTTGTCCCATGAAAGAGACGCTTGTTTGTGTTGATGCAGTAGACAAGGTGACTTCCGCCCCAGCACTGCTTAGATTACCAAACTGTGACACTGCGTCTGTGTTCATGGTAGTGAGACATTGTTACCCTGTTTCCATGTGGAGTATGTGTCAAAACAGCACCAACATGCTCCGTTTGAGGGGTGGTCTTCAAATACAAATTACACGCACTGTCAGAGGCAACAGGTAAAAACAAACACAAGTGTTGAAATGAGAGAATGTCCATGATAGTAAAGAGAAGAGCCAAGTGGGAAGAACCATGCAAATACGCCAAAGTGCAGGATTTTATACACAATGATGTACTGCTGTTTAATAAAGCCATTAAAGCTCTGTAATAATAAAGGTAAAAAGAACTTAAGAGGAGACAAGATATAGCTCTTTAGTACCGTCTGCGTTTTCATCATGTGCTCTCAACCTACAGCAGCGTTGATCATTATGAAGCATGGACTAGAGCTGAACAATAACAGAAAAATAAAATGATGACATTTTTAAACCATGCAGTTTTCTAGCATTAGCACTGACCCATGCTTCTGCTGAAAAGAGACGTTGCTTTGAAAAAATGCTGATTCAGAAAATGATTTGCAGGCATCTTAAACTGCCATGTCAAGCGTTCTTAACTTTCTGCGTACAAAATGTGCACTACAATGTTCAACATAAGGGAATATATGGACATCAGTATTCATTTAGCACCGCCATTCAGTGAGAAACATTTCCCTTTAGCCATCTAGGCAGAAGACAGACCATGTCTAAGGTTGGATGAAAGCTAGCGGGATTCATCTGACTGCAAGAAAATGGAGGGAAAGCATGACCATTTTATCCAGTTCTTCACTAAACACTTGGAATTTTTCTTGAGAAATATTACAACATTCATACTGGGGGTAATAATAAACATGGGAGTTATAGCGTGGTCCAATATGAACCCGCAACCCAATTTATTTCAAGTTATGTTGCCCACCTTTACTGGTAACTTGTGTTCTTTTAAGAGTTGCACAAGATTGTTTTTTTCCCCATATCTGACATGCCGATATTTACAGATTTATTTAAGCTGATACGGATATCAGCGCTGATATTTAAATTTGCTTTTCAGACAAGATATTTCAGTCCTTTTGGAAACACTTTAAGGTTTGAGGATGACCAAGGAAATAAACTTTAGTCCTTGAAAAACACTTTAAAAATTTAAAGAATGTAGATAAAGAAAGAAACAAAAAGACCTCAACTGACATAGGTCTGTTGGTTCAGCCTAAAACTCCACAAATGCCTTAGTATATATGGACAAAATGTCCAGGTTATATATGTTGAAATACACAGGCAAAATATCGGATGTAAAGCTCAGGAAAGTGTTTCACATATCAGGCAGCTGACCATCCAGGACCATCCTATGGTCCACCCAGCGTCTATGGCCATCAGTCAACATCTAGGCCTCACAAGAGTATAGCAAGACCAGAAGGACCAAGATCCTAGAGACTCCGACTTGCATCCACATGCTCAGATACAAGGAACACCACACTGCCTTGTTCAGCAAACCCATCGCCCAATGCACAAGTCCAAGTCTACAGTTGATCTCAGCCTCGCAGTTAGCAGATAGATGGATTACGCTGCCAAGATAGTGAACTGCTCTACAACTTCCACGCTCTCACCATTCACAAACACAGATTCAATGGCAGCATCCAAGGCATCCCCAAATGTCTGGATCTTTGTTTTGGCCTAGGAGACGTGCATTCCCAATGCTTCAGCCTCCTCACTCAGCAAGCTAAGAGCTCCTACAATGACATCTACAGTCTTCTCAAGGATCATGGCATCATCTGCAAAGTTCAGATCAGGGATCAGGAAATCTCCAAAAACACTCCACAGTTCGCTACCCCTGTTACTCGCCCCATTATCCAGTCCATACAGGTACTGAAGAACGTAGGGGCTAAGACGCACCCCTGCCTCAACCCAGAATCAACTGGGAAGAAGTCCGAGGTAGAGTCACTACACTTTGTGTATCAGAATATAGGGCAGACATCAATCCAGAATCCTCCAGAGGGCATTTCTACTGATCAAGTCAAACGTCTTTCGGGAGTCAGCATACGCTGCAAGCGACCCTCTGACCTCTTATGCGTAAATTTTAATGTATTATGACCTGCTGAAGGAGAAAAGGTGTTTATAAACGGTGCCATTAGACTGATTTGCATTTCCATGTATCCCAGCACACTTAATGAAGCATTGCAGCCACTTTAAATGCATAATAAATTTTGCAATTCTTCAATTTAATGGCTGCACATGTATAAAACTCCCCATGCTCCTTTGAGATAAAGAACATTGGTTTAAAAAACATATCTTGTAGATCAGATTTTTGTTTTTAGCAATTTAAAGCTTTTACAGCACAACATATCCTGCCTACTTCAATGTTTCACAACCAGAGTTAGCCTCCTTGAACCACTCGGTATCTATACACTAATACTAGAGTTACACTGAGCTTTCCCACAAGGCACGGAGGTCAGAGATGAAGTTTCCATGGAACAGAGGTAGTTAGCCCCTCAGCCCACTCTGTCTCTCCAAATTACTGTTGTCATTTTTATGGCCACACTAACCCAGAGGAGCTTAGCTGGACTTATGAGCAAAGCGAGAGGACAGAGGCTTATTTTCAAGGGCTTAACACTCACAAACTCTCCACAGAGTGTGCCGCCTCTTCTCCAGTCACTGCTAAATGGTCGCAGATGATAAATTGTGAAAACAAATAGGAACTTGAGCTGCTGTGTTGCACCCCTGAACATGTGGGAGGTTATGGGGCAAAAGGGTTCCACACTGTACGAGCTCTGTTAACTCAGGACGTTACGTGAGTGCATACAACTGAAGGTAATAGTTGGGTTAGTAGGGATGTACCCAGGACTATTCTATCCAGTTTGAGAAGCACATGTGGATATAAAGGGAAGCACACATATGGGTCCTATCAATGTAAACCCAACCTCCTTTTCTTTCCTTCCTAACGTCACTCTCACCACATGCAAGAAACCTGCTGGTTTGAGAGTCAACTTCTGGAGGGCGAGATTGAGCATCTGGTTATATGCATGTCTTTAAACTGTCCAAATCGAACATTTCATCGCTTGCTCTTCCTCATATCCTCTCCAGGGGGCTTCTTCCTCCTGTACATGTGGAGATAAATGTACACACATGTTAGATCACTGTGAGTGTAGCAGGCATAGAGGGATGGACAAGGGTGGTCATTTTAGTCTGCAGAATAATGTTTGTCTCATTGATTTCAATGGTAAGGAATTTCCACAGCTCACTCCCTTCCCCATCGGAGCGCTGTAGTCACATCTTATCAGTTTGAAAGTGCTTAATGAGTCACTGATCTCAGGATGAATCATCTCTTAACAGCAGTCGCTTGGGGAAGTGACTAAAGCCCAAGCATTATGTCCTAAAGGAGGTGGCCAGCTTGTGCAACAGTGCATCTACTGTATATCATACCTATGTAATGTTCAGGCTAGGGTTACAGGTTTGCAAAATTTGGGATAATTCAAGTCAGAAATAATTTTCATGAAGCTCAGCTGGCTGTTTGCCCTGAGAAATTGCACATGCAAAACAAAGCTGTAACAAATAGCAGTTTATTAATTTCAACCAGGACTTCTTTGCAGCATTCCTCCTTGATGCCTGGCGACCACATTGTGACAGCATGACTCCAAGTCTTTGAAAAGTAACATCACACCCTTAAAGTCACAAACTGATGATCACTTTTTCATACAAATGCGGAAAATATGATACAGAGTTAAACTAGAATACCACCTGGTGGTTATATGCCTCTGTAAGGTATTCAACTGCCAGGCAGAGAGAGCACTATGGCGTTTTCTGTGGCTTTTATAGAAACATTAAAGGAAAGGGATGAAAATTAGGCCCAATGGCCTTGTACTGCAGAATCTTATCAGTTCATCCTTTAGCCACAGTGGACATTCCTGTCAAGTTTGAAGGATATCCATCAGGATAGAATGGTGCTGGTGCCTAAACTGTGCCTGAAACGATACTTCTGAGGGGAAAAAATGTGTGTTGAAAGTAGGTATTACAAATGATTTGCAGAAAATTTAAACATGGAAACCAGTGTAACTTTACAGATAAATCACACAACTTCCATAACATATTTCTTGCCTTTCATTGGGCGGCTGGGTATTGATATCTGTGTTGGATGTGTTGGTAGCAGTGCCATGTCGGTACCAGTTTTTAATACTTATCCCTACCAGGGATCGCACATGTAAATTAGCATTAAAGCTAATTTCAGTTCAGCAGTTGTGTTGTGCATGACCCCGGTCAAATAAGCTACTGAGCTAAACTAAGAATAAAAATAAATCCCCTTCATTAAAAAAAGGGAACATTGTCACCCTGTCATCAGAAATTATTCATTGTAAGTCACAATTATACATTTATTTTTTGACACACAGACGATACCCATTAAGGCCTCCCATTAATGATTGCCAACCTTTCTTTTCTGTTTTTTTTATCCATAAATTACTACCATCCTGTGCATGCATACAAGACATGAAGTGGACTGGTGTGTCTCTTCAGTAAGTGAGCTGTGTTTGTTAAATTTGAAGCATCTTCTGTTGACCTTTGACTAAAATTCTGCAGCTCCTGTTGCCATTGCTCTCTTGTTCTAATGGTTTAGGGTGATTGTTGTGATAGGTGTCATTATCAAAGAGCCTTGTACATGTATGAGTTTGGTAGAACATGTATGAAGCCCGGCTCGCAATCACTGTTCCACTTCATCCCAAAGGTGCTCAATGGGGTTGAGGTCAGGAGTCTGTGCGGGCCAGTCAAGATCTTCCACAATGAACTCATCAAACCATGTTGTTACAGTCCCTGCTTTCTGCACTGAGGCACAGTCATGTTGGAATAGAAAAGGGCCTTCCCCAAACTGTTACCACACATTTGGAAGCATAGCATTGACCAAAATGTCTTGGTATGCTTAAGATAGGTAAGGGGTCCAGCCCAAACTCTGAAAAACAGCCCCATATCATTATCCCTCCATCATCTCACCACCTTACAATCTGTGCTCGGGTTGGAATGCAAATAAGCGACTGTGATGCAACACGAAAACAGAATATAGCATAATGGTCGGAGTTGATGCAACATCGTCTTGTCCCAAAATGTAAAAAGCATTTACACTCAATGCTGCAGATTAAAGTGTTAAACTTCTGCAGAAGAGTCCTGGTGCACAAGACTTCTGGGCAAACCCGTTTATGTTGACTCCTTAGCAGCTAGCAAGCAGACACAAGAGCCCGGCTTCAGTCTTGAGGAGTTGAGATGTTTACTGTTGCACTCACAGCTGAAACGAAACATTGACCCTGCTCCTCCTTTCAGTTATCAATCGCTTTTATTCCCTCTCTTTCTCCCTTTCTCGCACAGTGAGAGTGCACGTGTTTATGCATCACCTTCAGCTGGCCACAAACTGAACTTTGCTTCTTCCATAACTTAAAGATTATCTGCAACATTAATCACTCCATCTGATGCTTGGCATTGGACTTGATGATGTGAGGCTTGCACACAGCTGCTCAGCCATGGAAACCCATTCATGAAGCTCCCACTGCACAGTTTTTGAGCTTGCATTAACGCCAATGGAAGTTTGGAACGCTTCAGCTATGAAATCAGCTTTCAGTTATGACACTGGTGCATGTCTTCCTCACTTTAGCTCCTCATATTTCTTGTCGCACCTCAGCTTTCCATTCAAAATAAAGGCAAAAGCCAGAAAATAAGAGAGATGTTTATAAAAATTCTTCATTTCTTTAACCTTATATATAATCAGAAGCTGCTGTGAGCACTAGTGAGAGATAGCACTGTCTAACTTGCACAGTTGTGTTAGCATGAAACACTGCCATCTTATTTGCAGCATTCACACAGTGTGCAAGAGTTTTCCTGCATATTTCAGTGAAATCTGGTTGCTTTTTGACATTAATTTCTGTTGCTTTGGACTCAAAACATAAAGTTTTGATTTTATCACTCAGAATTAAAAAATCTGGTTCAGTGACAATCCTATGATGGGCTACAGAAAACAAATGTCCTTACTTCAGACAAAGAGATGGAAACAGATGTAAAGCTGAGTTAGTGATCTGAGATAAGATGTTTCCCCAAGATATTTGGTGTTTCCACTACAGCTTAGGCCAAAGCTCCTGTGTTGGATTCATCCCTGCAGAGAAGCAGAAAAACAGTAAATCACAGCATAGCAGTGTGTTGATAGCGTGCTTGGAGGCTTGGAGGCCGCACACTCAATGTTCAAACCAGATTTATCGTCCGCAGTTATGCGGGGACTTGACATTGCACTCGCAAACACCAAATCACAGCCTTAAAAAGGACATTCTCAGGTCTGCACCTCTCTCAGGGATGATACATCTTCGTCCATACCAGCGCTCTACCTGACACCATCTGTATGCTGCGCAGATGTTTTCTGGCTCCTGGTGTGCACCTAAATAGCTTCAGTCACTAAGAGGGATTAAAAGCAGTCCACTGAAACACGGCTACCAAGGTACTGACAGAGTTGATAATAAGTCCCGGATTGAATAAACACTTAGCTTGTGGCTCAAAAACATTCATCAGCCTGTAGTCAGAAAGTATGTCTAACTTAACTCAAACTTGCCTTGATCAGTCCATGCAAGGCCAGATCTACAGGAGAGCACCAGACTAAATGAGGACCTCCAAATAAATGATACATCAGAAAAGATTGGAGGGAATGAAAGAGGCTAAATCCAGAACACTGTGAACAGGCACAGAGAGAATTTACTGTCACTAACCAGCGGTTGATTTCCTTCCAGGGCCATCCCAGCGTAGAGATGGTACTGTGACCAAACTAGGAACAAGCTGAGCTCTGACTATTTTAATCTGCACACTGTCTCTTTGACACTTCAGCATCTTTTAGCAGCAACATGTGGTGTCTGATTCATTTCTGACTAATCTAATTGAGTTCATATTACATGCTAAATTAAACAGCACACTTTCAACATCATCACTTTTTTTCCATATTCAGTCATGCTGATCTGCGGCTGAGCTCCAGATGAGTAAGTAGGAATAATTTCTGCTTCTAATGCATCATCAGAACTTCTCTGTAAAGAGCTGAAGAGTAGCTGTATTGATGAGAGCAGTCATAAATCACTTTCCTGCTCTCCAGAGTGACCACGCCCCCACCAGGGTGAATGCAAGAACAGAGACTGAATGGCAGTGGATTAGAAAACAGTGCTGGATAAATAGACAAACAGTTTATGATTAAAGTTCCTCCCTGTGCAACTACAAGGAATTTAGAGATGTCACTGTTCACGGTCTATAGTTCTCAAATGATTTAGAGAATCTGGAGTAATCTCTCTACAAAAAGGGGCAAGGCCAAAAACCATCAGTGAATGCCTGTGACCTTTGACTTGTCAAGTGGACTGCATTAACCTTTCAGTAAATGTGTGCTAAAACAAGCCATTCTCAGATTTTCCCCTCATGATGTCATGTGGGGAGTAAGCACCGCCCCTAGAATCAGTTGGCCTGCCCCACTTTGAAGCAAGTTCTTCCCATCTTGCAGATGGCCTCTTCTGCTGAGGCTACACTCTCGAATCAGGTGACAAAGGTTCTGCTCCAACGTGTATCTAATAAAGAAGAAAAGCCTAATAACTAATCTGTAAAATGGAAGCATGACTCTGAGCTGTGAACCTTAAAGGGATACTTCAACATTTTGGCAAATTCACCCATTGCCATAATTCCTATAGTCTTGGTAATAGGTTCATTACCTTCAGTTGTCAGTGCAAGCTGTTTTTAGAATGGCCGCTGCCGAGTTCGGACCTGCTGTGCCAACTCAATGTAAGCAGACGGTATTCCGGCTTTCCCTCAACAAACTCATCAAATACACAATCCAACAACTCCAAAACGCTCTCGTGGACAAGTTGTGACCTGTACATTCACCACGCTATGAAATAATAGCACGATATGGAGATGTTTTAAAGTTAAATGCAAAGCCGGAACTACACTCCAGGCATGGCTGCTGCACTGTGTCACTCCGCCTAGTGGTTTACTCAAGAAACAGTTCCAAGTATTTGCTTCATGCGTCGTAATGTTACACAATTATACGTTATTATTTCATAGTGTGGTAAATGTGCAGGTCACAACTTGTCCATGAGAGTGTTATGGAGTTGTTGGATTGTGCATTTGATAGTTTGATGAGAATTATGGCAATGGACAAATTTGAAGTATCCCTTTAAAATAGCTCTAGAGATAAAGTAAGGAGCCATCATTCCAATTCCCTCATAACAATCATTGCAAAAGTGATGTGTGTGGACTGACAGAAGCTAAAAACTTGCACCAGACAGCTAACACACCTCACACAGAAGCTTCAAACTGTATCCTTTGTTATAATGTCTTAAGGCCAGACTGTAGAGGTGGGAGGACAATTTTCCCCATCTTGGGATCGATAAAAAACCTGGCTTAAAAAATGTCACCTTTCTGTGAACCCACTCTAGAACAGACAGACTTTCTTTTACCATTACAGCATCCCTCAGGCTTTCACAGCGCTGCCTGAGCCAGCCAGCTCCAAGGCTGAGGGCAAATAAAGCAGCCTCACGTCTCCTGAGGCAGACAGATATACGCGGTCCATAGCTCAAACTACCATGATGTCATAGTCTGTTCGGATATGAAGGCACGTGCAGCTCTGAGCCTCTGGACAAAGATGTCATCATGGCTTGACGGCTGGAGCAATAGAAGAGAAAGTGAGGATTAGAGGTCTGTGCTGGGTCTCCACTCACCTTTTTCCCAATGAGCTGTGTTTCAGCTTAAGGAAGCATAGCACAGCCAGCAGAGCTAGGTTACTACTAACAGCCCAGGGCAGCCAAAGGACACAACATCTGGACTCTATGTGTCTGTGTATAGAAATGTTGCCAAACAGTATCTCTCTTCTGCAGCCGTAAATTTAACTCAAATCCCATTCACCTACCTCCCTCCTTTCCCCAGCAGAACCTTACTGACATGCAACAAATCGATCATGACACACTTGAAATCCAGAAGAAAAGAAGGGGGAGGTTAATAGAAAAAAGAAAATAAGACAAATGTTTTTCTTAGCAGCCAAACAAAGGATCCCAGCTGATGGAACCTGCACAGAAATGGATCATGACTTGACAAAAACTGCACAGGAGGTGTAAAGAATCAGCTACACCTGTTTAACGACCGGCTCGCACTCACAGCGAAGGAAGTGGAGGGAGTGACATCACATCTGGGAGACGATTACCAACGCAGGTGTCTGCGTAAAGATGTGGGAAGCTATTTTCCAGACTGCTAAAGAGTAAAAAATGAACGTCTCATAAGTTTAAAGATGGAAAAGTCAAGAAAAATATAAAAGAATGGCTGCTGCAGCCACAATAAAGCAAATTAAACTCAAATGACAGCAGCAGCAGGCTTTACAGTGGGGTTAATCACCTGTCAGGCTCAGGAAAGTGCAGTCAGCAGTCTGGCCAATTATGCTTTATAGGTCTATTGAATATCCTGTCCCAGTGTCAACAAATGAGTATCGCTCCATCTCTTTCTGTCCCTCTACCTCAGCTATTTAACTTTGATTTAACAGACGGAGTGCACATCTGTGTCACTCACGGAGTGTTGATTCACCCACCAGGATGATATCAGGTGTCTGCAGGCACATATGGGAACTATCACAATCACTGCATCTCTCTGTTTCTACTAGTGGCTGCTTTTTGCTTTAACTTGTAGACCTTCCTGTGCATCGGTTTAATAATGTACAAATGGAAAAAAAATGATGCAGAAATAATTGAGTCTGCAGGGAGATAAAGTATTGACTCAATAAAGATGAGACTTTTCTTGACTTTCTTGCCAAGACGCATGGATAGAAACTGTTCAAATAGAAGCCACAGTCAGCAGCTTGTTAGCTTTGATTAAGGAAAATACTGAAATGTTAAAGAAAAATTTTGATTCCGTTTTTACTGCAGTTTCAAAACCACTGTTCAGTACATTTTTGATTCAGAAAAAGTAAAGAAATTTGTGTTTGGTAGACTATTTCTTTGTTGTAACAATGCTCCTTGGCAATATTCTTTTACTGTTAGAAAGCCTGTTTAAGTCCCTTTAAAATGGTGCCATAAGGATCATGCATTTGTGGGATAAACAGCAGAGCTGAGTATGTGGGTTGCATTCGTGAAAAAATTGCCATATCTTCTATGCCAGTGCCAAACATTTTATACTGCTGTTGCTATTGACTCTTACTTAGGGATGAGTATCGAAATCTGGTACCAATATGGTACCAGTACCAACACTACCTACCGGACCAAATTACAACACAGATATCAATATATCATTTCGATACCCCACCACTCTAATGGGACTCCATGTTACCCCAAATAAAAGGCACATTCACCACTTTTCTTATCCCACGTTATACTGGCATCTTTTAAAAGATACTCCAGCAAATCATTTGTGGTACCCAGCTTTTTCTCCCACTGACTTTCAACACGCTTTTTTTCTCTTAAAAGTATTGACTCAGGCGCGCCAGTAGTCGAGTGGTTAAGGCGCGCGCCATATACGCAGGCGACCCAGGTTCGAATCCGGCCCGTGGCACTGTTTCCTGCATGTCTCTCCCCGCTCTCCTCCCTGTTTCCGATTCTATCCACTGTCCTATCTAATAAGGGCCAAAAATAAATCTTTGAAAAAAAAAAAAATAAATATTGACTCAGGCACCAATTAGGCACCGGGACCTTACAAAAAGTATCAATTTAGCACTGCTATCAGAACAAAACCCAAATGATACCCAACCCTACTCTTGCTTTGAACTTGTTATACCCCCAGCTGCTGACAATTAGGTGCTTGACTGCAGTCAAAGTTTGCAGGATGATATGGCAGACGGCTCTTTGCAGAAACAGTCAACAGACCGCACGCAGCCAATCTCCGGTCTCACAGGGCTGCTAGGAGGCCATGGCTGCCCTTCACCATCAGGCCCATTTACACTGGTGTCAGCAACACATGCACAGGAACTTGAACATGTGGCGGTGATGAGTCAGTGATGAGTCCAGATTCTGCCTACAGCAGTTGGATCGTAGGGTCAAAGTGTGGAGAAGACGAGGAGAACACTATGCTGATTACTGCACCAATAGAGCAACATCTTCTGCTAGAGGCAGAGGAATGGTGTGGGGCGGCATCCCCCTCACTGGAAAAACGAGGCTTGTCATCATTGAAGGCAATCTCAATGCAGAGAGATATTGATATGAGATTCTGCAACCAGTGGCAATCCCATATCTCCAAGGTCTGGGACCAAACTCAATCTCCCAAGATGGCAACACTCGCCCCCACAGAGCAGGGTTTATCAGAGACTACCTCCAGAATTTGGGAGTGGAGAGGATGGAATGGCCTGCCAGCAGTCCTGACCTCAACCCTAGTAAACACTTGTGAGATCAGCTTGGGAGTACTGGTTATGCCAGAGTGACCAATACAACCACATTGGCCAACTTGCTTTCTGCTGGTTGAAGAATGGAATGCCATCCCACGGAAGTGTGTGACAAGGCTGGTGACCAGCATGAGGGGGGAGGTCCCAGGCTGTTGTGGCTGTGTATGGTTCCTCCGAATGCTATTGAGGCTCCTGATTTTAAATGAATACATTGTTAAATCACCAATATGACTTCGATAATCCAATCCACAAAACATGAGTCAATGGCAGAATAAGCTGATTGGCACTGGCAGAGAAGATTTTGCAAAATATTCATGGGCGCAACCCACATACTCAGCTCTGCTGCTCATCCCACAAATGCATGTTCCCTACTAATGTGGCACCATTTAAAAGGGAAATAAACAGGCTTTTCAATGGTATAAGATAAGAAGCATTGTTACAACAAAGAAATAATCTACCAAACACAAACTTCTTTACTTTTTGTGCTAGGATTAGATATTTCAGTGTAAAAATGCTACATAGTGTATCTTAAGCAAATCAGCAACTAGCCTTAATACGAAATGTAAGAGTGGGGTGGCTTTTCTCAGCTTGAAAAAAATAATAATCTAAATAAACCTTCAAGTGTCTTTCAGCGATCAACACCTAAAAAAGAAGTTGAGAACTGGTTTAAAAATTGACCCTTACACGTACATGTTAAAGGTTAAATTGCATCTTTAATCAAACTACAGTAGAGTTTTTGTTGCCGTAGAAATGGTACAAAAAAGTTTTGTAGCAGGTCGTTTCTTGGTTCTTCGTTTTTAGAGCTGAATACACACAACTGAACTGTATTTAGCCCCATCTGCAGCCTCTCATTTCTTCAACCTGCTCCTCATTTTCTGTGGTTTCCACTCTTCGTCCAGAACCATCTCTTTTTCCCTTTAGTTTCCCCTCCTCTAATCAATAAGCACCGCTCTGCGTCTTTCATCACCTCTAAAACAGACTCCCTCTCAGTCTTTCATCCATGGCTAATTGGTCCTCAGCAATTACTCGGTTTTGTTCATCCTGTGCCGTCTTTATGGCCCATTTCAGTTGTGTTTATGAGTCAGGGTTCACTATCTTAAATGTAGCTTTGACTTTACAGAAGCTTCCAGAGAAAGGGCAAAAGGGGACGAAGAGGAAGAGAACTTTGAGGGGGGTAGAAGATGGAAATCAAACCGGCCATTTCATTCTTTCATTTCCTCTGCTGCCTACCGCCACGTTTTCTTCGTTAATTGGAAACATTCTCGTTTTCGCTCATTTCTCAAAAAAAGCGCAGAAGCCACGAGCCATTCTCCTGTTTTTCCAGACTTCTCCTTCCTTTTTCTCACTCCCTTCCTGAAGATGAAAATTAACATGCAAGGTCAGAAGCTGGGCAGGGAGTGTTATCGAAGGAGATGACAACATGGCATAAATCCTCCAGTGCAGCTGTAATAGCATAAATCTGAGAAGTGACCCCTCTGATATGGGAAGTTCAAACTTACTGAACTCACAGCCTATACTGTATGTGCTCTCCTAACTTTAACACTGTAATAAAAACATAAAAATAGATTAGTATCATAAGACTTGAAAGTGAAATCTTCCACTGATTCACCTCACAGGCTGTTACTGCAATCATCCTTTTTTCATATTTCCCTCGCCTGCAGTCATTCTTTCCCTCCGTCTCATTTCCTTTGTGTCAGCAAGTGAGAAGCAGAAAAGTTAGCCAAGAGGACAATGAGCACAGCTACAGAGCAGGTCAACTGTGCAGACACAAGGAAAGACCCGCAGTCGCTGGGGAGGAATGATCTGAACTGGACTGATCCCCGGTTAAATATAGTATCCAGCGAGAATGGGATATCCAGACGTCTTTTCCCCATGGTGGGGGTGTTTTTTCTATCCTTTCTTTACTCCTCCTTTCAGCCTTAATGGGAAAACGTGCACAGGGATAAAGATAGGACAGAGACAGATTGAGAATAAAGAGGTGAATTGTGGAAGGAGGGAGAAAACTGCACCCTTGGTTTTACACATAAGGCAGATAAATCTTCAGGGGATCAAGAGGATTTCCTCAATTTCATCCCACACACTCAACAAATACTACATGTCCTACGTATCACATACCCTGTATTTCCTTTTTAATAAAGGTGACAGGTGCAATAATGTCAAGAACATTTACATTGTTTCAAAATGGGACTTTAACATATGCAAACCGCACATTTGTAACATATAGTATTTATTTTGAAATACAGTGACACAGGCATGTATCTCACAACTGTGTTCACATTGATTATTTCCAAAGTCACGACACAATCCCTCCAGGATTTAGCCGGCTTTGTTGCAGAAAAATACCAGTCTGATACCATTTTTTTCTGATTATTACATTGTGCAGACATTCAAATGTCTTTTTATTAGAATAGTTTACAAAAATTCTACTTTCCCTGTTCATGTATAGGCTACAATTTTTTAATAAAAATGAGACTAACATAAAAAATGACCATCCCCTTCAGTATAGTGATTGATATCAAACACCATATGAGCCAAAATCCCAATTAATTTTCATATTTGCAGATATTTTATTCAAATCGTTCATCCCCAGTTTAATCAGTATATTACTGTGCTGGTTATACAACAAACATAAGATAAGTAACCAAAAAATAATCGCAATATTGGGAAAAAATCACATTTACATTATTTTTGCAAATGGTTCAGCCCCAGTTTGGATCCAGATCATGTGCATTTAATCTTAGCGATATAGACATTTCTTAATTGATTGGATATCGGCATTTTTATCTGATCAGCCGATCATTTACGTCAGCTGTCGTAAACGGAGGACAGTTTGCGACAGGCTAAATGCTCAGGTTAGACAACAAAATCAGCAGTGGCATCATTAGCCATCCCATTGCTTAAATGACAGTGGTATGGAAATACTTCAGTCCAGCAGCCACTTGCAGCATTTGTAACTCAACCGTTTTACCAGGCTATAGCTGCACGGCTGTGTTTAACCACACCAATTTAATCTGGCATCTCCAAACTTAACTTGCAACACAATACAGGGACTTTACCTGGACTTTAAGAGGAAAGATAACAACCCTCGCCCCCACAAAGAGAGCGATAAGGCTGGAAAGATCACAGAAAAGGTGAATGAAATGCTGGTTTTCCTGAAAGCACTTTCACTTCTGCAGCAGCTAAAGATGCACTTTAGGAATACCACTGTGAAAACAAGAGTACCTTAGATTTGATATGCAGGGCCATAGCTGCTGCTAATTCCAGGACATGGTTCTTTCACAGTGTTGTCTTCTTTGTTCTCTCTGTGATATTGCCGTACAGTCACTACCTCAGGGAGCAGTGTTCAAAGTCATAAATGGTAAAATGGCCGCTTTTCTGGTAGTCTGGCTACTCAAAGCATTTTTATACCTGAGGTCACACCTACCCATTCACACCCATTCACTCCATTAATTCCACATTTATATACTGATGGCAGAGATTTCTATGGCGATTGGCCTTCAGAATAAGCTAATCTAATTCAAATGCATTCATAAATATTCGCATGCTAAAGATGAAGCAGTGGAAGGAGATAGTGTCTTGCCCAAGGACACACCGACATGTGATTATGGGACCTGGGGATCAAACCTACGACCTTCTGATTGCAGGAAGACTGACTCTACCTACAGAGCCACAGTTGCTCCTAGCAGTATTTAGTGCAGGTGAGAAGCACTCTGAGGTTGTAGGTGCAAAAAATCCCAAAACAGTGGCAATGGACACGGGTCCTATTATGCTTCCTTGAGGAGTCTGTGCAATGTTCGGGGTGGCCAAGTGGTTTAAGGCACACCCCACGTACACAGTTGGCCCTGATTCGAATCCTGCCTATGGCACTTCGCCACATGTCTCTCACCAGCTATCCCTGTTTCTGATTCTGTCCACTGTCTTCCTCTGTCAATAAAGGCACAAAAAGCACAAAAAATAATCTTTTAAAAAGAAAGATTCTGTTACTAATGAAAGAGAATAATTCACACAAGAGCTTCATGTTTCAGGGATTTAAATACACAGAAACAGCCTCTGATGTTTCCATCTTGCAAACCTGGAAGGATCAATGTTTGAATTTGTTGATAGCTGGAATGACCTGTCAACTTAGTCAAACTAGTCAAATTTGCAAAAACATGGCAATGACTGATTATATAATAGTCGCTCCAGATGAATCCATCTAGACGGGGTGTCCACCAAGGTTGAGCTTCTGGAAGCAGCAGCCTGTGTTTCTAAAAAGCAACTAAAAAAGAGAGCTGCAATTACCAGATTGTCACAAGTAGCAATTTTACTCTAATCAAATGTTGTCAAAGTAAAGCCCGAGAACTGTGATTGTTCTATGATTTTCTGCCATCCAAACAAAGATGGCTGACATGTGGTTGGTCAGATTGTCTTTGACAAGGAAGCAAAACCAGAATGATGCCAAAAACGGTCCTCCATCCACTGGTTATGTGATCTCTGCTTCTGTTTTAAAATATCAAAAAATATCCCTGAGTATCAATGATTACATGGCACTTAAAAAGCTAAGCCTCTGTACATCATGGAAACTACTTTAGAGACTGACTGCCATGGACTGCCAGCCACAAAGACGTCACTTTGTTTTTTCAGAGCAAAAAAAAATCAGGTCCTATAGAAATCATACTGCATGGAAAATAAATCAAAGAATGAGGAGAAGAGGTAGAAGGAAAAGACGATAGATTGGTTCCCCTTCAGGGTGGTGGTTAACTGGAGTGAGGAAAAGAGAGATGTTGATGGAAGAAAAGCCCAAAGAAGAAGTGAATGATAGTTAAAAAGAACGGCAGCATTTGACAGGAGGTTGATTCAGGGCTTCATTGAGTATAGGAAGTGTGGTTTGTGGCTAAAAATACAGACAGAAAAAATGGACGTTGTATGTACAAGCGCTCTGGACACCACAGCACAGGAGGCCTCCTTTTCTCACAAGTGTACGCTTTCATTACTGGCTCTGTGCTCATATACCTCCACTGCTGCTGGTGAGCTGCACAACCATCATTCAACTTTATGCACTTCCAGATGAAAAGAGCTACAATTGTTTCACGTGCCTCTTTCATGACTGCATGCCATGGATATGACGGCACAGTCTGAAAATAAACATAAAACTAAGGTCGTCGACATTTTTTTAATACCATACATTTGAAAACAATAAAATCTCTGACACTTCAATAATCGATAGAATCAAAAAGTACCAAACTTTATTTTAAATCCACTTCCTTTTTAGCACCTGACAGGTATCCCATATTGCAGAAAAAACTAAATCTTACACTAAATCTAATAAAAACTAAACTAAAAAGTAGTCTTTTTTCTAAATTAAAACTAAACTAAAATCAGAAACCAGCAATAAAAACTAAATAAAAATAAAAAAATTCATGACAAATCCGAAACTGTTATAGCCTTGGTATCGGATAAAACCGAGTACCAATCTGAAACCAGTATAAACTTTCTCAACCAACTCTGCTGTGGAAAACTGGCACGTTATTTTAGTCCTAGAGTGAATTCAGAACATGACTCAACAAAAAGACAGGTAATGTACAGCCTCTCTGTGACAGAAAAATGGATACAAAGATGTTCTAAGATCTACCAGTGTGGATTTAATTGTTAAAGTCTCCAAAAAGTCACCCAAATTTCAGGCTTCTGAGATGGCTTGTTTTCAGAGAAAATTAAGTAAGAGGCCACAATTTATGGATCAGTAGTTAATCAACTTTGAATAACCTGTGTCACTTTTTGGCGTATAGAACAATGCTGGTATCGGATGTGGAGGTTTGTGGACTTGCTTTTTGAGTTTGTCTTCAAAACTTTAATTCATTGTTCATCTCTACTGCTGTGTTGACTGTCACACCTCCTCTGCAGCCAAACATCTCTACCAGATGTGTAAACTGCATTTTGCATCCTTGTCACATTTAGTTTTAAGGATGTGCATGGCCTATGCATCAAACTGATGCAGAGGATGAGCGGCAGCCAACATGCATCCATGTATGCTTTGTTAACAGCGAGTATATCTCATTTCTTAGGCTGTTAAATTTGATAGCATCATCCTCATTTTTACACTTTTCTTCCTGATATAAATGTAGTTTTATTTTTTGTTCTAGGTACTTGTCAACAATATCAAAGTGTATCAAAGCATCCTCAGTCATGGATAAAGAGTTAGTCTTACCTAGTATTTGCATTTGCATGGAAATCTGATTGGGCAGGTGTAAAAGTCATTATCCATCCTGAGCCAGTGCAGGATTCTTTCTTAACACACCATTCTCCAAAAGATCCCGCCAAGGAAAACTTTGTTTGTTTTGTTTTTTTTGGAGTTCGCAGACGGGTAGAGGCCATCCACCCAGACATAACGGTAGATATATTTTCAGACTCTTAAAGCGTTTAGCTAAAGTATGGCAAAAATGGAAGTATGGGAGGTAAACAATCCCAAAATCCCAAGGTGTTGTTTAATATTGTGAGTAAAGTCATATATCTGGATTTTACTAAGATTCCAAAAAGAACTTAAGTTTTTAAGAGGCGTATTTGGTTGCAGCAAGGCAGATTAGCATTGTGATTCTTGGTCCTGGCTAGAAGAACAAATAAATTTAACTGCCCTGCTAAATGTAATGAAACACTGAAGTGGTAGAAAGGCTGTGATTTTTGAGCCGCGGTGCTAATTGGGCCGTGTGGCCGCATTCTGAGATCCAGCCAGCGAGCCCTGCCAGCTCCGGCTGTGGTCACCCCTCTCTGGGGCCAAGGGGACAACAGATTGGGCCCTGTCACTCCACACTTGGCACGGACTGGCAACAACTGCACTGACATGGGCCTCCTTCTGGGAACACAAACCAGAGGTCACAGAGGCTGGTCTTGGACCGGAGTGCTGCACGGAGCTAAGTGGTTCCTGGAACTAACGTGATTAACGGAACCATTGAAATGCTGAATCAGGGTTTTGGTCTAAAAGCAGCACAAGAGAGCCAGAGGAGATTTCAGGGGCACGTTTGGCGATCAGGGGGGTTCTTTGTGGTTGCTGTGGTTGAGGTTGGAGTATTGAGTATTCTTGAGCAGCTCTTAGTGGCTTGGTCCTTTAATCCAAACAGAGATCCGTGAAAGCAGGACAGGGCAGTAATGACAGAGAGAAGAAGTGATGCTGCTGACGACGGCAAAAACTCAGACACCAGGGGCTGGAGAGGATCTGCCAGACCTGCTCTGTGAAAACAAAGATGTGATTCTTTGGTAGTGAAGTGGTGCACTGGACAAAGCAGGAGAACTGCTAACCATGCCCACACTGTTGGAGACACCACGAAGCCCCCCTGAATCCCCACAGTCTGACCCAGCCCTCCGGTGCCTGTTGTCACTTATAACTCTTTCAAAGCTGCCGTGGATGCAGTCGGCTCGCTCTCCTCCCTCCCTGAAACCACATCATACAAGCTTCACATCTTCAAAGTACCCCCACGCGTTTGTATAGAGGCATGGATTGTGCAGAGTGGGATTTGCTCAGGAGGCACATGTGCTGAAGGCATGTCATGATCATATGCATAATCATGGAATACCGGAGGCTATTCCTTTGCTTTAACGGTCTATTTGTTTGCAGTAATCAGAGAGTAATATTGAAACTCTCCTGTATTAATGTAAAGACCTCTATCACTCATATCCTGGCAAAATTAGCAAAGAAAAAACAAGCTTAATGTGATTATAATTGCAGCAGCAGGTGTTAGCCTGAAGGCTCATAAGTGTGCAGCAACATCAGTTGTGTAACTTATTCTCCAATGTTGATGCTTGTGTCTTTTAAACACTGGGTTTCATTTCAGTGCCCTGAGCTCAAATGTTGACTCATGGCATACTTGATTAACGGCCTCATCTTCTCCATGTTAACAAACAGCTTGATGTCCTGCGGCTGCTCACACTTCCTCCAGGTCCTCTGACACTTACTTTGCAATAACAGTGAACAGCTTCAATCAGGGAGAACTTCTCTGCAGCTCTGGAAAGAAACCGCAAAAGCAGCAGAGTCTGTTGTCTTAAGAAGCTCAATTAGTAAAAGATGATCTGAGTCGGATTTTGTTGGAGAAGGATGTGGTATTTATAAGACATGTGTGAGCCAGATTGCAGGGGGTGCTTTAGACAGTTGCTGTTGGGATCTCATCATGAATGTTGCTCATATTTGCGGCCTGTAAGAGAAAAGATACTCAGCATTGACACAGGTTATGCATATCTGTGTCCTATAGCCATACAGCTGTTATTACCTTATGTGCATTCTTCAAAACCAAACCTTCTCACTACAGAGGGAATAATTATAATGGGACAGTCTCAATCCTGATGTTGAAGCTGTGAATTTGACTGTATACATTGACTGGTATCAAAAATAGACCCACGCAGATGGTGCAACCACCACAAGACAGAACTGGTGCAAATTCACCAGACAAACATCTCAAATGAAAAATGAAGCATGACCAGCTGGTCTTACCTCCTATGTCAGACTTAGGCTGGCCACATACGAGATGATTTCTAATAATGAACGATGTTAAAAACGTGGGAGACAAATTCAAAAAGTTTTTGGACACACTAGACCAGTGGTTCTGAAGTGATCTTGCCTCAGGGCCCACTACCAACCCCTTTATGAGCAATTATGATCCAAATTTCTGACATGTATTTTCGACCTGACTTATCTAAGAGAAAAGTGCTGTATGGACCTCAGACAGTACAGACTGTGACAAAACAAAGACTGAAGAAAATACCCCAAAGTTTCCATGAAATTAACATAAAAGACTCCCATCATTTTTGAGACACATTCCAGATAAAATTCCAAAAAGTTTCCCAAAAATGTCCTTATGTTTCCGATGAAAATTCCAGAAATATTTCTGATAACCCCCCGGGAAAGACTGCTGAATGCTTGTGTGAAAAGACCAAAAAGTTCTTTAGGCAGGAAAAGTTGCAGAGAATATTACCAAAAAATCTGTGCCCACAGAAATACCCAGAAAGGCTCTGTGCTTTTGTCTTTATTTTGCAATGCAAGAGCATGTAACTGGTAGCCAAAGCCTGGCACAGGGGCCTTCTGGGTAAGAAATAATATGCCTCAAAAGTTTTTTAATAGCACATATGTTTGAGCCAAATTTGTTTTGTGGCCCATTCTTATTAAAAACTTGCTAACTCTCAGGGTGAAATTGTACCCATCTGTTATGCTGTATAACCTAGGTTCTTGGCTGGTACAACCAGCGAGTCCTTCTTAAAGGAGCAATGCTCACTGAAATCACAGGAGGCTAACTACTACTGCTAGGTATCTCATACGGCCCAACTTCAAAAACACTGAAATATCCCTTTACAGTCTGGTCACAGATGACTCTCTATCTTGTGTCTTAATGCCTTTTCATTAATAAAACTGTAAACAAAGTGGCCTGCTGTAGTTTCCTACATTTTATGACCATCACTAAGGGTCTCCATTCACAGTACATTGGTTCAGGCCATTTACGGCTGTCCTGTCAACAATTCAATTTGATTACCGCATCAGGATGGGCTGGATCCTTAATTTTCTGTCAGTTTATGTCTCACTTTGGTGGTCGACATTAGTCAATTTTGTGTCAACAACAACACAAAGTTTTGAAAACTGCAAAGTGCTCTGAGCGTTCTTTCCAATAACAGACAATATTTAAACAATGGAAACTTTCATAGGAAAAATATTTGTCAACCAAACAAATCCCAGGTGTTGTAAAGCCAATAAATGATTCTGGGTAATTAATGCCACACAGAACTGCTCCATCTCAACATGCTGATCTATGTTTACAGCTTGGCTTTGTCTCCTGAAAAACAAAAGCATAAGACTTTGTTAGGCCAAGCACATGTCTCTCTTTTAATCTTCTCCAGAGTTCCTCTGTCATTCTGAGAAAGTGAAATCCCCATGCAGTCTGTCTTTAAAACTCTTACCTCTTGTATGTTAACCACTAACCCTTAGCTTTCTACTGCTGATAACTGGACCTGTAGAAGGAGCGCAGAGTCATGGATGTGTCTATTCAGTCTGGATCCAGTTTGAGCTCTGCTGATTAAGCATTCCATATTTGGATCCCCTCATCAGAAAATTCTGTTAGTCCCATTGAAGGTTTGCAAAAAAATGGCACATTACAGTCTCCATGAGCCTGATATGATTGGAAGCACAAGGTCACTTAACTCCTGTGGAGCTTCATGATTTAAGCATTCATGAATAAGTTTAGGTTGGCAAATTTAATAAGTGCATTAAAGCATTATATCAGTGTCCTTTAAAACACTGTTTATGACAACATGAGGGAGAAAAGCTGTTAAAGAGGCACTGTTAGCCTCTTAGGTAGCTCACCCTCATAGCATACATTATGCATGGATACCAAGCCATGGATTTATGGGTTATAGTTTGCATAAAAGGCGGGCAAGTGTGTTGCAACAACAGGTCGTTACTGAAGACATATTGTTGATGTATCGTATGGACCAGGCCTCTGAACAGCCCAGTAAATGTCCCCCTTCTAAGATTTGATATCTCAATATCAACAAATGTGTATTGGATCAGTAGCATTGGTGCTTGCCTACTAGCAAACATTTGCCTCCTTTTGCAACTGACAAGTATCTCAATAAGTAAATTTTTGGGTTTAGAGGTTCACCAGAAAGTTTACTTAGTTTCTTCTCTTTCTGTGCAGGTCACGGCATGGTGATTACATTTACTCAGATTACAGGAATTGATCAGTTATGGGGTACTTGCACATTTTAGTACATTTAAATTTAGTACTTTAACTTCTACTTAGGTACCTTTTAACGAGAGTAACTGCACCTTTGCTTGAGTCTGCACTTTTCCACCTCTGTTGACTTCACAGTAGGGTTCAGAGTTGATTTTAACTCCATTTGAGTGCAGTGGTCAACAGTGTTGGAGTTAATTGACTGAGTAGTTACTTAACTAAACAGTGTTAGTCCTGTGTAAAGAATCAGTTGATCTAAACTC
The DNA here is from genome assembly GCF_018320785.1 of Cheilinus undulatus. NCBI lineage: Eukaryota > Metazoa > Chordata > Actinopteri > Labriformes > Labridae > Cheilinus > Cheilinus undulatus. Next base: position 31,735,406 of record NC_054885.1, on the reverse strand, counting down.
CCCCCACTGCCATTTTAAATCTGAGAGGATGTGTGGGCAGCGTTGCCCATCATGCCCTTGGGCAGAGTGTTTATATGTGTTTAGTTGTGTTTGACTGTTGTCTGTTTTACATTGATTCCTGCTGAGGTTCTTTGGGACGTGTTTCTAGCGGATTGTTGTTGTTTTTGATGTGAGACCCATTTGTACCATGAGTGAAGTTATCCACTGAGTTAGAGCTCTTACCTGTGGCCTTAGGTGTTTCTAAAGGATGCATTGTACATATTCTTAATCAGTATGAGTAGCCTTGCAATGAGGATGACGTTCTGCTTTGTTCTTACTAGAGGAGGCCCACCTCACAACAGATTTTCAGGAGTTACTGCAGCTCTGTTGTACTGCTAAATATCAAACACTTTCAAAAGTGTACTGTGGGTCAATAAAGGCACTTTAAAGTTAAACTTTTAATATAAGTCTATAATTGTTTCATTAATACTTTCAATTTTGCTGAATAATTTGTTTTTTTTTTATGAAGCAAAGCCAGTGTTCTTAGGTCCTTGGTCCTTATGGTCGTACTATACTCTCGTGAGGACTGGACACTGACTTAAGGCCAGAGGTGCTGACTGAACTCCTCTGTGACAACTGCTCTTGGTGCATCTTTGGGTATCATTGGCAAAACTGTGTGTAATGCTAAAGTGCCCAGGGAAGCAAAGATGGGAAAGTCAGCCACCTGATACAGGAAAAGCCGCTGCACTTTTACGGGTGTCACTCTTCCCTGTGGCTGATCCAGCTCATCGCATGTCGGGTGTCCAGGACCTGGTGAGCTGTTCCAGATGCCGGGGGCGACTGCATTCATCATCAGCTGGGAGGATACCTAAAGAGATGGTGCATGGGCCTGGTGCAGGCCTGGAGGATGGCGATCAGGAGGCCAGAGCAGTACAGGACCAAGGTTGACGTGGCGAAGCACGGCATAGTCTTCCATGCCTGACCTGACCTAACTTTACCTTAACATCATGTTTGGACATCTATTCTCTTGTTGTTCTTGCCGATAAGAAAAAAAAAAATATTTTACTGTAGAAATCCTCAGTAGCCACTCAATACTTAAACTTACTTCTAACTTTCACTTCAGTCGATTTTTAGACCAGTAATTTTACATTTTCTTCAGTAACATGTAACCAAAGTGACAGTACTTTTACTTGAAAACAAAAGTCATGTACTTTCCACCCTTTCTTTGTATGGACACAGGACAGAAGTGCAATGGTATTTGAATGCCTAAAATGCATCATTAATGCAAAATAGTTGCACATCTATTCACTTTAAAGAGACATTTGCAAACATCAGCTACAAAACCAAACACTTAACAGCCTAACCACCTAACCTGATCATTTGCAAAACAACACAGGTTACTACAGATCAAGAGCTCGCCACTTCACACCTCATTGTGCTGCCCTGGCTGCAATAAAACAGAGAACAATTTACTTTCCCCACTGCTGCTGTACCTCCAGGGGTGAACCACATTGGCTGAAGACAGACAAACAATCTGTTGTTTAAAACAAAATGGTTAAGATTAGCAAAACAGTGCAGAGGTTGATTAGAGCCACATTGTGATTCCTGGAATAGGAAGCGGTGATAAAGAAGGCAGAGAGAGTTACGAGTCTCAGGGGGGTTTGAGATGATGAAACTGTGCTGATGTCACTGTTATCATTAATTTCTAAATCAATCAGCAATTTCTTCTAGTTATAAACAGTGACACAGCTCCTAAACTGAGTCATTCCTATGTGAAGTGATCTCATTGACCTTGTGATGATTATTTCATAGCTAAATCTCTCATTTAGGTTGAAATATTCAACCTAAATGTTGAGAAAACACTGACTGACCGCTGTAAAAGACACTTATTCCCAGGATAATGACTCTTCTCCAGAAAAAAAGGAGCTAATCGTCATCCATTTTTGGCTCCAGGTGTCACCCACATGTGTTCGTATGGGGCTTTAATTAGTTGGAAGCTAACAGTTCCAGAGCAGCCAGATCACTAATGAGGCCTCCGCTCACAAACAACACACACATGTGAGGCAGAGGTGCCAGCTGGCACCCGCTCTTACCCTTTTCCTCCTCAAAAATACTCCAGCGCTCACACCCACAAACACACGCACAATGAAATGTGTTAGCTTTCCAAAGCTGCTAAACCTTTTCAAACTCCAAATCCCCTCCAATGAACTTCTTGACCCCCTCACCAGACTGACCACCCTTCATTATTACCTCATCCTTCTGTTTGAATCCACACAAACAAACCACATGACATTTAAGGCTTGATGATCTCTTAGCTTACAATCAAAATAAGCACCTAAAGAAGTTAAACCCTAAAAATGAGCGTTTTTCTATAGGGCGGGCTCCATAGAATGAAATGATGGAATTTTCTGATATAATGCCACTGTTTTGCTGAGCTGTCCAGAATGGGAAAAAATCTTGTTCCCTCATTAGGAAAGACTTCTTCAGCTCTGCCAAAATTCACAAAAACTCTAACTAACAGTGGCAGGGAGTGTGGCCAGTAACACAGGGAGCCGAGGGACGGAGAGAAGGGAGAAGAAAGACAGAAGAAGGAGCAGGGGCACGGCATCTGGGCTGAGTTAACCGCTGGCCATTACCAGGTCCTGAACCCAGCCAGCGGGTCGGCTGGAGGGAGATGGAGGCACGGGGCAGTGTGCATGAGAGTAAAAAGGGACGAGGGTGAGGATATAGAAAGAGAAAAACCACAGGGACAAAAGACAGATGTGCATTTGTGGTAAAAGAGAAACAGGACTGCAGGAATGAACTCATCCAGGGTATTTTGATGCATGAATAAATGCATTCTAATGCAGCAGGACAAAAGTCAAGAGGAGATCTGGTTGATCAGAGGTGGCATGGTGGTGCATTATGATCAGTCATGAGAAGGTCAAAGGGATTACACTGGTCAGGTGGGGATTGACCTACTAATTGGATGCAAGACCTTTGCTATCATATTTCTTGCCAAGTGTCTTTTCCTTCTGCATTATAAATAAGGCTGGGCAGCTGATTGATACTGAGATTAAATCTAATATAGCCTGCAGCGATTTCCTGATGACAGAAGGTGCAATATTTTTATCTTGAGGGGCTAAAAATAGAATTATCAAATTTGGTAGAAAAAATTCCTTCGGTAAAAGCAGATGGCTTGTATTGGTTTTGTAACTGGGCATGGTTTACTGGCTCAGTGGCGCCCCCTACTTTACTTCAAGACACTCAAAGGAGGATCTACGTGGTCTCTCTGCCGTGCTGCAGCACAATGCATGGGTAAGATACAAAAAATGCAATTAGACATTTATTTCAAAATCATTCAGCTCTAGTTATCAATAAGACTGGAGATTTCTGAAGCATAGCATTATAGTGATGGATGACTCATGAACCCCAAACTCCCATAATCCACCAGTGAAAGTCCTCTGCTTTGACAGACGTGTCAATAAGACACTAGAAGATTTCAGAGCGTGCCATCCTAGGAGAGTTCAGACTTTCACATGATAAAACAGCATCAGAAAGACTGACCTCAGAGTCACCTACAGTAAAGAGCAGTTTTCTTCCAGCTAATATTCAGGAGAAGATGCATCGACTATTTCCAGTATTTTAATAGGATTATATAAACAGGAGCACTCTTGGCTCAGTTTTCTGTCAAATTGAGTAGCTTGTGCTGATGGAATTTGGAGCTGAGCATTGAGTAATGCTGAGACATATTCTTGGACTGAGCTCCTGGTCTTTATAGAAATTATATTTCTCAATGTTGACTCCAGCTCCGTGTGGTGTTAACGTTACACGCTGTTCAAATTCTAAACATGCTTCATTCTGCGGGAAGTATCATAATCTCATCCTCTGGCACACGCTGAGGTTCTGTGAGAAGAGATGATTTGTAAGAAAAATGAATGCTGAATGTTTTAAAGATGGAGAAAGGAATTTCATAATCTGTAATCATATTTGATTGAGATTAAATACGATACTCTTTGACCTCTTAAAGATACAGTAAACATTTCTTTGAGCTCACCCTGCAAAACTGGTTTTAAACTGAGAGACTGTACTAATGGATATTTGTAGGTTTGAAAAAAACTATTGATTTAAACATCAGTTATCAATGTATAGGCTTATAACAGGCACTGCTATCAGGAAGCACATGTGAGAGTGATGACCAGCATGCTGCACAAACAGAATATTTTATTTTTACCACCTCCACGGTAAAGATTCTTGATGAAAGGTACATTTACCTGTTGGATAAGAAGAGGTAGATTTTTTTGTTTCTCCTTTAGAAGAAAAAAAGAGATAAGAGGCAAAAAATCACCAGAAACCATTAGTACTATGCCCCAGTCGTGCATTTTTTCCCTGCTGCCAATACTGACATGATTCTGTGTTGTTTTTTGATGCAGCAGCTGGTTATGCTGTTGGTCATTCAACTTAGCTTTGTAGTGTACCAGGACTTCCTACAGGTGGCAGTAAAACCTGATAAAAGGACCACAAAAGTCATCCCTATTAGGTCAAAATCATGCTCTCACCTACTTAGAGCATAAAAAAACCTCAGGAAGCAATCCAACACATATCCTAGAGCTACAGCTGAATGACACAATTTGATGATTCATGTCTAAAATCACTGGTTCCCAACCAGGGGAATGGGCACCCCTAGATCTTTGGGGGCACCAAAGATCTCAAAGGTGGCCAAGGCCCTGTTTGTTCTGGCTTTGTCAAAATTAGTTAAAAAAAAAACCAAAAAAAAAACATGATTATAAGAGATAAAAAAGGAGGAGTCCCGAATTTGTTGGAAAAAAGTTGCAATTTTTGAGGAAAAAAAAAACAAAGTTTCTGAGATATTAAGTTAGATTTACAAGCAATCAAACTTAGAATATCTGTGTTAAAATTTCATACATTTATTAGATAAAGCAAGAATTCAAAATAAATTTGACATTTTACCATCGGAAATGTTCAGTATTTTGAAGTCATGAATTTAAGACTTTGCAAAGTGAAAAATATGAGAAACCACAATGAAAACAGAGACTGGAGAGCTCTAGTTTACAGAAATGTCTCAATATGATGATCTGGGCTAAAATTACTTTAACTTTTTGATCAGTCCCAGTAAGATGCATGATTTATTAGACTCAAGTGCAGGACTTTTGGAAGGAAAACACCTTCATCTGGTATGAGTTTTCCATGCAAATTGCTGTTTTATAATCTAAAAAATTCAAAGTTATGGTCACATAAATTTATGAATCTTAGTCAAATATTTCAAGTTCCTCTTTTGTGAATTTAGTGCCATTTGAACTTGAATGTTTTCCCCCTCAGAAATTAACAGATCCTCTTTAATTTTCATTTTTTAGAGTGGCCTTAATACGGTGGCGTTATAATGGATGGTTTATACATACATTTTTCAAATCAAGAGTGTTCAGGCCTATTATGGTGGGATTTTGCCAATGAAAACATTTAAGATTTAAGTTTCATTTCTCTATATTACCCCGAATTTCCACATACAGCGTGCATTGCACACTGAAGTGCCGCGGGTTTGCTCCGACCGAAAGGTGAGAGACCTTGCCCACTGGAAGCGAGTCTAGAGCGTGGCGCCGCAGCGCGCAAGCCCTGATCAGCAGGAGGAGATCATGGGAGAACTGCGAGTTCACGCAGGAATAGCATGTCAACAGCAAACTATTTTACCTTTGGGGTTAATTTATCATCCTTTCCAGTATAAGTCCATGATATTATTGCTTGCTCCATTGAGTGAGTACATTAGGAAGTTAAAAGGTTAATGTTTGCTTAAAGGATCTGTGGTTTTATCATTTTTTAAATACGAGTAGGGGAGACCCTAAGGGCAAATATTTGGGAGCCACTGTGCTAAGTTATATAAATCAATTTAGACAATGATTAGATGACTTAAAAGCACATATGCATCAGTTTTAAATCAGTATTAGCTCATATCATCCCTCTTGACAAACACCAGCCATTGACAAATAATGTAGGCATGAACTGATGTCAGTAGCAGATGTTTATCTGTTGTGTCTCATCAATTTTAACGCTGTCATTTAACATGCCTTATTCAGAGAATTTATTGATCTACTGTTGGGTAGAAGATGTGTAAGATCACCGTTAAAACACTTTTTCACACTATTTATCCATTGTATAATATGAATTTCACACCCACCTGGGCAACTGCCCATAATAAAGAAATGCCGTCCTTCAGCTACTTTCAAGCTTATAGCTTCACCAGCAGCAGCCTTTTTGTTTATTGGCTTGCAGAACATCTAAACCCCACCTGATACTCTGTCCGGACACATGTTTCAGATCGAAGGTAATCAGATAAGACACATTTTCTTCCCTCTCCAAGTTTCTAATAAAAAGTAATGTATCAAGTGTACCTGCTTTGCAAAGCATATCTGATGGCCTGTGTAGGACCTTAAAACATGCTGTGTGCTACAATGGATCGTCTCAGTTTGTCTTTAGCAGCAATTCACACTACAACATCTTAAACAAGTTCCGCTTAAAGGTGTGGTTTAACTCAAGGCTCACTTTCAAACAAGCAGGCTGTTGCTTAGAAGCAACACTCACTAGTGTTTCTGCTAAAGCGATGCTAAATGAATAATAAACATGCTATCTCCATCCATTTCTTCACAATAAAAGTCTGTAGGTAATATTTTTCTTGAGTGCTTTTATTGTGAACACTGATATCAGAAAATGTGGTGTAGTCAGTACCAACTGGACACTCAGCAGGAGAGAAATGAAACTTAAAACTGAAAACACAAAGAAGTAAACACAGAGACTTACAAAATCATTTTTCTGTGATTTTATGCTCAGACATGAGATGAGTATGTCATCACAGGTGCACAGGAAGATGCATTTAAGTTCATAATGCATTTTAGTTTTGTAAATTGCAATATAATACTGTTACTGTATGTGCAGGCCTATCGTGCAGCCCTACTGCACACTAAAGGCAGTTCAGTTTAGGCCATCATCTTAATTTCTGCACACGATACACAAAAGCAGGGCAAAATAATAATAATAAAAAAAAAAGCTACAGCCGCAAACACCCCACTTAAGTTCTTGCATTTCATTTTCATTTTCCTCTCCCTCTGGGTTTACATCTGTGCTGCAAACTGAAGTCTTCTGCTTCAGTCAAAGAGCTTCATTGTGCTGCCTGCCAGAGAACACATACACATCTTAAGCTCATTGTGCCCGGTGGTAGTTTATTCTGCCTGTAATGAGAAATCTGAGTATGCATACACACGTTCAACAGCCCCCTGCTTGCACAACACACTCTTCCAAAACACACTTTCCCAATTATTCACAGATACTGAGATAACAAAGACGTACAGATGTAATGAGTAATCCATGCATGGAGACACATAAACACCTTCAAGGGAGGTTCAGCGAGTATAATCTATGGATGGATCTAAAAGATGGTATATTCTCAGCCACCTTTACCAGAAACCGCTCTGCTTTTCCTTGGCTCTGCCCAGCGTTCCCTCCTCAAGTCCAAACCCATTCCAGCTCGTGGTCCTCTCTAATTTCACCCGAGGCAGCAGAAGCTCGAGCACAAAAAGAGGAATCTGGCCCCCAAGTCCGGCAAACTATTCCCTTTTCCTGTCTCCCTCTTCTTCCAGCAACCACAGATCGACAGCTCTATGGCCAACACTGGCCCAAAACTATGAGGGGTATTTTCAGCACTGTAATTTGAAGAACACATGGTATACACGCAGGCAGACACATTTACGGGATAACGTACGCAGCAAATGAGTCAGAAATGATTAAAATGGTACAGGAGAGGAGAGAAGATGCAAATGGTCACTAATGCACATGTCCTCACATCACAGAAGAGCTCAGATCAGATCAGCAGGTCTGCCTGTTCTTGCTGTGAGTGTGCAGCCCGGTACAGGACGGCAGGGCGGAGGCCTATAGCTGCATAAAGATGTGAGGGAAGCTTATGAGGGGAAGAGGCCAGTATAGGGATGTAATGGCAGGGAGGGCAGAGCAGAAAATCCAACAAAAATCAGCTTTAATGATACACATCATGTTTATCTTTGGTACTCCATGATTCACCATTTGGCAATGCTAACAATAAAATTCAAAGCTTTGATTTATTTTGTGTATTTCTAAAAATGTGACAGGTTTTGTCACACTAACAAGATAACTTAATAAAACTTGGTTAACCACAGCTTCCCTCAGTGGGCCTGTAAAAGCTACTTCTCTAATACTTTTTTAGAGGTTGTTTGCAAACATGATCCCGAATTTCCGAAGCGGAGGAAAGCCATTAGGGATAAATAGGAACGGAGGAAGGTAGAAAGCCCTGAATGGATCTCTACACTGTAATTACCATCAGAGGATTTCTACAGACATGGAGTATGATTCCTAAAATTTACAAAAAAATTTACCAAAGCTTAACTGCGTTACCTGGCATGGAGATGATCAATATCACAATTTACTCAGTCCTGCAGACTTCCTTCCACCTAGCATTGTCTAGCCAGATAAAGAGGAGTCTTGCACTGAGCTAAGATGCTATATTAGCCCCTTTAACATGTGAAAAATCCATATTTCATCAAAACATGCCCTCAATGGAAATGGTGATAACCTATCAACCGAATAAACCTTGTGAGGTAAGAGACCGATTTAGATGTGCCGTGTTTATTAATTTTGACGATACTGAATCAATTCAAAATTTGCAAGAATGGATATATTTAAATGTATTTCCAACTGCAGACCCGCTGCAAGTATTTTCCTCCATGTGCTGTTTCAGACACTGATGCTGCAGGAGGTGTATGGCTAGTTAGCTGCACTGTTAGCATTAGCAGCACTAGTTGTTATTGTGGGTAATGTTCACAATGCTGTGTCTGGTATATTCATGTGTTGCCTAAACTCTTGGTTCCCAACCTGGGGTCTGGTGCCCCCCCCCAAGGGGGCCCCAGAGATTCCAGGGGGCACACAAAGGCCTGTCTGCTCTAAGGTTGTTAAAATTACATTCAGTCAAACTAACTACAATCATGATTGTGTTTGGCTTTAAACGATAAAAACAATTCAAATTTATGTGTATTTTTGACAGCAATATGCAACTTTTTTTCCTGGGGAGCCGGGGGCAGCTCTTCTTAGATATGAGAAAGGGGGGCTCAATGGAAAAAAGGGGAATCACTGGCCTTCACTACCTGTGGAGTATTGAGCTACTCAGCCTGTTTTATTTTCCCAAAAGAAAAGTTTTAAGACTCACTGTGGACTCTACAATACCCAGGTATGAGGAAGCCTGACCCAATGTGCCTGCTTAATAATTACTTAAGTAATGTAGCCCACTTTAGGAACGATCCATATGCCCTGATTCACATCATACAGACACATTCCCCCGGAGTAATATCAGTCACCAACTGCTGACTGACATGGACAATAAAAACAACTGGATCTATCATCTGGTTTCACATCAGTGACCGGTGTTACGGTTTAATGAGTGACCGTGTTAACTAGTAACTATACAAACGTGTCTGGGTTAGTAATGGATATTAAAAAAATTAAAGAGCCCCTTTGTTTAGTTTGTCAGTAAATTCATATCTCCTAAGCTTATATCAGCCATAACAGAATATGTTCAATGTTTTAATATCTCATAAATACAACAACTGCGGACACTTTACAATGAAAGTCACCAGTTAACACGGTCTGCCTCTCCTGTTACATGAGAGCAGAAAAAAGTCAAAAAGGATTCTGCTCTCATGTAACAGGACCAGGCAGAGAACAGACGCCACAAGTATGGGCACACTGTCTCCTGCTACATGTGTACGCCTGGGCACTCACACTGATTACAGATGCAGTATATACTGCTCCTCTTGTCCAAGACCTTAATTACCCTGCACAGTCTGATTTCCCATAAATACAGCACGAGCAGGGCTATAATTAGGGCCTAAATTTACCCCACCTGGCTAGAAAAGAACTCTGTCAGGGATAAGACAGCCCCAGTCTACCACTACGCTGCCATGGGTGGAAACAGTAGGCACAACAGAGCTACTGTATGCCAACTGTCATAGCCTGGAAAGGCTAGGGGCATGCAGGTGCACTGTGGTCAACTGAGGTTGTTTTATTGAGCTATCTAAAATAATTTTGACTTGACCTGTGGTAACCCTGATGCCCAATTATGACAAGGCAACCTAAGGCTGGCAAAACTCTAGGTAATTTTCAAATCGTCATTGATTTTTAAAACATGCAAGACCAAAGACAAATAGACAGTTTTAAACAGCTTTTAGGGTCAGAGTATTTTCTGGCAGACCCATTTCCTGGTTGAAACAGGACTCAAAAACCAGGAGAAGCTCTCATTATTCGGTTTTTAACAGAAAATGGGAAAAACTGAAAAACAAGCCGTTTTCTACATTTTTCATTTTTGAGAAAAAAATTGAAAAACTAGCTATTTTCTTGTTTTTTATTTTGGTCACAAAAACAAAAAAAAAACACGACATTTTTAAAAAGGGGTCCATTGTTTTGTTTTCTAAATTTCATTTTTTTTTTTCTTGTTTTAATGAAAGACTTTAGAAAAAGGAAACCATGTGACTCATTGGAAAAAGTGAACATTTCAAAATAAAAGCCATCAAGTTTTTCATTAAAACAAGAAAACAAAATAACTGATTTGAAAAAAAAAACAAGAAATGGCTCGTAGCTCCATTTGTTTCCACTTTTTCAGAAAACTTTTGTCTTACTTTTGTTTGTTTTTTCCTTTTTTTGTTTTTTTACAGAATAACAAGAGTTTCTCCTGATTTTTGAGTCTGGTTTCAACCAGGAAATGGATCTGCCAGAGAACACACTGACATTTTAGTCTTATGATTGTCTGAATGCACACACAATACAACTCTCAAAACCATGAGATCACACTCCATTTGTAGTTAGGACTTCACAGTGAAAAGCCCACATAATTGAGATCTCACAGAAACTCACAATATAACGTGATTTCTGAGTAAATCAAATATGGAGGATGAGCAAAGTCTTCAGCTTGCTGACCTGGCGTGTGTTTAAGTTCAGCTTAGGTTCCTCTAATTTCTCTGGATCTTTGCTGAGATGTTTCTACACCTTGAGTGGAGACCACCTGTGGTAAATTAAATGGACTGGATACGATTTGGAAAGGCACACACCTCTCTATAGAAGCCTTACAGCTGACAATGCATGTCAGATCTGGGGAAGGCTACAAAAAATTTCTGCCTCCATAATTCTCAAATGGAAGAAGTTTGGCACAATCAGGACTCCTCCAAGAGCTGGTCATCCAGCTAAACCGAGCAATCTGGGGAGAAGAGCCTTGGAAAGAAAGGTGATCAAGAACCTGATGGTTACTCTGACTGTGCTCCAGAAATCCAGTGTGGAGATGGAACAAAGTCCCAGAAGGACAAACACCAGTGCAGCCCTCCTCTGTTCTGGGCTCATGGCAGTGGTTAGATGGATGATATTGTAGAGGTGGAAAAAGTAACAGACTATTGTACTGATGTAAAAGTACAAATACTTTGGTTAGAATTGACTAAAGCAGAAGTAAAAGTACTGGTCTATACATCTACTCAAGTAAAAGTAAAAAGTAAAAAGTATGGATCTGCTACTATGCAAGGGCATCCAGAGCACCACTAGGGTTGTGTCAATCCTCCTTCATGCCTGATAATGCCCTCAGGCAGCTTACTTGCCACATCTACGCCTTACTGCAGCCTCAATTTTCATCCCAAACATGCCTAAAGGTTACGCACAGTACTGTGCATCCAAGTCAGAATTCAAGAACTAACAAAAAGAAATATGCCACTTTGAAATGCAAAAAGCTACAGGCAGATTTCTGTTACACAGCCGAAAAATGATTGTAACACAAGTTCTGCCTCTGACAAGGCAAACAGCCAATACAGCTGATGTCATCTCAGTCGCTGAAGTAAGAGATAAGAGAGGAAATTTCCATGTTTGACACAAAAATATTGATCTAAATCTCTCTGTGCAGCAGTTTAGCAGCCCTTACTCATTTCAGCCTTTATAAACTATGGTAAAACCCAAAAGAGGACCAATCTGCAACAGGATTGTCACAGAAAATATCCTGCAGTCTAAAAAGACTTCTTTCCTACCCTATCTTATGAAAAGAGGAACAGAGTAGGCAAGAAGCCAGAGTCAGCTGCTGTCCTCCTCTACACCTTGCACATGGCTTCACCACCTCAAACTGAAGAGTTAGGACCCAGATCAAACACATTAGTGGGCTGCACTTCCCTGTTTGGTTTTGTGCTCCCTTGTTTTCTCTTTCCTGTCTCTCTGAAATAACCTGAGGTTCTGCTCTGAGATGCTTCAGTGGGAGAGCAGAGTGGGCAGATGTTCGACTCTATTTCTTTCTCCTTGTGGAAAACTGGAGAGCTGCTGCCACTCCTATTAACAGCATCTGCTGAGGGAGGGTTTGAAGTGTTTAGAAAATGAATCCTAAACACATGATGAGGCAGTTAGACGAGTGTGACGCTCTGGTTTCAACACAGAGCCACAGAGCGGCGTTCAGTGCCATAAAACAGAACACAACATTTCACATTGTTGCAGCGGTTATAATGAGATCCACAGACTCGTGTGTTTGTGAACCACTGTTGCTCGCCCTAATTTGCATTTAAGCAGTTTGGTGTTTTAAATATGATGGGAACGCTGTGGAAGGGGACAGAGACGTGTCCATCTGTCCTCATGAAGATAGGCCTGGTGTCGTGGTGGTGAAGGGAAAGTTGAGGCATTAAAAATACAAGATAAGATGAACTCTAAGAATTTAAAGACAGATAAAAATAGGTCATCAGATCACAACAAAGCTCAACTGTAATTCTTATTCCTGGGTCCAGGTCTGTCTTAAGGCTTTTGTCATGCATTTTTCCTCCTCTCTCTCTCCTAAAATGGTCTGTTACTCACCAATTCATGAGGTTTAAAAAGCCATAGACATGGCTGGAAAGCCCCAGCATCTCATCCTCACCACGAGCACAAACCACTGAGTTTAACTGGAGATGCTCCAGACGGACCAAAAGTTTCTCCTTAATGCTTCCTAAGTCTTAACTGATGAGATGGTAGAGCAACAAAGTATGATTAACATGAAACATCAGTGCAGTTTAAACTGCGTCACTTAAATGCATCATAACCTCAAGTTTCAAAAAAGTTGGGATGCTATGTAAAATTTAAAACAGAATGCAGTGTGCAAATCATTTTCTGCCTTTATTTGTCTGCATACAGACAAGTTATGGAATGCTCAAAATGCCCCTGCAAAATGTGATTAACAAGCAAGATCAGTGCAATTCCATTTGCATTGCTTAAATCTATTACAAAGCCCAATTCCAGAAAAATGTTGGGACGCTGTGTAGAATGGAAATAAAACAAAGTTATTTCTAAAGCCTTTTCAACCTATGTTTGTTTGCATACAGAAGCTGTACAAGATATTCAGCGTTCAGTCATAATCTATAAAATATACAAAAGTTCTAAATTTGATGCCAACAACATCCCCCAAAAAATTTTGGACAGCAGCAAGAAAGATCATGAAAGTTGTGGAATTCTCAAAAACACCTGCTACATTTAACAGGTAAGCAAGTTAACCCTCTGAGTCCTAGGCTATTTTTTAACCACTGTGTCTCTCCTGAACTTTTTCTTAAAAAGCTTGTAAAACATCAACCCTGTGGTGCACAGTCAAGCTGTAAACATCATTTTATTGAGGGTTTTAAGAGTATGTGTGCTACAGTAATGTCACTTGTATTTTAAAGAAGTTATGGGGCTATAGAGACATAAGAAAAAAATAAACGGAAAGCAAAACTCAGAGATGTTTATGTGTGAAACACAGTAAACAACAATGACTAAGATGTTTTTTCACAAATTTGTTCTACCATCTCGGGGACCAAAAAGTAAAAAAAAAAAAAATCATTCTGTGACAAAAAGTCTTCGAAATATTCTCATATTTACAAAAAGTCAATGCATTTTTTTATACTGGCTGATTATGAGACATTTCTCAAAGCAGTTCCTGCCTGCAGAGACACAGATGGCCACATCACAGACTCTCTGTCTCTCTTTTTCCAGTAAGAGCTATTCAGGCCATCTTCTTTAGTTTCAAAGCGTTTGTACATGCACTGTTTGGCAAACCATGATGTGACAATGGAACAACCTGCCATTGGTTGTCACAGCCCATGTGATATCTGTTTTGGTAACGCAACATGGTGGCTAATGCCAAGCTAGCCACAGAAACAATAGATAATAGATTATAAAGTGAATAAAAACTATTGCATATCAGAGTTACTGGTGGGGTTTTTCTCTTTTAGGACCCTGGAAAGTCACCCATGTTCCAGGCTCGCTAGAAAAGCTGCTGTAAGGGCTACAAAGCGTCATTAGAACGGCACAATGGCAGTTTTCCAGAGGAAAATAAAGTTTGCGGCTACAATTTACATTTCAAAAGTTTTACTTAATCCGCATCTCTCCTTGTCGTATACAACAACAACGGTCTCAGAAGGTTAATTAGTACCATGATTGAGTATAAAAGGATCACTCCTGATGGGCTCAGTTCACAATCAACAATCGTGCAAGATTCTCTAGTTTGTGAAAGAATGCATGGGCAAATAGTCCAACAGTTTATGAACGACCTTCCTCAATGACCAGTTGCAAGGAATTTAGATATATCACTATCTACAGTCGGTAAAATATTATCAGAATATTCAGGAGAAATCTCTACACCCAAAGGGCAAGGCTGAAAACCAGTGTATAAAGCATGTGACCTTTGACCCCTCAGGGGTGCTTGATTAAAAACCTGCATCATTCTATGATGGATATTACAACATGGGCTTGGGAACACTCCAGAAAACCATTGTCAGTTCACACAGTACACTACTGCATCTAAAAATGTAAGATGACACTTTACCGTGCAAGGTGAAAGCCATACATCATCAACATACAGAAGTAGACTTATGATCTGAGATGGACTGACCTAAAGCGGAAAAGTGAGCTGTTGTCTATCAAATTTCACCTTGTTTTTGGGAATAATGGTTTTCTAATTCTCTTGGCTAAAGAGGAAAATGACCATAAAGATTGTTATAAATGCAAAGTTCAAACACCAGCCTCTGTGATGGTGTGGGGGTGTGTTAGTATCCAGTGCATGGGTACATGCAGACATTTTGCAGGAGTTACAACTGCATGACTTCACAGTAAAATAGTGCATGGGCTTTACTGGATATCTCCTACTGAAAGTGCATGGTGCATTTTGAAGATCAAAATACAACAAATGGAAATCCTGCAATGTTGTACATCAAGCAGGAAGGAGAAAAAAAAATTCCAGTCCCTGTTCTTCAGACTCCAGACTCTTACAGAGTGTTGTTTGAAGAAAAGTTGATGCAACAAAGTGGTGCACAAGCTCCTGTCCCAAATTTTTTGAACAAGTTGCAAGCATCAAATGCAGAATGCATGCATATTTTCAAAACAAAAAAAAAGTTTATTTTTGACTGGAGATTGGGAGAAAAGGCTATATGAAGGGCAAAGGACCTGGGATAGTGTTTATGAAGAAAATCTGAAATCTGTGCACTCTTAGTTTTGCAGAGAGTGAAAAAGAGAGAGCTGCTTCAGTGCAGAAAAATCAAGTAGGCCTGTTGAAAAGCAGTGTGTTGAAAGGGACTTCAACACTGACACACCTGATGTAAACAGCCAGGTTCAAACACTGGAGAGGAGCCAGCAGTCTGAGCTCATGTTACTTAAGAAAACACAGACGCACACATGCACTGTACTCACTCTCTGCATTGTGAAGGAAGCGTACAGCCTTAAGTGTGCCACCAAAAAAAAAGAAAAAAAAAAAAAATCTGTACATCCTTTTCACTGCTGTCTTAAAGTCAATGACATCACATACCTGAGAAACACTACTCCTTTCACAAAGGTGTCAAAGTTTGAAAAAACACAGTGAACAACACATTCAACAATGCAGAGACAAGGAGCAGCGAGCATAAAAATATGCAGTCATCCTGTCGGACTTCCATACAGGGCGATGTGCCTCGCAGGTATTTCTGTGGCCTAATATTTAATCTGCTGTGGCATGTAGTGTTTTTCCAGGATTTCTCCTATTTACAAATGCAAGAGCCCATCGCCTTAAGGCAGACATGGGTAATTACAACATCCTGGGAGGTCCAGCACTGAAAAGTGATGAACTTGCCATCCCCTCCTCGACATCTTTATCTTCTCTTTTCTCCCACTCCATTTTTTTTTATTACTTCTGTTGAGAAAAAAAGTCCCGTTAGCGCTGGCCTGGTTGTCATTGGTAAAAGGTTTCAATATGGAAAAGAAGGAGTGGCCCCAGTGGAGAGGTTCATGGTCAAACTGGTGAAGTGTGGGACGTGTAGCCGTGGGAATGGAAGAGCAGGGACCTCAGCATGTGGAGCGCATCCATAAATAAGGCGTAGATGAATCACTCAGATCCGCCAGCGGTGAGCTGAGGGGGTGACTGTCAACATGTTTATCACCACATGTAACATGGAAAGTCGGAAAAAAACAGGAAATGCCAGTGGAGTGATAGGGATAAGAGCAATTTTCCTCATATGATGTTATCTCATCAGATGACATTCAAGAAAGTTGAATCTTTGAAACCAGTATTTCTCTCTCTGCTTCAGTAAGTGTACCTTTTATAGTTCTGCTGTATCCTTTTCCCTAATCCCTAATCTTCAGGCTCATCTATGATGCTCAAAAGACAAAGTGTGCCACAGCGTCTCTCCCACCTTGCCTCCTCTGTGATCAAGTTTCATACAGGTTGACCTCTTGTTGAACAGATTAGGAGTTCAGAATAACTAATGGTGATCAAACACCTCCATACTTCAGAAAACTCGGGGTAAAAGGCCCCGGCTTTCAGTTCTTTTTCAGTGTTTGTGCATGCTGAAAAGCTTTTAGGTAGTTTTGCAGTGGGTAGGACTTACCTGAACAGGGGTCAGCTGGGCTCTGGGGTCAAACACTCTAAGCATCTTATCCTAAAAAATGGAGAAGAAGAAACATTAATTTGAGCTATGAGGAAAAATCTCCATGCCATATCACACTGATGCAGTATTTGTGCAAAAAGAGTCCAACCAAGTATCGATGGCATAAATGAGGGTTGACATTTCTGTATCATAAATCCTTTTTAATAGGTGTTTTTTTTAATATTCTAATATTTTGAGATTGTGGATTTTTTATTTTTATGAGCTGTAAGCCAAGTTAAAATAAGAAAGGCCTTGAAATAAATCATTTTGTGAACAATGAAACTAGAGAATATGGAGATTTTACTTGTTTATTAAAATTATAGGAAAAAATGAATTGTTTTCATGATATTCTAATTTTTTAAGATATACATGTACTGGTAAATGTGTCTTCAGTCAGAAAACACAAGCACAGCACAGTGATTGCTCCAGACAGCAAAACTCTTGCTTCCACTGTGGGTGAGTACATTAAGAAACTAAATGGCTTATGTTTTCTGCAAAGGATGTGTGGTCTTCCGTAAAATTCTGTTATTTTCCACCTCAAAAGTGAACTTTTCCTTGTCAGTGGTGATGTAGTAGCTCTGTGACCCACTGACTGACAAGTGTCTGTGCACTGTGATGTGTTTTGATATTGACAGGATGCTTCGCAATCTTTTCCTGCTGTTGGATCCTTATACTCTATGTTGATTGAGCAGAGCAGAGTGGCACTTCCAACAGGTGCCACAGACAGAACAGAGCACATGCAGTGGAAGTGCAAAGACTGACTGGAGAGTGAACAATTTTCTCTGCAGTAAGCTTCGTGAGTGGATCGTTGTGGATTCGGCATATGTGGAAATTAGAAGTAGCCCGTAGGCCTACTGCCCCCCATCATGCATTCCTGAAGTGTTCCCAGAAAAGTCAGGTCACATTTTAGTCAGTATTTGCTTTAAGTTTAAAGAAAATCCCTCAAACCATTCTTGAGAAACTGTATTTAAAAGCATGGGATGAACATGAGGCCTAATGACCTTGACCTTTGACATCCACAATCTAATCAGTTTATCTTTGTATCAGAGTGGACATTTCTGCAAAGTTTCAAGAAAATCCCTAAAAACTTCTTGAGATATTGTGTTTAAAAGAATGGCCTGGACTCATATTTGTACGTCAAATGTAAAATCTGGAAACATAATGCCTCCTGCTCTGGCCGTCACAGGCACAGAGGTATAAAAATGTGTGAGTTTAGATGGCGGAAGTTCATGAGAGATCAAAAAGCATTTGCAATGTTGAGATTCAAGTTCAAGAAGGGAATTAAAGGCTCCACAGTCAGCTTGATTTGTTTTTACAGAATCTAAAATGAGCGTCTGAGATATGAAAGCTAAAAATTAAAAACATGAATTAAGAGTCCCTCCACCTCAGTGTGACTTATGCAAAGAATAACACAAACTCTCTGAAGTTCTCCCCCATTTATCAGCGTAATCTCTCTGATTCATCTGCAGCAAATACAATCCAGTGACCTCTCTGGGACCCCATGCGTCCTGACACCATCCTGCTCAAACACGCGTTACACATCAGTCACAGCAGCCAATCAGAGAGGCTCCAGCATGATTGAGAGGAAATGGGGCCTAATGGGATCAGGCTGTGACCGGGACATGCGTGTCTGCAGCCGTGTCACTCAATACGTCTGTGTGAGCGTGATCACAGCAGACACGCGGGCCTGATAGTAGGTAATAAGTATGAAGGCTTAGAACGAGCCACGCATACTCTGAACGCTCACATATTTAGATGTCAAAGAGAATCAGAAGGCTGACAGTGACGCAGTCAAGCACCAACTAAAGAGGCACCATGTAAAATTAGCCATTCATAAACTAAATACACCCTTTACAATATCAGGATGAATTCAACGATCAATCAGGGCTTCAGCTTCTCTTCTTTCTGCTTTTCTAAGCAATCAAAGGGAGTATTTATTTTCTGTTTATGAGTTTGAACAGGAAACAAAGGGATTTCCTCAAGTGGCTTTTTTCATGTGCTCACTCTCCGTACACAGCCCACCCACGAATATGATGCCCCCAAGGCCACATCTTCAGGCCTCTGTGACCTGGGCCTAAGCCAAAGGCTCAAGAGCAGTGCCAGAACAGCACAACAACAGAAACACAGGCTTTGAAACCACAGATCAACGCATGAGAGCACACCTGCCTCTTAAAACACCTAAAGCTGGTTTAAACCACCTCTGAATGGAAGAAATTCAACAGATATTGATCTACCGTTTATTCTACAGACTTAGATCAAGGTATTTTATAATATAATGGCAGGTGGAAGATAAAATCATCATCACATAACAACCTCTTTCGAAGGGCAACAGATTAAACTCAGAGATATAAACTCTATCTTAATGTATGACAAAGAAAGAATCAAACCTTCACTTTTAGAAGCTGCAATTGTGTTTTAAAATGATCATAATTATTCTGCTTTCCAAAGTGTATTTTCTGTCAATACAGTGATAAATTTAACATCTGACCATTGCAGCACTAAAGCAAAAACATTATTTAAATGTATAACTGTGCTGTGGACTGATGAGTCCACATTTCAAATTTTTGGGAAATAATGCTTTACTCTTATGCCCAAAGTTCAAAAGCCAGTATCTGTGATCATGTTGGGGTGTATTAGTGCCAATGCCATAGGTCACTTGCACATCTATGAAGACACTAATACGGAGCATATAGTTCCATCCACTCAATTTCCTTTGACAGAAGTACATCGAGCAATAATGGGGGGGGGGGGGGGGGTCCACTTTTAATACTTCAATTATTGGTGTCTTCAGTCCCCAGATGCTTACAGTGTTGTTAGAAGAAAAGGTGATTAAATGCAGTGGTACACATGTTCCTGTCCCAACTTTTTTGGAACATGTGGCAGGCATCAAATTCAGAATGTGAGTATTTTTCAAAATTACAATGAAATCAATAAATATGAACATTAAATAGCTTGTCTGTGTGCTGAATTCAATTTAATATTCAATTTAATGTCCCAACTTTTTTAGAACTTGTATCGTGTCAGTTCATTTCAGACTTGCATTTTGCACAAGTACCAGTCCTTCTTCTTTGGTTTGATGGTCTAGCATTACCACCAAAGTGTTGTTTGTCAAACAACAACACAAGTGAGGAAACTATGTGGCAGAGCAAACACAGAGATGAGGGGCTGCTCACAGACAGATGTGACACACCACACATTCAAAAGCCTAAGACAATAACCAATACAAACACACAGACAACCCATAAACGCACAGATGGAGGGCCAGGGGAGCCATGTGTGCATTTGTGTATTTGTGTTTGTGTGTGCTGAGACAGCAGCTGTTTAATCAAAGTGAGAGAGCCTCACTCTCAAGCTGCTGTTAATGAGTTTCTCTGAGAGTTTGCTGCACACAACTTTCACATGTATGCAAAGGGAAACATGGTCACTGGGCCTCTCCTTGCTCATCAGCAAACCGATGTGCTGCCAATGGCTCGTTCCCAGTCTCCCAGGGTTACCAGTGAAACAGCCTTAGGTAAGGTTGTCAAAATGTAGGTACTTTTGGAGTCTATGTGCTTTAAACAATACAAATGATAAGACATTTGTTATGTCAGCATTAAAAAGTACCGCAGCTTCTACAAATTACATC
Organism: Cheilinus undulatus; assembly: GCF_018320785.1. NCBI lineage: Eukaryota > Metazoa > Chordata > Actinopteri > Labriformes > Labridae > Cheilinus > Cheilinus undulatus. The sequence continues at coordinate 31,714,883 of NC_054885.1, read as the reverse complement.
CATTTCATAAGGCAGTAACATAAGAGAGGAATGAATACAACACAAATTGTAGGGAAAATTGCACCACACTGCACATAATTGTACAATTTAGACAATGTGCTGGAGTTTTCTTGCAATTTTTGATGACTAAATAAAAGAAGAAAAATACAGTTTGTTCTGTAAATATTTCTATAATTCTATAAAATCATTGAGGCTGATTTAAAACAATTCTGCAAAGAAGAGTGGGCCAAAGTTCCTCCACAGCAATGTGAAAGACTCATTGTTATCGAAAAACGCTTGCTTGCGAATGTTTTTGTGTGACAAACATGCAGAAAATAAAAAAATCAGGAAGGGGACAGAGACTTTTTCACAGCACTGTAAATTTGCTGTGAGTTGTGATTTGTATTTTGATGCTGCAGGATCTGCTCATCAGTCTCCCTCTTCTCGCCCCAGAAAATTTAGTTAAAGGTAATATCTCAAAAGACAAATATGGAACACAGTCACTTACAATGTGACTTTCAAATTCCAAGGTAGACTTTTGGACCATAAATCCAGTAGCACCTCGTTTCTGAGCAGCGTACCGCCCTATCCTGTCCATCGTTTGAATAAACACGTGCTTTCCTCTCTCTCTGCTTGTACTACCTGTGTGGATTTCTCTAAAATGAATGGCGCCTTTCTCCCTCCAAGCGTGTCATAAATATACATCTTTCTAGGTCCAAACGAGGCCTGTCATGATTCCTGCTCTTTGGGGTGGTGGTCTCCCCTTCATCTCCCCTCCCTCAGCCTGGCTTCGCCCCAGTGTTTACCCTTTGGGATTGCCGGGGGGATTGGACCCACATGTTGGCGGGCCCTATTTGCTTTAATAAGTTGGATTGGAGAGATTGAAAGGGGCCTTTTGGGTTAAATGACACCAGAGACCAACAGGGCAAGAACCCTGGAGGCCCCCCGACTCTGATCTCGGCTCAGATCCCCTCCCCCTGCTCCCTTTCTTTTCAGGTGCCTTGTTCTTTTAGTCCACGTTTAAACTGATGGTCAGGGTGAGAGTTCTGCCTAGGATGATTATCCTGTCAAGGTGAATGTCAAAACTGGGACATAGCCTGTGATTGGTGGAGTAATTTGTTACCTGTCAGAGCAAAGACAAACAAAGAGGATTGGAGTGACAATCACATTTGTTAAATAGGCACATGTGGGAGATTTTGGTGTCAAAGTTTATTCAAGGGCCAGAAAACTCATCATGAATTGTCTTAAGTATTCACCAGGGCCCTTGGTGTCATTATGGCGTCAATCAGGGTAAAGGTTCAGCTTCAACAAGACATAAATACATTAAGATGAATAAAATATGTTTTTCTGGGGTATATATCCACTGAGGTCTGGGCCAATACTAAGCCCAATGTTAATTAGATCTATTAGTGATGTGATTTTGGGCAGTAAAATAATCATGTTGACACCACACACTTGAGGATCATTCAGAAAAATAGTTGCTGGCAATGAGCCTTCACTTAGGATACGCCCCCACAATCATCAAGGGAGGCAAATCCGGCCTCAAGTCGGGCTTAAAATCCTGTAGTGTGTGGCCAGTCTGAGAAGCCCAACCTTTTCTTCAGGGAGGAGCTTTAAGGTCCAGAGAGGCATGTAGAACTGCTATATTCTTTCTTTCCCAAGTCCATTTAAATCCTCAACAACTCATGACATATAGCTATCACAGTAAAAATAAGAACAATCAACAATACGCCCAGTCCCCTGGGAATACAAAGCACCCACACATCAGCACCAAATCATACAAGCACGATGGTGCAATGCCATTCAATATTTTATAAACCAATATGTCGGATGGCAGAATTTGTTATATGTGGACAATGAAATATATCAAACGGTCAAACATGTAACATATTGACAGCAGGGTGGGCATTCGCCTGCAGCTAAATGCAGGTGCTTCTGAGCAAATGTTTGCATGGTAGAATTCAGGACAAAGCGGTAAAAAAAAAAACAAAAAAAAAACAAAAAAAGAAAAGGTTGAAAATGTGCGGACGTTTGGGTCACTTGTGCGCTAACTCTCTCTTACTAAATGGCATTAACTTGAATACTAAGCCTTGACTCTTACACCTTAACAAATAATGCTGCTTATTAAAATAGAGAGGCTGGTAAAAAAATGTTTGTGGCTGGCAGGTTTTGGATTCCACCAGTCAGTGGCAGGTAGACGAAAATGTTGACAGCGTGGCCACCCATAAGGGGGATAAAGCGTAGCTTTCTGGGGCCCAGCCAAACTGAGGGCCCATGCAGGTCAGAAAAATCATGTTCCATTATTAAGTTACGCTGTGTTATCCATATTTTAGTTTTACCCTGAATAATACCCACTTTTATCAAAGCAACAACAAAGAGTTTTATTTATTTTTGGTTTGGTACAAATTAGCTTTCTTAAAAATGTTAAACCCCCTTTCTAAAAACAGCATAACCTTTACATTGGGAGACTTAACACTTAAGTCAGACTTCATAGCTAGGCCAAAATGTGCACAAACATCAGGGTACCAGAAAATTAAGTAGAAGAAACTGAGAAAACTTTAATAGAAAAGAGCTGAATATTTGTGAAAAGGGACAAAAAGTGGCAAAAATGTGTTCAAAGTGGCAAAAACCAGTAAAAAAGGGTTGAAAGCGACAAAAGAAAGTAGCACTAATGGGTCAAAAAAATGGCAAAGGAAAGTGCTAAAAGGGGCAAAAATTGGTTAAATGTGGCCAAAAAGGGGCAAAAAGGGGGGAAAATGGGCAAAAAAAGGCATAATTTGGAAACAATTTGGTAGAACTGGATTGGAGGTAGCAAAATTGGGTGAACAACAGCAAAAGATGGTTAAAAGTAGGAGAGAGAAATGCTCAAAATGGGCCACAATTGGCAAAAGTGGGATAAATAAGAAAAATATGGCAAAAAAGTGGAAGAACTTGGAAAAGTTGCAGAAAATTGGTTTTAATGTAGCCAAATAGTTTCAAAAACGGGTTAAAAGTGGAAAATAAGGGCAAAAAGTGGCAAAAAATTGTTTGGAGATGCAAAAGGAAGTAGCAAAACTGGGAAACAATTGGCAAAAATGGGCAAAAAGTGGCAAAAATTTGTTGATTTGACCTGAAAGTTCCAAAAATTGGCAAAAATTGGTTCAAAGAGGCATAAAGGGGCAAAAACTTGTAAAAATGGGTCAATAGGGGGAGATATGTTACATTTTAGAATTGAATTAAAAGAAGCAAAATTGGGCAAATAGAGGCAAATATGATAATAACATTGAAATTAGCAATAAGAGGTAGCAAACATGAGCTACAATTGGCAAAAAAGTTGCAAAAAGTGGCCCAAATCAGTTACATGTGGCAAAAAAAAGTAGCAAAGTTAGTCAAAAGTGGCCAGAAATTGGTTGAAAGATGCCAAAATGTTCCAAAATGTGTGTAAAAAAAAAGGGTTTCAAGTGGTAAAAGGCAGCAAAAAGGTTCGAAGAGGAAAAAAAGAATTGGCAAAAATAGGTAGAAAATGTAGTGAGATGTTCTAAAAAGCAGAACGTAAGAACAACTCCGACATCAGACCCAATAAAAGCTTAAACCACTTTTCAGATCCAAAATGAGAGAACTGTCAGCCAGGATGCTAGAATTAATGCTCCTGATCCAACACGTGTGCATTGATACCATCAATAAATCATAACTGGGAGGGCCCATCCTCTGGGTTTTTCAGGGGCCCAGCCAACTCTATGGGCAGGCCTGACTGACAGGTCAATATATCACTATTTGCAACACTACAACTAGTGCCGCAGAAGGAAACCAGTGAGGAAAATCCACCACAATACTGAACCATCTGTGCTATAGTGGGTGTGCATGCTCTGTGTGTGCTTTTGTGCATGGTATTTCTGTTGAATCGTTAACCTTTTGTTATTCTTTCTTGCTGTAACTGTAGATGGAGTCAAGAAAATTTCCCCAATAAAAGTTAATTTCATCATAATGTCACCTTAAAATAAACTGGCAGCTGCAATCAGTGAATGCCCAATTATTTTGGTGTGGCCTGATATCCGTCAACAGTGAAGTACTAGCCGATATTTTGTGCATCCCTAATGTTAACCTCCTCTCATTAAAACACCTCCAGCTCTTCCTGTAGCCCAAATATACCCATAAAACCCAACTTTTGCTGCATCCAGCTCATAAACTCATACCACCTCCCTCCTTCCTCCCACTACATAAAATTATTAACAACCTAATGGAAAGGCCTTCAAGCTGTGTGATTATTTCCTAATGGCATAAATGCATAACATTTTCTCCCTCAGCTTCTCCCTTTATGCTGCATGAATTTAAAAGACCTGCTGCAGAAGAGTGAGAGATTTAAGCAGCATGGACGGCCTGTGAGAGACCAAGGTTAAGGGCTTAGGTGAGGTCAACCAAAACAAAAACCCTTAGAGATTTATCCTTCACACACAAACCTTTGTTAGAGCCTTAATTAACGGCGTTCAGCTATGACCTGTATCAGCAGTGGCAAACACTTGTTGCTTCGTCATCACTTTTACAGTTTTAAAACAAACCAGCTGTTGTTCTTAATGCTGCAGGGCTTTCTGAGTTGATTCTTTTTCCCCTCTAATGTTCTGATCACTAATACCTTTTTCAGTGTCTGATGTGAGCCCTGCCCTTTTATGAGTGACACACTTGTGTAAATTTAATGAAATAAACACCAAATAAACAAACAAGGAGCCACAGCATCCAATGAGGTCATGCAGTGCTCAACATGTGCCAATAGCAACATCTAGTGGTCACTCTGTGTAACTATAACCCTCAAACCACACTAAACAAAGGATTAAAGATGTAAATGTGGAAAACTTTGCTTTATCATGCTTCAGATAGAAGTGATGCAATGCAGGTTATTGCAGTCTTTGTGTGGTGTTGTGTAAGTTTTGGTCACCTTGCAGGAGGAAGCCAGCAGGGACCCGTCCTGTTTCCAGCTCAGACTCTGCAGCAGGTCGCTGTGCTGCTCCAGAACTGCAGACATACACAGTATTTGGAGAGGGAGGTGAGATAAGGAAACCAGTGAAGACATAATGTATAAGTATTAAGCAAGAATATCTTGAAAAAGGTAAAAATAAATAAATAAAGAGAGAGAGAGGGAGAGAGAAAATGATGCAACACAGTATGAACTAGGGTTGTCACAATATCAGGATTTTAAACTTACAATATGATACAAGCAAAATCAAACGATGCTGACACCTGGTTTTATACCAAGGCAAAGAAAACAGAACTACAAAGCTCAGGATAGTGTTTTTCCTTATCAAAACTTACAAGCAAACTCCAACATACTATCTAAGGCCTAGTCCATACATAAGCAGGATTTTGTTGTATAGGTTTCTCCTCTGTGTGATGTCATTAGGGTAGGATGTTATCTCTTAGGTTTACATGTCAACAGTGCATGTACAAGACACAAATCAGCATCTGTGGATCTGGTTCTGATGAAATGGCTAATAGACTAACTTTTGAATTGAAATTCGTCTGATTTCTGATTTTTTTCTTTCTTCTACCATAGTACCACAGACATGTATCCTATTTACGCTTTCATTTGTCTGATATACTAATAAATGCCACAATCAACACTACCCTCACTCATCTTGTTCACAAGGCGGATTGGTGCAGCATTAGCAGTTTTGCAGGTGCTGAACCGCTCACCTGTGGACATGAACTCTGGGTAATGACTGACAGAATGAATCCCAGGTTCAAGAGATTTAAGAGATTCAGGAGGGTGGCTGGGCTCTCAGCCTTAGAGATAGGATAAAGACCTTGGACATCCGTACCAAACGTGCTGCAAAATTGCAGGCACTACCCTTAGTGACTTGACTAATTTGGTCAAACTCAGAATTCTCAGAGATGCCCAGTGAATCCTTGACTTAAAAGTGCTAAAAGGGTCAAAAATTGGTTATATGTGGCCAAAAAGTGGCAAAAAGGGGGGAAATGGGCAAAATGAGGCATAATTTGGAAACAATTTGGTAGAACTGGGTGAAAAGTAGCAAAATTGGGCAAATACCAGCAAAAGATGGTTAAAAGTAGGACAGAGAAATGCTCAAAATGGGCCACAATTGGCAAAAGTGGTCAAAAAGTGGCATATATAAATAAAAAATGTCAAAAGCAAGTGGAAGAACTTCAGAAAAGTTGCAAAAAATTGGTTTTAATGTAGCTTAATAGTTTCAAAAATGGGTTAAAAGTGGAAAACAAGGGCAAAAAAGTGGCAAAAATGGTTTGGAGATGCAAAGGGAAGTAGCAAAACTTTGCAAAAAAAAGTTGCAAAAATTGGTTAAAGTGACCTGAAAGCTCCAAACTTGGCAAAAATGGGTTCAAAGCAGTATTAAGGGGCAAAAACTTGTAAAAATGGGCCAAAAGGAGCAAAAATGTAACATTATAGAATTGTATTAGAAGTGGCAAAATTGGGCAATAGCGTCAAAAATAACAATGTAAAAATTGGCAATACGTAAAGGTAAACATGAGCTACAATTGGTAAAAAAGTGGCAAAAATAGGCAAAAAGTGTCCCAAATGAGTTAAATGTGGCAAAAAAAGAAAAAAGTAGCAAAAGTTCTCTCCTGAAATAAAGGGCAGACTGAAATGTCCCTTTGAGATAATAAAGATATTGCTGGCATTGTGCCAAAACCTTGTATCTCCAATTTTAATGATTTTAATGTTTCTCACAAATCAGTGCCTCTAGCCACCTTTTACATCTGCCAGTGAATTAAAATAAATTTTATAACTATAAAGCAGTGGTTTGCAACTGGTCTAGCCTAAGAACCCACCAATATCTTGGATGACAAATCACGACCCAAATTTCCAAAAATGTTCAACAATGCATAAAAATGTTGCATTTAAGATATTGGATGGCACAGGATTTATGACAGGAATAAGAGACAGGAAAAAACTGACATGTTTTACACCGCCCCCCACACACACAAACACACACACACACCCCCACCCACCCATGATAACATGTAAATATTAGCCAATTTTCCAGAGATCTTGAGAAATTATTTCATTAACGTGGTAAAAGCAGCTGTTTTATTGCAAGAATAGAAGATAAATCAGTTGAAATATTGATAAAATATTTAAATTTACCCATTACCACAAAAAACAGAGTTAAATAAATGGTACGGTTGCATGTTCATAGACTTCTGCCACCATTTTTTTCCAGACATGCATTCATGGCCCACTAAAAACTGCTCCGCAGCCCACTTCTGGGTCTCCACCCACCATTTGAGAACCACTGCTATAAAGCATGTCATTCAGTGTTAAATTTGAGAAATAAAGATGCTTTTTCTTTCCCTGAAAAATGGTGATTTTAGAGATACAAGGTTTGGCCCAACTCAAGCGATATCCTTGATCCTTGATCCGCCCCTGGTAAGGTCAGCGACTTTGGATGAGTTCTGGTTAGGGTTGGTGGGACAATTTAAAAGAGGAGCTGCCTTGCCTGCATGGTGCAGGGTAGACTACTGTTGATAAAACACATTCTTGACAGCACAGAACAGTGTGTTTCTGCACTCTTAAGTGGACAAAGGTGTTTTTGAAAATGTTTGTTGTGAGGATGAGATTATGGGGACTAGGTCTGAACTACACAAAACAAATAACCATGTCCAGCGTTTCTGTGCAGGAGTTTTCTTGCAATGTTTTAACAAATTCATTCCCTTGCCTAACTGTCTAATGGAATAGGTGAAGATTTCAGCACTTTTAAATAATACTGATCATTGAAATTAAAGACATTTTATTGTTTTAAAACATGTGGCATTAAAAAGCATTGAAAAAGTTTGACAACCTTAGTGTTAACACAGAATGACAGCACATGTACGGACAAGACACAAAGAAAAAACACAAAAATGTCAGAGGGAAAATGCAGGGAAGAGATGAAGCCATAAATCAAGCTCCAAAGTTATTAAACACATAAATGATATGAGATTACAACTAACATCTAATCATACAGAAGAAATGAAAAGCATGATATGTACGAGGCAGCGGTACTGACAGTGAGCACAGCATGTGTGATTTTTCACATAAAAAAGAGGAAAGGTGCACTTATTACACACAAGACATAACTCAAACCAAAACCCAACTCCACCCACTCATTTAAACACACTTGGTATGTCCTTCGAATATTGTCCCGGTCACATATTAATGAGGGATGAGGGTGATGAAAGCTGGTGTGTGGGGGCACAGCGGAGCGCATGAGAAGTTGGATGAGCAGTGAGAAGCAGCCAGGCCAGCTGTCATGGGCTTTAGGGAGGGGGCAAAGTGTTCGTGGTTTGGGGGGGGGGGGTGATGCCAGAGGATAGTGAATACATCCTGAGGCCAGTCTGTGGAGACTGGGAGCAGGACTGCAAACCCAAACATTACCTCTGCTGCTCCGGCACATAGACAGAGCCACAGGGCTGTAAAACGTAGGCAGTGTCAGTCAGACAGTCGCCGTCAAACACAAAAGAAGCACTTCACTCAACTCCAAATTTATAAACTCATGAAACAAAACCAAAGAACTGAAGACTAACTGACAGAGACTGAAATGTTAGATGTAACAGACAGTGCATGATGTTCAACAAAGACTTGGACAAAATTAATTTCAAGGTTTAAATCTTAAATGAACATAAACATCTTTGCGCTCGCTTAGCTACCTGCCAGGGGTGCATCCGGGCGGCTTGTGTCCCAAATCAGTGGGGACTTCTGGGAGCCGACAGCCAGCAAGCCAGAGGAGGTAGGATGGAAAAGCACCAGCTCCAGCCTGCCTTGACCTGGATGCAGTGTGAGCTCTGGACCGCTTGGCTGCTGCAGCTCTGGATCACACAAACGCCACAGCTTCACCTGAACACACAGACGGAGGGAAATCACTTCACCACACCTTAAACATTCAGCCGCTCTACCTCCTACTGCGGTGGAAATCGTCCTCAAATCTACGAGAGTTCCTGCTCCTTTGAACATAAAAAGAAATAGTTCTAATGGTTCTGCTGTGACAGCTGTTCTTTAAAGCCACATCAGACAAGTCAGCTGGTATTCCTGGGTATAACGAGATCATTTTAGTCAGTAAAAACACAGTCCCTTGATCAGATTTCACAAGTTCACTCATTTCCACTCTAATTTGCTTTCTCAAGGTTGCACAATAAGTGAAACAATATTGCCTGCTGGCAAAAGATGAGAGGAATCAGACGTGTGCAGCAAATTCCAGGCACTGCAGAAAACTTTGGTGTGGCAATAGGTGTGTGTGTTAACTCCAGTAGTGGAGGTAAACCAAGCTGCTGAGTCTGAAAATGCAGAGCCAAACTCAGCAGATTCCTGTAAGCAATGGTACGTGTGGCTGAGGAGAAAGTGCTGAAACAAGAGAGTCTTCAAAAGGTTTGAATAATAAAAAAAATGAGATTCTTATTGAACAAAAAGCTGGACCAGTAACAGTAACTAAGGATGCCCCAATCACATTTTTTCCCTTCTGATAAGAACATGATCATATTTTGTGCTTTGTTTTAGCAGCTGGTTTAGCAGTTGGTCAGTCTATTTAGCTTTGTAGCGTACTGAATCCCCCTAGAGGGGGCAGTAGAACCTGATACAGGAGCACTAAAGTCATCCTTATTCAGTCAACAGCATGCTTTTACTTATGCCGTTTAACAGGGCAGTACAAAAAAAAACAATAAATCAATTTTATTCATGAATTGCATTAGAAGAAAATCTACATCAAAGATTTTCTATTCAACTTTCTCTGCCTTTCCCCCTAGCACTCTGACTGGTTGAGAGTACAGGCAAACTGGTTTAAAATGCCTTGTCAGGATGAACAACATTCGGCTCGACTTGCCTTTTTTTGCTCTCCTTAATGCACGCATAAATACATATATGCATGGTGCATGTAAGAGCTGAGGCAACTTTCTATGTGGCCTGTACAGTAGAGCTGGCTGAGACCATTCAAGCTTTTTCATTTCTTTATCCACTTAAGATCGCCTTCTGCTATTGATATACCAGCTGTCAATACCTGCTTTTCTCTACTTCTCAGGTTGCAGTGTAGACAGGAAAAAGAAAAACAATCAGATTTGATATGAAGACTCAGAGATTTTATTTTTAGGCTAGTTTTAGTAATTTTCTTTTGAATAAATTAATGCATTTATTAAGAGTCCAGAAGAAATTTATTAAGCCTTTTCTAAAAAGAGCAAACATTTGAATAAATAAAAGGTAATAATCAATCATCAATGCGCATTGACGCAATTATTTTTATACAGCTAGGAAAATAAATTTCACCTCCAAATAACTGTGTTTATTACAGTTTTTCACCAAAACATCATTTTTTTAAAATCACATTTATTATTTGGCTGTCAACATTAATGCATTAAATGTGATGCATTAAGGGTCCATGACTGGTGAATTAATGTTTTTAACCTTATGCTTTATTGTCCCTTTCAGCACATTTTGATTACCCACTGCAGCGTCTCCCTGCAGCCACAGTGATGGAAAATGACTCCACTAGTGGGCAAGTCAAAATTTATCTACACTTTGTGTCAGTAAACATTTCAATTTTTAACGTTCTCTTCTTTTCCATTTTTCTATTTCTTTGTATGTAATGCACTTTATGCAACATTATTTTTGATAAAATATGCTACACAAAATTGGTTGATCAATTTTCAATTGAAAACAAGTTCAAGTCTCAAAAATTTCTAATTTTCCTTCAAAATAAAAGGTCTGCATTCAAACAGGAAACAAATTACCCTTAGTTTTAGACAGAACAAAAATCCAAAATGAAAGAGAAAAGTCATTAAATCAAAGTTGTGAAATTTCACATTTGTGGCAATCAACTGACAAAATCTGACATTTATTGCTTGACAGCCCTAATTTACACACACCCCAAAGGTGTTTTGTCGCTTCTTTTAACAGCGAGGTTAGGTATATTATAATGTGAACCACATCTCACCCTTCAGTTAGCTAACTAGCTTTTATCCTGACTGGTCCAGCGCGGTATTCAACAAGGATTAATATTTTTAACTAATGGGAGTTGCATAAAGTTTGGGCGATCCTACCACAGCTCCTTTCAGTGGAGGAGGAGGAGAAGTTATCAACAGCAGCAGCAGCAGATGAGGCTACAGAGATTTTCCAAGCCAACAATCACGGGTTCTACATTTCGATTTAGTTTGATTCTCAATGCTAATGTGCTTATCATCAATGAAGGCATTTCAATTAGCCTTTACAGTATAAAGGCAATGCACATGCAGTGCTTCTCTCAGCCGAAGACACCAGAGTATTAACCACAGGTGATTGGTTGTAGTATTCATGGACTAGAAGTATTAAGACGGATCTATTGATCATGTACTTTTAATTAAAACAGGGCTGATAATTATCGGCTCCTGATCAATCAGTGCATCTCTACCAGGGACTAAAAAGGCCAAGAGTTTTGATAAGTATACAATAATAACACAAGCACAATTGAGATGAAGGAAAGATATAAAAGGAAAAGAAAGAGTGAATGAAAGAGCTCACCGTTTCATCATTGGAGCTCGTTACCAGGAGACTTTCATCAAAAGGAGAGAAGTCCATATCAGTCACCAGATCTAGCAGAGAGGACAGACAAATTAAAGCAGATTTTAGTTTTAATATTAATTTAATTCAGTTTCTTCACAGTCAACAACTTCTAAAACCATTGTCAAATCCTGTTTCTAACACCTCAAACAAATACATATCCTGTATTACTAGTGAAGAAATTTTCCATATCAATCAAGTTTATGTATATTCAATTATTTCTGAGCAAAGTAAAATTGCCTTTCTTGAGTGATATTCAAAGACACAAGAGTTTTCTTGAGGGTTGGATTGGTTATGCAGAAGAAAAGTGGGGCAAAGGGGAAAAGAGGAAGACTGAAGGGGTGCCAAAATGAAGAGCAGTACCTGAATGGCAGGACATCTGAGTGACCGTCCACTGGCCATCTGCACCAGGTCTGACTGAGGAAAGGCCCAGCATGCCTCCACCTGCAGAAAGATGCAGAGAAAATCTCATCCATCATTCTTCCCACAGAGTGTGACTTGTACTTTAGTGTTATATTAATGGAATACTAATAACTTCATTAATAAAGCACTTTTCAACCACAAGTTACAATTTAATCATGCAAAAAATACGAGCAAATAGGCAAATTATAAGGGAAATACCTCAAAAAGAGTAGAATAGCTAAAGCCTGTATCAATTAAACATCGTGGAAAAGTACAACTATGAAAAAAGATGAAAAGAACAAGTACATGACGATGACATGTTTATGGCCTTACCAGCCTGCTCCGCATTGAAGACGACAAGTTTGGAGCTGGCTTTGATGTGATTCCCCTGAGAGGAGAAGGAACCAGCTCGGACGTTGTTGATCCATCCCTGGTTTTACAGACACAGAAAGAACTTGTGAGGAATAAAAACAAAGGATGAAGTGCTGAAAATTATTACAGTATCATGGAGAAGATAAATAACAGGATTATTCCATGTAGAAGCAGAAAAAAGAGTATTTTTTAAATTATTTTAACTTTTTCTTATTTCAGATCTATTTTGAAGGACTACAGCCTCAGTACACGGTGTATGCAAACTAACAATTAGGTCGCCAGTGTTTAATCTGATTTTAATGCTGGTATGTTCATTTAGTTTGATTCAATTTTGAAGATGCTAAGTATTACTTTATTTATAGTCATCATGTTATCTTTGTAATATGAGACATTTGTCAGTAGGAGTCGACCTTTTTGGACCAATATTTAGAATCTCTATGCATTAAAAAAAATTAGGGATGCACAATATTGGGATTTTATCCTAAATCTGATATGCCAATATTTACAAATTCACTTTCATAATGATATAGATATATAAATGGACTTCAGACCCAAAACATCAGTCCTGAAAACACACTATAAAATGTAAGGAAAGAGTATCCATCCATCCATCTTTTTGTGCTTATCAAAGGTCGGGTCGTGGTGGCAGCAGGCGAACCACAACGTTCCTCTCCCCAGCAACGTTTTTCAGTTCTTCCTGGGGGATTCTGAGACGTTCTCAGGCCAGATAGAATATATAACCCCTCCAGCAAGTTCCGGGTCTGCCCTGGGGTCTCCTCCCAGTTGGACCTACCTGGAAGACCTCCACAGGGAGGGTAACCAGGAGGCATCCTGATGAGATGCCTGAGCCACCTCAACTGGCTCCTTTCGACACAAAGGAGCAGTGGCTCTACTTTGAGATCCCTCTGGATTTCCAAGCTCCTCTCTCTATCTCTAAGGCTGAGCCCAGACACCCTCCTAAGGAATCTCCTTTCGACTGCTTATATCCGTGACTTCATTCTTTCAGCCATTGTAAAAATGACCACAGATGAGGTTTGGAACACAGGCTGACCGATAAATTGCAAGCTTTGCCTTCAGAGAATTGCCACCTTATCATGGTGGAGGGGTTTGTGTGTCTCAGTGAACCTGGGAGCTGTGTTGTTGAGGGCATTAGCACCATGTAGGGTAAGGTAAATTGGCCCAGTCAAGGAACGATTCCACAAACCCTCATGAATCTGAGACCATGTACAAGGAACTAGACACATCTGCACAAAATCCACTTGCTGCACTGAAAACAAATCAGCAGAAAAATACAGTTTGTCTGCCTCATGTTGACTAAACAGGAAGGATTCTAGCTGTGAGCGCTCATACATAAGTGCTTCTGAATGAGCCAGTGTTGAGGAAGTGGAAGGACTCCCTGCATTGCTCAGCAGACATCTTAAAACCTCTTTCATAATATTAACGAGGCAGCAGCAGTGAGAGGACAGAGTGTCCAATGTGCTGCTGTGCTGCTACTCTGAAACTGATTTTGCTGTTCAATGGGCTGACTATGGAGCTACACAGGGCACTTCAGAGCTGAAGCAGTTTGGGAATAGTAGCTTCACTTTTGCACCCATGCACTTCAATGCACTCGTACAGATGTATGCATGCATTTAACTGATTACATGTTTTGCATGTGAATCTGCAAATGAAATATGTCTGTGGTGTGACCGAGGCTTGCATCAACCAGTGACCCATCATTAGTCTTCAATATTTAACATTAAAGTCCACATAAAAAAAACCCAAAAATTAAAGTATTAAGACCATTTAGCTTTATCTGAATGTTCCTACATTATAAAATGGTTGGATTCCTTCATTAAATCCACTTTGATCATCCTGTACAATATGTGGACAAAAGTACCTGGCCACATTACTGAATTTGTGTTTCAATCAGACCGGTGCCACAGGTGTATAAAATCAAGCACCTAGTCATGCAGTCTCTATTTATAAATATTTTGCACACAAAACATGTTGTTCTGAAGATCTCAGTGACTTCAAGAGTGGTACTGTGATGGATGCCACCTTTCCAATAAGATGGTTCATAAAACTTCATCCCTGCTGGATACCCCACAGTCAACTGTAAATGATATTATCAGAAAGTGGAAGCATTTAGGAATAACAGCAACTCTGCCACCAAGCAGAAGACCATGTAAAATCACAGAGCAGAGTCAATGACTGCTTAGGCGCATGGTTCGTAAAAGTCACCAAATCTCTGCTGATTCCAAAGATGAGGAGTTCTGAACTTTCACTGGCATTAACATAAGCACAAAAACAGCGCAGTTTCATGAATAGGTTTTCATGGCCGAGCAGCTGCATGCAAGCCTCACATCACCAAGTCCAATGTTAAGTGTCAGAAGGAGTTGGTCAGGCCCCAAAAGTGTGAAGATGTGTCATAAAGTTTATTGTATGTAAGCCCTAAGGGGACAAACATACATGTATTCTATAGGTTTCACTGTGATGATTAGTAAACTTCAGTGTTTGTCTCAAGATTTCAACTTATTCATTTCTTTTTCTTTGAATAACAAGCAGGTCTGTCCCAGATATTGATGAAACTGCTTATGAATTTACCAAATGTCCATGCTGTCTTGGGAAAATGGGATAAAATGAAATGCATGCACGCATTTCCTTCTGTAGTGATGTTCTTTTAAAACATGTGTATTTTGTTACTATGTTGTGGGTCCAAACCGTCAAATTCTTTATTCTATAAATTTCGAGTGGTTGAAAAATTTCAAACGTTTGGGTCACGATTTCTCTTAAGGAGGCGGTGGTGGGTCCTGATTTCCAACCATTTGTGAACCACTGGTGTAAAGCACACCGACACTGGACTGTGGAGCAGCTGAGACATGATGGAGGAATCATGCTACTCTGGCAGTCACATGGGTGAGTCTGAGTTTGTGATGCGGGGAATGTTACCTTCTTGGCTGCATTGAGCCAATTGTGAAGTTTGGTGGAGGAGGGATAATGGTATGGGGCTGTTTTTCAGGGTTTAGGCTACGCCCCTTATCTCCACAAAGGCCAATCTTAATGCTTCAGCATACCAAGACATTTTGGACAATGCTTTGTCCTCTTCTATTCCAACATGACTCTGCTTCAGTGCACAAAGCAAGGACTATAAAGACATGGTCTGATGAGTTTAAAGAAACTCTTGCTTTGTTTTTCATTACTGAATGTCTTTATTTGAAAAAGACTCATCATTTACAGTGGAATAAAATGTTTTACATCTGCTTAGACTGTCACAATGAGACCAGGAGCAACTTGGTGTTCTTTAGGCTAAGTGGAAAATAAATTTGTATTTACAGGCACTAGCTCAAATGAGTTTGGAAATATTGGTGGAACGGATATCTGCAAAAATCCAGTATTGTGCATGACCTAATAGAGTGCTGCATAGCATGAGGCACAATAATCATTTTATCTCAATCAGAGATGCACAGATGCATCAGGCCATCGTCCAAATTATGTGGCATGAGCAGAGATCAGTTATCAATGCTAACCTGTTGGATCCAATCAGTTCAATGCATGCATCTAGTACATCTAGCTACAGAGTTAAATAAGAGGTCTATAACAGGGCAGATAAAGTGACCAACTGTGATCTAATTTCATGGTCAAACAAGAGAGAAAATGCTGGGATACCACAGGTTTTGCACCAAAATATGTATTTTAAAGAGAAAGCATCTGTATGAGCTAAATTGTTATTGTAAACATCACTATCAGTCATAATTTTCATAACCAGTGCATCTCTAATCTCTGTTATCTTGCTTCATGATTGCAGAAGTCAGACTTGTAATTGATACTGAAACTGGATTAATTGTCTAGGCAGCACTAGTGCAGAAAGCCAGCTTTGGATTGCACATCAGAGCTAGTTAAGCAGCTGAATGCTCTGTGGCACAAGGGATGTGATACCTCTTTCAGTCTGCTTCCTGGTGATTCTGTACCTGTGCCCTGAGGTTAAGAGTACATACTCTGTATCTAAGCATTCTTCTGAGGTTTAAGAGTTGGCGTAAGCACATTTGCTGTTAATCCATGCACAAATCCATGATCAGAAAGAGCTCTGGCACCATAAAGCAAGTTCAAGAGCCAAATAAGAATTGACTAAATTAATACCCAAACAACTCTTGCGAGCACTCACATGTGGAAACTTTTCAGCAATTCTGGGGGAAAAAAAAACTCTTATCTTTGCTTTCCTCTGTTTCCACAACCCTCTCTCTTTTTGCTCCTGTCCCCCTTGCTCCCTCTTCGACATGACAGCCTCCCTCCATCACATGACTCAAGCCATACTCACTAGCCTCTTAACATTCACAGCAGCAAAGCACCACCTGCTGTCTCAGATCTTGTGCAGAGATTGGAGAGACACCAATAACATCTACTATCTCTGTGCATGCCAGGCATTTTCCTGCCTCAGTAAAAACAAGGTTGGGGGTTACATAATCCACCTCAGCAAGGAGAACTGCAGGCGTTACAACTTCAAACAGATGGGTCCAGACTCAGAAGAGCAGAAATATGACAGATTTGTATGCAAGACACTGCAGTGCCGTCCAGACATGTTGCCTCTTGCAACCTATAGGACAACTATCACTCAATAGAGGCACCATTGTTGTAATACTACCTCACTGCATTCAGCTGCAGTCTTTTATTTACACTGCCATAGCAAATCTGTGCATATATAGCACAGCTACAAGTCTGCAGACAAAATTGTGCAACACACCACCTGATTTCGAGAAGAAAGGGAAAACTCTGTTAGCTATAGTCTAACAGCATGAAGATGGGCGTCACTACAACATCCGAAGTGGACAGATCCACTCACATGGCTGTCAGTTTTTACTACAAGCCTAAAGTTAGTGTAAATACTGGTGTGTGAATTCAGATTTTCGTTCTGATTACTATACAGGCTACCAGATGCAGGAAGTTCAACATCCCTTGCAGGCAGGCGTTCCCCCAATCACCACATAACTAGCTTAAGCTAATAACCAGAGCTAACGTTAGCCAGACAAACTGGCAGAAGCTCAGAAGCTACTTACATCTTTCTTGGCAATTTTCGGAGTGGTGTTTTTGAATTTGGATGTCTTAAAGCGATTCATGCTGCCCTCTCAAACTGACTTTCGTGCCTTCCGGGTGTCTCTGTCGAGCTGGTTGGTACTCGGCAGAGAGAGAAGTCCTGCTACAGTTGACAGTTCAGTTTGGCCGGGCGGTGTTCGCTCGTTTTGTTCAATAGAGCTGTCCGATTGGGCGGAATTTGCTTTAGAACGTCAACGAACGATACTGCCTTGTCACGTGCTACCCCGGGTTATAAAACATGTGCATTCTACTTTTTACTTGATTTTTCTTCTTAGGGCCTGTAAATAAGGAATTTTAAGATCTAGCAATATAATTTCAAAAGAGAAACAGGGTAAGAAAATGTGTTTTTATCGATAAAGTTTATAGTAACTGAAAATGCATGTCAGGCATCATTTCATCTGCAGAGTCCCAGACAAAAAACTAATCAGCATAAAACAAATGATTCAACAACAACAAAAAAAAAAACGATTAAACTTGTTGATAAGAATCATCCAAAAAAGCAAAAGGAAATATGCAGTTGTAGAACACTTAATAAGCACAGTGACTGATCCACTACCTACGAGATGCTTGATGTAATACCTAAGTAAGCACAATCAAAGAGGGGCCACAGACAAAGCTGAAAGACTGTGCACCCACTGCAGCCAATATGAAGTGGAAACAGAGCTGCACCTTCTAACCCCCTGTCCTTTAAACAGTAAAATCAGAGACAAGTTCTATTCACGTTTCAGCGGCAAATATAAACAGTTCACCAGCATGAACAATGAACTTCTATATCTGCTGGTTGAATTGCAACTGTGTGCAGATATTGCAGCTCATTATGTGAGCAGTTATAACCAAAGAAGAACTTCAATCACAACACCACCACCATGAAATTGAATTTCTGCAAATTGAAAACATAGAAAAATTAAATGTCCATATTTGGACTAAATATAAAGTTATACCAACTTTTTGATATCGATTGTAATACTTTTTCATTTATTTGTGCATTGCATTGCATTGGCAATGAAACTGATGAAGTGTTCAATGCCAATGAAGCCAACTGAAAGCCAACTGAACTTTGTAAATAATATATTATGTATCATATTTTACTTCTGTTGTCATTGGCTGCCATTAAAGTTAATTTATTAAAACGTACATTAAAATTTAGGCCACGAAAAGCAACTAGTTTCTCTCAGGAGATTATCATCTTGACCTAAATAGACTATCTTTGCACATTGGTCGCACCCACTTCCTCACACGAGCATGCGCAGTGTGTTCAGTGTAGTTACCCGTGGAGGAATGATGGCGTCTTCGGCAGCCCGCTGCTCCTCACGCTGGATTACAGTTTTCGTGTCCTCTGGACAGCACAGGGCTGCTGCTGCGGTTGTCTGCACAAGTCATGGAGGGGTACGAAGTTTCTCTACCGTGGGAGCGGAGAAGCTGTGGAGGGGAGGGAACCTGATGAGTGGCGGAGCTGGGAAAGCGTTGACATTGAGAGGGCTGTCAGGTGAGGTGGTGTATACCCATATGGCCTAGGCTAGGCTAAGCTAGCCGTTATTTGATGTGATTTCTGGTTGGTGACTCCATGTAAGACATCAGAAATATCTTAACTTAATTAGGGCTTAAGTATGCACTAAAGAGAGGATAAAGTTGTCGTACAAACGCTGTTGTTTTAATGTTTGAAGATTTAGTTAACTATGTGATGCAATCAGTATGGCTAACATTGGTTTGCAGTCTTTAAGTTGAACTTGTAAGGGAAGATACCAGTTTTGCATCGTACTCTTTGTCTCTAGGACGGCTGTTTCGGTTAACTTATGTTGTCTTAGTGCAGTTTTTATGCCTGGTAGAGACATTCGCATATTGCCGCAGCTAGTCATGCAGGTATACTGTATTTCGCTGTGTTTCTAGAAGCTTCTTAACTTCATCACAGCTTTGCTAGACTGCACGGACATGCATCCTCTGTAGATTAAAATCAGGCATGCTAAACGACACAGTTTTGCCATAAAAACAGCTACAATGACAACATGATAGAACATTGTGTTCTCCTGCGTCAGCACTGCTCCACTTGGTGTATACTCACCCTTGTGTCCTAACTTTATTCAGGTATCAAATCGCTTAATGCTGTCAGCACACTGTCCTTTCACACAAGTGCCCCTGCAAGCAGCAAGCAGGACTACTACCAGGTCTTGGGTGTACCCCGCACAGCAACTCAGAAAGAGATCAAGAAAGCCTACTACCAGGTCTGCCCCGGCCTGACATGCCTCCACTGCTAAGATTGGCCCTCAGATAACCAATCATCACAGCAGTTAACAGAGTGTTTGTGTTTGTTGTCCCTCAGATGGCCAAGAAATATCACCCCGACACCAACAAAGACGACCCTCAAGCCAAGGAAAAATTTGCTCAGCTGGCTGAAGCTTATGAGGTTTAGTGTCACTCTTTATTTAAGCCTCTACTGTCTTCCCCTGTGTTGTTTCGTCAAAGTCCGTTGACTTCTGCTTTCATGTTTCTCTCAGGTCCTTAGTGATGAAGTTAAGAGGAAGCAGTATGATACATATGGCTCAGCAGGCTTCGATGCTGGTCAGGCCGGTGGAGGGCAGCAGTACTGGTCTGGACAGGCCCAGAGCGTAGACCCAGAAGAGCTCTTCCGTAAAATCTTTGGGGAATTTTCTGGAGGCAGAGGCTTCAGAGACTTCAATGCTATTTTTGATCAGCCACAGGAGGTTGGTGGTACACTCCTCTGCTTCTCACTTCACCATTCCTCGTGGTTCATATTCAGAAAGATTAACTTGTTTCAAATATTTTTTTTATTCCACATAGTACATCATGGAGCTGACATTCACTCAAGCTGCAAAGGGGGTCAACAAAGAAATGACTGTTAATATGGATTCAGCATGTCAGCGCTGTGATGGCAAAGGTCATGAGCCTGGCACTAAGGTCCAGCACTGCCACTACTGCAACGGCTCTGGCATGGTAAGAGCTTTGACTCAGTGCCTCTCTGTGAATGGTATTTGTGATGGTGATGAATGGATGGAGTCTTATGAACCAGTCAGCAACCAAAAGCCCTAGCTGTTTATGTGACAGCTGTTTTGCATGACTCTTCTGCTACTTTTTAGAGTATTTTCGATCTGCATAGTCTTATACTTTTATGTTTTTATGTTGTTTTTTTAATCATTTTTATGTGTTTTATCTTACCTTAACTAGTCTGAGCTAGGCAGACTTACACATGTGCTGTATTCCTTCCATTTCTTGATGTTGGAATTAACTGAACTCCAGTAGATGTTAAGTGCCTTGAATATTTTTTCCATATCCATCCCTTGGCTTCTACTTTTCAGTAACCTTTTCTCTGAGTTGCTTGGGGTGTTCTTTTGTCTTCATGGTGTAATGGTGGTGGACACATGGTGACATCTGGTGGCCTTTGAATCTGCATGACTGGGGTCAGAGCATTGCTTCAGCTAGCTGGTTTAAAGGATTTACCGACACCATAATTTTTCAGGCTGAGTACGCATGCAAGTACTTCCATTCCATCATCCAACAGATTAGATAGACTCCAGACAATTGAATTTCTCTGCGGGGATAAATAAAGTTATTGTATTATTGTATTAGTATTGGGTCCTCACTGGTACCCAGTACCAATATGAGTACTCAATAATACCATAACTGTTCCTAAAGCTATGACAGTTTATTGTCTTTTCATTAGGGGTTCTTCATCCCTCCACTTGATGTGTCCGTGCATAGATTAAATTACCACCCTTCTCTAATTTGTTTTCAATTATTAAACATACACATTTGTGTCCTGCTACCTTGTAGGAGACAGTGAACACAGGCCCGTTCGTGATGCGCTCTACATGTCGTCGCTGTGGTGGCAAAGGCACAGTCATCTCGTCCCCCTGTCATTCCTGCCGTGGGACAGGCCAGACTAAACAGAGGAAAACTGTGATGGTTCCTGTGCCTGCAGGTCAGTCTTACTAAAGTGTCTGTTAAACTATGAATGAGCGCAGAAGTCATCCAGGAATGTATTTGGTAGAAGTCAGGAACTGTGTCTGCGCTACTGCAGAATTTTCAGATGAAGATGTTGAAAGTTTTAATTTTACGTCAAAGAATTCTTTAAAATATCACTCTGTCTCTTTATATGTGCACTTTTCTGCATCGCACCTTTTATACATTATTGCTCTTAATATCGTTTTTATCTTATGCACATTGAGTACTGCTGTTTTATAGCCTTTTGTGTCTTCTTCTATTTCCATATTGATGGTTTTTGCACCAAAATATCACACTGAATTCCATGTATTTGTAATTGTACTTATTAATAACTCTTGATTCTGTGATTGCATGGAACGCATACACTCTGATAAATATAAAACACAACTATAGTGAGATGCATTCACCAATCCAAAATGTTTTTCTTCAGTAATTGCAGAAGTTTTTTGAAAAACAGTGTGATTATACCAGATTTAAAAAATTTGGTTACAATTTCCTGCACTTTTCTGGATAAACCCATTTTTCTTTGAATTTTCTTTTAATTTCCTCATTACCAAAGAACCTCACATAATAAAGTAAAACTGTGAAAATATGAGTATTTTACAATTACTACTGAAAAAAATCTAAAAATCCCCGGAATTTGGTTCCTTGTCAACCCAAAGACTTTAGGAAAAGAAAAATTAGAACTTCTCAGGTTATGATCTGACTCCAAACCCTAAAGTGCAGATGATGCTGAAACTCCTTGGGTAATTTCCTTTATCATAGGACAGTATCAGTGAGCACAAACTAAAATGCCTCCAGAGGCTACAGCTAATAAAAGTAAATCACATTTAATGTAGCTGAAATAAGAGACTAAACTTTCAATTTACATTGCTTCCAGTTTAAGACAGTATACCATTTGACATGATGTGGGATGAAAGCAAGATCCTGCAGTTTTTGCATAACTAATCCACAAAAAAAGTAAGTAATTGTCACCAGAAGCAGCAGTCTTCTCTCTTATTTAGGCCACATCAATGCATATTTTGACTCATTTTAGGTAATGTTTTAACCAGAGAGGATACAGATACAAGTGTAACAGGAAAAAAAAAACTTAAATTAAGACCTTTTTTGTAAATCTTTACCTCACTGTTGTGTGTTTTTGCTTAAAGGTGTGGAGGATGGTCAAACAGTCAGAATGCCAGTTGGTAAGAAGGAAGTCTTCATCACATTTAGGGTGAGTAGCTAAATCAATTCATAGTATTAGTACTGAGTGGTAAGAAAAGGAGCATGTAGTGGATGTCTTATTTGTATGCTTGCATTATAAATTAAGCTGTAAACAAATAAACTACGTAAGGGTACCAGTTTTGATTCTAAAAATATATACGTATTTTATTTATTATTTTTTTTGTTTTGTTGATTGTTATTTTCATTTAATTTTATTTTTTTATTACTTATTTACATTTAATTATTTATTGATTGATTTCTTTTATTTATATTTATGATCTATTATTATTGTGTAATTGTATGATAATATTTGTTTTTAAATTTATTTTAAAAATTTGAATTTTATTATTTTATTTTGTTTATAGTTTTTATTATTTATTTATTTATATTGTATTTCTTTCTGTCATTATTTTATTTGTGATGGGCCGAAAAGCAGGGAGAAACATGCAGGAAAGGGCTACAGGACTGAGTTCAAACTTGGGCCGCCCGCGTACATGGGGCATGCCTTAAACCACCAGGCCATCTGCACCCCAGCACAACTTTTTTTTTTAGTGTCTCCACCCATCTTTATTGTTGCATATATAGAGGAGGGTACAAAGGGAAAAAAGATGTGCAGTGTTTTTTCATTCAGAGATTTTCCAATCCTTTTATTTTTTTATAATATGAATTTAGGGCTGTCACGATATTGACGATAATCGTGGTATTAAAAAATAAAATTTCAATATCGTGTTAAGAATGTGCATTTTATAATATCGTGTAAATGATCTAGTGCCACTTGAGCACAGTTTGTTTTCTACATCCGCCCCTGTTTTCTTCCGCTCTGCTTCGTCTCCCTCCTGTAGCACCCCAACAACCCTCCCCCTTCCTCCTCACACACAAACACTGACCCTCCGCAATGACACAGCAGCTGCAGTACCTCCTTAGACAGGTATTTTGAGTGTAATTCATCTGCCAAAAGAGAGAACACAACTTGTATAAAGTTAGATATAAATTTGATTAATTGTTCCATTTTTATTCAATTTTTTTTTATTGAAATCATGATATTGTTATTGTGACATTTTTTGCCCACAACAATCGTGAAGTGAAAATCTGATATTGTGACAGCCCTAATGTGAATGTCTGAACACTGAGCAGGCTGACTTCAAATGCACATAGTTCAGGTGTTTTTAAATGTTTAACCATGTGGCACTGTTTGTGATTTTTTTCTATGTCCAGGTCCAAAAAAGTCCAGTGTTCAGGAGGGATGGCGCAGACATCCACTCTGACCTTCTTATCTCTGTGGCACAAGCTATCCTGGGCGGCACAGCCAGAACACAAGGCCTCTACGAAACACTAAATTTATCTGTAAGTAGGCATGTATTTTCAGAGGCTTTACCCCTAACAGGGAAAGATTTGAAATACTTATTAAGAAAGAAATTTTGTCTTCAGATCCCAGCAGGCATCCAGACTGACCAGAGGATACGTCTGGCAGGGAAGGGAATCGCTCGTGTCAGTGGCTATGGCTTTGGAGATCATTATGTCCATGTCAAAATAAAAGTACCGAAGTAAGACTTCACAAACAAATGCAAATTTTTTAAGTTTTCTTTACTTCAGTAAATGTTTTCACCACTTTGGAACACACAGAGATAAAAAGACATCGTTTCCTCCTGTAGGACTCTCACAGATAGACAAAGAAGTCTGCTCATGAGCTACGCTGAAGACGAGACAGATGTGGAGGGGACGGTGAACGGAGTCACTGCCACCACGACAGGTTAGAGGACATTCTCGCTGACTGTTTAAAGAAAATTTTCTCTCCCCGTAGCATCTCTAGCATCAAGCAAAGGAGACTGTACTTAGTGGCATAGCTGGCTGATGCAGTGTTCGTCTCTGTCCAGGTGAGGGCAGCAGTGGTAAGCGGTCTGAGACAGGGCAAAGACATGACAAGGAGGGAGGAGAGTTGAAACAAGAGGGGGGCTTCTTCTCCAAATTAAAGGGATTGTTTAGTTCTTCATGACAGCCACAAACCAGGTAGGACTGGTGTTGATTTATCTCCCTTACCCCACTCTGTCTGTCCTGTTCATCACTATTAAAGCATACAGCAGCTAACTTTTGAGAACTTTTATCACCTGGTTTGTGGCTGTCACCCGAAACAACTGATGCACAATCCCCCTGCATCCAGCTAGATGTTTAGTCAGTACTGAGGTTCTTAATTCACTGCTCTGAGTCATTTACGTTTTGATTCTTTAATTAGAATGGCCTTTAAATCCATGGTATGTAAACTCTGCCACCAGGGTGGGGATTTCAATCAAAATCCTAAAAAATTGCATATAGGCGCATTGCCCACTTACATCCTCCTCTATCGTGTACTTTTTGTCCTAAATTGAAGACTTTTTCAACAAAACCAGCACTCCATCATGTCTTTTTACTTAGAAGCCAACCACAGTTTTTGTTTCATGGACAGATTTCATACAATAAGGGAGAAAGGCAGCGTAAAAGTAGCCTTCCTGGGGTGCTGATGGCCCAAAGATCTATCTTTTAAAAAGTGGCCTTTCTGGTTTTCATTGGCATCCTGGATAACTTGCAGGACACTTTTAACAGCTTTTCTCTCTCATTAAGTAAAATTTATCGATGAAACCACAACAGTGGTAAATAGAGTTTATTAAATAGTTTTTATTAGGGGTGACCTGGAATTGTCGGCGATTCGACGATTCGCTTTGGAGGAGTCTGATTCGACTATGAGCCTCATAGTCAAATCAGAGTCCACCCACTGTCCTGCGGTGCTGGGCTTGTTTATCGCCTCAGATGGCAAGCACATGGCTAATTATGTATGCGCGTTGACGTCAAAGCAAGCCTATCTCTCTGCGCAAGCTCAGTATCTGGGGACTATGCAGGAAAACTGGGAAAGTTTGACCAGAACTTTCTCGTAAAGCAGAATTTTAATCTAAGTGATGTTTTCCTGGTTAACCAAAGGTTTAATATCATCAGTGGTATGGAGGGATTTTGTGTCATTGCTGCAAGAGGTTGAAAACGAAGGGAACTATAGCTGAGCGGCTGAAACACCAATGCAGCAGCAGAGAGAGAGAGAGGCCTACACTGGCTAATTAGCAGAAGTAGTCTTGGTTAAGCCGTTAATGAGAAGAGGACTGGACCGGACTATCTGCTGTGGAGCTTTTGTCTTTTCAGGACTAGTCCAAATAAACCAGGATGGTTGGATTTCCAGCTTTAGCAGAGGTTACAGTTATATCATCATGAGGACTGATATTAGCAACTGGCGGTAAAATTCATTTTTCATTTGAAATGTAGAGTCCTAACGCAGTGTCCAGTTAAGAGAGCACCTTTGTTATGTGTTTGGATGCTTGTTGTTGTCAGTGGAGGATGGTATTTGGCTGTTGTAAGCTGCTAATTTATAGTAGCGGCCAATGTGCTAACAGGCTAACGGTGCTGATGTGAAGCTAACTGTTGTTGTTGATGAGTTTAATGTGGGTGTATATTGTGTAACTGACTGCGTGTGTAAGGAAAAGCGCACAGCTTTCATTTGATACTTAAAACCACTTACATAAAAAAATAAGAGAGATTTATGCGTTTTGCTGCTGTTAATGTAGCAAAATTGTCAAAGCAAATGTCCGGTAGTTGTCCTAAATGGCCGGAATTCTTGAGGACTGCCGGTCCGGGGACAAAAAAGTCTAGCTGAAATGCTGTTCAACTATAAGTCGACTAAAGGCAAAATCTGACAAATCAGATTCGGCAATTGACACCCGTAGTTTTCATTGAACTGAGCCATCAGTTTTGAACAAATAAATGAAGCAAATGTTTATGCTTTGCCGGGCTTGGGGAAAAAAAGAAAAAGAAAGAAATTCATTTGGGCCACGTTTTTATGGAGGGTGGTGTTATGGATTACGGGGTGGTGCCTGGGCTACAGAAGGTGAAGAGAATAATCATGGTCTATCTCAAGTAAATGGCACAAAACATGAATGAGATGCAGCTTTCAATGGCGGGACATGCCCCCTTATGTTCCTTAAGTCTCAGGCTTTGCAACTACAAATATATAGAATATAGAAGTTGTACTTTTATAATTCATGTAGACATTTCAGTGCAAAAATTCTATTTTCTGTACCTTTAATGTAGGCCTGCACAGTATGAGAAATATGCAGTGTTTAATCATGTTGGTGAATATTGTGTTAAACATATGAAGTTCCACAGCCATATATAGAGGCTGTAGTCCTCGACCCACTGGTCACAGGATCGATTTCTAGTCTCAGCACTGTTTTGTGCATGTCCTTCCCTACTCTTTCTCCCCACATTTACTGTTGCTCTTCAGCTGGACTGTCTAAATAAATGCAAAAAGGCCCCAAAAGAGTTAATCTAATAAAACAGATTTGAAGTTCCAAATGATAAAAATTAAAGGGCACATGTTGTCCCTAACTTACTGCTTCTAGCTCGGCCAAAAAAGCTCTGACCAAAGGTGTTGTACTCTATTCTTGTAAGAGGTTTATTTCCTTAATTTAGGTTCAACTTTATTTACTATTATTATCATTTATATTATTTAACTTGTATTTATATTTATACAAGTTTAATTCTAAATTTATAGTGGTTAAATTTTATTTTTACTACAGGTAACCATATTTATATTAGGGGAATGTTTTTAGATGTTAAAGATGTTTAATGTTGTGTGTTTTAAGCTGCATCCTGTTGCCTGATTTCCTTCAATCATCAAGCCTAATGTCGCTTACCACTCTCCAGAGTGATCACACTTCCATTTTGATGAAACAATCCCTGAGTCTGAGTTGTGGTAGATTTGAACAGTCATAGCAGTGGGATTTAATGTTAATGTGTAGCATTTTTTGCTTCAAGAAAAAATATAGAGCACAATTTATGACATGTTTTTCATTCTCAATTAATGAAGGGGCATATAGGAAGAGCTCTGTGGCTTTGGGCTAACCTTGAGGCAAGTGGTCAGATGTGAGATTAGTGTTGTTTTTCTACTGACTTTAAGACAGCGATTGTTCTGTGTGACATATGATATTTTAAATGTATTAATGATATTTTAAGAGTTAAGATCAAATTCAGGTAACATAATTAAAAATATGCATATAGGGTATGTGATGTCAGTTTATACCATCTCAGGTCACAAGATGGGGCTGGTAGTCCAGTTTGACAGAGAGAGTCTGACTAGACACATATGCACCCATAACTATGTTTATTTATGATGTTCTGATGTTGATTCCTGTTCAGGGAAGTCATCATTTTTATGTTTAATTCCTTGGCCACTGGATTAGGAATCTTAATAACCCTTGAACTGTACAGTTTTCATATTTTAAGCTTTTTAAGCATGAAAGACTCATCTTTCCCATTGGCTGGCATTCATTTTGATGGAATGTTTTCATCCAGAAAGGGGCGGGGCTTGCTTTGTTTCAGCAAAGTACCCAGGGGGATTACTATTCTCAGATAAATGTCAATAGCATTTTTATCACTAAATCCACTCCAATTAAACTAGCAAAAACTTCCCTTCTCATGATAATATGCACATGAACAGAGTGCGACCTTTTTTGCTTGATTATAAGAATTTGTCTTTTTAAGGAATAAAATGTTGCGTTCAGTTGTGTTTATAGGGAGTGCAGAAACAAGAAATGTGTGCTTTAACAGCTTGTTTTCTTTCTTTTCCTTCCTCTCTAGGTAAAAGATCATCCTGGAACTGAGAGGCTTGATCGTTCGATCCGAAGGCAGACTGGAGGACTGAGTGAAACAGGAACAGTCATTTTGTGTGGTTGAGGAGTATTTGGTGTTGGAGGAGGCCTACAAATATTCTGGAGGATCAACAAGGAGCTGTCTACCCACACAGATCGATCTGCAGAGAAGCGTTACCTGCTCTGAATGCACATACAAGAGGATGTTCCAGCGTGCCAATTGCTTCTGTCCAATAAGGAAACAGAGACTTTATCTTTCAACGTAGCAGACGGCGCATGTTGGTTTTCTGCCAGTGGTTATAGGAAAAGCAGAATCCAAGTGCTGAGGCATAAATTATTCTAAAAATAAAGACTGTAGAAGTTTTATTTGGGATTGAATGAACCTAATCCTTTTGTTCTGTACACTATAGCTGTTTTATTAATGCTAGAATCTTTTCTCAGTGACAGTCTACCAGTTGAACATCTCCACAGTTTTTTAGTTTAGCTGTTGGATAGACTTCAGCTGTGTCTCTAGAGGGTAGACCGTCTCCTGTCTCTCTTGAGAACTAAATCCTGGAAAGCTAACATTAAGACGAGACTCTCCTGAACTGCAGTCACTTCTTACAAGACACTGTCCCTCCTTTAACCCTTTGTATAATGCGCCTTCATTACATTTGTACATAGACAGTTGTGGATCATATAGCTTTATCAGTCTGTCACATAGACAAAATATACTGTACATCTATAATAAAACTATGGTCTGGAAGTTTTGTTCTGTTTTTATATAAGTCCCTGTGGAAAAAACAGAATACTGCAACTCTATCTAGATCTAGCATTGTTACATATAAAAAAAACATGTTTTTCCCCCTTCTATGAGAGTGGGGCAATATAATGAGAATTAAAGATATATTGATATATTTAGAAACAATCTACAGGGAAAGACAACACCATTTATTCATAGTTTATGTTGATAGAGGTGATTAAAAAAGATATCAATCCTGAAGTTCAATATCAAGAACAGTTAACAATTAACAGCAATTAGCATATTGAAAATATTATCTATTTGAAATATTTTGTCTAAATTTTGGGATTAATGTTTTATTTATTTTGAGAAACATTTATGTTTTCAGTAAAAATCAAACAATATTTATATCTCCATGCTACAGCAACTAAAACAGGGGTCCTAAACAACAAAAATGAAGCAATTTATTATTTTTGATAATCAGAAAACTGCAGGCAACTGTCTAAATTGCATAAATGCATATATATATATATATATATATATATATATATATGAAAAGTTACTAGCCAGTGAGCATTTCCACTGACCACAGTTGTGTTGATTGGAAGCTATGCGTGACATTGCAAATTGGGTATGTCTGGTATGAGATGAAACACACGCTCCATTTCCTTCTTTAATGGATACTAAGTTTATACTTACATTAAAACATTGACTTTGAATTAAGATTATTCAAAAAAATCAGAAATGCAGCTGGTTTTATCAAAATCTCACTCAGACAAATATCCATCAGAGAATGCTGAGGTTGTGACACTGATAAATTCCACTAGTCAATGTGGCTAGTTGAAGTCAATCTGGTACCTGCCACAGCTGAAATCCATCTGCATTTGGCTAGTTGGCCAGTGTAAATGTCAAGCCCTGTATATATACATAATATGAGTGGTAGTGGAAGTACTTGGAAACATGCCAGTGGGATACATCACCCTAAATTCCCCCTAAACGGGTGCCACACTAGAACAGGTGCCCATATTCAGAGGTTAGTCCTCAGCATACTGGTTAGGGGTTCGATTCCCAGTCTCAGTGCAGTTTGGTGCATGTCTTTCCCCCTCCCTCTCTGTTTCCTGTCTTTTTTCAGCTATCCTATCTTACTAAAGGCAGGAAAGCCCAATAAATAATCTTTTTTAACCCTGACATTACAAAGTATGCATTACAGAAAAGCAATTTCAAACACCAGTTTGAATTAATCACCTTTATTTCAGCATGAGCAGGGGGGGAAATCATGTCTTTCATTATAGACAGCACAGCACAATCCTGGATTTTCATTCATACCTGAAGGCAAACAAAACAGTCATTTGTAACGCTTTTGACAGTTTGATCAAGACAGTTTAGAGGCTGAGAATAGACACGCTTAGGTTGATTTTCAATCTGAGTGAGAAAATAAGCTTTTCTTATTTAAATGACAGCAATAACAATCCAATTAAACACATCCGCCTTGTTTATCAGAGATGACATGCCATGGCAACATGCATTATGGGCGTCTTGACGATTGTAGAGTGATTTCAGGTGAAAATGTTGCATCAGGGAGTACTTCTTATACATCGATGCATCACACTGAGATCATTGTTCAGATGTGACTCCTCCTTCACAGTCATGATCGTTATTGTAAATTCAATGTGGTCACACTAACCAGAAACTCATTCTCTCTACTCATGCAATGATCTTAAGAAAGAAATAGTCATCTTCCTGTGATAAATTTTCTCATTACCTTTAGAAATCAAGTTTTTGTTTTCTCCATATAATATGATTAATAACCTGCTTTCAAGAAACAAACAAGCTCTGTCATCTTGACATAATTAACTTGTGATCTGAAGATAACAGAATTAAAAAGTTATTGCAAACACAGCTGATCTCAGCATCCATAAACAGACGTGCAAAGTTAATGAAAATGCATATGAACAAAAAATCAGCATAGGTTAGTTGTGCACACACTTGAGTTTTTTTTTTTAAATAGATGATTAAAGGTACCTGAACTTTTAAAATTCAAGTAATGGTCCCTTCATTTCTTCAAAACACTGTGGCATTTTGACACACTGGCATGGAAAGCATGTAATAAAACATGGAAAGTTAATGACAGGAGTATGAGAGGACAACCCCTGCATTAATCAGCTATAATCAATCTTACCATTTGACTGCAACATGACCCTGAGACTCTCAATACAAAACATGTATTGAACATGTATTGAACAGCTGCCTCCCAGCACTTAATCCTGAAGAAATTGAGTCAAAGAAGGAATACTGTACATGTGTTTTCTTGTGTGAATGTATGAAGAAATCAAAAAGTGCAGGAACCTGGTTGAAACATTGCTCTCAGTAGGTTTCCTTTGGTACTCTTTGTCCAACAAACTCAAGCAAAGGCAAAAGATACAAACCGCTTTGAAAGATAAAGCAAAGTTAATTATTTTTCATAACTGTTAGGATAAATATTACAATTCAATGCAATTACACTGCATAAAGCACACACAGTACTAAATATTTCTCCTAATTCATGTTGAAAAAAAACAGTTGTGCTCTAATGGGAACAGTTTTTCCAACACACAGTATGAAAGTCGATGAAGACTGATACAGAGTTTAAATGATGATCCTGTACAGAAACTACCTAACCTGAAGTAGCTCATAATACACCACAACAATAAGACCCATATTTAGCCTTCATGTGGACAAATCAACATTATAAAACATTCTTTTTAAAACAGCTGCAGTCCCCTGTGTTAACACTTCTGTCCTAATATAGGCTTCTGCATTATCATGGAGAATCATGCTGTGCATTTTCAAAGACAACAGGCAGTTTTAGTTAAGAGTTAAGAGTACTATACCCTATGGCATTATTCTGAGCATGCATCAGATTCTTTAATTTTCTAGATTCACAGCTATCTAAAAGATTTTATCATACACTCCTGAAAGTGTAGGTGTGCTAGATTTTATCTAAAAAAGGGCTTCTGACTCTTATTTCCTTTTTGACAGTATGCATAAACACAACTCCAGAAAACTGAGGCAATATTCGAGTCCTGAAATGATGTGCACTGTATTTTCACATTAATTTAAGCACTCACTGACTATTTCATTAGGTACACCTCTTCAGCTTATTAGCAGATATCTTAATTAGCCAATTACATCGCAGCAACTAATGCATTCAGGTATGTAAACATGGTGAAGACAATGAGCTGAAGTTTAAACAAAGCAACAGAACGGCGAGGAAAGGTGATTTAAGTGACCTTGAATATAGCTGATGGCAGGTTTCCATGTCTGCACAACAGATTCTGACCCCTATAACTCAAAAGCTGAGCAGAAATCAAGGCTTATCAGACCTAGCAATGTTTTCCCAATCTCCTATTGTGTAATTTTGGTAAATGGACTTGAGCTTTCCAGCCATCTGACTACTCAAACTGCTGATCACACCTGGCCATTCACACGCTTTCAGACCACATTCACAGACTGATGGCAGAAGCTGCTATGAGAATTGGCCATCAGTATTAGCTAATCCCATTCAAACGCATCCATACCCATTTACACGACACTGACGAGAAGCACTGGGAGCAAATTTGGGTTAAGTGTCTTAGCCCAGGGACACATCAACGTGTGACTATTGCCTTTCTATCCACTTGAACCAGTCTCTCCCCTGACCTCTACCATAAATAAGGCATTTCAGTCCTGGAAGCTGCCTTTCATTGGGTATTTCATCTTTTTTGCACCATTCTCTGTAAATCTCAGAGATGGCTGTGCATAAAATCAGTGGATCACCTTTCTTTCCTGTTTAGAAGATTCTTTTGAACTCAAGCAGGCTGTCTTGACCACATCTACATGTCTAAATGCATTGGTTGCTGTGATATGATTGGCTGATTAGATATTTGCATCAATAAGCAGTTGAGCAGTTGAACCGGTATGCCTAATAAAGTGGCCAGTAAGATGCTTATTTTGAGACATTACCTAAATTTAACTACAAGAACACAGTGTCACTATTGCATTGTTACATAAAACGTCACTTCTTGTCACTGCTTGAATTAAAATCTTTTATGCAAATACACCGAGGCCTCATTTAAAACCAGCACAGCTGTCTGCCAGCAAAAACCCGCTGTGCTGTTCTGTTCATGCATAACATGCGCATAGTATTTTAAACCAACATAACTCACCATGAATTGATTTTATAGTTACATGAATTTGGTCATCACAGAATTAACACATTAAGATTAGTCTAACTCACTAAACTGTGTTAATCTGGCCATTCCATTTTAAAATGACAAGAAATGTTGCTTCACAACTTATGAGCTATTCACATGGTGATCTTCAACTGCAAAGTCAGCAAACAGCTGCAAAGGTCCTGAAACTCTACCAGACACGCTGGAAGGATGAAAATGGAGGGAATGTTCACAGGAGGTAGAGAATTTAAAAGACTACAAGAAGCAGTGTAACAATGAATAACTTAATGAATGGATAGATGGATGGATTTATGGTGCAGGAGTTGATGTCCTTATGGCCCAGTGGATCATTTCATCGGAATTCCACTGATAGGAATGATCCATGTTTATTTTCTGTCAGCTATCCTTTTTAACAAACTCGTAACTAAAACAACGTTGGACCCATTCAAAAAGTTTATATGAAACTATGTGCAAAGTTTGAGGGACTTAGTCTCCTTGCGGTCCTTCCTTCAACATTTCTCCACTTCTCTCTCACAGCAGCAGAGTGACAGGGTGATGGCTAGATCACATCAGATACCACGCTGCCAATCCAGCCAGAGCAGCAAACCACGTAGCAAACAGGACCTGTCCTGTTGGGTGTCGGAGCACAGCCATGGCGAGCTGACGAACGTATGCTGATCCACCTGATGCCGCTGTGACAGAAGAAGGACAAAAACAGACAATATCATTAGAAAACTCTATCAGAAATTCAAAATATGAGTTTTCAGTTGCACAATAAAAGCTTACCCATCTTGGCAGCATAGTAGGGACACTTGCTGATGTCACCGCCTGTTGCTCCATGGACAGGCATGCCGGCATCCAAAACTTCCTCCTGGATGGTTTTACCGATCTCTTCCAGCTCATTGAACACCTAAAACCCAGCATATTAAGTTAACAAGAAATGAATTAGAGATGAAAGTTTCTGACTAATTCATCAAAGTTAATGCCTGATATGTCAGTGTCATTGTTAATCACAGGGGCTGTGGTTGTGAGACGTCTGACATTTCTGATAAATGATGCTAAGCACTGCTATCAAGAATTTAACACACCTAGTTATTGCAAAAGGTAAATTTCTAATGACTGTCCATTAAACATATTCTTATTGCCAAGCCTTTATCAAGTCCTAACAAAGGCACAATGCTCTTTCCAAAAATGCAAAAACCTTTTAATATCAGATTAATTTTTGCATCTTTGTTGTCAGGCTGTCAGGATAACTTTCAGCAGATTTCAGCTAATATTTAATAACTATACTGCTACCTTTCAAATGTCTTCAAAATAAACAAATGTATAAACAAAGCCTAAAAAAGTTCCCCTCTACTGCTACCACTTCATCACCACCAGGGAACATATCGCCCACCTGTGTTTCCAAACTTAGTCTTTCTTCTTTTGCTTACCTCCATGTTAAAGTGAAAAGCCTTCACAGCCTCGTCTACAAGCTTCTTCTTTGTTTCCTCATCCAGTTCCAGCTCGTTCATCCGACTGCGGTACAGCTGCTTGAATGCTTTGGCACTATGGATGGCATCAAACTGGTAGAATTCCAATCCCTCGCCAGTGGGCGGCAGCTTCAAGGCTCTCTGGGCCACTTTTTTCAGCACCTGGCCCCCAGACAGATCACCCATGTATCGGGTGTAGGCGTGTGCAACCAGCAGAACTGGGTCCTCTAGCCCGACTTCATGAATACGGTCCACATACTGTTGGGTGGCCTGGGAGCATTTGACTTGGCTCTGCCAGTCGGGACCATAAAAGTACTCAAGGTCACGGGCCAGGGCATCATGACGGTGCAGCTCCAGAGGAAAATATAAAGGGGCAAAGTGGGGGTGGTCTTTGTTCCTTTCAATTTCTTCCTCCATGGCAGCATAAGTATAGTAGAGAGCAACGGCACCAAGCTGGGGAAACATGAAAGAAAGTGAGAATGACATTTTCCCTTGTTCCTCTGTAAAGAACCTCAGAAGTAACACTTATTCACTCTTTTCATATTGTAAAATAAAATTTCCTTTGCATAAGACCAACCTTGAAGAGCTCTTTTCTGATGCGCCCCCTGAGGAAATCTTTCACAAACTGGGTGTTCTCAGCTTTTTCATGGACCTCTTTGGTCCCTGCTGCCAGCATCTCAGACAGATCATGGGGACTGAGGAAAGAAAATGTGTGATCAAAAAAACACATCTTAGTTTTGTCTCTTGCATCAAGATGACCATGTTACCAATAGGAATTTTTAAACAGCCACAATATTGCTTTAATTACTGTGACAAAAATGGTGCTGTGTAATGACACGTTTATAACAAATGCTTAAGGAATGTGTGTCCTTTTCCAGCAGCACTGTCTGTGTGTGAAGATGCTCTAAAACTGAAGACAGAACTCCTGTTAATGATGTCGGGCTAATTTGTCAAACAACAGACCTGTGATCAAAAGGACTTGCTGTTTAGATGCACATTACCACATGGTACTGATCCATATGTACCACCATGCTATGATTCCCTCTACAGCTGATCTAGGCAGATTTTAGAGCTAAAATACTGGCAGTATATATCAGCAGAAATTTTCATATCCGCTGATACTTAGATCATGCAGATAATATCACACACCCTAATTATTTGGGGCATTAAAATAGCCTTTTCTTGTGGGATGGAACTTGCCATTGCACTATGCGAAGATGTAAATTTAGTTACTGCCTGAATTTATCTGTTTAAAAGCAATGAAACATTACCTCACATGCCTAGATCTGTCTGATAATAGTTTTGGATTATTATTACACATATTACCTCCCCCTCGGGGGGGGGGGCAAAAATGGACATATGCTGGACATATGCACAGGGACAGAGGGGAAAAAGATAGAGTTACTACAGACTCTGTCCTGTAGTAACTGTTTATCGGTGGAGTGTTAAAACAATGCAGCAACTAGACAGTGCTTCTAGCACCCTTGTAATAAATGTTCTTATAGTTTTTATTAAAGACTCGAAGCATTTCTTTTTAAGATTGAATGAAACTCCTCTACAGCCATGCTCTCCTCGCTATGCTTGCACATGTACACAGACTAGTGCTTGGTCCCACCTGCTTCTTTATAATGTGGCATTAACAGTGTATGCAGCTGAAAAATTTTGGGAAAGCTTAATATTATCAAAAAATAGATACCACCCTATCCTAGTTACAACTGTCATGGAAAATTTACCTAGGTTTTTCTTCTTTTTCCTCATATGTGGGCCCTGCTCCATTGGACACACTGGCTGTTGTCTCCATCTTCTCTGCTGACATTTCTGTTCCTGTTGGACAGTTTGTTCAGCCTAGAAACTGTGAGAGACATCACAGTAGCATGTACATTTCAATTAAAGGGCATAAGTCACATCTGAACTTCATTCAATCATATGAATGCCCAAAACATAAAAAAACAATGACAAGCTACACGAGTTAGTGGTATTTAATTATGTCATTAGAGAAGCACCTATGTAACTGCTGTTTAGAATAAACAAGGGAACAATGACGGTGTTCCCTGTGTTTCTAGAGCCTTAAAATATAACACAAGAGCAATGTACAATCCCTGTTCACACAGCTTGTGTGGGTCAAAGCAAAGAGAGAAGCAAAAGCATAAAAAAGAATGTTTGCCAAACACAATCAGAGTTTTTAATGTAGTCCTTTCCAAAAATACACTTTAAAATTCACCATAGGAATGTTAAGGTTAAGTCGTGGTTTCTGCAAATATTCACAAATATACAAACAGCATAAAGATTCAATAAAGCCTTACCACAGAGACAGCAGAGGTCTGGAAAATGGGAAGCTGATATCACCACTCCTTGTCACTTTAGTTGTTGTTCCTGATTATGGTAAAAGAAAAGAGGTCTTATTCCAGCTGTTTTCAGTCTCTTACCTGATATATTCTGAGTAGAAGATGTGGCAATATTAGGGTGAGTAAACAAGCAAGTGAAGTCTATTTATATAGCACATTTCAAGAGCAGACGTCACAAAGGGTGGACGCCAATACAGTCTGTCAAGAGCTGGCCTGCCTATTCCAATCAGTACACAGAGAAAGTCAAACAGAGAGCAGTTCAGACAACAAATCACAGGCCTTCTAGCGTTTACCACAAGTCTGAGAGAATAGCTGGAAGATACAGATAACCAGTGTTGTAAGAGGCGATTAAATTCAGTCTTGATCTTCCAAAGGACAAAAGCTTAGCCTTATCTAAAGACGAGTAAACGTACTACTAACTACACCTGACTCTAACGCCATAAAACTATCTAAGATAATCATTTGTCATCAACAGCTAACTTTGCTTGATGAGGCTAACTAGCTTAGTTGGCTAAATGCTAGCCAGCATTTCAACAAGCTTACAAAGGTATTATTTGACGGTGCAACACGCTGACGAGGTTACACGTTCAACCTTTAAGGAGTTCGTGTTAACGGGCTGAAAGGCTTTGTTTTATATTGACAGTACAAACCTTCACTTCGCCGCTGTGCTAAAACTACAAACAATCATAGGACCAGGACAGAACTGCACGTACAACTCCGCCTCCACCGGCTGCTCTTATGCTGCGTTCACGTAAACTCGGATAAGGACTTTCCCAGGGTCGTTATTGTGCCTCCCTTGTGTTAACAAGCTTTGGAATTTACATAGACGGCCAAAATTGATCGTGTCTTACGGTTCGGAAATAATCATTGTCACCCTATATGACTGTCTTATATAATCTATAAAAATACAGACAGGCAAAATAATAATAATAATAATAATAATAATAATAATGAAGACTAAATTTGATATTGGTTAAGTAGTTTCATTAATTATGGAGCCTACATAGACATACAGTCAGCCAGTGTGAAACAACATTAGTCTTCAATCTTTGAAAGTCTTGAACCAACTTTTTAAGAATTTTGAAATCTTCAAAGCGTTTCTCCTGATCGATAACTTTTTTTGTCCAATTATTCTGGCATCATTTGAATACACGGGCAGTCAGATGCTCCTCCATAGGAAGTGCTGAGAAGGCACAATAGTCAAGTGGTAGCTGTCAAAAACAAGACACAACAACTTTTTAGGACACTATTTCCTATGCTATTATCAGTAGTACTTCAATACTTGTAATTATCTCATAAGTTTGTTTTATTGTCATAAAAATTACTACACTCCCCTGAAAGGTATTAGAACAGTGAGACCAATTCCTTTATTTTTGCTTTAGTCTGAAAACATTTTGATTTGACATCAAAGGATGAATAAGAGACAAGAGATCAGCATTTCAGCTTTAATTGCCAGGTATTTACATCTGGATCTGATACACGACTTAAAACAGGGATGACAAAACTATGGCTGGGGGGCCAAATGTGGCCTGCAGCCCATTTTTGATTGGTTCTCGGCCATTTCTATAAATAAAATGAAATATGGCCCATGTTAGAATGTAAAGGTTGTTCAACTGTTCTGTACTACTTAATTTCAGCACAGGGTGGTGCTGCCATGCTGATTCTGTAGACAAACATTTTGACAAGTCAAATTGAATGATGTTTTTTGTGCCTAAATTAGGATGACACTGTAAATAGTAAACATTTTGCCAACCAAAATAATTACAATATCTTGATTTATATGCCATGATGGATTAAGGCAGCTAATAGCAATACCAATGGCATTCCAGAGCAGAGCGGGACCAATAATAGCTGGGGCCAACCAAGGCCCCCTGAAATCTGATTGACCCACCCCAAATCCTTAAAATGATTGTCTATTTGCCTTGTCAGCCATTAACTAGCCATTTAAACATATCTCTAGTGTATCTTTTATGAAGATATATTTCTGGGGAATTTCTGGGGCAGTCTGCTCTCACTTACCTGTTTTCCACTGAGTAACCTGAGCATAACAGAGGCAAATCTGATGCACTTAGATGCTGCTGCTTGGAACTCAGTCAGCACATCTGTTAACATAAAGCTTGCCTCTGCTGTCTTATATCTTCAACAGTCTGCCCTCTTCACAGCTGTGAAGTTTCAGAAAGTTCCACTGAATTAACGTGGGTTTGTTCTGAATCAGCCCGACACAACAACAAGCTCAACCTTTTCGATCTTTCCAAGGCTTGAACGTAAAATCCAATCATGATGTTTATCTTGTTTTGGATCACTCTGCTGATAACATCATATTCGAATCA
This sequence comes from Cheilinus undulatus, assembly GCF_018320785.1. Classification (NCBI taxonomy): domain Eukaryota; kingdom Metazoa; phylum Chordata; class Actinopteri; order Labriformes; family Labridae; genus Cheilinus; species Cheilinus undulatus. Next base: position 31,675,673 of record NC_054885.1, on the reverse strand, counting down.
TGATTTTAGGTGTTTTTGTTACAAATGATTCATGCATGCTGTTTATGATATATGCATGACATGGTTGTTTGGATTTGAGCAGATGTATCCATTAGCATATGAGTGTATGCAATGTGTATATGTCAACCTGCCCGTGTGTTCCTTGTGTATGTGTGTGGGTGAGAAAAACTGTATGCAAGCCTCATATCATAGTCTGGCAGCCGGCTGCAGTGTCAGATGCCTGGTTGGCAGGGCAGCTGAGTACCCCCCTCCTCACTCTGCGACTGAGCCACAGGAGACTGGTGGGGGGAAAGATGAGCTAACATGATGATTCACTTGTCTCCAATGGTGCCAACAAGCTGTTGTCATTGCAGTAAATCGCTTTGGGAAATGCTTCTGTGCCGCTGGTGTTCAACAATAGAGGAAGGGGACTTTGGTTAAATCTTTGATGGAGAAAGGACAGGAAAACTCCATTTATTCTGATTGTTTGCCAGTAATTCCATGAAGATTTTTGGACATCTAAAAGAATAAAAAGAAATGTAGCTTGAGCACTATGTTGGAGAAATATGTTTTCACTTTATGCTTGCGTTTTGTTTTATTGTCACTCTGATTGGCTAACAATGCCTTTAAGAGACTTCATTGTGCTTATGGCTTGGGCAATTTTGATTGCGCTTCAATAACACTGTAGGATGCAGCATCATAACATCCTTAAACCTCTAATGATGTCAAATAGACTGTTACACTCAGGGTGCTGGTGACCAAAAATGGCAGCTTACATAGGTAACAACATATTTTTTACATTTTTTTTCTTAGTGAAGATCAGACCTGATCATAAATATCAAATATAAATCATTTTGGGATATTTAACCCTTCAAATTCCAGTTTTAATGCAAAATCCTGATGTTTTTAATGCAAATACAATTAATAATAATAATAATAATGATGATGATAATCATCATCATTATTATTATTATTATTATTTTATGTACTACATGCAAACTGGATTTCCTTGAGAGGGATTATCACAGTCTGAATATGTTAATAATGAGCAATCATTATGATATTTTTAATGTTTTTTCAAGTAAAAATTTTAGTGAATTGTTGAATTAAGGGTGCAAGTGACTAAAAATAGATGCCATGCATAAATAGCTATAAAAGTACCACACATAGAAAAATCCTCTTTTTTGCACTATTTTAAAAAACAAGACCTGTTCATAAACATCAATTATTTATTTAATTTTTAGGTTTTATTCCCTGCCGTTCCAGTTTAAGTGCAACAAAACCTGATTTTTGTAATTACAAAAGTACAAAAAATTGAAAGTTTTTTACATACTATACTTAAATTGGACTTCCATGAAGAGGATTAACACGTCTTTGAATATTTTCATTATGACCTGCAATTTTGATTTTTTTTTTATGAATTTGAGATTTTAATCATTTGCAACACTCAGGATGTAAGTGGCCAAAAAAGGACACCATACATAAATAGCAATAGAAAATATTACATATAAGAAAAATGTAACTTCTTTTGCATTATTTTGTTTTACATCAAGGTCAGACCTGATCATAAATATGAAAAAAAGGTTCTTTTATTGCGTGCCTTAGCCTTTAATTTGTGTTGTGTTTTTCAGGATTGTGTCAGTAGTCTGATTATTAACCAATTTAAATATTCTGGTATGACAGCCCTAGTCTTGTGATAAAACTTTTTAAGTGATAGGAGTGATAGTGATAAGACTTGAAACAGTAATCTGGGATCAAATCAGAAAAAAAAAAAAATCTGAGACTACACTGAGAAGCGGTTACAATCAGCAATCACTTATTTGTCAGCATTAAATCAAAATCATCAATTTCTCCTTATGTTTTCTTCTTTTTGATGGTGCCAGGCTAAATAGTATAATACATCAGACACATTTTATAGGAGAGGTGTGCAACAAATTCTCTACTTCATTCATTCTAATAAACTGTATTAAATGAAAGCGAATAAACCCAAGGGAATTATTATCAGAAGGATTTTATTTGCTGTGTTGGTTGTGTTGTGGAAACATGATGCAGGAGTTCCCTTGGTAGCCATCGATATTCTCGCGAGAAGTAAGAACTTATGTGAGTATTCAGTTGCAAAGTTTTCAACCTTTGAAAGCTAATTTACTTAATAAGTACACAGTTCTGTTACAGAAAAATGCCCCCGTTCTTTTGAAAAGCGGTTTAATACTAAAATGTATTCACGCTGCTTTACAGGAACATTTTTTTCTGGCAAAAGTGAAAACGTGACTTCCGCATCCGTCGATTTCGATTTCGCGGGTCTGAGAGGATGAAAAAGAATAACGTGAAGTTGAATTTATGTGAAAGGTTGCCTGTCAACGAGGCTAAACATGCCTCTATGGTAGACTCGATTGTTTTTGTCCATAAAACGCTCTAAATTTACAGTTTAGCTAGTCGTTATCATTTCTTACGAGTTGTTATGGCAGGGCGGCAACAAGACATGGGCATGTCTCTGCTGTCTGTGGTGGAACAGGCCATCAAGTCCTGCAAAGCTGAACAAGCCAAGATTAACAAGTCCATGCAGCTCTACGGAGATTTCTTGAGGATTTTGTAAGTACTGCACTATAATATTGTCTGCTGTTGTCAAGTTGTCATGCATTCACTTGAGTCAACATTGTGTTTTGAATGGAACGTCAGTGTCATCGTATGTTAGGTACGCTTTTTATACAGCTAGTATGTGTTTACACGCATACGTATCCATTCATTCATGATTGAGGCATTCATCAATAAAATACCATGAAGAATATTTTTTTTATTTGTATGAAATCATGCTAGTATTAGTATAAATAGGGCACTTTGGGCGGGCGGTCTCCATCCGGCGCTGTGGCTTAGTTGGTTAAAGCGCCTGTCTAGTAAACAGGAGATCCTGGGTTCGAATCCCAGCAGTGCCTTTTTTTTCTTTTGATGCTGCATATTCTCTATTAACAAGATTATTATTATTCCATACTAATTTTGTAACTACAATAATGATATTTGTAAATGCACTTGTCTTTTGTACTAAATCTGGTGGGAGATAAGCTGGCCGATTTGTATATATAAATATGATTTGTGGTATTAAGAGAGACAATATTTACACCATTATTTTCATTTATACCACAAAAAATAAATGATTATTGAAAAGTTATAAACATGATTGATGAGGTTTTTTTTTTCAATTTCTGCACAAGAAAGATGATTTATTTTTAACATTTAAATAAAATTTTATGGAAAGTATTTTTATAGCAATGCCTTACAGTTTCAAATGTATAGTAACATGAAGTTGTCTCCCACAGAGTGCCTCAACCAAAGATTGATGCTCAAGAGCCAGACTTTACTGAGGATGATGCTCCAGGTATGACAAAAAAAAAACCAAAACAGTATAAAATATTGCATGTGACCAGGGTGTAAAATGCTGAAAAACCAGAGAGAAGGGGTGTGCATTTTCTTAAACAAATAAAGAAACCTGGCCTTTCATATAGCTTGGCACACACTGGTTTGCGGTGCATAGTTTGTGGGGACACATCAGATGACCTCAGCTTAATTAGGTACTCCTGACATGGATGAATTCCGATGTGCCTGATATTTCTACTGCACACTCTCGCACAAAGAGAGCAGAGCTATGAGCAAATTCTCCAACGTCTGGGTGTTTTTTCTGTGTAAACTTTTGTACAGTGTCTGAAATCACCATGACCATGTCAGGAAAGGCTCTCTGCTATGCCATCCTCGTAAATATTAACAGAACAAGTAGGAAATATCTGCGTCCATCCAGCTGGTTGTAATGATGTACCGTCTGCAGACTAGTTTTAGGAGGGAACTCTTTTATGTGAAGCATGGGAGACAAAGTCTATAATGCCTCTGTGTTTTTGTCACTATTTTGCAGTGCAGGCTTTGGCTACTGGTGACGTACTCCTGCATTGCAAAATGGTGACAAAAACACAGTGGCTTTCTAGATATAAAACAAGATGCTTCAAAAATTTTTGATGGTGTATACGTTTGAGCCAACATTGTTTTATGGCCAATTTTTTACCAAAACCCCGCTAAATTCTGCAGAGGAACTGTCCTTACCTGTTGCGGTGTATAGCCTAGCTTCCTGACTGATACAACTAGCAAGTCCTTCTTAAAGGAGCAATGCTCTCTAAAATCATTGGAGGCTGATGCCACTACGTACCTCTACAACTTGACTACAAAAATACTGAAATATCCCTTTAAATGAAACCTTTTGCTGCTTGTCACTGTCCAGATTTCACTCATCAGAGTGAGAACTCGGGCTGTGCATGACTATCGTACCGCAGTATGAGCGCATGAATCTGACAGTAGACTACCACTGTCAAACAGCTGGATCCAGTCAGTCAGAGCAGAGGCAGGCATTAAACATAGAAATTTATCATCAGAGGGGTGTATCAGGTGATGAAAGGGGGCAATGAAATCCCCACTGTCCCTCCTCGCAATTCGCACCCTGCATGTAATTGCTATTATTTGAGCGTTTTTGGTTAAAGTGACTAAGAAGGTATGCTTTTCTGCTTCTTGCTTCCCAAAGCCCTTATTATCCTACTGTTTTTGAAAGCTGTAAAGGATTTATGGATCTTTTAATGCTTTCCTGTTGAATAATTTGTGCTCCAGTGCGGCCTAATAAAGGATATGATGTTTCAAAACTTTTAGCTTATATAAAGACTAACTTGTAAAATAACAAAACTGTAACTCAATGTGTGCCTTTATGCTATCTTCAGACACAGATACCTCACCAGGGGAGAAAGAAGACATAGAACTGCTTGAGCGAGCCTTGAAGAAAGCCCTACAGGTCCGCACAGGCACAGATCCATCTAAAAAAGACTCTGACAGGAACAAACTACCTGCACATTCAAAGGAACTTTCCACTGCTGCTGTCAAAAGCAAAGAGGCACGGCAGACTTCTGCAGCTTCCAAGGGAAATCACTCTAGCATCAGATCAACCTCTAAATCTGCCAGCCTTGACAGAAAAGAGTATAAAACGCCTGGTACAAGTTCGGCGGCGTACTCAAGCAAGGAAGTGAAGAAACTGCAGCAGCATGTCTCTAAGTCTGCGACCTTCCGCTCTAAAAACAAGACTATCAGAAGTAACAGTGAAGGCGGCAACACTGCAGCAATATCACCATCATCTTTAATGAACATAGAGCATTTTTCACAAACAGGGGAGTCTGTAGCTTCCAGTGTGTCTCCACAGATTGGGTATGACAACAATAAAACCTTAATTTGCGTGTTTGTTTCTGTGCTGCACTAATCTCTTTTGCTTTTCATTCTTTTTAGGATTATTTCTGATCACACAGCCAAATGGAAATCCCTCAGGAGCAAGCAAAACAGGTGGCCAGAATGAGCCTGCTAATTTTGCAGCCGTTTCTGAAGCTTCTGTTCGGGCACTAAGTTTCCTTCTCTTCATTTACTCCAGGTTGTGGGATAAAGTTGTTACAACACAAAGGAAAGCTGTGCCTGGGAGGAGTCATTTCATGGAGAGAATGAGAGAGATGGTATCTTTCCTTTTCCTTGTGAAGCTGATCGGAAAAGTCTCCCAAATGTTTTCAACATTGTGTAATAAATGAGTTTGGAAAAGAATATATTAATTTCCTTTTCCCAATTAGGAAAAATATGCACTCAAATTTCTATCTTTCACCCAGCATGTTGTCCTTGACCCTGTATCTCTGTATCCTCTCTAGTTCCCCGAGGACTGGCCGCACAGCTGCCCAGACCAGACCAGGGCTCTGGTCTACAGACTGACTCACCAAGGGCTTGACCTCGCCCGCCAATGCCAGACTGAGGAGCTTCTCGCCAGGCAGACAGCAGAAGCAAGAGAGCTGGGTAAGAAGCCTGGACACCATCTCATGTGCTAACACACAAAATTAGGACTGGAGGAATTACAAGAAAAGAAGATTGATGACCCAAGTGTGTGGGTGAAAAATGATGATTTAGGAGGAAGCTGCATGGGGAGTCGGCAGGAGGTTTCTTTCTGTGAGCTATTTTGATTTTCTAATGAGTGTTATAGACTTTTCCCTATGCCAATCACACTCAGGATGCTGAAATGTGCTGTTGTACTCATCTCCTGTAAAAATGTACTAATTAAAATTCTATGAATTTGTTATCTATTTCAAAACAGGTGGTAAGAAAAATGAGCACATGTCCTCTCTGATGAATAAAAAGTTGCTGATGAAAGCTGCAGAGCTCCAGAGATGTGCAGAACAAACCACAAAAGGTAGGAAATCACGATAACACGAACTTCATTATAAGTACAAACCTAAGTGCTGTAAAAGATGGCACCTTTTGTAAAATGTAAATAAAACAGAAAAAAGCAAGTATTTTTCAACCAAGTTTTTACTGAGTACAGCACAAAACAAGATATTTAACGTTTAAACTGATGAATTCTATTGTGTTTTTGGAAGTAAACACACTTTCCAAATAGAACACCTGCTACATTCCCAAAAAAGTTGGGACAGGGGTGAGAAAAGACTGTGACATTTTTGGAATGTTCAAAAACACGTGGAACATTCCACAGATAAGCAGGTTAAATGATGACAGGTGATAGTACAAGATACAAGACAGAGATTGAAGAAGAAAGAAAACAATAAGTATGAATTAATAAAACAAGAAAGCACTGAAATCAATTAAATATGATCAGTGGTGGACAAAGTATTCAACTCCAGTACTTGAGTCAAAGTATTGATACTTGTGGTCAAATCTTACTCAAGTACAAGTAAAAGTTGCTCGGGGAAATTTTACTCAAGTTAAGTACTAAAGTACTTACTTTTAAAAATACTTAAGTATTCGAAAGTACATGCATTTAAAAATACTTAACTATTCAAAAGTACAAAGTACATTTTCTAATATCAGTACATTGCTGTATTGTTTTCTCAGTGCTTTTACAGAACCTTGTAACTCTCTGAAACCACCTAATGATGTACTGACTTACATGTAGAACCACTCTGCAACAAAAAGTCTATAAAAACACCTGTAAAAACTTCACCATAAAAATGCAATCAAAAACAATAAGGACAACTCGACAGAAAGACACATAAAACTCACCCAAACCATAGTTGTTAGTCTGACCCCTCTTCCAACAACCATCACCTCTGGTTTGGTCAAAAACAAATCCTTAATTCACGGCGTGTAAAGGGTGTAAAGAGTCTGACTCTGCAGGCTGTTTTCCTCTGACTCGTCACAAAGCTTAGCGCTCTGATGGTCGGCTGCATTTCAATCATCGGTCATCGCATTAAACCGCAACCACTCTAACCTCAGACAACTTCATTTAAAATTTTTATCTGGAGTGAAAAATAACGTCTGTTTACGTACCTCAACTTGCTTTCTCAGGTTGGACGAGGAGTTCTTGAATGCAGAAATGTAGTTTGTTTGCGGTATACACAGAAGACATTTGAAATAATATGAATCATTCCTCATTTCTGAAATCTCAAACATTGAGCTGAGATATGGCCATAGGTGCACTGGTTTTTCAGCTTGAGTTTCTCCTGCCATCTCCGAGCGAGGATGACATAGACTATTTCCAAATCCATCCCAGGTGTGAGCGGTGACCTTGATTGGTTCCCTTCTGTGAGGAGCACAGCGTGTGGCCTATTGCATTTTAGAAAAGTAAAATACCAACATCTGACTACAAAGCTATGCTGAGCCTAAAAGGAATGAGTTACGACAAGCTTCCTAGAAAATGTAGTGGAGTCGAAAGTACAATATTTGTCTTTGAAATGTAGTGGAGTTGAAGTCCTAAGTTTCCAAAAAAACAAATACTCAAGTAAAGTACAAATACTGAAAAAATGTACTGAGGTACAGTACTCAAGTAAATGTACCCCGTTACTGTCCACCACTGGATATGATAAAACAATAAAATGTTTGGGAGCCAAACATGAGGTAAATGATCTGGTCCTCTTAAAGAGACGGATTTTCCGTCACAACAAGAGAGGCTGGAGGTTGGTAGGATGGACATCAGCTGAGGAAACAAGAGTCAGATCAAAGTTTGTGCTAAACCGTGACAAAACTGTACTGAACCAAACCGGACAAATTTGTGGAAATGGACCATACACAGGCATTATGTGACACCCCCAGGCTTTAGACTTTAAGCTTTTTATTCCTCAGTTTTTAAACTTTTTTTCTTTGCCTTAAATTTTCACTCATTTCAGGACACAAAAATAGCTTGAAATGAAGAATGTTTATAGTTTCACTCTTGGCATAGTCATACTTTCTTTAAAACATGGCCTTTTTGGTTGTGTTTCCTGATGCAAAAATCACCCCTTGCCCCCCAAGGGGTGTTTTCTGATGTCTGGAAAACAGCAGAAAACAGTGGAAGTCTGGATATTCTCAGTTCTTCTCAGATCTTCTAGAACGCTGTTCCACCGTCTCAGAGCATAATGGCTGAATGTAGCATCTCCAAACATTTTGTGTAACTTCATGAAAAGACTGTGTGATGACAAATAGTCGAGCAGTTTTTGAACATCGTTCATCAACATCCATTTCATCATCTATAGTCTATAATACTATCTAAATTACAAAGAGTTAGGAGAAATTTCTGCATTTAAAAGGAAGAGCAGAAATCTGTCAAGTGGCACTTCATTATACACCAGCATCATTCTGTGATGGATGTTATAATGTGGGCTGGGGAACACTTAATTAACCCTTGTCAGATATCACAGCAGGTTGCTGCATCTACATACAGAGTATAAGTTAAGACTCTGCCATGCAAGACAAAAGCCAACAACATGTGGAGGATGCCAGCTTCTCTTAGCCATAGCTCATCTGAAATGGAGCGACCTAAAGTGAAATAGTGTGCTGTGGTCTGATGAGTCCACATTTCAATATTTTTTTTTTGGGGGGGGGGGACAACAGCCGTGCCCTTCAGGCTGAATTTAAAAAAGGACCAGGCATCTATAATTGTCTGAGGGTGTCTTAGTGGCCATGGCCTGGGTCATTTGCACATCTATGAAGACACCTTTAATACTGAAGGGTACATACAAGTTTTAGAGCTACATATGCTATCATGGAATCGGGGTTTGTACAAACAAACAATAATAACATGGTGATAAAAGTTTATTCCCTGGCAGAGGCTTGCATAATACAAATGGATATTGTGTTAGAACTCATGATCCACTTTTACTCTGATTACTCAGACCTGTTCAAATTATGATGCCTGAAAGTCAAAGCATCACTCGTTACCTACAGAATGTAAAGTGGTATAATTCCCGTCACCTCCAATGATACAATTCTAATGAAACTAAACACCCTAAGATTTTCCATCCACACCACTCATATGACGGCTTCACCTTCTGGGAAAGAGCTTTGTTTATGTTAACCGGTTCTAGCTTCAGTGCAGCTCGAGCATGTTGCTAAAGCCAGTGTGGGAAAAAGGATTCCAGACATTTCTGACTCCATGCTTAGTCACAGATATTTGTTTTTGTGGCCATGTTACATCTGATCAAGCAGATCTCATTCACAGCTCAATATGTGTGTTATTTTTCAGTGTTGTTTTCAAAAGAAGATAAGTTGTTTATTGCTTTTTAATAGCATTTTGGAAATGATTGTGATGATTGTGGCGTGCTAACGAGCTAATGCAGCCTCTCCATCTCAGTGCATGGAAAATGAAAACAGAGCCGCCGTGAAACCTCGGTGCCAGATCAGTAGTTTCCTTGGCCTCGACATATCCCCCCAGCCTGTGACGGTGGGGTTTTAAAAGCTGTCTATCCTGACGCAGCTAGGCAAGGGCCTGGCTATTTAAAGCTGAGGCAGCAGAGCAGAAAAACGTTTTAGGGTACGGTTGCTCACGCTCACACTCTAAAAATAAACAAATTTTCCATCAGAGTGGGAAGCATGGGATCGATGGAGGCCAGAGGGAGGTTGTCTTTGCCCCATCGGGGCAAGTGGCATGTGGGGAGATGGGATAAGCGCACCTCTGCCCCTCACTGTAACCTACACATCAGAGGCAGAGCTCAGAGAGGTGGAGGAGCTGAGGATCAGGGTGGCTCTGCTGCAACAGGAGATGAACCTTGAGCAGGTAAGGGCTCAGTTTATCAGATATCTTTATACTGACAATAACCACCAAGACTTAATGTGCTTACAGCCTCCTCTTTTCTGTGACAGGCTTTGCTGGACTTTTTTCACCCTCAGCTTTCAACTACAGTGCCTGTGCCTGGCTGTCCCAACGTGAGTGTGCTGAGAGACATGTACTCCCTGCTGGGGGAGGGAGGGGAACGCTTCCCCACCATTGTCGTGGACTCTGAGCCTGACTGACTACAGAGCATGTGACACTGATTCATTAGTTTATTATTTAATCTGTGTACCTCCATTTATACAAATAGGAGAAATGAGATATGAAGAGCACCGATCAGTATAATGCAATCCAGTGCAACAGAAACAGACTCATACCCAGCTGACACCTTCAGCAAAAACAGAATCTAATGAATTTTAAGACCATTTATCTGATTACTTTGACTGAGCTTCTGTGGTAAAGTGTTAACTCGGTTAGTAGTCATCCTTGAGTCAAAATGAACTTGTGAAGAATTGTTTTAGTATACTGTGACTATTATTTAGTTTCTGATACCATGTTGATTTATTGGAGGAAAAAAAGATTGTTTTTCAAGCTTTTCTTCATCATTGTTTCTGACTGTGAAATGCTGTTGAATGCTCGTTAAGATGTTCTGTGAAAAATGTGTGACTCAGGAAACTTCCACAGTTCATAGGAATCAATAAATCCTAGTTTTCAGCAAGTATGCAGATGTGTAGCTTTGACTTGGCAGGATCAATAAATAAGCATTGATATAAATCTGTGTAGAATGTGACTATACAGGTGCATCTCAAACAATTAGAATATTATGCAAAAGTTAATTGTGTTATTCCTGATGATTACGGCTTACACCTCACACAAATCAAAAATCCACCATTTCAAAAGATCAGATTATCACAGAACACCAATAAAAAAGGATTTATAATACAGAAATGCTGACCTTCTGGAAAGTTTGCACAAATTGCTGCATCTATGCGATGGGGCATGGAGCCAATCAGTCAGTGGCACTGCTGGGGTGTCATGAAGCCCAGCTGGCTCTGATAGCAGCCTGCAGCTCATCTGTAATGTTGAGTCTGGTGTCTCTCATCTTCCTCTTGACATTTCCCTAGGGATTTAGGTCAGACCAAACACAGTAACACCATGGCCAACAAACCAGTTTCTGGTAGTTTTAGCTTCGCTGTGGGCAGGTGCCAAGTCCTGCTGGAAATGGAAATCAGTGTCTCCATAAAGCCTCTCAGCAGATGGAAGAATGAAGTGCTCTAAAATCTCCTGATAGACTGCTGACAGCATTGACTGGACTTGATAAAGCACAATAGAAGAACAGCAGCAGATGACATGGCACCTCAAACTATCATTGACTGTAGAAACTGAAAACACTTTCCTCTGAAACAGGACTTTTGACCACTGAGCAGCGGTCCAGTTCATTTTCTTTTGGCGTAGGTGAGAAGCTTTGATGTCTGTGGTTCAGGCTCGACACAAAGAACACAAAACTTGTAGTCCCTTTCCTGGACCCATCTGTGCGGTGGCTCTTGGACCCCAGCAACCAAAGCTAAGGATTTCAGGGGTGTTGTGAGGCTTTGTCTACTCCGAGATTGTCAAAATGAGGTGTGCATAAATTGACTACAAACAATGTAACGTGCTTACCTGATGGTTCATTAAGAATCTTTTGGTAGTGAAAAATATATATGGGCTGTTTTATTGGGATTTATTGGATTTAAAAAAAAAGGTTGACACTAATCTTAGTGGGCAATATGTTATTTTTTTCCATGTTGCTCCGAAGGGGATCACCATTTAGATACAACTAGGGGGTGATATCTGTGGCAAGCAGGAGCTGAAATAATCTGAAATCTGATAGAATGTCAGAAGCTCTTTTTTTTTTTTTTTTTACATGAATCATCACTCCTGAAGTAGTGCACTTATGTATAATGAACACCTCCTACATCCATGAGGGTAAATCTGAGGGCTGTCAGCACTAATGCATTAATCAAGATCAATTAAAGTCCATAAGAGGGACATTCATTTTTTAAATCCCATTAACTTCATGATTTATTGTCCCTTTTTTAGTAGACTTTGGTTAATCCACTGCAGTATCTCCATGCAACCACAGTGATATTAAATTGGTACAACACTACTTATTTGAATGTGTCATTTCTAGATTAAAAAGGTTAATTTAAATCGCGATTAATCTCACAATTTCTGCTGTCAATTACGGTTAATCACACTCTTTCTATTGCATTTTAAACTGTTAGAGTACCATTTTAGGTTTTTCTGTCTTAAACTAAGGGTAATTTAACCTTGCAACCTTAATCAGTTTCTCACTGGTGAATCTATCTTGCAAAGCTCCTGTCTGAAATGTCTGGGCCCGGTTAAAAAGTGAAAGGACCAATCAGCGATGAGGGGCAGGTGCGGCAGAGTCGAGACGTAAGCAAGCAGTGGAAAGAGGGTGTTGCAATTATGTCGGAAGACATTAGCGTGGATGCTGCTAAAGTGCCAGTTTTATCAGAACTTGACATTTCTTCATTAAAAGAAGAACAAAGAACAGCAGTGAGTTGTTTTCTTCTCAAAAATGACAAAAGTCGTGTACTGACATGTCTACAGTCGCCATGGTTCGTGTTATGCTGTTCTATATGGAGTTTATTCCTCGGTAGCTGCACACGCGCACCTTGGTAGTGGCTACAACGTTGCGTGTTTTGTTGCTCTGATTGGCCCGTAAAGATGTGACAGACAGAACGTTCATCCAATCACCCTCCAAGTTTTTTTTCAAAGGCTCTGCCCTTTCCCCAGTGCTGTATATTGGAGGTTTTCCAGATGTGTGAAACAAATCCATCCAGCGTGTCAGGTTAAGGGTAATTGACTTCCTGTAGTAGATCGAAGCTTATATCATAAACTTAACCATGGAAAAGGGAACTTGTCAATGATTAAAAATGAAATAGGAAATCATTTAAAAAGCGCAGATGACTTTTGAGTTTTTAAAGTAAAATGAGACATTATAGAGCAGTGCTGGACATCTTTTACATCACTGTGGCTGCAGGGAGATACTGAAGCACATTAACCAAAGCGTGTTAAAAGAGACAATAAAGCATGTGATTAATCACAATTTAAAAAAAATTAGTGCACGAATTTACATCTTGATCTATCGTGATTAACTCGATTAATCTTGACAGCCCAAGTCATTTCACTTTGACCTCACAGACAGCTCAGTGGACAAGTCAAAAGTCATCCACACCTTGTGATATGAAACATTTACCTCTTTGCTGTTCCCTAATTTTCTTTTCAGTCCATAACAAGTTCCTTTTTCAGTGGTTTAATTCACTCATTCCCGAAGTCTGGGTCAGGACCCAAAGGTGGGCTTCGGGAGAGTTTTTTTGGGTCCCCAAATGAGCTTTCAGAATGTCTTTGCCTACAGTATTCAATTGGTCATTTATGTCTGCAGTATGCATAGCTACGTGGGAGAGCTCTATGTTTTAACACTCACCCTCTGCACCATAATAAAACAGGGGGCCAGGCATCCAAAGAAAGCCTGTGTTACAGAGATAATGTGGCCCTTTTCAGGCTCAAAAAATGGAAAATGCCAGGTCAGGACCAGATTGAGTCCAGAATTTATGTGAACTAAGTTACAACTCAACCAACCAGTCAAGGACGGCACTGAAGGCAGAGTTGATAAGCAATTATGTATGGAAAACAAGGTTGTTGGGTCACAGTGGCTTGTACCTTCTAAAAAGTGGGTCATCAGGAAAACATTGGGAGCCACTGGTGGCATAATATTCCTTATTTTCTTTCAAAATAAAAGCAGGTCTGTTTTTAAACAGGAACTGAATTCCTTAAGTTCAAGACAGTTTTAAATACAAAAATAGTAGGGATTATAAATTGATTTCTTTTTCAAAACTAGAAAATAGGTCAGCAAATATACTTGGGTGGCTGTACATAAACCTGGATGGCCCTCCTAAGTATCATCCATGTGGGAAACACTGAAAGATTTTAACTAATTGCCCAATCTGCAATGTTGTGCAGAAAATCTAACATGAAGTCATGAAGCTCGAACTTTACCAGCAGGTGGCACTGAACCTAAGAAAATCAATTCAAAGAAATGAATACAGCTGGATTTCATCTGTGACTGACTTGTATGAGGAAATGAGACTACTTCTTATAAAATAGGAACAAGTAATGGCTACTAATAGGTGATCTTTGTGGCTGTTGGCATGCTGGTCTGCAAATCTAAGTGATTTAAAGGAACAAAGGCAGCATTCAATCCTATTTTAATCTGTCTTTCACTGAAAGCAGCAGGAACACCATGGCTTGTGGCTCATCCCCCGGTTGAATCCGTTTCTTGTAATTGTCTGGCATATCAGAGTTTCAGAAAGCTCACAGTGTGATTGATTATTCTTGTTAGCAGTGAAACAGGCCTGCAGTTTCAGTGTGTTTGAGTTTATCGTGAGCTGGTTTAAGAGAAGAGAAGAATACAATCAAGCAAAACCTCCACAGCATACTGTTTCTACATACGATGTGTTTGATCTTCCCTCAGGGCTTTCATCATCTGGCATACACTGATTGATATATAACACTCAAGGGGCCGGTACTGGGCTTCTCTGATGTGAGAAAATTGGTAGACTTGGCTGTGCATGCCACATATGCGATGTGAAAACGTATGTGAGATGCAGGAGAGGGCCCTTGCCCACACATGACGTGTGGATGGCACACACTCTGCCAGACTGGGCGACAGGTGGCGCTGGGTTCACACAGCAGGCCGTGGGTGTTTGAGACCTGCTGCACCAAACCTCTTGTGCACACAAGCATGGGGACATGCACACCCAAAGCAGGCTGAGTCACAAAGACGTTGCTCTGAGGGAGTCTGGCTCTCTGCATGCTTGAAGCTGGAAATGGCTCTCCCTGAGAAGAGCAATAAATGGATTATAAAAGAGAGAAGGCTATTTCAGTTTCATATTGTTACCTGTGTCCAAAACAACAGGGGCAAAGTGGATGGAGAAGCTGTTCCTGGGTTAAATCAGACAAATTTTCCCCTCCATTAAAAGACAGTCATTTCAGGATCATAACAGTCTGCTGCAGATTTCTTTTCCCAAACAGTTTGAAGGGAGGAGGAGGCAGGGAAGCATCCTTGAGATCACGTCAACACTACACACAAGTCCCAGTGGGAGTGGCGCCTACGCAACTCAGCCTTCCTGTGACCTGCATACATCAGCTACTGCCTGGCCCTGACTGTTGCTAGCAGAGCTCTTCAACTCCCACCGACGTGGCCCGGCCCTGCCCAGGTTAACCAGGTCTCACGCCTTTGTCCCCTTTTTCTCACGCCCCTTTTTGTCACATGATGGAAGAGTCGGGGAAATTTTACTTTCCATGGAGAGGCTTCATTTTCTTTCCCATGTCAGCGCTGCCATGTGTCACAGGGTTGAATAGTCCTCTCTCAGTGCTACAAATTCCTTCCAACTTGCTTAATTTTTTCAACCCTCTCTTTTTTACTTCTCGCAGCCTGAGTCCACGACAGAGTCTGAATCAAAGAGCAAATCCACAGAAACCAAACAGGACTACCAAGAATCCACTTGTCTGATTCAAATGCCAATTGCTATTGAACATCTCTTTTGTCTTGGACCTCTTCAAAAACGTTTTCTTCTTTCTTGCTTTTACTCCTAATCAGCAGCTCTATTTATTTAGCACGTTAAGCTACATTAAATTATTATTCTCCCAGGTTAAATTTTTCCATAAATGCAAAGAATATCCCTATTATCAAAGCAGTTGTCCTGTTGAGAAGGAGGCATGTTTGGCTTTTTAAAGAAAATATTTGGTGTCTCTTTCTCTGATAATGTACGCCCAGTGCATATAATAGAGCAGAAACACTCTAATCTAATTATGAGGAGAAAACCTGCTGCCAAACTGGAGTCATGCTATAGTTTTACTAATGTATAGTCATGCTTTTTAAACCCATAATTACATCGATGCCCACACACTGTTTTTCTCTTTAGATCTTCAAAATCAAGCCATTGTTTTTACGCCTGCAAACGTTCAAAGGATTATTTTGGAGTGTGGTAGTAAGAATGTTTACAATACTGTTTGTTTTTCTTCATTTTTAGGTAAATGTTCGCATAATCAAAAGCACCATCACCCTGCTTAATGCTGAAGTATCCTGCACTTTCTCTTTACTCACTGTTAATTAAATACTGTAAGAATTTGAAAAAATTTAGGGTGATGTAAAATGTAGATATAAACAGAATGCAGTGATTTGCAAATCTCATAAACCAATATTTTATTCACAATAGAACGCAAACAACATTTCACACATTGAAACTGAGACATTTTTCAATTTCTTGAAAAATTTTAGCTCATTTAAATCTTATGGCAGCAACACATCTAAAAAAAAACTAAGGACGGGTCAACAAAAAGCTGGAAAAGTAAGTGGTAATAATGAAATACAGCTGGAGAGGCATTTTGTAACTGATAAGGTTATTCAGCAACAGGTCAGTAACATGACTGGGTATAAAAGGAGCAATTTAGAAAGGCAGGGTTACTCAGAAGTAAAGATGGGCAGAGGTTCACCAATCTTAGAAAAACTGCGTCTAAAAGTTGTGGAACAATTTCAGAAATGTTTCATAACTGTTCTGTGGTCAGATGAATCAAAATTTGAAATTCCTTTTGGAAATCATGTATGCTGTATCCTGTGGACTAAAGAGGAGAGGGGCCGTTCATTTTGTTATCAGCTCCAGTTTAAAAGCCTGCAGCCCTGATAGTATGGGGTTGTATTAGGGCCTATGAAAAGACACTATCAATGCTGAAAAGTACATAGAGGTTTTAGAGCAACATATGCTCCCATCCAGACAACATCTCTTTCAAGAAAGGCCTGCATATTTCAGCAAGACAATGGTAAACTGCATCCATCATAGCAGCATGGCTTGACAGTAGAAGAGTCCAGGTCCTAAACTGGCCTGCCTGCAGTCAAGACCTTTCACCAACAGAAAACTTGGGGCATCATAAAATGAAAAAACTGGCAAGAAATGAGACAACATTTCTGTCGAAAGGTCCAGCTACTGTTTTTTCACTTCTCAGACTTTTACAGACTTTTGTTAAAAGAAGAGGGGATGCTACACAATTGTAAACATGGCCCTGTCCCTACTTTTTTGAGATGTGTTGCTGCCATAAAATTCAAAATGGGCTCATATTTTTTCATGAAATGGTAAAATGTCTAATTTCCAACAACTGATATGTTGTTTATGTTCTGTTGTGAATAAAATGTGAGTTTATGAGATGTGCAAATTGCATTGTACATAGCAATGTACAAGTCCAGCTTTTTTGGAATTAGAGATGCCTTTGTGTTTGGGTTTTTTTTATATATATATATACTTGGCCAATAAATCTGATTCTGATTTCCTCTGTCATTTTGGCTTTAATAAATATGACAGCTAAATATTTTTAAAATTAAGAATTTAAAATGTTGCCACAGTAGTTCCAGTGATGCTCAGAGATTAAAAAAAGGAGACATTTAACAGTGCACACGCATTTATTCCTCCCCCAGCATTGCTTTTTCAGATGCGGAGGAGGAAGATTATCAAGTTTAGGGGGGAGAGAGCTGTCTGAATTGATTTTTCTTTTCATGGATGAGAGAGAACAGCATACTGGGGGATTGACTTCTGCTAGGTTAACTTCCATTCAGAAATGGATGGGCACCGTCAGTGCGTGTGGGCGGGAAACGAGTGGGGGCTGCCGTTGGTTCTCTGTGAGTGTGTTTCCGTCACGTGTAGGCATGCTCATTACAGTAGTTAGACTCTCATTACAGGAGTGGTGTGTAGCTGATATCCACCTACAAATCAGTGTCCTCAGGTGCCTGCATGCATATAAATGGAGGAGTGTGTAGGTGGATGGAGGATTTCTGTATACCGCTGATGTCTCCGCAAGAATTGTTAGAGTGCAGTGGAAACACCATTACTGTGTAATTGCCACATGGAGGTGACACATCTGTGCTGTTAGAGCAGAAGGTGATGACAGCGGAAAAAGCTTTCCAATCTAAAGTGATGAGGGATTCCCCTTCTCCTCTGATTTCCAGTCAGCAATGGATTTCTGTATTCCTTAGGGAAGGGTTGGTGCTGCAGGAAAACAAAAAAGACTGCAATTGAGAGGCAGTGATGGGGAGATGAAGAAGAAAAGAGGGAGCAGTAAACTCCCCTACCCTCCCCCTTCCTCAACCCCCATTCTCCCTGCCTCAAAGTTTGACGTCACACAGAAGAGGACCAATCGGAGTGCTTGGACATCCCCTTTTCTCCTCCCATCCAGTGCTCCCTTATATATCCCCCTCCACTTCACTCAGCGGAGTGTACAATGTGCTGCCAGAGAGCCAGCAGGCACTGTACAGAGAAACAGCCTGAGAGGGAGGCAGAGAAGGGGAAAGTGTGAGTGGATTTCAGCGCTGACTTAGAAGCCTTCAACTTTACACTTCAGCCTTTCCTGCTCTCATCAAGACCTCCTTCTCCTTTCTCTCTCCCCTTTTTGCCTTTCTCTCTATTTCTGCAGGCTAGCGCTGATAACAAACAGGATCCAAGAGGCGAACGCCGCATCCTCCTCCTGTCAGGAGCCACTTGCAAGGATGGGCTGTACGACAGGGCACCTGGCGTGCCAAACTCAGCCCCAGACCAACTCAGGCCAGGAAGCTCAGTCTCTCGAGGCTGGGGGTGCAAAAGTCCCTGAGGTGCTCTCCTCTCTTGAGCGTCTGTCCCAGGCCACTGGAGGCATGGAGAAGTCCTGGTACCGTTGCATCTTTCCTTTTGGGATCATCTCTTTGGTGATTGGCGTAGCAGGAACTGGGGTAACATACACCTACAATGACCTGCCTCAGACTAAAGTGGTTTCTGTGGTGCTACTGGTTATGGGGCTTTTGCTATTGCTGATGGCTACCGCTTGTTGGACTGTCCACAAGAAGAAGAGAAGGAAAAAGAAAGAGGGAGGCTCGTTCACCTCTGAACAGTGTCCCCTCTGAGGAGAAAACTTTGATAGGAACTTGGTAGCAGAGACAAACCCAGGGGTGGGAGCTCAGAGGTTTGCCTCCCACCACCAAATCCCCTCTATTCTTTATCACAGAGTTTGCCTCAGCTCAAACTGGTGACAACTTGGGCTGACAAATCATAGAGTGGAAGGACAGATAGACAGAACTCCAAGGATCTGCTAAGTCTGTACGTTTTGGACCATTTTTTGACCGGCAAGGAGGGATCACCAATGCCACACACTCTCTTTTATCATCAGACAGCAGGTGTCCAGTGTCAAAACAACTTCCAAGGAGACGCACAAATATGCGCTGTGCACTGCGTGCATACTTACACGCACGAATACATGGCCCTTGCAGTCCTCAGTCACACATGCACTAGCAGTCACAGTGGAAGACTGCACAGACACCCAACACGCTATGCGGAGCTGCTGCTGGAGTCAATGCTGGCGTCACTAGGCACGTCAGTCACAGCATTCCTCCTGCCAGGACAGGTGACTCTCCAAGAGGCCAGAAGTGGGCCAAAGACAGCAACCTGATACCCATCCGAAAGAGCAGCTCACCCGCGTCAGCGGCCAGCGTCATTCACTCGTCCTGTGACACCGCAGCAATGTGTTGGGGGCTTTTTTTACGCAATGGGAGAGTGGAACTTGAGTCCAACAGGATCTTACTGGCATCTGTGTGGACGATGAACCGGAGAGGGCAAGGGACCTGTTGGGGAAGTGGAAGGTGTTTGTGCAAAAAAACAAAAAGATTCTGGTGAACTGAAACACTAGCGGACCTTTTACTTCACTACTGAGGAACAAAAGATTTGCACATATGGAAGCGTCCACGCCAAGCCAGAGAAATTCTTAGTAAAGCACTGCAAGGCCTTCTGTAGCTTCAACTTAATGTTACAAAGGAGTGGGGCTCTGACTTTCTGACTGAATGAATGCCCTCCTGTCATTATGCGAGCATTTACACTCAGCCTCCTTCATGGGGCACCATGGGGCAGGCCAGGATTATTGAAGGACACTGCATGAGGCAACATGCCACTGCAGGGACACTTTGACTGATCCTGCTCCCCTAGGGCCCCTCCCGCTTTGTGCCTTGAGCAAGCACTCATGGAAAAAGGCTCTGTTGCATTCCCCCATTTCCATCTGAACCCCTAAGAATTTCCCCCTTGTCTCTCCTGCTTTTTGCCCCACCAGGACTGCCCTCATCATTGCCCAGTTTCCTGATGCACCTACTTGTTTCCCCATTTCCATAAAGCCTTGTGTGCAGATTTTCTGCACACAAGTTGAGACACTTTAATGTAAGCCTCATAGCCCACAGACATTTGTCGTTACCCATCTGTGCCAAAGAATGTGGATTGTTTTCTCTCTCATAGTGGAAAGAATATTGACCCAGAGTGAGTAGCAAATCCCTTTGTCGGACTAAAAATAGGGTACAAGGCTGTTCTCCAGTGAATAGTGACGAAGGTTTGCACTCTTAGTGGCTCTGGGGTTTCCCTTTCTAACACTTGTGCTTTCAGAGAGAATGAATGAATGTAGCTGTGCATGTCTGTATGTTGGTGTGGTCTCACAGAGGCAACCAAAAGTCATCTTGTCTTAAATATTTCAGTCATTGAATGTAACATTGAATGGAAGTAAAAATCAAGAGAAGATGGCACGCTTGTACAGAATGTATAGATGTGCTAAGGAGTCTAGACCTTCTTGTCTCCATGTGAAGGGCAGTAGTAGCAGTCTTTTACCCTTGAGAACTACTATTGATCATTGTGCATTGATTCTGGTTACCCGGTTAGTGATGTGTCTTGCGGAGTAAAATGTGTCTATGCATCCAGAGGTAGCAGCTATCACACTACGCCAAAGATTGTCCTGGAGGCCTGCATTCGTCTACACACTTCGGTAGACATCCATCGGATCAGTCTGTTCATGAACGGCTCCGTTTGCTTTTAGATGTTCTGTTGCACAGTGATTGCCAATCTTACTCCGTTTAAAGAAAGGGAACTAGAGGTAATTTTGGATGACAAAAGCAATCCAGGAAGCCATTGCTTTCACTTTTATGTGCAAGTGGGGAGCTATGCTTGAGGCAAGATTGGGATCAGCCATCCTGAACAGAGCAGTGTTATTATGGGGGGATATAATGCATCTCTGGCAGCAGGGAAATGCCAAGTTAATGTGGTGACGTCAGTTTTCTGCATTAGCTTTAAAAAAAAGGGAAAAAATCAATCGTGAGAATGACAACTTACACTGGCCTTTACTCCCTCCTGAAATACGGCTTATGTATGAATGCAATTTTCACATGTATAGCGCTCATTTATTATGTAAGACGTTGTGGTTGCATTGTTTTTCTTGCCAGTAATCAAGCTATGTTCTGCCGGTGTGTTAACACTGAATGGAAAGTGACTTGTAAAAGGGATTTCTCATCTGCCTTGTAAAAAAAAACAGGAGTTAAAGGGAAAGTCTACCTCTCTGTGCTGCAGGGGAAATATGTCCCTAACCCCGTAGATAGCCATGCTGTCTGCCTTTGCTGTTGGTCACTCCACTGAGTGACACAAAATGTTCATTCGTGTGCCCTCTAATTTTGGTGCTGTATATAGATATGACAATTTTATATTTCTAGTGTATATTTGTACTTAAATGTCAATTTAATTGTTGTATAATAAATGTATGTGTACACTTTGTCCTTTAATGTTTTAGTTTGTTGATAACGAGAGCTATATGGTGTATATATATATATATATATATATATATATATAAAAGTTAATTTAGCAACAACTCTGCTTTTAAAAAGTATTGAAAATTCTTGAATGCAAGAATATGAGGTCTTAGCTGTTCTACTTTTCAGTGTTAGATACATTACAAATCTTAAAAACGTAATTCCAGATAGTAGTGTGACTACATTAATGCTGCTTAAGTAGAAAAATCTCACCTTTAATTGCCTGCTCCTTTATTTTAAATTATTGTCTAATCTCAGAATGCTTTAGGACTGCTTAATTTGCACACACTTCAACACAATTACATTGTCTTTTCTATGTTGTCATAAATCTATCTTACAATCGGCCCAAACATAACTGCATTTCTAATGTAACAGGTTAGAAAAAGAAGATGTAAGGTCTCAAAATGTATGAAGAGGGCCTTAAAAAGTGAAAAATTGAATGTCAGATTCTCTGTAAAAACCCTAGTTTATAAACCAGAACTTTGATTATAACCCTTTAAATCCTGATACCTTAAATAATAGACAGAAAAATCCAATTTTTTGGAACTGAGATGTTGATTTAACTTTCTACCAATATCCAAAAAGACACTGGTGTTTTCCGATGCACTGACTGACGTTTTCTATCAGGATCACATTTGAAGAACTTAGTTTTGTCCAATGTAATCACTCCTAAAAAAAATTGGGTTCACTTCATTTTGTTCCTAAATGTCTCCACAGGTTTTCTTGTGTTTTTCGTTTTCATCAGAGTAAGAAGTTGGGACAACTTTAGCACACTTATGTCATGTTCAAATTTTAATGCAAAATTTGACAAACTGTCTCTTTATCAATGGAGACCATTTCTGCTTCCATTCTTACACTGAATCATTGATTGTTTACAACATTTTGTTGTATTTGTTGAATGGTTTCAGAAGTTTTTGATGTGCATGGGCACCCAGGACGTTCATGGTCTTGGATATCCTCTCTGCCTTCACTAAATCTTTGGTGCCATTCAAACACACCTAACATGAAGTGTCCCCCGTACTCCTCAGGTGGCGGCTGTTTAGTTCAATTTCACCAAAAGTTCCAAGTTAATGCTTTGCTCAACTTTTAGGCTAATCATTTTCTGATGCCATAGCAAAACACGTGACCTTCAATCAGTAGCTAGCAGTGAACTAAAGATGTAATTTATTGGAAACTTACAGCGGCTGTGGGTGAATAACCTTTAATATATAACACTCGGTGTGACTGTGAACCAGGTGTTTTTATGCTAATCAACACAGTATAATCATTGATTAGCCATACCTCGTATATTGGGGTTTTTAAATATTTTAAGGTAAATACCTAATGAACATTCAGATTTAGGTTGAGTCAACATTTATCTGGGGCTCAACCTAAAAAATTGGCCCAACTACATTAGATGAACCAACTGATATCCATATAATTTTGCCATAGTTTACAAATAAATTTCATGTAAAAATGTGGAAACTCCTCCAAAAATTCCCTCCAAAATCCAAACAAATTTCCCTAATAATTCCATGAAAATTGAAGAACATCTGTAAGGAAATATACCACCCAAATCTCAAAACAAATTCCCTAAAAATGACAAAGAAAGTCCTAAAATTCCCATGAAAGTGCCTAACAATTTCAGAGTTTACAGAAAAAGTCCACCCAAAATGTCTAACCAATTTTCCCGTAATTTACAAATAAAATCCATTGAAAATTATGGAAAATTACCAAACAAACCACCCCCAAATCCAAACTTATTCCCTGGATCATAAAAATCCTGCTCCTTCTTCAGAAATCTGTAGTATTTCATTGATTGGCATTAATCTGAAAAAATAACACCCTCTACTGGTAAAATACTCAAATACCTGAGCGTCCTTCAGAGTGTCAGAAATATCTTCCATGTTCATTATGTAAAGGCCTGTGTGGGTGAGACTAATAGGCCTGCTTGGCTCACTCAGAGTTTATTTAGTATTTGATAAGCATCAGCACGGTTTTTATAATGACCAGGCAGCGCTGTGCTGGGAAACTGCAGTGGGTGTGGAGGAGACAGTAAATAAAGGGTGGAGAGCCTGACGGGGGTAAAGTGCAGAGGGGGTGGAAACGGTTAGTCCAACTGCAGGGGTCAGGATGGACTACAGGAAACCAGATGGGAGCAACTCATCCGCCTCTCAAACTTCTGCAGGACTTTGCTTCAAACCGAAGCGTTCTCCACTTCTGTTGGCTTTTTGAAATTGTAGCAGAGATGCAGCAGACACTGCAGTGCTACATAAAGAAATCTGGATTAGAGCCAAACATGCCTGATATCTTTTCATGTTTTCTCACATTCTGATCAGCAGCATCTATGAGTCTCTGTCTGTGGATTTAATCAGACACTGACTGCTTTTTGCTCCAGATGATGCCTTTGTTAGCATCTACTTTAATCCAAATTCTGCTTCAGACACCACAGCTGCTTCTGAAACAGGTGTAGAAAATTATCGCACATGCCTGGCCAGACAAATTGAATTACAGGCAAATAAGATTAGCACACAGTCTCAATGTAGGTATTGTAATAGACAGAAATGTGCTGAGGAACCTTTGCATTAAATTAGACAAAGACATGAGAAAATCAGAAGAAAAAAGGACTGTAGGAAACAGTGGAAGGATTATTTTTGACTATTTCAAGAGCACAAAGAGGATCCTGTTGATT
Organism: Cheilinus undulatus; assembly: GCF_018320785.1. Classification (NCBI taxonomy): domain Eukaryota; kingdom Metazoa; phylum Chordata; class Actinopteri; order Labriformes; family Labridae; genus Cheilinus; species Cheilinus undulatus. The sequence goes on along the minus strand of NC_054885.1, from coordinate 31,651,304 downwards.
TCACACAGACTAAATCAAGTATTTTGACTGAATCCCTTTATTCTCTTGACTTTTCTCAAGTGTCAGTTAACAAATGTCCTTCTCTTTCTCTTAAATCCAACCTCATCTCTTCCTGTCATAAGCATTTTCTTTATAACAGCAGTGATTGTACCAAGAACTGATGGACGCTTATGGGAGAAGAATTACAGACAAGGACTACACAGGCGCATTGTTCAAGGGTTTATTTCTGTTATTACTGTCATTTAAGGTTAAATGCACAAACCAATTGCTTCTCCCCAGCCATTACTGGTCACTTTGTGTTAAACTGAGAAAATGGTTGAAACAGGCTGGAGTTTCTATGGAAACAGGGACTGCATCCAATCGAGGGCGTATCAGGCCCGTGCATGGTCTGAGGTCACCCATCTACAACATAATTATATCAAACAACACCTGCAATGTAAAATGCAGCATACATTAGGGGCCACTTTAAACACAGAAAACAAAGGCTTTTTCTTCATCACATGTCAAGTGATGAAGGGAACAAATAAAGGGAAAATATAGAATTTCTGAAATGATAAGCCTAATGCTTTAGACATCAACGTTACTATAGAAAAATCATGCTAAAGCTGTTTTAGTCTTATTTGGGATCAGTATGACTGGTAAGTTCAAAACCTCATGTTTTTCTTCAAACAGGAAGTAGATTGATCAAGAATAATGTCTGCAAATCTTTTTCTAGGTCCTGTTTCTGCAGAAAATACAGCTCTGGAGACATTTAAGAGAATATCCTTTGGCTGTGTGGACCAGTTGGGCTGTAGGGGATTATCAGTCTGTAAGAAAAGTCAGATATTAAGAGAGGTATGGTGAAGTTTTATTTTGATAGTGAACCACTAACACTTGTTGTGACCAAGCATGGACAAATTTCCACTTCCAAGTTCTGCATTTCTTAGAAAAAGTTCTGAATAAAATGCCCTACAATTTCAATCTCTGAAATTTCGTTGTGACTCTGATGAAGACGCAGAGCGCATCAAAACGTTAGTCCTCTGCACCTGATTAAACGTCATCAAGTGATTTGTGTGCTCCAGTTTCTTCGTTGGGTTTACCTGGTTTACCCACTGAAACACCTCTCTCTGAAATTTCCATTTAAGTTCTTAAAAATTTCAAAGGATAACCTTCCCCAAGAAGTCCCACTAAAACTCCTAAAATACCTAAAAACATATAAGCCTTGAAAATACCAGAGAATGTCAAACAAGATTCCCCAAAATATCCAGACAAATTTCCAAAAATTTTATATATATATACTAACATTTCTGTGAAAATGTATGCTTTTAAAGTAGCCAGTAAAGTGTAATGTAATGTAAAAAAAAATTCCCCTTAAAGCTCAAATCAAACTCCCAAAAATGTCAAAGTTGCCAAATTCCCATGAAAACTTCCAATGAAATTCCCAGAAATTTCCATGAAAACACCTAAAATTCCAAAGAAAATTTACCCCCCCCCCCAAATAATCAAATTAAATTCTCAAAAAATTACAATTGTACATTTCCCAAATTTCCATGAAAGTTCCTCAAAATTTCCAAACAAATTTCCCAAATTCCCATGAAAATGCCAAAAAAAAAAAAAAAAATCATTAAGATTTAAAGCAGTTTTCTCCAAAACTTCCAGTGAAACTCAACCAAATGTACAATCATATCCCAAAAATGTGGGGAAAATTTCCCCAAAATACCCAAACAAATACCCTAAAATTTTCCATGAAATTTCCACAGCAGATCATCCAAATATTTCAAACAAGTTACTGAGACTTCAGTGGACATTCTGGACAATTATCTCAGGAATTATCTTAGCAAAAATTATGACTATGCTGTAGAAAATTTCAAATAACGTCCTCATATGTACATGCAGGGTCTTAGAGCTTAAGGTGAATACTGAGTGTCGGAGGTGATGTGGATCCAGGTTCTGGTGCGTGATGATGAGATTGGAGGAGCATGTGACGTGAAGATCAATAGGGAGTCTGAAAGGGAACAAACAGCCCTGGTAGTATGCCCTGCTCCTTTATGGCTCTCTTCAAAGGGGCCAGTAATCAACAGTCATGATTCACCCAGAGGAGGACTCCATTTACTCTCAGTAGGGATCCTAAACAATCATCTTAATCATTCTATAATTTTCTAAGGCAGCTGTGTCAGGCGCTGAGCCGGTCTTTATATCTGGGTTTACATCTCTGCTCTGTTTCACAAACACTGACAAGTTAATAAGAGGGTTTTGTGTGGTTGTTTGTCCCTGTAAAGCATGCGTGTGCTAAAGAACAAGGCAGCCTAATGATTTCAAATATGCTCAATAACAAACGAGAATACATTGATAACTCCGTTTACCTCAGCGTTGTTTGCACTCTTTTTTTCTGACAATTTCTGACGCAGTCAACTCTATCTTTTTCTTGATAAAATGATTTAGAAATACTATATGATAGTTATTACTCACATAAAAAAATGTTTTTCACAGCTGACCTTTACAATGCAATATGATTTTGCTGACCTCTGTGGGCCTCCAAAACGACTGGGCCCCAGAAAGCTCACCCCTTTATCACAAAAAATGGGTTAAAAGTTGAAAAGTCATCAGAAAAAATGGTGAAAAGGGGTTTGAAGTGACAAAAATTGGTTTAAAGTGGCAAAAATCAGTGTACCAAACAGTGAAATGAGGCTTAGAAATGGGCAAAAATGAGCATAAAATGGGGTTAATGGGGATAATGGGGTGTGGAGAAACAATGGAGATCATTTGAATCAATTACTGGAAGAGATCCCTTTGGATATGAGCAAATCAAAGAAAATGTGTAATTAAAACAAATAATTATTGAGTTTGGACAGCTGAAAAAGTAATGTTATTTTGAAACTGTGAAACAAACACACAAGTAATACTTCAGATAGGGTTAATATGCACAGATCTTTTTGTTTTCAAAGTATTTAAGTAATTTATTTTGATTTGTTTTTCTAAATTTCATCTTTATTTTTTCTATCAAACTTTTTATTTTTTTGAATAAAAAGCTGTCTCTTTATGATTTTTTTTCTTTGTATTATATAAAGTTAAAACAAAAAGTAAGGCAATTGGTGTTTGGTACATAATTTCTTTGTTGTAACAATGCTTCTTAGTAATAAATCTTAGACCATTGGAAAACCTGTTTATTACCCTTTTAAATGGTGCCACATTTGTAAGGATCATGCATTTGTGGGATGAGCAGCAGAGCTGAGTATGTGGGTTGCACCCATGAAAAATGTGCCAAATCTTCTCTGCCAATGCCAAACAGCTGATTCTGCCATTGACTCTTGTTTGGTGTTTGGTGGATTGGATTATTGAAGTTTGAAGAAAGAAGACCTATCGACAATTTAACAATTTATTCATTTAACAAACAGGAGCCTCAATAGTGTGTGGAAGAGCCATACACAGCCACAACAGCCTGGCATCTCCTCCTCATGCTGGTCACCAGCCTGGTCACACACTGCTGAGGGATGGCATCCCATTCTTCAACCAGCATTTATCGCAAGTCAGCCAATGTGGTTGTGTTGGTCACTCTGGCATGAACAGCACACCCAGGCTGATCCTACAAGTGTTCAATGGGGTTAAGGTCAGGACTGCTGGCAGGCCATTCCATCCTCTCCACTTCTGGAGAGGATGGAGGTAGTCTGGAGGTAGTCTCTGATAAACCCCGCTCTGTGGGGGTGAGTGTTGTCATCCTGGAGGATAGAGTTCTTGCTGACAGGGTGAAAAAACAGTATACTTAGGGTGTTGTCTTTTTGGGACGCCCACTTTGTGGCTTGTCTCTGACATTCCCCGTTATGTGGAACTTGGCCTTCAGTTTGGAAATGGTACTAGGGTTCACTCCAAACAATGCTGCAACTTGGTTTTGCAGAACACCAGCTTGAAGTTGCCCAACCGACGGGCCCTATCCAGATCAGTCAAACGTGGCATGCCGATTCTTGAAGCAGACATCTACTGACCACTGTAGCAGGGCCCATGCTCACAGGTACTGTCAATTAGGCACCTGATTGGCAGCACCTGGGGGTACCAGAAGCTCAAAACAAGAGTCAGTAGCAACAGCAAAATAAGCTGTTTGGCATTGGCAGAGAAGATTTGGCATGTTTTTCATGGGTGCAACCCACATACTCAGCTCTTCTGCTCATCCCACAAATGCATGATCCTTACAAATGTGGCATCACTTAAAAGGGTAATAAACAGGCTTTCCAGCGGTCTAAGATTTATTACCAACAAGCATTGTTACAACAAAGAAATAATGTGCCAAACACAAATTGCCTTACTTTTTGTTTTAAGTTTATCTATTTTTTTATCTTAATTTTTATATATAACTTAATATTTTTCTGAAATACTTTACAAAATTAATGGGCCTGATAGTATGAAACAATGTGGTCATATGCATGAGTGTAGCCCACAAATGAGAGCCTGTAGACTATTTTAGACTTTTGGTCAATTAAATAAATCTTAATAAATTTCGAGATTTCGTTTTTCCCTCAGAGAGTTTTTTTAGTTTTGACATGATACAGACCCTTGAGCTGACGGTGCGTCTGTCCCTTTAAATGGAGTCCCTTTAAATTACGTTCTCTCGCAACTACACTTCCCACAATCCATAGGAAGTAGGAGGGTCAGCCTTCTTTCTTCATAATCAGGTCAACCAATCATATACACGTAGTGACGAGCGCGTACTTCGAAAATGCGTCACGTTGTCCAATAATCTTCTAGATTTTCACTGTTTTTAAAATCCGACCAATCGTCGCAACCTTCCTCCGTTCTCGCCAATCGCTGGGCTACTATGTGGTAGATGGGCGGTATCTCTGTCGACCAATCAAATTGTAAAGGGAGTTTAAACGCTGAGCGCGGGCGGTCCTAGAGTAGCTTAGGGGCGGCTCCTACAGAGTGAGGACGCGTGCTTGAATTTGAATTCAGGCAACAGCTAACAACTAGTAAGGATATTAGTCATCTCTAGCGGCACAACACAAGCTGAGAATTTTACAGCAACACTGAATTTCCTGCTGAAATAGTCAGTACGTTTGTATGTGTTACATATCAGTGATTATTGCTGTAACGTTTAAATAGCTGCTCAGTGCTGAAGCTACAACCATCTCTGCTTGGGGGGATATCACTTCACTTGCAATGAAAGCGGGCGGTAAGTAACTTACATCAGTTTAAACTTCTTGTTAATGTCACATACATGGAACATGATCTATGTAGGGCGATTGTTTGGGACTATGTGCTAAATAACTGCAATTTGGCAAAGTTACACAAGCCAGTTTACTAACTAGCTCTTAGCCAAGATGAACGTTGACCGGGGTGGCTATCGACACTTCCTGTGAGAAAATGTCTGCTAAAACAGGTTGAAGATGACAATATGTAAGTAAAATACGACTCCTAAGACCAGGGCTCACGTCTGTGGAGATTTTTGATTTGATCTAAGATGTTAAAGTCACAAAACTTCATGGTAACGAACATTAGTGGCGTTTGACTCCCGGGAGGGAAATTTGGGCGCTCACTTGGTTTGACTTTTGAGTCAGACACTCTTTACATTAATGTTTAATAGTACAGCTATGTATGCCTAGTTAGATAACACTGAATCCTTTGTAACTTCCGAAGGTTTCCGACTTTCTCTGCATTTAAACCGTTTTAGATTTAAAAAGGGGGTTTGACTGGACCACCCGGAGATGCTTTACGTTAGGCGTTATGAATATGGAGCCACAACACTCACCCTGCTAACCCTGACTTAGCTAACATATGCAGCCCTTTGCCTGCTTTAAACGAAGTCCAAATATTGGTTTGACATCAATGTGAGAATGAGTCTGTGAGCCTAACTCTAAGATGTGAAATGCTTTTGTGTAATTTCGTGTTTAAGTGTGCACCTAAAGTGTTTGTACTGGTTCTTACACTGAGATGAGAGGCATCCTGATGTGTGGCAGACTTCATGTATGGATTTTCTTTCTCTTTCAGTGGTCCACTGCCGTTGTTCAAAATGTTATTCGGTTCCAGCACGGAAGCGGGTTCGTAAGCGAACTCCAGCCCTAACCTTGCTGTCTCTACCTGAGGAGGTCCTCCTCTGTGTGCTCCAGTGCCTCTCTGCTGAGGACCTGCTGTCTGTCCGAGCAGTGAGTACATGTACTGTAACATTAATGTGCCAAGACACCCCATATTTGTTTTAGACTCAGGCAACTTGTCACCAGAAGGTATTCAGACTCAATTCAATTTTTTCTTATGTTGCAGCCTGATGCTACAGTTAAAGAAAATCCTTTTTATTCTCATTAATCTACACTCAAGTACCCCATAATAGCGAAGCAAAAAAAGTCATGTCCTCTATGTAGATTAATGAGAATATTTTTGTCTCCACTGTAGCATCAGGCTGCAACATTAAAAAGTGAAGTGGTCTGAATAGGTCCTGAAAGCACTTTAGCTCTTACCTGTTGAGACTAATTTTCTCGTGGCCTGTTGCAGGTTCACTCCCAGCTGCGAGACATCGTTGACAACCACTCCAGTGTTTGGGCCAGAGTCAGTTTCAGGGATACTTGGCCGTCCCCTAACACCTTATGGCTCTTTGAAAGGTAGAGTTACACCTGTCAGGAAAAAAAGGACAACACTTGCTTTAATATTTTATCTTTGCCTCCACTTACCTCCAATATTTCTCTTTTTCAGAGCTGCTGAGAAAGGGAATTTTGAAGCTGCCGTGAAGCTAGGAATTGCTTATTTGTACAATGAAGGGCGTAAGTCAACATCCTACATATTTCATTTTGTATATTTATGGGACTTACACCATGATCACATAGTTTGAGCACAAAAAGAGCGTGCACATGGTGTCTGTGAGGTCCTAAAAAGTGTCAAAAGTTGATAGATCAATTTAGTCAAAATTAAGACCTCTAGAAAGTCTTAAGTATTAATTGCAAGAACATGAGGTCTTTGATTTTTTTAAAATTTTTATATTAAAGAGGTAATAGTCCTCATGTTTCCACTTGTGGAAATGAAATATCAAAATAATACAACTAAATTAAACTGAGCTATGGCTGATTGGCTAGGCGATCCTTGACGATTTAATGCTTTAAAATTTGAAAACAAAAAATCTGGACTGTTACAAGTATCCTGAAACAGGCAATTTAAGCTTGTTTTTTTACTTCTTAAAACCTGAATGTATGCAGCCCTTCTTTTTAGATGTAACTGCAATGCAAAACTTGTAAACAAGTGCTTCTAGATTGTGATGTAATGACTAAATGATATCAAAATGAACTTTGGGAAATGCAAACCCCTTTTGATAATATCTGCAGCTGATTTAAAGGATTCATCTTTACTTCCCTCCTCTAGCGTTGTTGAGCGATGAGGGGCGAGCAGATTTATGTGGTCGAAAGGCGTCCCACTTCTTCAGCCTTGCGGAGAGCCTCCACTCTCCCTTGACAGATCCCTTCATCTGGGTGTTCATCCGCCCACCCTGGTCACCCACCGGTAGCTGTTGCAAGGCTGTGGTGTTTGACCGTCTTAAGGCTGAGTGTGACAGCAATGTGGTAGGTGTCGCTCTAAAGCTTTTATAGTAATGAAATTATCAATGGATCAAATAGTTTTAAAATATCAGGCTGATTCTGGTTTAATGTGGAAATGCCTTCCTTACACGTTTCCAAAAACATAAAGCTATGAAAGAGGCTGATTCCCTTTAGAGTCCTGTGCTGAAGAGTTTTATGGGAGGATGTTGCTGATGTTTAAGTAATTATTTGTCTTTTATTTTGTTTAATTTGCAGGAGAAGAGAGGACCGTTGTTGCACTGTTTGGCCAGAATTTTGCAGCTATTTGAGGTGAGTTTTTATATGAAACTGTCTCTGTTTGGGTGTGGTTTTGCCCAGTTTCTATTAGTGCCATTCAAAGTGAATGGCTTTGTGCTGCTGTCAAAGGGACCACTGGTTTCCTCTTTCTTTTTATCATTGCCTACTGAAACCCATATTCCTATTTTAAGTTTTAATATTTGTATGAGACTGTTCAACGTTCTAGTTACTGTCTAGGAGCTGAAAATGTTTTTCTTTTGGTCTGCTTGGAAAGCCTTATTGCTCACACGTGGGCCTGTTTCACCTTTTTTCAGGAGGATGAAAAGCGCTCAGAGGCTGTATCTATGCTTGAAGAGTCTTCACGGGCTGGCTGTCTGCAGAGCTCCTACATGCTGTGGGAGTATAACCGGAAAGCAGCTGTGAGTCTGAGCCTCTTGTTCAGTTTTCTAATTATTCTTGCATATGTTGAGCCATGAATTATTGATCAGGGAAACAGCCCTTCCATATAATCAATCAAAAAACATTGGCATTTATAGAATAGAACATGCAAAAACAGAACATTTAATGCATCACTTTGATATTGTGTTTGAAGTATTTTGCCAAATTCTCCTCTTGCATGGATTTCAGATGGCAGATCCAGGCAGATACCTCCAGTGCATTCGAACCCTCAGGGACTATGCTGGCAAAGGATGCTGGGAAGCCCAGGTGTGTGTGATTGAAAGCACATAATTACTGTTACATGGATGCAACAGTCAATTTTGATGTGTCCCCGTGCATTTTCAATCCTGTAATGGCCTGCTGTCAGCCCGCAGCTTCTATCTCCCTCAGTGGTTCATCGTAATAACACAAAAGAGAATGATTCTGCTCTGACAGCTTCTCGTCTGCCACGTTTTTGTTTCATTTCGTTTTTTTTTAAATTTCTCACTCCTCCATCTGTCCACAGCTTGAGGTTCTTTATATTGAAGCACTCAGGCAGCGTTGAGGGGGCGTGACAGTTGTTGACTTGCAATTTTTGTTTATTGCCGTTCCCCACGTGCTGCATAGAATTGCAAAAATACTCATTTGAGTCCCCAGCTCTGCAATTACACAAGCAAACTATAAACTCATCACTGATTGTTTCCAATCTAATGAGATTCACATCAAAAAGCTATTGAGTTGCTGGATTTTTAAGCCAATTACAGATGAGGATGAAATTATTAGCCTCCGAATGAAAATTTCAGTTTTTCCCAAGTGTTGTTTAACAGAGCAAAACATTTTTAACAGTTTTTTCAACCATCTAAGCTTTATTTTGGATGCTTACATTATTTACTTTGCACAAAGAAATAAAAATAATTTCACAAAATCCCCAAACTACCAGGGTCTAAATGATTTTCCCTGTTTAGAACTGACCTTTTGTCAAGCCAAAGCACAGACTTGCTTGTGCAATGATGTGCTTTAACTTTGTAATGCTTAAAACTAGTAAAAAATCAAGTTTAAACTGAAGCTTATGTTCCAATTTACACACAGCATTAAAACTTTAGTAAGAGTTTGAGCTGTCACTGGAAAAAGAATCATGGAAACAACAAAATAAATCAGTTTAGACTTGAGAAAAAGAATTGCTGATGCCCACAAAGCAGGAGAAGGATATAAACAGTACCACAGTGTTTCCAAGTGTCAAGAACTGGAGTGAGAAGTATCATCAAGAAGTTCAAAGAGAGCCAAACAGTCCAGAACAAGCCTGGCGGAGGTAGGAAGAGAAAGATTTCAAAGACTCTGGAAAGAAAACTAGTGAGAGATGTGTCTAAAGACCTCAGAACAACTGCAAAGATGCTAGTGAAGGACCTAGCAAAGTCAGGAATTGTAGTCTCAAAGAAGACTATCGCTAGAGCCCTGCACAGGAACAGACCGAGAAAAACTCCACTTCTGCAGATGAGACATCTTCAGGTCAGACTGAGGTATGCTAAGGACAACCTGGAGAAGGATTCTGCATGCTGGAAGCGTGTCCTTTGGTCAGATGAGACCAAACTAGAGTTCTTTGGCCAGACAGACGTTGCTTATGTTTGGAGAAAGAAGGGAGAGTATAAGCAGAAGAACCCCATCCCCACAGTGAAACATGGCCATGGGAGAATTATGCTGTGGGGATGCTTCAGTGCGTCTGGAACTGGCAATCTCATAAAGGTGGAAGGAATTGTGAAGGAAGAAGCATAGGTGAAGATTTTTAAAGAAAATTTCAAGTTGTCAAGAGTTAAACTGGGTCTGGGACTAGAATCCCATTGAAAATCTGTGGGGTGAACTGAAGAAAAGACTGCAGGAGCTTGAGAGCTTTGCCAGACAAGAATGGGCTTGCGGAAAACTACAACAAATGATTGCAGGCTGTTATTTAGCAAAAAGGAGACACAGCTGACTATTAAAACTAATAATTTAAACCCTGGTAGGTTTTGTTTTTTTTTTTTTGAAATTGTGTCTCTGTGCAAAGTAAAATAATATAAGCATCCAAAATAACACTAGGATGTTTGGGAAAGCTGTGTTAAATCCTGTCTCTGTTACACAGCAATTGAAACTTTCATAGGGGTGTTAATGATTTTGTCCTCATCTGTGTATGTTTTATTTAACCCATCGTCTTTTCCTCCTCAGCTCTCCCTGGCCAAAGTGTGCAGCAGTGGGAATCCGTTGGGTTTGGAGTCCAAAGCCTGCTCTGATTTAGTGGCTCAGCTCTTCAGCTGTAACCCAGCATCACGACACTGCACACAGGGCATCCTGAAACGTGGCATTAAGGACACCATGAGGTAGATAGGAGATCTAATATGTCTTTACCAGCATGATTACAGTCTGTTGGGGAATAATGTCTTTGAAGAAGATTAAATGATCCTGTTTTAGTCATGGTGATGACTCACGATGTTGGATCATCTTTCTTTAATCACATCAATTAAAAGTCAATGAAAGAGAACACCAGCAGATATTTGCCAGCTGAAGATTTTTCATCAAACTTAAACCCCAGTGAGGATTTTTTTTAACTGGTTATGAAATAGTGAAATTAGCACTGGTGCCTCTTTATGACCCACAAAAGCAGATGAGAAAATGAGGAAGAAATGTCATTATTTTTATGTTTTTTAATTTCTAATGCCTGTAATGCTGCAACAGGGAAAACATCAGGCAGCACACTTCAGAGCCTGCTGAAGAAACAGCCTTTGTCTACATCTCTACAGCCACTGTATTTACAATAAAAGTTAAATTTGACAGTTAAAGAAAGCAGGATTAGATGTTGGTAAGGAAGAAAACTACCTGTGCATGTAGAAGATGAGATCAGCAGAGATAAGAGGTGCAACTTAATGTACAGGGAGAGCCATTATCAACACAAATGGAAAGTCTCTCATAGGAGCTTTAAGATAAATGGTTTCCATGAAAGTCAGTTAATGCCACTTCCCTCTAGGCGCCTTTCAAGCTGTGATTCATCCATCATTACTGAGCTTAAGATCAGATAATCTCTGCTAATTTAAGACTCTTTAAAAGAACATTCACTATTTAACTCCATGACGAGAATATCGATTAGCAATTCCTTTAAATGCCCTGAATATTGAATTTCTACCTCTGTCTCTTCAGGTATATTTTGGTGGACTGGCTTGTAGAGGTGACCACCATGAAGGACTTTTCCAGCTTGACGCTGCATGTGACGGTCGGATGTGTGGACCGCTACTTGGCTCTACGCTCTGTCCCCAAGGCTCGCCTCCAGTTATTAGGAATCGCCTGCATGGTTGTTTGCACACGGTAAGAGTGCAAAGCATGCCAAACTCTGACTTCTTCAGATGTTTTTTCATTTTTAGATGTAAATCTTCAGAGTTGATTATGGGTTACATTAAGAATTTTCTACTAGGTTGCAAGGATTTGGAGGATTTGCTGCTCTTTGAATTTTCAGAGAGGGAAAGTACATTTCAATACAAGCTGTACTGATTTGATCATAGGAGAAATTTACTTAGCTTACCAAAAGCAAATATTTAACTGCTATAAAATAAGAAAAGGATTAAAAATACAGGGACAAACCAGGATTAGAAAGCAAGAAACAAGAAAACCATATGGATCATAAAATGCGGTGTATAAGCCAAGCACAATACCTAAAACTATTGAAAAGTCCCTCATTCGCTGTGTGCTGCAAGCAGCTACCTCATGGCTCAGAGCATGCAACGACACAGACTGAACTGACGAGGGTTGGTGCCGCTTTTCAACCGCTTTTCTCCTCACAGAGGAGACTTGCAAGTTCCCTATCCTCTTTTAAATCTCTTAAAAACACATTTTTATAAGTGGGCTGTCATTGGGTCTGAGTTTTAACCCAGTTTAACTTGTATAAAGGATTTTTAACTATGCTTAAGTATTTATTGAGAATTTACCTGGGTCTAAGTGGTTTTAACTTATTTTGTTTGTCTAATTTTATGAGTATTAACCTATATCTTCTGGACTGATTGTGTTGATAATTTTATTTTTGTCCTGTTGCTGTAATTCTGTCTCTCTAAATTTTATTATAGGTCTGTTTTTATGCTAAGAAGCAGTTTGTAACTCTGTAATAATAATGTTAATAATAATAATAATAATAATAATAACAGCAATAATGATAATAACTGTTTTATTATTATTATTATTACAATAAAATCACTCAAACTTTTTGAGAAATCACAATCAAAAGCAAGGGATAAATATAGACCCATGTATCTTGCAAAATGCAGTTGGTTCTTACTTCTAACAGAATGGCAATTCATGCAAAGTTTAAGAAAATCTCCTCAAAGTATTTTTGCATTAACAAAAATGGTTTAAACGGATGTGCATCCCAAAAGATTTATGCCTCCAGTCCTGGATATCGCGGACATGGGGGGTATAGAAATGAGTTATAATAGTACTTTTGACTAAAACACATTGAAAACTTCAGTTTGGTTATTAATCATTGAGTTTGGAGGAGACAACACTGTTTGAAATTTGTCTTGATTTTGATATTCAATGTTTGTTATTTCTCATTTCAGCTATATTAGTAAAGAAATCCTGACCATTCGTGAAGCAGTCTGGCTCACAGACAACACATACAAGTATGAAGACCTGGTTCGAATGATGGGAGAGGTTGTCTCTGTGCTGGAGGGAAAGATCAGGGTGAGTACAGCAAACCTCTCATGAAATGTTGAAAATCTACCCGCTGATGATTGAGTCTCGTGGGACTTGGATTACTCATTGAACCCACTCTACCATCAGAGCCCCACGCTGCTGGACTACGGGGAGGTGCTGCTGTCTCTGCTCCCTCTGGAGAGGAGGACCACTCACCTTTTCAGCTACATCTGCGAGCTGTCACTTCTCTACTCAGCTCTTACCACGCCACCGCCTGCCAAACTAGCCTGTGCTGCTCTGCTGCTTACACGAGCGCTACATCACTATGGTATTAACACTCGGTGACACACACAGTGCAGATGCTAAACAATAAAAAATTTACAGCTTCGGCTGAGTGTTGGGTTTATGTTCACCTTTATTTATGTCTGTTGTCTCTCTCTCTTCAGCTCCAGTTTGGCCCAGCCAGCTAGTCGACTACACGGGCTTCTCCAAGCAAGACCTCGTCTCCCTTTCAGTGCTGCTCTATATCAAGTGGTAAGCTCCATGTTAACACTGGATTTCTCATCTTATTTTCACCTTTGGTGTTTTCTCGAATGCACTTTAAGCTGGATAACATCTCACAATTGCAAACACAGAAAGCCAATTTTTCACCCCAGCTTTACATGTAACTTTTCCTGCTGAAACCTTATGAAATTTCTGCAAAAGCTGGAGTACCCTGATGTGAAATGCAGCAGGTAAACAGGAAAGCCTTGACATTTATCCTGCATGATTGACGGTGACACAGCACAGGCTTTAAGTACACAATGAGGAACTTTATTCTTTTCTATTCTGCTCACAAGTACAGGTATGTCTTTTTTATACATCAATTTGCACATAACGTTGATTAAAAGGCAAACTATCTAAAGTATGTACCTACTTTACAGTTAGAAAAAAGTCTGTTTATTTCATAGTCAGACTAGACCTGGTCTTGTAAAATGCATGCAAACATGTTAATCAGGCACATCCTGCCTCTTGAGACACCCACCTCCTATCTATCCTATCTAACAGTGACAGTCTCTTGCTGTGTGGTGCACATGTGAAGGGCTCTCTTCTGTTAAATCACTTTCTGAAACCCATGTGAACCAGACAACAGAGCACAACCTTTTCTCTTCATTTTGAGGGAATAGATTACACGGGTCATCATGACCTCGCAAGAGCGGCACATTTCAATTCAGCCCTGAAACACTTCATGTGCAGTGACCTCCCCAGGGTACGCCAATCCTGCTGATGAGTGTAATCACTTCAAAAAGTAGGATTTAATGTGGTCCCATCTATAAAGAAAGGCCCTGAATAAGCCCAGTTGTGTGGCTACTGCCCTCCATCGCTGCACATTTGTTTTGCCTGGTTTGTAAAATAAAAAAGGGCTCTGATTTGGACATTATGTTTCTTAAGGGGTGCTTGTGGCAGTTCTCTCGGTAAACCTTAGCATTATCCAACACAGCTTCTAAAGGTTGACAAGAATCAGTAACGGGAAATTTACAAAGTACTGTGAGGCCAAATCTCCCTCTGCACACCATGAAGCTGATGACTTGTTCTCTGTACTTCTGTTTTAAATGAAATGCCCAAAGCTGCCCTTTCAGGACCCACAATCCCTGAGGAACAGGTCTATACTGAAGCAGTTGTTACTGTAGAACCTGGCAGATCTAAAGGTCGGCTTCTTTACTGATTGTATGAGTAATAACAGTACAACTTCTCTGGTTGGGAATAACTGCTGTTCACTCTTTAATTTTAGAGGGAAGTGTCATACTCGGTAAGCTACATGTTGTCAGTGTGGTATAAAGGGGAGTTATTTATGGTTTATAAGCCTTTATACAATCCAAAGCCTATACAGAAAGGCTTTCGTGAAAGTTAAACTATCTCGTATGTAGAAGAATTGGGAAAATTGGTAATTCCCTAAGCAGCTAATGTAATCCAAAGTTCGGTTTCTGTTCCTTTTTACTAACTTGTTTATTATCTTGTGGCATCCTATGATTCAATTTGTGACCACAGCACAGCAACCCTACCACCAGCACGAGGCCAGATTAACAAATATGAACATCTGTTTTTAGGACAGCACTGAACTAATTTGTTTCCATCATCACATGATACAACCCTTTTAGATTTTAGCTTCTCTTTTTTGTTGTCATGTTATGATCTTTTATTTTTTCTTAATGTTTTTTTATTTCTTAATGTTGAAATAAGATGACAAAATAAGGACACTCTTAGAAAGCAAGAAGAAAGCAGGAAAAGGAAACTAAAGGAAGATGTTAGGAAAACAAAAGTAAAAATATTAACACATTACAGACAATGTATGTTTACTGTAATGAATCATTGTGACACAAGATTGATGTTGTACGGCTAAATTTGGGTGTCTGCAGGGTCTTGATAGTATTAGGTTTATAAATCGATTTTGCAACAATTAATACTTTTAGAGAAGTATTAGGTTTAAAGCCTGAAAACAAAAAACAGAAAATTATCATTTTTTAAAAGCTGATGTTTATTTAACCTTCTACTTAATTCCAAATATAGAAAAATTTCCATAAAATGTTATATATATATATATATATATATATATATATATATATATATATATATTAGTATCTCGTTTGATACATAAGGGTTTTTTTGCAACTGCTTAACCACTTCAGGGCATTTATATAATTTATCAGATCGTATACAAAAGGTTTTTAAGTAATTTATTGATCACATTGATTAGATACAGGTGTCATAAAAGTGTGTGTCAAATATGATAGAATAGGCTTTAGGAGACTATGGTGGGGGGGACCTCGAACTTTCTGGGGAAATGCTCCCTGGGGAGAAAAATTTGATATTTTTAAGTTAAATGCACCAAACTTCAATTTTAGAGCAAATGAAGAGGCTTTATCTCAGTAGTTCTTGTTCTCTTTAAACAATTTTCTCTTTTAGTAATTAAATCAAAGGTGTACTGATTATAATTTGATTGACTGATGATGATAAAGATTTTTTAAAACTTTAAAACTGAAAATTGCTTACCTGACTGCCTCTTTTACTTTGTGCCTTATTAGTTTTTAACATTTTATAATTGCCATAAATACTTAAAATCATTTCCTGTTAAGTGACACGTCTGACTGATGCAGAGTCTTTTCAATCAGAAGCTTGTGCGTCTAAGTTTGTCAATATTACAGGTATATTTAATGAATTAGCCATTAATGAAGCTTGCATGCATGAGAGACACAGTGGGAGTGTGCAAATCTGTAAAGATAAGTGGATCGTACTTGGATATTGGGTAGATAGGAACAAGAACGGAGCACACAAACAATTTTTCCCTTAAAATGTTGGAAACAGGTTGGAAACAAAGGATATGTAATGCAAAATGAAATAAAAAGAAACATTTTGAAGGTTCAAATTGCACCACCAGGGGGATCTCAACCAAAACAATAACAAAACATGATTAGTAGAGACTAGCGCTGCTCAACTATGCCGATCTCTGACACCTTATGAGAACAGTTTCTTATTGAACAGTTTGGTTGTGTACTTTTTAAAGGATAAATTGTTTGGGTGTGCTCCTTTCTTTGCCTCCATGTTTATTCTCTGCCTTCTGCTGCGTGTAGTCCATCTGTCCCCTGTAACGCAGATCTCCATCCCCTGACTACCATTACGGCGTCGCCTCATGACACATTTCCAGGCTGAGTAGAGAGTAGAAATGGTGCTCAGCTCTTGCTGACATGTGTATTTTTTTCTTTGGTGATTCATATACTGTAGCTGTAATAAGATGGTTTAAAAAAAATTGGGATTGTAATAAAATGTTTATTGAGAACAGTGTTGAAGGATAAAAAGGAGCTGGTACAGTAATGTCACAGTCTTAAATGTTGAGCCTCAGTGTCCTGGGTCTACAAGTCTATCTAGTGTGAATACAGAGTTAAAAAACAAACACTCTCAGTCTTGCTATAAATGCATATTGAACATTAGTCTAAATTATTCATAAATCTAAACAGAACGGGCTTTTATTCTGAAGGGAAAACATAAATGTATTTTTACTCTTAAGTTTAGAAAAGTCGTCAGTATTCTGTTTGATTTCTGTATCTTTGCTCACTCGCGACTACTGCCTCTCTGTGCTTTCCATTATCAGAGGAGATGATATAAATTGATTGGTGACATGTCTGGCTGTTTTCAGCACGCTTATAGCATCATTGATTAGATAAAAGGCCGTCTTTAATGTCCTGTGACCACAATGGTGGGCCGGTTAGGTTTTAAAGCAAACTTGAAGCCCAGAGAGAGCTGTGGTCATAAAAGACTGAAGGAGCCACTTGGCTGGGTACAAGGGGGGTGTTTGTTTAGAGATGGGGGTTTGTGTATGTGTGGGTGCATGTACCATCAGTGAATCACCAGCTGAGTCACGGAAACGTGCCTCAGGGTGAGTCACTTTGATAGGTGATCATCATATTGATAAACTGTAATTCTCAAATGGAAAAGTAACGAGATTTGTCCCCAAGAGCTGATTATAAAGATGCAGCAAGTCTCAGTCTTATTCCTCGTCTCTGACTCCCACTCTTCCTTTGTCTCCTCCAGTTTCAGTCAAGATGTTCCCAAAGATTACAGGCATGTGTCTCTTACTGGAGTCAAGCAGCGGTTTGAAGACGAGGCCTACCAGAACATCAGCAAAGAAAGGGTACTTGATTTTATTTTCACTGAAGGCATTGAGGGAGAAGGAGACTCCTACGCTTAAATCTCTTGTAGCAGTTCTTTTAAACTTTAAAATTAATCTTTTACCTCCTCTTTAAGGTGATGGACTATAAAGAGTTGTGTCAGATCTTGGAGATTCCTGACGTTGTGCCTCAGATGGAGCCTCCCAGTCCTACTGGTCAGCCAGCAGACATCCACACCTTCCTCGCCTCTCCGTCCAGCACCAGCAAGAGGTAAGCCAGTTCCCCACACACATGCATTACAGCAGTGTTGTGATCTAATAAAAACAGCACTAATAAAAGCAAATACCAGTAAAATAAATAAATAAGTGTAGTGCATTAAACATCCAGCCTGCTGGAGCCCAGAGAACATTTTATTAGCTCAAAATGCTCCATATGTCTCCATAATAAAGTCCACTTATTAGCACTCCTGGGCTTAATGGGCTTGCATGGCTTTTTAGTGACAATGCACCACTTGGGCACTGTTACTTTTAAACTCAGTGTTTTATGGTTATTTTCATTATTTTTATTAACTTAGCATATTCTGATTTTGCCTCCCTTTTTGGGGGGACAATGTTGGACTGATAACAGGGATGCAAATTTGCCTGAACAACTTAAAACCAGCTGTGTATGTCAATAAATATCTAATTTATGTTTACTTAATGTGCTTGCATTAGGCTTAGTGTTTTCCTGCAGCTCTACTGAAGAAGACATAGCTGAAACAAAAAACAAACATAAGTTACCAAAACCAGGGATAGGGACTTTGGTTTCCGAGAGGACCAAGTTAATTTATCATTACAAGGGACTATAAAGCTACAAATTCTTAGATATACTTTTTAATCAAACAATAATAAACATAAATGAATAAGGAGCAAATGTATTGCTTTTATCTGAATTTTTTTATTTATATTTCAAACTCAAATGCAAGTAACTATATAATAAGCAACTATAGCCAGTGATATCCACAAATTTCCTAGGGTTAGTGGATTAGCCCTCTTAATGAATGCTAAAGATGGAACTCCCTTTCCAAACACCGTGTATGGGCTATTACCCATTTGGATGTGAAATCTATCCCATGCCATGGCTGTGTGAAACAGTCTATCTGGCTGCTCAGGTTAAATGCATATACCTGCTATCAAAGATCACTTTATGCCAAGTGTTCTGCAAGCAATTCAGATTTAAATCCTTCAGAGCAGATTTTTTTTAAGTGTTAAGTGTCTTTTTTTTAGTGTTATATTGAGTAAAGGGGGGGGTCAGCATTTGGCCCTTGGGCTACTTTTGTACTCAGTGTAGATTTTGCTTACGTGACTTTACTGGAGCTTGGCAATTACGGTAATCAAAATTTAGATTAAAATGCAATATGTCAACATGCAGTTAATCAGTATTTTATTTTTTCTAGAATATTTTGCATCAAAAACCTACTTTCCATGTTTTTGCTGTACGTTTGTCTTTGTTAAAAATGAGAGACATATAACCATCATTCCCTAAAATACACCAATTGCTTTAGAATTTACAACAAATCAAAATAATTAGATACTTTTCAGAAATGTTTAGCCTTAGTTTAATCTTCCATATTTTGTTTATCATATATACAGATTTTTTTCTGGTTTATTGAGAAATGCTTAAGATGAGGAATTATAAAAAAAGTCATTGCAGATTAAATCTCAATATTAGTGGGAAAAAATCACAATTACATTATTTTCCTATATTGTGCAGCCCTGATTTTGAACCCACCTGTCTGTCATTAATTCAGATAACGTGTGAAATGCATGCAACTCAAACTGCTGCCTTACACTAAGTCCTAACAGCATGCAAACATCAGACATTGTGTTGCATTGCACAGCATTGCATGCTTGCTGTCCACACTGCAGCCAGCAAACATGCAGTCTGCCCTGGGAATTTCAGGCTCCCATTGTTAATAGAATGTCATCTACCACTTTTAGTTTTGAATACGGATAAACAGAAGTGCTGCACTTTGGATTGACATACCCTTAGCTGACTTGAACTGAATATTTTTTTCTCTTCAGGAGACAGAGATGCAGAGATATTGATATTACTAAGGCACAACTATTTCTATTTTGCATAGCAAGCTAACAAACTGTTTAGTGAGATAAGTGAAAGGAAACCAAGGAAGTATTCATGTCAGACACTCCTGATGCCTTGTCATCATCTGCCCCCGCATGGTGTCAAGATGCTACAACAGGATTCAGCGTGTTGACACTCGCTCTTATGTGTTGTTTGGACTAGAGCTGAACAATTTAGAAAAAATATGAGAAATGCAATTATTATGACTTGTGTTGCACATTTGATATGAATTGTTGTATTGACAGGATGATTTTTTTGTAATTCTTATTTTGATTTAAAAAAATAATAATACAAAAACAGGGAAAGTAGGATTTTTGTAAACTCTTTAACACTTTAAAGACCCTGTAAAGTGAAATCCAAAGTTTTTGTCTTAACACTCTGGAAATGTTGGAATATGGTTGCTTTAAACATGTGAAAACTCTGAGATCTACATGAGACTAAATTCTGGATTTAGGCCATTTCATCTCTGTCCTGGTTTGGTTTCATGTGGGCGGGGCCAATATGTGGGCTCATGATGTCATGAGCCCACAGTAGAGAACGACCCCGCCCCTCTAACACTACAATATTGTGGAAGGAAGCAGTCACCTGGAGCAGGGACTTCTGGTTCATTTTGTGCAAAGGAATTCAGTCTTGTACTCTTGTACCGTTCTATAATGTTCATGTTTCATTGCAAAGTTATAGTTATGCATGTTTTGTTTATTGGTTCATGTTTTTAGGGGAAAACATTTTTCCAAGTATGACACCATGAGTGAGGGGGTTAATACTGCAGACTAGCTTTGTCCTGAGTGGGTGTGGTTTCAGCTCATTCAACAGACACGCCCACACCATCCTGGAGCAGATTTTACTGCCTAATTTTTCTTGATTTGAAGCTTAATTTTGTAAATTTGGAGGTGCTTTATGTGATTGAAATTTGACCTGGGGGTTCATAACACAGTGATCTATCATACGACAAACCTAAATACAGATTTATTTCTACTTTACCGGGTCTTTAATGTTTGCATTTGTAGAGCATAACATCGCTGCGTATTTAAAAGGTATTTTGAGACACATTTCACGTCATAGAAATATTGCACCTATTGCAATTTGAAAATTGCAGTATGGCATATAGTGATTTAATCTGAAATTTGATTAATTGCTGAGTTTAAATTGGGACATGGTGTTTTAAAGCAACAAAGAAAACAGACGGTTAACATTTGATCAAAAATGTGCTATGCAATTTTAATACTAGAAAAAGTACAAGCATGAAATGTCATAAAGAAACACACAAAAATCAGAAAAGATAGAATAAGAAACATTAAACACTGACATAAAGATAATAATTTAGAAAAAAATATGTGGGCCTGGGGCTGCAACCTTCTGAACTAAAAGTGTAATCTCCAAATGAAAGGTTGAAATATCTTTTATTCTGGACTGATAAATTTGTGTCTGTTTTAAAAAATGTTTTTACAGTTTGCAGCTTTGCATCTATTAAAGATAAGATTGTTGATAACTGAGGCATTAGAGCTGCTAATAATTGCTTTTTGAGAAATGACTCACTTATAGATGGCTTAAACATCTTCTGCCTGCACCTCTCATCTTGCTCATTTAGCAGTTTTTCTCTCCTCTGAGTCTGTGTGCTCCATTACTGTGAACAGTCTTCTTCAGAAGGCGTTTGTTTGTTTGTGCCATCTGTGAGACACTCCGGTGACTCACCGTACCACACATTGTCCACTCTCTCCTTAGGAGGCGCGATGATGCAATGCAAGCCCACAGAGCCAGCCTCACGGCCACGCCCACGGCAGAGCTGTCCAACCAGGAAGAGATGCTCCTGGGTGACATCATGGACTGGAGTCTGGACACTTCCTGTTCAGGTTACGAGGGCGACCAGGAGGAGGAGAGCGAGGGGGAGAGAGACAGTGATTGTGAGTTTTTAAAGAGTCTGAATTTAGGTGGACTCAAGTATATAAATGAACTAATCTAAATATGGAGGAGCATAATGCATGAGTTACTATTCCAGTAGGACATTATGTGACTAGTGATGACTCAGCAGTTGCAATATCCCGCATAATAAATGAGCACATACATTAGGGACTTCATATTATGCAGGCTTACTCACATAGACAAATGCAGATGGATGGTAGTAGCTGCACAAAGTTTGTTAGGCTCTACAGACTCTGTAAACTTTGAAGATGACCCTGTGTTTTAAACTAATGCACATATTTATTTTCAACAGCTTCCATGATTTCCATCAAACTGTCCCCGCTGACTGAGGAGGAAAAGAGACTGGAACACTGCAGAGCACTGTCCAGTGATGAAGACAGCTTCTGTGAAGCAGAAGAGCATGTGGACAAGGATGGACAAGCTCAGGAGCCGCTATCCTTCCCTGCAGATCTTCACAGTTCAGGATACTCCTCCATCCAAAGCATCAGCCCCTCATCCACGTGCTCTTCCTCCTCCCTCATGCCTTGCACATTCAAGACCTTCACCACATCTTTGGGCGCAGCCTCCACCAATGCCCAGCCAGGCTTTCGACTTTTGGTGCCCATGCAGAGGCCTCGGGGCACCTCAGGCAAACAAGTGAAGAGGAAGAATTCGGCAGCTCACAGCGGCGGTGAAGTGGAAGGAGAAGGAGACGAGTACTCTGCTAATGCAGGGTTTCTGAGCCTATAGAAGCTTCTGAGCTTGTTAAGGCTGCTCGCTGTTCAGCTGTTATTCTCCAGCACTTTGTTCTCAATGCTGTTCCTCACTCCTGTCAGCCTGCACTGATGCATCAGTCGCCAAAAGATCAAGAGACTTTAAGAAACAAAGGAGATAATAAATATGAACTAAAATACCTCCCATAAATAAAGACTCAAAGTTGGCTCTGAAACCACTGGACTTTCCTCAGGATCCTCAAACAGTCTTTGTTAAACCTGCCTTTTACAACAACCTATCTCTGATTGCATTAGACAGAAAGAAATAAACCTCATGGATTTGTTTTGTAAAAAAACTTCTAAACATAGGCTGTCATGTTATTGTGTTCCGGTTACCGTAGTTTCTGTTATGCACTGTCTTTACAAGAATCTCTCTTGTATTTGTTGAATGTCATCAATATTTGACAGCTATCATCTAGCTGATGGAAATGTCTGCATCTAAAGCCTGAAAAGATATTATTGTATCGATTCCTCTTATTCAGTGGTCCATCGTTTTAAATGTTTGCCAAAGGTACTGTAGTGGTGTTTGTTTTCAGGGGCTGAAATAGAACCAGAGCTGTGAAATGAGCCTTTTATTGTGTCTACAGTATTATACATACATGAACAGTTAGGGTTTTTGTTCAGTAAGGCCTTAAGCACACTAATTCCACCAGGAACAGCTGAAAAAACTTAAAATGAGCCGATAATGGTACCAAGAAAAGAATCACTAGCTGGTCGAGTATCACAAACCTCATCTTTTCATCCAGATGTTTGTTGCTGTAGTCACTAAGTTGTACTTTTTACCCATGTTTCTTCTTATCTGATTCAGGTCTAGCACTTTTTATCATCACAGGAGGGCAAGTCAATGAAATGTAAGCATTTCATGCTTGAACAATCAAAGCTGAATCATTTCTAAGTGGATTGCGTTGCCTTCCTGGACTGAAAGGGAAGTTTGGTCACTACAGGAACATTTCTCCTTGGTGGGGTTTCTTATTCAGGACACAGAGTACACAATAATGACTGTGACTTGACTGTAATTACATTTTAAAACCGTTACACCAGACTGGTTATCGCCTGTGTTTTTTTTATAAGTGTACATAGTTCTATATGTATAGAGAGACAAGAACATGCCACTACTTGAAATTGTTTTTGCGTCATTCCAAAAAAGGCAGTTTTCTTTGTGAATTGTCTATTTTTCTACAGTACAGTGTTTTCTCAATAGACCTGTTTATGTTTATATGTAATTTTTGTACCAAGTTTAAATAAAATAAGCCATCATGCTAACTTCCTCTCTTACTTTATCAACCCTTCACCAATCCAAATGGTTTGATTTGTGGACTTTATTCCAAAATTTACTTTTTTCTTATTTTTTTGAGTCATTTAGAGTCACTGAGAGTCAAATACGTCTCAACATCCAATTTATGTTTATTAACATTTATTAAGAGGAACCATATTGAGACGTCTTTATTAGCAAAACACAACATCAAACACACCATTTTCACTGTGAAGCGCAGAGGTGGTAGCATCATTCTGTGGGGTTGCTTCTCAGCAGCCTGTCATGGAAGGTTTGTAAAGGTAGAGGGTAAAAGGAATGCAGCAAAAAGCTGGAAAGTCTTGGAGGGCAATCTTTGGTCTGAAAGAGAACTAAGTTTTTTGAGAAGATTAATTTTCTAGCAAGACAATGGCCAGAAGTATAGAGTGAAAAGCTACACAGAAATGGTTGTGAGACAAGGTGAATATGCTGGGGTGGCTGGAGAGTCAAAGTTCAGACCTCAATCTAAAAGAAAATTTGTGGCTGGACAAATTCACACTGGCCACTCTCAAAACTTCCTACACTCCAGCCTAAAAGCAAAGTATGTTACTATTAGAGAAAAGATAATGGAATATACTTCAGAGCAGAAGTTCTCAGCGGGTCAGGCCTCAGGGCCCACCACCAACTTCTTAACAAGATATGTCATTGTGAATTTCTGCTTTTTTTCAGACAGATTTTTTCTATGAAAGATTAATCCATTTAGACCTCAGACAGTACAGAACATAAAACCAAGAGAGTAGGACCAAAAAGTATTGAAAGCATGTTGACGACTTTTTGGCACATTTTTTTACAGGCACACATTTGTGACCCACTAAAAATGACTTTGTGACCCACTTTCGGGTCCCAACCCACTACTTTTGAAACCCTGAATTTCAGGAAGAGATACATGTGACAGGACTTCTCATTCTTTGAATGCCAGTGAAATAAGGAACATTATTTTCTCCAGAGCATGAAAGAAATGTTCAAAATTGTTAGCAAATAGTCCTCTTAACTAGCTACATTAATAACTGAACATGTAGGCTTTGGAAGCTGAATCAAACAGGGAGGATCTAATTAAAAGAGTAATGCTTTGCAATAGGCAAATATCTTGAGATCCAATTTATTTGTTGGTGAATGACTGAGATTGAGAAGTCTGGGTATCATGTCTGTATGGATCTGGGAGTTGGTGGGGGTTGTTTTGTCTGGAGTTTTTTCTGTATTTTTTTTCTTTCGTTCTCTCTATTCTTTCAATGTTATGCTTGGATGATATTTATCTTGTATATATGTATATAAAGTGCCGATTGAAAATAAAAAACATTGGGGTAAAAAGAATGCAACAAAGAGTAGTTTTCAATGAGAGTTATGAGCACAATATAAATTGAATGTTTTTTTCAGGATTATAAAGCCAGAATTAACAGAGCTTAACAAATTATATAGTAATTTGTTTCTGTCTGAGCTATACGATTACAAAAATTGTATTTTAACAAAATCAAATAAAACAAAGTAAAATAGTGCCAGCAAGACAACCTAAAACTTTTAAATGACAGAAAATTACATCAAAAATGGTACATTTTTTTTAAATTAACAAGATATAGAAATAATTCATGAAGTATGAATAAATAAGGCTATCGTAAATGCAATAAAGAATAGCTGAAAATGAAAGTCCTCAGCAAAATATAAATACAAATTATATTGAATAAATTAAAAAACTTTACTGAGCAATATAGCCAGATTTTACTGAGCTAAAACCAACGATTCATACGTAGTTTCTATCTGTTGAAGTTCTGAGATAGAAAATTGAATAAAAGTATGAAATAAAATAAAATACAATAGATAAAATAAAATAACCAGAAAAGCACTCAGAGAGCGCAGACCTCGGCCATTAGCCCTATCTCCCAATAGTACAGAATCCTTCAAAAAATTCCTGAAACAAGACAGTTATCCGGATCACTCCCAAAATCTAATCAGTTCTTCCATACGCCATTTCTGGCATTTCCTGAAAATTTCATAAAAATCTGTCCAGAACTTTTTGAGTTATGTTGCCAACAACAAACAAACAAACAAACAAACAAACAAACCCTCCCGATCACATAACCTCCTTGGCGGAGGTTAAGATTAATCGTTAGGTATTGCGTCTGTGGGTACTCAACATAAGTACTAAAAAACAAAATAAATAATATAAATGAATTTATTACCACCAGAAGGTCTTTTAACGCTCTCAAATAGCATGGGAGTTTACTGCCCTCTTGTGGTCAGAATAGATATTGCAATAACAAAAACTATGGCTAGTAACACAATAAGTTAATCCGTGATTTTTGAGGTACGTTTCGGTTTCGATGAATACCGATATATAAAATAGCTACATGTGAATCTGACGTGGATAACAAAGGTGTTTACTGAGAGGCAAGTTTGGGAAAAGTTTTCTAGTGTTGTGAAGTGAGACAGCCGTGGCGGCTGATATAAACTTAGCCAGGTTAGCATGCTTGTTATGTCACAATTTACTTTATAATGTCAAAATAAATCTAAAAAAACAAAAATTGCATCAAATAAAAGATTAATCGTTAGGTATTGCATCTGTGGGAACTTAACATTGGTACTGAAAAACAAATAAAAAAGATACATGAATTTATTACCATCAGAAGGTCTTTTAACGCTCTCAAATAGCATGGGAGTTTACTGCCCTCTTGTGGTCAGAATAGATATTGCAATAACAAAAACTATGGCTAGTAACACAATACGTTAATCCGTGATTTTTGAGGTACGTTTACATTTTCGATGAATACTGATATATAAAATAGCTACATGTGAATCTGACGTGGATAACAAAGGTGTTTATTGAGAGGCAAGTTTGGGAAAAGTTTTCTAGTGTTGTGCAGTGAGACATTCGTGGCGGCTGATACAAACTTAGCCAGGTTAGCATGCTAGTTATGTCACAATTTACTTTATAATGTCAAAATAAATCTAAAAAAATAAAATTGCATCAAATAAACTAGAAAAGCACTCGGAGAGTGCAGACCTCCGCCATTAGCCCTATCTCCCAATAGTACCGAACCCTTCAAAAAAATTCTTGAAAGCAGAGGGTGATCTGGGTCACTCCCAAAATCTTATCAGTTCTTTCTTATGCCATTTCTGACATTTCCAGAAAATTTCATCAAAACTTTTTAGGTTTTGTTGCTAACAAACAAACAAACAAACAAACAAACCCTCCCAATCACATAACCTCCGTGGCAGAGGTAATAATAGAATAAAATACTATAAATGAATGATTGAATAAATAAATAAATACAAATCATCTTAACAGTTTATGAGTAAGGCATTCAAGTTTCAAAAACAAACTTATTTTTCTGATTCAAAAAAGATGTAGGAATTACTCATTCTGAATGAACAATACTGTCACTTGGAATGACCGATTTGGTCATTAATTCAGGGGGGAAGAAAAAAACTATTTTTACAAATATTTTTTCTCGTCCTTCCTAAAGAACTGTCATTTCTCCCAAAAAATAAAAGCAGATTTTACAAAAATGCAGTACATTGCCGAGTGGAAATTAAAAACACTTTCGTGAAGGATAACAATTTATTTATTTATTTAAATTCATAGAATATTTCTAATATTCACAACTGTATTAATAAATGTGAAAACGGCGTAAAATTGAGTTCCACCTCATAATTAATGGTTATCTATTATTTTCGGAGGATAGTGCGGAAAAAAAGCCCAGCTGTGTATATCACGTGACTACCCTCCAGCGAGGTCACGTGAGGTGTTTTGTTGACGGTTGTCGCTGCGTTTCGCACGATGAATTCACGGGCTTATCCGACTGCTGCAATGTCATCTTCTTGTTAGAGGAAGGCAGCAAACTGGAGGAGGGAAAACCTGACCGGCTGTGGACGTCCTTAGCTTCACTCATGCTAACCGAGCCGTGACAGTGTCGGCGAAAGGGAGAAGAAGCCCCGGTTGGGATGGTTTTGTTGTCGGTTTGATCCAAAAAGGAGGAATTGTTTTCACCTCCCAGGAAGAGGGACCTCAGCTTGTGGAGTTCATATGACGAAACCTGCTTTTTTCTGAGGTAATGTGAGACATTTGTGTCATAAATCACCAGTAATTCACATCCTCAGGGACATACTATTATTGACAGTATGCATGTTAAAAGAATTTCTAGGATTATGCAGATTATATTTTAAAAATACCTAGCTTTGTCCCTCATCCTCATCATTAGCATTCATCAGTACCCCTAGGGATTGACGAGCAGGTTGCCTGTCCAATCAGGAGGCTCAGAATGTCGCGGTGGACCAATCAGAGAAGAGCAAGGCAGTTTACAGCAATAAGGAAAAGGATCATGTCTGTAATGGCTTGCGTGTGTTTATCCTTTGTTTTCCGTTTTCCTGAAGAAGCTAGTCGAAGAATTATGGCTGTCAGTGTGTAGCACATGCCCCTCGGGATTAAATTACACGGATAATATATCCGGATAACCCATAATATAGCATGAAAGGGATGTAGGCACACAGACATGAATGGCACCAGTGTGATATTCAAAGTCCTAGCATGACCAGTTTTATTACATGTATGGACTCATGTGCTGTTTAGTTTAACTCCTACGCCTGTTGATGCTTTAAAAGTTCATACATCATGATTTTTTTGTATTTATTTACCTAATTGTTATCTAAAAGTGCTACTGAAGCAAAATTTCCACGTTTTCTTGCATGGAAGCTAGTAAGCTGTTGTCTCAGCTTCAGAAATGTCAATTGATTTAAAAAGAAAAAGGGCTATAAACTTTATTGCCACATCCAACTGATGAATCATGTGGATGTAACTGACCTCTTTTCTAGACCTTACTCATTTGCATGTTTTTTCGTGTCCAGTTGAATTAATTTGCAAGATAAATTCGCCTCTGTTGTTTAAAAGTACTGCAAAGACTTGTCCCTCATTTCTGTCTATTTTTGTCATAACTCTTAATGATTGGGGTTTAATCAACAAAAACATAACGATAATCATGATTCAGCCTATTGCCAGTTGCATTTCTCTTTTTTGTTTTGAGTTTTTGTTTTTGGTGAATTGAAACAGAAAACATTACGTGATATCAAGGTTTTAAACACAACCAGACTAAGAAAACTGTACCTGCTTGTCAAAACAAAATCTGTCCTACCTCTATCATTGATCTAACATTGTTATTCTTTTCTCTATCTCCAGCCACCATAAAGGGGTGACTGGACTGCATCCTGTGTACTGATGAAAATGGCTATCGTGCGACAATTCAGACTACTGGTGTGGAAAAACTATCTTCAGCAGGTGAGTTGGAGGGAGGTTAATCTTCACTCAGCCTGTATGATTCCTTATTAGGTGCTAATGTGGTTTATAACTGTGTATTGTCAGACGTGTTTATAGAGCAGACACAGTGCTTGTTAAGTTATAGGCCCACAGAGCGTTATAAATACAGAAAAGTGTGTCAACATTTTCGTTTCAAGAGCTTCTGATGTTATCCAGCTGCTTTGAAACATATTGATGTCATTAATTTGCAGCACAGCTGCACTGTTGTTGTGTCACAGGTTTCAGCTAGGTCAACACTTTGGTTGCTGTCCTGTCTCATGCTTTAACAGCCTTATATGGCTATCTGAAGGGGAATCACTGTTAGTAGCTTTTGTTGCTTTTTTAAATTGTTGCTGCAAAAATCATGAGACAGTATTCAACACAGTTAGTGTGTACCAGTAGATCCACATTCTTAAATACCTCTAAGTGAACTCTATTTAATCGTCTCTGAGATATATATAAATATCATCATATCTCAGTGATATAGAAGAAAGAAATATTGGCTGTATGAATAAATAGGTTAGTAGAGTTTTAGGCTGGACCAACAGACCTACATATGTTTAACAAAATGTAGAAATGACTAGTTAAACACAAACAAAGCTATAAAGAATACAATAAAGAGGGGCTTTGAGAGTCATGAGCACAAAATAAATTAAATTATTTTCCTGAATTATATACCCAGATTTCACTGAGCAAATTATTCATGGCTTGTTGAGTTTGCAGATATAAAATAAAATAAAATGGGGGCCAGCGTGAAAATTTGTAGCATTCACTAGACAAAGAAAAAAAAACATATTTTTCTGCATTATCAAGATGTAGAAATGAGTAATTCTGAATGAACAAGGCTATCAAGAATGCAAAAATAATAGTTTTCAATAAAAATTATTGGCACAATGTAAATTTAATTATTTTCTGAATTATACAGCCAGAATTCACTGAACTAAAACAAATTGTACATAGTGAGTGGATACATGACATAAAATAAATAAAATAAAACAAAATAAAATGAAAAATAAATATCATGATATTAAATGAAATTAAAATTAAAACTAAGATAAAACCTATACAGTTATATAGAATAAAATTATGTTTAAATTAAACAAAAGTAATAAACTAAAAATAAAATAAAATAAAATGAAATAGAATTGAATTAAATTTATAAGGAAGTCTTTACCTTATTTATCATTATTCTTACACTTTAAACTGTGTTTTAAGGACTCAAATTTTAGGTCTGAACTACATTTATATAAAATAATAATAATAGATACAATAAAAACATCAATAGCCAAGCCATACACAGAGTTGAATTTTAGTAGAAAAGCAAGAACAGGATGCAAATACAAAAAAAATCAACTTGCGAAAACTGGTAATCAAAGGAAAAAGGCAGTTGAAGTGATCAGCAATATAACTGAAGAAATGAATAAGGGAACAAAAGCTGTGGAAATGGGTCACGCTGATGGTGGAGTGGTTAAGTCGTGCCCCGTGTAGAGGGGTGACCAAGTCCGGCCTGTGGGTTTTTTCCCGCATGTCTCCCCCACATCTCATCCTTGTGTCTGTTCTGTCTACTGTTTTCCTCTATGAATAAAGGCTTAAAAATCCCCTTAATATATCAAAAAAAGCTGTTGAAAATGAAAATAATATAAAATGATTATAAGAAGATGATGACATCCATCATAGGAAGTAAAAGCAAAATAAAGAAAAAAAGTGGATTTTAATGAAGCAAGAATATGAAAGGACCAGAGGACTTCAGGACTTTAGAGGAGAGCTTCTCAATGCCATTTATTATTGCTTTAAAAGTAAACTCCTGCTTTCTTTGGTTATATCCATAATATACTTTTTAAAGAGCTCATTTGTTTGATATTTTCCTTAATTCAAGGAAATATCAGCGAGAAAAAAGGAGAGCTAGGTAGCCTAAAGGAATGCTGACCTGACAAAGGCAGCAGCTGTAGACGTGGAAACTTTACCCTTGAAAAGACAACCAGATCAGTTTGTCTCCAGCCAGTATCATGAGTCCTGCCTCTTCTAGATTATTATTGATATTTGAGGAAGAAGTGACGTTGACAAGCGCGATGCTAATCCAAATGTTTAACTAAGAGTGTTGTGAGTGTGGTGACAAAAACAGCTGATGATGACGCTCAGGACACTGGGCGCTGAAAACGCTGAACTTCACTGGCTTTGAAACCGTTTTTTTTCTGCAATTTGCAATCCATTTTAGCATGTGGACCTGGTCAAGATGATCTGCTGAAGTTCAAACACAGCATCAGAATGAGGAAGAAAGGGGATTTAAACGTGCAGTGGCTCCTGGTGGTCTGTCAGGTTTTCCTATGCCTAAGTCTGACTCTTTCATTTGATAATTGCAGCAGAAATGGAGGCTCATCAGACCAGGCAACGTTTCCCCAATCTTCTATTGTCAAAATTTGGTGAGCTTGTAGATATGCCTGTGTGAACTTTAGCCTCGCGTGGCACCCTGTGTGGTCTGCTGCTGTGCAGCCCATCTTCTTCAAGGTTAAATGTGCCATGCATTTAGAGATGCTGTTCTGCATATCTGTTGTAATGAGCAGTCATTTGCCTTATTGTTGCTGTTCTATCAGCTTAAACCAGTCTCTCCTCTGATATCAGCAAGACAACTGAGGCTCGCTTGGTATTTTCTCTTTTTTGGACTGTCTTCTGTAAACCCTAGAGATGGGTCAACATAAAAATAAGAATCAGCGTTATCGGCCAAATATGCTTACACAACAGGGAATGCTTTGCAACATTTCAGTACTGTAGATAAATTAAATTGGTTATCAGTGCAATTAGTAGATTAATCAGTGCAAATATGCACATGATCCCAGTCCCACTACTCTGACTAGTGCGTCTGGCACCAACAACCATGGCACGCTCAAAGTCACTTAAATCAACTTTCTTCTGGGTTAGGGTTAGGGTTAGCCATGTGATTGGCTGATTTTATATTTGGATTCTGAACAGCTGAATAGGTGTACCTAATGAAGTGGTCAGTGAGTGTCTACTCAGACTAAGAATCTAATGAATAGCAGGGCTCCTGCAGATCCTTGAAAAGCCTTGAATATTCTTGAAATCCAATCTTTGTTTTCTAGCCAACCTTATGATTTTAATCATCTTCCTCCTCAAAGTATTGTGTAAATATTCTTAATACTTCGGGGAATTCAGTGTTGGATGTTCTACATTTCCTGGAGGAGGACTCTTGATCTTTCTCTGACTTTGTCTGACTCGCTGTGATTTAATTAACTCGGTTCTGTTGTGAAACACTCGTCCAGCTCTCTAACATCCGGGCTACCAGGTTGCCCACTTAAAATTTGATACAAGCCCCGCTTACTTTAACAGGTCTCCCCTGACAAAAGAATGATTCTGCTTTTGATAGTTAAACTGTTTAGAATCAGCTCAGCACAAAAATGTCTTATGATAAATATTTATATAGTGTATTGATAGAATAAAGACATTAAATGTGCCAGAAATCATCACATTTGGACATTTATGGCCCCTAAAAATTATTTTGCACTATGCCATTTGAGTTGATTTTCTCAGTTCAGGTCTTCAACAGTCTTTAAATTGATTTTTAAAAGTGAGTAGGAGCCCTGAATAAGAAAGTCAATTAAAAAAGAGGGAATAAATGTGTATTATACATATAAAAAAATGAAGGTAGAGAAAACATGATGAGCAAATAACTTTTCTTCCTCTGCATTAATTTAAGTTTTGCATTCAGATTTCTTCTATTTTTCAGGCTTTTTTAATAAGTTGATGAAATGTTCGCCGGTTTAAGATCTTGTTTTAATCAGAACGTCCATGCAGACATGGCCCCTAACAGCAGCAGAGTCCACATGTTAAGTTCTGCATGAGAAACACCAGTATCACTTTGAGGGTTTTGCTCCAGTTTACAGAAGATAGAAAGGAATTTCTACTCCAAACAGTGCACGGCACCAAAGAGGAGCTTGAACTTTTATATCAGTTGATCGTTGCACAATCCTGCAGATAATTCTGCAAGAGATTTGACTATCTGCTCCAGAGCGTGCCTGGTGTGTGGTTGTAGCTCCAGCAGCCTTTTTTTCCCTCTCAGTTGTGGTTGTTCAAAGACTAAAGAGACTCTATTAGGACCAGGAAGGAGGAAGTACTGTGTTGGTGGTGCTCTGCTAACTTGGCCACGGTGTGTTCATGTTAATCACTCCAACTGGACGTCCAGATATGATTCACTGCTTTATTTTACCTTGTGTAGCACAGTGCTGACATCATAAAAGCTGTAAAAGCCTGCTGTAAAGGCAGTAAAGTCCTCGTATTTCTGGGCTATTCTGTTGTTTGGGAGTGTCCTCATTAAACTTGTCCCACTTAAAAATTATTACACTCACAAATTTTTGCTCTGGACCCTTTTTTTACAGAACAGCAAGCAAACACGAGCAATTAAAGAAAGTATAAACCACCATTGTTTTTGCAGAGGAAGGCTTTTGAAAAGGAAAGATTAATTCTACCCGCCCAAACTGTTTATTTACTCCATGATCCCAATTATTTTTAATATCTATACACTAGCATTTCATTTATACAGCCTGGCTGCATTTAGGACAGTCACCCATTGTTTTTTTCACCTCACTATTGTGTTGTATTAAAGCACTTCTTCCTCAGTGTCACATGACTCCACATGGACATTGTCCCAGGAGTTGCTGACATTGTGTCTGCTGTTACTGTCCTGTAAAAAGAGGCTGTAACACAAACATCCTTAAAAAGGCAATAAAAAAAGATCAGGAACACTTTAGAATTACAAAACAGACATTTTATGTTATATTTCACTTATAAACACAGCTGTAAGGCTTCATTGATGCTTTAATAAAGCTTAAACCTCCTGAAGTTCAAACCCACTGCAAACCGCTCTGCAACACTCTGAAAGCATACCAGTCCTCAACGCTCTTAACTGGGGGGAGATGCTGCACTGTTTCCGTAGTCCCGGCCCTCATAGTCACTCAGTTTTAAGTGATTTATTTCTGAAGTTAATGCACAATAAATCCGAACTTTAGTTTTTCTGCATCCTCATAATATTAACTAACATCAGGTTGTAGACTGATGTCACCCTCTGGCAGGTCGTCCTGCATGAGGGCGATTCATCACTGATTCCTTCGTAATCACCGTTGTAGTGTGGTGGTGTAATTTTTCTGCACATGCAACCAAAAAAATGCCCTCTGGCTCAGTCTTGTTGTAACTAAGATATCTGCTGAAAAGAATCTACGGACAAATTTAGCTTTAACAACCTTGAATTTCATGTGTTGGCTAATATGGCACCACACCTCCTGAATATCAAAATCCCCAGTGTTATTTTTTAACTGAGAGTGTGAAACACTAGACAAGTGTGTTTATGTGTCCATGCTTTTTAGCACTTTCGAAAGTGTTTATTTCTAACACTTAACTAGTTATTCAAACACTGTACACAGCAAAATCACCAGTCTTTATTCAACTCCCAAAGTGTTAAACTTAGCACTTCTTCTGAGTTTATGTAACTCTAAATGAATAAATTTGAGTTATGTGTTATTTAGATCATTCCCATAGTGCAAAGCACTTTCCATACTTGGGAAAGGTTGGCATAGCAAAGAAACAGATGCAGAAATAGAATAAGCCCTGAGTTGAAGGTCTGCACTAGGTGGCCAACTCAGTGGATCACTTCACTCATGGTGCAGAAGTTTTTAAAATCAAAAACAAGAATAATTCACCAGAAACATGAGCAAAGGAGTCCTAGCAGTGATCACTGTACAAAACAGACAGATCTAAATCACATCTAAAAAATCTGCCCAAGGGCATGATGGGAAAACTCTGCCCCCCAGATTTGAAATGGCAGTGGACGAAAATTGCATCATTGACTTTCTACAGAGTTGACTTAACATTGCATGGATTAACATAGTCGAATAAAACACTGAAGGCCATTTATCTCTAAGTGGAGTTAAATCAACCCTGAAATATTTAGCACTAAGATTTTGGCTCTCTAGGTTTTGCTGTGTGCTTGTATGCACAGCTGATTGAGGGAACAGGAGTGTTTATTAGCCTGAAGTTTCTGCATGAAGTTTGTATAAAAAAAAAAAAAAAAAAAAAACTTCAGTGTAATAATTTCTAAATTGATACATAGATACAGCATGATACATAGAGCAACGAAATGTCATTTTCTTTACAGGCTTGGGATTTTGGTGATATTTTCTTTTGTCTTCCATGTTTGGCTATTTGTTAGTTAGTTTATTTCCACTATACCTAATAAAACATGGCTGGGAAATGCCACGCTATTCTGACTGACAGATTTTTGTTAAATGTTAAAAATAAAATGAAAATTGGGGGAAAAAATCACAACATGATTTATTGAATTAAATATTCTACTTTGAACAAATATTTATTGGCGTTTATAGCCCATCAAAGTTACATTTCCATCTTCTATTTCGCATTTTAAAGCATTTGTAGCTGTTTTTATTAATAACATAAATTAGTTGATAATGCTTTATAGATGATTAGTCCAGTATTTACTAGGGTGAGTATTTACTGATGCTTTATCATTAATGTTTAATTTTGTGTGGGCTATTTGTCATTAAGTTCTTTGAAAAATTTAATTCTACAAGAAGCAGCGGTGCTGGGACGGGATACTGGTGATACCAACCAACATGATAAACAAGCATGATATTTTTTCATATATAAAATGTGTTGACTTTAAGGCTTTGTAATAACAAATATATCACTTTTAAATTTACATTTAGCACTAAACCAACATAAAAATGTTATTCCTTACTTTTCTTTAAGCGTAGACAACACACAGCGACAGTATGAGTCTAACAGTACTGCTACATAACTTAGGTTATATCTAATTAAAATTATACAACTGTGATAATACCAAATAGCCTAGTTATTAGGTTAAATACCCAGCATTGTACAAAAGATCTGCTGTTCTGGTTTGGTCAAAGGATAACATTTTAGTGCTGTTGAAATACCAGATTCAAGACTTTAACATAATTCTAGTTAAAAACTTGCAAACACAAATAGAAGTCTTTAGCACATAATATTAGGTAATTTCTTGTTTTCATCCCCCAAAATTCGGCCAATCTCTTGCATTCCATATAAAATGTACAATGCGCTGTGTATTTGTGCAATATAGACTCTGCTTTTTCAGTCACTTGCAGCAGCTTTTGTTTAAATGTTTTATCAAAGAGTTAAATTTTGTAAAGCTTCATAAAGTTTCATTACTCTTCAGTGCTATCAATTAAAATAACAGAGATTTCAAAACTTGTGGTGTCAGAAAGAATCAGTGTATAGAAATTGTTGACACCCCATTATGATGTTTATTAATTCAACAGCAAACCAAAGATGGACGGAGGGGTGGTCTATTCTTGGGCCGTCCTTGAAGTGATCCTGTGATTTGTTGTGAAAGGGGAAGGTCTGTTCTTGGCGTCCCGCAGAGATTGACTTTAATGACCTGGAACCGTCAAAGTCGCTTAGTACTCCAATCACTCAACAGCAGGAGGCCATCACATAAATTATTCTGTGTTTCAGCTGTCTCTGAAATCATCCGGTTTCAATCCTGGAAAGTGTGAAGATGATAGATGGAAGCTCAGGCCCCATCTGGGTTTAGAATTAGTCCTAGTTAGTATATCTAAATATTATTAAGCCTTCTGGAAAAGCTTTGCCTTTCAATCAGGGCTGTGAGGATACTGGGCTTTCAAGCTTTGATTTGATATTACATTCACAATAAAAATGGAAGTTCAGGTTCAAGAATGGCAAGAAAGCTTGTACATGCAATAAAAATCAAGCAGTTATGCTTGTGATGTTTTGGTACTAAAACATAAATTATTTATATATTTCAGACCATGTGCAGGAGTTTGTTTGTAATTGTTGGTGCATTTTCTTCAACTTTCATGCAACTTTCTTATGACATAGATGCGGTTTTGTCATTAAAATAATGGGCTTTTACCGTTGAAAAACTTGTGATTTCATAAGGTATTGCAAGTTTTGACATCATGTTTTCAACACTCCACTTCAGTTTGATGCTGAGGAGCTGATACAGATTTTTCTTTATACATCTTCAGCTCAAAAAGATTTTTATTGATTTTCACAGATTAAAGTTGCCTAACATCATGAAGACTCTGTCAGAAATGGCATAACGACAGCTGATCTCCATTTCTCCTCCCTAGAAACGTCAAATCCTGGTAACTCTGGTGGAGATCCTCCTGCCCCTGCTCTTCTCAGGCATCCTCATCGTGCTGCGTCAGAAGGTTCCTTTTAAAGATTACCCAAATGCCACTACTTATGAGAGCTACGCCGTGGACAGACTACCCAGGTTTTACTTCAGACACCTACAGCTGGCCTACGTGCCCAGTAACTCCAGCGCAGTGCGTCAAGTGGCAGAGTATGTGCGAGGGAGCCTGTTCCTCTCCTCAGGTGGGTAATGGGTGATGTAAATAAGTGTAAAATAACAGTGGCAAAGACATAAATCAATACATAAATGTCAAATGCTTTTGGGGGATGGTTTTGTTCGCAAAGTTTGCGTTCTGGGACTTCCTGCTAAAAAACAGTGAGCATGCATCTAGAGACTGGGTGCTTTATAAGCTCAAAGAGCAACTGCAATAAGACAGAAAAATGTAAAGAAATCCTGCATCAGTCAATTCATTTATTAGATATGTTGACGTATCATGATGGAAAATCCTACATGTGGTATAAAAGAAAGACTTTACTGGAATTGTTTACGAGTGTGAGTAGGGATCAAATTAAGAAATATGGCGGAGAAACAGGGAAACTTGGATGAGACAATAAGAATGGAAACCCACGATTCTCTCCCTGATATCTTGGCTGATTTCTTTGGATTTTCCTATGATGCCACACAGGGAAGCAGTGTGTTTACCTTAGAATATATCCACAGGTATGCCTCCAGTTAACTCAAATGTTGTCAGTTAACCTATCAGAAGCTTCCAAAGCCATGACATCATCATCTGAGCTTTTCCCAAGTTGTTTAAAGATAGTAATCTTAACATATGCAAACTTCTGACTTTGAAGAAAGTAAAAAAATTCTCTGACTCCCTGACCATTATTACAGCGGTGTATTAGGGCCACTCTAGAAGACAAAAATAGCAAACTCAAAATTCTCAAGTTTACAAAGTTAATTTATGAGAAAAAGATAAACATGCTTGACTGTAGAAGTTGGAAATGTGTGTTAACCAAAACTTATGAAGTCCACAGTCAAACCACTGGTTCAGTTTGATTTCCTAGTTTTTGACTTTACACTGCAAATTTCGGATTTTTAAAAACTTGACATTTTTGAGTTTCTAATGTAAGCTTTAAGACTGTTTAAACTCTGAAATTCTGAGTTTGTTTTCTTGTAGATCTACAACTTTCTAATCTAAAAAAAAATAAATCACCCAAATTTGGATTTTTTTTTTTTGCTAAAAATTTGACAGATTGTCTTCCTTTTTAAAATCTTTTATTTTGGCCCTGATACACCCCTGTACATAATACTTCTTCATTGTGGTTTCAAAAAGATAAATCTGTACATCTAATTTTTACGAAGCCAGAGCAAACCCCAACCCTTAAAGGTGCCCATGCCCCAGGTTGGGAACCGTTGCTCGAAAATACTAAAACTATTCCTTACATATGGCTTTTCTCTAAAGAATCTCAAACATTTTCGCACCAATGAAAAATGTGAAATTCTTCCCTAAAGAGATTATTGATTAAATCTGAAGTCATTTGCTAATACTGAATGTGACTGATACAGTAAGTCTCAAAGGCAGTGGTGTTAATCTCTCCATTCAGTTTTCAGTATTTAATCTCTATTATGAGTCACATACTCTTTGTTCCAATAGGATTTGATCTGATTAATTGAGATTAGAAAATGTTTTAGAAACATGTGAAGAACGAACATTGAATTTGATTTAAAAGACTGAAGAGAGTTTGAAGAAGTAGAAATGTAATAGATCCCAAAGTAGTGACAGAGCATCAGTGTCTACAAGTGTTATTTTGATGTTTATTTCTAGTTAAAATTGATTTTTTTGGGAAAGTTTCTCCAAGAAGTA
The DNA here is from genome assembly GCF_018320785.1 of Cheilinus undulatus. Lineage (NCBI taxonomy): Eukaryota > Metazoa > Chordata > Actinopteri > Labriformes > Labridae > Cheilinus > Cheilinus undulatus. The sequence goes on along the minus strand of NC_054885.1, from coordinate 31,612,447 downwards.
GTTGCATTACATGCTACAAACTTTTTCCGATCAAGTATTGAATTTTTGCCCATAGAAATCTGGATGCCAAGCCTCATGTTTATGTCCCCAAATGTGCTTTTAGTTAAACCATTATAACCGGTGAAACAAATACCAGAGCCTTGACACCATTTATAAACTGGGGCAAAGCTGGGAATACCGGTTCCTCCAGAAACCGCTGTCAGGGGAGCAAACAGGCCGCACCCTTCTCTCATGTCAGAGTCAGCTGGAGTTAACATAGCTGGTATGCTGAAGTCTGTTTCATTCACTGAAATACATGCTGACACTTGCAGGACTGGTTTTTCAAACAGAGACGCTCTGCTGTGCCAACAGTCTGTTTACATATTTGATTTTACGTTTATCAGTAAATCAGCCGGGACGACCAATCGCAGCAGTGAGACTGACGGCAGACTCAGAGCAGCAGGTAGACTCGTATAGGTGTTTGACTTCAGGCTGTCTTTTCTGGTGAGATCCCAGCTCAGACATTCATGAATAATTCAGCGCTCAGAGAGAAGGTGGAGGCTGAATTTTACTATGTCATGCACACAGAAGACCACATAAGAAATGTGACCTTAATGTTCTGACTAGAATAAAAGACTCTGCTCAGCAGATTGAGCCAAAGGAGTTTAAAAACCCTCTGATATTTCAGACGTCATAGTCTCACACATTTAAACAGCTCTCAGTTAAAACAATTGAGGGCTTTGGTGTGTTTGTCTGGAGGGTATTAGGTAATGAAGCGGCTTGTTTATGTGTTTATTGTGAAACAGGGAATTATGAAATAAGGAACTGTGGATTGTGTAATCTGAATTTTTGTTGCTTAATAGGTGAGCGATATTAAGCTGTTGTGCAGAACTTCTGTTTGAGAAGCTTTGACTATTAATAGAAATAAACTGAGCTAATTACATCATTCTCAATCCAACCAGTGATTCCCCAGCTTTTTGATTGATGCAGCAGGCATCAAGCTCTACAAGCAACACTACAAGCTTAGGAGCCTCCAGTGAGGCCTGCCGTTATTTGGCTGCAAGTCTAGGCTGGTAATAGTGCAGTACTCTAACTAAAATTGAATTTGTTCAGCTGTTATCATTACTCTCAGCCTCAGTATTTTCACTTTTACTTGTTCTTAACTTTTTAGCTCTTATTGTAGAAAATCTACACAGCCATTGTTATTCTCATGTAGCTCTGTGTATCAGCTCATAGTCCTTCATTTTTAGCTGACATTTTAGTCATTAGGACATTATTTTTGGGTGAAAACTGTGATTGTAAAGCCGTTCTTGCAATCTTTCTAGGTGGATCATGTATCCATCACTTAACTGTTAATTTAAGGTCATCATTTTTTTACCAAAATGAACAACTTTAATATTTATAATTCTTAAAATTTCCATTTATTACAACAACACATCTATCACTTATCTACTTATCCCTTAAAGGGGCCACAGGGGCTGGAGCCAGTCCCAGCTGTCATTGGTTGAGAGGCAGATTTGCTCTGGGACGGTTGTTAGTCAATCAGAGAGCTGACAAATAGAGACAAACAAGCGAGCATGCTCAGACTGACACGTTCAGTCAGTGTAGAGTCACCAGTTAACTTAATGAGCATGTCTGTGGACTGTGGGAGGAAGAAAGACCCTGTCCTGTGCTGATTCAAATTAGGAGGCTTCTTGCTGTGAGACGTGTGCCACCAGAACTACAACCACAACACGGGACATTTGGAGCTGTCTCTGTGCAGCCAGCTTCAGACAGCAGCTGGGCCATAGGATGCTTTGTTAAAGCTCCACAAAAAGTGCGTTGCACTTAAACTTTTTTAGAGGCATAGCTTTAATATTCCCCTTATTTTGTTGTTGGCCTATCACCACTATTACACACTGGCTTGCAGAGACGCTGAGCCATTATTTGTAGAAAAACGCCAATTTCCTTGCAAATTGGCCTAATTGCACCAAGCATCTAATGATGTGGTTGGTAATAGCATGGCATAAATAGAGAAAAGATTAGCCTACTGTCTGTGAGAGCTGATGGAACTGCGCTGTAGTTTTTATGATGAAGGGGCTTTCCAGAGATCAGGAAACAATTTCACCTCTGTATGACTGAAAAATAAATAAGTCAGTAAATACTACTTTGACATTGCTATTACTAAGCCAGAACGAGGAGGTAAATCAGTCTGAGACTCCCAGCTGCTTTTTTTATCCATGTGTGGCACCGTTTTCTTAGGGTTTCCTTCTTTCAGAGAGGAAACTTATTCAAGGTGGTGCTTAAATGAACATAATAAAAAACACTCTCTTTTATTTTAAATATTTAATATGGATTGTCAGAATCCTTGTGGGTGCAGGCAGGAGTGGATGGCACAAGCTACAGGAGCAGGTGGTAAATGTCAGAAATCCAGCCCAGGCAGGCAGGAGTGGGATTAAGAAAAGAGTCCAGCACAGGGTTTAGTTTCTCTAATACTCTGCTCCTTGTACATGAATTACTTCACTTACTTCATAGTTTTTTATTTTTCATGAATTTGCAAAAAAATCTAAAACTCTGTGTTCACTTTGTTATGATGGGGTACTGAGTTTAGATTAATGAGAAAAAAGAATTTAAACGACTGTAACATCAGGCAGAAACATAACAAAATAATAAAAAAGAAGTATTTTGAAGACATTTTTACCAAAAATGTGGTGAATGCAATAACTGTTGACTTATTTCTCTGGTTGTTCTCCCTCTGTGTCCTCTGAATGTCTCCATGCAGTTGTTTACTTCATGAGGCTGACCTAGATTTAACCCGAACACCAAAGTGTAAAAGTCCTTTCCTTTGACTCAGAATGGCTGCACGTCTGCCTGATAAGAGCTGTTGAGAAACCAAGTTTTAGGAAAGTTAGAAGTTACAGTGAAAAGTGAAAAGAACCACATCCTTTTTATCTTTTTATTTTGACTAGTTTTCTGAAACTGTCTGTAATATCACTGGTGTTTGTAACATTTTTGTGTTCTAGTGTTTATCTCTTTCATGTTCTTGAAGGGGTCATTAGGCAAACGGCAGGAATAGAATATCCCGCTATGGAGCCTAGACACTGATGGTGGTGTTTAGGGATGCAGGTTCAGATAAGGAGTAGCCTTCCTGGGTCAGGAAAGCAATGAGGTGGCTTGGAGGAGGAGGCTGAGGTATGCAGGATGAGATGAGCAGATGTCCTGGACTAGAAGCTTATAATCTGAATGGAGGTAGCTGGAGTGGAGGAGGGTTGCAACGTCCACACTAAATTGACTGACTGTGAAAGAGAGAAGATTTAAAACATGACAGGTACAAGATGATTGGTCAAACAAGGTTGAGACAGAATTTTAGTACTTAAGAAAGTGAATGCCCATAATCAACTGATCACCAAAGCGGGACCAGAGGAGGAATGAAGTAGGAAGAGATATGAATGAGTGAAGACCAGTGAATGAGTAAGAAACAGGCTTCCTGTTTAAACTTTCACTGAGCTCCATATAAATGGCAACATTAGGTGAACTCTTTAGAGGAAATGTGACCCGTTTGATTGATAATATAATATTTAATTCAGTATGCTGTCAACATCCCGCCTAACTTCTTGGCAGCTGGTGAGATAAAGAGCACCAAGGTCGGGCAGCAAGACAGCAGGCATGAAAACAGATGTACGTGAGATGAATACCACACCACTACTAATATCATTTTCTTTGTGTGTCTGTGTTTTTTTTTTTCTTAGTGCGTGGCTTTGAGACAGAGGGGCAGTTTGAGGACTTTGTGAGGAATGACCCGCAGTCAGGAAAGATCCTCGCCGCCGTGGTGTTTGAGCACCCCTTCACCCATGATGATGAACCTCTGCCCATTAAGGTGAAAATCTGAACATACACTAAAGCAGACTGATGGACTGGGTGCAGTTGCAGTGCTTTGTTTTCTCTTTAGGAAACACTGAGCTAGAACATTCCTTGTTAATTCTGCTTTCCAGTAATTATAACAGAAGCATTAGTACTTGGAAAGCTGCTACAACACACGGCTTTTGTTACACTGAGCTTAGATAAAAACATCTACAGTATGTGTTACCAGTCTAACAGGCTCAGGCACGTTTTTCTCTTCCTTTAACATTTCATTGTTTGCTTGCCAATAAGCAGCTTTTTTGTCTGTCAATTGTCTGGTTTAAAAATAGCAGCTAGAGTCTCAAGCCAAGAGAAAAGCCCATATTTGGTCGGATTTTTAACAAAGCGCAACAGTACAGTGATTTTTCTCGATAATCTAAGGGCATAGGAGCACAGATATTTACAGAAATCTTCCTTCACATGCTGTGGGGTAGTGTGTTCTGAATGTCTTTGGTAATGCCTTTTAATGATGATTTTAGCCATATTAATATGGCCAGAATGTGTAAGAAGATGTTTATCCAATAAACAATAACAATGACAACCAAGGCTAGGAGTAAACAGCAAAACTGTGTATCAAGAGCTTGCAAAGTGATGTGAGAGAACATCGGTGTGAAATCAGCCTGGTTCCATTGTGTCCTTTGGATTGCAAGCAGTCCAATGCTTTTACCCCAACACCTAGTTTCAACTCATCTTTGTGTCAATCCTGCAGACATTGACACAAAAAGAGGAAAGAGTAACGTGAACAATTACATGCTCTATGTGGACAAAAATATTCAGGGACATTGTATTCAAATACATTTACTTTGATATGGATTTGACCCCCCCTTTTACAGCTTTAACAGCCCCCCCTTCTTCATGGAAGGCTTTCCACAAGATTTTGGGGTTTTTTTTGGTGGGAATTTATACCCTTCATCCTGTGGAGAATTTATGAGGTCAGACACTGATGTGCAGGCCAGTCATGTTCCTCCACACTGAACTCCTAAGACCATGTCTTTTTAACCTTGCTTTGTGCACCGGAGCACATTCACATTGGAATAGAAAAGGGCCTTCCACAGACTGTTGCCACAAAGTTGGAAGCATAGCATTTTCCAAATCATCTTGGTATGCTGAAGCATTAAGATTGCTCTTCACTGGAGATAAGGGGCCTAGCCAAAACCCTTAAAAGCAGTCCCACACCATTATCCCTCCTCCATCAACCTTCACAATTAAATGCACTCAAGCAGGTAATGTTCTCCTGGTATCCACCAAACCTAGACTCACCCATCTGACTGCCAAACAGAGAAGCATGATTCGTCACTCCACAGAGCATGTTTCCACTGCTCCACAGTCCAGTGTAAATGTGCTTTACACCACTCCATCTGATGCTTGGATTACTTGGTGGTGGTGGTGGTGGTGGTGGACTTGCTGATGTGAGGCTTGCATGCAACTGCTTGGCCATAGAAAACCACTTAATGGAGCTCTGGCCACACCATTTTTGCTTTTACATGGATGCCAGTTGAAGTTCAGAAGTCTTTAAACAGCAGAATGTTGGTCCTTCAGCAGTCATTGACCCGTCCTCTGTGATTTTACTTCGTCATACGCTTTGTGGCTGAGTTGTTGTTCCAAATGCTTCCACTTTCTAATGATATCACAGTTGACTGTGGAATATCCAGCAGTGATGAAATTTCACAAATCATATTATTGCAAAGGCAGCATTGATTACTTCACTGTTTACTCGTGAAGTCACTGAGCTCTTTAGAATGACACATTTAGGATCAGAAATATAAACTGCGTGGCTGGTTCCCTGATTTTAGTGCATTTCTGACAAAGTCAGATGGGAAGACGGGAAGTGTAGAACACCAGAAACAATGAAAAATGGAAAGTTTTTGGTCAGTGAGCATCAACTGTCTCTCTGTGCAGAAATCCCCTCCTGCTTCCCATCTGGAGTTCTTCTCTGTAATGTGACATGTCAACAACTCAACAACTTACTGAAATGTTCTTTAACTTGTGAGGCAAAGCTTTATCCAGCTCACCACCACCAAAGCCTTGTCAATGCAAAGCACCACACCTCCATTTCCCCACCTTCAAAATAAAGGTCCAAGATGTTGTACTGCTTTTAAGGGGGACCTGAAATTCCCAGAGATATATCAGATGCAGTGTGGACAGCAAGTGCTTCAGGATACAACATGATATCTTGCAGTCAGGATATGCATTAAAGCAGCAAAACTCAGCTTAAATGGCCATATTATCACCTCCCTGCTCAGTGCATGCTCATGATTTTCTATACTCAGCTTTTACTGGCAGGAAAACATTTGCTGACATAAAAAATATTTGACTTTTCCAGTTTTGCATACACACCACTTGCACAGTGTCAGGGTGTAATAATTTAAGATGATTAATACTACCAGTAGCGAAGCGTTTCATCCTGTGTAGCAGGAAAAACCTGACATGAGTTTGGAGAGTTTACTAGTTTGTTTAGTTTATTCCAGTATTGTATAAGTGGTGGATCTGGCTTATAGGAAGTGTCGTGAGATATTTGACTTGAAATTAGACAGATACACTTCCTGAGTTTTTGCTATGTATTAAGTGTTCTTTATTTCCCTTTTCTGTTCTTCTTCCTCCTAAATAACATCATCATATTATGAATACATAAAACCCAAAATATTCATGTAATAAAAAGACCACAAGACTTTATTTTCTTCTTAGTTTATTTTTTTGTGCTTAGTTTTATGAAGATGTATTCATTTGACCAAAATACACTACAAATCATTATATAAGGTTATACATGTCTTTGTGGTTTATAGAATCAACAGTACTAGGATAGGATTGTTGGATTCTCAGCTGATAAAGACACGAGATCTGTTTCAGATGGTGCATTTCTATGAAGCTGTCTGGTTTTGTTCAATACATTCTGGCACAATTTGGCACAGTAAACTCTTATTTATCTTGAATTTCCACAGCCATTGACTGTCCAGTCTCAATTGTGGTAATGGGAATTCTGACTCTTTATGGGACTCAGCTGTTTTGGCTCAACTCAGCATTAAGATCCAGTCTCTTGGGTGCCAAACAGCTCCTCAGTTGGTACAACTTTGACGTTCACTTGGTAAAAACGCAGCATAATTCGCACCTCCAAACTCATCCCTTGTTTTTTTTCATGCTGTCTCTTGTACAGGTGGGCTACCATCTGCGGTTCACCTTCACCCCACGTAACGCCCCCCCAAAGGAGAAGTCAGAGCTGAGCCCAAACAGTGACCTGGACTGGCACACGCTCAGCCTCTTCCCCTTATTTCAGCTGCCGGGGCCAAGGGAGCAGTATGATAAGGACGGGGGAACACCTGGTGAGAACTCCCACTTCTGTCAATTCCACCCCCCCTTTTTTTTTTAAATGTCCCTCTTTTTGCCTTTCTCTTTTTTATTTCTCACTTTTTTCACAGTTTTGCAAACCAAAACTTCTTGTCTCTGCTTTATTGCTACCAAACCTACATTTCTGTTGGTCTTATCTGACAAAATACCTTACATTTCTCAGTAGAGCTGTCCAGGTTGGAATTAATACATCTGTGCTAAAAAAAAGACAGTCTGATTGGTAAAAAGCACCCAATTTAACACAAATTTAGAGTGCTGTGTGTCTCTTCAGGATGTGTCTCCGTGGCAACGGTGGCCTTACACATCTCTTACGTGAACCCTGGTTTTGGCAGCAGAGTGATGTTTTGTGCCCCCTCTTTCTATGCTTTCTCAGGTTTCAGGCTCTTTTACAGAGGCGTCGTCTAATGTTATCTTCCTTTTCAACCCACCAGCTCAGTTGTTTGAAAGCATTATACACAATGATCTGGATTTGGTGGTCCTCTTTTTGGCTGTCCAGGATCAGGTTATTTATTTTACTTTTGTTCTGTTTTATAAAATAAACTCTGTGAGATCAGCCTTAGCAGATACAGACTTTTATGATTTACCAAACCAGACTACCAGAGCTATCATACCTGGGATATTTAAATTATTGTATTAACATAAGCACCTGTATTGTCTTAAAATCCTAAAGTCACTTTTAATTTTTTTGTCACTGTAATTTAGGAGCAATGTAGGTGTCAACATCACCTCTTGTTTTTTTTTTTTGCAATGCTTTATATTCAGTCAGTTTCACATTTAAGACATAAAACTGGGACTAGAGATGTGGTAAGGATATTGGTATCAACATGTAGTTGTCATTATATGATGACAAGAGTCACAAGAAGACAGTGCTGTCCTCCTCTGCTACAGCTGCTCCATTTATCCCACCAGATTCCTTTAAATCCTGGATAAAAAAGGCATTTATATTGGGATTAATCACCATTTACCAAGATCTCCATTTAGAGCATTTATTTTTGAATCACAATTAATTGCATGCTTTTTGGTCCTTTTCATCTCACTTTGGTTAATCCTCTCTGCAGCCACTGTAAAGCAAATATGTCTACCTCTGCCCCTTAAAGGCTCATTTCACTTAAAAAAAAGAAAAACCCACAGACAGCTCAGTGGACAAGTCAGCTGTCATCTGCCCCTTGTTTAATCAAACATTTACCTTTATACATCATAAGTTCCCTTTTCCAAGGTTAAGTTCATGTCATAATCTTCAATCTACTGATAAAAGCAGGTCTGTATTCAGACAGGATGTCTCTTACCTTTAGGTTAAGTCAGCAGAAAGATCCAAAATGAGACAAAATGCAAAATAGCGGATTTTTAGAATGCAGTTAAAAGGATGCAAGTAATTGCTATTAACTACAGATATTCTAAGACTCTCTATTATTGAAAAAGTTTAGATTTTTTTGGCAGCCCTATTTTTACAGCACTGTGCAGAACTTTAAGGCATGTTTCGGCAATAAAGGAGGCTAAAATAAGGTGTAGATTTGGCAAGTAAGCCTTTCATTGGGCGGTAAGGAGGACTGACAAAACCCTGGTCGTGCTCTAGATGTCCTTGTATATTATCAGGGGCGTGGAAAAAATAATCAGTTGAAAAAATAAAGTCATCCCCTTTCGGGCGGGGTAAGGGGTGAATGTGGTGAGTAAACACTGCCATGGTGAAGTCCGGTTAGGTAGTAGGGTTGCCATGAATCCCTGGCCATGCTGTGGATATCCTGAAGACCTGGGCCATTACCAGGGCGTGGAAAGGACTGAGAGAGAGAGATGCCATTGAGCTTGACCTTGGCTGCCCTCCCCTCTCTCCAGCCCTACATGCCTAAAATTTATGCACATGACTATGTATAGTTCTGTTACGGTTTATATCATGGATTATATCTTTTTTCCTTTGCAAATCACAAACACTATCTTACAAAATTTTTATGATAGTAAAATTTACTTTTATCAAACCAAGATACAGGACTTTTACAGAACCCCAACTCTTTTAGAATTACATATATTTACCCAGAGAATCTGAATTTTTAAACATGTGCAAACCTGTTGGGAGTGTTTAAGACTGGCGTGTGTGTCCACACTGCCCGAAGCATTGTTAATGTGACTGAGATAGTTGACTTTAATTGTATTTTGTCACTAAAAATGAACCAAATTCCTCTTAAGGATGAGTGTTGTGTACCCCAAACTGAACAGTAATCCTCCCTGGATGTTTCTGTCTTCAGTTCTTTTGACCTATTTTGATGAAATATGTTCCACAGTATTCATTTTCTCTATCTGATAACCCTTGTCCTGGTTTTTCTGTGTCAAAGTTATACCAGCACAACTCTTTAAACAAGTTATGCAGATAAAAACAGAGATTTTATCACCTTAACCAATTTGTTTTGTATTTTTTTTGTTCTTTTAAACAGTACAATTTTTAAGATTTGATCAAATCCAGTCACTTGTAAGCAGATGACTTCTTATCAGTGGACCCTCATTGTCAGGTTTAAATTAGATGGCAATGGTAATTTTAGGCAAATATGGGACGCTATCCTCCCCAATCAGGCCTAAACCCTTTTTCATAATGGACTTCTGGAGTTGAGTGTAACTATGAAGGAACAAAGAGTCATGTCTCAAAGATGAAGTCATCCTCGCAGCATAGTAAAAGCTTTTGGAGCCACATGAATATGGATTCCCAGCCTCCACATGCATAATTAGGGTCGACTGGAGCTCCACTTCTCCTCTGGGCCTCTTAAGCCGTTAACTTTTAGAGAAAGGGAGAAAGACTTTGCCTTGCAGAAAAGGTCAATTTTAAAATATGGTTTCGCTAATAGCCATTTATTCCTGACTCTAATTAATGATGGTATAATGGCCGATTAAATGGTAGGATTAACGTTTTCTCTTCTCTAAGGTTACTACAGAGAGGGATTCCTAGCTGTGCAGCATGCAGTGGATCGAGCCATCATGATTTCATACAACAGGACTGCAGCATCACCTCTGCTGCGACAGAGCCGAGTGGTCCTGTCCCGGTTTCCTTATCCAGCCTTTATTTATGACGTCTTCATTCTGGCCATTCAGAACCAGCTGCCTTTACTACTGGTGCTCAGCTTTACCTACACCTCACTCAACATCGTCCGAGCCGTGGTGCAGGAGAAGGAGAGGAAGCTCAAGGTGGGCGTTGTTGTGCCTCTTTAAGGGTCACTAAAATCAGTATCTAAAGCTGACTGCCCTATTAATTTTCTCTTTTTTTTTGTTTATTTCAGGAGTACATGAGGATGATGGGTCTCAGTAACTGGCTCCACTGGAGCGCCTGGTTCCTCATGTTCTTCCTCTTCCTCTGCATTTCAGTCTTTTTGGTCACTCTGCTCCTCTGTATCCAGGTAAGATTGTTTTGCTAAATCATTGTTACATAAGCCACATTCCTGCACGCCATTCATTAAGAAAATTTCTTACACAAGTTACCTGTAAATGTTGTTATCAATGATATGGTAGTATACCTGCAGTATGCATGTACTAAAGAAATATGCAGATACCTCAAGCTTTAAATCAGCAAAATTTAACTGTTCATCATAGAGAGCTTGACAAAGGTTTGCAGTCATTTGTTTAGCATTGTGAACAAAGACAGGGTGGAAAATACCATAAAACTTTGCAGAAAGATGCACTGAGTTACATGATCTTAGCCATGTTTTTAAGTGAGAGCCTCAGCACCTTCTGCGTTCAGAGTTTAGACTTTTGCTGTCAGAGAGGAGGTTTTCTTACCCCAGGAGGTTCAAATCTAACAGATGAATCAGGTTATTTAGTCCATAAACTTTCAGGATCTTAAAAAAGCTGCCGGAACTGCAAGATGTGTGTCTCATATCTCACTATTTATTTATCATAATGAAATCCATGGGAGTTACTCATTACATGCATGTATTTATGCATTTATGTATTCATAATATGCACAGCCAGTGGAGTTCCAATGCAAACAAAATGGGCACTCATGGACAAGACTTTCAATCTAATCTAACTCAGCAATGGTATTAAAACAGGGGAAAATAGGCATAAGCTGTTAAAACAGTGGTTATAATGAAATGATAATTAGTTAAAATAAAAAACCTCTTATAATGGTTTAGTTTTGTTTATGCAGTGTTAATGAACTAGAGTTTGATGTTAAGGGTACAATATGAAGATTTTTTTTACTCACATTAGTTAAGAATTTCTGTAGTTATAATTTCCCCTTTTAGTAGAATTTTGAAATGCCACAATTTTGCATTTTAAACAGTTTTTGTTTCTTTTTGGATTTTGAATTGTGTTAAGCTGAACGTAAACTGTGTGATTTCAAGCCAACTCTTTAAAAGGAACCCGACATGGTCAGAAAATTCAACTTATTGGATAGATATTTGTAAGTCTCATATATATATTGAACAAAAAAACATATTAAATATCTGCATTTTGAGTAAATTTGAGCTTATAAACTCACCAGGAGGCCGGCAGAGGGCTGCATATCATACGCTGTTGAGGTCTTTTTCTGTGCACCACGAGCAGTTATTGGTCAAAATAGAAAGGAAAATAATAAATAAAGAGCCAAATTTACTTTGTGTAGCAAATATGTTCACCGACATTGGGAGAATTTGTTTGAAATCTGTTTCTTGACGACTCTGATGAAGGCAAGGAGCTTAAATGTGTCTGTTTGATGAAGTTGTTCTCCAAACTTCTACTATTTATGAAGCTTTCTGTTTCCATGCGGTTCAAAATGTTGCAGGTGAAGATAAACACAGTACAAAAATACTTCTGGTTTGTGCTTTTCAAAGTAAAAGCCTGCTTTAGCATTTCTTTGGAGAAACTCCTTTCATGTGTACATACTGCTTTTATTTCGAAATGCTCTTGGAACGGTTCCACAATACACTGAATCCAGGCGTTTTATTGACATAAAACTTAGGAGGTATGGGAACAGCAAGGAGCGCTCTGGCCAAGTGACGTCACAGTAGCAGTGCGGACCAAAACATGGCAGCCTCCTGGTGAGTTTATAAGCTCAAATATACTCAAAATGCAGATATCTAGTGAGTTTTTTTGTTCAATATACATGTGAGAGATACAAATATCTATCCAATTAGTTGAATTTGTCTGATCATGTTGGGTTCCTTAACAGTGATGGTGGAAAGTCAGCTTGTGATGCGACTGAATCACTTAAGACGCTCTTAAGACTCACACATTATGGTCTGATGGTCATGCACGGCCTGAGCATCACACTGTATAAGTGACGTGTTGTATCCTGTCATATCCTCTCTCTTTATCAAAATTGAACAAAAAACAGTGGCGGTAGTAGTACATGTCTATGCATCATCTTTCTCTTTTTTTATGTTAATTTTTGGACCTAGAGAAGGACGTTGGATAGAGTTGTAAACAGGGATGAGAGAGTGGGAAATGATGTGGGAATGGCGCCACAGGCTAGACTTAATGTGTACATGTGGCATGGTTGAACCACTAGATCATCTCCACCCCTCTACCTAACCTCTTTTTTATATATTGTTTTGATTTAGACTCCTGATGGTGGATTTATAAATGTTGTTTCAGGTGAGTCCTAACGGAGCCGTACTGACCTACAGTGACCCCACGCTGGTCTTTGTCTTCCTGCTCATCTTTGCCGTGGCCACCATCAACTTCAGCTTCATGATCAGCACCTTCTTCTCACGAGGTGTGTACTTCTTTGTGGTGTGTCAGCCTCCAGCGTTGTACTGTGTTTTGTGTTTGGCCGGCTGCCTTTTTTACGCAACACTGTTGATCCGTCAGATATAGGTCAAATATCGACTGTTTGCTCTGTGCCCTCCTCTTAGCTGCTCTAAAGCATAAAAGCTGCAATAAAAATAGTTTATTTTTTTTCTTTTTACACAAAGATCTTCACACAGGCTGGAGGACTTTTAAAGAGCAAAATGTAGTCTACATAGATCAAGCAAACATGCATTTACTGATGTAGCAAAGCCCTCAAGGCGTTTGTTTTATGTGTTGCCTCCCCCTAAAAAAGTTGTGGATTTCATGAATGAACTGTCCCTGATGTTCTGCCTTGATGGTATCCACATGGGCCTTAAACTTTCCCTTACAGACCAGGTTGAGTTACAAATGCTCATCTTGCTCAGTTTTTAAGATTTGTTAGTGGTTTTTTTTACCTTTATTTGGAGAGGAAAGGACAGTGGATTGCCTGGGAAATCAGGTAGAAGGAGTGCTAGAAAGGAGCCACAGGGTGGATTTACTGCACACTTTTGCCTATCTAGCTTAGTTGTATGCACATAAACACATTACTTATTTTCCATGTTTGCAGTATTTATGTTCTCCAGAAAATCATCATTAACATTAATTGATTATGATTAGTCATGATTAGGCTTTAAGAGCCTTTCGTCTGCAGGGGCAGAGATGAACACATTAAAGGCTTCCTTCCTTCTCCTAGCTATGATGGATTGATTTCTCTCTCCTTTATTCATATGAGATGACTGTCCTTTCCATCACAGACAGAGCAAATGCAAAGCAAAGTGTCGTATTAAAAATGTACACAGCCCTTTTCTTCTTTTCCTGCTGTTCTCCATCTCCATTTGGCCCAATGTGGTCCCTTAATAACTGTCCAGAGTTTAATACTATAGAAGTACATCCTGATTATGTATGCACCAGTCCGTCAGCTAAGATTGGTATCAGCCAGTGTTGGCATTGGCGTCAGTAGCTGTTTTATTTAGTGTTGCATCGGTATAAAGCTGGCATGCTAGTTTAACTAACAGCTGATTCAGAGAAGAGGTTTACAATCGTGCAGAGAAGTCACATGTTGTCACACATGAAAGAACTATTACCATGAAAAGACACTCCCTTAGTTTTCTACAAAAGATGGCAGCTCATTAATATGTTTGTAAAAACCTGGGTCAACACTGATTATTAGTAGTTTGTTAGACCGATAACCGATATTTGGAACCAGTATGAATTTGACAACCAGTGTGACCAGAGGTGGAAAAATTACGCAGCTAATGTACTCAAGTAAAAGCACAGTTACTCTGGTTAAAATCTACTTAAGTAAAAGTAAAAGTACTGGTCTGCAAATCCACTCAAGTAAAAGTAACAGGTATCTAAATTATAGTTTACTTTAAGTACTGAGTGTATATGGATTTCAGCAAAAATCCAATATCGTGCATCCCTGAGTAAAACTAAATCTTTGAAAGTGTTATGACTGTTATGAGAGTTGTAAATAAGCACTGTGCATCCTTTAGGAATACCTATAGTCACAGGTGTGAACTCCAACTCAGTGGATATAACTCCACTCATGGTGCAGATGTGTCTCACAACAACAATCACTGTACAACAGGCAACAACCAAATACAACTAAACACATCTAAAACACATCTAAAGGGCAAGGCCCAAGGGCTTGATGGGAAACTCAGCCCACACTTCACCCCAGAAATTACAGTGGGTGGAGCTTAGATCACAACAGACTGATTGGTCGATGCATGGGTATAACTCCCAACAGTTCTAGTGCTTCATTTGTATTTATTTCTGTTAATCTCATTAGTGCTTCCCAATTTACCTGTTTTTAAATGTTGAATTCCCTTCTTTCTTTTTTTTGTCTTTTTGCTTTTTCTTGGTTCAAACACTGAAAAAAGGGGAGCTGTAACTGAAATTCTTATCTGTAATTTTTTTCAAATGTCTTCCCAATTTTTTTTATCTTGATTTAAAAAACATTTATGTAAGAAAATGTGGTGGTGCTGGAGTCTTTTATTGACTTTTGGAACTAGGTCTGCACTAGAAGTTGCACCTTCTCCTATAAATTGCAATAACACTTTAGCAATTTATAGGACATATTGCAGTTGAATTATAAGAGCATTGTTTTCTAACAGCAATTTAAGTGGATCAAGTCTCATATCTCTTGTTTTTTTAAAGATACAAGGAACTAAGAAGACTTGATTAAAGCATTTGGCTACACTATTATTCAGACATCAGTACTGACCCTGATTTTCACATTTCTGCACCTCTGCAACCCTTAAGTTTGCCTTATTTGCTGCTGAGCCCTCTATAAAATAAAATGAAGACACCGGACCTTCCTGGGTTCTTCCTTCCCGTGTACATAAAACTAAATCTGTTACACAAAGATTGTGACTGTATATACAGAGCCTAATAGGAGGTGGAGGAAATAGGCAGTGAAGAACCAACAGAGAGGATACTTCAGTGACCTACTTGGCCATCTTTTCTTCCAGAGTATTTTTCTACCAAGCTCTCTGGGACTTCTGATGACACTTAATCAATGCATGTCCATACATGCTCAAAATGTCACATTGTCCACCACAAGTGTTCCTTGGAGAGTTCTTGTCATGCTTCTTGAAATTGAAAGAAAAGCAGCCCTGAAAGTCTTTTTCTGCTTCATTCACTTTACCCTACAAATTCCTTCCTCATCCCTCGATTGTCCTCCCTGAACACTTATGCTGTCACTCACAGAAATGGGTTTCACAGGAGAAAAGCGCTCTCTTTTGAAAGTAATTTACCTGTGAGCTGTTGCATAGGTCTATAAATGTATAGCTATTGAAGCTTTTCTATCTTCACAGTAATCTTTTCGCTGACAACCAGGGGAATGGAGCACTTTATTCTTTCTGTGTCAGTTTGGTTTATTTATTATTTAACGCTGCATAGTTTTTCTGCTCATTGTCTTTCCAATCTTTTATTCTTTCTTTTCTGCCTTATTTTAGCAAACGTGGCAGCAGCAGCAGGCGGCTTCATCTACTTCATGAGCTACCTTCCTTATTTGTTCCTCTGGCCTCGCTATGACCTGCTGAGCCATGCCCAGAAGGTGTCCGCTTGCCTCATCTCCAACGTGGCCATGGCCATGGGTGCTCAACTCATGGGAATGTTTGAAGGCAAAGGTGAGCCTTGAGGTTTGATTTATAGTACATTTTGTCAACTGTTTTGTGTAGTATATTAACAGCCCTCTCCATCCTTTAGGCACTGGGATCCAGTGGTCCAACATTTTTGACTCTGTGACGGTGGACGACGACTTCTCCATGGCTCAGGTGTTGGGCTTGCTGCTGTTTGACGCTGTGTTTTATGGGCTGGTGGCGTGGTACATTGAGGCAGTCTTTCCTGGGGAGTATGGTGTGCCTCTACCATCTTATTTCTTTGCACTGGTAAGTTTCAAGCAAAGCAGCTTTTACAGTAAGCAACTCAAAGCCAGAGGAAGTAAACCAAGCAAACGGGGAAGTTGTGTTTCTAACAAATACTGTCAAATCATCATGTTAGCTGTTGTTATCACATTTCCTAGTAACAGTGTAACATGATTTCTTTATACTGTTTTACTACACATGCCACAAATTTAGTGGAATTAAGAATAAATGACTTTTCTTGTGTATCTCTTACAGGATTTGGTGATAATCTTGATAGAAATCTATTTACTTTAAAATATTTTAATAACTCCTTGGAGCTTGTGCAGAGCTATTGTCATGCAAATACTAAAACGTGTTACATCCAACATTGTATGCAGGAATTTGTTATCAATGAGAAGGAGGGCTGATCTGTTACAGTGTTTTTCAGTCTTGTTGTGATGTGCACATGCACAACAGCCACATCGTAGGAAGTGCAATGTTTGTCATTTGACTTGAGAACAGCTTTTGTGTAGTCTGATGGAAAGCAAAGGTGTTAAGTTTTCTCATTTCCATGACTAATTCACTCTGAAAGTCTCTCTGATATCACCATCAGTAGGCAGAGATCTGAGCACTATGCATGCAGAGTCTGTATCCCACTTTCAGGCTACAGGCGACCCAGCTGCTGTCACAATTAGGATTGGGTGGTATTCATTTTTTAATACCATCATACCCTCCCCAAATTTTACCGAGGTATACAGTATTACTGCCAAGAGTTTTAAAAACCACATTATACTTTTTTGTCATGCATGTGCAAGCATGCAAGCAGAGTCTAGCCTCTACAGCGCTTCTTTAATCCTTTCTCAAAATGCTTAAATTCTAAAAAAAAAATAAATAAATAAATAAACAAAAAAAAAAAACACGTGTGCTCTTTTCCTTCCCCCTCACAGGGGTTAAATGAGAAAATCCAAAACTATTATCATAGGATCAAGGAATGTGAAGTAATGCTCCATGTGATATTCTTCTAAAAAGATACAGACTACTTCAGCACCTAAAATAACTCTAAAGCACTGATTAACTTAGTCTACATTTCACAACAAAATTAAAAATATCAGTTTAAATATCAGATAAATATCAGTTTAAACCTTTTTAAAAACCTTCAATAATTTTTATTGTGTTATCAATCAATTTAATCATTTCATCACTGATCTACACCTAGCAAGAAGAATTAGTGTTTTTAACTGACGTTGTTGTGGATCACATTACAACCAGCGTTGCATGTCTAACAGTTTGACTTTAGAGAGGACCATACCGCTGAACCAGAGCTGTGCCAGTGTTGCGGATGCTGCTGTACACATAGTCTAGAGGAATTTATTATAAATGTGCGCTCATTATGCAGCACCATCGTCATGATGGTTAACAAAGCAATGCCGGTGTTTTTTTTCTAACACCCCGAGATACGGTATTACAGTATTACCACCCTAGTCACAGATACACCAGCATGACAGTTGAAGCATACGCTTAATTACACAAGAGGGAGCTTAAAGGGGACATATTATACAAAAATCACTTTTTCTGACTTTTCTAAAAGAAATATGGCCCCTTGGCCTGTCCACAATCCCCACGATTACCAGAAAAATCCATTCCCTCCAGCCAAGAGGAGGATCAGGAGAGCCACATCCATTAAGCCACATCCATTCCTGATGGGGGTGGAGTCAAAGAGCTCAGTAAGATTTAAAGCCACAGACACAGAAACAGCTCGTTCTGAGCAGGGCTGAGACAGAGAGGTTTTTAGACATGCAAAAATCCAATACTGGAGTGTTTTTCAGCATCAGACTTCACAAGTATGTTTTGGGGACCTCTGAGAACAATATAAGCTTGTCTTTAAGGGGCAAAATATGTCCCCTTTAACTGAATGTATATCATTAGCACCTCGTCCAGATGCATGTGGCCGCTTTTACTCTAACTGCACAGATATGCCTGATGTTCATTTCTAAGCTTAACATGTGAGCTGAAGTGTGTGAGAGTTGCAGCAGCTGACCAAGTGAGTGTGTAATTAGAAATTAATCTCATTGGGTTGGTAATGTAAACTAAACCCAACAAGAAATGGTTGAAGGCTTTTCATTAACACAGTAACATTCAACAAGATAATATTCTCCCTCAACCATTCTTCCTTCTAGTGCCTATGTGACACAGACACTATCTGGTGAAGTTTCCATTTTTATGAAAAGAAAAAATTAAATATCACTAAAAAAAATACATCCCAATGTCAGTTTTTTCCCCCTGGAATTTAGCAGCAGTGCTTGGCCACTTTTTTGATAGCTCTAGTTCCATAAGTAGTAATTCAGGAACCAAGTCAACCTGCTCCCTACTTACTCGTGATGACGAGAAAACGTTTCTTTCAGCACAAAAACATTGTAAAACAGAGAAGAAAGGCAAAGGTACAAGACTGTGAATATATTTTCCTTCAAAGGATGAAGGAACTACAGTATATATCCCACAATCCTTTGAGGGTTCTTTTGTTCATTGTTATGATAGTTTAAACTTTCAAACCTCACTTGTACCTTCTTTGGGTATATGTTGATGTCATCATACTGCAGAGGCATGTATTGTTGTCATCAACAGCCAACAGGCCCCATCAATCAGAGAGGCGGGGTTTATGGCCTGTGCTGCAGCCAGTTAGCAGGGGAAGCTCTAAATATTTTGGATTCTCTCCCAGGATGCTGTTGCCAAGTCTATCTTAATTTACAGTCTGTGGTTCCATACAGCAAAACATTTTTTTCTTAATCACAGTATTTGCCCAGGCTGACTTTACATAACAGATATGAGTACCTCCATAATGGCTGCTCATTTACTAAATTATACAATAATTTGGTGAGAGGTTTAACTGAGAAACTACCAGCAAAGTTCATGCAAGAGCAATAGAAACTGTCATTTTAAAGGCTCATTGTGGAAGTTACAGATGTATGCAGAGGCCCATCACATTAGCATGTAGCATGTACACCCACTGACCTAAATAATGAATGGGATGTCTTTATGATCCCAGCTCTTTGAACATCACCAGTTCCCAAACATAAACACGGCTAATCATACATGTTTCAGTCCTCGAACAAGCCCCAATTACTTCTTCCAGGACCTGAACCTGGGTCTGACACAGGTTTTACAATGTGGTTTACAGTTTGAAGACTCATTAATGTGTCAACAAACGCTGACAAAGAGTGGTGTTTGACACTTGCAGCTATGTTAAAAGGTAGAGGTCAAGGCCCAGGTCTCTCTAGAGCAAAATTGCCCTACATTATAGAGAAATTGCACCATTCAGTGACTGGAGGTCTGATACTGTGGAGGGGTTTACAAATGCGAGGTCACAACTTATCAGCCAGAGGAAATCTTTGGGTTCAGCCAGCCAGAATAACAGGAAGTGTCTGAGTCCGTCAAGCCAACACAAATAAGTTTTATCTTCATAACAACTGACGATGATCACGAAGTGGCGTGCCTTCAGACACACATGAAAATAAACTCATGCTAACCCATTTCCAACTACTTTGGATTGTGGAGACGGCCAGCAGGGTGTGGTTTCTATTGACGCACATATGTCTATTGTGAGTGTATGTGTGGGTGTGAGAAACCATCTGCAGCAGAGCGAGTGGAGGTTTGACTCTGGTTCTCAGGAAGTGTAACAGAAGGAGATTTGGTCAGGAAGCATTTCCCTCTAACGTAGAGCATTCAAGAACAATGACGTCCACTTTCTCTTTCTTGTGTTTTTAACAAATGATCAGATTCCTCTGCTGCCCTTGTTGCATCCTGTGATTTCAACACGGCATTGAAATAAGGTGACAAATTAACTTTCATGCAGTGTGAGGTTGGCGAAATGTTTGCTCAAGTTACACAAAATACCAGCCTTAGAGGAGACTAAGAGGAGCATATTAAACATAGTATTTATGCAACCAAAACATGAAAATGAAGGCTAATAATTAAATGTGAGGTCAGTAGAGAGAAGCCACATCACCATCGAGCATAGAAGATTTTTCCAGGGCTAGTTTATTTCGAAACCTATCCCTCTTTTTCTTCTGCTATATGACAGCATACCACCAATTGCAATTAGAAACAACATCCTCCTATTGGCTATGCTTTTTGGAAAAATAAGAGTTTTCATGACGTCCATGTATGATTTTCATGGACAGGATCTCAAGGCGCAGTCAGAATTTCATTTCTGCTGTTTGCAGATGATGTGGTTCTGTGGTCTTCCTCAGCTGGGGACCTGCAGCAGGCACTGGGACAGTTTGCAGCTGAGTGCGAAGCGGCTGCTATGAGAATAAGCACCTCCATAGCTGAGGCCATGATTCTCTGCCAGAAAATGGCAGATTGCTCCCTCCGGGTGGGGAGTGAGTCTTTGCCCCAAGTGAAGGAGTTCAAGTATCTCGGGGTCTTGTTCACAAGTGAGGGGAGGATTGACTGTAAGACTGACATGCAGATTGGTGCAGCATCAGCAGTTTTGCAGGCATTGTACCGGACTGTTGTGGTGAATGTGGGGATGGATATTAAACCTGCATCATACAGCAGTTTTGTAATCACTTTCAAAGCATCCCCACACACAGGCAGTGGTGCTGCTGCTGGAAACAGACACACACTCTTAAGGCATTTGTTAGAAACATATGCGTTTCACACCACCATCTTTTATCATGGTATTTGAAGCAATACTGGAGCTATTTTTACGTACTCCGGCATATGGTGTTACTGCCTAACCTAAAGTATGAACACATTACACTCATCCCTCAGACAATTGAATATAAACTATCCCTTCTCATTCACTAATGCATCTACTGAAACTCCCCAGCCTGCCTCAAGGCACTACTCAACTCCCAGACATTATAAATGAAATTTATTATCACTGTTCAAAGATGTCAGGAAAACTAAATACCTGTTTAATACAGCCTATAGTTGCACCCAGCTCCTCTCTGTACCTCAGTGACTCTCACTTTGTCACAATCCTCTACTCCACAGCCTTCGTACTGGTGCAGCAGTCCTCGCATGGCTTTGGTGAATGAGAAGGAAGAAGAGGAGGATGCAGAAAAAGCTCTAAAAGGAGAGTTTATTGAAGAAGAGCCTGCCGGACTTGTCTCTGGGATCAAAATTAAACACCTTGCCAAGGTGAGCAGTTAAAGGGGCACCATGACCCAGATGGTCAAAATGTCTGTGTGCTGTGCATGAGTGCAGATCGTGTTCACAAACAACAAGGTTACACTGCCCCCATGGCTTTTCTGCTCTGAAACTTTCTGTTTTATTAATCAACAGGAATTCAAAGTGGGCAACAAGACCCGGCAGGCTGTGCGGGATCTTACTGTGAACATGTTTGAAGGGCAGATCACGGTGCTGCTGGGACACAATGGTGCTGGGAAGACCACGACGCTGTCCATGCTGACAGGTGGTTAAATAAACACTTCAGCACAGCTGGTTTACTCACTCAGAAACATAAAAGTGGCTAATTTCCTCTGTGCTTCTGCCCGCAGGGTTGTTTCCCCCTTCTAGTGGCAGAGCGTATATCAACGGGTACGACATCTGTCAGGACATGGCTCTGATCCGCCGCAGTCTGGGCCTCTGTCCGCAGCATGACGTACTTTTTGATAACCTTACCGTCAGAGAGCACCTGCTCTTCTATGCACAGGTATTTACAAAATATACAGAAAAAAGACAATTTTTCTTTCAGGAGAATATATTGTTCATTTGATGTGTTATCTGATTTATGTTTAGCTAAAAGGCTACTCCAAAGAAAAGATCCCAGATGAGGTAGACCGCATTATTCGCATCCTGAATCTTGAAGACAAGCGGCATGCTCGCTCCAAGACCCTCTCTGGAGGTATGAAGAGAAAACTCTCCATAGGCATCGCTCTCATTGGAGACTCCAAGGTAAGAAACAAAAACCTATAAGAGAATCATTTTTCATCATTCTTGCCTCCACATCTGATTCATTTGCTCCCCTTTCCTCAGGTGGTGATGTTAGATGAGCCCACATCAGGCATGGACCCATCAGCTCGACGTGCCACCTGGGACCTCCTGCAAGGGGAGAAACGCGGCCGCACCATCCTACTCACCACGCACTTTATGGACGAGGCCGACCTGCTCGGGGACCGCATTGCAATCATGGCGGGAGGAGAACTGCAGTGCTGCGGGTCGCCGCTGTTTCTGAAAAACAAATATGGTGAGTGATGCAGTGAGGGTTAGATTTATGTAGCCCAGATATTAAAGGAGGAGATATTTTTGACTATTTTTAATAATTTCTGTTCCTCTTCTCTCCAGGTGCTGGCTACCACATGGTGATAGTAAAAGATGCTCTATGTAACGTGTCTGAAATCACCCGCCTTGTCCACATGTACGTTCCTAACGCCACGCTGGAGAGCAGCGCTGGGGCCGAGCTCGCTTACATCTTACCCAAAGAAAGCACCAGCAAGTGAGTCAGTCATGTCTCTGTCCTGGGACAACCACAATGGCCCTCATTTATCAAACATGCATACAGCAAACAGTTCATGTCCATGCACAGATCGGCGTTTATCAATCTGGACATGAGTGTAAGATATGATCAATACTGTGTCAGGTCTCTGCGTGTCTGTGCACATTTTAAAATCAGTGTTGATTTGCTGCAGCATATTAAATCTGTCTTATCTGTTGGAGAATTATTGCATTATACTGCAGAGCACATTTATAGACAGTTAGATTAGATATGGCATCTGAAATTTATTTAACTTTGCACTTTACCTGAAGGCTGTGTTGCTTTTAAAATGATGTTGAGCAGAACCAGCATTCATGTCATTTCTTTGTTGTGATTTATATTTAATGAATTAGCATTTTCTGTTTTGATTTACATTAAAGATTGAAGAGGCTGCTGTCAGTAACTATTAAAGTCCCTGTGTGCACAGTTGCAACGCTACCACAAATATTATTTGAGATTTAAGCAGAAAAACTACAAACAGTACAAGAAGAGGAAACTGAATTAAACTTTTGACTTCTGAAACAGGAAATATTTGAAGACCACAGTAGTTAAAATAAGGATTTATCAGGAAGAAAAGTGTTTTACTCCAAACAATGTATGAGCATGCACTGTGTAGTGCTGTGCAATTAATCGCAATCTTTGCACATACAAAATTGCATGAAAGGCTGCATTTTTTATATATTACATATCACTTGAGAGGTTTACAAAGAAAGCCTGCAGGAAGGCCTTTAAATTTGCAAGCAGACTCGTGATACCATTTAAGTATTGTAATGTAATCGCAAGTTGCAATCGCAAATCGCATTATTGTCCAGTTTAATCACAACTGTATATCTGGAGGTTTAAATTATCAATACAACATCCTGCTGGCCTCCTCCTGTATGGATCGTTAAAGAGCTAAAACACGTTCTTATTTTTGATCTTAGAGGCTTTTATTTAACCCTGATATAAAATAGTAGTTCTCAACTTGGGGGGTCAAGACCCCCTTGGGTGTCACTGGACACTGAGAGGGGGTTTGTCAGATGCCTTCCAAAAAACAGTATTGTAGAATTATTCCAAATTGTATATTTTACCTATTTTTGTAAGAAACATTGAACCAATTATATGTAAAATTTTAAAACATGGTAATTTGGTCAGATTTATGCTGAAATCAAAGTAATGTTTAAAAATCCTGTTCAACCACCTTTCAGGTACAGTGGGGGTCCCTGGTTTCTGGCACCTTAATTTTGGGAGTTGCAAGCTTAAAAACTGATATAAAGAATTGTGATTATATTATAAACAAGTGTTGTATCACATATGCATTGCAGTAACTGCTTTTCTTTTCTTTTTGGGTCTCTGTGCCACACGTTTCTTTTCATCAGTTTTTAAAAATAAACTTGAATTTTCCACCTCTTCACTTTGACCTTTCGTTGTCTCTCCCTCAGGTTATTTTTTTTATAATATCCCTCTCTCCTTTTACCTGTTTTTATTGGCTATTTTATGCTGGAAATCAATATTAAACCCCTCACAAATTAGATTTTGACTTTACTGTAGCACTAGTGGTCTATTATTGGATTTTCTGCAGAGCTTGATGTACAATATATATTTCCATTTCAGTGATTTTTGTGCTGCGTTTTCCCTCAGGTTTGAGCTGCTGTTTGCAGAGCTGGAGATGAACAGAGAGGAGCTGGGCATAGCCAGCTATGGAGCATCAGTGACCACGATGGAGGAGGTTTTTCTCAGGTAGGCGGGAAAATAAAAAAAACGCAAACATCTGCCATACATCTCAAGAGATTCAGGTTTAACTTTTTCTGGAAAGTGAGACATTTGTCTTGAGGTCTTCATCCAAGCTGCAGTCATTTAAGATGTCATTCACGTTTAACATAATACACTGAGTATCAATTATTAATGTCAGAAAATACTAAAGAGAAAGATAAAATTAGGTTCTTAAAGTGTCAGTTTAAAAGTGCAAATAGAGATCATGGTGTAGTGCCTATTCTGATTATTTGCCACTGTTAAAGCGATCTTTAGACCAGAGTTTCTGTAAGACTTTTTTGTCTCAAGCCAAAATGACCAGCGGTCCTCAAGAATTTCAGCCATTTAGAACAATTATTGGCAATAAAACATAAAAACAGAAGCACTGTGATACAGCTTTATGTCTGCACTAAAGTGGGACTTGAGACATATTTTTAGAACTAGAAGTAGAAACTTGGCCTGACAGTAAGCCGAAGTATTTGTTATCCTGTTATTATAGCCTGCCTGACACATATTACTCATGATCAGACCTCAGAAATGACTGCAGAAGACATTCTTTTATTTGTCTTTGTCAGTTGCACAATATACACCCACATTTGACACAGAAAAAACAGCACCTAGCTTTACATTAGCACCGTTAGCTCAAAGTTAGCCCTCCAGCACATAAGGTGTTACCATAATTTAGCAGCTTACAACCACAACATACCATCCTCCACTGAAAACACCAACGAATCTTCCAAACAAATAACTAACCAGTGCTCTGTTAACTAGGCCCCACCTTAAAACTCTGCTTTTTAACTGAAAATTCAGTCTTGCCATGAATTGCACCGTATGACTCCTCATGAACTGATGATCTCGACTGTAACCTCTGCTAAAACAGTAAAATCTGACCATTGGGGTTTCAATGCAGTCGTCCTTTCATTGATGGCTCTTCACACACTGCTACTGATTAGCTAGGATGCCCTGAGCATGAACATCCAGCTACAGGGAAGTAAGATGGTGCACTCAAACAATCTGCGCCTCTCTGAACCACATAAATACAGTTCCACTCCATCAGAGACTTGGTCATGGGTAGATGCACCCACTCATATAAGACCTCTACAGATCTTTGCTCGGACAGGCTTGTTCTCGACCCAACTGTTGCATCAGTGTTTATGCCGCTCAGCTATCTGCAGTTTCCTTTATTTCGGCTTCCCTATTACCTGCAGTGATGAATATGTGTAAATCCTTCCACACTGCTGATATCCCTGCATAGTTTTCAAAAGCTCTAAAGTTTCCTGGAGATGAGCTTTGTTTGACATCATCCATGGTTGAGCACATGAATATTGATGCGTCTAAATTAGCCATGTGCTGTGATACGTCGATAAACAACCTACAACACCAGACAGGGAGTGGGTTGTAGTATAATTACTTCACATTTATATTAAAGGATTCATGCAACATACCTTCAAGGTAACACAATATATAAAAGTTGTCATTGACTTTTTATTTAGTAACTGGCTGGGTCTCTTACAATCTTACTTGCCAGCCTTATCATTGGAAATTGTGCTGAAACATTTGTCCTCAGTGAAAAAGACTGTTAGTGAAAAGAACTTTAAATACAAACCATGTTGGCCTTTGCTCACACTATCTAAATCCCAGCAGCAGTCCTCTCTGAGCTGTTATCTCTGCTCTCCAGCTGAGCTCAAATGTGTATCTCTGGCAGCAAGCATGAGAGCGCTTGGATTGTAGACTACTATTGTTGCACATTACTTCATCCGGGATGAGCCTGTGACATCCTATTTAGAGCTGCCAACAGCGTTCGTCTCTTCAGCCTCATTATTTATGAGCCATACTGAGAGTCCGTCAGTGTGATCTGGCTGTAAACTCAGTTCACCAAACGTCAGACATGACACTAAGAAGAGCTGCTGTTTGAACATTTGGTTGTTTGGCATCCTTCTGGTGTTCAGTATTTCACTGCCAAAGAAAAACAACTCATATGATAGATAGCGCTTATTAAAATTGTCACAATAAGGTGGTTTAAGTCATTTACAAAGCATGCAAATATGAATGATCCTCCACGATTACCAAAATCATATTGTCTTTGCTTGTTCATGCATTTAAATTCCACCATAAGAAGAACAGAAGTGATA
The DNA here is from genome assembly GCF_018320785.1 of Cheilinus undulatus. NCBI lineage: Eukaryota > Metazoa > Chordata > Actinopteri > Labriformes > Labridae > Cheilinus > Cheilinus undulatus. The sequence continues at coordinate 31,585,826 of NC_054885.1, read as the reverse complement.
CTCTGACCTGTGAAAAGATGCATCGAGGCTAACAAAAAATCATCATGTCAGGAGAGATGGAAGTATAAGGATCTACCACCTGCTGTGGCTGCCTTGATTTGATAGCTTCTCTGATTATGAATTGTAAGATCTGAAGATGGCTTCTGTTACAATCTGTCTTGCAGTTCTTGTCATCCTGAGCTGCTAAAAAAAAAGAAAACAGTCTCCTCTCACACAAAAGAGTTCTTAAAGATGTATTTTTCAGATATTACAAAGTAGAGACATGTTGCTTCCTTGATTTTTATCATGTGGTATTACAAAATCCTTTCCAAGTTGGAGCCATTTTCTGTAAACTTTTGGTAATATGACATTGATTTGTGTTTTAAGGGTGGGTAAGTTGGTGGATTCCAGTTTGGACATCCAGGCGATCCAGCTACCCGCGCTGCAGTACCAACACGAGAGACGCTCCAACGACTGGACCACAGATGATGCCAGCAGCATCAGCGGCATGACCGACGCCACTGACTTTACAGACAGTGGCACTCTCATCTCAGAGGACTGCTCCAACATTAAGCTAAACACAGGGGTGAGACAGGAAGGAAGCAAACTCATCATACAGCATGATCTCTGCTTGAGTCATGCCACTTACATTTCAGCATCCCTTTCTTCTCTTATCAGGCCAGACTTCACCTGCAGCAGTTTTACGCCATGTTCCTGAAGAGGGCGCTATACAGCTGGAGAAACTGGAAGGTGATGGTGGCCCAGTTCCTTGTGCCTTTGGTCTTCACTGTTATGGCCTTAGTTATTGCACGCACCATCCCCGATCATGAGAACGCTCCTCATCTGAGGCTGGCCCTCAGCAGATATGGTACCACTAAGGTCCCTGTGGCTCTGCAGGCTGAGCCAGGTCCTCTGGCAGCTGCTCTAGCTAATTCATACAGCTCACAGCTCCCTGCCCAGCTGGGTGAGCTCGTCAATATCACAGGTATGTACAAAGCTGTGCAGTATACTCGTCATTTTCTTTCATGCATGGTTATGACCTTACATGGAGAAAATTGGTTAAAAAGTAGCCAAAGTTCTGCCAGTCTGATCTCCTCTTATGTACCCCAGCATGTTCTGAGTGATAAAGTGGTGGCTTGCATTACACTGCAAGGGTTGGAAATTTTCTGTCACATTAGGTATTATGCAGTATCTGACAGTGGCAGCTGCATGCATTCAAAGAAATGACATTATGTGTCTTGGCACTTTAATACAGGTATTAAAGTGCAGTTTATAAACTGGATTTTAAGATAATTTCTATCAAAATTTTGATTGACTGTGCCGCCTCTGGGTACTAACAGACAGGGTGCTGACTGATACATGCCCCCTTTTTCCTTCTTCCCATCAGACTTCACAGATTACATCCTGGCGCAGGCAGATAAAGAAGGCAGCAGCTTTAATGAGCGCTGTGTTGTGGGAGCTGCTTTCCGTGGCAGCAAGAGCCAATATGCAGAAGCTACAGCATACTTCAACAACCAGGGCTACCATACACCCGCCACAGCCCTCATGATGGTGGACAACGCCCTCTTTAAACTAGTAGCTGGGTCGAATGCTTCCATTGAGACTGGGAATTACCCCATGCCACGCAACCTGTCTGAATCAGCAAAGAGTCAGCTGACTGAGTGAGTGGAGGAAGGATTGGGTGGAGAATTTGACTGTTACTGTGCAAAAGTTTGACATATCATGATGAGATTACTATCACTGAAAGGAGGTGAATAATTTTGTACCCTTAACACCAGTGAAGTCTAACGCAATTCTTTGATAAAGGCTGGTATATGCGTATCCTGTAATTCCTGTGAAATTCATGCTCCTTTCCTCAATGCCACAAAAAATGTTATTACATCAGAAGGTTTTGACTTTATGGAGCTTTTTGTAGCAAGTATGCAGGTTTCTCCCTGCACAATTCTCCCAGAAGGTAAAACATAAATTATACTCAAATTTATAAGGGGGAAAATGAAGACGCAGGTGATGAGATATATTGCAGTGTGAATTGGGATGCACAGGATATTATTACTCAAGATTCATGTAAAGTACCTTGGTTGTAACTGAATAACAAAAGTGGCAGTGATGTATCATTGCCTGTTTCATACTACAAATCTGTCTTTGCCTTTCTTTTGCACAACTTCCTTAACTGCTAACATCAGCCCCTCACAACGCCCTTGTTTCCTAACTTTCTCACTCTTTTCTATTCATCCAAAGGGGAAAGACTGGCTTTGTCATCGCCATCAACCTGATGTATGGTATGGCGTCTCTGTCCAGCACCTTCGCCCTGCTGCTCGTAACCGAGTCTGCAATCAAGTCCAAGCATGTGCAGCAAGTCAGCGGAGTCTACCTGTCCAACTTCTGGTTTTCTGCCCTGCTGTGGGACCTCGTCAACTTCCTGCTGCCCTGTCTGCTCATGCTGGTCAGTAAAATAACTGATTGGATCAGAAACTAAGACCTAGTCCACATGTAGGTGGGTAGTTTTAAAAGTTGAGGTTTTCCTCCCCTGTTTTGAAAAATAGTCCAAATCATGCTTAAAGAATCACTCAATCACAGACAGCAAAAATGACCTTGATGTTAAAATGTCCTCACCGTTCTCTGCGACGACCATTTCTTTTCTTTTTTTTTTGCCATTTTTTTAAATTATGGGGAAGAAAAAAATGCCATCCAAACCTACTTGGTCCTATGTGAAAAAGTAGTCGCCCCCCCTTGTTATATCCTTAATTATTTGTATTTAACCACATGTTTAAGAAAGCTGAGTTCCATTAAACTAGCCACACCCAGGCCTGATCATTGCCAGACCTGTTGAATCCACATATCCCTTAAATAGAACCTGTCTGACAGTGAAGTAGACTAAAAAGACCTTAAAAGCAACACATCGTGGCACCATCTACAGAAATTTATGAACAGATGAGAAACAGTCATTGACATCTGCTGTCTGGAAAAGAATACAAAGGCATTCCTGATGCTTTGGAACTCCAGCAAACCATGATGAGAGCCATTATCCACAAATGGAGAAAACTTGGGACAGTGCTAAACCTTCCCAGGAGTGGCCAACCTGCCAAAATGACTCCAAGAGTGCATCAACAACTCATCCAGGAGGTCACAAAAGAACCCACTTGACTTAATTAAGGTCAGTGTTCATGATTCAACAATAAGAAAGAGACTGGGCAAAAATGGCATCGATGGGAGAGATCCAAAGCCAAAAAACAGTGCTGACAAAAACGAACACAAAGGGCTCATGTCACATTTGCTGATGATCCCAAAGACTTTTGGGAAAATATTCTGTGGACTAATGAGACAAATGTTGAACTTTCTGGAAGGTGGTGTCCCGTTACATGTTGACAGATCGCCCATACTGGAACAAGGAAAATGCAAAGAAAAATGGGCCAAAATTCCTCCACAGGGTTGTTAAAGACTCACTTAAAATGATCAAAAAAGCTTGCAGTTGTTATTTAAAAAATAAAAATTTCCACCTACATGTGAACAAGGCCCGAGCCTGACTAGCTGTCACAGAAGCTTCCTACAATCTCATGTCTGAACCTTTTACATTTTTTCTTCTAGGTGGTGTTTAAGGCATTTGGAGTAAAGGCCTTCATTGACAAAAACCACCTGGTGGATGTGTTGTTGCTGCTGCTGCTGTACGGCTGGGCCGTCGTGCCTCTCATGTACCTACTCAGCTTCTTCTTCTCCACCGCCGCTACTGCCTACACACGCCTCACTATCTTCAACATGATCTCTGGCACGGCCACCTATCTGGCTGTCACGATCATGACTATCCCAGGTGAGTGGAGGCTCTAAAGCAAAATTGTCTCAAATCTAGATATTAACCAGAATAGAATGTAAAAGCTTAATGTTCAAACTGGCTCTATTACTCCTAAAGTGTAAAAGTTTTCAAGCCTATTTCTAAATGTAGAAATTACAGAAATGTGTGTAGCTTGTCAAAGTATGCTGAAGTTGCAGCCAGCCCTTTTATTCCCCAACCTACCACTTGTCAAAGCATCTCTTTGAGCTCCTCAGAATAACATTATGTGACACTGGTAATTTTTGGTTGTGCGACATGTTAATTGGCTCCAATCTTTTGCTTGATTAAGGCAGAGAGAAGCAGGCATGAATTTTCTGAACACCCACTGTGATTATAAATTCACGTTTAACTCAAACTAGATAAGCAGCCTTCTTTTTTAATTCATTTTTCATATGAAAACAAAACAAAGCTGTAGTTAACCATTTGAGAATTTAAATTATGGCAGTCTTTGTGGGCAGTGAAATGTACAGTAAATAATTTTAAGGAGACATGTAGCTATCCAAAGGCCCTGCTGCTAAATATGGAACTTACAGTTCTACAGATGAAAAATGAAGAGAATATGTATGAAAATGTAGTGTCTTTATTATATCTTTGTTGTTGATGTCCATTTTACGAATCTCCTCTCCAGAGCTGAACCTGCGGGATATGTCTCGGCTGCTGGATAAGGTGTTCTTGATCTTCCCAAACTATTGCCTGGGCATGTCCTTCAGCCAGTTCTACCAGAACTACCAGTTCATCACATTTTGCACCACCAGTAACATCACAACGGATATCTGCAGATTCTTGAGTAAGTACATTTAAAAAGGGTGGGTTATAGAGCTGAATGATCTAAAAATGACATTACAATATTTTTCCTGTCTACTGTTGTTATTGCTTTTTTTAGATTTAAAAATGTAAAATTTACTGGGTGAATGCAGTGCATTTTTAATGTTTACTGGTATAAAATAAGATAAGATAATACTTTATTGAATCCCAGAGGGGGAATCTGGCATTTCAGCAACACAACAACAAGGAACAGTCACTGACACTGTCAATGAAACGTATTAAAATGAAATTCACTCTGAAAAATCTGAGGAAGCCAAACACAACTTAAACAGTCCGTATCATTTGCATACTGTTCACGTGGCTACAGCATTGTAACGTACCTGGAGGAGATGCCGCTGATAGCAGGAAAACACAGTCTTAAAATCAGCCCTTGAAAACACAGTCTTATAATCAGCCCTGCATAATTGAGCGTCTGCCTCAAAAGTCACGGTGGTGTATCTGTGATGGCAGCTGTTTTCACCTGCAACTTGAATGTACAGAGAAAACTTTTGTTTTCCCCCAAATGCAGAAGCAGCAACATGACATGTTTTAAGTCAGGTGACTAGTATCGCATGTGCTGTGATGTGACTGTTGCACATATGCTTAAAAAAAATAGAGATAACGAGCGCAGGTGATCAAGTGGTTTAAGGCGCTACCCATGTATGCGGGCGGCCCGAGTTCGAATCTGGCCTGTGGCCCTTTGCCCCATGTCTCTCCCCGCTCTCTTCCATGTTTCCAAGTCTATCCACTGTCCTTCCTCTATCAGATAAAGGCATAAAAGGCCCAAAAAAAAAAAAAAATAGAGATATAACAGATAGCACTAGTGGGTAATGCTGTATGATAATGGTCAGAAAATAACGCAGACACAGTCTACAATCTGAATTCATTCAATAATGTGATGAGTTTATAATATCAAAGATATAGCTGTGATGTTGAGTCATACTATTGGTGACAGTATAATATACTTTTCATCGAATATAATACTTTTCCACAATTTAATACATTTTATCTTATTGTACTGAATGTTTAATGTAACACAGTGCCAATAATAATGAGAGAACTATTGATCCTACAATCAGGATCATTGCTTTCAGTTTTTATCAAAGCCCAGCCAGACTGAGCAGAAGTCAGAGCAGATGGGTTTGTTTATTTGCTCTTTGATTTTAATTCCCCATGCATAGTTAGCATTAAACATGTTCCTCCTGTGCCAACAAAGACAGCTCAACAAATACTTCAGTAATGAAAAGCAAAGCAGTGGAGATTAAACTGGATTTTAAAGCTGTAAATTGTATTTTAATAATCCACTTTTATGTATGTTTTTATCCAGTCCTCCCCTCTTGTTAAATTCTAAAACAAAAACTCACACATTATTGGATTTCTTGCAATGTTTCCTTTGCTTCCTTTTCTTGACATATCTCTGTATCTTTCTGACTGCAGACATCACGTACCAGAAAAACTACTTCTCGATGTCAGAGCCTGGCGTGGGCCGTTTCCTCGTGGCCTTCTCCGTTCAAGGTGTCGTCTACATCATCCTGCTGTTTGTCATCGAGCTGCAGTGTGTCCGCACTCTGCGGCGAATCCTCACCTCCCTGGGAAGAAGGCGGAAACAGGTAGAGGAAGAGTGCTTTTATTTGCTTCTTTGTGTACAGAGGCTTTCCTGTTTCTAAAAATATTTCCTTTGGTCCAGAGCTTGCAGCGTGTAGGATGTCTCACTGGAGAGTATTTTAAGTGTGGTTAAATATGTTGAATCTGAAGCCTTAAAATGAATGAGGTTCTACCTCTATCAGAGTAAATATTGGCATGGAAAACAAAGTGCTTGTTGCCTGAACTGAGCTGGTACCACAAATGGAAATGCACTACCAAGAAATTCTTCCTGTTTTTCCTTAGATGTGATGCAGTTTTTGCAGCTGTAATAGCTTGGCTCACAAAGCCTGTTAACCTTTTGAGAGGGGAGGTTCAAATCAGTGAAGACATGCAATCACAGGTTATCAAGAATATTCTTGATCACAAACCACCATAAAAGCAAAACCAAATTATATGGACCTGCAGATCAATCTGTAGTTCACAGCAGGAGCAGAGAGTGGATGAATCATCCTCTTGGGTGTAAAATACACTTTATGCATGTATTATGAACCTGTTTTTAACCTTCTGTCTTTCCCCATTATTGCTGCCATTATCTTACACTTTCCACTACTGTGTATGTTAGTTACCTCTAATACAGGATGCTGCTCTGCTCCCAGAGGACCGGGATGTTGCAGACGAGAGGAAGAGGGTCCTGGAGTGCCAGCCAGTGGTGGAGTCCATGGTTGGCAGCCCCCTCATTATGCAGGAGCTCAGCAAGGTGTGCAGCATCATTTTTTTATGTAGTTTTATTCAAAAATGGAGCCTTACATATCCTCTTGTACATTCCTAATCTTGAAGACTATGACTTTAAGTTCTTAGAATAAGAAAATCCAATTTCTTTTAAATGTTAAAAAGAAACTGAGGCTACAATTCACAAATCACCAAAACTGGACAATAGAAGATTGGAAAAAACGTTGCCTGGTCTGAGTCTCAATTTCAGCTGCCATATTCAGATGGTAGGGTTAGAATTTGGCCTAAACACGAAAGTATGGATCCATCCTGCCTTGTATCAACGGCACAGGCTGGTTATGGTGTAATAGTGTGGGGGATACATTCTTGTCAAGCTTTGGGGCCCTTAGTACCAACTGAGTATCATTTAAATGCCACAGCCCTACCTGAGGATTGTTGCTGACCATGTCCATCCCTTTATGACCACAGTGTACCCATCTTCTGATGGCTACTTCCAGCAGCATAATGCACCATTTCAAAGCTGAAATCATCGCAAACTGGTTTCTTGAATGTGACAATGAGTTCACTGTACTCTAAAGGCTTCCACAGTCACTGGCTTTCAATCCAATAGAGCATCTTTGGGATGTGGTGGAACAGGAGCTCATGAATGTGCAGCTGACAAATCTGCAGCAACTGTGTGATGCTATCATGTCAATATGGACCAAAATGTCTGAGGAATGTTTCCAACACCTTGTGGATACTATGCAAGGATGATTTAAGGCAGTTCTAAAAGCATAAAGGGGGTCCAACGCAGTATTAGCAAGGTGTACCTAATAAAGTGGGCGGTGAGTGTGTATGAGTAGTGGCTGAAATGAGTTTGGAAATATGGGCATATCAGCAAAAATCTGGAATCGTGCATCCCTAATTGCAGACGAAGGAAACTATTCCTTTAGGCTTTTGAACGATAACTAAAGGTTTTGATGGAGGGAATGAAAATATGACCTTTGTTCTCAGAGGTGAAAAGCATCTATCAGATGATTGGTTCCCAACCTTTTTAGAATCATGTTTAGAATCATAATTTGTTGAGGCAAAACTTACAGATGCTAAAAATGAAGAGAATGTTTTAGAATTTGAGCGAAAAATTTCACATTTTTAGTGGGAAGAAATGAGATTATAATGTTGTTTATTGACAAGAAGAAAAACTCTGAATTTTAGAGTTAAGTAGGGAATTTACAAAATTTATTTCTGTCCGAGAAGAGGAGTTTGGACCATTGTCATGCTATCTGCTGGTTTAGTCCACATTCCTGCTCAGAAAGCTGTAATCATTGAGATTTAACCTAAAAAAAGATGAGAAAGACTTACTTTCTCAGGATATTCTAATTTTTTGCGTTGCACCTACACATGGGTTTTAAACCCTGAGAGAGCGGCTGAGTTGTGGTATCTGCGTGTCTCTGTGAGATATGAAAAGGTGGTACAGACTCGGTGTTATCTCTGCTCCTCAGGTGTACAGCAGTGGGCACAATCTCCTGGCTGTTGACAGGCTGTCTCTAGCTGTAGGAAAAGGAGAATGCTTCGGCCTCTTGGGCTTCAACGGAGCAGGCAAGACAACGACCTTTAAGATGCTGACAGGTGATGAAACGGTTACCTCTGGGGACGCCTACATTGACGGATACAGCATCTTGAGGGACATTAAGAAGGTAAGAGCTGGGACAGACTGAAGGAAAGGGCAGATGGGTTGATTCTAATAGTTCAAAATTTGGATTTAACTTCTCTGAATGTTATCGTTGGATTGCAGGTACAGCAGCGGATTGGTTACTGCCCTCAGTTTGACGCCGTGTTGGACCACATGACAGGAAGAGAAACTCTGAGTATGTACGCCAGACTCAGAGGGATACCAGAGAAGTACGTGTCTGGCTGTGTGGAGAATGTGCTGAGGTCGCTGCTGCTCGAGCCACATGCTGACAAACTGGTCCGCAGTTACAGGTAAGTAGACTGTTCAGTAATGATGTTTTCTTTGATCAGTAAGTCTGTTTACTAATACATAGCCTCCTTCTTATGCAGCGGTGGTAATAAGCGGAAGCTGAGTGCAGGCATGGCTCTGATTGGTGGGCCTCCCGTCATCTTCCTGGACGAGCCTTCGACAGGGATGGACCCTGTGGCCCGGAGGCTGCTGTGGGACGCTGTTACACGCACAAGGGAGTCTGGAAAGGCCATAATCATCACTTCTCACAGGTGAGCTTTATTGGTCACTTGATCCCGATGATGCAGAGGGAGGTAGGAAGTGAAGAACACAGTTGGGAATTGATGGAAAAAGAAGAAAGTTAGTACTTTATCGCTCAAGGTGGACCTGTACCCTGCAGCTATCATCAGAAAATTTCTACATACATGATGATCCCTTTTTCCCATGGGTTAACTGATTTACCTGGAATGTATGGTCAGTATCATGAATCAAGCAGCAGCACACCCATCACGTGTAGGATCCATTGCCACAATTCAGTCCACTGGTCCAGTTTGACTCATTACAGTTTCTCCGTGGTTTAGCTCTAACTGTTCTTGCCCGTGTTTCCTCAGCTAGTGCCCATCCAGCCTTGCTTGTTGGGATGGAAACTCTTTCTTTTATAAGAGATCCAGATCATTAGGCTCAGCTCAACAGAGCTGCTTTTTTTTGTTTTTTTTTGGCTTTCAAATGACCCTTCATTTGGTCCTAGTTTGGCTTTTTAAACGTGGAAAAATAACGACAAAGAATGGAGGAAAGGAAACTGGCACTCAAGCAGGAGCTACAGTGGCTCACATAAACAGCTTATCATTGCTCTGTTGCTTACCTCTTAAGGTTTATTCAGTTATTAGTGCATAATCCTTTCAATTAAAAGCATGTTTGTTCAAACTAAGAATTTTTTATATTTTATGGGGGCTCAGCTAGCCTCTTAGCTCAGTACAACTCCTCAAGACTCTTGTCTCACTTCATTTTACTAGATGATGCTAGATGCTAGCAAGCAAGTATTTCTGTTATTGATCGCTACCAACCTGGGTAAATCAGTACAATCAGGATTTACCATGCCAAACAGTGACAAACTGCACTCAACCAAACCAGATCACTAGACGAGGATTTTAGCTTGTGAAGGAGAATTTTATTTTGTCTGGTGTTTATTTGATTCATTAAAATATCCAAATGTATCAGAGAGACAGTGACGATGCTCATTCCTTTACCCATCTCTCCTCTCTCACCAGTATGGAGGAGTGTGAAGCCCTCTGCACCAGACTGGCAGTGATGGTCAACGGTCAGTTCAAGTGCCTCGGGAGTCCCCAACACCTAAAGAGCAAGTTTGGCAGCGGTTACACGCTGCTGGCTAAAGTCCATATAGAGGCTGAGCTGGAGGACAGCGACCTGCTGCTGTTTAAAGACTTCATTGAAAGCACTTTTCCAGGTCAGACACATGGACTCAAGAGGTTAAAGGGATATATGGGTATTTTTGAAGTTGGGTTGTATAAGGTCCTCAGCAGTAGTAGGGGCAGTAGCAAGCATGGAAGCTAGACTTTACAGTGTTTTGCAGAGAATTTTAGTTAACAAGAGCCAAAAACAATGCTGGCACAAATGTACACTATATTGAACAATTTTGAATTGTTTTATTTTACACCCAGAAAGTATCTGTGTTGGCACTATTTTGCGGTGCAGCCTGTGGCTCTGTGTTCCTCCACCTCCTTGTATTGTTGTCTTCTAATCGGCTGCTTGGATCCATGGCTTCAACAGATACAACATCAACAAACAAAATTCAAACTTGATGTAACGGTATCAAAATCTCACAGTACAGTACTACCTCAGTAACCTTCCCCAGAGCTGGTCTAATCATCAGCCATTAGACAAAAAAAAAAAAAACTGACCAGTTTCCAATGAAATTTCCTCTGTGTACCCTGCATCATAAAAGCTGCAGACCCAAACAGCTGATCAGGAGATAGCTACATGGTGAGACAGAAGTACATCCTAGCCAATGGTTGCATTGCAAAAGTCCCAAACACAGAGCCTTCATTATTTTTGTCCTGTTTTTACCTAAAACTTGCTAAATATGCAGAGAAACTGTACCTGTCTGTAGCACTTTACAGCCTTACTTCCTTGTTGGTGGCCCTAGGGCACGCTGCTTAAAGGGCCAATATACTAAAATCTCTGGAGGCGAATGCCGCTACAATCCAACTTAAAAACACCCAACAATCCCTTTAAGGGGGATTTTTTGCACTAAATTCACTTTTAAGAATCTCAAGAAACATAACCATGTGAATTTTCTCCTATTACAGGAAGTCAACTAAAGGATGAGCATCAGGGAATGGTGCACTATCACTTGACTGATAAAACACTTACCTGGGCCCAGGTAACTTGATTCATATAGAAAACTTTACTCTGCTGTAGTTGTGTTGTGTTAGAACTTCCTCTTGTGGACAATTGGTGCAGAGCATCCACAAAGGACAAGCTTGGATTTGATGTGCTCTAGCTTTTATTCTTTGTTTTTGTCATTTCCACCTTCTCTATTTTTATATATACTGAGCATTTAATTCATTATTAAGGCATGTATGACCTTTATATAAAAATCAAAACTTCCAGTATGTTCAAAACAACTCTGGAAATCAGTGTAAATAGAAGGAAAGTGTTTACAAGCTTTGACAGAAATACTGTCTTCCTGTTTTAGAGATGCAGCTTTAAAGAATAGTCCTGGCATGAATCCTAGAACAACACCAGAAATGCATCAGTATCACAGTTTTCTCTTTTCCCCACACTCTCCTAGGTGTTTGGCACTTTGGAGGCAGCCAAAGAAAAATACCGCATTGAGGACTACTGCGTGAGCCAGATATCACTGGAGCAGGTGTTCCTCAGCTTCGCCCAGTTCCAGCACTGCACAGAGAGTGGGACGAAGTAAGTGGAGCGTAGGATCCGTCCATCAATCGCCCATTTTCTACCGGGTCTGTGCACATAGGACCTGTGTGATTTACCTCGGTCACAGCAGGCGTGCACACAGGCCACGGGAACATGTCTCCAGCTCCATTTTTACCTTGACCACTCACAAACACACAGGGCCAGTCGCCAAAAAAGAAAAACAAACTTCAGCATTTCTACTACTGTTTCACATCATCTTTGTTTGGTTATTCATGCTGTTGTTATTGTTGGTGTTGTATCGAGAAAGTCTGGGATTATGGCGATACCAAGTAATGGACTCTAAATACTGTACCTTTGTAGTCAAAGGTCAAAGACAATGACTGCACTCGTTTGATACGTCCACTACTCTGAAGTACGACAGGGTTTATTTGTGTGTGCACTTATGCGTAAACTGCTCATTTTTTTGTTATTTATGATTTTATTTTATATCCTGATTATGTTTCCAAATATATGTGCTTCTTTGTGATCATTAATCTCATCACAAGAGAATGAACCACTCCATTTGTTGATGAAATCATTGCACACCTTTGCGCCTTATCAGACTTAATAAGGGTTCTTGTTTCTTTCTATTGCCCTATATGAAATGCCTGGTTATCCTTAAGAGCCTCTTCATGTTGTTGCCGGATGTAAATAATGTGATGTGTTCATGGTACTAAAAACTACTCACCCTCATTCAGGCCAGAGCAGTACATTTACTCATTTAAAGACTGTTTGAATGCATGCAGAAAACAGGATCGGCAGAGTGCATGAAAATGAGGAATCAGAGAGCTGCAAGAAACTCGAAGGCCTTCAACATTGACCCCCTGTTTCCGCATATTTATGAACCAACAGGAAGTCCATTTCCTATCCAAAACAATAATACTCACCTCCGTAATATTTCCGTCTTGAAGCTACAAGTCAGATGGCTTAACTGCATAAAAACAGGTTGGTAACATACAAACAACTGAATGTCTCAGTGGTCATTCATGTGTATTTTTTATTCAAAATTTCAAACCATGATATGACCTACAAAGGCCATTCTAAAATTAAAGATTGATTATCAGGGTAAACAAACATAAGAAATTTCTAAGATTACAAATGTATACATTTTTAAGGTAGAATTTTTTAGTTTAACATGTTCTAAATTTATAAGGGAGATGAAGTTGAATTTTCCAAGTTTAAAAAGTCACGCATTTAGCCTTTTTTAAATTAGAAATTTATTTAGTCCTGAATATGGCATTTTAAAATCATAAATTTGCGACCGGTGAAAATCAAAACACTGAATTAATCATAATGCTAACGCAGCCGCTCAAATAAAAGTAAATTGATAAATAAATAATTTAGAAAAATTAATGAAGAGGATCCGTTAATTTTCAAGAGGAAAATTTGGACATTTTTGAGATGATAAAATCCTAAATTTGCAAGCAAAGCAACCTTAAAACACTGGTTAGATCAGAATGCTACAACGGCATATCAGGGCCACTCTAGAAATGAAAAAAAAAGAAAAAAATGAATGTTTACTAAATAAAGAGGCTCTGTTAATTTTTTGAGAAGAAAATTTTTAAGTTTTTATATTATAAAATTGCAAATTTGCTAGTGAAGAAACTAAAAACACATCAAGATCAGAATGCTACAAAGGCATATAAGAGCCACTCTAAAAGTAAAAAACAATGATGATCTTAAAACAGAGGATTTTGCTTGTTAATGTAAAAATAAGAAAAACACAAATTGATCATACAACTTCATAGAGACAAACACAAAAAAGTAAACAAATTAGTAAATAAATAAGATGATGAGCAATTTAAACAATATTAAAACAATAACTGAAGGAATCCGATTATGTATTCAAAAAGGAGCGGGAAGAAGTTATAATCTCAAAATTTTCATTTTTTTGTCAGAATTAATGGATCCCTCTATTTTATTGTTCCAGGCTGACTTCACTGATGGTCATGCATATGAGTCCTGTTCTGTCTCATATATTCAAAGCTACTGAATAGCAAAAAATTGTTAAAATTATCCTCTTCCTGTGGCTGCAGGTAGTTTCTATCAGGTCTCTTTCCACCTGTAAAAAAGTGCACTTCCTTGCATTGGATACTGTGAGGCATTAATGTTATATTTACAGATGTAGGGACATCAGACATACCAGAAAGTGGAAACGAGGGGTAAAGTACACAAATCCAGTCTCACTACACCAGGCAAGCCTCCATTTAGATCTGATTTTCCTCTGCAAAACAAGTCGCAGCAGCGTGTTCCCATGTGATTACCAAGCTATTAAAGTTTACATGGAAGCAATTTAGAAGATGATTTTAAAATGTCGCTGTGGCTGCAGAAGCATAGGTTATAATACATGGGATTGGACTGGATCTAAAACAGGAAGAGTGCTCTGAATTATGAAGCATTTTTGTGCGTTTTCTCCTTGCAGCTATGCATCTCCTGTGTGAGAGAGATGCACAGAGTATGGTAACACATACCTGGATTCAAACAAACTAAAATGGTGTGATGAAAAACAACAGAAAATGGACATATTTGACTGCTGCTTCATCTTTAATGTAGAGCTGCTCTCACTGGGAAAGCCTAGAAGTGCAACAAAAGGTGCTGCAATAGGAAGGCTAGGATAAGTATAGTTGTGTTCAGTATAATAGCAGTCCAACTACACTTACCAGATCAGTCACTGTTTTTGGTTGAAATTATATAATTTACTACAAGGTGTGGTAGAGTATTGGAAAACCATCTTACCCAATAGTCAGGACATGCATGCTGCTGATTCTGTGATTAAAAAGTTGATTGAAGAGGGGGAAACATAAAGAAGTGCAAAAAGTGATAGGCTGCTCAGCTAAAATTATCTTAAATGCTTTAAAATGGCAACCAAAACCAGAAAGAGGTGGAAGAAAACTGAAAGCTACCTTTCAGATGGATCAAAGAATAGCCAAAATGGCAAAGACTCAGCCAGTGATCAGCTCCAGGGTGCTGAAAAGGGTCTGAAGTTACATGTGAGTGCTGTAACTATTAGAAGACGCCTATGTGAAGCCAAGCTATCAGCAAGAAGGCTGCGCAAAAACCCGGTGTTGAGAAAACAACATGTGCTGAAGAGGTTAAAGTTTTCCAAAGAAAACGCTGAATGGCCTAAAGAGAAATGATGCATCAGATGACCCCCAAACACTGAATTCAAGCCACAGTACAGTGAAGACAGTGAGGCATAGTGATACAAGCATCATGACATGGGGATGTTTCTCAGACTATGTTGTCAGGCCTATTTATCAGAATCCAGGGATGGTGGATCAGTTTAAATACACCAGAATATTTGAAGAGGTCATGCTGCAAGACACCAACTCCAAACACCAGTAATCCAGCAGCATCTTGGTTCCACACCAACAAGATTATGGAGTGGCCAGCCTAATCCCTGGACCTTAATCCGATAGAAAACATCAAAAATGCTTTTTCTGAGACAAAACCAAGAAATGCAGAGGAATTGTGGAATATAGTCCGATTATCCTGGGCTGGAGCACCACAGGTATTCACAGGTGCCAGAAGCAGGTTGATCCATGCAACATAGATGCAAAGCAGAAACAGTGGATAAATATTGAGTCAGTGATTCAAAGGAAAGCTAAATCTACCAGCATTTTTCTTCATATTTTGATTTTTCTTCATTTGGACTGGAATGCGCAGTGTTCCCAGTGCATTTGAATGTATGGAAATAAAAGTTAAAAGGATTTTGAGCTATAAACACACTGCAATTATTTTGAACACAACTGTATTTGGTGTTTTCATTGGAAAATTAATCCGCTCAGTGTTGATTCCTCTTGTGCTAAGATGCGCAATCACATTTTTAGCAATTTACAGGACTTGTAACTTCTATATGCGTTCTTAAGGAGCATTTTAATAATCACATTCCCATTCATATTACTGAGAAACCATGTTAACAATCACTTTTCTAATCCAGGGTGAATCAGCATTGATTTGAGTATGAAACCATCCCTCCACTCCACAGCATTAAGATGAATGTATTTACTGTCTTAACCGAAGCAAAAAGCGCTCACAGTGACCAAGTTTGTTTTTACAGCTTCTTATGATTTACGGTTTCTTAACGTCACCTGATGTGTGTGAAGAAGAGACTGACATTCCAGAAAGATGTGTTGCTTTTTGAACTTTAAAGGACTAAACCTTTAAACTTTTAAGTCTTTTTGCACAATTTCTGTCTCATTACATGTATGACTTGAATCAACTGCAATGTTAGATACATAGTTTGAGGAATACTACAAAAGGTTTGAGCTGCTGAGGATTAAAAGCTGTATCATATTTAAGAATTAAAAAAGGGAATTTACACCATTGTGAATGTGTACTGTATTGTACCATGGAACTGACCTTGTCAAATGTATATGTATCGCTCTTCTTTTTAAATTAAATAAAGCTCTATGCAAGTGGTAGCAAAAAATCAACGAGTGGTGTCATTTTTCCCAAAGATGCCCAAACATTGTAAATGCACAGTCTGACATGGCTGGATAAAAAATACACTGCATAGCCAAAAGTATTTGGTTTCAATCAGACCTGTTGCCACAGATATATAAAATCAAGCACTTATCCATGCAGTGTCCCTTTGCAAACATTTGAGATACAAAATGAGTCGTTCTGAAGAGTTTCGTGACTTCATATGTGGTGCTGTGATGGAGGCCACCTTTGCAATAAGACAGTTTGTGAAATTTCCTCCCTGCTGGATATTCCACAGTCCGCTGTAAGTAATACTACAAAGTGGAAGTGTTTAGGAACAACAACAACTCAGCCGCAAATTGGGAACCCCATAAAAACACAGAGCAGGTTAATGACTGCTAAGGCGCATGGTGTGTACAAGTTTCCAACTCTAAAGACTTTGTGACTATATGTTTCTGTGGTGGAGCAATTGCATGCAAGCCACATGTTTCCAATGGCATTGACAAGTGTCAGATGGTGTGATGTAAAACACACCGACACTGGACTGTGGAGCATTGGATAAATCATGCTTCTCTGTTTCACTGTCACATGGGTGAGTCTGGGTTTGGTGACTACCAGGAAAACGTTACCTGCCTGGCTCCATTGTGCCAACTTTAAAGTTTGGTGGAGGAGGTATAATGGTATGGGACCGATTTTCAGGGTTACACTTCAGCATATCAAGACATTTTGAACAATGCTATGCTTCCAACTTTGTGGCAACAGTTTGAGGAAGGCCATTTTCTATTCTAACATGACTGTGAAGACATGGTTTGATGAGTTTGGTGTGAAAGAACTTGACTGGCCCACACAGAGCCCTGACCTTAACAACCTGGAGGACGTTTGGGATGGACTTGGACTGAGATTACAAGCCAGGTTGCCTCGTCAAACATCAGTGCCTGTCCTCATAAATGCTCTACAGAATGAATGGGCACAAATTCCCACAGAAACACAACAAAATCTTTTGAAAAGCCTTCCAAGAAGAGTGGAGGTTGTTCTAGCTACATCATATTTGAATACAGTGTCATTACAGTCCCTGGTGGTGTAGTCAGCTGGCCAAATACTTTTTGTCCATATAGTGCACATATGAAATGTAAAGTATAAACAAAGGGCTTTAATCATGCATGAACGGTTAAAACTGAGTTTTGAAGCCTACTTTAATTAAAGAATTACAGTATGTACAGTGTGAAAAGTTTTTTCCTGCTTCCTGATTTTTTTTTTGCGTATTTGTCACACTTAAATGTTTGAAATCATCAAAAAATGATAGGAGTCAAAGATAACCCATGTAAATACAAAATGCAATTTTAAAAAATGATTTTATTATTAAAGGTTAAAATCCATCCAAACCTACCTGGTGCTATGTAAAAACTAATTACCCCCTTTGTTCACGCATGAATTAACTGTGATTAACAATAGTTTTTAAGAAAGCTGAATTTAACTTTACCAGCCATTCACAGGCCTGATTACTGCCAGACCTGTTAAAGTAGGCTAAAAGACCCCTAAAGCAACACATCGTGGTGCCATCTAAAGAAATTTATGAACAGATGAGAAACAAAGTCAATGACATCTATCAGTCTGGAAAGGGTTACAAAGCCATTTCTAAGGTTTTCGGACTCCAGTGAACCACAGTGAGAACCATTAACTACAAATGGAGAAACTTGGAACAGTGGTGAACCCTTCCAGGAGTGGCCAGCCTAATAAATTGACTCCAAGAGCGCAATGAACAAATCATCCAGGAGGTCATAAAAGAACCCAGAGCATCTAAAGACCTGCAGGCCGCACCTGACTCAGGTTTTAAAGGATGTTCAAATCACCATATTCTGTCGAATTAACATGTTTTCAAAAATCCCAACTTTTTGGAATTGGGATATGTGCATCAAATCTCATAGCTTATTTGAAAAATGGGCCTGAAAGCTCGTGATAAAGTAATATAAAAAAACATACTTGAACCTGAAAGTGGTGAAATTATTAATTTTAACAAAAGTAATGACCTTGATTTACAAAATTGATTCATAGAAATGAAAGAATTGAAATTAGGATATTTTGTAGAGTGAAATATGTGAGTAGCAGCAACTTATATCTCATCATTTTGAAGTTGAATCTTCTATAACATGCATGGATCTGCATTAAAATAAACTAATATTCTTAAGGACTGAAGCAATGTATGCCTAAACAAATGATTTAAATGACTTGTGTAAAGATGTGCAAGAAGCAAATTTTTTTGTTGTTCAGCCAAAAGACACAATCAGTCTCCAAATGAAGAAACTTAAACATCTCTGTGCCTTCGTCAACAACATAACTGTCATGTAAAGGGATTTCTTACCCTTCTTTACCTTTGACCTACATTACACCTGCAATCAGATGTTTGGTGTCAGATGTTACTGTCGTTTGGCCCAAGACCAACATTATTAAACCCAGCAAAACTGGTTCTTGTGCTTTAAGCCACCAATGTAAATGTGGTCCAACACACAGATGGGAGGAGCGATAATAGGTCATGTGAGACTTCAGCTGTGGGTCCATTTGAGGACGTGGTTTCTGTTGTGTGAAAATCTCAGTTGTTCACCAGCAAGGCTCAGTGAGAGGAGAAACCATCAGGACAGAAGAAAAAATGTCTCTCCTGCAGGATTTAGTGTCCTTTCTCTTCTCCAGCCCCACTACTACGCTGGGAGCTGCTGTCCTCCTCCTTCTTCTCTACTTTCTTGTTTCCAGCAGTTTCAACTCAGACGAGTCGCGTAAGGAGCCTCCAGGGCCAAAACCTCTTCCCGTTCTTGGCAACCTGCTGCAGCTAGACCTTAAGAGACCTTACAGGACACTCTGTGCAGTGAGTTTTAAGCTTTAACACAAAATGAAGCATGCTGAGATTTACTTGGATGTCTTCATGTGCAATTTTTAAAGTTAGCTCCTCTTTCAGCTTTCAAAGAAGTATGGGTCAGTGTTCACGGTGCACTTTGGACCAAATAAAGTGGTGGTTCTGGCTGGGTACAAGACAGTCAAAGAGGCTCTGGTTGGCCATGCAGAGGAGTTTGGAGACAGACACATCTTTCCCGTGTTTTATGACTCAAATCAGGGTCATGGTAAGTCACGTCCTTACAGATCGTAGTATGAAATCAAACTCGTGAGCCAATAATAACAATCTAAACAACGTTTAACACTAAATTTAATGGTTGGTCTTTATTATAAAATTATTTATCAGGAGAATAGTAGTTCTTCCCATACATTAATCCCTGATAATTACTTTGATAACTTGTTAACGGCTAGTCTCTTTGACAGGTATTGTGTTTTCGAATGGAGAATCGTGGAAAGAGATGAGGCGTTTCGCCCTGTCCACCCTGAAAGACTTTGGCATGGGTAAAAGAATAAGTGAGGAAAGAATCCTGGAGGAATGCCACCATCTTATCCGACAGTTTGATCAGCATAAAGGTACCAAGTGCAAACATGTCAAAGTTTATATGTATCTTATTATCAACAGATGGTCCACCAGGTGGGAGGTGGACCATCTGTTGACCTAGAGACAGTGGTGATGGTTGAAGATTTCAGGAAGGACACTGTCGCCCATACTGTTGCCCCCATAACCCTCTGTGACCCCCAGTTTTTACTGTGGGCCTGGGGGCCCTCATCACTCAGGACCTCAAGTGGGAGCTTAACATCTGCTCCATCATGCAGAAAGCCCACTAGAGGATGTACTTCCTGTGGCAGCTGAAAATCTTCAACTTGCCAAAGATGGTGATGGTCCACTTCTACACCACCATCATTGTGGCCGCCCTCACATTATTGATTTCTGACTCGTACGTTTCAGGGACAGGAACCGGCTGCATCATACCATTTGCTCTACAGAGAGGTTGACTGCCCTCAGTCTACCATCCCTCCACGACCTGTACTCCTCCAGGACACTGAGGCATGCATATAAATATAAAACTGCAGCCAACCCCTCTCACCCTGGACATGGACTTTTAGAGGCCCTGCCTAGTGGCAGGAATCTGCAGTCCATCAGGACCAAAACCTCGGACCACAAGAAACTGTTTCATCCCCTCTGCTGTCAGTCTAATGAACAGTACTCCGACCCTACCACAGGCTCTCACTGAAACCCAGAACTCCAGAACCAGCCGACAGAATAATGCATGCTCACTCAGACTTTATACGCTACATCAATGGACACTTGACTTTTTGCTCTGTTTACAACTGCACAAGAGTGAAGAGTACAAAATCAATGTTGTACCTCAGAATTGATAATCACATTATTTTTCTTTGCTGTTTAACAGGAGAACCCTTCGATACGTCATGTCCGATGCATCACGCTACATCAAACGTCATCTCTTCCATCGTTTACGGGAGTAGGTTTGAATATGACGACCCCCGCTTTACAGAAATGGTGCAAATAGCCAGTGAAAGCATACGATTGTTTGGTTCTGCACAAGTTGGGGTACGTTTTTCATTTGAATTACAATTGCTAATGTTTTAGGGCTACATTAACGAAAGTGAAGATGGAAAAATATGATTTATGCACTAAGCATGTACTGAAAAAATATTTAATAACTTTAACAGATTTGTAGAACCATTTTAGACCATATCATATAAAGAATTGTAAAAAATGTATCAATTTAAATCTAAATTGAATCCCTAAAATGTGATTTGTGTTTGCTGTACTTTTTGAGTTTGCTACTGTAAATCATCAGTGTAGTAACAATACTGCTGTAAGGAATGTTCAGTCTGTGGCTTTGACATTGTTTTCAGCTCTTCAACATGTTTCCATGGCTGCTCTGTTGGGTGAAAAATCGTCACCTGGTGTTGAGAAACAGAGACAGATTGGTCAGAAATGTAAAAGGGCTGATCAAGAATCTAAAGGAAACACTAAACCCTCAGATATGCCGGGGGTTTGTGGACTGTTTTCTGATTCGAAAGCAGAAGGATGAGGTAAGAATATTTTGTCTGTTTCTCAACAAAAATAAGAAAAGGAACAGCATGAAAACAGATATTTTTTCCTCCTAGGAAGCTTGTGATTTGGACACCTATTACAACGAGAAAAACCTGATCTTCTCAGTCACCAACCTGTTTGCAGCTGGTACCGATACCACAGGGACCACAATAAGATGGGGTTTGCTGCTTATGGCCAAATATCCACATATACAAGGTAAAGAGACAGATAAGGCTGATGAACTGGTGTTTCCACCTGTGCATAGTTATTTAAAAAAGGCAGGGGATTTTTCAGATTTAAATATGAATGGAAAGATACAGCATTTTTACCCCCAGCAGAATAATTAGCCATTATGAGTGAAATGAACGGCCCATGGTTGGGTGGTCCATCTGGTATTTTTCCAGATACCATGCCCATCATTATTAGATATACTGTCAATGCACTGTCAAAATACACAAGTCCATTATGTGGGAAACATCCCATACAGAGTGTCTGGTAAGTTCAGGCCTTTTTTAAAAATTCTTGGAAAGTGATTGGATTAAGGTTCTGTCTGTCACATTTATTAAGGGCCAATCAGAGTGACAAGACAAAATGAGGTCGTAGGCATGCAAAGCTCCGTATGGTAACCTGAGCTAGACAGGCAGGCACTGTCGTTGTTGGTGGAGCTTGTTGGGGGATAAAACTCATTCTGAGGCTGGTCAGGAGAAGAGCAAAAACATCTCTGCCAAGAAAGGCTTAAGTGTGGTTCTTTGCTCCTCTTTTCAATAAAGAAATACTGTCCAGTTCTGGTAAAAACTGTTGCTAAAGCAAAATCTGAGCTACTAGCTTATGATAAAACTAAATGCATTTTAGACTGCAAACAAACACTGTCAAAGTAGTGGCCAAAAAGTGTCTGACATTCGGTTGATGTGTACTTAATGCAAAACTGTACCAAAGTTAAGCATCTCAGAGCCAGCTTAATAGCTGCTTACACTCAGGTCTTTTTAAACAAGTATTTTTCTGTGTGATCAGAGAAAGTCCATGAAGAGCTGGACAGGGTAGTGGGAAGCCGTCAGATCTGTGTAGATGACCGGAAACACATGCCATACGTAGACGCCGTCATCCACGAGACACAGAGGCTGGCAAGCATCGTCCCCATGAATTTACCTCACAAAACTAGCCAGGACGTCAACTTCCAGGGATTCTTCATCAAAAAGGTTGGTGTTCACATCTGAGCATTTTGCAGTTTGTCCATCTCTTCAACCACAGGCTTCATTTACACCGCGTTGCACATTATTATGCAAACGACATTTTTCTCTGATTTTCTAAATATCAATGCAAATGACAGTCATAATATTTTTCAAGTCGTCAGCAGTTAGAGTATAATTCAAGTTGTTTTTGAACAAACTTCATAATGATAACAATTTAAAAAAAATAAGATAAAAACCTCAAAATGCACTTTTCCACATGTTCCACATTATTAAGCAGGCCACAGGTTTCAGCAGTATGGGAAAGAAAAAGGATCTCTCTGCTGCTGAAAAGTGTCAAATAGTGTAATGCCTTGGACAAGGAATGAAAACATTCAATAATTCAGGAAAAATTAAGCATGATCATCGTACTGTGAAGAAATTTGTGTCTGATTCAGAGCACAGACGGGTTTGTGCAGATAAAGACATAATGAGGAAGGTTTCTGACAGACAAATACATCAGATTAAGAGAGCAGATGCTAAAATGCCATTACAAAGCAGCAAACAGGTATTTGAAGCTGCTGGTGCCTCTGGAGTCCCACCAACCTCAAGGTGTAGGATCCTCCAGAGGCTTGCAGTTGTGTATAAACCTACTATTCAGCCACCCCTAACCAATGCTCACAAGCAGAAATGGTTGCAGTGGGCCCAGAAATTCATGAAGACTCATTTTCAAACAGTCTTGTTGACTGATGAGTGCCGTGCAACCCTGGATGGTCCAGATGGAGGAGTAGTGGATGGTTGGTGGATGGCCACCATGTCCCAACGAGGCTGGGACATCATCAAGGAGGGGCCAGAGTCATGTTTGGGCTGGAATCATGAGGAGAGAGCTGATAGGCTCCTTTAGGGTCCCTGAAAGTGTGAAAATGACCTCGGCAAAGTATATAGAGTTTCTGACTGACCATTTTCTTCCATGGTACAAAAAGAGAATTGTGCCTTCTGTAGCAGAATGATCTTCATGCATGACAATGCTCCATCTCATGCTGCAAAGAATCCCTCTGTGTCATTGGCTGCTATGGGCATAAAAGGAGAGAAACTCATGGTGTGGCCCCCATCCTCCCCTGACCTCAACCCTACTGAGAACCTTTGGAGCATCTTCAAGCTAAAGATCTATGAGGGTGGGAGGCAGTTCACATCAAAACAGCAGCTCTTGGAGGATATTTTGACATCCTGCAAAAAAAAACTGTAGCAGAAACTCACAAGTTCAATGGATGCAAGAATAGTGAAGGTGATATCATAGAAGGGCTCCTATGTTAACATGGAACTTGTCCTGTTAAGATGTTTTTGATTGAAATAGCTTTGATTTCAGTAAATATGACCCCCTGATGCTGCAATTTCTACAAATGACCATTTTCAGTTCTTTACAACCTATAAAATGTTTTAAAAAGCTGTTGTGCTTAATAATGTGGAACAGTGCCTTTTGAGGTTTTTATTTTTTTTAAATAATTTTTGTCATTATGAAGTTTGTTCAAAAACATCTGAATTATGCTTTAATGGCTGATGACTTGAAAAATATTCTGACTGTCATTTGCATTAATATTTAGGAAAATCAGAGAAAAATATCATTTGCATAATAATGTGGAACGCGGTGTAGTGATATAGAAGAGCTGCTGTCTGCTTTTGCCTACAGGGGACTATTGTGTTTCCTCTGCTTACATCTGTGCTACATGATGAGAGTGAATGGGAGAGTCCGAACACATTTAACCCTTCACACTTTCTGGATGAGGAGGGTAAATTTGTCAAGCGAGATGCCTTCATGCCATTCTCTGCAGGTAATATTTTCTACTAAGTTCCCAGTGTTTTGGGTTGACATGCATGTTTTTAGAATGTGTTTTGTCTGTCAGGTCGCAGGATGTGTCTTGGAGAAGGTCTGGCCAAGATGGAGCTCTTCCTCTTCTTCACTTCTCTCCTCCAGCGGTTCTGTTTCACTCCTCCACCTGGAGTTACAGAGGATGAACTGGATCTCACACCAGCTGTTGGCCTGACGCTCAACCCTTCCCCTCATGAGCTTTGTGCTGTCAGCAGAGATCTGTAAGATGGCGTGATAACTGTCAAGGTCACAGTGTCATGAAATATGTAAAATATGTAAGATATCAAAGAAAGGTAAAACACTATCCAAAGTTTTTTTTTATATTGCTGTAATATTTCACATTAGCTTTAACAATCACCAGAGAGTTTTTATGTGTAAGACCTTTATTCCAAATTAGACTTTCACATTTAATCATACACCTGCATCTTTTCCACTATATAACATTAAATGGTGAACTTGGTGTATAGATTGCCATTTTTGAAATGTTCTTATATGGCAGCAAATTATAGAAATATATTTGGTTATCATAAATGCATTTTTTGATTCAACTCTTAATAAAGCAGATAGACTACAACTCTTAGCATTTAAGCAAGTACTTGTCTCATTTCTCATCAATTTATCTCAAACTCTTTTTTAAGACATGTTCATTCTATAATTCAAGATCAATACCTGACTTCAAGATACTGAGTACAAATTACCAGCCCTTTATAGCTTATAGTACGACAACTGGGCAAACAAATTTTACTTTATGAGCAAAATAAGATTATCATAAAATATAATAAGATTAAGGGATAAAAAAATTATGATATATTGAGAAAAAAAACTCCAGTCCTTATTACAAGAGAGTAAGTCAAGATTATTATTAGTAAGTAGAACTTACGAGATAGGGTTCAAAACTATGAGGTAAAACGAAACTATTAGAAAAAATTCTAAAACTAAGATAAAAACGTAAAAAATTTTGAGAATTGTCAGAATTATGAGATAGTCAAAATAAGATATAAAAAGTCAAAATTCTGGAATTGAAGTCATACCTTTGGGATAAAAAGTCAAATTACAAAAAAAAAAAAAAAAAAAAAACTCATAAAAGACCATAATTATAAATTAAAAAGTAAAAGTTTCAGGACTCAAAATCTGAATTATAATCTTATCATTTCAACTCTTTGTCCTATGATTTACTATCACAAATAATGTTGATTTCAATATGTCTTTTTTCTGTGTAGAACGTGGCCTCCATAAAATACACTTGCCTGGATTTGAAAGGTTTATTTGCCTTAAATCTCAAAAACATCTAATAATATTAGCTAAAATGCATTTATGAAACAATATCTTTATGGTTCCAGATATTTGATAATTTATTTTTTTATCCCAATACATACTCTCTCAAAATTGATGTTGCAAGAAGCACCCTTCAAATCTGAGAGACCTGGAGCAGTTTGCAAAATAAGAGTGGTCCAAAATTCTAGTTGAGAGGTGTAAAGAGCTTGTTGATGGTTAAAGGAAGTGATTGGTTTCAGTTATTTTTTTCCAAGGGTGTGCAACCAACAGTGTTGGGTAGCATTACTTTTGAAACTAACTCGTTAGATTATGGCGTTACATACCGAGAAAAGTAATTTGTTACGTTACTGCGTTACCTACTTCTAAAACTAATGCGTTAGAGTACTCTTGCGTTATTAAAAATTAAAACCCTTTTAGCACTTGTTCCACTCGATGGTTGTAAAAAACAACCAAGTCTGCATTTGAATGTGCAGACTCTAATTTCAATGTACAACGTATTTACAGCCCATAATCTGTACCTCTGCAGCCTGAAAACACCACTAACAGACAGGAAAACCTTTACAGCTCTTTAACATGCTCACAATCAGACAACAAACTGAGCAAAGGCAGACAGAATCACTCAAACGCCGTGCGTAATACCAGCACATAATTGGAACAGCTGATTCAATGAAAGCAAATGAAGCTTTTAAACTTGTGTTTCACCAGGATGCTGTTCTTGTCCCTTTTATTCAAAAATCCATCATAATGGGAATAATTCCACAGTGGCCTGCTGTCCTCTCCGTCATCTTACTGGCTCAACAAGCTAACAATGCGCGCGTAATGGCCATATGGCACAGAATGTTTACCTTCCGCTGGCCTGAGACTACGTGCCAACG
The DNA here is from genome assembly GCF_018320785.1 of Cheilinus undulatus. Classification (NCBI taxonomy): domain Eukaryota; kingdom Metazoa; phylum Chordata; class Actinopteri; order Labriformes; family Labridae; genus Cheilinus; species Cheilinus undulatus. The sequence continues at coordinate 31,559,469 of NC_054885.1, read as the reverse complement.
TGACTACAAGAAGAGAGACGGACAAGCAGAGCGGATGCTTTATGGAGCGTCCTTTTTTTCGTTCTCTCTTTTAGAAGCCACAGAAGAGAGAAGAAATTTGGGATTTTCCTTTCAGTAACGGATTACTTTTATGAAAATGTAACCAATAATGGGATTACTTGAATTGTAAAACTAACGCGTTACGTTACTTGTAACTCCAAAAGTAATCTGAGTACTCTAACGGATTACTTTGTAATGCGTACCCCCAACACTGGCAATCAAACATTAAGTTGAGGGTGCCAACAATTTTGTCCGGCCCATTTTTTGAGTTTTGTGTAAAATTATGTCAATTTTGTCTTTTTTCTTCCGATTTTTTGTGTTGTTCTAATGCACATAAAGGAAGTGAACATGTGTATACCAAAAAACATTTGTAATTGCAACAATTTCTGGGAGAAATGGTGTATTTTCTGGAAGAATTCCAGGGGTGCCAATACTTTTGTCCATGACTGTAAAAACTTCTCTGTTTATGGTCAATAACTGTATTACCCTGGAGGGATAAGACATTTGAACTTCTTCTGACCTTATGTATTCAATGTTAATAAAGCAGGTTTGCTTAGACATGGAATAAGGTAACGTCCTGTCTTTTACAACAACAGGAGTTTAGTCAGTGCTTGTCAGGTTACATGATTATAGAGTACTGAATTCAGCCTGGTGCAGGAAAGGTTAAAAAGCTGCTGAACCAGCTGGATATCTCTGTGCACATACATGAAAACAAAGAATTTAATCTTGGATGTTCTTTGAACGATAAAGTGGTGCAAAGGGAGCTGCTGCTTAATCTGCAGCACAGATCCAGGTAACCTGATGTGACTGGAGGTCAAATCTGATGGCGGCTGTCTGTCTGCAGTTTTAAAAGCGCTGAACTGAGTTTCCTTAATGCTCCCATTTGATTGTTGCAACCTAAACAGTAAATCTAAGAAGTGTCATTACTTAAAGGTTGCATTTTTTACCCTTTTAAGACAAGTTTATATTGTTCTCAGAGGTCCCCAAAACATACCTTTGAAGTTTGTTGCTGAAAAAAACACTCCAGTATTGGATTTTTGCATGTCTGAAAAACCCCTCTGTTTCAGCCCTGCTCAGAATGAGCTGATTCTGTGGGTTTAAATATTAATGAGCTGTCTGACTCCGCCCCTGACCACGCCCTTTAGGAAATGGATGTGGCTTAATGGATGTGGCTCTGCTAATCCTCCTCTCAGTTGGCAGCTGAGAGGAGTATCACGGGGTGGAGGGTGACACTTTTTTCCAAGCGGGGAGGGCCAACCAAACCTAGGGGCGGAGCTAACTCCCCACATGACGGCTTGTTTTAGCACACATTTTCTGGAAAGTGGAGAAAGAGATGTAGGGAGGAAATGGATTTTTTTGGTACTTGAGAGGATTGTGGACAGGCCAGGGGACATATTTTTGTTAAAAAAGCCTGAAAAAGTGATTTTTCCATAACATGTCCTCTTCAAGTGCATAGTATGTAAACTCTGCTGGAAGCTCTTGATCAAAATAATAACAGAAGATGGCATGCAGGGATGTGGTGTTCATCTACCCTTATGTGACTGTGTTTAATTAAAGTCTGTTCTCCATGGCTTTTTCACAAAGCCCCTTTTTATTAAATAAGGAAGTAACGTTTGTGAGTAGCGTGCAGCATGAGACAAGTTAAGCAATGTTCAAACTCACAAACCTTTTTTTTATCTTTATAAACAGCATTCCTCAACTAAAACTGGAAAGGCTGTTGTGATTTCATGTTCTAGAATCCATAATATCATGAAAAGATTGAGAGAATATGGAGAAATCTCTACATATAAGGGGGCAAGGCCAAAAAACAACACTCAATTCCTGGAACTTTCCAAAACTGCATTAATAAACCAGCAATAAATATCAAAACATGGAAACACTTCAGAAAACCATTGTCAGGTAACACACAAAAAGTGTGCCAACATCTCTTGGCCATGACACAATTGTACAACTGGAGCATGCCTTTTTAAATAAAGACCATTTATTCCAATGTATTTATCTTTTGTTTTTCAACATTGTTTTGTTGAGTAACTCAATGTTAGAGGGGGGAAACATAGATGTAAGCAGCAAAAGGTAAAACAGAATAAAATATCTGGACAAATAGCCTATAGAAGGCTATTTGCACGTTGTCCAGTAGGTGGCACAAGAAGAGACAAAATCATCCATCTACATTGTCCAGGTATGCTGATCTGTTTAGGCACTGTCATTGATAATGCTGGATTTACAAAGCTTATTTTAAAAGTAAGGCAACCCACTTCACATTAATATGTAAGTGGCCAATTACACTGAGGTGTTGCTCTCATCACTTTGTCCCTTGGGGGGTGAATAAGCAGGAGTCCAAACAAGCAGGAAATACAACTCTGTTGTTGCTGGGAGGTGTGACATCTCCTGGGAGAAACCTTACACCCAGGAGTTTAACTCCAAGTGTGCATTTCTTTTGGTGGTGAGCGACGTGGAAACTACTCTTCAGTTCTATTTCCTTCATTTACAAAGCTGTCTGCAAGATGCATCAAGGAGGTAACGTACCTGTTTGTTAGTATGTAGCCTAATAAGAATACAGCGATTAAACTGCTTTATCTTTTTTAAAGCATTGTAACTTGTGTAGCATTCAACTTCCACAGATGTTTGTGTGGTAATTCTGTCAGTAAAGCTAAATGCACTCGTGTCTTAAATATTGTTACACATGAATGTAGTGAGCCTATTGTAAGACAAACAGTGCTGTTATAAAGGACTTTCCCCATCCTGATTCCTGATTATTTTGCATATTTATCACACTAAAATGTTTCAGATCATCAAAAAAAAAGGTATTAGACAAAGATGTTCTGAGTGGATATGATGATTTAATTTATTATGGCAAAAGACCCTTCCAAACCTACCTGGTCCTAAAGGAAAGAGTCATTGCCCCTCTTGTTTAATTGGGTTAACTGTTGTTAACCACATTGTTTTTTTTGTTTTTTTTTTTTAAAGCTGAGCTCAGTTCTACTAGCCACACTCAGGCATAATTACTGCCAGACCTGCTGAAGCAAGAAATCCCTTAAATAGAAACTGTCTGACAAAGAGAAGTAGGCTACAAGAGAGAAACAAAGTCAGTGACATCTTTCAGTCTGGAAAGTGTTACAAAGCCATTTCTAAGGATTCAAAAACTCCAGAAAACCACAGTCTGAGCCATTATCCACAAATGGAGAAAACTGGGAACAGTGGTGAAACTTCCAAGGAGTGGCAAAATTACTCCAAGAGTGCATCGATGACTCATCCAGGAGGTCACAAATAAACCCAATCCAACATCTAAAGACCTGCAGGCCTCACTTGACTCAGTTACGGTCAGTGTTCATGATTCAACAATAAGAAAGAGACTTGTCAAAAATGGCATCCAAGGCCAAAATCACTGTTCACTAAAATCAACACAAAACAGCTGAACAGCGTAAAAAAAACCCAAAAAGTGTTTAAGTCCGGACTTAAAACTGAATGACATGCCTATAGCATGACATTAAACAGTAACCTTGCAAAGCAGATAGATTGACCTGTCCGTGTTTCTCACTGGCGAATCCATCTTGCAAAGCTCCCGTCTGAACCGTTTGGGCCTGGTTAAAAAATGACAGGATCAATTAGTGTCGAGGGGCAGTACTTTCTGACGTAGTGGAGTTGTGACGTATGCAAGCAGCAACGACAGGCCGGTACCGTTATGGCTGAAGATATTAGCATGGATGCTGCTAAAGCGCCAGTTTTATCAGAACTTGACGACATTTCTTTGTTTAAAGAAGAGCAAAGAACAGCAGTGAGTTGTTTTCTTTTCAAAAATGCCAAAGTCGTGTACTGACATGTCTACAGACGCCATGGTTTGCGTTATGCAGTTCTGTAGGTTCACTCCTTCGGTAGGGGTGCAGCTTGATAGTGGCTATGTCATGTGTTTTGTTGCTCTGATTTGCCCGTTAAGATGTGACGGACAGAACATTTGAAAACCCTCCAATGTGGCTGAATTAAAACAATTCAGCAAAGAAGAGTGGGCCAAAATTCCTCCATAGACACATTGCCAGTTATTACAAAAGCTTGCTTGCAGTTGTTGCCACTAAGGGTGGCACAACAGGTTATTAGGTTTACTCTTTCACATAGGGCCAGGGAGGTTTGGATGGCTTTTTCCCTTAATAAATGAAATCATAATTTAAAAGCTGCATTCTGTATTTACTCGGGTTTTCTTTGTCTCATACCAAAATGTATTTAATTATCTGAAACATTTAAGTGCAGCAAAAAATATGCATATCTGGAGGGGGTTATTTACAGTACACTACAGTCTTTTCCTTAGGATGAGTTTTATAGATGATGCAGATACTGCATCCTTGTGGGAGGTGAAAGAGAAAACAGGTCCTGTTTTACCTTGATTCAACCAGTTTTGTTCATCAGTGATTAATTTTTCTTCTATTATATCTCTTTAGCTCATCATGCCTTGTATATATGCAGTGTTCACTAAACCTCCTACTGCTTAATCTAGCCAGCCTAATGACAGTAATTTTGCATAGGAAAGTGTAAACCAAGGCTCTTTAGGATGTATGTAGATAGTCAGAGCTGTATCTAGTTATTCTTTACCTGTCTCTGCTGTAGCTCTGCTGTTACTGGACTCCTGAAAAATGTAAAACTACCAAATCACACATGTTGATTGACTCCACTGGTTTCAGGCTTGTTAAATGATATAGTCTTTGTTTGCTGTTGAACAGGTCGGCTTAGTGTCTTTGGAGCTCTGTGATTGGCTGACTGGCCCACTCAGTACGTCCCCTGAAAAGGTCTCACTGGTGCAGAACGTTTGCTGGTGAGATGGTCTAAAACCCACCCATTAACACCTACAGTAGATCATTCACATTCAGAGCACTCTGAACTGAAAGAGAGGAAACCTATTCAATGAGAAATTTGTGTTTTTAAAGAGTTAGGTCCAGCTGGTATGATGCTGGAGGGCCTTTTCCAGTCCCCCACTTCTGTCCTGCTGTTGGGGACCATACTGGGCCTGCTGATTCTCCACCTTTTATACTCCAGCTTCAGCTCACAAGAAAAGGAACAGGAGCCTCCAGGACCAAGGCCTTTACCCCTGTTTGGAAACTTGTTACAGTTAGACTTAAATAGACCTGACAAAACTCTCTATGAGGTGAAACCACTCTTATATCAGAAGACCTATTATTGAATTGTTCTTTAACCGTTAAAATGTCAATTTTTCATTATTTATGACATATCTGACTTCTTTCTCCCCCCAGTTTTCAAAGAAATATGGATCTGTATTTACAGTCTACTTTGGATCCAGCAAAGTGGTCGTCTTAGCAGGATTTAAGACAGTCAAGGAGGCTCTGGTCAACTACTCAGAAGAGTTTGGAGACCGAGAAATTGCCCCCATATTTTATGATCTGAATAAAGGCCATGGTATGTCCTAGATTTGCAGATCTTATAAATCCATACTTTATTCATAAAAGAACAAAAAACAACATATCAGATGTTGAAACTGAGACATTTTTATCATTTCATGAAAAATATTAACTTATTTAGAATTTGATGGCAGCTTCACATCTCAAGAAAGTAGGGACGGGGCTACAAAAGGCTGGAGAAGTAAGTGGTACCAATGAAAACAGCTGGAGGAGTATTTTGCAACAGGTCAGTAACATGAAGGAGTTTTTTTTGGAGAGGCAGAGTCTATCAGAAGTTAAGATGGGCAGAAATTTACCAATCTGTTAAAAGCTAAGCTAATAACTTGTGGAATAATTTCAGAAAAAAAATCTTCAATGTTAAATTGCAAAGACTTTGAATATCCCTCAATCTAGTGTACTAATATCGTCAGAAGATTTAGAGTTCTGGAGAAATCTCCGTGCAGAAGGGACAAGGCAAAAGGCCAATACTGGATGCTGGTGATCTTTGGGTCCTCAGGCGGCACTGTATTAAAAACAGGCATCATTCTGTGATGGAAATTCCTGCATGGGCTCAGGAACACTTCCAGAAATCACTGTCTATCAACAAAGTTCATCGTGCCATCCACGAATGCAAGTTAAAGCCGAATCATTCAAAGAAGAAGCCGTATGCGAACACAATCCAGAAACATTACCATACTCTCTGGCCCAAGGCTCATTTACAATTGACAGAGGCAAAACGGAAAACTGTTCTGTGGTCAGATAAATCCAAATTTGAAATTCTTTTTGGAAACCACAGACACCGTGTCCTGTTAACTAAAGAGGAGAGGGACCATCCAGCTTGTTATCAGTGCACAGCTGAAAAGCCTGCATCTCTGTTTTTATGGGGTTGCCTTAGTGCCCATGGTGTGGGCAGTTTACCCATCTGGAAAGACATTATCAATGCTGAAAAGTATATGGAGGTTTAAGTGCAACATATGCTTTTATTCAGACAATGTCCAATCAGGGAAGGCCTTGACTATTTCAGCAAGGCAATGCTGAACCACATACCACATCCATCACAACATCATAGTTTCACAGAAGAGTCTGGGTGCTGAACTGGCCTGCCTGCAATCCAGACCTTTTACAAATGGTAAAAAATGCTGCATTGTGAAATGAAATATCAGGCAAAGAAGGCCCAGAACTGTGGAGCAGCTAGAATCTTACATCAGACAAGAATGGGACAACATTCCTCTCCAAAAACTCCAACAACCCTTCTCCCCACTTCCCAGACATTTTCAGACTGTTGTTAAAAGAAGGGGATGCTACACAATGGTAAACAAGGCCCTGTCCCTACTTTTTAGTTTGTTGCTGCCTTTAAATTCAAAACAAGTTCATATTTTTCTTAAAATGGTAAAATGTCTCAGTTTCAACATCTGATGTGTTGTTTATGTTGTATTGTGAATAAAATCTGACATTTGCATTCTGTTTTTATTACATTTTACACAGTGCTCTAACTTTTTAAACTCTAAGTTATTTCTACTTTAATAGGGATCATTTTTGCAAATGGAGAATCATGGAAAGAGTTGAGACGTTTCTCCCTGACTACCCTGAGAGACTTTGGCATGGGAAAAAGATTAGCAGAGGAGAAAATCTTAGAGGAATGTCACTATCTCATACAAATGTTTGACCAGCATAAAGGTATGGATTTTAAGCTAAAATAATAATCGGAATTTTTATTACTGTCACTGTTAAAATACAAAGTCACAGTTTGATTGTTGTGCTGCTGTCTTTGTGGTTTAATTCTTTCTCATTACTATTACACAGGAAAACCCTTTGATACGTTGCGTCCGTTGAATTATGCGACATCCAATATCATCTCTTCTATTGTGTATGGGAGCAGGTTTGACTACGATGACCATCTATTCCAAACCTTGGTAAAAAGAGCCAATCAGACCATAAGGATTACTGGTTCTGCAACAGTCCAGGTAGTCTCAGTTTTCATTACATACGTAGTACTTTAAAGGGATATTTCAGGGTTTTTGAAGTTGGGTCGTATGAGGTTCCTGGCAATAGTAGTGGCATTAGAGCTTCCAGTGATTTCTGAGAAAGTTGATCCTGTGGTTATTATGAGCTCAGAGAGATACTGACCATAATGCTGTGTAGTTCAATGAGTTTTACATAAAAATGGCCCAAGAAACCATGTTGGCTCACCTGTATGCTGTGTCGAAAGCAAAGCACTTCATTACTCCCAAAAAACCCCTATGTGTCAGGCACTAATTTATGATGCAGCTTTTGGCATTTGGTCTTCTTCCGTCTCTGCGCTAACCTTGCAAAACAGATGGATACGCCCCTTTCCGTGTTTCCCACTGGCAAATCCATCTTGCAAAGCTCCTGTCTGAACCATTTGGACCCGGTTAGAAAGTGACAGGACCAATCAGCGACGAGGGGCAGACAGAACGTTCATCTAATCATCCTTCGAGTGTTTTTTTCAAAGGCTCTGCCTTTTCCCTAATGCTGTCTATGGGAGGTGTTTCACACATCCATCTGTCATGTCAGGTTAGAGGGGTTCAACTTTCACAGAAATCACTGGAAGCTAATGCTACTTCTATAGCCAAGTACCTCATACCACCAACTTCAAAAATCTCGAAATATCCCTTTAAGGAAGCAAGAGAAATCCGATGTAAACACGTATAATTTGAAGGGTATAAATTAAACTTTCATTGGATAACTGCAGAATGTAAAAAAAAACCTCCTCCAGAGGTCTCAAACTGAAAATGCTTGGGGCCACTTTTGGTCTTGTCATCTTGAACTTTTATGTGCTGCAAGAAAGTGCCTGATTTCTGAAAACGTGCCCTTTTTGCTTCCAGTATTCTTATTTTTTGTCATGAATTCAAGACATTCCCAGTGTTGCAGGTATTGCACTGGACTGTTGTGTTGAAGAGAAAGCTCTCAGATTACCAGTCAAATATTCATTTCAGCCCTCACCTATAGTCATGAGCTTTAGATAATCACTGAAAGAATGAAATCACAGGCTCAAACAGGGAAAGTGAGATTCCTCTGGAGGGTGGCTGAGGTCAGCCTTAGAGATAGGGTGAAGAGCTTGGACATCGTGGAGGGATCTCAAAGTAGAGCCTCTGCTCCTTCGCCTCAAAAGGAGCCAGTTGAGGTGGTTCAGGCATCTGATTTAGCATGCCTCCTGATCGCCTCCCATTGGAGGTCTTCTGGGCAACTAGGAGGAAACCTTGGGGGTAGACCCAGGAGCTGCTGGAGGGGTTATAGATCTCATCTGGTCTGGGAACGCCTTGGTTTTCACCAGGAAGAGATGGAAAATGTCACTGGGAGAGGGATGTCTGGGCTGATCCTGAATAAGCGGAAGAACAAGGATGGATAACTAAAGTTAAAACTAAGCTGACAGGTGTATTAGTTGCACAAATGCATGAATTACCTTCTAACATTCACTAAACCCCTGGTGAATATGTTCAACTAAACATCTTAGTTTTTCCTCTATAAAGCTGCACAGAATAGTCAGTATCAAGCCTGGTCATTATATTATATTGCACATGATTATATTCCTTTGAATTTGTTTTTGTTGTGCTGATGTTTCTCTACTTTTCTCTCTTGGTTTCATCACAGCTTTACAACAATTTCCCGAGGCTATTCAGTTGGGTCAAAAACCGGCAGCAGATTTTGAGTAATATGGAAGCTGCTGCCAGAGATATCAAAGAGTTAGTCAAGAATCTGAAAGACACACTGAACCCTCATATATGCAGGGGGCTTGTGGACTGTTTTCTCGTTCGAAAGCAGAAAGAAGAGGTAAATGAACAGTTTAGCTGTTAACAATCTTGTTTAATCAATGAAAAAGCTTCTAATGATGTTTTAACTTTCTTTCTTCAAGGCCTCTTCTGTGATGGAAACTCACTTCAGTGACACAAACATGATATTTACAGTTGCCAACCTGTTTTCTGCCGGCACTGACACCACTGCAACTACGCTGAGATGGGCTTTGTTGCTTATGGCCAAATATCCACACATACAAGGTGGGTTTGAGTGTTGTGTTTTCGGAGATTGTAAGACTAAAAAGGTGACACCATAGTCAAGAAAATGCAGATTGGTTTTGTTATTATTCATTGACAGACAGCCTCCATTATTGGTGCTACTTTGCAGTGCAACTTTTGTGTTCTTCCACCTCTGCACATTGTCGTCGGATCAGCTGTTTGTGTCTGCAGGCGTCAACAGAGACAACAACAGAACTAAAACTATTTATTTCACTTCAGTGTTATACTTAGGTGGCTAGTGGTGATGGTGCAAAGTGCTCTCTGGGCGTGTTTGCACCAGCATATGATTAGTGAAAATTCTCCTGAGGATTGGGCGCAAAATCAGGGCAAATAGACTTTACTATTTCTGTGAAAACCATGGTGTTATTAGAGGGTCTTTTCATCTACAGAAAAGGTCCACGAGGAGCTGAAAAGGGTGGTGGGAAGCCGTCAGGTCCGGGTCGATGATCGTAAAAACCTGCCGTATATTGATGCTGTAATCCATGAGACACAGAGAGTAGCGAACATTGTTCCCATGAGTTTACCTCACAAAACCAGCCAAGACGTCATTTTCCAGGGATACTTCATCAGAAAGGTTCGTGCTTACATTAGAAATGTTCGCCCACTTTTTAAAAACAGGTTTCATTTAGTGCCTATGAAAAGTATTCACTCCACCACTGGATGTTTTATCCCTATTCTGATTCTATAAATCAGTCATGGACACTGTAATTAGGGTTTTTTGACAATTCCAGGTTGCAAGGGGATCGGGCGTAATTTGGCAGCTCCAGAACATTCACTTTGCTGTCTTTAAACCCTTTCTGTGTAGCTTTTGCTGTATGCTTCGGGTCATTGTCTTGCTGGGAAATTAATCTCCCAGTCTGCAGTTCTCCTGCCGACTGAACAAGATTGTCCTCCAGGAGTTTCCTATGTTTTGCCACATTTATTTTACCCTCTACCTTTACAAGTCTTCCAGGGCTGACTGCTGAGAAGCATCCCCATGGCATGATGCTGCCACCACCTTGCTTCACAGCGGGGATGGCATATTTGTGGTGATGTGCAGTGTTTAGTGCTCGCCAAAAACAGCGTCTTGATTTACAGGTTTAAACATGTGCCATATTCCTTTCATTTCTTGATGATGGATTTAACTGAAATCCAGGGGATGATCAATGCCTTCTTTTTTTTGTACCCATCCCAATTTTTACTTTTCAATAACCTTTTCTCTGAATTGCTTGGAGTGTTTCTTTGTCTTCAAGGTGTAACAGTAGCCAGGAATACTGATTAACCAGTGACTGAACCTTCCAGACACAGGTGTCTTTATACTACAATCACTTGAGATGCATTCACTGCACTCAGGTGATTCCTGTTTCACTAATTGCAAGACTACTACTAGCAGTTGGCTGGACCTCTGTTGAATCACTTTGAAGAGGGTGAAAATGTACGCAATTGCTTTACCTTCAATATTTTTGTTTGTCATTACTTTATCTGTTTTTAATTTCACATTAAAGAATTTTTTGGTCAAAAAGCCTAAATATATTTACCATGATTGATTTATAAACTAAACAAAAGGTTAAAACATCCAAGAGGGTAATACATTTTATAGACACAGCATACTGTAGATCCTTCCTCTGCTTTTGCCTACAGGGGACTGCTGTGTTTCCTCTGCTTACATCTGTGCTGCATGATGAGAGTGAATGGGAGAGTCCGAACACATTCAACCCTTCACACTTTCTGGATGAGGAGGGTAAATTTGTCAAGCGAGACGCCTTCATGCCATTCTCTGCAGGTATAACAACTCTTATATTTTTTAGAAGTGTTTTTCTAGGGATATTTTTAACACAGTATGATCTAGACTGACCTGTTGCTGTGTCCTCTTTCTTTCAGGTCGCAGGATGTGTCTCGGAGAAGGTCTGGCCAAGATGGAGCTCTTCCTCTTCTTCACCGCCATCCTCCAGCGATTCCGTCTCACTCCTCCACCTGGAGTCACAGAGGATGAACTGGATTTGAGTCCAGGTCTTGGCTTTGTAGTCAATCCTTTACCGCATGAACTTTGTGCTCTCAGCCGAGAGGAATTGTAAACGTTTGATATCTTGACATTTTAAATTTCTTTTTCACATTGCACTGCTTTTGAGATCATAACACTATTAAAAAAAATAGCTTTACTTTACTTAAACCCCAGTTTCTTCAATGTTTTTTCCAAATTAAATGATTTTAAGGTTTGTGAGATTTTTATTTGATCTTAAGCTTGTCTTGAGCAAATAAAGCTTGAAAACCACTGATGTTTGCTGCATATATTCACCTTTTTTTGACATCTAAATTAGTCTTTATGGAGACACTGTTTCAACGTCTAGTTGTAGTCTATAGATAGATAGATAGATAGATACTTTATTAAAGGGGACATATGCAAAATACAATTTTTCTGGCTTTTTTAACAAAAATATGTGCCCCTAACCTGTCCATGATCCCCCCAAGAATTAAGAAATCCATTCCCTCCCCACCTCTCATTCTCCACCGTTTAGAAAATGTGTGCTGAAACAAGCTGTTCTCAGATTTCCCCTCATGATGTCATGTGGGGGGTTAGCTCCGCCCCCAGGTTTGCTCCACTCATGAAATAAAGTTCCGCCCTCCTCTCCTGATCTTCCTCTCAGCTGCAATTATCAATTTTATTTACAAAGGACTGTTATGTTGTAAAGATGTCAAGCAAAATATTGATGAAACGTTAAGTCAACACAGTAAAATATAAAACAAGCTGCTGATGTTTACTCAGGGTTTAACATTTCAGGAGCGATTTTAGCACCCAATGTGTAATTTTAACTCCATTCTTAGGGAAATGGCCTTCAGCATTGGAATTATTTGACAGTGCTGACCCACCAGTGTTAGTTCAAAGTATTGGAATATTTTGAAAAGTGAAAGTCATATAGAGCCATAACACAGAAAGCAAATTATAAATTGATCTATTTATTTTAATTGTAATGATCATTGTTTACAGATGTAAATGTTAAGCACATGCTTATTATCATGGGTTCCAAAAAATACATATAATTGTAAGTCAGGACAGCATAGCTCCTCCCTAAACATAAGGTCAGATTGTTATTAAAATATGTCAATTATATATCATTATATTAGATGTCACAGTACAAGACCAGCTTTTAAGTCTTTCTGTTACCACGTGTCCAGCTGTGGTACTCCAAACACCTAACTGACCATTCTGATCATATGACAAATGCTGCCACCTTGTGGTTAAAATAAACTTTGTACAAAAAAGTAATATATACATATTCTCAAAACATTTATGGAAGACTTAAAGTTTTCATATGCATACAATCATGCATGACTTGTATAAATTACATAAAGCTACATTTTCTGTAAAAATGCAAACACATTATCTCTTTTTGATAGTCAGCATTAATAAAAGAATGAAACATGTAGTGAGGAGGTCTACGGTGTTTGTGGCCCTCTCCTCCTCGCTCTGATCACTGTTGGCCCCCTCATAATCCCCTGTACAGGAGCCCTCATCTGCGCTCGCAGAGGAACTCTGAGTCCAACCCCAGGGGGAAGCCTGTGCACGGGACGCTGCGGCACAGTGAATCTGCCTTCCTTCAGATCATCCACGAAGCCCTCCACGCTGTCAAACTTTGCAGAGAGCGCTGCCAGCTCGTCTTTAAGAGTGTTGAACTGCTTGTAAAGGTCTCCCAGAGCATTTGACAGGGGCTGGATCCTAGACACAGGCGAAGACGGCGAGGAAAGTACAAATGAGTAAATTATTTTAAATGTTTGGATGAACTGTTGGAGAGCTTTGGCCCGCTGGTGTTCCACACTCTCTCATGAAATTGGAACATTGTTTACTGGCAAAACATTAGAAGTCAAATTGGCAGCATGGAAGTCACGCCACACTGTTAAGGAGGAGCAGCCTCATCGTCTGCAGGAAACATCAGGACAACAGACATAATGAAGAGAGAAAATAGAAAAGTAGCAGATTTTTGGCCCAAATCTTAGAGAGGACACCTAGAATGAGCCAAAAAAATAAAGTGTTGCTTACTTTTAGAGCTGTAAACATTTTCAGCCTTAATCAGTCTGCTTGTACTGTGAGGGCTGGTGACTTGGGGTTGCATTTGCCAAAAACACTCATCAGAACACAAGGCTGGAACGTTTTCCTGTTATTTACTGGCTCTCTCTCCTGAGTGAGGTCATCCACAAAGCTGAGTCTGCCTTGTGTGGACCAGAGCGGTCATGGATCCCATTTCTGGCTCTGACAGGTCAGTGGTCACATGCAGAGGTTACATAACTCCTCATTTTGTATGAATGTTAGGAGCAATAAAATGTTCACTGACCTCACCAACTGTTGTTCTCACACATTTCACCTCTCTGTTATATAACAGGTCAACTCTGGGTTTGCTCTCCTCTTGTTTGAGCTTTTCTGTCTGCAAGCATTGAACCAACTGAGAGGAAAGTAACTAACCTGTTGTATTCAGGTAAAACAGAGGCGTGGTCGTTGATCAGCAGGTCTTTCACTTGGGTTATAATGGCGAATTTCCAGTTGTCAAGGACCTGGGTGAGGTTGGAGCAAGTCTTGCCGTTGCTGTTGTCTGCCGACATCAGACAATTACGTTAGAGTTATGGGGTATTTACCCTAAAGTTTACAATGCAGGGTTTCAAAATAACATGTATGAATAGGGTTGGGCAACTGATGGCTTAACTAGCAAAACTCAAGCTCTGTCAGCTTTGACTGGGCTGCTCAAGAATATTCACCTTATCTTTAAATCATCACAAACACACCATTCTGTGAAGCACAGTGGTGGCAGCATCATGCTGTGGGGATGCTTCTTTTTGCAGTCGGCTCTGGAAGGCTTGTAAAGCCAGAGAGTAAACTGAAAGTGACAAAATGTAGGACAATCCTGGAGGACAATCTTATTCAGTCTACAAGAGCACTACGGCCTCGTGAGGAGATTGGCTCAAAGCATTCAGCAAAAGCTACACAGAAATGGTTTAAAGACAACAAGGTGAATGTTCTGGACTGGCTAAATTAAAGTCCAGACCTCAATCCAATGAGAGTTTATGGCTGGACTTGCTTGATCCCAGTGCAACCTGACATTTTTGTCAAAATAGCCAAATTATATTCATTATGGTTGATTTATGAAATCAACAAAAGGATAAAACATCATTCTATATCAATATTTGGAAGCTTCATGATTTTAGACTAACCTTTGACAAAGATGTTGCTACATATTTGAGTGAGTATTTCTCCAGACTTTAAAAAGAGTTTTTTTAAAAATTTATTTTAACCAGTTGGGATGGATCTAAACAGCTCTCAATTTCGATAGCATTTATTAATGCAAAAATCACTTCCTGCCCCCCATCTGGAGTTTTAAGGGTGACATGATGTGAAATGCAAGCAACCTCGTTGCCCATCCCTAGCATGAGATAATTATTTACAGACCAAAGAAATTCAAGCATGACGACACATCAGTCCTGACCTTTAGAGTCCCAACGTGTCATTTCCTGTTTCCATTTCTGAGCCCCACATGTTACAATGACGCAGAACAGAACCAGGGAACTCTTCATCCTCATCTTCCTCACTGAAAAATACTGGAATAGAAGAAGCAGGTGCTGAGATTTAACAGATAGTAGATGTAAGATTAATAAGCAAGCACATTTAACACTGAAACAGCCAGATTTCCAGTACTAGAAAGAATATGAGAGGTCATTTTGACAGCTAGATTATGCTGCTATCTCTAATGATAGATACCCAATACAAACAGATATGAAAGGTGGACCTCAGATTTCCTTTACAGTTAGTATCATTTCACTTTTACTGTTGAAATTTTGAATTTCTGCACAGTAGGAGAGAAGCATGGGAGTTAACAACCTGCTACTGTTGCCTTATTTAGAATGTTCAGACCTCACATCAGATGAGCTTTAATCTGCAAATTATGATGTGAATTTGATTCACAAAACCGTGATCATTTGTTTTGATGACTGATGAAACAGTGTTTTCTTATGTGTCTCTCCACAAAGGCTGGATAGAGGTGATACTTTCTAATGGTTCTCCCTGAAATTATCATTCAAAGCAGCCCTTGATCAGCACCACAGAGCGGCACATTTACCCTGACGTATAACAGCCTAAAACCTCTTCGGCCTGGTTTAATTTGGTGACTGAACATCTAATCTAATAGGCAGCTTGTTTTGTGTGAGAAACAACGGATGCTGCCATGCAACAAGATTCAGCTGCCACTGCAGATAATGTATCAGTGTAAATTAAGCAAAGTTAGTGCAGTCAAAATGTCTGACCTTTCTAGGTAGAAACGATCTTATTGTCTTTGCCTTTCTTGCAGTTTGTTGAAATAACAATTCAAATAAAAATGCAAAAACTTTTAGGAAACTAATTTGTTACAGAAATAGAATTTAATACACAAACAAGATCAATTTGCTTATTTTTATTCTATTTTCCAACTTTAAGATGATAAAAAATAAGCTTAAAAATCAATGTTTTGTTTATTTACCATAAGATTTATTCTTGTTTAAGGAAACAAAACACAGCCATTCTTGATCTTTCTGTTTCTTTTACTGTACCTGTGGTGAGGTTTAGCTGGAGATCTCTCCTAGTCTCAGCAGCAGAGCTCACTCTGATCCGTCAGCAGTCATTGTAAGAAAACACGACCCTTCTCTCTCTTATAGCTCCCTTGTTTTTCTCCTCCACCTGCTCCCACCCATTCCGGTGATGCAGGCCCGTGTCACCCTCCCTCCTTCACAGCATCTGTGCACACTTGCTGCCTGCAGGGTCACATAACATGGCACATAACAAGCTCCACGCAGACACGCATGCTTTCCTCTTCTGCCTCTTTTCAAAGATGAATCCCTGACTGCTTTTACAACCAATGACCCCACAAATCCTGGATGGGAGGTCCTGATAATCCCCTATCTAGCTCCCTCTATCCTCCACATGTTATTTAGCTGCTGTGCATGGTGTAAGTCCACCACACGCCCCACAGGCAGCAGTCCAGAGGAGGTGTTTGATGTAGCCGAATGGCAGCAGCGTAGCATTCTTACTGCCTACTGTAATACAATCTGCACAGCATCTGGGCTACAACCAGCCCATCAAGAGACGGTCCCTTTAACGGACAGAGATCATTAATATTTGGAGAAAAACATAAGCTTCAAAATAAAGGGATTAAATCCCACTTTATTTACTTCTAGAGATTAAGCAATCCTTAGTTTAAGTATTAGCGACAGCTGTTATATGGTGATGGGAAAAATTACACCCCCCAGGAGATTCCCTCATCCATAATGTGCTGACATCCCTAACTCAAATAAGCTGCTGCTATCTGATTTACTCCACTATTGAGCTTACTTTGACTTTATTCCACCTTTTATGAGTCTAGATAATTTATTATTTATGTAACATCTCATTTCAGTGCCTCATTTTCTTGAGTTTAATCACTAAAACAGATTTCCTTGAGTCATAATCAGGACATTTTTGAGCGCATAGATGCAGGTGGATGCTGGAAGAGGTAGCACAAAAGCACATTTTCTTTCATGGACTAAAAAGAGCATTTGTCCTTGTCAGCTTTAAAAATGAAATGCCTTTTGTCACTGAAAATTCCAGCTCTGATCCATCCCAGATCAAAACTTCTTCTCCATTTGAAAGATGACCAATTCTCTGGTTCTGATGCCTGCAGACTGTACGGATATCTGGCATGAGGTTTTCATCACAGCTGAAGAGGAATCTGCACGAGCTGCGATCCCTGCCATCTGCACCAGCTTTAAACCGGACTGGATGAACATTTTGCAATCCATACAGCACTGACAGCGCTACAGAAGGAGTTGGATTGTTGTCAGAAAAGTAGGAAGTAAATTATCTTAGGTGCCTAGAGATTTATGAATGAGGAAACAGAAAGATTTTGGAGATTTGCACACAGAAATCTGACTCTAAACTTCTTATCCATTCATCAGAGGACATAAATCTTCAAGTATATCTCTCTGCTCTCCTCATCCAGTTTTTATCATAAGAGACTGGCGATCATTATTCGTCCAGTCTATTCTTTTCATGAACAGCCATGTGCAGCAGCAGCGCTGTAAAAAAGTCTCACGTGTTGCTGAAGAAGAAATATGCAACACCTCAGGGCTACAAGTCTTACACGTGGAACCAGAGTTTGAATACAAGACAATTATTAAGAAAAAGTATTAAATTGCTTTAACTATCAGTAAAATTGTCAGTAAATTTTTATTCTTTTAATCTGAAGTCCTTATGAAGCTTCTAAAAAAGGGTTTGGTTTTCGTATAAATTCTGTATCAGAATGTATTTTTTTAGTAAAGTGATTTAAAAATATGTTCTTGAACAAATAAAACTATTAACAGTACATTTTTTCACTCTTGGAGTTTCAACCCTTATATTCCCCTCTCTGAGATTCTTTAAATTTATTTGGCTATTGCTTTGTTGTTGTTGTTTGTTTGTTTCTTCATGTCTTCATTTGGTACCCAGAAATGCACTCATAATAAAAAATAAAAGTGTAAATCACTAGAAAGTTGATCAGTTTGGTAAAGATTCATTTGGAAAAGTATTACAAACATTCATATATACTGTATTAGGAGTGCTGGCATTGATGCATTAAAGACACAATATGTACTATTTCTGCACTGAAATATCAATTTAAAAAGTGACCAAATCTGTGTTTTATATGCTGTATTTTCTAGATACTGTGGGGTCCAGACCCTTAAATTCCCCAAATAAAAGAAAAAATTCTGTCTTAATAATTTTATTTTCTTTGAAATGTACCTTTATTGAGTCTTTAGCAGTGAACTCAGTCCCTATTACCTGTACTAAATCCAGCCACAAGGGGGCAATTGAGATATTTAAGCCACATATTTCTGGGGCTGCCACATAGACTGTAGAAAGAATTGGACAAACCCTGTGTGATGTTAGTCGTCTGCTTACAGTAGACGGACTCAAACGGCTCTTAAAGCCAATCCGTGGAGGCTTCCATATTGAGATCGCGGTCCCACCAAGCCCACTAAGCATGACTTCCTGTCAGCCTGCTAGCTAGCATTCCGGTTGACAGAAATGGAGCCTCTGCCTGCCGAGCTATCTGTCAATCAAATGAGACATGCCAATTAGCTTTCATCCTAAATATAACCCAAATGATCATGGTACAAAATAATTCACTCCCCGTACAGTGGGAGCACAATAAGACACTAGCTAATGAGACACGTTCAGTGTTTTGAACCAGGCTGTAAACCAGTTTATTTCTAGTGTCAAAACCGGCTGTTTCACACGTATACAGACGGGAATTCCGGTATTCCTGCAGCCAGCCTCAAGTGGACACTCGCGGTATAGCAATAATTTGCACTTCTGCATTGGCTTCATTTTTCAGGACAGGAGGTTGCCCCTCGGGCTGCCATGTAGTTTGATGTGAAAATGCTGCATTCTGATTGATGGAAAAACACATGAAAGAAAAAGTTATTTTGTTTTGATCCTCAGGCTGTGACAAAAAACTCTAAACCCCCTGAACTGTTTAATTTACACAGAAATCTGCTGCTATGATAAAGAATGGACTCAAGAGAATGTGTTTGAGATGCATCTTATTTGCTAATAATGGGTAATTATAGTTGGATTTTTGTAAAACTGATCAAACATTTAGCCAATCTTTGTTTTTTTTTCAATCTCTCTTATTTTTGGAGTTACTTAAATATCTGTAGGGATTAAAAAGGGACACAGCAATCTATTTTTTTCTTCCGCACATTTTCTGACTGTAATCAAGCTCCCTGGGGGCCGGATGGGAAGCTGTGGGGGGCCTGATGTGGGCCCCAGGCCTCCAGCTGATGATCATTGTCCTATGTATTTTAAATGTTTCCTAAAGTTTTCAAGACAGGGAAGATTAAAATTTTTATAACTGTAATGGAATGCATCAATTCAACCAATTCAATCGCCCAAACCCACTCCAACAACATGGAAACCCCCATAATCTGCATTTCTAACAAGTTAAGACCAGCACCCCTCGGCCTCCATCTTAATACGGTTTCTTGTTTTGAATTGAGGACTAAAAGTGGCACCTCATAAGGTTTATTGACTAAACGGAAAACCAACATGTTTTATTCATAAATTCCTCATAATGAGGGAGACATGTGCTTAAAAGTGCACTTCTGCATTCATGCTGGAAGTGGTCCCAGAATGTGCATGTGCACTGGAGGCACCGCTAGAGCGTGCCTTCTGGGACCGCTTTCAGCGTGAATGTGAGAGTGCACTTTTAAGTGCCTTTTTCCCTCATTATGAGGAATTTATGAAGGAAAACAAAATGTTTTCTGTTTAGTCAATAAACCTATGAGGTGCCTTTTCATTGACCAAAGTCCTTAATTCAAAACAAGAAAATGGAAGAGGCGAGTGAAGCTGGCACCATTGGTCTGTACTCATCAAATTGTGATATTGTTTGAGTTGTGGTACCTTGGTGGGGGAATTTTACATTTATGCATTTAAAAACTATGTGATTAAGGTCTAACCTTGCAAAGCAGATGGATACGCCTGTTTCTATGTTTCTCACTGGCGAATCCATCTTGTAAAGCTACCATCTGAACCGTTTGGGCCCAGTTATGAAGTGACAGGACCAATCAGCATCCAGGGGCAGTAAGAACAGCAGTGAGTTGTTTTCTTTTCAAAAATGACGAAGTCGTGTACTGACATGTCAACAGTCTCCATGGTTCCCGTTATGCAGTTCTGTATGGAGTTTACTCCTTTGATAGGGGTGCAACTTGGTACCGGTTGCTCTGATTGGCCCGTAAAGATGTGACAGACAGAATGTTCATCCAATCACTCTCCAAGTTTTTTTTTTCAAAGGCTCTGCCCTTTCCCAAACGCTGTCTATGAGTGGTTTTCCAGATAGATGTGTGAAACAAATCCATCCAGCGTGGCAGGTTAATTAAGGTCCATATTTAAAAATAATAAAAACTTTGATGTTTTATTATCTTTCTTTTTTAGCTGTTCTGTTTGTCATCACTAGTATGGTGTGCCCTGATTGGAGAAAAACCTGTGCAAGAAAAGTCTATTCAGTGTTGATTCTCAGGCAGGAAAACACTTGAGTTCAAAAGAAAACCATAGTTTTAATCAAGAATGAACTCAAAGTAAGTGTTTATCATGCATCATGTTTGCTAACAATGGGTAATAGGTGGATTTCTGCATCCAGACAACTTTTTATCAATCTGAATTGTTTTTTGTAGCTGTAGAGAATAAAAAAATGCCTTAATGAATCAACCTAGTTTTCCCTCTGCACATTTATCTGAATTTAATAATCAGATTGGCGAAGCAACAAAGAGGTCCATGGCTTGCAGCTGTAATTGCAGCGAAAGGTGGATCTACAAAGTATTGAATCCAGGGGGCTGAATACCTCTAGATGCCACATTATTTCTGATTTTTATTTGTATAAAATGTTGAAAGCCACGTTTAATTTTCCTTCCACTTCACAACTAGGTGCCACTTAATGTTTGTCTATCACACAAAATCCCAATAAAATATATTTACGCTTGTGGTTGTAATGTGAAGAAATGTGGAAAAGTTCAAGGGGTATGAATACTTTGCAAGCCACTGTATAAAGAAATACGAGCTAATGTCAAAATCGCCAAAATCAACACAAACTGAAAATTAAAACCGTCAAACTAACTTTGTTACAGATGAAAAAGTGTACCCTTGTTGCTAAAGGTTTGGTCTTAATCTGTGATTTCAGGAGGTTTTTACTGATTACGACTGTTATGTAAATCAAGACAAAGTTAGCTTGAAGGTCAGTAAATTTGACAGATCATCTGTTCATTAAAACAAATATGGGTAACAGATTTATGGCAGCAGGATACAGACCTGCAGTCAGATGCAGCACAGCCAGAGGAAAGAATGACAGCAGAGCTTGTGCAGAGCCAGAGAGTGAGATAACCAGGCCTCTCTCCGTCTGCTTCTATACTCACATTTGCTCCCTCACATTATTAACTCCCAGCAGTGCATCATTTATAATGGCTTTATCAGAGCAGTTTAAACCGAAATATACCTGCTCTTATATTTAAGCACTGATGCCAAACAGAAGGTGCACCATGAGGATTCTCTTGTTTCCTCTTGAATCAGGAGTGTCAGGATTTGTAGGAGAAACTGGACTAAAGGGAAGCTGTCCTCAGTTGTTAGACTGAATTACCCTATCAAAGGCAACAGAGTCTGTTCTCCTCTTTGCAAAGGCTGTTTAACTGTCATCCAAGTTTATTTGCATTCATCCACTCTACTGGTGCAAAACTATCTATTAAGGTTAACACGTCTTCTTGGCATGACTGCAGCTTTGCAGGGGTCCTGTCCTCAAAAGACAGCTACTTTCTATCATTTGTTGAACATTTGGATGGATTACCATGATTTTTTTCACTGTAAATGTGCAACGTTCAGTTCCTGAGTTTTCCTCTACCGAACATTAGATTCAAGATTGCAAAATTGCAAAGCTCTTGACATTCAGGTAGCTTTTGATGTGAACTGTGTTGAGACTAGAGATCTGTTAGAACCCTGTCTGCTCTAATCCTCCTCAAAAGATACAAAATATAAGAGGATTCATTCATTTTTCTTTTATATGGACCTGGATGCAGCCGGGAACCTCCACTTCATAATGGAAGTCGGATGAACGCCGCTGTAGCTTGTCTTCTAATACTGGAAGTCACTTGAACTGAACGTCTTCTTTGTTGTTTTCTTCGTACATCGCCATATTAATAGTGGCAGGTCTGCCACATAAGGAAATGCAAGTAGACAAAAAATACATAGTTTTCAGACTAACAAGCACAGTGATTACATAATGTTAATTTTAATAAATCAATGTATGATCCAAATTCAAGTATCACTTTGCACAGACATAATACACGACGGGAGGCTGGCTGGCTGGCCAGACGCCAATGTTGCTGCCATGTTGCCGCCATGTTGCCGGAGGCAAGTCGGCTATATCATTCAATACAATAGACAAGGATTATGCACATTTTTGGAATAAAAGGCTCAAACAATCAGATTAACATATATGTACAAATATATAAATTCAATATAAGAAATATCTATACATATATAAAACTGTATAATATAAAATTATTTTATTTTAAAATATGGAGTACATCTTTTCATTTAACTGAGAAAATACAAGAAAGCGGATTCTGCTTTTTTGTTTCACAGTCAATTATTATTTTAATATGGATCATTTATTGTAAATGATTCATTAAGTCCCTGTAATCTTGTCGTTTGAGCTTTTTATTCCAAAAACGTGCACAATCCTTGTCTATTGTCTGTTGACATTGGCAGCCCCCCAGCCAGCCAATCTCCCGTCACATATTATGTTTGTGCTCAGTGACAGATGAATTTGGATCATAAATCCATTCATAAAAATAAATGTGACCTTATCTGTGCTTGTTAAGTTGAAAACTTGCATATTTTTCATCTACCTGTATTTCCTTATGTGGCTGACTTGCCTACATTAATATGGCAACAACACATGGAGAAAACAACAAAGAAGACGTTCAGTTCAGATCAGAGTTTTAGATCATAAGATCAATGTTTGCAAGAAAACAAACTTAGAATTTCAGAGGTCAAAAAGTTGTAAATTTACATTTAAAAGTCAAAACGTCAGAGTTTAAAAAAAGTCAACTTTTTACATTAAAATCTGAAAAATGTTAGGGTTTTAAAAGCATCAATTTACAACCTTGTTAAGTCAAAAATTTACAAGAAACCAAACTGAAAACAATGGTCCCATTTTCAACTTTGAAACCTCAAAAATTAAAAGTTGTGTTTGACGTATATTTATATGTTTTTTTGTTTCTTGAAAATTAACAGAATTTTTTCTACGTCTTGGCCTAAAAATCTTATTCAATAACAAATGTTGGTCAATGAAAACAATTAAAATTGATGTGTACTTTGTTCAAAGTGGGTCTTCAGGGTGTTTGGCTTTTCTTAGATGCAGGTGGGGGTCCCCTAGGAAGAAAAAAAGGTTGGGAACCATTGGGCTAAGGGTTAAAAATGGCCAAGGAGCTCATTCATGAGGCACAAGTGTGCACATGTGAATAGGAGCGCATTGTTTATTTTCCTTTCTTCATGATTTAATTCAGTTAAAATAAGGCAGGCATCAGATTCTTCTTTAATTTCTCGTTCCAGTGTAAACTAGAGATTCTACGTTGACATTTATGGGCTTTATTTGATTTAACCTTTCATTAAAATTTCCTTGTTTCAGACAGAGGCCCACTCTGGTGTATCTGAGCCTCTCTTACATGCTCTGATAACCGTAATCTCCTCACTGTGACTCTCACATGATGAAGAAATCCCACGGCTCCCAGCAGCCACAGGCTAAACACTGCAGACTATCTCCACCTCAGCTCACATGCTCCTCTGTTCCCCCTGTAGCGAATGTTCCCCCTATGTTCCGCTTTAATTTTTATCATTCTGAGCGGTTAAGAGCAAAGGGAGAATCTTCTCCCAGGAGTTGACACCATGAAAAAGTATTTGTGGATGAAGAAGATTTCATGGCCGTGGAGGAAGAAGGACACTTCAGTAGATGAGTCCAGTCCGCTCATACCGAAGGTAAGGAGTCTCTTGAACTTCTGTTTTCATGGTTTCAGTCTGAGTTATATTTAAATGTTTAAAGTTGCTTTTAGAGCATTGATATAAAGTTGCATTCCTGTGTGTCCAAAGGCAGGCTCTGACATAGAGGATTCAACAAACCTTGACTTTCACACCCCCGGGTGTTATGAGGCACGGTCAGACTTTGGAGACTATGGACTGGACCAAAACAGCTCTGCGCAAGCAGTCGTCCGGCCCCGCTATGGTTACACTTTCATTGACTATTTCCTCAAATACGCCCTCTTCCTATGCAACCTGTTGTTCACTGCTGTGGGCCTGTTGGTCCTGGGTGTGGGGATGTGGGGCCTCGTCAGCAAAGAGTCGTTCGCCCAGGAGAAGATCGGCAGTATTGGCAGCGATCCGATGCTGATCATAGTGGGAATGGGCTTTTTGCTGACTCTGCTCTGCCTGTCAGGATGTGTGGGCGCCATAAGAGAAAACTGCACCTTGCTGAGGCTGTTCTCTGGTGCAGTGCTGGTGCTCATCACACTGCAGGTGCTGGCTACCATCTTGGCTTACAGTCTGCAAGATCAGATTGGAAGCTACCTGCAGTCAGGGATGATAACGGCCATGGTGCGCTACCAGGATGATCTGGATCTGAGGTTCATCATGGACGAGATCCAGTCAAATCTGCAGTGCTGTGGGGCAGATACTTACCGTGACTGGGAGATCAATGTGTAAGCACAAGTTGACTTGAATGAATTTTAAAAGATAGTATGTTAAAAATTATTGGTCATAGGATTAATTTTCCTTTCCTCAGATATTACAACTGCTCAGCTCCAGGAGTGCTGGCCTGTGGCGTCCCCGCCACATGCTGCGTGGACCCTCTGGAGAACGGCACCGTGTGGAACTCTCAGTGTGGCGTAGGAGCCCAGCTGCTGGATGAGTTTACCGCCCAGAGTGTGATCTTCCTGGGTGGCTGTCTGGGAGGGATCTCTCGCTGGATCGAGCTACACATGGGCCTGATAGGAACCATTGCAATCGTCTTACTGGGGATCCAAATTATGACTCTGTTTATCACAACACGACTGTTAGACAGCATCTACTGGCATAAACTCTACAGCTAACATGATGATGACTACAGAATGTGTGTGCTAATATTGCATTACAGTTGATTAAAAAGACTCTTTGTCCAGTTTAAATTAAAAATACAAATTGTAACAAGTATACTTATTTTAAGAAAACATATTTCAAAATAAAAATATCAAGGTGATGTACCAAAATGCTTTTTTCAACAAGCATAAAAAAGGAAGATTTCTTCTAAAGAATATTTTGACAACGAAGACCAGTTTAAAGTCATGTTAAATTTACGACAGTTATCATATTATGCAGTGAAATCGTGACTTTTCAGAGCATAATCATATTGTGACACCCAGAAAAAGGCTGTCAAATAAGAATGAGACAAAGCTCTCAGAAATTTGGAAACCAGGCCTGTTTTAAGCCCCAGCTCTGATCAAGAGCTGCTGATGGAAACAGGAAATACTTTGACATTTTAGAAACTTTCAACACAAGTTACAAGTGAGCACTTACACCATTCACATGACTATTTCTTAATTCTAGATGAATGGGACTACAGCCTTCCATGCCAAGAGTCTTGTTGTGATTGCAAAGTAAACATACGTGATTGTCTCTGGCATTGAAAAAGAGTCTTGTTGAGACACAACTTCAGTAAAATCCCCTTTTGTCCATTTTCAAACAACAATAGCATGCAAGTTATTAGGTATTTGTTAGCTTTCAACTTGAGCAGACTTACTTTTATTCTTAATAGTACAAAAATTGTGCTCTAAGCATAAAAAAAATCAAAGTAAGTCCTCAGACAACAAGAGTAACCCCCTTGAATCCAAAATGTGTTAATTCCCAAACAAATTAATCCAGGCTATTTTTTCTTATTTTAAATGTTTAACTTAACCTAGCCTATATAGTTTTATAAGTATAGGACAGATGCTAGTGAGGAACTTTTGTTGGATTTTAATGATAGAAAGTCAAGCTCTTGTACCTTAATTATAGGCTAATGGTGTTATAATGCAGCCTGATGTTACAGTCTAAAAATAGCTTTTTTCTCTCATGAATCTACACCCAGTACCCATCATGACAAAGTGAAAACAGAATTTATTTATCATTTTTTTTTTAATCAATTAAAAATAAAATACTGAAATATTACACTGACATAAGTATTCAGACCCCTTGCAGAAACACTTGAAATTTATCTCAGGTGCCTGGTATTTCTGTGGCAGTCCTGTGGTAAATTAAACAGATTTGGAGGCACACCACTCTATAGAGGACCTCACAGCTGACAATGCATATCAGAGCAAAAACCAAGCCATGAGGTCAAAGAGACTGCCTGCAGAGCTCAGAGACAGGACTGTCTTGGAGTTTGCAACACTCCATATTAAAGGCCAAGTGGGCTTTCATGTGTTTTGCTCTAAGGAGAGGCTTCTGTCTACCCACTCTGCCATAAATCCCAGAATGGTGAAGGACTGCAGTGATCGCTGTCCCTCTGTCCACACAGGATCTCTGGAGCTCAGTCAGAGTGACCATCAGGTTCTTGGTCACCTCGCCCTTCTCCCCTGATCGCTCAGTTTGGCCAGGCGACCAGCTCTTGGAAGAGTTCTGGCTGTGCCAAACTTCTTCCATTTGAGATTTATGAAGACCACTGCGCTCTTGGGGATCTTCAGTGCGGCAGATTTTTTTCTCCCAGACCTGTGCCTTGTAACGATCCCGTCTCTGAGCTCTGCAGGCAGTTACTTTGTTCTCATGGTTTGGTTTTAGCCCTAATGTGCATTGTCAGCTGTGAGGCTGCCTATAGAGAGGTGTGTGCCTTTCCAAATCATGTCCAATCAATTTAATTCACCACAGGTGGACTCCAACCAAGGTGTAGAAACATCTGATCAAAGATCCAGAGAAATGGGAGGAACCTGTGCGAAATTTAAATGTTTTTTCAAATAGTCTGAACACATTTTTTTTAATTAGCAAAAATGTATGACTTTTTAAAAAATCTCACTGTATACAAAAAAACATTTGCTAAGCAAACTAGGCCTATGCTAATGCTAGTAATGGCACTTTTTTTTGAGTTTTAATCATTTTAAGTCCAGCTTTCTTAACTTAATTATTAGGCTACTGACATACGAGCTAACTGTGGTTTCAGTGGTATCCTCTCAAAAAGGGAGAGGGCTCTTCTTTTGGGAGAGGGCTTTTCTCTTTTTTGTGTTTTTTTTTTCTTCTTTTTTCCTTCTCCTTATCTTTTTCTATTGCTACCCTTACAAGCTCACATATCATATAAAGGTATGGCACATTTCACTCATCTCTCACACATAAAAACATCACGACATATCTACTTTGGAACAGACATATATTTTTCTCCCCCAGATGTCCTTAAAATCATAACCACTTTGCTGCTCCCCCTATGCACCAAAGTACATGCATTCCATATACTCTTCCATAACCCCCCTCCCCCCAACCCACACACACACACACACCCATGGTCACATATGGACACATCTCTTCAGCACCCGCAACTCTAAATGCCACAGTATATTGTCAGTCCCCTCCCGGGTCTGTTTTGTGTTGTCTTAGCGGCTTCAAGTATTTGCACTTCTTTTTTGTCCTTTTTTTATTATTATTTTTATGTTTGTTTCTTGTTTCTCACTATTTTGTTATTGTTTGTATTGTCTTGAATCACTATATATATATATATATATATATATATATATATATATATATATATATATATATATATAAAGAAAGCATTCTCTCAAACAGCCCAAATAGTTGGACCACATGACACCCATGCATCAGCTAGCTTGGCTAGCTGATGCATGCAACTCTTACTTTACGTTGGATATTGCTAATTGGCCTGCTTGTTAAAAAAACTTAAGCACAAAAAAAAATTAAGATGATAAAGACATAGTCATACTAGCTGTTTTACCTTATTTTTTTATCAGCAATATTTAGAGAACTATGGTTCGAAAAAAAAAAAAAAACTCTCAGACAGCAGAAAAAAAAATTAGAAAGCATACAGCCGACATTCCAAAATTTCTACACACACCCAATACAATGAACTTGTAAATTAACCATTCATGGCTACCTTTCAAACCTTTCAAAGTGCTAGCCTATCTGTCTACCTTCATTTTTCACTTCAACAGACACTGGCTGCAAAATAATGCTGTTTTAAATTTTACCCATAGAAGCAGACTGACTAAAGTTGACTGTATTTATTATATTCCTAAGTATTAGCTAAATGTACTGGGATTAGCATTTTCATTTCCTGGGAATAGCTAGACAAGAGGTTTGAATGGCTGTGAATTAAATTGTTTTCCATATTGTTTTGTGTTTTACATGTGCTACTCCTTTTTGAAAATGGACAAATAAATTATTATTCTAGTTAAAATAATGTTTCAAACAGTAACAAGATAAAAACACACCAAGTTTAACACTTTTTTTTTGCGGTTTTTTTTTTATAGGCTGATAAAACATGATGCTATTATATGTGCAAAAAACGCATTTCACTCATCGCTGCTACTGCAACCTCAGTCTCTGACAGAAGACACATTCACCATCAGACTTTGGACACAAAAAGGACTTCTAGAAAGTCGTATACAAATAGTTTATAAAACAACTTAGGCAAAGAACATTATTCATATACAATTCATCTCTTAACTGATATTTTAAGCCAATATTGATGATCTATCCAAGAATAACTTTAGGGTCAGATGATGCCATACTGAGCCAGCTCATGTAGCTCTAGATGGCTGTATGCCTCCCATGGGCAGATTACAGTGATGTCTGTAGAAAAAGGACAAAAAGAGTGACAAAAAGGAAAAGTTGTGTTACTTCTGTCTTGTTTTTTCACATTGCGGTGGTCCAACTGTGGCGTGTCTGCTTACCTGTGCCAAGGCCGTCCATTCCTGGGATCTCCTCTCCAAATCTGAGCAGATAATGAAATCACAAAGCTGTGTCTTTCCAAGAAGAGAATTTCTAGGTTCATATATATTCACAACAGGCTTACCCAATGATGCCCCTCTTGGGAGGCTTGCTCTTGAATTGGCGGCTGTTCCGCTGTTTGAACTTGGGCGGGCCCGATGCAGGGCCGGTGACTCTTGGTGGGGCTTTGCTGCCAGTCTTTGCTTCAGGTTTGGGCACATCCAGACTCATTCTCTTATTTCTGCAAGAAGACAAATACCATGTACTTTTTACTTCAGAAAGTTTCCATATATTCTAGATTAATCTCAAGACTTTTCTCTCACTCTGGTTCAGTACACACAACTGCAATCATGGGGAAGACTGCCGACTTGATAAATGTCCAGAAGACAATCATTAGACTCACTCCACAAGGAGGGTAAGCCACAGACGGTCACTGCTGAAAGGACAGGCTGTTCTCAGAGGCTCCATGAAAGCATATTCATGGAAAGTTGACCGAAAGGGAAGTGTGGTTAAAAAAGTCCTACAAGCGACAGGGATGAGCTCAGCCTTCAGAGGATTGAACTTAGGGAAGCTTCACAAAGACTGAGGCTGGAGTCAGTGGATCAAGAGCCACCACACACACGGGGTCAAGGAAATGGACTACAAGTGTTGTGCTCCTGGGGCTGAACCACAAACATCATCATCATCAGCCAGCTTGACCATTGCTCAGTGATCTAAAGTTCGGTTTTCAGGTGAAACTAAATTTTGATCTCATTTGTAAATCAAGGTCCAGAGTCTGTCAGACGATCTGAGAGTCACAGAACCCTGGAGGAGTACTTGAAGTCCAGTTAGTTTCCAGTCAGTGATGGTTTGGGGTGTCATGCCATCTGCTGTTGGTCCACTGAGTTTTATCAAGTCCAGAGTCAACGCTGTCAGCCATCTACCAGGAGATTTGAGATCATGTCATTCTTCCATCTGCTGAGAACTTTTATGGAGATACTGATTTCCTTTTCTGGCAGGACTTGGAACCAGTCCACAGTGAAGCCAAAAAACTACCAGAAACTGGTTTGCTGACCATGGCAGTACTGTGCTTGATTAGCCATCTAACTTGCCTCACCTGGACCCTGTAGAGCAGGTCTTGACAGAGTCTCTGGACTTCCAAATAAAGACAAACTAAATTTTGTTCTGATTAACATATTTTATAGTATATGTATTTTCTGTAAAATCCCAGGACATATTTAGGCATTACCAGTGAGATCTGTCCCGATCTATAATGCCGTATAAGGAGACAGGCATGCCCACAGAATTGGCTGGGCTGAAAATCCTAAACAATGGGCCCTCAACAATTATGATTTAGTACCAAAATAAACTAATCTTTCACACTTTTCACTACTTCACTGCTTCAGTCTGCCATTTCTGCCACACTTTGTGCCACTCTTAACCTGTTTTTGCTATCTTATCACTCTTTAACCCACTTTCCTGCCTTTTCACTGCTTTACCATTGGCTATTTTTGCACCATTTTGCGACTTTTAACCCATTTTTGATACTTTTTGCCCTTTTTTGTCTCTTTAACTCAATTTTTTACCATTCTTTAATTCCTTTAAATCACTTTTCTTGCCTGTTTTATCTCTCCTTGATACTTTTTTTTTTTGCCACTTTTTGTCTATTTTTGCTACTTATCATTACTTTTTCACCATTTTTGCCACTTTTAACCCATTTTTATATACCTTTTGCCCCCTTTTTCATTTTATACTACTGGTTTGTCACATTTTAACCCCTTTTCATCACTTTTCCTGTGAGTTTTTGTCCCCTTGTGCCACTCCACAACCCATTTGGACGCTTATCGCCCACTCTCTAACCACTTTATCTGGCCATTTTTGCCAGTTTTAACAGATCTTTTTAACAGCTGCAGACATTTAAAGCCAAAAGATACTCTTAAAACCACAGCATTTTCCTGCTTTTCTGAATTTAATGATCTTCTGGGGGCCAGACAGGAAGCTTTGGGTGGCTTGATTTGGCCCCCGGGCCGCCAGTTGATGATCAGTGCTGTAGGGAATCTCAGAGGGAGGTGAGAGACAGCAGACTCAACAATACAGACGAGCTGAAAGAGCAACCTGGGCTTCGTCACTCCCCAGCAGTGCCACGGACTGATCGCCCCAATGCCACCTCACATAGATGCAGTAATTAATAAGCATAATTTTCCAGAGGGTCAACCTTTCTGTATAATGAATCCTTTTTTTTTTTTTTTTTTTTTGGTGGTGCTTTGTGATATTTGATATGGTGGATTTTTCAATTTGTGAGCTTTAACCTGTAATCTTCAAGATTAAAACAAAGAAAGTCCACTTTGTAATGATGAATCTAGAACATGTGGAAGCTGCACAAACTGATACAGACTGCTGTGATAGCAACTTTTATCTGCATAAATACTCATGTAAAGACAATTGAGGCTTCTCTAATCCACCCACAATGCTTTATCAGCAGCTTCATAATCAGATTAGTGAGAGGACATGCTGAATTAGCTTGTGGGCCTAACCTGACAATACCTCATGAATCACTCAGACGTTCAGCCACTGAAAATACTTTTCTAACTTTATAAAAATTTACAACCATTACAAGTCAAATGTACAAAGTTTGATTATATTAAAAATAGCAAATAATTACATATCACAGAAAGTAATATATATATAGATTCTAGGAAATACTTTGGTGTATATATTTTAATTTTCACTTTCATTGATGACTTAAATGCATTTTAATGGTGTGAATTCAAATGTGTGTTGACACGGTTTTATAATGCAATAATTGTACTGATGTGTTGATTGCGTGGTTTGCTCAATGAAGTATGAAGAATGTGTGTCTCTTCTTTGAAATATGCACCATTTTAATAACATTTTAGCTTGTAAAAACAGATTTAAAAGTAGATTATCTGGCCATTAAACTAATCAATTAATGAATATATGAATGGATTGAATCAAATTATAACAGGCAAAATACATTGCACTTCACTGTACTTTAAGATACAAGTACAATAAAACAAGTACAGTGCGAAAGTGCAAAGAAATGTATCTATAGTTTGATAATCTATGGAATTACAAGCACTCACCTCTTGTGTTGTCTATGTTGGTCTTGTTGTAGAGATTTAAAGCTCTTATATGTTGAGTTGTGTTTTTTTCAAGCCCTCTTATACACCTCCCACCCTGAGAAGATTATGACGCTTTCAGAAATTAAACTCCAGGACCTTCATCGCATGTACTCTCACTGCATGTCCCATTATTAGGCAGTAGACCCATTAAAGGCATGGCTGACAGGCAGTTTAGAGGATGGGAAGTCTGTGCTGCAGATACTGACCAGTGCAGATGGATGACGGTGGAGACAACTCCTGTTGTTTTTAAAATAAAAGGTGACAGGAGGATTTTACATAGTTCTGTAACCTTTAATTTCTGTGTGGTTTTCTCAGAATGTGTCCCATGATCCATCCCTACCATCAAAAGCAGTTTTTTACCATGTCTGCAGACAAGAACTAAGAAGCATGACTGATGGCTGTGTTTACCTTCTATCAGCAGATTTCCTAACTGAGTTAAATGGGCTGATCTACAGAAATGTGCATTTTTATGGTAAACTTATTCTACATTATTAATAACTTTTTGGGTTCATCAATTTACATAAATGAAAGCTTACTTATATTACATCTTATTTGTCATGATTAAAAGATTGCATACAACATATTTTTGTCACTGGCTTATCTCATTTGCAATACTAAAGAAGCACAAAGCTCTATGGAGATGCTGTTTTTTTTTTTTCTTCCAGCAGGACATGGCACCTTCCCCCACTACCAGAAGTACCAAAAGCTGGTTAAATGACCATAATATTCCTGTGCTTGAGTGGACACCTCAGCAGTGCCACAGGCTGACTGCCTCAATGTTACACAGCATTATAGCAGAAATTATTAAACTCACATCCCCAGGTTTCAAAAAATGTGTTTGACTTTAAGTATAACAGATTGTGATGAAAGCTACATATTTGTTCCTTAAATCAATTTATATTAAATTATAAATAATTGTAATTGTTACATTGAGAGTGTCCTGAAATTATTTTAAAAAAAATAGCCCTCTGGGAGCTAGAACGCAATAAATATGGCCCTCTCCAAGATCAAAGTTGTGTTTATCACTAATATAGATTATGGTTTAGACAGACTGGGGTGACGTCGCCATCTAGTGGTGTAAAACAGAAACAGGAAATCACGATGACGTTTACATAAGATCGTTGATTATCAGGAGTGTCACTCCAAAATTATTTTCCTGCTGCTTTATAAGTGAGTTTGGTACAGAAAGCACGTATTTTAGATTTACACAATTTATTACAAACTATTCAAACTTAAAATGCAGCTCAAAAATCACTGAATAGAAGCTAAAAAGATATCTAAATTTTCCTGAAGTAAATGCTGAAACGTCGAGGAATTAGTCGGTACTTTTGAATGTCTCCCGCTACGAATAGAAATATCCAAGGTACCCAAAAAAAGTCACAGAGTGGGAGCTCTTCATTTCCTCATTACTAACGATCTTTGAGGTTGAAGTTCGAAGGTGAAAGGCCAAACACGCTAGTCCACATGTTTTGTTACTACAATTTGTAATGTAGTGAAATAAACTACAGCATCATGGGGAAGAATAAGAAGAACAAAACTACAGAGTCGGGGAAACAAGCAGTGAACCCCGGACAACATTCAAGGTAACACAAGGAGGCTAATGCTAGAGAAAAACTGTTAGCCAGCTAGTTAGCCACTGTAGCTAACTGTTATCATGCCAGTCTCCTGGGTTTGATGGAAACCTTTAAAATGAGATAAACACATTTAGTGAACTTAAGCCTGACAGAGCTGGCTGTTTTTACACGTGTTGAATTTGATTTATTTGTCAAACTTTGACTTTATTTCACTCCTGGTTGTATTTTTTCTTAACTTCAGAGATAAGAAGCTGAAACGAGATGGAAAATGCAACAAAAACAAAGAAGACCACCTCAAACACATCCCATTTAGGCTCAGAGAGATCATGAAGAGCAAGGACAGAATTAAAAATGGGCCTAAGAGGGCAAAAAAGCTCAAAGATGGTGAGTAGTGTAGAGTTTTGATTTACTTTTGCCATGCACGCATTCCCAACAGTCATGTCATTAACAGATTTATTTGTGCTAATCTCCACAGCCATTTCCCCTAAAGGTAAAGGACAGGATTCCCAGGTTGGAGACATACCTGTCCCACGCTTCAGGAGAGGAAAAAAGGAAAGCGAGAAATCTTACGTGAGACGCATGGAGAATGAGACGAAACATGTCCTCTTCCTCACCAAGAACCAAGTGGAGAGGAAACCTGAGCTGGAGGCAGACAAACAAGAAAGGCCTGCAGACAAGGGAAAGTCTGAGAAGAAGAAGCAGTGAGTATTTATATCATTAGTAAAGCAGATTTTTTACCCTTAACTAATGTTGGTATTGGGATCGTCCCTTGATTTGTTGTTTATACTGTTTTTATTCAATCATTTTAATTAGTTTTTAACGTTTAACTATATATAAAAATGAAAAAAATAATTTACTGCTGGCTGTTATACTACACAATAGTGGCACCCAAACAGTGAATAAACAAAAAAATCATATTATTTTTTTTATATACAGAGTTCTTTTAAAATGGTCTGAGGCAAAATGGAAAACTGTTCTGTGGTCAGCTCAATAAAGATTTTTAATCATTTTTTGGAAACACAACAACTGGTCTCCTCACTTCCCCGACGTTTATAGACGGTTGTTAAAAGAAAAGAGGATGCTACACACGATATAACTGAAAGGCTTTAAAGAACAAAAAGAAGAATGTTTAACTGCTTTTTAGTCTCTTTTTAAGATTGCAACTGTTGAACAGGCTGAGCTCTTGTAAAGATGCACCGATTGTGAAAATTAGGGCAGACACTGATATTTGAAATAACAGCCCTGCCAATATCGGATATTGACAGTAAAACCCTATAGGGAGTAGAGCTGTGAAAAAAATATCGATATGGCAAAGTATCACGATACTTTGACATCCGATAAAATATCGATACTTCAACTCTTAATATCGATTTTTTGGTTAAAAAAACAAATCATGTTTTAGCTGAGTTGTTAGTAAAATATGACTTGCTCACACATTTGTGTGAGCACAAACAGCGAGTTAAAAAAAGGAAATGCCGTTTGCAAGCTCTGTCTTGCTGCCGTGTAATATAGCGGGAACACCACCAACGTATTGTGTGATTTACTTATACATCATCTCTATATTTTTCTTAGTTAACTGTGTAGAATATCGCAATATATCACAATATCGTGATATCCTGATATATCGTGTTACTATCGTATCGTGACCCAAGTATCGTGATACGTATCATATCATGAGATTCTTGCCAATACTCACTCCTAATAGGGAGATAGTTGACCAATACAGGAGGATATCCTGTAAAAATACTTCAGTTAAACCCAGAAATGTACATTTCCTGAATGATACATACTTATTTGATTCGTCTCTTGTACAGACACGATAAAATGAAACTACAGAGGCTACACCAGAAGAAGCTGGACAGACAAGAGGCTGTCATGGAGAAAGAGATGTTTGTTGGTAAAGAAACCATTTTTCCCAAATTTTTTTTTTTAATATTCATGATTTAAGAGAGCAATTCTGTCCCAGTAAGGGCATGTATATATTTATTTTATGTGGGTTGTTTATGGGGAGCCTACAATGCAAGGCAGTGATTGCCCAAACCATAGCAAGGATTTGAATTCTGTAATGACAAAAGACTGCATGCTGTGATGAAATCAAAAAAAGCTTTAATTAGTCAAAAGGTGTGCATATTTATGTGGCAAGGATTTTCCTTTTGTTTTGTTTTTTTAATTTATACTAAAAGATTTTGGTTATTTTTCATTTGAATTTTGTATGTTTAAGGTTACATTAAAGGTGGTAAAAGTTCTGAAATTACACAAACAGAAATGTGGAATTTTGAAAGGGCTTTTGAGAGCCACTGAAAGGTAGGAGTGAATGGAAAAAAACTGATATTGCAGTTGTTTTCTTTCTGTGATATTTATCTAGATTTTTCTGAATGAAAAAAGATATAAAACCAGATTACTGAATTGGCTTGTTTTGCAAGCTAATTAAAATTTAAACCATATTTTTGTCTTTGAGATGAATGGGATAATGGCTGCTCAGTGTGGTCAAAATAGAAGAAATATCAACCATGTGTGAACTCTTGGAAAACAACAGGAAATATGAACAACAAAAAGAGAAGAAAGCTGATTTTTTTAAATCAGGAAAAAAAGACTTAAAAAAATATTATAATGGACAAATAATTTTAAATCCACCATGCTTCAACCATGTAGGTCCACATCAGGGCTTGCAGATCTTTTCACCTGCAGCCTGGACGTAAATGTTGAAGGCACACTGACTCTGCATGCACACTGATCAGTTCTCTGACTACTGATGGTGAAATCAGACAGACATTAATGTAGATTGGTCACGGATATAAGGTCATGGAACAATTTCATATGCGTACATTGCTATCACGGCTGTAAAACAATACTTCATTCAGTCCTGATACAAGTGTTTAGTCAACTACTACTACTACTCACATCAAAGACGAATATTGTTTCTGAAGTGCCAGATATTTATCATGAATCTTAGAAAAAGTAAGCTGAAGAATAAGATAAAACATGGTTATATGTCCAAATAATGGATATGTATTTTTCAGATTATGTTCCTTTTGGTGAAGTTTCAATGGCTCCACCATCTCTGAGCATCAAACCCAGAAAAGCTCAAGTCAAACCTCAGGTAACCTGCCGTACATCTCTTTGTGTCTGATATTTTAAAGGTTGAATAATATGTTAACATTCATATCTGGCTCCTTCATCCAGCAAGCATCAAAGGAGCTGCTCCTCAACTCCCTCCTAGGCCACAACACAACCTCCACAGCCAAGCCCTCCATGGCCCGCCAGAGAATCATGGAGGAGGAGAGGCAACGAGCAGTGGAGGCCTACCGCCATCTTAAAAAACAGAAACAGCTTCAGCACGAGGCCAGGACTGCCAGTCTGGAAAAACTAAAGAACCTTTAGTGATGTTTCATGTCAGAGTCCATGTTCGCAGGTTAAAGACTGAGCAGGCTTGCCAGGTAACTGCTAGCACACGGACTGGATGTGTTATGTAACTCTGGAGCTGAAGTGTTTGCAGAAAAGCTCCCCACAATATAGCCTAATTATAGGCAAAGGAGCAAATATTTGCATCCACAGGCCACAGCATGTGAGGTGAGTCGTGATCGTTAGCTGTGGTTCCACTAGATGGCGTTCTACATGCAGAAAGTTGGTCCTGCAGGGTTTGCAGGGGAAACATTTTGGACTTTTTAAAAGTTAAAGTGTATTTTTGGTCAAACTTGATGCTATATCATATGTGAGGATTTATTACTGTAGTCTTTAAGCATATTTGTAGCTGTGGAAATGAGAAAAACTTGCATATAAAATGTAAGAATAAATTCAAATGAGTAATCTCACTCTAAAGTCTATTTGTATGTATTTTTCTGGAGCCTTAGTAAGAAAATTAGAAGCAGCACAATGACTTCGACATAGTCTTGCAGATTTACAGATTAAGATAAAAAACTACCAGGGTCTAAATTATTAGCCCCCCTGATGCTAATAGTCAGTTGTGTCTCCTTTTAGCTGGATAACAGCCTGCAGTCATTTGTTGTCATCTTCAACAAGTCTCTGACTCATCTTCTGAGGAATCCCAGCCCATTCTTCTTTGGCCAATCTCTCCAGCTCTTCCAGATTTGATGGTCTTCTTGCATGGACTGTGGACCTCAGTTTGCCCACAGATTATCAACGGGGTTTAAGTCAGGGCTGTGAGCAGGCCAGTCAATAAGGTTCACTTTGGTCCTCTGGAGGTAGTTCTTCACCAGGAGCCACGTATGTTTTGGGTCGTTTCCTTGATGGAAGACAAAGTGACAACCCAGACCCAGTTTTGCTGCTGACTGCTTCAGGTTTTCTTCCAAAATCTCCACATATCCTTCTTTCTTTATGGTTCCTGACACCTTTACCAGGTTCCCACTTCCGGATGCTCTGAAGCATCCCCACAGCATAATACTCCCACCACCCTGTTTCACTGTGAGGACCGTGTTCTTTGGGTGATACGACTCTCCCTTCTTTTCTCCAACCATAAGCAACGACTCTCTGGCCAAAGAGCTCTGGTTTGGTGTCATCTGACTAAAGGACACCCTTCACCAGGGATCCTGCAGATCCTTGAAAAGTCTTACAAAGTCTTAAATTTCACACGTAGAATTTAAGGCCATAAAAGTATATATATATATTTTTTATCAGTGAGAGATCTTGAAGTCTAGAAGAAGCTTTGACTAAGACGTGTCCTTATCCAGTCTTCATTTTCTAGCCAAGCTCATACCATTTAATCATCTTCCTCCACAAATTGTTGCATTCTGTTTTCCCAGAATCCAGGGAATTTAGTCCTGGGTGTTCTAAATTTCCTTGGAGAGGACCCCAGACCCCTCTCTGATTTTATCCACCTCAGTGTGATTAAATACACTCTATACTGTTCAAAAATACCAGTCAAGTTCTCTAACGTCTTAGCTATGAGGTTGCAAATGTAGAACTCCATGCAATCCTTAACAGGTTCGCCTTAACCTAAAGCTTTATTCTGCTTTTTATTAAGTTAAGAATCGGCTTAGTACACTTTTTAAACTGTATTATAAAAAACAGTTTATAGCATATTGATAGAATAAAGGCATTAAGAGTGCCAAAAATCATCAAATTTGGATGTTTATGAACAAAAATATTCTTGTCCTTGTTCGGTGTATTGAGAAATCTCATATGCCTTTCATTTTTTATTGTTTACTGTGGACAAGGTGGTATTTATTTCTCTCAGATCAAGTCTTGAAAGTCTTTAATTTGATTTTTAAACCCTGCTTCTAGTATAAATAATCTTTCTCCAGGTTGTCCTGAGAGTACTTCAGTCTGGCTTGAAGATGTCTCTTCTGCAGAAATGGAGTTTTTCTTGGTCCATTCCTGTGCAGGGCTCTAGTGATGATCTTTGAGACTACAATTCCTGACTTTGCTAAGTCCTTCACTAGTGTCTTGTCTCGGCTCTTTAGACACATCTCTCACTAGCTTTCTTTCCAGAGTCTTTGAAATCTTTCTCTTCCTACCTCTGCCAGGCTTGTTCTGGACTGTGGGGCTCTCTTTCAATTTCTTGATGATACCTCTGACTCCAGTTACTGACTCTTGAAAACGCTGTGATAACTGTTTATATCCTTCTCCTGCTTTGTGAGCATCAACGATTCCCTTTCTCAAGTCTGTTCAACTGATTTCTTTTGTTTTTTTTTGTTTTTTTTTTTTAACAAGCTTAGAGAGCCACAAAGTTAAGGCACATCATTGCACAACACTGGTTTGTGCTATGACTCAACAAAAAGGCCTGTTTGAAAGAGGGTTTATAATTTTGACCCTGGTAGTTTTGGGCTTTTGTGAAATAATTTTGTTTCTGTGTGGAAAGTAAAATGATGTAAGCATCCAAAATAAAGCTAGGATGTTTGTAAAAGCTGTGTTAAAAATGTCTTAGTCTGGTAAACAGCACTTGGGAAATACTTCTGTAATTAATCCATAAGAGGGCTAATAAATTCATGCTTATCTGTATCTTTCTGTTATTAACATGAGAACAAATGATAATAATGTTTATTGTAGTGCATTCAAACAAATATTACAGTTTAAATGTTTTCTTTCTGTGAGCCTGAGTCCTGTGATAAATAAATCACACCACCTCTTTTAAATGCGACACACTTTTTAGAGCCTGGCACTGCTGATTACTTTTGTAATCCTTAAAAGGTTTACCTTCATGAACAAGACCTTTGTGCAATTACTGGCTCCTGGGACAAACAGTGCAAATACAGAAATGTTTTGTTTGGCAGCTTCATCTCTCTTAGCCTCCTGCAGCTCAGAGCAAACACTTTATTGATAACATCCTCCATGTGTTCTGACCTATTAAGACTTAATCCCTGTCATCTGGTCTGTGGGTTCACTGGCATTTCTTTCAGTTTTTTTTTCCGCTGTGTTTGTCCACACAAGGTTGTCACAGTGACAATGAAATGCATTAAGTGGGGACAGCTGCTTGTGATTGATAGTGCCGACTCCCTTGGGCTGAGCTTAACCAGCACTGGTCATGTAACCACCTGTGTCCATGTGTGCAAGACAGCTATTCATATCATCAGGGGGTTTGAAGTTGCTGCCTGGCAGGGAAAGGCTTGATTCGAGTTGGAGTCACTGATCAGGAATTAACGTCTTAACACTGTAAACAAAGATATTGGCACGGTTTCATCCTCCTCTAAGAAGGTGGCACCTGACCAGTTAACCCTTTGTTACATGTCTGATTTAAACCCAGCTCCTCTGGGAAAGACAGTTTTAATTATTCAGAGCTTATCAGAGCAGTGATTAAGCAGCAACTCACAATTAAGACGGAAGCTGGGAAAGCTAAGAAAACATTATGAGATGTCTGAAAGTTTACACTTCTGCCCGTACTTTCTTTTGTGTTCATTGTCAGGTTGTTTGTCAAGACAGCTCAGACAATCTGCATGCTTTTTGCACCTTTTTGCATCTGTTTTGCATCCAAAAAATTGACAAAAAGGTGCAGACAGAAGGTAAAACTGACAGTTTTCACACATGCTGTTGTACACTTTTGATCTGTGTGATTTCCAGTCTGAGAGCAGTTTCCTCTTGATTGCTGACAGCACAGATAGGTGGAAGAATAAGAAAGAGAGAGCCTCCTTAGCCTGCTACTGAAAATGTAAGTGTGAGCAGTGTGGCTGTGTGCACATGTGTGACATTATCTGTGAATAAATGTTCCCACCCTTGCTCATCTGCTTGAATCTAACTCTAATATTTAGAAAATAGAAGGCTTTTTTTTTTTAAAAGGTATGCACTCAGGAGAATTTTAACCTCTTAAAAATTTGAGGGCCTACTGGTGGGCTGGCAGACTTCACTATTCAGTAATTTACAAATGACTTCAGAAATATACCACGTTATACTAAATATATCACCAGAAAATTCTGAAACTCAGGATTCTGACATGTGAAAACAACCACAGCAGCCACAATTAATGCATTTGTCAAACAATAATAAAAGTGACATAACTTACCATGACAAGCTCTACTGTACTCTCATGATTGTAATATTCCATCAAAAACAGCCTTCATCGAAAGAGCCCCCACAATTTAAATCCAGTCAAATATTTAATCTAAAAACAGGATTATATCCATAAAGATGCATGGACTGGTT
The DNA here is from genome assembly GCF_018320785.1 of Cheilinus undulatus. Lineage (NCBI taxonomy): Eukaryota > Metazoa > Chordata > Actinopteri > Labriformes > Labridae > Cheilinus > Cheilinus undulatus. Next base: position 31,518,234 of record NC_054885.1, on the reverse strand, counting down.
CATATATGCTGTTTAATGTATTTTTTTCCCATACAATTATAAGCAATGCTTTACAGAAAAATGTCTGCCAACTTTGCATCTGGTCCTCACCTCATAAAAACAGGTGTAAAATCCTAATTATCTGTTCTATTGTAATCAGCTTTGTACCTGAACTAGCCAAGGCTTCCAGCTTCTGTCCAGTTGAGTTTTCTAATATCTCCAGTCCACAGCTGTCAGGCCTTTATTTCACAATACAAAGTAAGATGGGAAAACATATTCTGTTCTTAGTTGTATTAATCAATACCAGTGGCAACTACAGCAAGACTGACAGTTTGAGAAGAAACTTCACAGTGTTATCTTTCTAACGACACCATGTTTGTGCATATGCTTCAAATAGTTCAAACAGCAGTCAATTTAATTTGGGTGTTCCTTGATAGGTGTTTCTGACCAATTTTACCTAAGGGGTTTAATAACCTGACAATAGATGACTGTTACATACAGAAGAGGATTAGAGCCATGGTTAAAGGAAAACATAATGTGGTGTATTTTGAGAATAAAGCCAAAATTACAAGGAAAAGGTTAAAATATAATTTTGGCATTAAAGTTGAAATGTCGAGTTTAAAGTTGGAGCTGCCAAAGTCTTAATGTTTGAAGTCCTCACACTGACAATCACACAGTGTTTATGAGCTTAAAGACAAAAAACCGTTTGGTTGTTGAATCCAGTTCTGAAATAAAGTTTTTACATGCTCATTAATAGAAGGCATTTTGTAGAGATAGTCAAGATCTGCTGTTTTGTTATAGCCTAACATGGTTTGACTTTATTCTCCATATTTCAATGTTTTTCTTGTCATTTGACTTTATTCTCAAAGTCCACAGCATTCCTTTCCCCAAAATGAAATAGTAGGCATTACAAGGACGGTTGGGAGTAGAGTGAAATGTTTTCTCCACCAAGAGAAGCTTTCGGTGTTGCTGTCTCAGGTCGGGTCAAATATGAGAGCGTTTGACGGTTCAGCACTTTACCACATCATCCTTGGTTCTGTACTGCTCCAGTGTCTTGATGGCCATCACCCAGGCCTTGACCAGGTCCATCCACCATTTCTGCAAGGGGTGTCCCCCAGCTGCACCCACAAACGATGCATGCAGCCATCCCCGACATCTGGACCAGCCCACTGGGTCTTGGGCACTCAGTATTTAGTGAGCTGGATCAGGCCTATGAAAGCCATCCCCGCTTGCCTTACTGATCTCCTGAGCACGTCATTAGACACATGACCTTGGCAACAATACCTAAAAATGTGCTGAAGAGAAGTTGTCACAAAGGGGTCCAGACCACCTTCATCCAGTCAGTATCCAGGCCTCACAATAGTAAGACCAGACTGGCCAAAAGACTGTCGTCTACATGCTTAAACACCCGGAACACCACACTGTCTTGCTAAGGAAACCCATCTCCCCATGTGCAAGTCCAAGTCTTCGGTTGATCTCAGCCTTGCAGACAGTGGATCAGTGGTGCAAAGGATCCAGATGCCTGGATCTTTGTTTTTTGCCCAGGAGACATGTATTCCCAAAGCTTCAGCCTCCTCATTCAGCAGGTTAAGAGCCTGCACAAGGACATCTACAGTATTGCAAGGATAACAGCATCGTCAGCTTAGTCCTGATCTGTTCCTGTACCTGCCCCAATATCCAGTCCATACAGGTACTGAGGACCACAGGAGCTAAGACGCACAGCATTTTCTGTGCACCTGGATGAGGGAACATGGGATCCTTTGGAACTCCAGAATCCTCCAGAGAGGGTCTTCACTAACTGGGTTGAATAACTTTTGGGAGTCAACTATGCTGTAAGCAACCCGCTACTGAATTACCCAAAGTGCTCTGTGAGGACCCAAAGTGCCAGGATGCGGTCTACCATAGATCTCTTAGGTGTAAAGCCCAACTGTTCAGGCTGCTAGCGTTGGAGCAGCAGATCCTGTTCAGCAGTATCAGTGCAAGGACCTTGGTCAGCACTGAGAGAAGTGTAATGCTCCGGGAGATAAAGAAATGTGGCCCAGTTCTGATAAAACTTCTGCAGTACTACAGCTACATCCTAGCTAATTGCTACTGGTTTACAGTACAACTAAAACTATTACAAACTCATGCCGAAGCAGGCTGAGAGAAGAATGAAAACGTCTTTTCTGTCATAAAATCTTTCAGTGCTGTTCTGGTGCTCTTTATTTTGTAATGAAATTTGGCCATTGTTCCCTGCTCCCTGTACGACTAAACCCCAGCCGTAGCTTCCACCTCATTCGCCTCAAATGATGCTGATTGGTCCGGTGCGTTCGCAGACCTGGCAAAGTTGTTTCTGATTGGAGCTTTGCAAGATGGATTTGCCTGATGACAGACATGGAATCTGGCAAACTCACCTGTTTTGCAAGGTTAGGATTTTAATGCAGTTTCATTTTTTCAACTACATTTTATAAGTTTGTATCTATCCCCCATTGCCATTTCAGTGTCAACAACTAGAGTATTACACCTTCCCCCACAGTGTAAGCCTCAATCAAGCTGTTAAATATGTAAATAACAGTGGGACATGAAGTGCCTGTGACACTTCCTCTTCCATGACCTCATATCAGCTTTAACAGCAACAAAGATCCATTCATCACACAGGATTTTAGGAAGCTTTACATGTTTAATAAGTTAAAATTTTACAACTTTACATAAAATGATATTTCTGTAAATCCAAAACACTACAAAATTGTATGGCTGTCAGTGGAAATCTTAATGAAAAGGTAATTTAAAGGCAAAAAGATTCAAAACAATCACATTACATCATTGAGAACACATGGGATCTCTCAATGTTGTGAGTAAAAATTAACATAAAAGTCAAATTATAAACCTTTGCTATTTGTGCCTAATCTAGTCTACAGTTTCTCTGTCATCAACATGAAGAAGGTCAGTTAGATTTTAGAGATTGTTTCCAGTTGTGATTTGAGTTTTGCAGAAATGTGAAAGGCAAACAATTTTAAGTCTTTTACCTCACCAGAAAGTCAAGAAATGTGAAAGATGCAAACATGCTGCAGTTTCTCTTGGACTAGAGAGAACATCAACTGTTAGGACTTTGCTGAGAATAGAAATGAAAACAGAGGAGCTAAAGCACAACAACTGGGGCTACGTTAACAAACACACTAGGAACTCTGAGTGCAGCAAAGCCCTGTTGGAGCTTAATCTCATGGCTTTAAGTGTTGGTCAACTCTTGAAACATACTGCCTGCATGTGACAGTCCTTAAGAAGGTAAAGACACGGGTGAACGCGGCAGGGAGCCGACACTTCCTGGATTCAGGGTCGGGGTTCTGGCTCTGGGGAGAATCACGTCTTGGTCCATCTGTTGAAATGCACACAAAGGGGTTACTGATGCAAATGTTTGAAGAGAAGGGTTAAGGTGGAATATTCTGGAGACTCTTACCCTTGTTAGACCCTTAGCCATCAGTGCTATTTCAGTGGGCTGGTACACGCAGCTTCGCATCTGACCGTTATAAGAGCCGTAGGGAGACTCAGGCCTTATGGACACTGGTTGAAGAAAAGACAGAGGAGATTTTGAACAGTCTGTTTCAGTGATGTAACAGAGTCACCAAAAGGTTCAACCTCAAAGCAGCCTTTTTGTTTTTCTTTCTCTTGTTTTGTTTGTTACCTGATTTGTTTCTGTTTTGCATCAGGATCAGCAAACACAAATTGGATTCAGAAAGAGTTCAGATCTCTTTCACTTTGTTCAATTTTCTTATGTTGCAGCCTGATGCTACGGTTGAAAAAAAAATCATTTTTATTCTCCTTGATCTACACTCAGCACCCCATCATGACAAAGTGAATCTCAGATGCCTCCCATTTCTCTGGATTGTTCCTGAGTTGTTTCTACACCTTGATTGGAGTCCACTTGTGGTAAATTGATTGGACATGATTTGGAGAGGAACCCACCTCTCTATAGAAGGTCTCACAGCTGACAATGCATATCAGTGCAAAAACTAAGCCATGAGGCCAAAGGAACTGTCTGCAGAGCTAAGAGACAGGATCCTTGCAAGACACAGATCTGGGGAAAAGATTCTGCAGCACTGAAGGTTCCCAAGAGCACAGTGACCTCAAATGGAAGAAGTTTGGCACAACTAGGACTCTTTCAAGAGCTAGTAATCCAAAACCCACACAAACATGAATCCCCACAGGAACTTCAGAGAACTGTCAACCATGTGCATTAGAGTTCTCACAATAGCAGATTTTTAAACATTTAGTCCAAGGCTAAATAGTGCAAAAAAAGGCAGGCAATCTCCTTTGCAGCATGTAAATTGAAAAAATATATTGGCATTGTTTTTGTGCAATTTAAACTTCAGCTTGTTAAAAGTATGATGGCTTTTATATGACAGCAATCTTAACCCTTACCATACTGGTTATTTAAATAACAGAGCTGGTTTTGTTTGCAAACTAGTGCTATTCACACTAAAGCATTAATCACTAATTAATTAAGGGTGCTAATTAGAGCATTGATCTTTTTAATTGCATTTAATTGCATGATTTATTGTTCCTTTCAGCACTTTGGTAAAGCCACACCAATGTCTCCCTGCACCTACAGTGATGTAAAGAGGTCCACCACTGCTCCTTAATGTCTCATTTCACTTAAAAAACTCACAGACAGCTCAGTGGGAAAGTCTGTAATCATTTGCACTTCCTGTTACCTTTTTACTTCCCCCCATTTGCTTTTCAATCAATAATAAGCTCCTTTTTCCATGTGTAAGCTCATATCATAATCTTTAGTGTATCTTAATCTTCCTTATGCTCTTTCAAAATAAAAGCAGGTCTGTATTAGGGCTGAATGATTTTGGAAAATAATATAATCCCAACTTTTTCCCCCAATACTACGATTGTGATTTTATGTGCGATTATTGGTTAAGTTCCTTATCTCATGTATCTTCTGAAAAACACAAGCAATAAATTATTCTGTATTATAACCAACATAATATTAGACTTAGCGAGGGCTGAACAATTTTGAAAAAAATATTTAATTGTGATGATTTTGACTTGTATTGCAAATTGAAGATGAATTTTTGTATCGAAGGGAGGGTGATAATTTTTACACAATTCTCATGCTTGATAAGAAAATGTACAAAAATGAACAAAATGTATATTTTTTTAATTTTCTTTTTTAAATTGACACATGAATGATTGCATGAGATGTAATGCAAAACATCTCTGCTGCAAAAACTGGTATTTTGACACATATTTAGAGTTGAAGAAATATTGCACCTTCTGCAATATTGAAAATTGCAGCAGGCCATATTATGATTAAATCTAATTTAAAATTTATTGCCCAGCCCTAGTCTGTATCCTAATAGGAAAGTCAGTTACCCTTAGGACAGTTTAAAGGCAAAATTGTGGACTTTGAAAATGTGACTAGAAAGGGAAATCTATTGTGATTAGCTAGAGAAATTCTGAAATTGAAAATCTTAAAATTCAAAGCTTTTGACAGCCCTATTTAAAAACTGGTATTCATGTATTGAACATTTTTGCAACCTTAATGTGGCAGTTGTTGCTTTTCAGTTACTGTCTGAGCTTAACTTTGACCTCAATAAGTAGTTCAGACTTTTGTCCTTAAAAGGGGTTACTGCTTTGTGAATGGAATATATTTATTTTAGTCCTTTAAGCATGTTCCCATGAGTTCTGCCAGACACTGTGGAAAAGAATGCCTTCAGCTGCCTGCTGAAAAGAAGATACTGTATGTATTACAATGCAGCTATTATGTCGTCTGCTCAGATTTTACAGACATGACAGAACCACCCACAGAAAATGTTTACAGAACAGTCAGCAGCCAATTAAACATGCTCAAAATGCTGTGCTATAATTACTCACAATGCCCTTAAAAGCTTTCACATACTAAATTAACCCCATCTGATCTGCAATTTCTGTTCCGATTCACAAAAATCAAGCTTTAACTAAAAATCTGATTAATTGTGGCTGCTTGCTGATCCTTTTGTGATTTAATTTCTGTGGTATTTTGTTTTCCTTCTGTTGCTCACTGTCATTCTGACGCACAAAACAGATTTCCTGCTGTTTTTTTGTTATTGCACCTGCACCAATCACATGAGGCAGCATTATCCTCCAATTTTATTGCCAAAAACTACTATTATGTTTTATAACTTCAGTGGTTTCTCCATGTTTGTGGATACAAACAAATATGATTGTAGTCTTCCAACAGGAAACAGTATGACCTGCCTGTAAATTGTTATTCTAATGGATTTCATGGGTTTGCTTGCTAAGAAAGTCTCAGCTTAGGAAGTCTAACAATTGGCAAATTATAATTTTATATAAAAAAAAGGATGTTTTTGACATCTAATAAACCAACAGCTATTTCCCAATGTTTTTTTTTTTTAGGCTCAGTGAAACTGTCGATTAAAGAAACCTCCTACACAAGCTACTATTTTGTGCTCCATTATCTTATATAAATCAGCTGTGCTTGTTGCTGTTATCCTCCATGAATATACGTATGGGGCAAGAAACTGTCAGTCCCACACAAACAGCCGTACCATCTTAACCTACAACGGTGAGCTGTTGAAACTCACACATTCATCAGCTCTTTGTTATTTGTGGTTCAGACCCCAAAAATGTTAATTTTGCACAGGAACAGCCCTGGTTAAAATAACACACTATCTTCTCACTATAGCTGACTCCAGACTGTTAACCGTCCTCATCCTCCTTGATCTGAGTGTGGCCTTCTCATCACATACTCTGGCCTCCATTGGAATCAGAAACACACTCCTGAACTGGTGTAAATCATACCGCTCTGGCCGTGCTCAGTGCATACAACTCAAATCCTTCAGATCCCACCCTTTCCTAGTCTCTATGGATGTTCCTCAAGGTTCTGTCCTAGGCCCCCTTCTATTTGCTTCCTCTTGGTCATATCTTTTTTTTTTTTTTTTTTTTTTTTTTAAGGTTTATTTCTGGGCATTTTCTGCCTTTATTTGATAGAGGAGAGGGCAGTGGATAGAGTCGGAAACAGGGAGGAGAGCGGGGAGAGACATGCGGTGAGGGGCCTCAGGCCGGATTCGAGCCCGGGCCGCCCACGTACATAAGGCGCGCGCCTTATCCATTCTGCCACCTGTGCCCCCCTCTTGGTCATATCTAACAGAAGTTCAACATAAAATTCCACCGCTATGCAGATGACACCCAGCTCTACCTATCCACCAAACCTGACTAAGCCCTCCTACCCTCTGTGAATGTCTACAGGAAATCAAATCCTGGTTCTGACACAACTTCCTCAAACTCAACAGTGATAAAACTGAAGTTCTACTCATTGCCACTAAATCCAGTTTAGCAAAATCTGACAGTTTATCCCTTACAATGGATCAGTCCCCTTAGGTCAAGAGTCTGGGTGTCATCCTCGACAGCACACTATTTTTCCGATCTCATATCAGTAGTGGTTCCAGGTCTATATACCTTCATCCATCCCTCACTCCCACCTCTGCTGCTATTTAGTTCACTCTCTAGTCACTTCTCGGAATGATTACTGTAAGTACCTTCTCTTTGGTCTTCTTCAGAAATCCCGTCAAAAACTTCAATTAGTCCAGAATTCTGCTGCCTGTGTCATTTCCAGAACCCCATCCACACCACTCCTGTTCTTCAGCTGCTCCACTGGCTCCCAGTCCAGTACTGCATTGACTTAAAGATTCTGCCCCTCCAACCTTCAACGCCATACATAACCTTGCACCTCCATATTTCCTGGCCTTCTGCACATTAGCCCCCCCTCCCACATTCTCAGGTCCTCTTCCTCTATCCATCTCCCTGTCCCACCTGCTTGTTTGGCCACCATGGGATCTAGCCTTTAGCGCCTGCTCCCAGTCTCTGGACCTCCCACCCACCAGACATCTGTAACATCAACCCTAACTTATGTATTTTTGTTAACTCATTTATATGTCTTGTTTTTTTAGGTCACCTTGATGGCTTTGAAAGGCACCTATAAATAAAATGTAATATCATTATTACTATTACATTATAAAGGTGAACAGTAGAGCTAATTGTCATGATAGGTTTTGTTTGAGTTGGACTCTTAGCAATTAATGGATATATTGCTAAACAGATGTGCTTTTTGGTCAGTTTTATTACCTTTTAACACTTCTATTATGCTGAGTGCCCTAGAAAGGGTTAATGCTTTTTCACATGCGCACTCCTGAATATTTGTAGAAAATTTCATGACATGCTGCCCCTAAAATCCTGCTTAGTTTTTGCACCTCTCCTTGCAAGATCTTTGCTCAGTACTAAAACAGCCCTTGCTAGACCGCTTAGCCCTACCCTTATGGTTTGGGCACACTTCAAACTGAGAGTAATGGGGAATCTCAAAGAATGCTTTGCAAATCATTGACATCATGACTGCTCAAGAAGTGTACAAATAGAGCAGTTTCTTCATGAAACAGATTTAAAATGTATGAAAAAAAATCCACAATTACATTTCCTAATGGCTTATGGTCCTAATGATTTTGAACAAGCAATGTGTAGACTACCTGTAGGCTCATCCATAGAGAAGGCTTTGTTTTCTATGTACATGTTCTGAGGGCGTGTCTCCGGCTCCTTCAGGATGTTGTCATACACCAAGCTTCTGGCTGGGTAAACATGATCTCCATCATCCAGCGGCTCCTGGTCTTGGTCCTGCTTGGTCAGTAAGTGTAACTCTGGGATGCTGTAGAAGACGAGGAACACCCAGGCATTGGAGACCAAAGCTATGGCCAGAGTGGGATCATCCCAGCTGGGACTTCCGACCACTTGGTTCCCATAGAGGTACATGACAATCCAAGTCACCCAGATGGCCAAGCTGAGGAGCCCCGTGACCAGAATGAAAGCGCCATCTTGCCGCCACTGCTTTTGCTTGTGTATCACCACGGGCACAGACATCACTACCACAGCAACCAGCAGGACCATGACGTAGATCAGAGCCATCACAAAGTCCAGGTTGGTAAAGCTGCAGGACAGATCAGGGGCAAAGTCCCCTCCAGGTGGGCTCCTGACCACGGTGGTGATGAGCCACTCAGTATTGATGATCACCTCCACCATCCAAAGGGCGAGCGCGCCCAAGCAGAACATCCAGCATTTGGGCATCCGGCCCCGCTGAAGCAGAGCAAGCCACAGCCCGTGCATCATCAGGCTGGACAGGCACCCTGAGAACAGAACTCCAAAGAGGAACCTCCGTGCAGCACAGCTGGTGGAGTAGCGGCCCACAATGAAGGCGAACGTGAGTCCAAAGAGTCCCAGAGTAAAGGCTAGGATTCCCGCCTGCAGGGCCACCATAGCCTTCCTCTTCTTGTCTGTCACGAACGGTAAGCTGGCCATGAGGATGATGAAGAGAACGAAGGAGGTGACGACACCAGCAGCTGCCACAGCCTCCACTACGATCCCCCACACTGTGGTGAGGTCACACAGGTTGTAGTAGATGGAGCTGATACTGGAAGTGCAGCCTTTTGGAGGGCCGGTCGATCCCATGGCTCTACTGCACCTTTTTTAAACCCTTTAAAAAAAAAGCCCAGATTATTGAAACATGTATGCAAAAACTGTTACAAAACAAAAGCATTTGATTATTTAAAAGTGATCCAAACTGTGACTTTGCATCTGCAAACAAATTAAGTAACATTGAAAAAAATCTCACATACTGGACAAACCCAAGGTAGTCTGAATAAACTTATTACAATTTATGTAGAATCTTAGTGGTTCATTTAAATATTAAGTCATAACATAATCAGCTCAGTCTAGCATGATAAGACAAATATGCAGAGGAGAGGCCTCATTTTAAACATCAGTGGGAGAATTTTAAATTGGTATGGATGTAACAAAACCTTACTGTATAGTTAAAAACCAATACACATAAGAATTTAAATTTGAAATTAGAATTATGAAATTTATTTTGAATTTTTCAAAAGGAAGCAAAATGGTCAAACAAAATTTAATAATAATGAATTGTTCTGTCAATAACTTCTCAGCCTTAAAATGAAACAGTATTGCTAAGACTATAATCATAAAAACAAGGAAAGAAATCATTTGCTTTTGGCAAATTTCTTTGGCAAATAACATAAATTTCATGTCTTTATCAAAGTAGAAAATCAATAAATAAAGATAGTTATATCATGCACATTTACTGCATTGAATAACCAATTGTGCACTGAGTGCAACAGTATATATAAATAGAGGCAGGGGTGTACCTAGGGATTTTTGGCCCCCAGAAAGAAAAATCACACAGGGCCCCCCGTAGCCGGAGAGCCAGGCAAAAATGTTGCGTTGTTTTAAGAATATTAATGAGCAATATTTTCACAATGGTTAAATTAAATTTACTTGTGTTATTTCCTTCACATGAGTTTATTTATTTATAAGCCTTATCTTGCTCTCTGTCCCTGCTTTATTCTCCTCCACTGTCCTTACTTTCTTTGGAATGTTTCAAAGGGAAGAGCAGGGGCTACAGTAATTTATTTTACTGTATTTGATTAAAAAATCAGTCTGTTGACCAATTCATGTAGTTGCTTTTGATTCAAATATTACATTAATTGCTAAGAAAAAAAAATTCCAGGCTTCTTAAGGGCCTAGGTAATTGGTAGATATTTTTCACAAACGGTGAAATATTTTTTGCAGTTGTTAAAATATTTTACAGACAAGTTTTTTGCCAGATGTTATTTTCTCTAGCGGGTAAAATACTTTTCACAAATTGTATTTTTATCTATTTTAGCAGAAGGTAAAACATTGTTCAAAGTAAGTGCTATATGTTTATTTTTTTTGTAATTGCATTATATGTGGAGTTTTGCTGAAATGTTTCTGTCATCTGCTTAAAACTTTTTTTGCAATGATAAAACAGTTTTAAAGTTGACTCTCAGGGCACCGTAGAAGATGATATTCTTGCATTAAAATTTTTGGAGAGCTTAAATAGAATGATATTTTTCATGAATTTACTTGAAACTCTGAAGAACAGTGATTAAAAACGTGTTTTTAACCTAATAATTTGATATTTAGCCTATCGTTAAATCCTTAACAAGCTCTCTAACGATGCTCCACGAACAGTTTAATTTACATTTAAACAATTTACCGCAGTATTATTCTGCCTTTGCTTTGTCTTGTTAGGTTGACAAAACTTACAAGATTCTTGGATTAATTCCGTAATAAAACGACAAAACATGCGTTATTTTTACGTGAAAAAGTTGGCATTTTGTCGAATACTTACCCTTTTCTTGTTTTAGACAGGCATTATGGAATACCCTCATTGCAAAGGTTGGCTAGCTCATGAACTAAACGGCAACACCATGAAAGTAGCCCAATATCGAAAGGTTCCATCAGGACTTCTTACCTGCACTGCTGACCGCTCCTATGGGTGTCTTGAGCAAATTTATTCCAAGTAAGGATAACCCAGTTAAGAAAAATAATTTAAAAAAACGTATCTAAATACTCTACCTTTCTGAGTATTATCGATCTACTTGCGAATGTTTCGATCAGCTAGTCAATGTAACGTGTCTTTTATTTAATCCAGCGTGTTTTCCGGGTCCAGTCATGGACTGACCTCCACCTGCCCACTCCTTCACTGCATCTATTGAACCATGTTATATTGCCCTCACCGGCGGTCTCCTGGTAATAGCCTTCCTGTCATGTCCAGTCGTTGTGATCCTGTGAGTTTAACTTTCTCTAAGGACCAGGCTCAAAGCGCTCTGTGTCTTTACCCAGCCTCTCCACAGCTTTGCATATTCTGTGAGATTAGCAGCCAGCCTGCTTATTTGTTTCAGGCAGCTTACTCCCAAACAAAGGACCCACTCACCTCTCAAGTGAGCCATGTTCAGTGGTGTTTGCAGGCTGTGGGACATGGTCTGACCTGTTCCACATGCTGAGACACTGATTCCAAGCACACTGATGGTCATTCATTAACACCTTACAGGGGATTTGTCATGAATGATCCTTTGCTTTTTGGTGTAAAAATTCAAGGAAAAAGGCATACATGCAGTTTTTCATTAAATATCTAATTTTAGCTATTTACATCTGGCTGTAATCTTAGTAGCACATGGGTCTATTTTCTCTTTGAGGGGCACTGACCATCAGGGGGGGAAACTCTGCATCCAGTTTGCAGAGCCACCTGGTGGAAATTGTTATAACAGGAGAGATGGAGTCATGTGTTGCATAATCAAATCAGATTACACAACAAAACAGGCTTTTATTGATCTGTTGTCACCAGGCCATTTAACTACCATTTGATTAAAAGCTATATCGACTGGCGCCATTGATTTAGAGCTTTTAAGCTGTCTTTAGAACATTTTTACCAATATATAAGCCAACACATCTTTTTTTATCTATTTGTTAATTTATCATGGACGTTCAGTCAGGGGCGGATTTAGTAATTTGTTGGCCCTGGGCAAAAATCAATATGAGGCCCTTCTCCATTTAGCTAAAAGCAACAAACAAAATATTGTGAAGCATTTTGTTTTAGGGAACAAAACCACAACGTAAAAATATTTTGACATGTTTCTAGGCCATGTGTAAGTTCTAAAATAAAGAATTATATATTCCAAAAAAGTTGGGATGCTGTGAAAAATATAAATAAAAACACAATATTACAGTCTGTTAATCTCATAAATCCATATTTTTATTCACAATAGAACATAAACAACATTTAAGATGTTCAAGCTGAGACATTGAACCATCTCATTAAAAAAGCTTTTGAGTTTTATAATTGATGGCAGCAGCACATCTCAAAAAAGTAGGGACAGAGCAACAAAATTATTAAAAAGTAAGTCGACGAAAAGAAAAACAACTGGAGGAGCATTTTGCAACTTATTAGTTAATTGGCATCAGGTCAATAACATGACTGGATATTGAAGAAAAAAAAAAGCATTTTAGAGAGGCAAAGTCTCTCAGATGTAAAGATGGGCAGAGCCTCTCTGATCTGTGAAAAAATGAGTCTAAAAATTGTGGAAAACTTTCAGGAAATGTTTGTCAACATAAAATTTCAATTCCCATCATCTACATTACATAATATTGTCAAATGATTCAGACAATCTGGAGAAATCCCTGACAGCCCTCAGACAGAACTGCATCACAGTGTCATCCACAAGTGCAAGTTAAAGCTGTATCATGCAAAGAAGAGGCCAGATCCAGAAACACCTCTGTCTTTGAGCCAAGGTTCATTTGGGCAAAATGGAAAACTGTTCTGAGGTCAAATTAATCAGAAAGTGAAAATCTTTTTGGAAACCACAGACACTGTGTCCTGGGCACTAAAGAGGAGAGGGACCATCCAGCTTGTTATCAGACAGTTCAAATGCCTGCATTTTTGATGGGATGGGGTTGCATTAGTGCCTATGGTGTGGGCAGCTTACACATTTGGAAAGGTGCTATCAATGCTGGAAAATATGGATTTTTTAGAGTAACATATTCTCCATCCAGACGTCTCTTTCAGTGAAGGCGTCTCTTTCAAGACTGTGCTAGATCACATACCACATCCATCACAACAGCATGGCTTCATGGAAGAAGAGTCAGGATACTAAACTGACCTGACTGCAACCCAGACCTTCACCAATAGAACACATTTGGAGCATCATAAAACAAAAAATCCACGAAAGCAGACCCAGGACTGCTGAGCAGCTAGAATCCTATTAGGCAAGAATGGGACAACATTCCTCTCCAAAAACTCCAGCAACTGGTCTCCTCACTTCCTTGATGTTTACAGACTGTTGTAAGAAGAGGGATGGCCTTGCCCCTACTTTTTTGAGAAATGTTGCTGCCATCATTTTCATAATGAGCTAAATTTTTTAATGGAATGGTAAAATGTCTCAGTTTGAACATTGATATGTCTCTATTGTAAATAAAATATGAGTTTATATGATTTGCAAACATTGCATTCTGTTTTTATTTACATTTTACACAGTACCCTATCTTTAATGGAATTGGGGTTGTACTATTGAGAAGATATTGCATATATCATAGAAAGCATATATTATTTGTTTATATTATATACACCTGGGCTAGAAGCATGCTGTAATATTTAGATGTGTTGATTTATGATGCTCTTCTTGGTCATGATGAGTAAGTACTGTTGGGTTTCAGATTTGACTTTTTCCTGTTGTTCTCTGGCTTTTTGCCTTAAAAGAGGTGCTTCAAAGTAATGATTTTATCTTGCTGTGGTTGCTCTGCTAAAGCAGGAAGGCCCTCATATTGCTCTTTGCCTGCAGCCTCCAAATGACTAAATCTGCCCCTTAACAAGAGAATGCACACATCTAGAAATTATTTTGAGATTGCATTAGCCAATGAAGCTTTCAAAGCTAAATGTATTATGTCTCTCTAATGCACATCAATGATGTCATTTCAAATGTTTTTTGACCATGATTTTTTTTATCGTCTGGTTATCTAATGATATAATCAGTTTTAAAGTTGTTTGAAAGGCAGAGGACCAGGGAGTAAAGCAGGACACAGTATATGTAAAAATAGCACAGTTGAGCTTTGACTAATGAAAGAGCATTTCTATTAGGTCTAAAGCTATTGAAATTGGATAGACTGCATATAATTTATATTTAGCATGTATGTCAGATTGCAGGGGTAAGTCTTCTCCTGAGACTTCTTTAACCACATTAATGAGCTCATTTGAACCAATTTTTTTTTCACACTGTTATGTAAAATAACCGGAAAATATGATAGGTATAGTCTAATACTTACATGTTGTGTTTGTATATTAGTGTTAAAAACTAGGATATAGTTTAGTTTTCAGAAAAATCACAAAAGTTTATCAGAATCAGCTTTATTGACCAATCATGCTTACACAACAAGGAATTTGGCTCCGGATAGCTTTGCTCTCAATGGACAGGAATTAAACAGTGAATATAAAAATAAATAAAACTGAAAACAGTGTAAAAGATGAGGTTTTGAAAATGAACAATCTCTTATTATATAGGTATTTTTTATCGTATATAAAAGTCTGTGTGCAGTGATATTTTGGTCGCAGGATGTGCAAACGGTCCAAGAATTCTGACTAGACATGTTTAATAAAATGTGCAAGGATGTGGGCAGATTTACATGAGGTAGATGAGATCATTTAAAATGCTTTACATTAATTAGTGCAAATGTGCATATAAGGTAAGGTGTTTTACCGCAGTGAGCTTTCTTACAGTATTTTAGTTAAAGTAGACAGATCAGTTCATGCAAATGTGCATAGGTGAGGCATTTTACCACAGTGAGCTTTCTTACACTATTTGAGCTACAGTTAAGCCATAAGACAGTGCAGGATATTTTACATTAAACAGGGATAAGTTAACCTGACACATCAGATGGTTGTGTTTCACACATCCATCTGGAAAACCTCCCATAGACAGCGTTTGGGAAAGGGCTAAGTCTTTGAAATAAAAAAAAATCTGAGGGTGATTAGATGAACGCTCTGTCACATCTTCACAGGCCAATAGGAGCAACAAAACACGTGACGCAGCCACTGCTGAAGGAGTAAACTCCATATAGAACTGCATAACGCGAACCATGGCGACTGTAGACATGTCAGTACATGACTTTTGTTGTTTTTAAAAGGAAACAACTCTCTGATGTTCTTTGTTCTTCTTTTAATGAAGGAATATCGTCAAGTTCTGATAAAACTGGCGCTTTAGATGCATCCATGCGAAGCTCTTCCGCCATAACTGCACCGGCCTCTTGTTGCTGCTTGCTTGCGTCACGATTCCGCCGCACCTGAAAGTACTGCCCCTCGTTGCTGATTGGCCCTGTCTCTTTCTGACTGGGCCCAAATGGTTCAGATGGGAGCTCTGCAAGATGGATTCGCCAGTGAGAAACACGGAAACGGGCGTATCCATCTGCTTTGCAAGGTTAGGGATAAGTTGCTTGTTCAATGAAGGGACTATTGTCTGATAAATGTTGACTGTTGAGTGGTCATCAGAGTATCAGTACTTGCTGAGTTGACTCTCTAGAGCCAAATTAAGGTATTTTGAGATGAACAAATCCCTTGCAGCTCTTTCTTTCTGCCAGCTTCTTTGTCTAGACTGGTCTAAAAGCTTAAACAGTAACTAATCATAATACTACTTGCTTTTTTTCCTGTGAAATTTGCAATTAAAAAATGCAGTGGCACAAATAAATCAAATATGTGCTGCTGGATCTACTGACTACAATTAGACATTGTTAATTTGTGTTAAGTTCATGTTAAATCTCCCATTTCTGTCAGTTGTTAGGTAGATATCAGATGCATTCCACATGCAACATGCGTGCTTATATCAAAAAGCCATTAGTGCGTCACAATTCCAATAACCAGATGAAAAGTGCATGCACAATAGTAAGGTCATCCAGGACGCCTTGCCGAAGTTTGCTCTGGCATCATGCCTGCACTAAACGCGCTGTTTATGCTGCGTGATGGGGCCCCCTGCAGAGCATCGATCCCTCAATGGATCTAATCCCGAGGGGTACTCTCACAAACCCAGCAGCTCATCAATTCATCCCTTTGCATAGCTGATTCTTAATAGGGCAGGTCTCAAAGGAGAAAGCAATGTCACCTTCCTGAAGGGCACCCGCCTTTTATGTGAGGGGTTGTGGATACGTTCTGTTTATTATGAAGCTAAACAACAGATTTGTGAAGCTGAAAACAACTATCCAAGCCCATGTAGAGTTTATATCACCAGGTAGACAGATATTTATTCACACTTTCTCATTATTTGCATCCATACAAGCTTGTTGCATGCTTATAACATTCAAGAACCCTATTTGTGTGCATGTGCTTCCACCTCCAGAGTGCCTCCAGAAATAAAAATGCCCCTGTATACCGAAGCATCCAATTCCCTGATCGTGTTGTCTGGTCCAGTTTGTTGCAGCCGCCTTCATTAGGGCACCTCAGCAGCAGCACTCTCCTCAGGGAGCCTGTCAGGTTATTCATAGCAGTGGCTCAGGTTGGGGTCTCACAGGGCATCTCTTCTCCTGCATTGTTACTGCAGCCTGACAGGCCTCAGGGTTCACCACAACCCAAATCCCTCTAAAACTATGTCCGTCCTTGTCTGTGTCTCTTTACTGGCAGATTCAGAGCTATTTTAAACACTTTTACCACATTGCAGCCTGTTGGTAAAAATATCAAGATTACACTAATGGCCTTGTTGGATGCAATGATTTTTTCATTCAATCCATACTTTGCTTATCTTTTTAATAAAATCTACCATGGATCTCAGTATTGACTGACCCATCTCTGACTGACAGATCAATGCAAAAGGCTCGTATAAATGGCACTGTCCAGGTCTGTTCTGGCCATAAATCATTATGTTTAAGCATTCCATTAGTGCCATTTTGAATAAAATTGTATTTTTGCAGCACCACAGTCACCATGCGCCATCATAGGATGTATGATTCCATTGTGCCTTGAGCTCAGTTTGAGTCATCCCAGTGTTTTACATTGATTTCTACAGCATGGAGCTTATTATGGCAGACCGGTCACTCCATACAGAACTGGAACTTGGGTAATACTTTACAATAAGGCATACAAAATTGTCATTCTTACCGGGTAACATATGAGTAACTAACTGCTGATTAACCCACTGGTGGACTCAGTGGTGGGGTGGGGGTCACTTGCCCCCCCACCTGGTACCCTGCCGCCTGTCGCACCAGCTCTCTAAGATTTGTCAGACTAAACCCTACGTTGAAACTAGTTAAGTTAATTTGTGTCATTGTTTAGTTTCACCACAGAGATGTAAGGTTCATCTTGACTCAATCAATCAAGTTTCCATATGTTTATGAATGTCTGCTGTCTGCAGCCAGGTTCTAATGGCTGTATCTACAGAGCGCTCTCTGCTCTCACTGGTCAACTTCACTGATGCCAAATCATAAAAAGCATGCACACTTCCTATCGGAAGTCATACGGTGTCTCAGACATGTTTTTGGTTGCAGCTCTGCACCAGTGTTAATTTTGTTGGTTAAAATTTGACTAAAAATGTTTGTCAGCTACCTTTGTTGAAAACCTGACTAGCTAAAAATAGATCTTCAGTGATAAAAACCGACAAAATTTAAGTTTAATTTTTATCAAGGAGACCAAAACAAGACTGTTGGACATTCAGAATCCCCACTGTGCATACTGTAGTAAAGACTAAAGTGTAAGGGCTTGTTATTGACTCAAACTGGTCTAGAATAGTTTTTGAATTTTTCTCAACTAAAAGTAGACTAAAACTTTAAAGCTTAAAAATGACTAAAATGTAATCAAAAGTTAGTCATTTTAAACTGAAGACTAAGACTGACTTTCAAATAGCTGCCAAAATTAACGTTAATTTTCACAACATTTAATGACTGAAGTGCCTCCCTAGTCTCTGGCACTGTCATTTTGGAAGCTGCAAGTGAAAAGTTTAGCCTTATTCTTAGGTGTTAACATCATTTTTTAATTCCAGTGCATAAACACTTTTATTTCGACTTTATCGTGCATGGTGATACCAAATAAAAGTCTACACATACGCAGTACTGTGCAGAACTTTTAGGCATGTATGGGACAAACTGAGGCTGAGATAAGGCGTAAAACATTAAGCCAGACTCAGGAGAAATGCATAGACATCATGAACACATTCAACAAACTCACTTTAAAACAGTGGTTCTCGGCAGGCATCAGGACCCACCACCACCTCCTTATCAGAATTGCAACCCAATTTTAATTCTTTTTTCCTCCATTCTAATTTATTTAATTAAAAATGCTGACGTTTGGACCCTAGATGGAACAAAACATGATTGAATGAAGAGACAGGATATAACAAACATGTTTAAAAAGCACACCATTACATTTCATTGTATTCTACAGTATGGAAATTGGATGACGTCTCAAGGAATTTCGTATTTATCATGGAAAAGCTAGCATTATTGTCAGGGAAAAAGGAGATGAATAAGTTGAAATCTTGAGAAAAATACATAAATTTGATGATCATCACAGAAAAACCTGACAAAATGTATTGTATGCCTACTAAGGACTTTGTAAATTAGACTTTTTGCCACATTTGTTTCCCCTTGCACACATTCAGGTCCCACTGGAAACAGCTTTGCAGCCCACTTTTGGGTCCCAACCCACTAGTTGAGAACCAGCATTACTTACTCCATGGGCATCTGCTAAACTGGAAAAACTCTCCATGACCCCTATGTTGATGTGATTTTAGGGTCATATGAAACAGTTTTGAATGTCTATGCTGGGACAGGAAATGTTCCATATATTCATACAAACTCTTGGTTGCATATAAAGCATTTTGAAGGCACCCCAGGGTGCCACGGCACCCCTGTTGAGAAAGGCTGGCCGAGGGTACTGTCCGGTCTGGTAGTAGGGTTGTTGTGAACCCCTGGTCATGCTTTGGATGTCCCAAGTGCCCCAAAAATGCCGGTTGTCTCCGGGCGTATCACCAATGATGAATATGCCCTGGACAAAAGAGATGCCGTTGAGCTTGACCTTGGCTGTCATCAAAGGTGTCGAGGTTAACTCTGCCCCATCCCTCCACCACCCAATCCTGGGTTTAGGCACATTGGACCCCATGATGAATCTGTAAAGCTTGCCTAAAACTTAACTGTACACACTCACAGTTGGATAAAACTTAATTAATTTCAATACCAGCGATGTAACTTCACAAAATCCTGATTGGCAGCAGATTTTGATGAACAGATCTGCCCTTAAATTGAAGGAAAGATCAGGCTAAAAAGAAATTATCCTCCCATTAGTGTGATTAACATGCCATCAAAGCAATAATTGCTCTCAGTTGAAAAACTGTGCCACAAAATGGATAATAAGATTTGATTGACTGCTGTTGGTCACACAGATTAGAACCTCAATTACTCTCAGTCTGAGTGGCAACCTGCTGTAATTAATTAGCTCATTATACAAACAAAATTTAGCCTTGCAGAGATTTACAGCTCTCGGAGTGCCTTCAAAACACTGAAATTGTGTTACTATTGATTGTTAATGGAGCCTAACTCTCCTGACTTTAAACTTAAAAAAAAAGAAACAAAAACCATTAAGCTGAGTCCTCCCTTGGCCCGCTGCCACTGATCAATACCATGTAAAATCCAAAAGGGAGAAATTCAAAATCAAAGCTGTCGCTATAGCAACGCCCCTGCCAGATTCCACCAATCAATGGAGCCCGTGGGGTTGCGAGATGCGCCAGGGAAAGGCCAGCGTCCTACATAAAGAGTGCGGGACAGGGAGCCGGGCGGCACACAAGAGGGGGGCAACACACCTTTCTGCTCGCACGCGACAGAAGGCGCACAGCTGTGAGAGGAAGAGTCAAGAGAAGAGTGGCACAGAGTGAGGAAGAGAGGGGGAAAGGATAAAGGAAGAGAGGCAGGACATCACTGATAAGAAATGGTACGCTCCTTGGAACAAGGGATCCCTGGCTGGGTCTGTGTGGGTACCCTGCTCCTCTTGATCCACTCTGTCACTGTCAGAGGAGGTAAGACAACTCTTCATCAGCAGTTTGATTTGTTTGTAAAAGAAACTGTTTTCTATTCACTCCAGCTT
This sequence comes from Cheilinus undulatus, assembly GCF_018320785.1. Classification (NCBI taxonomy): domain Eukaryota; kingdom Metazoa; phylum Chordata; class Actinopteri; order Labriformes; family Labridae; genus Cheilinus; species Cheilinus undulatus. The sequence continues at coordinate 31,497,803 of NC_054885.1, read as the reverse complement.
CCTGTGCACAGCAGAGGATAGTAGGGCACGGCATGAATGTGTAGCTCGTGCTCAGCCTTAGGGCAAAGGATGGGTATTTATCTATTCTACTCATCCTGTCCTCATCTATCTGTCTGCTGGGTGCAGGGAGAGACATGCGGGTCCATTTGCTGCCTGGCTTTGTGCCGGCTCAGTGATAGAGTAGAGTAGAAGCGCAGAGGGAAAGCTTTTCTTACTCCTGAAAGAAGATCTGACTATAACTGATTTTTAAACAAAGCTATTGAAGGCCACATTCCTCTGCTGTCAGATTATGAGCTCTTTTTATTCCTTGTGAGCACAGATTCATCTGATCCTATATTTAGGGACTGTGTATTGAATGATATTTTAAATGCTTTCAGCTCTTTCAGTTTGACTTGAAATTACTCTTTATCTCAAGTTTTTCATGTACTTTGAATTGTATCTCTCATTTTTCTTGCATGATTGAAAAAAGATAAAATATGTAAGGTATACTACTCCAGTCATAATGAATTTGGTGACTTTCCAGTTGGCTACACCGTGCCAGAATCATCTGTCGAAATGCACCCCCACATGCTCAGCTGGCTCAGGGTCTTGGCTCACTAATTGGAAAAGGTTACTTTGAAGAGGGGGCTCCTCGATTGTGGTTAAGATATGAAGACTGTGAGGCTTTCCAGGGAGCCAGGAGTTCTCCCCCAGTGTCTCATTAAACCCCCTGTAACAGGCCGACGAGGCTGCTGACGGCTGTGGCAGAGCAGAGTGGAAACAGCAACTTGTCACGCTGAGTCTTTCATGTGTGCTCCTCCAGTGTGTGCCACTTGTACTCGTGCACAGAGAGCGCATAGAAGCAGCCATCTGCAAGTCGCGCTGCAAACTCAGGATCCTTTCTGAGAACATGTTAGCAGAGATTTTCTGAGTCAGCCACCTGTTTTGTTGCTCCCAAGTAATTGAAACCAAAAAGCGTGAAGGATGCACAAGTTAGATTTTTCCCTGACAGTTTTGTTTATCAGTTGTGGTAAAGTCAGAGTGTCTTTTTCAGTTCTTAGTGTGTGGTTTAAGTTTAAACACAAGTGCACATGAATTCTGTAGGTTGATGGTGATGGAAGCAGACAAAGAAATGAATTAAGCTGCAACTCCAAGGCAAATATCGTCTACTAAAAAGGATGATTGTGTACGCATTAAGTGCATTCACTTGACCATCTCCATGCTCTATTTTCTCCACAGCTGCCCTGAAGCAGGAGGCCGGATTGGATAATGGGGCCACCCTGCTGAATCACTCCATGAGTATGGTGCAGCGCATGGAGTCGCTGCTGGCCACTGGAAACGGCAGTGATGTCACCCTGCGGGTGAAGACCATCAACACTGATGAGGTGAAGGTGATCCAGGCCCACAGCCTGGTTCTCACACTGCAGAGCGACGTGTTTGAGGAACTGCTCCTCACCCGCAATAACAGTCACGTTGTACTGAGAGAGCCGGCCGACTGTGCAGCTGTCTTTGACAAGTTTATCAGGTGAGGATCTATCAAATTTAAGAAACCCTGGAGATAGCTGTTGATGCATTGCCTATAAATCTCAACAATTTGCCTCCATGCTTTGCAGAAATGAGATGCTCCAGCATTTGAAGTATTCTAAAATTACATCTACTGTTTTAGGCTCACAGCTGAAAAGCGGTGTGGGTTTATTCAGTGACTCACATGTGAGGAGAGAACACATGTTTCAAATATAGCATGCTTTACTGAAGCAACCTTTTCCTCCTGCAGGTATCTGTACTGCGGTGATGTCTCAGTGCGGCTGGATCAGGCCATTTCTCTGCACAAACTAGCCAGCAAGTACCATGTCTGGGGCTTGCAACAGGGTCTGACCCAATATATGACCCAACATCTGTCAAGTGATTCCCCAGCTGGCCATGTGGTCGGCTGGTACAACTATGCGCTACAAATTGGGGACGTGGCCCTGCGGGACAGCTGCCTGCAGTACCTGTCCTGGAACTTGTCATCTGTGCTGCAGAGCGGAGAATGGAGCTCAATCAGTGAAGACCTGCTCCTCTCCTTGCTCCAGCGCTCTGACCTCATTCTGCAGAGTGAGCTGGAGCTCTACGAGGCCCTGGAGGCCTGGATTAACCAGAACCAACCTGTCAGTAAGACAGTGGAAACCGCCCTGAGGGCTGTTCGATACGGGATGATCCCACCTCAGCACCTTTTCCGTCTCCAGAAGCAGTCAGCCCTCCTGCAGAAGAACTACGAGTCAATTAGAGATCTCCTCTATCTGGCTTTCCAGTTTCACTCCGCCTCACCAATCCAGCTGGCCAAGTACTTTGATGTCAACTGCAGTATCTTTACTCCTCGCAACTACCTGTCTTCCTCCTGGGGTTCTCCTTGGATCATCAATAGCCCAACCCGCGATGACCGCAGCTTCAGCTTCCAGACCCAGCTTGGCCCCAGCGGCCATGACTCGAGCAAGAGAATTACCTGGAACGCCCTGTTCTCCCCTCGCTGGCTACCACTCAGCGCCAGGTCAACTTACACCGAGCTGGGCGCCATGCAGCCCACACGCACAGACGGAGGTCGACCTCGCATCATTGTAACGCCGGCCACTTCTAGTCCAGACTTTGCCGGTGTGAGCTTCCAGAAGACTGTGATTGTGATGGCAAGACAGCAAGGCAAAGTGGTGGTTCGCCACGTCTACAACTTCCACCAGAGCACAGAGGAGGCCGGGGATTTCCTGCTCGATGCTGACCTGCAGCGCCGCGCGTCAGAGTACCTGATTGACAGCTCCCTCTACCTGCACATCATAATAAAACCGCTTTACCATACTCTCCTTGTTGCCAGGAAGTAAGGGCAGGATTCTGGCATGGCCTTACCATCGGTTAATCTCAATTCAACACGCACAATTACTCAAACACATATTCCAAAGTGAACTCATATCACTGCAAATGTTTATGCATCAGGTCTGTGAAATCTCTATTGTTGAATAGTTTGTGCATCACGGTGTTCAAACTACTCAGCAGGGAGGTGATAGGTACAATAAAGGACTCACAATTCAACGGCTCAGCAGTGATAACCCCAATATCGATGGTGGGTTATTCAGTATTTCTGTCTCACTTAAAAAAAAAAATAGGAAAACACTTCACTGTACTGTATTTTTTCAGGTATTTTAAGCCCAATAGTTTGATCCTTGAACTTGTGGAATTTATGTCATGGTTAATGTTGTTTGCATAGCTGATATGGATTCTTTTTCAAGTCAGATGTAACTGTTATCAATTTTCACAATTCAGCAGTCAACCATAGATTTCAATAGATTTTTAGTTCACAGCACTTCTTTCCAGCCAAACATACTTGTTATTTACACACAAAATGTGTAAATTAAAGGTCAGTCGCATCCATGTTCCTTACTAGAACACCATCAAGATGGTAATGCTTCAGTTAGTAATTTTTCTTATTTTTCTGCATTTATCTAGCTTTTAAAGACAGTATCCTTGTGATTTTCATCCTGAAACAAACAAAAATAACAATAAAGGACAATAACATAAATATTTTCTGTCATAGCCTATGTTGGGGTTATAAAAAAGACTTGAGATAAGCAGGGGTGGCCCACAGAGTTGGTTGGGCCCCTGACAAACCTGAGAAGGAGCTGAGAAGAGTGTCAAACTATTATTGGGTTCTGATGTTGGAATTAGTTTTTTGTGACACTTTTTTGCCCCTTTTAACCACTGTTTATACCCATTTTCCACTATTATTTGACACAATTGATCAATTTTGGGCAATTTTGCCTCTTTTTCCCATTTGTGCCACTTTAAACCAATTTTGCCACATTTAACCATTTTCATCGTTCTTTCCCCCAGTCCATTAGTGCCACTTTGAACATATTTTTGCCTCTTTTAACTCGTTTTGGCTCAGTTTGAATTTAATATATCTTATATTGTGTAATTGTGTTATACAATGTATTGCTTGCTCAAAATACACGAGATGATGAGGTTTTTTGAAAAATTACGATTTAGATCACAGTTGCCATATGGGGTTAAATCAGGTTATTTTGCCAATTTTGTTCAATTTTGTTGTTGTTTTTTTTTTTTGATCGGTGTCTGGCTGCAGACCCTACTTTTCTGATGGCCACTAACACAGACCATTTATTTGAGATACAGTATATTTCAGAAAGGAGGTGCCAAAATTTGCCAGTGCAACATTTTTCTAGTTTTAGACTAAACAAAAAAGCAAATGAACTGACAAAAACAACTTTATTCCTAAATCTGGCAGTTAAACACATAAAATAATCATAAAATGAAATTTAACATATTAAAAAACCTTTCATCAATTAAACAGATAAAAAGATCTGAGGTCTAATCTGGGATTTAAATACGTATAGACCAGTTGAAGAAGTTACACAAGCTGTGGCTTTAACTTCATTAGCTTTAGCTAAAGATAACATAGCTACGTAACTACATAAGCTAATGTTGCTAAGTTAGCTTTAGCAATGTCAACTTTAGCAAATGTAGCTAAAGCTAATGTACCTGTGTAGATAATGTACTTACATAGCTGCATTGTGAGCATAGCCTTAGCTATGTTAGCTACGTAGGTCCGTTATCTATAGCTATGTGAGCTTTAGCAACATGAGCTTTAGCAAACTTAGCTAAAGCTTACTTAGCTACACAGATAACCTCAATACGTAGCTTATGTAGCTGCTTTGGGAGTTTAGCTTTAGCTCTGTTAGCCATGTAGCTCCCTTATCTACACAGCTTACACAGCTAACAGAGCTATATAAGCTGCGCTGGTTGCATTGGAAGGTTTTCACAGAGGACAAGCTTTTTCTTGTATCAGACCATTACTTTATTAAATTTTGTGTAATCAGATTTTGCAGTTCTTTTTTTTTTTATTTTAACTGTTCATATTGTAAACCCAAACTGTGAATGGAAGTTTAATCCAATTTTATTTCTAAAGTTTTATTGTGTATTTGGTCTGTGAGGGTGGCTGACAAGTATTGTTTGCATCACATTCAGACAAAAAACAAACAAACAAACAAAACAAACAAACATAAAAACAAAAACAGTTTGAATTAACGTTTGACTTGAGTTTAAGGAATTTTACTTGAATAAAAATGTACTAAAATATTCTTGGTTTTCATCAAATAAAACTAGACTAAAACTATAAATATTAAAAATGACCAAAATGTGATATAAACTAAAAGGCATTTCAATCTTAAGACTCAATTTAAACAGCTGTAAAAATTAACACTGAACCAGAATAACTGTACTTCTTCTTGAGTATAATCGTCTGGTTCTGTTTCCACCTCTGGGAATAAATGAAATAAATAAGTAAAGCTTGAAAAGACAGCTTATGTTTCTGTGAACCTTCAATGCGCACTCTAGATCCCATGGTGCTCCGCGCGCGGCAGGAAATACGTCATTACGTCGTTGGAGCCTTCAGCTGTCAGACTTTGGCCACCCTAAAAGTGCAGGTTTTGTTAGCAAACTAACTCGAACTGTATAACCCGCGCCGACTTTATTTAAAGTTGTGCATTCATCTGCGGATCGATCTTTGAACACGCGAGCTGCCGATTAAAGCGCAAAGATTGCACATAGAAGAAGAGTTTAGTTTTTATCGGTGCTAATTTTTTTTTTTGCACAAGCCAGCGATCCTGAGCGGGTGTAAGGCTTGATGCAGGGAGGGAGGGAGTAGAAAAAGGCAAAAGTCTTTGTGCTTCCCTTCCCCCTCATCAAAGCAAAGGGGAAATGTCTCTGTCTAAAGGAGGTAAGTGCTTTTTCACTTTTATTTTTTTAAAACTCAACCGTGCATACATTTTAACACGGAGCTGCAGTTTGCGGGAAGTAATTTAGCTAACCATGTTTGAGAAACGTAACCTTGCCAGGTGGAAAACTGCATGTATGAGAGGAGGAAAGAGACGCTAGCCAGCATGTCTTTCCTGCTTTCCATCATTATGTGAATCCTCTGAACGTCCAAGTAATTTAAGTGGAAATATTTATCTTGCGCTACATATAAGTTGGTGCTAATTTTCTAAGCTAGTCGCATAGCTTCTTCAAGTTCCCGTGTTGTGGTTAGCTAACATCACTCACGACAATAAAGGACTTTTGCCAAGATGTAATTATGAACCAAGTTGCCCCTTAGCTGGAAATCACCGCCCTGGGATCAGTTTCTCGCTTTCGGGGAAAGTAAACCACATTGGGACCACAGGTGTTTGTGTTTCTCGGCCTTCTGACTCATGACTGATCGATTGTGATGGGACCTTTTGGTGTTGGAGCTAAAATATTTTTAGCACCTCGCTTTTATAAATGCAGTTTTTACCTCCCTCCTTCTGCTCATGTGGTGGAAATATTTTATTTTTAAAACAGGCGGCAATGCCAAGGAACCAGGGCGCTATCACACACTCGGCTTCCGCCTGCCCGTGGGTCTGTGCTGTGTAATAATTACTGCACTGTGTTGAATAAAATACACACCTTGGAAAAATCAAGGTCCTTCCTCTGCGTCACACATGCACGCGCGCATGCACATGATGATGATGATGTCAATTTACATTTCAAGTTCACCGCTTGTGCTTTGTTACACAATCATACTAGCGTTACCATGGTCGGGAGTACACACTGTTTTGAGAGGGCTCTGTAGATTGGCTGGGGTGCTGCTCACAGGCAATCACAGCCTTTGGCCTACCATGGCATGTTTTGACTTGCAGCACCAATACCTAGAGCAGCCTCTCTCTTTGTTGACAGTTCACTGGCTGCAAGCACAGACTCCATAGCTGCTACACAGGTTCTGTGCTGTAATTATTGTGTGCACGGAAGCAGGCCTGAGGTGTCTATGTAGTTTTCCCCCCTTTTTTTCCCTGACCACCACACAGTTATACCCTGGTTGGTCAAGGGTGGAGTGGGCCAGAGCAGTGCATTGCATTGCTGCTGTTCATGGTATTGCTGAGGCATGTTTAGAGATTGGGTTCTCCCTAGTAGAGCTGATAGGGTGGTGCAGAAGATTATCTGTGCATGAGTCATCCTTTTCTGTATATGGACCCACTCCGAAGCTGGAGCTTCCTGATGGTGACTCGCCACGCAGCTATTGACACTTTGATCCCTCGTGCACAATCCAGAAATTCTTGTTCAAATGACGTATGCAATTATTCCACTCTGAATACTTTCCACAGAACACTTTTGGTTTTATAAGAATTGCTGCATTTCCTGTGAAAGTGCACCACTCGACTGTTGGTAACAGCAGACTTTACTAAATTTAAATCCAGCATCTGCTTACTACTTGTATCTGTGATACCCCATGATCAATATTTTAAAGGAAATATTTTTGCAGTGCAAAAATTATTTTTTCAAAAATCTTGCACCAAGTTTAAGTATGAAACAAGATGCTTTGATATTAATGTTTAATTTCCTATTTTGCCTCTTAAATTTAAACATTAAAATGTAAAACCCAATTAAAACATTGCAACATGTCATACACCCATATTTTATTCACAATAGGACATAAAAACACTGAATGTTGAACCTGAGACATAACACCATTTTTAGGAAAATATTTGCTCATATTGAATTTGATGGCAGCAGCACGTGACAAAAAAGTAGGGACAGGGCCATGTTTACCATTGTGTAGCATCCAGTCATCTTTTTAACAACTTTCTGCAAACTTTTGGGAAGTGAGAAGACTAGTTGCTGGAGTTTTTGGATAGGAATGTTGTCCTATTCCTGTCTGATATAGGATTCAAGCAACTCAACAGTCCTGGGTCTTCTTTACTGGATGTTATGTTTTGCAATGCACCAAATGTTTTTTATTAGTGAAAGGTTGGAGCTGCAGGCAGGCCAGTTGAGAATCTGGACTCTTCGACTGTGAAGCCATGCTGTTGTGGGGTTTAGCTTTGTCTTGCTAAAACATGCAAGGCCTTCCCTGAAAGAGACTTCTTGATGTGAGCACATGTTGCTCTAAAACCTCTATCTACTTTTCAGCATTGATAGTACCTTTCCAGATGTGTAAGCTGCCCACACCATAGGCACTAATGTAACCCCGTACCATCAGATATACAGACACTGTTAAAAAGCTGAATGATCCCATTCTAGGGATGCACAATATTATCAGCAGGTATAAGCTTAAAAAGGCAAATATCAGTATGGCAGATATTAAAATTTTGGCAGATATTAACATAAGATATTTTAGCTGTGAATATTAGCATATATTGTCTGTAATTTTGGCCATATATACTAAAAAATTGGTGGAGTTTTGGGCTGAAACAACAGACCTACGTCTGTTGAGTTTTTTTCTTCATTCATCTTCATTCTTTAAACTTTAAAGTGTGTTTTAAGTGTGGTTTCTTCATTCATACTAGAGCTAAATGATTATGGAAAATATTCTAATTGTGATTACATTTTCCAATATCGTTATTGCAATTTGATATGCGATCATTTTTTCAACTCCTCGTTGTATGTTTTATTCAACCAAAACAAGCACTGTATTAAATAGATTAAGCTAGGGCTGAACTCTTTTGGGAACAAATTGTATGTATTTATTTGCAATTAATTAAACTCATAATGCAAAATTATACGAATTTTTCCTATCGATGCAGAAAAACATACAAAATAAGAAAGAAGGTTTTTTTTTTGCAAACTATTAAAATAAATGGCACTTCAATGATTCTATGCTGCAAAAAAGAAGTACATTTGTATTTTGAAACACATTTCAGGTTGAAAAAACATCATCAAATCTCAGTTAATTGCCCAGCCTTAGTTTATACTCAAACCTTGAAGTGTGTCAAAGGTCTGAATCTTTAAGTTATGTAAAACTTATATATCAGTATTTGTATCAGCTTAAATGAATCTGTACAAATTGGCATATTGAATATCGGCAAAAATCCAATATCATGCATCCCTGTCCCTCTCCTCTTTAGTGCACAGTACACAGCGTCCATTTTTCCCCATATTGGATATCAAATTTTGTTTAATCTGACCACAGAACAGTTTTCCAGTTTGCCTCGGTCCATTTTATATGAGCTTTGGCCCAGAGAGGATGGGCTTCCTTTTTGCATGATACAGCTTAAACTTGCATTTGAATGGCACAGCAAACTATTTTAACAATGATTTCTGGAAGCCCATAATTAGTGAAGCTCTGCCCATCTCTACTTCTGAGTGACTCTGCCTTTTGAAAATGCTCCTTTTATAACCAGTTATGTTACTGGCCTGTTGCCAATTAACCTAATTAATTGCAAAATTCGCCTCCAGCTTTTTTATTTTTAACTCTTACTTTTCCAGCCTTTCGTTGCCCGTCCTTACTTTTTTGAGATGTGTTGCTGGCATCAAATTCAAAATGAGCTAATATTTTTCATGAAATAGTCTGATATGCTGTTCATGTTGCATTGTAAATAAAATACAGGTTTATGAGATTTGCAAATCATTGAATTTTGTTTTTATATACTATTTGGAATTAAGGTTGTGCTTAATTAAATGTATCTGTATATAAATATTTTTTTTTAGCTATCTTTACTTTCACAGCAGTTAAAGCTGATGTAATGGCACTATTGTCTCCTATCAGCCCTAACTTGATAGCCATGCAGGGCTTGCAGCACTAGGGTGCTATGTAAAGTTGGCCTCAGTTGGCCCTAACTGGGTAAGCAAGCAGCAAGTGGAGTGAAGTGACATCATATTTCCCAATGGGGTCCTGACAGTTGTGTTTTCAGCGGATGTGTTGAGTCTGACCGGCTGTGAGTCACGTCCCTCCCCACAGTTAGGACTACAGAGACACTGCACAGCACACAGCTCCTCTAAAAAGTATTTCACTATCATTAAATGTAATTCTAAAATAAATGTGCAGCTTTACAGACTACTAGTGTTCAGTGAGATTTTGCCATATGAAGCATAATAAGATATCTCAGCTGTAGGGTGCCAGATGTGTTTGCTCCATGATGTCTACTGCTGCCCAGATTTTGTTAATGTGAACAAAAGTTTGTCTCTTTGCTCAGGTCATCTGAAGGCTTTGAGTGCTCTTGCTTTATCCCACGCAGAGGAAACACAAAGTCTATTTTTGACTGAGCATGTGTGAGTAAATCACACTTCAATCTCTCCCTACCACATGAGACTGTCGTAGTCTGTCCAGACACTGTGGGACTATTTTAGGGCTGCAGCACAAAATGGACCTGTCTGACATTTCAGGGGAAGGCAATAGAATCTAAAATCTTAGTAAAACTTCACTTCCCTTCCAGCTCAGACTAGCAAGAAGGGGTTTACCCAATCTAACTTCCTCCATGCAGGAGTGGTGTGACTCACTAAACGGCAAATACAAGCCCACAGTAATAGGAGTGCTAATCATACCAGTGAGATGACCCATTGCTAACATTTGCTCTGAAGAGCTTTTGCATTTGTTCCCGAGTGAAGGTGACTTCCCTGCACATTAAACCAGTTCTTCTGAACTGGGGTAGAATAATTGCACAGCCCGGTGTGAGCTTGCATGCTGCAGGACAAGAGCAGGAAATAACCAACCAGGTCGAAACCGTTTCTCATCATATCCCAGTGGGCATAACTGTGGCCAAGTCTGAGCACACACGGATAAAGGTCAAGAAAAGTGCTCTGTTTTTCCTGCCGACCTTGTAACAAGAGTGAACACGCTGAGCACGAGTGTCCGTGTCAAGAGTTGTTTTTCCTGTGTTGCTGCTCGTAGGCCCGGTAGCTGTGTCATTCTGGCAGGGATTCGCAGCCCCTTGTGGGAAGTCCCAGAGCCTGCTGGTAAACTGTGTTTATGAATGGGACTGCTGTCATTGATTTAGCACAGAGTCTCCAGGGTTGCACAGTTTACAACACCTCAGAACAGATCATCTGGAAAAAAAACAAAGGTCCAAACTGAACTAGAAAAGAAAACAAGTTGATTTAATAACAGCGTAAAAAACATCACGACAGGAAGGAGAGCTTAATTCCCTTTAACTGACCCCTTCTCTTAATTTTTTTGAGTCATCATACCAGTGCCCATTAGTCATTTAGTCCACCTTCCTTCTATTGCTAGGCCTCTGCTTTGAGCTTTGAGTACACCTAATCTCCACTTAGATAACAGATCATTTGCTCAGTTTGTGTCAGAGGCAGCTGCAAATTGATTGTAACCTTGAAAACACTCCTCACTTCCAACACAAAACAAAATCCCCCGTCTCTAGGCAGATGTGATAACAGACTGCAGTGAATAGTCCTAATCATAGCTCGCAAACTCCTGCTCTAACTCTGAGGAGTCTGAAGTCCATTTGCTTCAGTCCTTCAATAAACACTGATGATCAGGTTTTTCTGCTCAATACATCTTTATTCTAAGGCTGGGAAATGCAGTAAATATTTGAGATATAGGGGCTGGAATTCAATAGTTATACCAAGAAGGATTCCCCTCATGACTCTTTACATGTTTTTTAGTTTTACACTTTGCCACAAAAGTTATTACATAATTGTTAAATACTTGGCGAATTTTCCTCTTATTTTTGTTTTGTTTAATTTTGCCTTGGCAACAGCAGTGCCATTCATGCCAGTAAGAAATCTTGAAATTAAACTAAATTTAAGAGGGGATTTTTAAAGTTAGGGGATTTTTACAGAAGCAGAACGGCAATGAGTTTTTTAGACCTTTTTAGCAAGACACATACTTGTTATGTTGATGTTTCTATTTGACATTTGAAAGCAAACAAAAGCAGCAAATGGTTATTGATTATTTCTCTGTATGTAGTCAAATGTTTTGATTTCTGACATTTGATCAATGCGCCACCAGGCTCCAGACTTGCGACGCTCATTCTGCTTCGACCTATTCTCGTTTCCTCAACTGTGCAAACGTTTGCTGTGTGACATACAGGGCCACTGTAAAAATCATTGTGAATTTATACTTTATGCAGGATTTTCATGCATTATGAGGATGAGACTTGCAGGATTGATTTGTGTGTGATTCCTGCAATCCTCTATCAAAATTCAGAGATAGACTGATATACTTTCAATTTCAGTTTTAAGGATGACCTGATCAGAATTCTTGCAGCCAATTACTGATGATCCATTAGTGAGATAAGCGAATCACCAATACCAGATCGATTATAGTTTGATGTAGCGGCTGGTTTCGTGGTTAGTGAGTAGAAGTGAAACAATTACCAGTATTAAAGATAACCTTGATAAAATTCCTCCACTGCTATCATACCATTCATGTATTTATTACCATGATAACAGTCAGTGATAACTGTGCCTTGATATCCCAGTAAAGATATCTCTGCTCTGTCTCCTGCACCTTTCACTGTGACCGGCTGGCAGACTTCAGAGCAGAGACACAGACGACTAGGCCTAAGGAGCACTTTAGCTGTAGGCCAATCAATTAATTAGAGGTGTCTTCGACTAAGGATTTTCATAGTCGAATCTGATTCGTCAGATTTTGCCTTTTGTCGACTAAAAGTCTAACAGCGTTTCCACTAGACTTTTTGTCCCCAGTCAAAATGACTGGCAGTCCTCAAGAATTCCGGCCATTTAGAACAACTACTGGACATTTGCTTTGACATTATTTTGCTGCACTAACAGCAGCAAGACGCATAAATCTGATATTCGGTGATACATCAATACATGTCTGCGCTAAACGGGACTGAGGACACATTTTTATTTCCAGACCTGACCCAAAACTGAGACAGTAGAAACCAAGCTGACAGTAAACCTGAGTAATTATTACCCTGTTATTACAGACTGGTAGACATGGATACATGATTAGACCCTAGAAATGACTGCACGAAGACTTTGTCTTATTTTTCTTTGTGTAAGTGGTTTAAAGTATCATAATTAAAGCTGCATGCTTTTAGATACACATTATATGCCCACGTTAAACTCATGAACAACAACAGTTAGCTTCACATTAGCACCGTTAGCCTGTTAGCACATTGGCCGCTACTGTAACTTTGCAGCTTACAACAGCCAAATACCATCCTCCACCGACACCAACAAAGCATCCAAACATAACTCCCCAGTGCTCTGTTAACTGGACACTGCATTGGAACTCTACATTTCAAATGAAAAATGAGTCTTACTGTCAGTCCTCATGATGATATAACTGTAACCTCTGCTAAAGCTGGAAATCCAGCCATCCTGGTTTATTTACCGAATAGCTGATTGTGCTCAGGCTAGGGATGTGTGAGGTTAAACGGTTACAATTAGTTTATCAAATTAGCTGGCGGAAGATCTACAAGTCAGTAAAACTAATTCCCTACATTTTTTTATAAACAAAGGCTTGAAATCCCGGTCTGTAGTGCTCTTTTGAACTGTAATGAACCTCCCACCACTAGAAGCCGCTGTAGCTTCAGTTAATGGCCACTGCCTTCCTGTCTGAGCTTCCCCCAACACTTCACCAGCTAGTGAAGCTAGTCCCGAAAAGACAAAAGCTCCACAGCAGATAGTCCGGTTCAGTCATCCTCTCATTAACGGCTTATCCAAGACTACTTCTGCTAATTAGCCAGAACATCCCGAGCATTAACAACCAGCTACGTTGAAGAGAGACAGAGCCTTCGTTATAAGCTCCAAGCGGTCCATGCCGTTCTGCACGATGTGATTCTGTGTTGACTACAATCCAACTTTATCCAAGAATTGGTCATAGGTAGTTTATTGAAGTCCACTACAACTCGGCCCAGCGTAGGCCCCTCTCTCTCTTCTGTTGCATCAGTGTTTATGACGCTCAGCTATACAGTTCCCTTTGTTTCAGCCTCTTCATTACTCGCAGCGATGACTGACTTAAAATCCTCCATACTGCTGATGATAGTGAGCCTTTGGTTAACCAGGAAAACCTCACTTAAATTAAAATTCTGTTTTACGAGAAAGCTCTGGTCAAACCTTCCCTGCATAGTCCCCAGCAGAACTGAGCATGCGCAGAGAGATAAATTTGCTTTGACGTCATCGTGCGTACATAATTAGCCATGTGCTTGCCGTCTGAGGAGATAAACAACCCCAGCACCGCAGGACAGTAGATGTAGTAAGATAAGGCAACTTTTAGTTTATTAACGCATTCTTGCAGCATATCTTCTAGGTTACACAAAATATAATATGCAAGTATTCAGCATTTACTTATCTGGTCATTTGCATGTTTTCTGCCGGACATTTTGACCGATTATATTTTTATCTGCCGGACTTCTGCCCTTTTTACTGGCCAATGACTGGCAAATGCCGGCTAACGGAAACTCAGGCTTAGCAGCCGTGGGCACCCCATGTAGTCAGAATGGTACAATCTTGGTTACATAACAACATTCAACTCTGAGGTTCATAGTCCAATCAGACTCCTCTGAATCAAATCGTCGAGTCGCCGACTGTTCCGGGTCACCTCTATAATTAATAAGCTCAAAACACATCAGCATTATGAATCAAATTAAACAAAATGTTTTAGACTCTCTGTTTGATGAAAAGAAAACAAGCTTAGACTGTCGAGTAGGTTTTTTTAGATGTATATTGTCCATTGCATTCATCCCAAAATAATATATAGCCTATATCAGAATTATTTTTGGTCCATGTCACCCACCTGTATGTCAGTCTAACAAAGCTGTGGTAATGACTGTTTCTTCATCTTTCTGTCTCTCAGGAAGGAAGAAAAACCCTGGGCTGAAGCTGGCCAGAGAAGTGTTTGTGCCTCCAGCAGCAGCAGCGTAAGTCTTCATCTTTTTATATCCTCCTAAGACCCAGTATGCACATATGAGGACATTGCACATTGGCTTTCTTACAACAAAGTAAATAATTTCTACTATTATAATCTTTGAAATTTTTGTCCAGAATGTCCATTTAAGTGTTAGTAATTTGCTTAAAATTTTGGGATACATTGCTATTTAGATATTTTGGGGAATTTAAGTGGAAATTTGCTAGCATTTCAATGAAAAATTAGGGAATTAGGGAATATGTTGGTAAATTTTGGAGAGTTTCATTGGAAGGTAAATTTGCTTGATTTTTTTTGGGCATTTTCACAGGGAAATTGGAAAATTCATTCATGAGCTTTTGGGAATAGGGTTAGGAACTTTTTAGGAATTTTCATGGAAATTTTAGGAAATTTATTCGGATGTTTCTTTTGGAGAATGTATTGGTAAATTCTGCTATGAAATTTTAGGGTGAATGTTCTTTGATATTTGGGGAATTTGCTTGTAAATGGTCATGAATTTGCATGGAATTCTGGGGGATTTTTTTATTGGAATGTTTGGGCTTTATGATAAAGCTTCACTGAAAGATTTGATGATTATCTAAATTAATTTTGGGGGACTTTTTATAGGTTCTTTTGGAGAGGAGTTTTTTCCAAGAAATCCCTATTTAAAAGCCAGCCTGATGTTTAAACATATCACACCCTCCTTATCCCAAATAAATAGGAAAAATCTAAAATGCTTTCCAAACAAAAGCTCAGGTCTCAGGAGGATCTAATGAATTCATGAGTGATGCCACGCTATACCAAAAGAGTCTTAATGTTGGTTTTGGAAATATCTTGTTCATTGATTGACTGCAGACAGTTACAGAACAATCTGTAAGATTGAAAAATAGTCCAGAAAGATGTTTGAGGCATGTTTGAAAACTTTTTTAAGGTAAGATACACTTGAATGTCCCTGTAAGGAAACGTGTTTTGCATATGAAGTAAATCATACATAGACCATAAGAAACAGGAAGTGAAACATCACCTAACAGCAGCAATTCCAAACCAAAGAGTGTATAAAGATGGCACAAAAGCAACAAAAATTGAAGCCTGGGGCAGGAGTCTGTGATGCTGCAGTGCAGCACCATGGAAAGAAAGTAATTGGTTAGTACTAGTACTGTTTCTGGACAAGATAAAACTGACAAGAGCTATAGAATGTGTCATTGGTAGTCTATCATGTTTGCACAATATTTGTTAATATTTGGAGTGATCTTTTACTGAGTATTGTGGCTCTAAAGTTTCCATGAAAGGCCTACAACGTAATTAAAAGCAGGAGTTTCCTTTAAAAACAGAAAGACCTAGAGGGACTAGACGGGATGGTGGATAACACTGATTCACATCAAAACTGTAATTATTAATTAAGAAGACTGTGAGTATTTTCCAAAGATGTATTTCACTCTAGTAAATCTTCACCAGCAGCCGCTTTGATCATGTTGAACACGGCAAACTTGCTGCTGGCATTTTCTTGCGTGCACCCTTCCGACCTTCCTTGCTGTACCAGTGCTTTCAGTCCTTTCTTGTCAGTCTTATCACTAACATTAGCTAGCTCTCAGCGATGGTAATGTATGGCTGTGACACATAAATGTGCAGTTTGTAGGCCACCATCTATAGAGCAGAAACACATTCAGGGAGTCCCATATTCATTTGGGTGCACTTAGGCTCCTACAGTCCCTCGGGTAAGAGCAAGCCTGACCCAGCAAAGTCAATATGTGATGTCTGCAAAAGGAAAGTGAAATACTTTGGGAACCATTCAAATGCTCTAGCTCACATCATAACTCCACCACCTGGTGTTTAATATGTGTAATGCTGACAACTGCTGGTCAATGCACACAGCATCCCTTTACTGAAACAGAAAGTATATGCTGTTGGATGGATGAAGCCTGAGCTAGGGATGCTCTTGGGCGTCTGTTTTGGCTAAATGCCAAGTTAATTCCTTTCAACCGATTAGTCTTAAGAAAAGAAAATCCTTAAAAAACAAATTTATTACAGCATTGTTGTGTTAGCAGGTGTGATGTGAGCCTGATATACTGCGTAGAACGTGGCTAACATTAGCAGCTAGCTTTGCCAGCCTTTGTTCCTATTTGCAGATAAATATTGTGCTTTGATATGTGGCTTCTTTTCACTTCGATTGAGCAGTAATATGTAAGTTCAACCTTCGACAGCCTACATACACTGTAATTTCTATTACTCCAAAAAAAAAACTGTCATACCACGCTGTTTCTACTACATGCTAACTGCTAAACTTCTCATATTTATGTCTGGTGAAGTGTTGGGGGAAGCTCAGACAGGAAGGCAGTGGCCATTAACTGAAGCTACAGCGGCTTCTAGTGGTGGGAGGTTCATTACAGTTCAAAAGAGCACTACAGACCGGGATTTCAAGCCTTTGTTTATAAAAAAAAATGTAGGGAATTAGTTTTACCGACTTGTAGATCTTCCACCACCTAATCTGATAAACTAAATGTAACCATTTAACCTCACACATACCTAGCCTGAGCACCATCAGCCATTCAGTAACTGACAGGGGCTCATGAGTGGCAGCTGCCGTACTGAAAAAAAAAAAAAAAAAAAAAATTTTAGACTACCATATAATTTGGTATAGAAGTCACTGTGGAATATGAGCCGCAGTCTGTTATAGTAAAGTTTTAAACAGTCCTCCAGGGTGATTTTTTTCCATGTTGTTTTGCAAAGTCCACAAATTTGGAGTTTCTGTGCAGCTGTGTCACTCGTTCAGTATTTAGAGTTTGTACATCTATTAACTACAGTACCGTAGTTGAGCTCTTGGCCTTCAGTCATTGTTGTGAGATGGACTCACTGCCCTCATCCACCTGCCGCTTGTCCTTACTGAGGGGTGGTTCCAGTCAAACCAGGACTCAGGGGTAACGCTAACACTAGAGGAATTCTCTTAATGCATGATTATGACCTAACAAGGAAGAAAAGCAGATAAAAAGTGGCGCCAGACTTCACAGTCTGGTCTGTGTCGTCATGCTTCCATCACGTTCTGAGCAGTGAAGCCGCTGTCAGCAATACATAATGAATAATTCTTAATTGCATTCTGCATGCGAGGATCAGGAAACATCGCTGTCTCTCCCCTCTGCTCTCTGTCCATCTATAACAAACACGTTAGCGCGTGCATCTTTAAGCCGTGCTAGAGGGTCTTAATAAAACACGTTTGCTGGCCAATGAATTAAGCAGTTAGTAAGGGTATGTGTGCATGGTGGAGAGGAGAGGCACGAATCATGCAGAAAGAGGGACATCTTATACATAAACTACTACAATCCCTCTGCTCCATCTAACTGCAGCTGTTCTAGCAGCACTGATTTGATTGTGTCTTGCTGCATGCTCCCTTTCGCTCTCTTCACTTGCAGCATCTTTGGGCTGAAACACAAATGTATTTACATTTTTCCTTCAAAACTTAGCTCTTTTTGGTTCACTCAAAATAAAAGCATGCCAGCTTGCAGATTTTCAACTTTCTACATGAGGCTCTTAAAGAGTGCATTTAACCCTGCTGGAGAATAAAAACAAAAGAAAAGTCTCCTGCACATGTTTTGCACCAATCATGACACAGCATACTGGTGTCAAACCACTTATGGACAATATGGAAGCCCTAAAAATATGTAGCTAAAACATCTCAGTCACTCCCTTGTGGCTGGCTGCAGTGTGCTGTAGGTGGTAGATACTGATTTCACCGATTTTGCCTAAACATTCTGGACAAAAAAGAAAGAAATAGAAAAAAAAAAACAAACACAAATACTGATGAAATAAAATGCTGAATAGACCAAAATATCCCTTTTAGCTCATTTTTTTTGTTAATTTAAAAGTCTGGCCCCACTCAGCATCTGAGGAGACAGTAGCTGGCCCCTGCACGAATGTAGTTGATGATCCCTGATGCAGGGTATGAATCTGGAATTGGTTTGAATGAAAAAATCGCTTTTGAGATGAATTTACTACAAGCACGAGTTTTCTTTAAAAATCATGAGATACTCAAGAATCTTCCCCCCAATCCATAGATGCAAGTAAGCATGTGAAACATCCTTTTTGTCATTTGTAGGAAAAATGCAGGCATTTATTGTTGGGTAAAGTCTGCTAAGCATGGGCAGAAAAATATTAAATCATTCTCAGGTGCACACTAGAAATTATTGCATTCACCAGGAATCAGGTTGTGAGTGCAAAAAGTGTCCTTGACTCACAAGAAAGCATTGGCATGCACATTATCTGCCCATATCTGCTAAAGGGCTCTGATTAGTGTTAATTTTGTTGACTAAAACTATAACTAAAAATTTTTGTCGACAGCCTTTTTTCCATGACAAAAAGTAGACTAAAACTCACAAAAATAGATCTGTGATGGCTAAAACTGACAAAAAGTAAGTTTAATTTTTGTCAAGATGACTAAAACTAGACTAAAATGTAATGTGGTTTCCGCCGGACATTCAAAATCCATGATATTTCTCCACTGTGGGTATATCTGTCAAAAACAATGCAGCTGTATCTATTCTGCCTCTCAGCTGTATAAAGCAGGGACCCCAGGTTTGGCTGGGTGCAGAGAACACACTATGATGATCTGGTACCAGATTTAGACAAGAAAATGAATGCTTGTACTAAAAGTAAAGACTAAAACATGAGGACTTTTTATGGACTAAAACTAGACTAAAATGTTTTGAGTTTTCATTGACTAAAACGAGATTAAAATTAAAAAGGATAGAAATGACTAAAATGTGACTAAAACTAAAATGCATTTCATTAAAAGACTACAACTAAGATGAAAATTAAAAATAGCTGCCAAAATGAACACTGGCTCTAACACACATAGTGCAAAATTCTGTTTTGAAGAAAGGAAGCAAACCCTGACGTTGATTTCCTAACTTTGGCATTCTTGTTGACCTATTTCTCTCCCACTTTGCAGCCCCCCTCGAGATCTTGACTCAAAAGCTTGTGTTACGATTGGAGATCAGGTAAGTTTGTGTCTGTAATCATTTGAAACATGCCCTTCTTTGTTTGTCTCTTTCTGAGCTAAAAGCAAGTGTCTTCCTCTGTCCAGAATTTTGTAGTGAAGGCTGATGACTTGGAGCAGATCGCAGAGCTGGGGAGGGGAGCATATGGGGTGGTGGACAAGATGAGACATGTACCCAGTGGGGTTATCATGGCTGTCAAGGTAGGCTGCTCAGGTTACCTGTTTTAGATGCATCCTGCTTTTTTAAAATAGTCCTATCATGCCTCATAGATGGATTTAACGTCTGAGCTCATGTAGTAAACGTTTGGATGACATGTTACATGTCAGACGACACCGCTTGATTTAAGCTACAGTATATCTGCCGGCTGATGACACTGATGGCCCCGATCTGTGACGTTTGTGTCCTCAGAGGATTCGTGCCACAGTCAACACTCTGGAGCAGAAGAGGCTCCTGATGGACTTGGACATTTCTATGAGGACAGTGGACTGCTTCTACACTGTCACCTTCTATGGCGCCCTCTTCAGAGAGGTGAATAAAGTATGATCTAAATAAATCCTAATGTCACGGGGAGAGTATGGCATGTTTATATTATTGGTTGACATCTTTTTCAGGGAGATGTGTGGATCTGCATGGAGCTGATGGACACATCTCTGGATAAGTTCTACAAGAAAGTCATCGAGAAGGGCAAAACCATCCCAGAGGACATCCTGGGCAAGATCACAGTAGCAGTATGTCCTCTAACATGTTTTTACAAAATAAGATATAGGCGCTGTTACTTCAGGATTGGAGGAATAGGATGAAGGGTAGGGCTGGGTATTGCCACTGATTTCCTGAATCGATTCAATTCCGATTCTCAAGGCCCCGATTCGATTCAATTCTCGATTTGATTCGATTCAATATCGATTCATGTAGAGATATTTTAGTAAAAAAAATCCTATATTGCTTTTACATTTAAGAGATTCTCAGAGAACTTAAGCTGGAAATAGTACAAAGAATGTTCCAACTAGGCACATTATTAAAAATTTCAGGGTTTGCTTAAAAAATTGACCCTAAACTAGTAGTATTTACATCACTATTCTACCTCCATGTGGCACATCCTGGATATGGTCTTTTTTGTTCAGTTTGCCACTGTCTTTGTAGTGTTTAAATTCTAAATGCAGTCAGGTTTCGAGGTTCCTTCAGTGGAGCAGAGCTGCCAGGCTCCATCATGTTTGTTTTTACAGAGATAAGTCACTTATTGCATGTCCAAGTTGAAACTATTGTTGTTAAATGAATAAAAATAAGTAAATTTGATCAGTTATTTTTCACTAAATCTGATTAAGCCCATGATGTATAATTACACTGAAGGTTATAATGTGATAGTAGCAGTAATAGTCACATTTTCAGATATAGTGCATACAGTGTGGTGCTTTAATGTTTATCTGTCTGCTGTCTGTGAGGTGTGTACTACAGACACACACCTATGCTCTTTAATTAAAAGACCCACAGCGCTTATAAAAAGAAACATGCATCATGTTATCTGTCATTATATGTACATTGTATGTTGTTGTGAATGTTATATTATGCTAACTTGATAGAAAATCTACATGAGATGCGAGTTTGTTACTCATATCTCTCTAAATGACTGAGCGATCCGTTATTTCCCTGCTGTAAAGGCGGGGCCGTGTGTAATTTACACGTGAAACGGAGCAGTAGGGGGTCGTAAAATTAAGCACACTGTACAGAGTGGCATATAGGGGGGTTTCACAGATCAGTCAGGATTTGCCCCTCTTAAACGTAGCATCTCAGACGATCACTATTGTGTGTGTGTGTGTGTGTGTGTGCCCCTAGTTATTTGAAGGAATAAATATAATATCTTTAGTTTCAATCGGGTCCTTACTCTGAGGTCTGGGCTCAAGCCCTAACAGGTCATATACAGGACTAGGCAGTAAGACTTGGTTAAAAAACGAATTCTCTAAATAGATTGATTCTTTTTTTAAATTAAGATGTCGATTCTGATTATCCAGAGATCGATCTTTTAATATAGGCCCTGTCATTGCTCATGCAGCTTGAAACTTGACCTGCACTCACCTCTAAAAGCCTTTAGACTCTGATACAAGGTTTAAGGCTTACGCCCAATCATTTCATTTTGGATCTCTGGAGATCTCTTCCTCACCTAAACCTCCGCCTGTGCAGCAGGAGCAGCTGAACTCTACAGGTGAGCGCATGGAGCCATGCAGCTCTGCTCTGCTGAAGGCATCACCAAATGTAAAAGAAGATATCAGGCTGCATATTTGATTTGAGAACTATGAAGACAGACTATGAAGACAGAGCAAAACAAGCCATTTTTAATACTGGGCCTGGTTGGATCGTTCTTTGTATGGTTTCCAAATGTAATTCTCTGAGAGATCCTTAAATGTTGAACTGAAGTAGGTTTTGCAACTACATCATCCCTACATGAATCGGAACGGAATTGGAAATTGAATCAAATTGGGACCCGGTGAATCAGCAATCAGTAGCACTACCCAGCACTAGTGTGGAGGACTTTAAGGCATGTTTAGGCTTAGATGTGGCGAGTAAACCACCTATGGGCATCATCTGGCAGGAAGGAGGATTGACACAACCCTGATCATACTCTGGATGTCCTTGCATGTTACCAGGGGCATGGGAAAATACTCTGCTGAAAAATTGAATTTCATACCTTCAGAGCAGAATAAGGGTTGGATGTGGCAAGTAAGCATGGGCTAGGGAACTGCCTGGCCTGGTAGTAGGGTTTCCACGAGCCCCTGGTTGTGCTGTGGATGTCCAAAGGACCCCAGAACCGCTGGTAGAGTCTGGGCATACAACAAGGGTTGAAAGGCCCAGAGCGACGTGTTGACGTGTCAAGCCTGAGTCTGGCCGGCCTCTCTCTGCTCTCCAGTCCTGGGTCGGGGCACATCAGGCCCTTTAATGAACCCTTAGTGTCTTACATGCCTAAAACTTATGCTCATATATTCAGGACAGTTTGGTAACATGTTGCTCTAGGGACATGACAACAACGGTATCAATTAAACTTTATTTTTGTTCAGATTTTACTGACATCTTTCATTAACATGCATCTAAAACTTCCCTTGATTGTATGTAAACATTCTTTATGAATTCACCATTTTCCTATTATTCTTTGTCTTTGCATCATAGATTGTCAAAGCATTAGAGCATCTTCACAGTAACCTGTCAGTGATACACAGAGGTAATTATGTTACTCCGTCATTTTGCACACTCAGCAGTCTCCTTTTGACATTTGTCTAACTTTATGATTTGTCATAATTTTCCCATCGATGTCTCTATCCAGATGTGAAGCCCTCTAATGTTCTGATCAACACTGAGGGACAAGTGAAAATGTGCGACTTTGGCATCAGTGGCCACCTGGTGGACTCTGTGGCCAAAACAATGGATGCAGGCTGCAAGCCCTACATGGCGGTAAGTGGGCACAGCAGGTCTAGGTCCAGGAACCAGCTAGCTGAGGTTTCTGGAAGTGCGATCAGAAGAGTTGCCTGTGTCTGACTTTAAAGTCTTCCAGCTCCTCGTTAATCTGAGTAAAAGCTGAAATCACTGGCTGGGAGCTTCATTTCCATATGCAAATTTAGTTTCTACACTGAGAGAAGTGGAGCCTCTAACAGAGCCTTACATAAGCATGCAGATATCTTGCCCAGAAATGAGGCATAAATAAACATTTTCTACATATTTTTTATTGTTCACTTTATATACATATTGTGGCAAGGTTCTTATCTGTTGTTACTAATTCTGTTTCAGCCTGAGAGGATCAACCCTGACCTCAACCAGAAAGGCTACAGTGTCAAGTCAGACATCTGGAGTCTCGGTATCACGATGGTGAGACATCTCATTCATGCTGAGTTTAGCAAATTTCATTCATGATATGGTTTCATGTCAGAAATTCTTATTTGTTCAGCCCTTCTTTCTATTATTTTAGTTTGTATAAATGTGGCTTAGATATTG
This sequence comes from Cheilinus undulatus, assembly GCF_018320785.1. NCBI lineage: Eukaryota > Metazoa > Chordata > Actinopteri > Labriformes > Labridae > Cheilinus > Cheilinus undulatus. Next base: position 31,474,262 of record NC_054885.1, on the reverse strand, counting down.
AAAACTGCTCAGATTTTGCTTTTCAGTCCAGTTCCACACAACAGGTTTTAAAACATAATAAAACTTTAATATTAGTAAACACTCACCCATCTGTTGAAGATGCTGCACCCAGACAAGCTCTGATCCTCACTAATTGGCTCTCCTCCTCCTCCTCATAGATTGAGCTGGCCATTCTGAAGTTCCCCTATGACTCCTGGGGTACTCCGTTCCAGCAGCTCAAACAGGTTGTGGATGAGCCATCTCCACAGCTGCCTGCCGACCGCTTCTCCCCAGAGTTTGTAGACTTCATCTCTCAGTGGTAAGTGATGACAGAACATCTTGGCATCTCTTTGCACCCCTCACTTTTGTCATTTCCTCACGTCTGATCTCCTCCTAGCAAGGAATTGGGAAACAGAGGTGCAAGGAAGAGAGAGGGTAATTTGTTGAATGGAAAATCCATCTCTTTACAGCATCAGTCTGTTTGGCATCACATACCAGGGTTTGTGCAGATCCTTGAGATATCTTCAATAGTCTTAAATTGCACATTTGAAAGTTAAAGTGTAAGTGAACCCCCAGCTCAGAGCTAATGCCGCCCACTTCAGTATTAAAAAAAACAAAAAAAAAACAAAACAGAAAGTGAGCAGTTTGGTACTGAGGGAAGGGAGGGGAAAGTCCAGCAGCACTGCTGCTTCAGAGCGATCTTTTGAGGTGGAGGATTTTTCCCTTCCAGAGTCCCCTGAAGCAGGCTGTGGAGTGGTGGTGGACCATGGTGGTCCTGAGCAATACCTGTTCAGGCCGTTTGCTCCAGCACCGGCGTTACTAAAGCCGGAAGCTCTCTGAGCCAAAGCAATGCAGGTGCAGGCAGGAGACGGTGGCAGTGGTCTCTGAATGGTAATGTCAGTTAGAGGCGGTAACGCTCTACCATTTACATAAAGTTTGTGAAAAGCCATGCCTTTTCAGAAAAGATTTTTCAAAGCAGATGTCTGTTTGGGGCTAATTAAAATTCGTAAAATGCAGATTTTTATCAGTTTGGTGCAAATGTCAGAAATAACACCATCAATGATGTGTTATCATAGTTCATCCAGATACCTGTGTGTACATCTGAAAAAAATGATGAAATGTTCACTACTTCTTTAAGGCCTAAAAAAAATTTGAATTTAACCAGTGAGAGGTCTTAGATTTTAGAATGAGATGTTGTGTTTAACCAATCTTCATTTTCTAGCCAATATTACATAGTTTTTAAACATCCTCCTCCACTAATTGTTGCATAATTACAACACTGAATTCAGGGAATTCAGGGTTTGATGTTATGAATTTCCTGTGGGAGGACCCCCAGACCCCTCTTTATTTTATCCGATTGCTGCAATCAAATACACTCTACTGTTGTAAAAAACTAGTCCAGTTTCTAACAGCTGGGCTGCCACACTTATTTTAACTGGCTGCTCCTACAAAAATCATTATTCTGCTTTTTAAGAAAAATGAATAAATAAATGCTAGATATCAGCAGATGTGCTGCTGATACTGATAAATATCAATACATGTCATACTGATAGAATAGAGGCATTAAATTTGCCAGAAATCCGCAAATTGGGGCGTTTATGAGCAATGTAGGATTGGATGTTTATTACACAGTTCATTAAAGAAGAAAAACTCAGCACTTGTCCAGTGTACTGAGAAATCTCATGTGCCTTTCATTTTTGACCTGTAACTGCAAAAAGTGGCATTAATTTTTCCCAGTTTAGTTCTTTTAAAGGTCTTGAAAAGTCTTATATTGTTTTTTTAAAAGCTACTGATGAGGAGCTGCACAGCTGATTCACCTCAAACCCTGCTGTACCAATGTTCAGGAAGCCCCTCCTTTACAAATAAGTTCAAAAACCTTTTAGTTTATTTTGTCTCCTCATTTGGTACCAGTTTAGCTTTTTAAATGGGTGTTTAATAGGGGTGTAATAGTATTTGTATTTGGACCACGTAGTCACGAAATGAATAAGTCTGAACCATTAAAAAAAAACCAAAACAAAAGCAAACAAATATGACAGTATTTACTGGCAGTTATGTTCATTAGGGTTTGCTGACTGCTCTTAACCAACGAAGAAGAGAAAGAAGCCATCTTAACAAAACATATGAAGAAGTTGAAACCTCCAGACCCTCTTACATGATGGTGGAAACGATAAATACTTGAATATTTCCTGCACTGACCAACAGATTGTTGCAGAAGACAAGAAACCTTGGCTTTTCAACTCAGTATTTTTCCATTTGAAAAAAAATGTATGGGAAATAAGGATTTTTTAAATCATTAATATGCAATCCTTATCCTTAAATCAGAATAAAAGAACTGGGAATTAATGCAGACTTTGATCTGGCCGTAAGAGAAATTATGTTTTTTTATTTTTCCATATTGCCCTGCCTTATTTCTGGCTCAGTCAGGGAGTGGATGCATCCTTCCTTCCTGACTACTAATGTAAAGTTTGGCTGCAACCTTAATGCTACCCACACACTTTGCTGTGAAGCAGCCCAGCAGGGGTCAGTGTGGCTCTTTATTAAGCGAAAAGAGGGTGTTAATTGTATATCTGTGGAGCTTTGAATTGATGTTGGATTATGATGATGTCACTTGACTGTTTTAAAATGTGGTATTACAGATGGCTTTGCATTTTTATATCTATTTTTTGCCGTACTTTAGCATTTTTTTTCTTGTTTTACAGCTTAAGAAAGAAACCAAATGAAAGACCAGCTTATACAGAATTAATGGTAAGCACTTTTATCTTTCTTTTCTTACCAAAAAAAAAAAAAAGAAAATGTTCAGCCCTTTTTGTGGCCTCTGTATCATCCTATTTGTAATTTTTAGAGTTCTCTTGTTGTCCACAAGAGGTCAGGCTTTCCCTACTAACCCACCAACTATGTGATGTCTGTTTACATGGAATTATCTAGAGAAACATCATTAAATGAAGTATTTGCCATTCTGAATTAAACTGTATGTTTTTCAGCAACATCCTTTCTTCACCCTGCATGACTCCAAAGAGACGGATGTGGCCAGTTTTGTCAAGGTCATCCTCGATGACTGATGTGCTCTGACCTGGCTCCGCCGTCGTCATGGTAGGCGGGACCTCCCAGCAAAACAAACCAATGGCCTACCTTTTTTCTCTTTTTTTTTTTTTTTTTTTTTAACTCACTGGAATGGCAGACTCTTATGCCACCGCACACAACAGGGCGGGGGGGAATTGACCCAAAGACTGACAGCGGCCAAGCAGCACTGGAGTGGGGGTGTGGCGGTTAAATGAACTCGTATGGTAAAAAAGAAAAAAAAACTGGAGAGGTTAAATTTACTCCTCCGACTTTTCCTGTGTGTGCCAGCATTCACGACAGATATGAACTGAACCTGCTTTCTTCTGCTTTGTTTTTTTTTTTTTTTTTCTTTTTTTTTTGCCCCCTTTTTATCTTGGACAGAGCCAGCCATGATCTCTTTGTGACACATATTGTATGAATACTTTGAATTTTTTTGGATTTCATCTGCAAAACCATCAGTTAATGTGTATGTTGTTGTGTATTGAAAGCTATATTTGCATATGCGTTTGTATGTTTTCTCATTATACAGAGTTTTGATACTGTATCTCTTGGACAAGTGTGAATTTTACCGGACTAGGGCCTTATTTGTCTCACTGCATCAGGGGAACAGTTCGACCTGCTTCTGCTCTGCATCGATTGGTCAGCGCTGGGGCTGCAGAATGGGGCTGCAGAATGAGCCTTCGGGACTCCAGCAGAGACAAAAACGTAAGAAATGTTAGGGGTCGCATTCTGGACGGCAGGAGTCATTCCTAGATCTCAGGAATGTGAGGCGTCCGATATCATATGAACCCTCATTGATCTGAGCTGAGGCCCCTCGTGCATCTTCTTCTTCTCTTTTGGTATTTACGTGTCAGCGTCAGTGCTGCCATTGTTGCTACCTGGAAGTATTCAGGGGTTGCCTAATCGAGCTTTATCTTTCTGTGCCATTTTATCAAATTGTTCTCATGAATTTCTGCATTAATTGTATTTTTTTCCCTTTATTTTGGACTTGTTCTGGCCTGTGTTCGGTTTTATTTCAGCAGCATTTAAACCTTTTTGTCTCCATAGTCTTCTCATAAGAGGCACTTATGTTTGTTTCCCCAGTACCTTGTTATTATGCATTACACAGACAGTATGTTAGGGAAATAATTTATGTGTTGAAGATGTAAATACTATCTCCTTTTTTAATGTAACATGGCACTGTGTCAGTCTAGCAGTGCTGCTGAGTGGTAGAGTGGTTGGTGTTAGTTAGTTTTAAAGCAGTGTGACATGTCATACACAAACACTTGTACTCGCAGGGCCAGCTGACTGTCGTACACCTATTTTGGACTGATGTGCTGTCAGGCGCCGCCACTCAGGTTTCTTTGCTCTGCTCCGTGCGGAGACAACCCCGTTTATTTTTCCTTAGGTCATACTCTCCTTGAGTGCTGGACCGAGAGCCTCTTTTCAGTCCTTGGTGGGCAGCCATTATCTCTTCTGTATGACCGTACTATGCAGAGCCTCCTCGCCTTGGACACAAAGCGAGAGGTCCTTTGCCATGTGGCAGTTTTTTCCCGCTTCAAGTGTTCAGAGACTGTGATGATGATGATGGTGGTGAGGATAGTGATGATAACTGCCATGCATGCGTCTCGTCATGGCTAGCACTCGTCACCTCTCTGGTTTACACTGTAGTGCGACCTTTATCAAAAGTCAGTGAGTCAGGAGTATTTATGATTGTGAATAATAAGGGAAAGCTAGCAACACCACAAAGAAGCTGCTGTTAATTTTTGTTTTTATTTTCTCTCCTTTTTTTCTCTTTTTTGTTTTAGTCGGCCTTCTTTGGATGGCCATTCCCTTGGTGTGTAAAAGTGAGTTTTTACGCCGATCACAATGAGAATGGAACACTTGCTCTACCTCTTACTCCTTCACTCTATTTGCCACCTTTTCATTGGGTGGGACTGACAAACTTGAACTATGGAAAGACAAAAAATAAAGGCTTTATTGTTCAGTATAAGCATTTTATACCTGTCCTTTTTATGAGTGTTGCAGGTGCTCTGATGTGAAGGCTGTCACATTCGGCTGCACAATAGAAAGCAATTCTATCATTATCACAGTATGGCCCAAGGTTATAACAGTTAGATTTTTCATTTTTATTTTTATTCTTATTTAGTTTTCACTTTTTGAAGACACTGATAAAAAAATGTCAACAACAATTCAGGTCCAGGCACTCAAGATGGTTTGAAATATGGCTGAATGGTTTGCAAAAACAATCTAATTGCGATTTTTTCCCCTATTATTGATTTAATATGCAATAATTTTTAGGCTCCTTATTTTATGTATTGTTCAACAAACACGAGGAATAAATCATTCCATATTTAAACCAGCACAATATAAGAGAAAATAAACTAGGGGTAACATGACATGAAACATCATCAAATGTGCGTTAAGAGATACTTTGATAGTAAGGCTAAAATACTTTGTTACCTGGCTATTAAAGTGGAAGCCCTGGGGCCAGATCAGGCTAGATAGCTCTGTGGTTTCCATAGCTGGTACAAGAGATCTAAGATTTATATCTTGGTCAGGGCATCATCAGAGTCCAGTGTGGGTCCTTGGACAAGGTCCTTAAATACAGATTTAAGGCTGTCAAGGTGGAGTTGGAGTGGGTCAGGTCCACACCAACAGTCCTGTGAGACATGTGGGCCTCCCAGGAAGATAAGTGACTTATTTATCTATGCCTACGTATTCATTTGTTTGGAAAACTTCCTGTACTTTTCACATCAAAATACACTATATAATACAACTGAAATGTACAGTACTTATCAAGGGAACAAAAGTAGTCCACTTTTAGCAATTTCTTCCTGTTTTAAGCTTTTTTTCTGCTAATTTTGCCAGTTTGGGGTGTCCCTGGAACCATGTTAGTCGTCTCACAACTGTACTTTTTGGGAGTTTAATCTCCAGCTCCTGCAGTCCCGTGTTTAAGTAAGTATTCTTTGATAAAAGACTTGATCCAAAATTACTCCCCCCTGCTATGCCAGTTATATTTGAATGTGAAGAGAATGGTAGTGACAGGTAATTGTGCATCTCTGCCATCAGGGTGTGATTGCAGTGAGAATAGTTGAAATGGAAAATGAAAATCAAACCATTGCCATGTGGTTTCAGTGTGATTTTTCTACTGTAAAAAAATTGAATACCTATCCCTTTTCGCCTATTTAAATCTGTTTCAGAACCATAAATCCAAAGGCCGAAAAGATGCATGGACTCAAGTCCAAGTCAGCATACTGTTAACATAGAAAATACTGATCCCAACTTTTACACTTTGCCAGATTTGCTCATGCCAATCAGAGGAAATCCAGGCAGCTCCTCAACCTGCTTTATTCCTCCTTCTGTGTCACTAACAGCTCCACTTAAGACTCTCATTCCTGCAACTGCACTCTGTAATCAAGAAACAGGAGCTGACTGATCCAGCTGACGAGGCGAAGCCAGGTCTTTGGGTTTCAGCCTGCAGTGGTCTCCAACTCTCACTTTTCTCCTCAGTAAGAAGGTCATGTACATGTTTCAGCCTTGAAATAATAATCCTGTAAAATAGATGCACATATGTAATATTCTAATCACATATTATATATTATGGTTACTGATCATCAACAGCCTGTTTTTGGATGAAGCAGCTGGCTGGTTAGTCTAATTAACCTCATATAGGTGGCAGCGTAACCTGATGGAAGGACCATAAAACATTCTTATTTTGTCAAAAATTTGCTTTTATTGGCTTTGTCTAACAGACTTGAGAACAACAGAGCAAAAACCCTCCCAAAGAGCAGTAAAACAAGCATCCTACCATAAGGACAACTGAATTCAACCATGTCATAAGTCATCAATTACATGTGATCATTAATGGGAGTTAACACAGTTATTAAAAGACTGAAAAGATAAGTATGTGTATTTGACTGGCTAAACACTGAAAATAACCTGTTAAATAAAAGGCAATAGTCTCTGAATATTGTTGTGTTTTGCTTTTAAAAAAATACAATACAATGTTTTTAATGTCAAAGTGAAAACATATTTCTACAAAGTAATGTCAGTTTAATAAAAATATGCTATGTAAAGTGACTGCATAAATATTCACCCCCTTTAAAGTGACTGACCTAATTCAACAGAGGTCCAGCCAATTGGTGCTAGTAGTCTCAGTGAAATCAAGATCACCTGAGTGCAGTGAATGTGTCTACAATGACTGTAGTATAAAGACACCTGTGTCTGGAAGGTCCAGTCCCTGGTTAGTCAGTATTCCTGGCTACCATTACACTATCAAGACAAAGGAACACTCAGAGAAAAGGTTATTGAAAGGTTTGAGTTAGGGGATGGATACAATAAAAAATCCAAGGCACTGAACATCCCTCTGAGTTAAGTTAAATCCATCATCAAGAAATGGAAGGAATATAGAATTTGTCAATCTGCCTAGATCAGGGGATCCTCTAAAAACTGAGTGACTGTGCAAGAAGGAGACTAGCGAGAGAAGCCACCAAGACACCTAAAACTACTCTGAAGGAGTTACAAGCTTCAGCAGCTGAGGTGGGAGAGACTCCATGGTCAAGTGGGAGAAAGTTCTTTGGTCTGACGAGACCAAAATGGAGGTTTTTGGCCATCAAGATGGTATGTTTGGCAGACATTAAACACTCTACATCACCACAAACACACCATCCCCACTGTGAAGCAGGGTGGTGGCAGCATCATGCTGTTGGGATGCTTTTCAGCACCTACCACTTAAAAGTGACTTATTTTACCTTACATATTTTTATTTAATTGACTTTACTTTGTAGAAATCTGTTTTCACTTTGACATTAAAGATGTTGTTTCTATTTTTTTATTGTCAAAAAGGCCAAATTATATTGACCATGATTGATTTTTAAAATCAATGAAAGGGTGAAACATCCAAGGGTGTGATATACTTTTTGATAGGCATTGTAGAAGCAGGAAAATGTGTGAAGGGGATGGATGAGCATGACTGACTTGGAACAAAATCTGATGGCTTACAGATAGATCAGAACATCTTCAGGACTGCAGCTCTTTAAAGGTTCTCAGTCTAAAAATAAAAAAACAGGGAACCTGGTGACTGGTTCATGGGCCAAGGATCAATAAATGACCCAACAATAGAGCCCTTCACGGTATATATATAGGTTGTGCATTGGTTTTTTTGTTTTTTTTTTTTGTTTTTTTTTTAAACACATTGATTACAGCCAATATTCTTTTTCACAGTGTGGATTTCTGCATTAATATAACCACTTCTATTCATGTAAACATCCTTATATAAGCACACAGGAGTCCACACACTTGACAAGTTGTGATTTCTTGGGATGTGTGATGAATAGTCAGAAGAATCTTGTCTCGATGGCTCTTTCTGAGTGCTTTTTTCCCGTGAATGTCAACAACAGAGGTTCACAAAAGCTCACTTTGAACAGACCACTCTTCTCTGAGTGTCCACGTCAAAGACTTCATGGCAGGATGAGAAAACTCAATGCAGACACTGCAGGCAGTGGTCCAGTGCTGTACAGAAGAGTGGTCTTCAGCCAAATCAAAGACATTCTTTTTAGGAAGGACGGCCTTTGACGAGAACTTACATAACGCCGTTCATGTGGGGGTGAAAATAGAAAAACATCTAGTTCAATTACGGTCCTCACTTGATTCAGCGTGGACTGTGATGCAGAAGTGAATTCCATGCTCTTCAGCTATAAATGGACTTTTTAGGAAGTCAGCAGGGCAGCAGTGAAAGAGAAATGTTGTGGCTTGTTTTGCACCAAATACACCATATAATGGCTCAGGAATGAGATAAATATCAACAAGGCAATAGCTAAGAACACTTCTGAGCGCTATTATGAATATCTGAGTGACGATAAAATGTTTACTTTTGCACTAAAATATGATAGATTAAGACTTACAACAGAGCAAATGTGTTTGTTCTATTTTACTGGGTTTTAATAAATTTAACACTTTTATATTATTGAATAATATGACCAAATACTTGACTCAAATATGATAAGTAATTTAAACATGCAGTATTCGATCTTAGCTGCAAAATGTCGAAATATAATCATAAAGTTAGCACACTCGAGGTGTTTTATCATTGGACACTTTAGTTAAGACAAGAAAAAGCTATCTTCACACACTGTCATGTGTGCATCTGTAGGTATAAATGTGTTTTAAAGATGTTCCATTTTTTCAAAGTATTGGCTTAAGAATAAATATTCATTTTAATGAAATCATAATAACTATTTAGGAATGAATGTGAAGTGCATCATTTTCTCTCTGATGGTGCATGTCATTGCCTATGAAAGCATCGTCTGAACCACTGATTTTCACCAACTAATGCGTTTGTGGCATATATTTGACATCCACCACTGGTGCAAAACATAATTAACTCCCCTCTTCCTGTCATCTGGAGCAACACTACATCCACTGAGGAACGATCAAAGTGTTTCAAAGTATTGTGATTTTTTTTTACAGTTTATTTGAATTTGAACATTTCTTATATCTTACTTTGTCCCCCCCCACTTCTGTGTGCCTTCTGTTTGCACACTGCCCTGCAGTCTTGTACCTGTATACTTGCAGGAAAGGGATTTTTCTCTGTGCCAATACCTCCAGCTTAAGAACATCTGGATAGATTCTTGTATGTATATTGAACTAAAAAACTCACTAGATATCTGCATTTTGAGTAATTTGAATTTATAAACTCACCAGGAGGCCGCCATGTTTTGGTCCACACTGGTACTGTGACCGCTGTTTCAGACTGGCAGCCGGTGTTAGGGCTGCATCTCACACACTCTAGAGACACTGCATGTCACACGCACAGAGAATTTTACCTTGTTGTAGCAAATATGCAAACTTGCAAAACCTGTTTCAGTGTTTCTCACTAGCAAATCCATCTTGTAAAGCTCCCGTCTGAACTGTTTGCGCCCAGTTGGAAAGTGACAGGACCAATTAGCGTCAAGGGGCACTACTTTTGGGCACGGCGGAGTGGTGACGTAAGCAAGCAGCAACAAGAGGTCGGTGCAATTATGGCAGGAGAGATTAGCGTGGATGCTGCTAAAGCACCAATTTTATTAGAACTTGACGACATTTCTTCATTAAAAGAAGAACAAAGAACAGCAGTGAGTTGTTTTTTTTTTCAAAAACAACAAAGTCGTGGAGACATGTCTACAGTTGCCATGGTTCGCGATATGCAGTTTTCTATGGAGTTTACTCCTTGGTAGAGGCACAGCTCAGTAGCGGCTACGTCACATGTTTTGTTGCTCTGATTGGCCCATAAAGATGTGACAGACAGAAAGTTCATCCAGTCAACCTCCAAGCTTTTCTTCAAAGGCTCTGTCCTTTCCCAAATGCTGTATATGAGTGGTTTACCAGATGGATGTGTGAAACAAATACATCTGGCGTGCCAGGTTAGCAGATATGTATGTCCACATCAGTAGAATATGTTTGAAATCTGTTTCTTGATGACCCTGATGAAGGCCATGAGCTAAAATGCATCTGTCGTTCCCCAACAGAGCTTTGACAGCAGGTAGACAAAGCCAACACACAGCAAACTTTAGCCTGGTATGAAAGCTTTTATGCTGGCAACAGCTGCAATCAGCAAAACCGTCTGAAACAGCGGTTACTGCATAGCAACGCAAAGGAGCACTCTGGCTAAGTGACATCACACACTACTGATGTGGACCAAAACATGGTGGCCTCCTAGGGAGTTTATACACTAAAATCACTCAAAATGCAGATATCTAGTGAGTTTTTTAAGTTCAATTTGGCCCGAATGCAACATCACAGCTCATCATCAAAACTCAGGCCTAATTTGAGTACTGGGAGCGACAAATGGTTTTGGAGTGTGACATGATTCACAACACATCCCAGACCCATGACCTGACAAAACTAGCATGTCAGAATATTTTTTACATCATCATCCAGTTTCACACCTTGTCCTGATGCCAATGATGTGAATCCTGACACCTACCACCAGGAGAGCATTTGGGCCTTATCTTTGCATCATCATTTACAAGAATCTCTGTATTTTTTCCCTCCAGGGAGCTAATGTGTACATTTTATTTTATCCTATTCATGTTATCACAGGCATACCTCAAGTTCCACCTGAAGGAGAGCCAATCCATATTGATCTCTTGATCCATCCATAACTTCAATCCATAATTAAATCCATAATTGTTTCTTGTTTTCTTCTAAAAACCGCTACAATCCTACAGGGTGCTTCTGTTGTAGAGTGACTGACACTCTTTGATCAACCTGTGAACTTGTACACAGTTGTGGAGACAGTGGTGGCCTCAGCTACCATGAGCGTTAGGGAGCATACCTGCAGTATGGCCAGGATTTCAGCCAAGGTTGGTCAAAATTATAGTCCAGTTACCCTGAATCAGATTAGATTGGATTATCTCAGAGCCAATGGTACTGAATTGTAGTTCCACTGTTTGTGCTGTGCTTTCCAGTGCAGCAATTTTATTCCAACCGAAGGCAAATGACCCTGCACATGAGCGAGGATAAGCTTGAGACAAAAGGGCACAAGATCACTGGAGAACTATGCGTTCACTCGGTATGTCAACAACAGATTATTTTTCCATTTTTGGATTGATTTGCTGTTCATTTCCACATGATTCTGTGATTTTACTGCTTCTGCCATGAGTGAGTACATTAGGAAGTTAAAAGGTTTTCTACAATGGATGTGTGGTTTCATGTTAAGGATGAAATGTGTTGTTGATAAAGTGATGTTTTACAATAGGTAGTCCACGTATTGTGTTGTATCAAAGTTGAGTACATACTTAACATGTTTTTCGGTTGTTTTGATCTACCTGCTCTTTGTGGATTGACATGGTTTGGAAGGGGCCTGTTCTGAAAATAGACCTGGTGTGTATCTCCAATGAAGTGGAGCAGCGTGGAATTTCTGGGATTCACCAGAGCCAGAGGGAGCGATTTCTTCGGCAGTGAGCTTCAAAGGCAGCTGTTGTATGTGGAAATTAGAGGTCAGTTACCATAGATGGTTCTGGGCCTCATTCACCTATATCTTTCTGAGATTTTTTTTCTTAAATTTGTTATGAAGAAAGTTTCTTAGAGAAACCTACATGAGGTTTATGGCATATTCTTAAATTGCTGAATTACTTACACCTGTGTTCTTATATTGATAAATGCAAGGCGCTTCTCAGCTGTGCTCATTTCTCCTAATTAGCATAGAGAAACGTCCCTTTTGATAGTCATATAGATAGTACTATCCATGTTATTTGCCATTTTATAATAAATGTTTCAAGGAGAGATACTTCACTAGCTGTTGAACTTGAGTATTTTTGATCATTTGTCAAGAGTGAACAGTGCTTTATCAGTTACAACAGCTGTCCCAGGTCTTTTCAAGTCTTAAACAAGTGCATTTGAGACGGAGAGATGATACTGTGACTAGTCATCACATACTTCTGACTTTTAGCAGCTCCCATGATTTACAGTAGCTAGTGAAGCAGGCCAGAGCTCTGGACTGACTATCCAGTTTCCACTTCCACTCTCTGCTCAGCCTTTTGGCTCTTTTCCTTCAGGCAGGTCTGATCTAACAAACAAAACCCAGTTATTAAATCCTGGCCTATTTTCTGCTCAGTAAAGTTAAGTTTGGGAACTCTGTTTGCTGTGGTCCCATGAGACAGACGGATGGACAGAGGATGGACCCAACTAGACATGGCATGTATGTGAGCTCCTTTTTTGAGTTATTTCCTAAATTTTCTGCCAGATCTCACGGTCCCTTGACCCATCCATGTCCTAGAGATGAAAATCCAGAGCTAGATGGCCAGCCACCAAACAACTCATTAGAGCACACATACACAGTGATCCATATAATCTGTTGCTGTTTACTGGGACGTAACAATTATAACAATAATGCATTGTGTTTTAATTGGACAGATTTTGCTGTGGGAGAAGTCTCAGTGGGCCTCATTCACAAACCGTTCTTAAGAAATCTGACTGAAACCCACTTACAGTTTTAAAGAACTTTCTGATATTCACCAGTTTTTTTTATCTGTGATTCATTCTTTGCTAGAACAAATCTAAGAACACTCAGCAGCACTGTTTTTGTTGCATTATACTTTTTTAATGAGAAAAATCATAACAAAACACCATGATGTTGTTTTATAGATATTGTTATATTTAAAAAGAATAAGAGTCTTTTAAACAATCTAGAAACTGGCGCCATTAAAAGGTCCTCAAAATGTACAGATTTTCTATAAAATACCAAAATGTTGCACCTTTTGCTTCAGTTCGCGCCACTCCTCGTCATCTATCATGTCACTTTCCCTATATAACCTATATGATCACACCACCATAATGCCTAAAACTCTAAAACTTTGTAGAAAAAAGTCAAAAGGCTTAAGCTCCTCTTATTATGCTGTAGGTGAATCACCGCGCATATGCACTGGGGCACAGAGACACTGAGGTATTATGCAGTTATTTAAGGGAAAAAAACACCAGTTTCCATGCAAATTGGCTTTATTGCATAAGCATCCAGTGCTGACGATGGTAATAGCATGGCATTAGAGTAAAGATTAGCCTTCTGTCTATGAGAGCTGATGGAATGTGCTGCAGTTTTTATGGTGCATGATCTTTCCAGAGATCATGAAACAATTCCAGGAGTGTAAAATAAATAATGTGTACATAAGGTCGGAAAATATTACTTTGACTTGCTATTTCTGAGCCATAAGCAGGAATTTAACCAGCTTGAGGAGCAGAAATCCAGCAGGAGTGGGATAAAGAAAAGAGTCCTATGCAGGGCTCTAGTTTTTGATAACTACTGTTAAAGTTTTTTGATGTATTTGAGCTTTTGAAAGCAAAAAAGAAATATCTTTTGAAAGACTTGAGTTGGAGTTACAGGGCTTGGAAGTTGACTGAGATGATGTGTGAGTATGTGATAGAATATTGGGACTATCTAAAGGCTAATTTATTCTGTACGTTTGAAATGATATGGACGGACTTTTCTGGCCGTACTCTGCATCCATTTTGTCTGTTTTTTTGCTTCTTTTTTGAAGCTTACGGTTTGGACCAAACGTTACAACTCCACCACCAATCATGGGGGCAGTGCTGAGTAATGCAGCCAACAGTTTAACACAAAGAAGCAAAACAGAAGACGCATTTGAAAAAAAGGCAGAACAAATCACAAAGTGGCAGTTTTAAGCACAGAGACAGGTTTAAACAAAAAGTTTGAAGAATAATCTGAGCCCAAAATCAGTAAGCCATGCTCTCAAAATGTTGAAATTCGCTCTTAAGTTTTGCTACAATAATGGCTCCATGGTAAACTACAATCATGAAGGCACTTGAGGAAGTTGCTATGAAGTTAATGATGAGATCAAAACTAACATCAGTGATTAATATTTACAGCAGATCAGCTCAGGCTGATGACTGGTTGTCAAAACTCAACAAGACTTTTTATGGCCTTAGATTTCAAAAGCACAATTTAAGACACTGACCCTTAATATACAGTGTAGACAGTGGATGGATAGATAGATGACATCAATGTAAAGTACAGGTGAAAACAGTTTTATGCTTTAGGAACACATCTAGATTCTCATAGGAAATTTCTGAAGAGCCACTTGAAGAAAATCCTTAAGAAGATTCTGATAAATGAGGCCCTGGCTCTCCTACTTTGTCTCTACTTCTTGCCAAGAAAAAACAAGGCCATCAGGGACCCCTTAGATGGCAGACCTTCAACCATCAGATGATGATATAAGTTTCTCCAGACGTGACACTGGGGTGGCCCGTGGTGGAAAGTCAGAATGGGGTCTCTTTACAGAGGAGGGTAAAAAGAGGCTTTATGGAACCAGATCTTCTGACACTGCACAACCTTACACAACATACTTGACCAGCTCCTGGGATGGGCTCCTGTTGCACTGTAAGTCTGGGTCTGATGGAGGGAGGGGTGGCATTTGTTGACAAGGACTTGGAAAGACTTGAAGGGTTTAGAAGTCTTGGGTCGTCTCATTACAGTCCAAACTATGGTGCGCCTGATCCCCACTCATGCATGGAAACATGCTCTTATTGTTTGACCAACCATTTTTACAGCTTCTCTAATTTCTGCAGTTATGATTAAGTTTATTTACAAAAAAGTTGGGACACTTAAAAATCCAAATAAAAAGAAACAGTTATTTGTAAACCTTTTAAAATATTTGTTCAATTCAATAAAGCATCAGAACATATCTAAATTAAGATGCATACATTTGGTATTCATGCCTGCAGCATGTTCCAAAAAAGCTGGGATGGGAGCATGTTCATCAAGGCATCACTTTTTTAACAGTCAAAGTGTCTAAAGTGAAAGTGAGGAAAATACTTCTTATTATGGGTCTTGAAAATAGAGTTCTTATTAATAGAGTGCTTGATTTACATCTTTAAGGTTCTCAAAATTGCAGAATTTCTGTACCCATACTGTAAAGCCAGGCTGTTGTATCTCATGCAGAATGTGACTTGCAAGTGACTCTTAAAAAGACATTGAAAGGATGGAAGCATATATTGCTCCAGAATCTGTACCTCAGTATTAGTGGCGCAAGTTACCCATGTCGTTGTCACTAAAACACCCCCATAATATAGGCAGAGCAAGAGCTTTAGCTTTGAATGTTTTCTCAAACGCCCTTAATCTTTCAGATTGGTGAAAAATATGTTAAGGCTAGGAGTAATGACAAATAAGAGCAAAAAGAAAAATATATACTAAACAGATGGTTTTTGGTAGATTGTATTTTAGAAAATAAAGAGTTGATATTATATTGTATTAAAGTTTATAACAGAGCATGTGGACAACCAATTCAGCAAAGAATTAAAAAAGTACATTTTTTTTTTTTTTTTTTTTACGGGGGAACAAAGATCAACGCAGTTCGAAACTTTGTAACAGGAGCTTTATCTTTGTTAAAGGCAAGACAAAAATTTAAATTCTATTAAATTAAACTAAAGATTTTATGCAGAAAAACTGAAAATAAATTGTTTGGCGGCTAAACTTCCCCTTGAATTTGAATAAGATTTATATTTAAAAACAATTTCACAAAGATGCATGCATATAACATAACAGAAGAAGTAATAGTTTATTTATTCCCTCCGTATTTCAGGTCATAACCCTAAGGGTAAGGCTCAAATAACTCCCTTAACATTATGCCTTTCCTCCACTGCTAATACTAAAAATAATGTCTACTTTTGCAATGTTGGAAGTAAACTTCCTTCCTCCTACTGGAAACCTTCAGGGCAGTGCTGTGCTTTCTGGATTCAAAGGATTTGGTGACAAAGCAGAGCCCTGTCCAGGAATAAACCTGCAGAACAGAAAGTCTAAAACTGGATGAGGCAATTACATAATTATATTTTGATGACATCTTTGGGAGTTAGAAAAAGGGGCCAGGGGCCTGGGAATCCCAAGTACTGTGTCATTTCAAACATCCTGAGTTCTTAACCCAGTCAGCAGCAGTGATTACAGGTATGATACAGATCTCACAGGCATCACATACAGAGCTGAACCTGGATCAACTCTAGGAGTGCTAGATATCCGTACCTACAAGAAAGGCCATAAATGGTCATTTTTTCACTACTAGAGTTGAAACTTTGTATCTCCATCTCTAATGATGAAAAAGAAGAACCAACAGCATTACATTTATTCTGTTAGGATATCTGTCAAAAACAACAGGTATTTTCAAAAGATACTTAATCTAACATACATTATATGGACAGCAGTATTTGGCCACACCTTTTAATGACTGAATCGAGGTGTTTAAATCAGACCTGTTGTCACAGGTGTATAAAATCAAGCAACTAAACTGTGCATGTTCTGAAGAGCTCAGTGACTTTAATCGTGGTATCGTGATGGATGCCACCTTTGAAATTTCATCCCTGCTGGATATTGTAAGTGATATTATCAGAAAATGGAAGTGTTTAGGAACAACAGCAAATTAGCCACCAAGCAGAAAACCACTTACAATCACAGAGCGGCGTCAAAAAAACGCTAAGCTGCAAGGTGTGTAAAAGACGCAGACGCTCTGCTGATTCCATAGCTGAAGAGTTCTGAACTTTCCCTGGAATTATTGTAAGAACAAGTCTGTCCAGCGGGAGTTTCATGAATGGGTTTCCATGGCCCAGCAGCTGCATGCAAGCCTTACCATTACCAAGTCCAATGCCAAGCGTTGGATGTGTAAGGCACACCGACACTGGATTGTGGAGCTATGGAAGCATGTTCTGTGGAATGACGAATCACGCTTCTCTGTTTAGCAGTCAGATGGGTGAGTCTGGGTTTGGCGGATGCTTGGAGAACATTATCTGCCAGACTGTATTTTGATTGTACTGTGAAGTTTGGTGGAGGAGCGTTAATGGCATGGGGCTGTTTTTGGGGTTTGGCCTATGCCCCCTTATCTCCAGACACTTTGGACAATACTATGCATCCAGCTTTGTGGCAAAAGTTTGGGGAAGGCCCTTTTCTTATCTATAACATGAATGTGCCCCAGCGCACAAAGCAAGGACTATAAAGACATGGTTTGATGAGTTTGGTGAGGAAGAACCTGACTAGCCCACAAAGAGCCCTGACCTCCACAACAATGAGCACCTTTGGGATGAACTGGGACATCATGAGCCAGGCCTTCTCAGTCAACATCAGTGCCTGAACTTATAAATTTTCTGCAGTGGAGGCTGTCATAACTGCAAAAGATGGAGGCAACTCCATATTAAAGTACATATATTTGAATACAATGTCATTACAGTCCCTGTTGGTGTAATGCTCCGGCATCCAAATACTTTTGTCTATATAGTGTAATTCAAATCAAATGTTTTTCTCTGATTCCATTTGGAAACATTCAATTTTAACCCCATAATAAAAAATAATGTCTGATGTCTAAGTAGCAGAAGCTAACACTGAAAGGGTTAATTGTTGTGACTGGTTGTATACAATGTCTGCGAGTGGAGTGTCTAGCTTAGCCACGGTGGACGTTTTGTAAGAACTGGACAACATGTCTTTATTAAAACAAGGGCAGAGGGAAACACTGAAAGCTTTCCATGACAAACAAGATGTTTTCACTCTTCTCCTGGTCAGTTTTGGCATTGGTTTGCGATTGTTGCGTAGCGTACGGTGGTGTTTTGCAGTCCAGGGGCTTCTGCTGTGGTAGCCGTTAGCTTGGATGTAGCTGTAAAAAAGTGGCAGTTTAATCAGAACTGGACTACATTTCTTTTAAAAACAAGCACATAGAGTCATACTGAAAGCTTTTCCTGGCACAGAAGTTGTTTTTGCACATCTCCCGAGTGGCCTTGGCATCAATTTTACATGAAGCTCAGTCATTAACAATGGCTATTGCCATGGCCCATCATGAATTTGACGGACAGAACATTCCTCCAATCACCTTTGGAAGATTTTCTGATAAGTCCTGCCCTTCACACTTTCCATCGGAGAATTCCCAGATGATTGTGAAATATATTCAGTTAATCTGGCGTGTCAGGTTTGCTGTTTCCTGCCAACAGGACTTTATGTTTTCACTTTTAGGGCACTTCAATTCTAAACCCATTAGGGACAGCACAATTGCACACCCAAAAATGATTCTGCCAGAACACACATTTCAGTCAGGAATTTCAACAGGCATCCCAGATAGTTGTAGTCAGCCATATACTAGGTTTTTACCTAGTCTTGTTTTCTTGAAACTGCAGTGCAGTTAATGTCTCTCATCAGTTTTACTGTTTTTTTTACAATCAATTTCTTTTGGGATAGGTAGGTAACACAGTAATACTGTATCCTGGGGTAATGCAGAATATTCAGGAAAATTCACACCAAGCCAGCAGGCAGGTTTCATATCCTGTAACCATAGATTTAATGCACATGAATGGAGCGACCTTCATGTGCGTTATGAAACTCTTTATGTTTCCTGTTTGCCTGTACGCTCCTCTTCACTCTTTGTTGTCATAAATGCGAGGACTTTTTGTCCCGCCTCTTGGGATCCCCCAAATTGAACAGGGATGGTCTCCTGCTTGGATGTATGTGTAATTTAATTAGATGTTTTTGATCCACAAATAAGACAAAAACACTTGCTTAGATATGAGTTTTTACTGTAAATTTGTTCAATGTTGGACTTTTGGGCCTTGCAGGGTCCAAAATTAGTGAGTGAGTAATCATACTCTGCTCTGCTTCACATTTAAACCCCCCTGATGCTAGTTATGTTTTGTCAAGTGATCATGCAATGACTCCTTGTGGGAACTAGACATCAGTAAGCCACCATACACAGTGTGAAACATTAATAGAAGCCAGAAATAGACGTCAGTAATAGCCTGCAAGATTGCTGCTCTTGCGTCTTCAACATTCAAGAGATACTGCAGGCGAAAACAAAAAGGGTGTGCGTTGTTTACTGCATGATTCGGAACATTTGGACTATTTTAAAACATGGGACAGCCAAAGAAGGTGAAATGTAATATCTTTAACATTGCAGAAGAACTGCTGTTGGTCCGTGTCAACAAGAGCAACAGCTGCAGCCGAGTCACTCTCGCCTGTCAAACCACAGCATGGAGGCAGAAGCCTTGGCCTCCTGTAATCTAATGTTGACACCCATGAATTAGCGCTCAGGAGACAGTCTGTTGCTCTGTGCCAGAATCAAACTCACCTACTTATGCTCCTGGGCTTATATTTTTTTTTAGCAAAATAGGAGAATTGTTTTGTTGACCTCATATCTCCCTTGCCTGATTACATAAATGTTTTCCATGCTTTCATTGATGACCTCCAGCATAAGCGACAAGCATCTATTGATCTGCCAGCTTTGTTGTGGTCGGCAGCTGTGCAAATGAGCAGGGAGAATTCTCACACTGCTTAGAGTACTGTTCAAACTCCCAAAATCACATAAATTAAGTCTTTTTGTTGCAAAATGACTGCCAACATACAAGCACACTGAATCTGCTAGAGAGCTGAAGACAAAGAGCCAGTTATAATATGACAGTGGCCCAAAGCATACATCCAAATCTGCAAAAGGATGGCTTCACCAGAGGAAGATCAGAGTTTTGGACTGGTCCGGCCAGAGTCCTGCTGAAAGTCTGTGGGGTGACCTGAAGAGGGCTGTGGACAGGAATTGCCCTTGTAATCTGACAGATGTTTTTTGCACTTTTGAAAAGAAGAGTTGGCAAATCTTGCCTGTGTTTCCTCAGCTGATGTCTGTTCAGCCTTGGTACCAGTTTGGCCTTTTAAGTGCAGATTGAATAATGAAAAATGATGGAGGAAAGGAAACTGGCAGTCAAGCGTTGGGCTAGCTATCGTGGTCAACATTAAAAGATAAAAAGCCATTTTGTGGCATAGGCTCATTTGTGAATGGCACATCATTACTCGGTCACTCACTCCACAGGGTTTATTCAGTTGAGCCTCGTGATTCAGTATAAGACTCTTCTTTCTAACCAGATGACACTAGATGCTAGGGGGTTTGCAGGACTGAGTAAATTGTGATAATAATCGCCGCTACTATAGGCAAGGTGAGAAGGAGGCTTATGTGACTTAAACCCTAAATGTTTGCTTAAAAGCTTCATATCTTTAAGTTGGTTAAAAGTATGCTGCCTGTGAATAATTTGATAGATAAATGCAAAAACAAATAAGCAATAAACAATAGGGCCTTGCTGATCACAACATTAAGACCTTCTGTGCTCTTCGTAGTATAAAAAGTACTTTTCCACTGTTCTAAAAATACAATTTTCAACATTTTTGCGAACTAATAATTGTTGCCCCATACGTTGCTTTTTATGTTCTTTGTAAATGCAAAGTTTCAGTTATAAACTTTAACACCAAATTCCTACCCTACCTGCAGTGCTGTGAAAAAGTATTTGCCCCCTTTCTGATTCCTGATGTTTTTGCATATTTATCACACTTAAATGTTTTGGATCATCAAACCAATTTTGATATTTCACAAAGACAGCCCAAGTAAATACAAGATGCAATTTCTATATAATGATTTTATTTATTAAGGAAAAAAATCCAAACCTATCTGGCCCTATGTGAAAAAGTAATTACCCCCTGATCCTAATAACTGGTTGTGCCACCCTTGGCAGCAATAACTGAAATCAAGCGTTTGCAATAAATGGTGAAGAGTCTTTCACATCGCTGTGGAGGAATGTTGTCCCACTCTTCTTTGCAAAATTGTTTTAACTTAGCCATATTGGAGGGTTTTTCGAGCATGAACTGGCTGTTTAAGGTCACACCACAGCATCTCAATTGGATTTAAGTCCAGGCTTTGACTGGGCCACTCCAAAACCTTAATTAGTATTTTTTGAGCCATGCAAAGGTGGACTTGCTAATATGTTTCAGGTCGTTGTCCTGCTGCATAACCCAAGAGTGCTTGAGCTTGAGGGCATGAACTGACGGCCAGACGTTCGCCTTCAGGATTTTCTGGTAGACAGAAGAATTCATTGTTCCATCAATCACAGCAAGTGGTCCAGGTCCTGAGGCAGCAAAGCAGCCCCAGACCATCACACTGCCACCACCATGTTTGATGTTGGCATGATGTTCTTTTTATCAGATGCTGTGTTATTTTTACAACAGTTGTGACGGGCTGTACACCTTCCAAAAAGTTCAACTTTGTCTCGTCAGTCCACAGAATATTTCTCCAAAAGTCTTGGGGATCATCAAGATGTTTCTTGGAAAATGTGAGACGAGCCTTTGTGTTCTTTTTTGTCAGCAGTGGTTTTGGCCTTGAAACTCCCCCATGGATGCTATTTTTGCCCAGTGTCTTTCTTATGGTTGAGTCATGACCACTGACCTTAAAGGGATACTTCAACATTTTGGCAAATTCGCCCATCACTGAGGCCAGTGAGGCCTGCAGGGCTTTGGATGTGGGTTCTCATGTGACCTCCTGGATAAGTCATCTTTGCACTCTTGGAGTAATTTTGGTTGGCCGACCACTCCTGAGAAGGTTCACCACTGTTCCCAGTTTTCTCCATTGGTGGATAATGACTCTGACTGTGGTTTGCTTGAGTCCTAAAGCCTTGGAAATGGCTTTGTAACCTTTTCCCAACTGATAGATTTCAATCACTTTGTTTCTCATTTGTTCTTGAATTTTTTGGACCGTGGCATGATGCGTTTCTTTTTGAGATCTTGTAGCCTACTTCTTGTCTGACAGGCAAAGACTAAAAAAAGCTCATCTGGAAATGAGTTTTCACCTTGTATGGATCTGCCCTAGTTGTTTTCGGTAGGCTAATTTCATAATTGAATGACAGGATCAGAATTTCCTCAGCCTTTTTCACACCTGTTACAGTTAAATGTTCAGTGAGGTCAGTGTTTTCTTTGTTGCCAACGCATGGCTCCTGGTCTTTCATTGGCCGCAGGGGACAGAAGAAGTAAACAGAGAAGCCCCCTTAACCAGGTCTGTTTTCCAAAGAAGAGGCGATGCGTTTAGAGCCCAGCTGGCCCAATGGAAACATGCTCATCCCCAGTGAGAGTGAGTGTGGATAGACACTTCTCATCAAGCCTGCTTCACTGCAAGTCTGTGCCTGTTGATGCAAAACAACTAGGGCTAAAAACGAAGCTAGACCGCTGAGACTTCAATTTAAATAGAAACCTCTTCTTGTCTTGAATGCGATGAAGCCTGATCTGGTCATGAAGCTATCCCTGTGTCCTTCTGTAGCTTGTGTCTTTTTATACAGCTGCTCTTACCATGCTTTGGCATAATACTTTGGCAAGAGGTGCTGCAGGGTCAGATATTCATGACTTCTAATAAAGAAAGTTCTAATTCAAAGCCTTTGGGCTCATAATTAGACAAGAAGGTAGATAAGTGTTTCATTATTTGGGGTCATGTATTCAGGCTGATGAAAAGTGGAAAGTCCTTTCTTAATCACCATTAGAGGAAGAAAGCCAACCAAATACGCCTGCTCCCAAGGTCTTACAAGATCCACTGGGAAGTAATTAGTATCCATATCCACCAGCAAGCCCCATTCACTCCTTTTTTTATCAGTGATGGAAAGTAACTGTCTCTTGTGAATGACATGACGTATGTTTCCTTATAAAGACTAGGCCAAAGGTTTCACTTTCTGCCCAGACCTTTTCCAAGTCTACCAATACTTAAATAACAAATAATCCTGGCTTCTGGGAAAGGGCTGATGTCATATGCTGTGCTTCAGAGTCATCAAAGTAATCTTTCAAGTTGGCAAAACAGAGCAGAGGATCACATGCACATCCACCGAGACAAACTCTGACTTGGCAGCGCCTTTATTCCATCCTGATAATTCTCCTTGTCTTAATATCAGCTTGTCCTTTTTAATCGTCAGGCCCTCATACTGCCTGTTTACACTGAGGAAAGTCAAGAGATTAGAACATGACATTGATTACCTGAGCCGACAGGTGTAACATTGAGCCGTCTCTCTGGTCCAAAGACGTCTTTGAGTGGCGTTTCGCTCCTCTCCTGTTACCTGTTCCTCTCATTGGACATGTAAAACTCGCCCTGTTTTCAATGCTCTACCAGTGCAGACGTGGCTTCCATTACACTTGTGGTTCACGTACATTGCATTAATTAAAACACACTTGAGAGCCATGGCACCATGCCAGGAAGCAGGGGGGGCCATGACTGCCAGGGGCCACTAGTGGACTTATGGCTAAAACCTGATAAAATTAAATGTACAGTATATTGCCAAAAGTATTTGCTCACCTGTGTTGACTGGCATATGAACTTAAGTGACATCCCATTCTTAATCCATAGAGTTTAATATGACATTGGTCCACCCTTTGCAGCTATAACAGCTTCAACTATTCTGGGAAGGCTTTCCACAAGGTTTAGGAGTGTGTTTATGGGAATTTTTGACCATTCTTCCAGAAGCATATTTGTGAGGTCACACACTGATGTTGGATGAGAGGGCCTGGCTCTCAGTCTCCGCCTTTAATTCATCCCAAAGGTGTTCTGTTGGGTTGAGGTCAGGACTCTGTGCAGGCAAGTCAAGTTCATCCACACCAAACTCTCTCATCCATGTCTATATGGACCTTGCTTTGTGCACTGGTGCACAGTCATGTTGGAACAGGAAGAGGCCATCCCCAAACTGTTCCCACAAAGTTGGGAGCATAGAATTGTCCAAAATCTCTTGGTATGCTGAAGCATTCAGAGTTCCTTTCACTGGATCTAAGGGGCCAAGCCCAGCTCCTGAAAAACAACCCCACACCATAATCCCCCTTCACCAAACTTTACACTTGGTACAATGCAGTCAGACAAGTACCATTCTCCTGGCAACTACCAAACCCAGTCTCGTCCATCGGATTGCCAGATGGAGAAGCGTGATTGTCACTCCAGAGAACACGTATCCATAGCTCTAGAGTCCAGTGGTGGCGTGCTTTACACCACTGTGCCCTACGCTTTGCATTGCACTTGGTGATGTATTACTTGGATGCAGCTACTCGGCCATGGAAACCCATTCCATGAAGCTCTCTACGCACTGTTCTTGAGCTAATCTGAAGGGCACATGAAGTTTGTGCACATCTGTTGTGATTGACTCTGCAGAAAGTTGGCGACCTCTGCCTAATATGTGCCTCAGCATCCGCTGACCCCGCTCCATCATTTTACGTAGCCTACCACTTCGTGACTGAGTTGCAGTCGTTCCTAATGGCTTCCACTTTGTTATAATACCACTGACAGTTGACTGTGGAATATTTAGGAGCGAGGAACTTTCATGACTGGACTTGTTGTACAGGTGACATCCTATCACAGTACCACACTGGAATTCACTGAGCTCCTGAGAACGACCCATTCTTTCACAAATGTTTGTAGAAACAGTCTGCATGCCTAGGTTCTTAATTTTATACACCTGTGGCCATGGAAGTGATTGGAACACCTGATTTCAATTATTTGGATGGGTGAGTGAATACTTTTGGCAATATAGTGTATTTATATTGGGACATCTATGACAGCTCTGTATTTAAAGACCAGGAATAAAGAACTTGTCTATTATCAACATGAAAATTCATAAAAGGCACCTTATCACCTTACCGAGATTTTTATGCTTGAAGGACATCCTAGAGGGCACATCCTACAAGTCATTTTTATTAAGTTCTGTCTAATCAAAGGGTCTACAAGTAGGCAACTCTTCATGTTTGTAGAATGAAAGATGGAGGGACATCAGAGGAGGGCACTTTATCATGTTTTGTCCACTAGGGGGACATTCTTGAAGACACTTTACCACATTTTTTCCGTTGACAGGACTTACAGGGCACTTTACCATTCTTAGTCCAATGGTAGTACAAGAAGGCACTTTACCATATTAAGTCCAATGAAGGGACATCCAAATTGGCACTTTACCATGTTTTATCCAACAGTTAACATTCTATAAAGAACTTAACCATGTTTTGTCCAATGGATGGCATCCTAGAAGGCACTTTATCATGTTTTGTCTATTTGAAGGACATCCTAGAATGTACTTTTCCATGTTTTGCCCAATTAGGGGCTCTGGAGAAGGCACTTTACCATGTTTCGTCTAGTGGGTGGCATCCTAGAAAGCACTTTATCATGTTTTGTCTATTTGAAGGACATCCTAGAAGGTACTTTTCCATGCTTTACCCAGTTAGGGGCTCTGGAGAAGGCACTTTATTATGTTTTGTTTTCTTAAATGGCACAGTATAGGGCTCTTTGTGACAGTTTGTTCACTGGGGAGGTCTTGAGTTTGGCTCTTTACCATGTTTTGCCCAATTAAAGGGCTTCTTATTAGGCATAATCATGATTTGTCCAATAAATAGTCATCCTACAGGGCCCTTTATGACAAATTGTCAACTGGGAGGGCAAGGGAGAGGGCACCTCTGTAATCTCACCACAGACAGGATAGAGGAGAAAATTGTGTTGTGACGTAAGGAATAATCTTCCTGCTAGGAGAAACTGCAATTTAAGCACAATTGCTGGCTATTCTTTGAATGATGTCGGTGATTGCTTTATGACAGTAATTTAGTGCCTTTAAAAAGAAATATACGCTTAGATGCCATATATATATGTATCATTTGAATCAGAGATGTTTTGTCATGAAATGCAGAACTATAAAATATCTGGTCAGCCTTCATCGTGTAGTCTGCTTCCTGTAAATCAGTCTATGATCATCGTATAGACAGCGTGGGACAAGAAGTAATGTTCATGACATTACATCCCATCAGGACATCATCTCTCTGTATGTTTTGGGGCCCTAGTAGCTTGACACCATATGAAACTCAGCATCAGTATCCTGCAACCGGATGGCAGAAAGGCCACTGCCACAGTGCCAAGGAGATAATCTCAACCAGAAAAGGGAGAAGTTGATATCGACCATCTGCTTCGTCTGGAGGGGATTTGATTGGCTTGCCAGAGCAGAGCGGAGCGGTGAGGATGATTAGGCCTCCCTGGTGTCCTATTCCACTGGGTGCCCGGCTCAATGTCACCACTGATTGGATCCTCTAATCTTGTTCTGGGTGAATTAAATCTGAAGAGGGGAGGAGGATGGCTGCATTCACTTTAACTTGTGCCCTGATTGTCAGAGAGTGTGCTGCTGTAACTCTTACTTACTACTCGTATAACTAACAGGTACAGTATGAGATAGCAATCCTGGCTCTAGACGGGGATCTGTATCTTTGACACCACTTGTACCTGACATTAATCCGGGATGATCTAAATTGCAAATGCATCCTGCAAAGTTGCAACAATCAATCTCAGGAACAAGCAGTGCCACTGAAATACTCTCATACGCATGAAATCTCTGCGTAGTAAATACAGATAAGAACATTACATTTGCAAAAATAGTTAGCATTTAAATTCATAAAGGGAACAAGGTCCTTAAATCATAGTTAGACCACCTGGAAATAGATCAATTTTGAATATGGATGGTCTGACTTTACATTTATTTTACTAACAGGATTTTTCTCCTAACGCAATGTTAATCTAAGGTTATCTTTAGAGGAACTCTGCATGATCAGACTCATTCATCTTGTTGGATTGTTGGAACAAAAAACTCACTAGATATCTGCATTTTGAGTTAATTTGAACTTTGATACTCACCAGGAGGCTGCCATGTTTTGGTCAGTACTACTAGCATGGCGTCATCTGGCCGCAGTGTTCCTTAGCTCGTTTTATCTGGAGTTTCACCCTGTATTTTCACTGGGTCTGTCTCCAGTCCATCATGGCTGCACTGCAGTTTGACTGCGTGCTCCGCATATATATATATATATATATATATATATATATATATATATATATATATATATATATATATATATATATACACAGTTTTGGGACGCCCTTCTGTAATATTTTAGGGCTCAAGTGTTTCAATGAGTGCCCTATAAAGAGTTTATCTATCTAAATCAAGTCAATTCAATACAGCGTACACAGTTTCAGACATTGAGTGTACAGAGAGTAAAGGTATATATCATGCAACCCAGATGTAGGTTAGGATTATCTAATTTGCTGCTACTGTCATCTCTCTCATCTGACGTCAAGCGCTGACAAAACAGCCACAGTTAGGCTCCAAGTTTCTCTATCTCTGTGTTTCCCCCAGAGGGACCCTCATTGAAGCCGGTGTTGTTAGTTGCCTGGATATTGTCATAGTAACCCTGGCTGAAGGCCGGTCTTGGCTCTATTGGTTGGGGAAGCTTCTTCATCCGTGTAGGGTGGATGTGCCACAACTCGATGGAGAGACAGCCTCTCCATTCATAAAAACAGGTTTGGTCGATTTAATGTGGAGCCAGCAGGTTTTCAGTGGAGACCTGAACAGGATAAAAATGTTTTAACCGCCTTCTGCAGATGGATCCATTATGCCAACAGGGCACGTTATGGAGGAAGTGGACTTCGTAAATGGCGGTCAGGGAGGCTTTGTGTTTATTTCTTTGGCTCACCCACTAATGCAGGTCCTTTATAGGCAACAAACTGCAGCACCACACAGAGCCAAGTTCTCTTTGCACTAGGTGCCGCTGGTCAAGAGCCAACAATGAGCATAGAGCAGGTATCACTTTTGTTTCCTGGCTCTGGATGTTACTGTCAAGGTCAGAGGAGCCACAATGATAAAGGTCAGCAGCATGAATAGACGGGCAATCTACCGACGGACATACAGCAGTGGCGAGAATGTGGTGGGTTCTACATGAATTACAGCATGAGCTTTAAGAAGAAGAATGAATTTAGCATGAAAACATGGAGAAATACATGCACCGTGCATGTGCAAGCGGCTGCAGAAGGAATCCTTTTTGATTTTGCTTGTGTGCCCAGACACACCCTAGGGAATAAATAAACATATTGTCTTTCAGTGGGTTGGAGGAATGGAAAAAGCCTGAATCCCATCCAACATATTGTACCTGTTAGATACTCCTATTCCTCCCCTGAGTGTCATGAGACACTCAGCTGTCAAAGATAGAGCCAAAATGAGCGTCAGCAGGTGTGAGTCTCACAGAGACGCTGTTTTTGTGCATGTGTTGGGTTATTAAAGTTCAATAATTAGACAGCATTGTTCCATGTATGGAAAGTTAGAGTAACAATACTATAAGAGGCTGTAATCAGATGTCAAATCTGTCACTTTCATTCACTTAAAGGATTGAAATTCTGACAAAGCAGGAGATAAAACAAACAAACTACAGATTTTTGAATAGTAAAAACATATGACGCCAAATATTCAGAATATGGTCTGTGAGAGCCAACAGGGGTTTCACTGTCACTACTCAGGGATCCCCTTTATACAAAGTTAAACATGAAATGTAGCAGCAGAAAGTCCTGGCAAGTGTGTCAGCTGTTTGTCCTTTGGTTAAAACATTCATCTGTGATTTGATACTTCATACCCGCTTATAGTCGACTGTAAACCGTTCTGAGTCAGATCCAAATGTCTAAATGTATCCTAATATCTCAAACCAGGCTCCCTCTGCTCACTAAACTAGATTAAATTTCAAATCGCACAGAATAAGGCAACTTAAAAGTCCAAACTGGAATCAGAAATTGGTTTCAAAACACTTTGTTGGTCAAAAGTTGCTGTAAACATGAAAAGACTGATAACAAGGCACCAATGACCCCTAAGTTGTACTCCTAAACCCAAAACATCTGATACGCATCAAACAACCACCCCCATTGTCTTGTCTATAAGTTTCTTTCTAATCTCCTGGGACAACTGTCTCCTTAGCTTTCTATGGTCCAAGTTCAGTGTGGTACAAATCATGATACCAAACAGCACTAGGACTACTTTTCACCCTTTAAATAGGCAGACTGACTGATTGCAAGTTTGAAGACACCTGTGATGCTAATTACAGGACACGCCTTAGTTTAACACAGGGGTGTCCAAACTTTGGCCAGGGAGCCAAATGTGGCTCTTGGCCCGTTTTTAAATGACCTGCTGCAAATTCTATAACATAAGCCAAAAATAGCACATATGAATGATGTAGTGAATATTTGATCTGTTTTCTTATTGAATGACAAGTATAGTTTTGTTTTACCTTGGGGGCTCATCTGGGATGGTAACACAAAACTCTACTCGCCTGTCAAGAAAAAAAAAAATAAAAAAGCTTGGTTGGAAGGCGGTATGTATTTATTTGAATTAGTATATATATGTATATATATAAACATATATATATTCACAGGTTCAGCACTAGGCCATGCTACTGAGCTATAAATAAACATTTTGATGGGACGACTTATTGATGTGCTTTTTTGGGGGGCTTGACCTAAGACAACATTACAAATTATCTGGTACATGGAGCGTCATTCTCATTCTGACCAGGGCAGATCCAGTGATAGCCAGGGCCAACTAGGGCTCAACTGAAATCTGGCAGGCCCTCTTAAAGTCCTTAAAATGATTGGCTGGCATCTTTGTTAGCCATGAATTAGCCATTTAAGTACATCCAATCACTAAGCACATCTTTACCTAAATTATTTAGGTATCATAAAGATTAGGTATGTGAAAATGGCCCCACCATCCTTATAACTTTTAGTATGTGGTCCTCAGTAGATTAAGTTCAATTATTTTCAGTCTTTTCTGTGGGTACCATGATTTTTGTCCAGGCCAGTTTCAAAAGTTTGATTTTTAAAGTGATTCTATCGAACCACAATTTAAAAGCAATGTCTGATTTTCATTAGTTTATTATCAGGAATTTTTATTTATTTATTTTTATTTATTATTATTTTTGGCAGTTTCAAGTTATTTCAGTGACAATTGTAGGTTTTTCTCTCTTTAATGGAAAGGTACCAGCAGTTTTGTCCAGGTGTGTATTTCAGCGTGACCTCTGTCAGTCTCAAACAGGATGACCTGATGAAACGCAGAGAACTTTAGGAAAATTTTAATGAAACGTGAAGACTGGTTATATATCAACATTAAATTATCAGGAAGCACATAAATATGCCGTTTGTTGTTTTTGTTATTCCCAATCTTGAGGTTCAGCTGTTCTGCAACTGACCTAGTGGATGTTTGCCATCAGACAGGCCACAACTGTAGCATGGGCTTAAGGCTGTTGCAGGTTAAAGAATATTTGCAATGCAAAATCCCATGTGCAACTTCTTAACACTGCTGGTTTAATTGTCCAGACATGCTTTAAATGTACTGCCCGTAATGTGCAGC
This sequence comes from Cheilinus undulatus, assembly GCF_018320785.1. NCBI lineage: Eukaryota > Metazoa > Chordata > Actinopteri > Labriformes > Labridae > Cheilinus > Cheilinus undulatus. Next base: position 31,443,773 of record NC_054885.1, on the reverse strand, counting down.
TTTGCAGCTTCAGAGTAGGAAAAAACTCTCGCAGCTGCAAAGCTGCACATTACATTACGCTAATAACTTGACAGCTAACATCAAAAAATGTGGATTTTCTGGTTCTCATTTGTAATGTCTTGATAATAACAAGGTAGCCACACCCCTAAGTGCAGGTACTCTAATTATCATTCATTCAACTCCAGATGGAACAATACGTCCCAAAATGAGTGTGATCCAACAATGCTTCAGACTACAAACTGATTAGGTAACTGTTTCTAAATAAAATAAAAGGTAGGTTTTTTCATATTCTTAAAAAAAAAAAAAAACAATCCATCTTATTTTTGCATCTTAACTGAGTTGTCCAATGCCAGCCCTTACAGAGACCAAAGGTCTAGAGCCACTTCTCATTTGTCATTTTTTAAACCTGGGGGCTAGATCCTCTTCTTCCATCCAGTCAACACACTGCCATCATTGACTGACCAGCTGGCTGCATGAGACAGCTATTCTCTGCTGCTCCATCAGACACACTAGAGGCCTTACGCAATTGCCATGTCATCAGAATTACATAATTACTTAAATTAATCCAATTGTACTCCAGGAATATGCGTCACAATGATTTTTTTTTTTCATTTTATACCATGTTTGGTGCCATGGATTCACAGAAGCCACCACAGAAGTTCTATCAATGAGACTCATAATTTGATTATAAATTAATACTGTGCCATTCCAGGTGACCTGTGAATCAGATCACAGGCATCATTAGGCTCTTAATTCCACCTAGCTCTGAAGAGAACAGGTTGTATGAGTTGTTTGCTCGTGGAAAGCGAGGTTGGCTCCCTGTTGGAGCAGATTCACACGCTGGTATTGGCTTTCATGTCCCGTCTGCATGTCCTGTCCCACTTCCTAACTAGCTGAGGCAATAAGTCACTTTGACTCAATGGTAACAGCTTGTGAATGTCATTACCTGTGCAGTTTCTGTGCTGTACACCACAAATGCACTCTCTTCTATCACAGCTTTACTTTAGTGTCAGTACTGGGGTACAGCTTTCTTGGAAATGGCACAAAAATGGAGCGTGTGTGAGAGATGTCACATCAGTCTGATGGATGGAAACAAAATGAGTGATGATGAGATGGATCTGCTGGCTTCGAGCTTTGTGATTAGTTTTTTTAGGGTGCAGTCAGCTGTCAATGACTCATTTCAACCTATTAGTTTAATGTAAGAGCACATACTCAATCGCTGAACTTCAGGGCAATTTTTGAGACATCATACAAGCTCAACATTTATGGATGGATACTTGCGTTTGAGTTTTAGTGATATTCATCAATCTGTGAACATGATAATGGGCTTAAAAGCTACACCTGGGGGTTTCATTTATAGAACAGTTTATAGAATCCATACATGGATTTTAAGGGCACCAAAAACCCCAAATAGTGAGGACGATAACAATTCAGACAGCAATGGGCCCACACGTGCGTATGCGAATCCTCCTCATAAGACTTGACCCACCAAGAAAGTTGCGTACGTACATCAGCCTCCTTATCCACCTACATTCAGCCTTAAACAGTCAATGCAACATTCCTTATGAGTGAAAATGCATAAAAATGAACTGGCAGATCAAATGATTGTGGTGGTTTGCCACGACAGCTACTGGACGCTGAAGAAAATAAACTTTCTGAAACCAAACTAAGGGGCTTCTGAATAAAAGGGTGGTTCGACATCCTCATCCACTAATAGCTTAAGATTCTTCCAAAGTTTTTTTGTATGGTTCCTAAGAGAAATTTACATGAGATTCACAGGTGCTGAAAACTTCTGAATTTTTTCTCCTGGTTAGCATAGAGAAACACCCCTTTTATGCCCATATAAGGGCATAAGACTGCAGGGCAGTGTGCAAACACAGAAGGCACACAGGATTGAGAGAAAAAGCAAGATATCAGTAACCTTCAAATTAAAATAAACTGTAAAAACTTAAATCCTGGATATTAAATATATGCTTAGAACACATCAAATGGATGAAATGAATGCTTCAGACTGTATTTTCATCAGAAATGACATGCATCTTGCTGCAGTAAAGGTGCATCATGGTGTAACATCATTTAAAGACATTTATACCTGCAGATGCAGGTAGATTATAAGCACACCAGGCAATCATCTATAGCGCAAGATATTGCATATTTGTCACACTTAAATGTTTAGGATCATCAGATTAATTTTAATATTAGATAAAGATATCCTGAGTAATTATAAAGTGCAGTTTTTAAATGCTGGTTTTATTTATTTAGGGAAAAAGCCACTTAAACCTACCTGGCCCTATGTGAAAAGTAATTGTCCCCCTTGTTAATTCATGATTTAGCAGTGATTTATCACATTTTTGAAGGGCTGAGTTCAATTTCACTACCCACACCCAGGCCTGATTACTGCCAGACCTGTTACATCAAGAAAGCCCTTAAATAGAACCTCTCTGACAAAGTGAAACAGGCTAAAAGGCCTTAAAAAGAAACATCATGCTTAACCTGACATGCCAGATGGATGTGTTTCACACATCCATCTGAGAAAGCTTCAATAGGAAATGTTTGGAAAAAGGCAGAGGCTTTGAAAAAAACTTGGAGTGTGATTGGATAAAGGTTCTGTCTGTCACATCTCTACAGGCCATTCAGAGCATCAAAACACATGACGTAGCCGCTATCGAGCTGCGCGTGCGCAACTACCGAGGAATAACGCGAAACATGGCGACCATAGACATTTAAGTACTCGGCTTTTGTTGTTTTTGAAAAGAAAACAACTCACTGCTGTTCTTTGTTCTTCTTTTAACAAAGGAATGTCATAAAGTTCTGATAAAACTGGCACTTTAGCAGCATCCACACTAAGCTCTTCCGCCATAATTGCACCGGCCTCTTGATGCTGCTTGTTTATGTTACAACTCTGCCTCGCCTAAAAGTGCTGCCCCTCAACACTGATTGGTCCTGTCACTTTCTAACTGGGCCCAAGCGGTTCAGACGGGAGCTTCGCAAGATGTATTCACCAGTGAAAAACAAGGAAACGGGTGTATCCATCTGCTTTGCAAGGTTACATCATGCTGCAATCTAAAGAAATTCAAGAACAGATGAGAAGCAAAGTCGCTGACATCAATTAGTCTGGAAAGGGTTAAAAGCTGTTTCTAAGGCTTTGGAACTCTGGTGAACCATAATGAAAGCCATTATCTACAAATAGAGAAAACTTGGACATGGTTAACCTTCCCAAAAATACTCCAAGATCAACGACTCATCCAGGAGGTCACAAAACAACCCGGGACAACATCTAAAAACCTGCAGGCCTTACTTGACTCAATTAAGGTCTGTTTTCATGACTCAACTGTAAGACAGAGACTGGGCAACAGTCTCACATTTGACTAAAAACATCCTGATGATCCCTGAGACATTTTGGGAAAATATTCTGTGGACTGATGAGACAAAAGCTGAACTTTTTGAAAGGTGTTTCATTTAGGGTTAAGCAAACATAGCATTTCATCAAAAGAACATCATACTAAAAGTCAAACATGGTGGTGGTAGGGTGATGGTCTGGGGCTGCTTTGCTGCCTCAGGACCTGGACCACTTGCAGTAACTGATGGAACCATGAACTCTGCCCTCTGTTAGAAAATCCTGGAGATGAATGCGACTATCACTTTGTGCCCTCAAGCCCAAGCACACTTCGGTGATGCAGCAGGACAATGATCTGAAACATGGCAGCAAGTCCACTACTGAATGGCTTAAAAAGACAAAATTAAGGTTTTGGAGTGGCCTCGTCAGAGACTTAGGTCTGATTGAGATGCTGTGGCATGACCTTAAAAAAGCCATTCATGCTTAAAAACCCACCACTGTGCCTGAGTAAAACAGTTCTGCAAAGATGAGTGGACCAAAATTCCTCCACAGTGATGTTAAAGACTTGGTGCCTGTTGTTGCTTGTTTGCAGTCATTGCCTCCAAGGGTGGAACAACCAGTTATTAGGTTTAGGGGCAGTTACTTTTTCACATAGGGCCAGGTAGGTTTGGATGGCTCTTGAAACATTTAAGTGTGACAAAAATTGAAATCAGGAAGAGGCATTAACTTTTTCAAAGCCCCGTACGTATCTTTTGGGCCCCGCCACAGCGCTACTATAGATGATTGCCTGATTTGCTTATAAAGATGTTCCAGCGGTTCCAGTTGGACTCGACCCACAAAACACGTCAAGGTAGTTTACAAACTGGAAAAAAAGTTAATCAATTTCTTGGATTTTCCTCCTTTTTTCTTTTTACAACACAAAAAGCAACAGCTCTCCCTTTGAATTCCAATGTTATATCAGTAAGGCCTGCAGCAGCTTTCATTTAGGCCAAACACACAGGAAGGTGGCTATTTATAAAGTTCTAGCAGTGGCCTACATAAGTTCAGAATCAGGTGATTTTTCTGATATAGTATCCTCTCTAAATGTGTTCAGGAAGGACTTTATCCAGGCCGCACACACTTCCTCCTGAGTGATAAATATGCCTGTGATTTCTAAAATTACAAGCTGGAGCTGTCTCTAAGTGACATTCACTGACATAAAACAGCTACCCTTTTTACGAGAGAACAAATGCTAAATTTCATCTGTTCATATCTTTATGCTTTATCATTCATGCTGAGCTCCAGAGAAATGTCTCCTGGCCCGTGAGTGATTTTCCATCCAAAAGGCTGGAACTATTACCTTATTTAGCTCCAAACAGATAAATCAAAGATGGTGTGCTTAACTCTGCTGATGAATAACTTTTGTTTATATTCTACCATCTCATCTGAAGGTCAGGCGGGTCGGCCTGTTGTTAATAAGCCTGTTGAGGGGGAGTCACCACCGGAGACGTCATCGGCACCATCGACAGGCTCTCTCTGGCCAACAAAGGCTGTCGATTTCTCTCAGTGCAGCCACACGGACTGAGCAGCCACCAAATTCGTTCAGTTTAACGTCATCTCAGAGGTGTGGGCGTTAAGGTGAGTCATCACTATGAGGAAGAATTTTCATAAAAAGTAAAAAAAAAAAAAAAAGGCCAAATACTTCATACAACAAATCTCACTCTTACAGAAGAGAAAGAAAAAAGTTCATCCTGTTATGTTATACAGGCAATGATAGGCAGACTAAATAGCATTAGTTGAAATTTAATGTCTAGGAAGAAAAGGGACAGTAGCCATTTTCAGTCGAAGCCCGAGCTTTGTGGCAGTTTCATTGGCTAATGTGGAAAAAGCCCTGCAGCGGCACCCACTTCCTATGTAGAACCCAATCAAACCGGCTCACTGCCTTCCTCCGGACGTGTCGGATCAATAGATCCCCGACTACGTCTCATGCTGGCAGAATGCAGCTCCTGATGGAATCTAACTCAGTTTCAGGCAGATTTATTACACTTTATTCACCTTATATACATCTGTTTTAACCCTTTTGATGCATAATAGACTTTTTAAAAATATTAATACAGGATGAGAGTGGCTGGTTTGGTGATTGCACTATCCTGGCTCCATCCTCTGTGGAGTATTGGTGTGTTATGTAATCTGTGTGTCAGCAGATCACGTTGAAATGATTGATTTTTCTATTTAAAATCCCTGAAAAAGTGGAAAAATCATCAATGAGCAGCCAATCATACTTCACCCACTCAAAATGAAAGTTTTGAGATTTGAAAATAGTTCATCATACTTGTATTTCTACACAACTAAAGTCACTCTGTGGAGCATGATGCACTAGTTTTCCCCCATTCTCTGAAAGAGATAAAGAAAGAAAACCTCTTTAATGTCAAAGTGAAACAGATTTCTTTAAAGTAATGTCAATTATATAAAAATATGCAATGTAAAATGAATGACTGCTTAAATATTCACCTCCTTTAAAGTGACTGACCTAATTCAACAGAGGTCCTGTTAATTGGTGCTAGTAGTCTTACAACCAGTGAAAGAGGAATCACTTGAGTGCAGTGAATGTGTCTCAAGTGATTGTAATATAAAGACACCTATGTCTGGAAGGTCCAGTCACTGGTTAATCAGTATTCCTGGCTACCATTACACCATGAAGACAAAAGAACACCCAAGAGACTCGAAAATGTTATAAAACAGTACAAGTCAGGAGATAGATGCAAAAATATTCTCATGTAAGAAAGAGACTAGTGAGAGACCACCAAGACACCTATGACAACTCTGAAGAAGTTAGAAGCTTCAGCAGCTGAGATGGGAGGGACTCTGCAGACAACAACTGTTGTCCGGGTTCTTCATCAATGCTCAATGGGAGAGTGGAAAAGAGAAAGCCACAGTTGAAGAAAATGTATTAAATCCTAACTAGAATTTGCCAGAAGGCATGTGAGAGACTCCATGGTCAAGTGGGAGAAAGTTCTTTGGCCTGATGAGACCAAAATGGTTCTTTTTTGCTATGTTATGTATGCCAAACACTGCACATCACCAAAAATGCACCATCCCCACTGTGATGCACAGTGGTGGCAGCATCATGCTGTGGGGATGCTTCTCATCAGCTGACTCTACGGGGTTTGTAAAGGTAGAGGGTAAAATTAATGTGGAAATGTATTAGAAAATCCTGGAGGACAATATTGAGTCTGCAAGAGAACTATGGCTTGGGAGAAGATTTATTTCCCAGTAAGACAAAGAAGCATGCAGCAAAAGCTACACAGAAATGGTTTAAAGACAACAATGTGAATGTTCTGGAGTGGTCTGGCTAAAGCCTAGACCTTAGTCCAGTAGAGGATTTGTGGCTGGACTTGAAAATGGATGTTTATCCCCATGCAAATTGACAGAGCTTGAGCAGTTTTGCAAAGAGGAGTGGAGTAAAATTTCACTGTCCAGATGTGCAAGACTGATTGAGAGCTATCCGCACGGACTGTGACTGCAGCCAAATATGCATCTACTAAATACTGACTTGAAAGGGGTGAATATTTCTGTAGTCACTTGTTTTATGTTATATTTTTGTTTAATTGACATTACTTTGTAGAAATCTGTTTAAACTTTGACATTAAGGAGTTTTTTGTAAAATTTCTTGGTCAAAAAATCCAAATTATATTACTATGATTGTTTAAAAAAAAATAATAATAAAAGGGTAAACGTCCAAGGAGGTAAATACTTTTATAGGCACGGTAGTATGGAGTCTCTATGGACCCCTGCAGCACTGGAGTGAGTGACTTTGGCAAATTTGAGTAATTAATGATGTGAGCTTTGACAGCAAGCATCAAGTTCCTAAAACAGTAGCACACATCACAGTTTGGTTAAAAATTTAAAAATCTTGCTCTAAGGCTCTAAGGCTCTATGGCTTAGTTCATGTAAACACAGAGAGATGGCTAACACTTCACAGCTATACACACTGAACAATGTGTCTGATGAATGATTTTGTTGCATTTTTATTGAAAAAAAATGGACAACACAGTTTTCAACAACTGCAATATCAATATACAGTATTTGCTTTATAATTTACAAAAGATAAAAAATCTGTACAGTCTCTGGTTTGTGCAGGAAGGTGGGAAGACCCTGGTAGAAAAACAAAGAGCTAAGACAGGAGAATTGCCATGAGAGATCAGATAAAATGTCTGAACAGCGCTCCTTGCCATAGAAGCAGAAAAGCGTTCTGGTTTCCGCTGAATGTGCCACGATAACACCGAGAGTATTCAGATTTATGCTCAATCTTCCGTAAGACTGAAAGTAGGAACTCAACAAAGCTGATCTTTATAAAGACAACGCAAAGGCCCATTCAGAAATGACAAAATAACTTCACAAGACCCGCCGTGGTGAAGTGTGAGGGCTAACTGGGATGCTTCCAAAATCTGCACGCCAACACTGATTTTATAAATAAAATGCAGAGTAAGTCAAAAGCAAATGATTGAGTATATCAAGAGACAACCTCTGTTGGATGAGGAGAAGTTTAGGTTTTAAATCAACATAAACTCACAGATGGTTGAGTCTTATATGTACACTTTTGGCTTTTGTGGCAGGAGGAAGGGTGTAGGGATTATGGTGAGGAAAAAGTGCATTAAAGCTTTGGAAAACAAAGACAGAGTCATGCTTGTCTACATCTACGATTAACATCACAGGCTGCATCTGCAATCCTTAAAATGGATACTTTAAAGACAAATAATACAGTTTGGCTCCCATTTCTCTTTAAACATACAATATGTAACTTAGCAGCACTTAGCATCAACATTCAGAACCTCCCCGGCTCAGACCGGGCTTCCTGTCACATTCTACCATCAAACTTTATTGCACATTAGAACATGAGGACCTCCCAGGAAGGGCGGCATACTGCACAGAGAATCACCTTTGAATCAGGGCCGTCAGCCTTTAAAGAATTAATCAGGATTAATCTCAGAATTTTGTTGTTAAATCTGATCAATCTCCCATTTTTGTCACGTTTTGAAATGTCACAGTTTGCATTTAAAGTAACCAAGTTAAATGCTCAGTCTTAAATGGAAATTGACTTTGTATGGAAACCCATTTCCACCATTATGGTATGAAAAATATGAGGTCGAAATTAAAATATTTGGTCTCCTAATTTACCTTTTATTTATGACATACCATCTCAGTGTATCAACTCTAATAACTAAATTTTTTTCTTATACTATGACTTCTTATTATTTTGACTTTTTAGGTCATTTTTTTTTTTTACTTTCTTTCTCATAATTGTTGGCTCATGAACTCTAATCTCAAATTTGTAACTTCTTATCTCATAATTATGAATTTTAATATAATATTTGACTTTTTTCTTGTGTTTTTAAACTATTTTTATAATTATGCTTTTTGAAATCTTGATTTTATTTTCTATTTTATAGTTCTACTGTCTATTTAAAATTTTTGACCTTTTGTCACAATTTTGACTTTGATTTCATAATTCTGAATTTTTATCGAATAATATTAATATAAGCTCAAAAATATGACTTTTCAAGTCATAATTTTGAGTTTAATCTCCTACTTGTGACTTTTTATGAAATAATCCTCACTTTGTAGATCATAATTTAAATTTTTCTCACAATTCAGATTTTTTTAATATCAGAACTATGACTTTTTATGTTATAAATTTGACTCAAATCTCATAATTCAGAATTTAAACATTAATCTCATATTAATTACTTTTTAATTACATTACGTTTTCTGCCGTCATTTTGACTTTAATCTTATAATTTTAACTTTTAATGTCAGAGTTGCAATTTTTTTCTCATAATTCTGATTTTGCTATCTCATTATTGACTTTTCTGTCATCATTTTTACTTTCATTTTATAATATAAGTTTTTTCTCGTAATTTCAATTGTGATTGTGATATTATGACTTCTTATCTCACAATTGTGACTTTACTTTAGTAATTTTTACTTTCATGTCATAGTTTTGACTTTAATTTTAACATTTGTACTTTTTATTTCACGATTTCAAGTTTGATTTTATTAGTATGACTTTTAATGTCATAATTTCAACTTTTATCTTGTTATTATGACTTTTTATCCCGTAATTTTGACATAACTTACAATTAAGACTTACAAAGTGTCATAACGATAGCCTTTTAATCTCATAATTTCGATTTAAGATTATTTATTAATATTTACCTTACTTTCATATCTTTTCCTTTTTTAATGCTAGAAATGGGCTTTCATACCTTCCTGTTTGGAAACAGACCTGCTTCAATTTGAAAGAAAGTAATTTTGGATAGATCAAAGGTTATGACATGAATTCAACCACAGAAAAAAAGCTTGTTATGGATTAAAAATGAAATAAGAAAAAAAGGTAAATTTGTGATTGATAACACAAAATACAGATGACTTTTGACTTGTCTGCTGAGCTGTCTGACAGTTTTGTAAAGTGAAATGAGACATTGAGGATCAGTGGTGGACTTGCTTCACATCACTGGTTGCAGGGAGACGCTACAGTGTTTTAAAGTGGGCAGAAAAAGGGCCATAAAGAATGCCATTTAAGTAAAGAACACACTAATTATGGACCTTAATCAATCCTGATTAATGCATTAATGTTGACAGCCCTACTTTTAATGCTTCTTCTTATGACAACTCTTGCAGTGTGTGCTTTGTAAAAGCCAAACCTTCCACCAGGACTGGGACTTTCTTTTAAGGCACACATTGCAAAAGATGCCGCATTGAGACAAGATGATAGTTTGAGGAGCACTGTGTACTTGTGATCCTGATGAGTGCCAGATAATCTCTGTCCTGCCTTGCATCGTCAGAGCAACACAAAGACAAACACAGTGAAGAGAGTATTAATATGACTTGCTAAGAGACCAGCTCATTAACAAACCTTTACGAAGGGGATTTAACATTTTAAGTAGCCTTTAAATAATAGACTTAAATTAAAAATTTCTCAAATAAATCATATTTAGGTTGGCATTAAAGGAAAAAACTCAAAAGTGGAGTTAAATTGATTTAAAAATATGTATTTTATTAAAGCTCCTGTTAGGATTTTTGTGCTCCAAATTAAACTGACTGAAATTAATGCTGATGCCTCTTTATGCAAACCAGACCATCAGCAAGAAGATTGTTTATTTCTATTATGTTAATTCTAATGCCTGGAACCGCTGCCAGGGGGTAGATTTCAGACATATGAACCTTTTTCTAGGGAAAGGCTGAGATATTTTTGTTGAAAGGGACCACTTTCGCTTTTAAAGGACAAAATCAGTAAAGAGATATTGCTCTGTCCACAGGGGTCACCAAAAACACCTCACAGGAGCTTTAAAATTAGATAAATTAGCTTTAAAAGTCACTCTTATGTGACACTGGGCCAAAAAGAAGCTCACACATCAAAGATGCTTTGTGGAAAATTTACAGGTTGGGAACTCTAAATTCAATAAATAAGAGTAGAAATTTTCTGGTCAACCTCTTCTTTACAAGTTGAACATTTTTGAGAATATTTTAAGAAAGACTTCACAGTGTGTAAGTGATGACATCTTTACCCATCAAATCCCATCATGCAACCAATTATAAATTACCACGTTCACCATAAACGACCAGAACATCTGGATTCTCACGGTGTCTTATGGCGAAGCTTTTGCATAAAGAACTTCATACTCAAATCACAGTCTTTTACAAACTGGCATGCATTAAAAACAGCATCAGGACCAAATTCAAGCTAGTTTTACCATACCCTGCAGTATTTTAATTCTTCTTTATCTCTGAAGTCATATTTCTGATTCTGCCGTCAAAGGCGTTGATTCCAAAGGCAAAGAGTCCAGATTGCATTCAGAGTCTGACACCACATCTATGTTTGTGTCCTCAAGTGCAAAGACCTCAACGCCCCTCATCTCCCTGTTGTCCTCATCCTCCAACTCCTCCTCCATCTCCACTTTCTCCAGAGCCACCTCGTTCTCATAACAAAACGAGTTCCTCCGGCTGGAGGCGTTGGAGTTCCTCTCAGCCAGCTCTCTGGCACTACAGTCAGGTGTGCTGGGCACCTCGTATGTGTTGTCAAAGCGAGAGTAGTCCACTTTGTAGTAGTTCTTTTCCTCAAAGAGGACTGGCTCGAAGCGGTGGCCCCAGAGGATCTCGCTGGCCACGTAGGAGCTCCGACACTGCGTGGTCATCGCCGTGGCCTCCACCATGCCTTCAAGGATCACCACGATCTCAAACTCTGACGTCTCCAGCTCCTGTTTGCTCATCTCGTAAAAAGGGCTGTCCTCATCTATCTCATGCACAATTGTGATTGGGGACACCAGGAAAATTCTGTCAATGCCGCTATCGAAGCCCACGTCAATATCCACCTGATCCAGAGGGATGTACTCGCCCTCGGCTGTGGTGCGGGACTTGAGTAGCTGAGCCCTGACGTGGGCTTCCACCAGGTGACTCTTCCGCAGGTTTCCCACACGCCACATGAGGCAAAGTTTACCATCTCTCATGGCCACAGTGGCGTAATGGCTGAACACCAGTGTCTCATTCCTTTTTTTGGGCTTGGCCATCTTTGCCATGACTGCCCCGATGATGAAAGCATCAATGATGCAGCCCACGATGCTTTGGAAGACAACCATGAAGACAGCAACGGGGCACTCCTCTGTCACGTATCTATAGCCGTAGCCGATAGTGGTTTGTGTCTCCACTGAGAACAAAAAAGCAGCGGTGAAGCTGTCCACATTGGAAACACACATTTGAGTCTCATTCTCCAAGTCCCCATAAGAGAGGGCCACTAACCAGAAGACAAAGCCAAAAAATAACCACGAAAGAACAAAAGAAAGGCAGAACACGAGCAGCATCCATCGCCAGCGGATGTCCACGCAGGTGGTGAAGATATCTGCCAGGTACCGCTGGCCTTTCTCACTCATATTGATAAACTGCACATTGCAGTGGCCATCCTTCCTGACAAAGCGGCTCTGATGCTGGTGCTCCGTGTGCACCTTGTTGACGTTGCCGTTTCCATAGCCATTTGGGACGGCAAGAGCGGCCAGCTTCATGCCATCTTCCTCAGAGGACACAATGCTGTAACGGTGGCTTCGCACACTCCCCATTGCTTCCGCCTGGGAGGGCTGGGCCGAATCTGCTTTGGAAAACAGTCTAAGTTTTTGATAAAAGCGTTGGAGAAACAGTTTTGAATGATCCAGAGCCAAACTCGAGCAGAAAACGGGGACTAGAAGGCAGCGGGGCCTGGGCTTCTGCAGGCGTGCTGTGCACCTTTGGTGGAGGGTGGGTCACTCCTCTCCGACAGCTGCTTTGAACCTCATCAGTGAAATGAGCTATGGAAATAACAGGCAGAGAGAAAAACAGTTTTAAAGTAATTGGCAGGAACCAGAGCAAAGATCAGTGCTTGTGGGTGTGAGGTTACCTGCTGTCTAAATAATGCAAGGAACACTCAAAGTTAGCAGCACAATTCCTGCACTTATAGAGCATGTTTAAACAATGTCTGCAGCGCTGTAAGAAAAAGCATAGGATAAATGTTGTTGTGCATTAACATTAGTGGAGTAGGAATTTAATTCAAGCACTGAGAATGCTGACAAAGTGGGATAGGATGTTAACCCTGCATAATGCAAGTATTAATTAGGCATGTTGGCCCACAGGGAGCTGAGTCAAATTACAGATCCAGTTCATCTGAATCCTGTGAGCCACCGGTACAAAGTAGCAGCTTTGTATAACCAGTTTCCAAACACTGCACATACATAAGTGAGGAGGCAATGTATAGCATGGTGCATGCATTTAAACTGAGGCTGTCAAAAGATCACAATTTTAAATTGCAATTTAATAACATATTTTTCAACATATTTTTCTTCTATCTTAAACTAAGGCTTATGACTTCCTGTTTGGAAAAAGACCCGCTTCTATAGGTAGCTTAAGGATTATCTCATGAACTTAACAAAGGAAAAAGGAACTTAGTATGGATTAAAAAAGGACATGAGGGAACAGTAAAGGGGTAAATGTTTGTTAACATAATATGCAGATGACTTTTGACTTGACCACAGAGCTGAACAATATTGCAATTAAAATATAATACATAAACACTATCTATCATGTGTCTGCTTGCTTAGTTGTCGAGGAAATTGCAAAGAATATTAATAGTTTGGAAATGTGCATGTCTCAAGTCAAAAAATATACACATCCAGTTTTTAGTCCTTGAAAAACTAAGCTTTTTTTAAAAAAAAAAGATAAATAAATACAGGTTTTCCCTATTTTCAAAATAAAGTTGCTTCTATTTCAGCAGTTTCAAAGTGCAATAGTGGCACTATTGCAAAGTTAAAGGCCTTTGTGCATTTTCTGCATTTTTGCAAACCTTTTAAGACTACTTAATACAAAAATAACTGCAGCCTTCAATGCAATCATGGAATTGCACTGCCTGACATTGCAATTGCAATGATTCATTGCGCAGCACAGTTAAGGAGCAGTGACAGACTTATCTTACATCACTGTGGCTGCAGCGAGACCAGTGGCTCAACCAAAGGAGAATAAATCATGCCATTCATCGTGATTTAAAAAAAAGAATGCTTGGATGGATCTAAGTTAATCACAGTTAATGTGGAATTATTTAGACTAGAGATGAGCCAGATCAAATCCAATATCGGATATTGGATCCAATATTTATGTTATTCCTATATTGGTCATCCGATCCAAATTTGGGTGTTTTCGCTGGGACGTGAGTTAAAAAAATAATTTATTATTCATTTTGCTGCAGTAGCCCTGCTGAGCTGTTGGCTGTTTACAGATTTTGCTGCTATCATACAGTGCACTGCAGATTTAAATATTTAATTTGAATTAGGGCAGGGTAATTAATTGCAAATGAGATTAAATCGCAATATGGCCTGCTGCAATTTTCAAATCACTTTAACCTGAAATTTGTGTCAAAATACCAGTTTGAAACTTTTTTGCAGCAGAGGTGAAATGCATAACATATTGTGCAATCTTTTTAGTGGCATATTTTTTTAATCGAGTACAAAAAAAAAACAACAGCTATTTTCTTCATTTTTGTAAGATTTTCTTGTTAAATATGAATTTGTCTAATAATGATCATTCCCTTTAATACTGCATTTCATATCCAATTTGCAAAATGGGTCAAAATCATCACAATTACACAATTTTTTTTACAGTTGTTCAGCCTAATTTAATCTAATATTGTGTTGGCTATAGTATAGAATGAATTATTGCTTGTTTTTGTTCAAAAGTACATGAGATGAGGAACTTAAGAAATAATTGCATATTAAATAGCAATAATGGGTTAAAAAAATCGCAATTATATTATTTTCTTAAATCATTAAGCCCTAATTTGAATTGGATTACATCTGTGGCTGCTGCATGTTTCTATGTGAATGCAGCACAAGATTGAACTTTTCTGCATTTTATAATGCATTTGGTCTCTGAATAAGAAATCCTGTTCCAATTTTACCAGAGCGTTGTGTAATTTTACAATTATACCACCCAAAACAATAGGAATATTAATTAGGATTTCAAAAAAATATATATTTATTTTCATATTGGGTATTGGTACTGATTGGTACTGAAAAAAGGGATCTGCCCATCTCTACAAATATTGTATTTTTATAGTCCTGCTTTTGAAATAGCTAAATATTTTCCAAAAAATAAAAGTTTCTCCTATTTTAAAAATAAATTTAGATCTACAAAGTGCAATAGTGGCACCATTGTAAAGTTAAAGGCCTTTCTGTAAACCTTTTAGGTAGGGATGAGGGTCGAAATCCAGTACCAATATGGTACTGGTACCAACACATCCAATACCTACTGAACCGAATTACAACAGATATTGACACTTCATTTCAATATTCTGTCACCCCAAATGAAAGGCAAGAAAATGTTATAGAATTAGAGTGGTTGCATCGGTTATCTTTTTCTTATCCCATGTTTGTCTTTTATTCTTCCACAGACTTTCACACACTTTTTTCTTCTCAAGAGTAAATTTTCAGGCACCAATGAGGCGGTGGCAGTGTATAAAAAGTATCAGTTTTCACTGGTATTAGAAAAATCCCAAATGCTACCCAACCATACTTTTAAGACTACTACTACGAAATAATCACTGCCTTTTATGTGGTTATGTAAGTGCACAGCCTGACATTGTGATTGCGATTAGATTGATTGTGCACCACTATTAGGGAGCAGAGTTATATTAAGTCACTGCTGCTGCAGAGACACTGCATTCTCTTAACCAAAGTGTGTTGAAAAGGACAATAAATCAAGCAATTAGTGCAGTATTTAAGAATGTATGCATTAATTGTGGATCTTAGTTAATCACAATTATTGCGATTAATCTTGTGATTAATCAGCCTTGGTTTAAACACTTTGATAAAACTGAGAAATGATTCAAATTCATGCTGTTTAATCTCAGCTATTGAGACCACAGCCACAATGTAAGAATGGATAACCAAAACTAATTCTCACCACCAGCCCATCATGTAACAACAGTAAATGAACCTTGCTGCTTTTCCTAGAGGATGGCTGTCTTTCTCTGAAAACGGTAACCTTGCGCCCTATGTAACAGAGTCACAAGGACAGCTAAATTAGAAAAGCTATCGACTCGGCGTGTGTGGCCTGAAAGGTCCAATAAAATGCAGCACCACAGGCTACAACATGGCAGCCATGGTCAGCCGGACACGTTCTGCTAGTGCCAAAATAACTCCCCACCTCCAGTCAGGACTGGTTCACATCTGAAGATCAATGAGCCAAAAAGAGACAAAGTCAAAAATGAAGTCTGGTGGCCTATTTTTGGAAAGTATTAAGATTTTAAAAGTAAGAGCAAAACTTCAGCATGTCATATAAACTGATGTGAAAGTGACTGAATGTCATAGTGGATGACTTGTGCAGGACATGAGCCTAAATCCTCTTGCATCTTTGTTTTTCATGATGTCACCACTGGGCCGACTACAAATAGCAACCTGTCACGAAAACTATTGGGAACATGGGGCGTCCATCCGCAGCTGAATGCATGCCAAATTAGTTGCTTTAAGGGATTTCAGTGACTTCCCAGAAGATTCAAAATACGCCATTCACCTTGATGCACATTTAACACACATTTTTGCCCTTAAATTCCACTGCTAAACAAAATTTAATGAGAAATACTCAGGGAATTCAGACCAGGTCAACTTGAAATAGAAATGCACATATTTCCAGAACATAAACTGATGTGGTACCATCCAGCTTTAACAGCCTACACTTAACAGCACATCCAGTGGGAATCGAATCTCAGACTTTTATGGTGCTGATGCTCTGACACTGAGCACATTTCAAACTGAGGTCTCGCCCTCCCGCTGACTCACGTTGCAACTGTCACAATTTTATTGAGTTTTTTCTCCCTGGGCTTTCATCTGATTACTACAGGAGTGCTTTTTTTATTATTCCAGAATGATAAAATGATGGAAGACAAATGCTTCCATACACTGAACAAACTGTGATAGTTTGTTTTGCATGCATTCTCCATTAGAGCCAACAGCTGAGGCAGATGGAAACTGGTTACATAAAGCTGCTCTATTTATTATTGCACAAATCAATAACTTTGGCCAGGCATCCAGCATATTGTTGGGACCTTTTACATCATTTGTGTTATAACAATGAGGCCTATAAGTACATTTTTTTAACTAACCTAGCAGCTTTAATTGCATTAATTCTACTTCAGCAGTTTCATACTGCAGGGTCATGCAAATATTAAAAAAATAAGCTCATACACTTCATGTACAGTTACATTTAAATCAAACACAAATATAATCTAAAACTACAAGTGCATAAAATAAAGTCAATTATGATGATAACAATAATGATGATAAAATGTTACATGAAAGTGAATTAAAATGATAATGATGCAATAGCACTGCGAATTGCAGTTTTCAGAGCGAATTTATTTACTATCAAAGCGCATTTATTTACACATTATACATTTTAAACTGCATCTAGACTATTTATTTTTGATATCTATGCCTATTAGCCAATGAAATGATCACATTATTGTCTGTTTAGCACAATACGTCACCCACGTAATTCCGGATAAATCTCCCCCCTTATTACTCCTACCTGTTGGTCCTCGCCGTCCACATCTACCGTCTTCTTGTCGTGTTAAGTCCCATACGTGCCACTTCTGCTCTCTGCACAGCCCCTTTTTCTCCTTACTGCTCTTTTACTGTGTTCGCTCAGCTTCCCGTGGCTTCCTGACGCTGCAAATTCTGCCATAACCCTCTCCAGTGATACTGAGGAAGATGTTTGTGGATGCTAGGACAGACTTTTTAAAACACGTGTGCACATATTCCCGCCCCCGTCCTGCCAGTAGCCAATAGGAAGCTGCGGCGCCACTTCGACGGAGTGAGCACGGAAGGTTTGTGTTAATTTAACAGTCTGAGTGGAGGGTAAGAGGAGTCAAATCCCTGTTTTACCTCAGGGTCCGAGGAAGGCTGGACATGGAGACGGAAATACATTCTGGATTTAGTTGCTTTATTTAAAGTTTCACTTTACAATCCCAATTCCAAAAAAAGTTGGGGCACTGTTTGAAATGTAAATAAAATCAGAATGCAATGATTTGCAAATCTCATAAACCAATATTTTATTCACAACAGACCATTTCAGATGTTCAAACTGAGATATTTTAACATTTCATGAAAAATATTAGCTCACTTTCAACTTGATGGCAGCAGCACATCTCAAAAGTTGGGACAGGAAAACGAAAGGCTGGAAAATTAAATGGTGCTAATGAAAAATGTTGCACCCACTCAGGTTAAAAGGCAGATCAGTTATATGACTGGGTATGACTGTTTCTAAAATTGTGGAACAAATCAAGAAAAATGTTGCTCTGAGTAAAATTGTGAAAGACTTTGAATCTACAGAACATAAAATCATTAAAAGGGATGAGACGAGAATCTGGAGAAATCTCATTTTTCAACATTTGTTAACATGGATTCTCATAATCACTGCATCTGAAACAGGCATGATTCTGTACTGGAAATCATTGTGTGGGCTCAGGAACACTTCCTGAAGTCATTGTCTGTCAACACAGTTCACAATCCATAAATGCAAGTTACAGCTGGATCATGCAAAAAGGAAGCCTTATGTCAACACCACTCAGAAACGCTGCTGTCTTCTCAGGGACATTTAAAATGGACTGAGCCTAAATGGAAAACTGTTCTGAGGTCACATCAGTCAAAATCTGAAATCCTGTTTGGAAACAATGAATGCCGTGTGGTGTGGACTAAAGAGAAGAGGGACTGTTTAGCTTGTTGTCAGTGCACAGTTCAAAAGCCTGTATCTCTGTTGGTATTGGGTTGCATTAGTGCCTATGAGGCCGCTTACACCTCTAGAAAAGCACTTTCAATGCTGAAAAGTACATAGGGGTTTTAGAGCAACATATGCTCCCATCCCAACAACGTTTCTTTCAGAGAAGGCCTTGCATATTTCAGAGAGATCACAACAGCATGGCTTCACAGTAGAAGAGTCCAAGCGCTGAACTGGCCAGCCTTCAGTCCAGACCTTTCAGAGAAATTTTGGATCAGAAATTTAAAAGTCCAACAAAGAAGACACAGTACTGTTGCACAGCTAGAATGCTACATAAGATAAGAATGGGACAACATTCCTCTCCCAAAACTCCATTAACTGGTCTCCTCATTTCCAAGACATTTACAGACTGTTTCCAGAAGAAGACGGGGTGCCACACATGGCCCCGTCCCTATTTTTTGAGATGTGCTGCTGCCATCAAATTCAAAATGAGTGAATATTTTCATGAAATGGTAAAATGTCTCAGTTTCAGCATCTGATATGTTATTTATGTTCTATTAAAAATAAAATGTGGGATTATGAGATTTGCAAATAATTGCAACCTTTTTTATTTACATCTTACACAGCGCTGCAAGTTTTTTTGGAATTGGAGTTGTAGTTATTCCTCGATTGGGTTAAATTAAACTCATAGATGGCTAGCTGGCTAGATAGATTATTACATCAACATTTTTGTCTTTTTTATGTCCTACAAAGAAATCTTTATATTCTGAGGAATTTAAAACTAAAATAGATTAATGTATAGGCTGTCACTGAGCAATGCATTCTGGGTAGTGTTATCAAATAGTTGCATTGTTCTTCTTCCCACATCTCTGCAACTGCACTCCCCTTAATCTACAGTACACTACCTTTTTCTGTATTGTTCTCTCCACTAAAACCTGCACTGTTTTTATAATAGGCTGTTTATGGGTGACACTATAGGAAGCAAAACAATGCAACCATTTGACATCATTACCCAGAAAGCATTGCACAACAATGGCAGCCTACATGTGATTGCATTTTGAAAACCTTCTCAAAATGTAGAAACCTTGCATGTTTGTTTTTACAAAACAGTTATAAAAGACACTGATGTTAGTATAATAAAGTCACCATGTGTTTATGTGCAGGGCACCTTTTAAGTGTACTGAGTGAACACAAGATGGCAGTGTAGGGCCACAAAGAGTCTCACTGGAACATGTGTCATGTTATGGTATTAAAAAAACAGTAATGAGATGAGAAAACTTCATTTAATTTAAATGTGGAGTATTATTTGTCATATTGTTATATTTTCATTAAAAAAAGTGAAGACACATGTAAAGGAGCACCTTTCAAATCAGCATCTCTGCTGTAAATAGCCCCTCCAGACTGTGAGGAGTTGACCTGTTAACCCCTTAAATGTGGGTTTCCACAAGGGGCTCTGATTTCCTCCATTGATCCAAAAATGTGCAAAAAATTTGAAATCATAAAATGTGTAATTGTTGTTTTTGTTGTTTCTGTAACTGGCATGAAAATGATTTGATGAGCTCATATAAAACAACAATAGACATGAAAACACCACTGTAAAAAGGTGGTAATAAAAAAACTTATTTGAACACTACAATCTTCACAACATGTTCAGTGTTTGAGGTCCTTTTTATATCTCTTTCTGTCGAGAAATCCAACATCTCGTAAGAAAATAAACATTACAGCCAGAAGTCGTCACCATTTGATTACTACAAACATCAAAATGACAAGTTTAAGAGCCTAAAAAAGACCACATTACCAGAATAGCATTGTTCCTGTGACATCACGCTCAAAGTGGAAGGCTCAAAATATTATTATGGAGTCGACTGTTACCAGACCTGCCCACAGAGTTGGCTGGGCCCTTCCCAGTTATGATTTATTGATATCAACATGTGTGCTTGATCAGCAGCATTGGTGCTAGCGTCCATGCTAACAGTTACTTTATTTTGGAGCTGAAAAGTGTGTGAAGCTATCATTGGGTTCTGATGCTGAAATTATTATTATTTTTTTACCAATTTCATCGCTTTTTCTATCCATTTATGCTATGTCTTTGGTACTTTTTGCAACATTTAACCCACTTTTACCCATTTCAGCCACCTTTGCCAATTGTAGGCCATTCTTTCCACTTCTTTGGTGCCACTTTTAATCTAAGTTTTGCTGCTTTTGACCTTGTTTTCCACTTTTTGCCTCTATTAACCCATGCAGTTGCAAACATTTGTGATACAAAATGGGTCATTCTGAAGAGCTCAGTGACTTCAAGTGCGTACTGTGTTGGATGCCACCCTTGCAATAAGACTCTTTGGGAAATGTCATCTCTGCTGGATATTCCACAGTCAACTGTAAGTGATATTATTAGAAAGTGGAAGCATTTAGGAACAACAGCAACACAGCCATGAACTAGGGTCAAAGGCTAAGGTGCATGGTGTGTAAAAGTTGCCAACGCTCTGCTGATTCCATATCGACTTCTGAACTTGAGCTGGCATTAATGTAAGCACAAAAACTGTACAGTGGGAACTGTGTGGAATGGTTTCCATGGCTGAGGAGCTACATGCAAGCTTCACATCATCAAGTCAGATGGAGTGGTGTAAAGCACACTGACACTGGACTGTGGAACAGTGGAAGCGTGTTCTGTGGAGTGACGAATCACGCTTCTTTGTTTTTCAGTCAGATGGAAAAGTCTGGGTGGAGGAGGGATAGTGATATGGGGTTGTTTTTCCAGGGTTTGGGCTAGGCCCCTTCTCTCCAGTGAAGGCCACTCTTAATGATTCGGCATACCAAAACATTTTGGAAAATGCTATGCTTCCAACTTTATGGCAACAGTTTGGGGAAGACCCTTTTCTATTCCAACATGACTGTCCCCCAGTGCACAAAGTATGGCTATAAAAACCTTAGTTCAGTGTGTCCTGCACAGAGCCCAGACCTCAACCCCATTGAGCACCTTTAGGATGAACTGAAACAGAGATTGCAAGCCAGGTCTTCCCTTTCAACATCAGTGCCTGACTTCCTAAATGCTTTACAGGATGAATGGGCACAAAATTCCGACAAAGACTACAAATCTTGTGGAAAGCCTTCCAAGAAGACTGGAGGCTGTTCTAGCTGCAAAAGGGGGGCAACTCCATATTAAAGTACATGTATTTGAATACAAAGACACATATAAATATATTTACAAAAGTACATTGTACTGCATGGCTATATTCCTTAATCTTGTAAGGGTCCACTCTTTTTCACAGCTTTGACAATTTATTTCTTTATTTTTAATCTACAAACTGGTTTGGTGCATCACCTCCCCAGTGGTGTCATGATTCATGTGGCTTGTTAGTCCGTTTCTCTTCCCTGATGGAAAGAGACCACTGTGAGACTGATTCCCATCTACAGGACGTCCCACTCTGTCAAACTCCTCCGCGCTAACCTGAGGCACCTCCACCCACGTGGTCTCATTGAAGCGAGAGTAGTCCACCTTGTAGTGCTTCTTCCCAACTTTAAGCATGTCCTCGAAGCGCTGACCCCAGCGGATGTCAGCTGGTTTGTAGCAGGTTCTCGTCTGGTGCAGCATCCCTGTCGAGTCTCCAGTGTAGGTGAAAGACACCACCAGCTCAAAGTTGTCCTCCTGCAGGGCGTCAGGGCCCAAACTGTAGAGGGGACTCCCAGGCTCCAGCTTGTGGATGATGGTGGCTGGTGTAGCCAGGACAACGTCTCGATCCTGGATGTCCAAATCCTGGTACAACATCACGATGGATCCCTGGGGCTTTTTCACATAGCGGACTATCATAGCCCTGGCAACACCATCCAGGATGTGGTTCCCTCTGAAGTCTCCGAGTCGCCATGACAGGCACAAAACCCCGTCTCGTAGGTTGACCACTGCACAGTTGCTAAAGCCAACTGTTTGAGCTCTCTTACGAGCAGACGCCATTTTAGTAATAATGATACCGATGACAATGGTGTCAAGGAGGCAGCTGAACACATCTTGAATAGTCACAACAATAATGGCCACCATGCAATTCTCAGTCATCCCCCTGTTGCCGTAGCCAATGGTCGCTTGGGTCTCCATCGAGTACAGAAACGCCCCAGTGAAGCCACGCACGTTGTCCACGCATGGTGCATTATCTAAATCGTTTGTGTCTCCGTGTACATATGCAATGAGCCAATAGCAGAGGCCGAAGAAGAGCCAAGAGAGGATGTAAGAGAGGGAGAAGATGAGGAACATCACCCTCCAGCGGACTTCAATGAGAGTGGTGAAGATGTCCATGAGGTAAGGGCTCCAGTCTCCAGGAGCCTTCTGGAAAACCACAGGGAAGCGGCCGTCTTTCTGCATGTAGCGGAGCCGCCTGCCCTCATCTTGCTTGCCCAGCGTGTGGACTGTGGTGTAGTAAGTATCAATGACAGTATCCTCGCCTGCTTGCGAGCTCATTTTGACCAGGGCTTTACCGCTCAGTCACCTGCAGAGAGACAGATACAGGATTTAAAAGCCTTGAAAGCAGGAGGGAGTGACAGCATCTTCCTCATTACATGTGGCTTAAATGTAAAAGGTCCTTAGACTTGTTTGTTGAGCTGAACCCTTCATGTTTGAGCAAGCAGCGTAGGTTGATCTGTGCCTCAGGTTATAAGCAGAGAACGGCTTCTCAGGGTGTGAAAATGTACCTCCAGAACATTAGTTTGACGCCTGTTGATTATTTACCAAAGTCCCTTCACTGTCTGGACACTGTCCAACCTTTCAAGCTAAATGAAAACATCCTTCATGACTGCCCTCAGTTATTCTGCAAACATTACACATTGATGGGGAGCTTTGTAGAAAAAATGACTGATGCATTATGAGATTGAAGGGCAGCGATTTGAAGAGAAAAACTGGATCAGTGTGCAAAGACCTTAAAGTCTCAATAAAGAATAAATGCTATTTAAAAATAATCATTTGTGTCATCTACAGCCAGGAGTGATGAGCTTTTACTTCCTAAAGTACACACTATATAAAAGCACTGTAATCTTCACTGTATGTGGCAATTGGTTTATATCACATTGTAATGTTGTGTTGCAATCACTACTGTTTATCCTGTTAAAGTGGTTGTTTTTATACTGGCTAAAACCTATAAAACCTTTTTGTTGTTCAAGACAATCAGATCTAGGGCAGGTCGATGGCTGCCTAAGCTGGACTCTGTCCTCAATCTTAACTGTCTGCTGTGTTTTACTGTTTAATTTTATTACTTAGTTTAAAGAAAAACTATTGCACCCATTTTCAGGAAACTTTCAAGAAAGAAAGTAGGTGCAGATTTGATTCTAACTTGTGGTACAGTGTTAATTTTGGCATCTATTTTTAATTTTCATCTTAGTTTTTGTCTTTAGATGAAATGTCTTTTATTTTAGTATAGTTTTAGTCGACAAAAAGTCCAAAACATTTTAGTCTAGCTTTAGTCCTTAAAAAATTCTCACATTTTAGCCTTTGTTTTTAGTCCGAGCATTTATTTTCTTGCCTAAATCTGATACCAAATCATGGTAGTGTGTCTCTGCACCCTGCCAAATCTGGGGTCCCTGCTTTCTACAGCTGAGAGGCAGAATAGCTACAGATGCATTGTTTCTCTGACAGATTTACCCACAGTGGAGAAATATCACGGATTTTGAATGTCCGACAAAAACTACATTACATTTCAGTCTAGTTTTAGTGATCTTGACGAAAACTAAACTTACTTTTTGTCAGATCTATTTTTGTTAGTCTTAGTCTAGTTTTTGTCATGGAAAAAAAGGCTGATGAACATTTCTAGTCATAGTTTTTGTAGACGAACTTAACACTGTTGGGGAAAGCAAGCATCCTCTGATAACTGGCAGTGAATCGTTCGTATCCCTGTAGAAGAACTTTTGCCTACTCTTGTTAAAGCTGAGTCATGCAAAGAAGAAGCCATTATGTGAACACAATACAGAAACGCCGCCATTTCCTCTGGGCCAAAGTTCATTGAAAATGGAATGAGGCAAAATGGAAACCTGTTCTGTAGCCAGGTGAATCAAAATTTGAAATTCTTTTTGGAAACCACAGATGCCTTGTCCTGTGCACTAAAGAGGAGTAGAACCATCCAGCCTGTTAACAGCGCTCAGTTCAAAAGCCTGCATCTCTGATGGTATGTGGTTGCATTAGTGCCTATGGGGAAGCTTACACATCTGGAAAGCCACTATTAATGCTGAAAAGGATATAGAGGTTTTAGAGCGACACATGCTCCCATCCAGACAACTTCTTCTTCAGGGAAGGGCCTTGACTATTTCAGCAAGACAGCCTTAACCAGATACTGCATCCATCACAACAGCATGGCTTCACAGTAAAAGAGTCCAGGTAATGAACTGGCCTACATCAATCAAGAATGAGACAACAGCCCTCCAAAACTCCAGGAGCAGGTCTGCTCACATATAGACTGTTACTGACATTTTACACTGCGCCCCAACTTTTTTGGAATGGGGGTTGAAGCCAAGAATGGCACAGAGTCATGATATGTTAAAAAAATGTGTGGATATTTTTTTTTTAATTTTCATTATTTTTTTAATTTTATGCCATTATCAATCCCAACTTTTCCAGTTTTCTGCTGCCTCTGTCCCAACTTTTCTGAGAGTGTTGATAGCACAGCATCAAAAAGGAGATATGCTGTATATGCCTTTCTTAATCAATAACATTCTTTAGTTCCAACATCTGATATGCTCTCTTTGTGCTAATTTTAACTTAATGAAGAGTTTAATATTTCAAAAAGCATCACATTCTGTTCATTTACATTCAACACTGAAGTTTAACACTGAAACATTTCTTACTAATTCTGTTCACTCAACTTATTTAAATTTACTATTTTACCTTTTTCTGCTCCAAAACTTTTTGGTGTGCAACGAAATTATGTGTCATAAATAACTGCAGGTCACCAGTATTTGTAGCCCTTGTTATTTTGAAAAACAATATATAGGCATTACCCAACCTTTTCTTGGCAAAAATGTAAGATACATAAGGCGCCACAACAAGTGTCTTCAAAGGTTTATATGATTATATAGTTACAGAGTCTGACAAGACTAACCAGGGCTGGACAAACCACATTTAGGACTGTGCATCAAGTACAAAAGGACTGTAGTGACTTGTCTGACAGAGCAAGAAAAAAATCGATCCTAATGTTCAAAGAAAGTATGTCATGGTAAATTAAGCAAAACCTTCACCTATTTTTGTCCTCATGAGGGTAAATTATTATCCTCTAACTGCCTCTAACAGCTTTCACCTCCAACTGTTTCCTTAAACGTCAAACTTTAACCACATCACCTTCTATCCAGTAAACGTAAAATACATCAGAGTCAGGACATTTTTATCACCAGGTTATACTGCCTTCATTAATCTGACAGCTCCTTCAGTTGTCACTGATGAAAGCCACGCTATCATGTACTTGTGAGTGTTTGGTAGGCAAAATCACTGATCAATACATTCTTAACACTGTGTACTTCTGTGAACGACATCTATCAGGCTTTTATAGAGTTTTTATTGCTGTAGTGAGTCACCTGACCACATGTAGCTGGTTTAAATCCGGCCTGTGGCCTTTTCCCGCATTTCACCACTGTCCTCTAGCAAATAAAGACACAAAAAGCCCAAAATAAGTCTTTAGGAAAAAAAATCTACTTATATGTTGCTGGTACACCCGTATGTGTCCTTTTACAAGTAGGGTGTAACCTGCTTAAAACAACCTGCAAAGTGAACCAACTCACTGCAGGTAAGAGCTTTAAGCTGTTTCTGATGTTTTTCGCATAATCAAAGACATCTGATCATCCTGTCAGACAGAGCAGCATACGTAGGTCCTACCACAGATTTTTGAGTTTACTCTATTAATTTTTTAGAGAAGCTTATGATAGTACAGATGCACTGCACAAATTCATAAGACACCCATGCCCACTGCTCACTGTTTTCCATGTTTTCAGCATAATGAAGGAGAAAAGCTGTTAAAATGTGGCGTATCCAACCTGGTCTGCTTCAAGAGCAAACATTAAAACGGTGCACAGGGACAAGGGAGTGAAAGGGTGTCAGACCATGCAATTGACTTATTGCTAAACCCCACCCTCTTAGCTCAGTCAGACACAAGTTGGCGCCAATGGCTTTCAAGGAACAAAAACACTAAATTGATGAGATGATATGATGAGACATTACAAAGCTGACTGATTTACCCTGGTCAGTCCTGTTTTTCAGGCTTTGTGTCCTGAAAAAAATCTATAAAATGCAAAAATTTCCCAATTTTGAACAACCCCTGTCTTGATTTTAGCTCATGGAAATAGGGTAATACCAAAACACTGCAACATGATATGAGTGTTTTACATTTTTAAATACTATTAATGATTTAATTTGTTTAAAACACCCTAATGAAATACTGGCATACCTTATCTGCACAGTGGAGAAATATCATGGACTCTGGATGCCCAGCAGTATAGCACTGACATTTTTAGTCATAGCTTTAGTTGACAAAATGAACACTAGTTTATTGAGTAGTAATTTTACTCATAATGAAGAAAATGTTAATTAAAATAAAGTACTTTTGCTTGAGTACAATATTGCTCTACTCTTTTGACCCTTGATATTAAAGTGGTATACAGTAAGTGTCTGCTAACACTGTGTGTACACAATCTCTAATATTCAGTTTCCATTCATTTAGTCATTATCTTTGCCACTTATCCCATTTAGGGTCGCAGGGGGGGCTGGAGCCAATCCCAACTGCCGATGGGCAAGAGTTTGGGTACATCCTAGACAGGTGACCGGTCACTCACAGAGGTGACATAATTGCACAGACAGACCAATGATATTCACACTCACATCTATGGGCAATCTAGAGACAGTAGTTAAACAAACAAGAGCAAACTCCACAAGGCCCTATCTGACGGAGATTCACTGCACCCACCTGCAGACATGAGGGTTCGAATCAAAAAAATGTTTTTGCTCAGCTTAAAGTTTAGAAAGATGTTTCTGCACCCCTAAATGAAACCACCTTCCCTGTAAAACTGACCAATTAAAGAATGCAAGACAACTGTCAAAATTCAAATAACACCTTTGTTCATCTGTAATGCCTTTTTCAATCATATTTATGCAGAAATGTTGCTTCATCAGGGACTGTTATTCAAAATAGGAGGAGAAACATGCAAAGAAAGACAGCAAGTTACCAAGTAACCATGCATTTATAATGAGGCAAATGATTGTCCTGCAAACTGCAGCCTGATGTTACACAGAAGACAGTGAATCCATTGAAAGGAAAGATTGTCAGGTCTTTATAAATGGTCCAACAGTCCAGCACTATGGCACAGAAACCCAACTGGACAACAACTAAGACTGGAGGTTTGTAATCACTTTTGTCATTTTTAACCTAACTTTATTGGAAGTATGTTTTTTCTTTTTTACATACACATCTGTACAACATAATGCCTGTTTAATCACTAATAAGCATTTTCTTTTCATTATGAAATATTATTGAAGACACTTTGTGAATAGATTGGGACTTATAGACAAAGCGGTAGTAGCTCTTTGTGAAGTTCATTTCATAAATCTCACAGTTTTGTTCCTTGGCGTGTTTCTGCCTAACCCATCCAGGTTTTATTCCAGATTGAATCTAGCAATTAATATAAGAAAGCATTATGGTGATGCTTTATATTTCACATGTATGAGCTTCAAAAAACTTCAGAGGAGAAAAAAAAAACCTTTTTCTTGTTTTAAAATGTGTAGAATTGTAAAATTTCTCATGTTGTTTCTTTCTTTTAAAGCATTGGAAGTACTGCTGTGGACAGATTGTCACTGAAGAGTGTATAAATAAAGTTAAGATAAAACAACCTTGCTTGGTTGACATTGCTAATATTTTAAAGCACAAATCTTGAAATGGGAAGACATCCCACTGCACATTTTTGTTTGTTCTTCATCAGAAAAAAAAAACTATTTTCTCAGATTGATTTTTTTATTACTTGTACTTTTCATGGTGTCTTTTTCTAGACTGAGTCTTTAAGGCCTTTAGTGAATTTACAAATGGTGCAAAATCAACAGTGTTCATGTGAATATTCCACTTACTTGCAGAGTAGAAATCAGAAGCCCATCAGATCTGCCAAGCCTTCAGCGATATGTCGCCACAATAAAAGTAACCTCTGTGTTCGACTGGCTGCAAAGTCTCAGGGGCCGACCTGGTCCTCAGGCAAAGTCCTGTTTTCTTCTAATATCCCTGCAATCACTTCCGTCTGAAACCTTATTGGACAATGTGGGGGAATTTATGACCTATGGAATATTTCAGAGGCTCCCTTGTGCACAGACTACACTGGTCCTCTTAACTTATTAACTCCCTCTGGATACTAAAATAAGACTTGCATAATCTAAATAGTCCTTAATGGTCCATAAATGGACAAGGGCAGATAAATATTGATGATTTATGGGTTGCTCTGTGATTTTGAAGTCATTTCCCTCAGAAAATTCCATGATTCATTAGACAGAAAGTTAACCTTTGCCCCTGCTGGTAGAGGCGCTGCAATTGGCACAGGGATTTCCTTTGTGTCGCTCGTCCTTAATTTGATTCTGATAAGAGATCACAGCTCGACCGCCGGGACACGATGACTTTAAAAACCTGTTTATTGCTGTCATAATAGCACTGCAGGCTTGTAAGGAAGAGGTCGACAGCAACAGCCTTGTTATGATTTTAAAAATAGATCATGACCCTCTGAAGTTGCCTTGAATCATCCTCTATTGGGTTTCTTGAAGATGAAGTGTGAGGACACAGATAAGAGACATTCCTCAGAGAGATAACCTGGAAATAACAGGTCGGCCATTTACAGGCATAAAGAAGGAGTGAAAACGTAGACAGAAGGAAAACAGTGCCACTTCCTTTAGAACAGAACATAATAAAAGCCATAAACGGTGAAACTATGTGACTGTATATTGATTTATTGGTTTAAGTGTCATGAACCATGTGAGGCAAGAAAACAACATCGAGCATAGTCTCATTACATTTGATCTAACTGATGTGCTAGTAGTCTCACAATTAGTGAAATGTTGATCACCTCAGTGTTTCTGAAGTGGTTGTAGTACAAAGACGCCTGTGTCTGGAAGGTCCAGTCATTGGTTTATTAGTATTCCTGGCTACAGTTACACCCTGAAGACAAAGGAACACTCCAAGGAAATTGAAAAAGTTTATTGAAAAGTACAAGTCAGGGGATGGATACAAACAAAATTCCAAGGCAATGAACATGGGATTAACACAGCACATGTGGAAATCTGCCTAGATCAGGCCGTCTTCTTAGACTGAGTGACCGTGAAAGAAGGAGACTAGTGAGAGTGGCCACCAAGACACATATGACTGCTCTGGAAGAGTTACAAGCTTCAGCAGCTGAGATGGGAGAGGCTCTTCATACAACTGTTGCATCAGTTTAAATCTGTTACAATCTGGATGAGAGTTCACGAAAAAACCTTGTGGGACACTCCATGGTCAAGTAGAAGAAAGTTCTTTGGTCTAATGAGACCAAAATGTTGCTTTTTGGCCACCAGACAAGACACCAAACACTGCACATCACCATCCCCACTGTGAAGCATGGTGGTGGCAGCATCATGCTGTGGGGATGCTTCTTGGCAGCTGGCCCTGGGAGGCTTGTAAAGGGAAAAATGAATGCAGCAAAATACAGGAAAATCCTGGAGGACAATCTTATTCAGTCTGCAAGAGAACTACAGCTTGGTAGAAGTTTTGTTTTCCAGCAAGACAATGGTCTGAAGTGTACAGGGAAAACTACTTTGGAGTGGCCAAGTCAAAGCCCAGACCAAAATCCAACAGAGAATTTGTGGCTGGAAAAGGGCTGTTCACACGAAGAATAGAATATCAGTAGAGAAATCTGACACATATAGGAAAGTCTAGACTGGGATATGTCCACACTTAGAGAATTTTGATTTCAGAAGAGGAACTATGCACCTGTTTTTCCAGTGATCACAGCCAGAGAAGATGAAGTTGATAACAGACAGCCTGACAGTCTGGGTAGCAGTGAAGGGTGTTGTTTGTCTGACATATTTCCAACCACAGGGTGATAACCTCTGCCCTGACTGATAGTGATCAGGTCAGTCAGGTATGAAACATGACTGGTTTCTCAACGGTTCAACGGTCCAGAAAAAGGCCAACGTATACGGCTAGGAAGTGTGTCACACACATCACAATGTGGAAATCACTTTACAATCCCTATTAAATAAAAATGCTGGTAAACTTGAATAAGACATGAAGCAGAACTTCTCCGTCAAATTGTGACTTACCTTGAATAAGTAATGATTTTAAGGACGAAGGGAGAGTGAAATTGAAACTCAAATGACTTTAAATTTAAAGTGAACTAATATTAAATGCAAGTCTTGACTATCATAAGTACATTAACTTTGAAAACTATTTTTGCTCAGTAGTGAATGTGTCTCCTATAACTTAAAGTAAGAGGAGATTAACTTGATTAACTAACTTACTGTCACAAACTGACCCTTGAGCCACACAAACTGCTGGCCTTATAAGACTAAACAGCCAAAGTTACTTCAGATAGAAATCTATATATAACTTTGTGGAAAAATCCAACGTCTATACTGGAGAAACATTCAGGGAGTATAAATCTCTTGACTCATTAAATTTACTTAGTGTGCATGTCCAGGACACTGAGTATAGAGTTTTGTCAGATGTTTTTTGAAAAAAGACATTCAAACCTGGCCCTATATATGTGAAAAAGCAACTGCCCCCATCTATAACTATGAATTAACTGGGATTAACCACACTTGTTGGAAAGCTGAGGTCAATTTCACAAGCCTCACCTAGATCTGTTGAATGAATAAATGCCTTAAATAAAACCCGTGTGACAAATAAGTAGACTAAAAGAGCTCAAAAAAGCAACACTGTATGGCGCCATCTAAAGAAATTCAACTCATTGTCACCTATCAACTGTGGTGAGAGCCATTGTCCACAAATGGAGAAAACTTGGAACAGTGGTGAACCTACCGAGGAGTGGCTGGCCAACCAAAATGACTCCAAGAGCGCATCAACGACTCATCTGGGAGGTCGCTACATTAAGTCTAAAAACCTGCAGGCCTCTCTTGACTCTGTTAAGGTCAGTGTTCATGATTAAACAATGAGAAAGAAGCTGGGCATAAATGGCCTCCAAGGCCAAAACCACTGCTAACCAATAAGAACACAAAGCCTTGTCTCACATTTGCCAAAAAGCATCCTGATGATCCCAAAGACTTTTGGGAAAATATTCTGTGGACTGAAGAGACAAAAGTTGAACTTTTTGGAAGGTGTGCGTCCCGTTACATCTGGCTTAAAACTAACACTGCATTTCATGAAAAGGGCACCATACCAACAGTTAAACATGGTGGTGGCAGTGTGATGGTCTGGGGCTGCTTTTCTGCTTCAAGACCTGGACCACTTGCTGTGATTGATGAAACTATAAATTATGCTCTGTACCAGAGGATCCTGAGGGAGAATGTCCGGGCAGCAATTTGTGACCTCAAGCTCAAGCAAACTTGGGTTATACAGCAGGACAATGATCCTGAACACACCAGAGAGTCCACCTCTGAATGGTTTAAAAGAACCAAATGAAGGTTTTGGAGTGGCCAAGTCAAAGTCCGGACTTAAATCTGATTGATATCCTGTGGCATGACTTAAACAAGCCTATGTGGCTGAATTAAAACAATTCTGCAAAGAAGAGTAGGCCAAAATACATCCATGACGATGTGAAAGACTCACAACCAGTTCATAGGTTTAGGGGGAAATTACTTTTTCACACAGGGCCGGGTAAATTTGGATGGCTTTTGTCCCATAATAAATGAAATCATCATTTACAAACTGTATTTTGTATTTACTTGAGCTATCTTTGTCTAATATGAAAATTTGTTTGAATATATGAAACATTTAACAAATATGCAAAACCATGAAATTGCAGACTACCAATAAAGACTGTGAGACTATTTCATATCTCTATTTCTAATGTTAGATGTTAACAGTTCACACCTCCAGATGGTTGAAATTACTCTAAAATATAAAATAAATGCAGAGCAGTTATGTAAGCACTACAATTAGTTTTACAGTCACTAAATGAGCCTTAATGTCTGATTAAAAAGGAATAATCATCATCCAGCTGTCAAAACAAGTTGTTTTTAAAGGCTTAACTGTAAGAAGACACGCAGACTGCCCTGAAACCACAGCAAATACAAGTCTTTGTCTCTGAGACTAACTCCTGCCTTTATTATTGGCAGCTTTAGGTCACTCCTCCGTCTGCACTATTGTAATGTAGAGTCGCACGGCCAGCTTTAATGATAGATAGCAGCTGGAGCAACCTGTACCTGCTCAAAGGTAAACAGAGTATGAGTGATTACATTTCTGATCTGACTGTTTACACAGGATCAGTGACGGATATGCTGAAGACTCACTGACATTAATCACGCAATGGATTTCTCACACACAATCGTAGAGCAGTCTTATTGTCTTGTAGTGTGCCTGCATTGTGAAGATGTGGTCAAACGTCACACACAGGGTTATTTAAGCATAAGGTCAGGCTGGAACCTAAAGAGGAGATAGATGTTAACCATTCTGCACTGTGATAGTTGGATTCCTGCAGAGGCATAGTCACAAATGATGATGTTTTTCACCAACAGTGGGTGGACGACAGTCCTCTTTCTGACCCTTCTAACAGCAGGTAAGTCTCTCTCACTCAAATCCATCAGAGAAGTCTGAGAAATGTACAACTCAGATTTTGTTGTATTGATCTCTAATTTCAGGGCATGGGGATGCTCAGTCCACCACCTGCGTCACCCGCAGATGTCTGGCTGAAGCGCTGATCAAGAGAGGATATTCATCTCAGCCACAGAACCACAACTGCACCCAAACCATTCAAGTGCCCTTCGTCGAGTACCAGACTCTGTCTGTTGTAAGTATTATGTTGTTCATTTACTGTTACAGAGATTTGCAGGACGCCTACACTTCAAAAATCAAATCGAATCGAAGCAAGTTGAGTTGCTAGTTAAAAAAGTCTCATTACACTAGTTTAAAGCCATCTGGGCATTGGCAGCCTGCATCATGGTTCTCAAACAGTGGGTCGGGAATAAAAGTGGGCCAGGGAGCTTTTTCCGTAGGTAACCACTGGGAGATCTGAAAAAATTACAAGATGAAAGTACAAGCGCTTGTCTAAAATCTACTCAAGTAAAAGTAAAAGTACTTAATTTAAAGTTTACCTAAAGCACTGAGTATCTGCTGGGAGTTGTACTGTAAAATATAATGTTTCCTTTTTGGCAAGAACAACAAGAGAAAAGATCTCTAACCAGGTTGTTCAGGTAAAGTCACCTCTGTGATAAAGCAGAGTACACAGTGGTTAATCAAACTGATATAGAGTAAAATTTAACTTGCCCACTCTACATATAGTTCAACTAAACTTTTAAAGAGTCAAACATTTTACAATATGGCAGTACCACTGCAGTAAGTCTCGAAAAATCTGTGGTAAGGTGGGTCTTCTCTGTCAAGTACAAAGCAGAGAATCAACCTCATCCTTGCTGAACAATGCATGCCGATAAAGAAATTACACTATGCATCCTGTAAGAGCACCTGCAGTCACTGGTGTGGACCCTAACCCAGTGGATAACTTCACTCATGGTGTAAACGTGTCACATCAAAAAACAAACCCAACTAAACCCTCGGCCCAAGATCATGATGGGGAATTGATGGGGAAAGCTATTTCACCCAGAATGGAGTTCAGTTTTGTCTTTGGGAGTAAAAATTAGAATTAAAAGTATCGATTTTTAAAAAGTACCCCAAAGTAGGTGTAATTAGTTACTTTCCACTTCTGTGCAATTTTGCTGAACGGCTTGATGTATGGAAGCCCTGAACCAACAAACACATCTGTATTTTATTTTACTTCATTCAGCCATGATAATTAGTCAAATATGGTTGTTTTCTCAAGATCTCAACTTGCTTATCTTGCTATCTTAGGATGACGAAGCTGCTGTGACATCAAGACACTGCTGACCACTAAGTGGTCAGGTATCGTCTCTTGGAGTATCACAGCCGGATGTAGAGCACTGAAAATTCAACCGCTCTTGTTGGCTTTGTACCGCTGTAGGACTTCCAAAACTCTCTTGTACTTTTCAGTCGTATTTTGTCCTGTCTTTGGATAAAACTCATCTTTTTGTGGTGACAAAAGCCACAGATCAAGAACTAGGTACACTATCTTCTCCATGTCCTCCATGTTTTGTTACAGCTGTTTTGCACAGCTGTGCTATGATGACCCTACCTATTCTGAGGTATAGTGATGTATACTAGTGTTTTTTTTTTTCAACTTTTTTGCCCAAGACATGCTTAAGAACAAGACTAAATCTCAAGGCACACCATATTCATATCCATGCACAAAAGCCTGTTTTAGCACATGAAACAGTATCTTTAGTTGTTGTAATGTATGTTGGTTAATATTTCCACGGCACGCTTAGAGCTGTCTTGCTTTGCCACACTCTTTAAGAACCACTAATGTATACACTAATGGAAAACAAAGTGTCTGCTACTAAAAAATGACTAGAGCCAATTTAAGTGGAGGCAGTTCCACACAAGGAACCTAAGCAGTTTTATCTGCACAATATCTTGGCTAACATATCTCATTCGTTTTGAGCCACAATCATCTGGTGAGATTTAAAAAGCTAAAAAAATATGGCCTGAAGGGCTAGTAATAAGAAAAATAAATGCAAATGTGCAGGCAAAATTCACTTGTTGCATGTCTTAAAAAAAGAGGTGATAAAATAGTAGATTTTGCCTCTATCATGGGCAAGTTTTGACTTTTTGTACTCTAAACCTCAGTGGTTTTCATACTTCCAGTTTGTTTTACAGGTACTGACTTCATGTGCTATCTTTTAAACAGGACACTAAGAATCTCCGCCTGATAAGTCAGATTCGCGCCACGATTGTAAGCATTTTAAATTCTTCCAAATATGCCAGTGCTATGCCCAAACTGACTGACAGACATGCAAAAGTAAATTTGATTTCCATCCACAGCGGTGGAATGATCCAGAGTTGACCTGGGACCCATCTGTTTACCCGTTTGATGAAGTGGTCCTCCCAGTAGCTAAAGTCTGGACTCCAGAGTTACACGTAACAAATGGGTCAGTCAGTTACTCATCATAGCAGCATCAAACAGTCATTACTTATTTTCTAAGTTAATTTAACTCACGTGTCTCTCCTGTGTAGGATATTAACCACCATGAAACACAGCTCCCGGGATCTGATTGTCCACAACAATGGCACTATAGTGCACTCTGTTGTTTTAAGTGCAGAGGTGAACTGTGAGGTCAACCTGTTCAACTATCCCTACGCTGCTGATGAATGCCCTGTCGCCATCCAGACCTGGTACAGAGATGGTGAGCTAAGATATTCACTGAAATATTCACAGATATGAAACAAAACACTGGGTTTTTACCTGGGGCGAGCAAGGGTTGTCCCACCCATGAGGATCTGTCCCCCTGTGGGGTATCTGTCTGTGGGGTATCATTCAATGGAAGACTTCTCTTCTCCCAGGATGTGGAACAAGCATGGACTTTGGTGGCGAGTTAAAGGTGGTGGATGGCACCCATGGAGACTGGCAGACAGAGTATGCTTATCTGGAGCAGCAGTTGAATAGAGACGACCGCAATTATATCAGGGTAGGCTCATTAACATATTGGATTTAGATTGGACTTTAACGTTGATCAATAGATTTTATTGTGTTTTAGAAACAAACACTCTCTGATTTTGATGCCTGTAACATCTTCCAAAAAGTTGTGCCAGGAGAGTTTAACCATGTGTTAATGCGCCATTTCTTCTAACAGCACTCTGTGAGGCGAAGTTCATTCTACAGGCCTTAATGCTCAATTCTGATCTTTTGTTTAGATCTGTTTTTTTTTTTTTTTTTTTTTTTTTTTGCCTGTTCACACTGTTTATTTGACAGTGGCTTGATTCGGATCTGAAAATGTCCCATTCATTATGACTTGAACTGTTTACACTGTCAGATAAAAATCTGATATGAGTCACAAATGGCCAAAAATAATCAGATCAGGTTGCGGTGTGAATGACGCCTAAGAGTCTGGGGGCTGAGGACACAAAATGTGGAAGTATTAAGAGAGGAAGTTGCTTGGTAATTCCCAGGTAATTTCTTTTTTTGACCCAGTAAATTAAAATAAGTCCTTAAAATAAATCCTAATTACCAGAGAATTGCCACAATATTACAAGGAATTACTTAATAATTAATCAACAATTACTCAGTAAATACTTCGTTACTTAATAAATCCCCTAACTCTTTAAAAACCTATGGGAGCTCTGCGCTCCCAATGCATATCTGTTTTTAACCACGGGTAGAATTGTAACCAAATGAGATAGAGCAAAAAAAAAGTACTCCAAAAAGTACAAGTAAACAATAAAGCAAATCAATTTCAATAACTTGAGTAAATGTACTTTGTTATTTTCCACCCCTGATAGTTACAACATTATTCATGAGAAATCCCCAGACATATTCAATTGAATGTAGGCTGAAAAAACTTTTTCACAATGTCCCAACTTTTTTGGAAACAGGGTTTTGTAGTTTTGTTATTAGATTAACCTTACATGTTTACTATTAAATCTTGAAAATCTAACGTTATGTGTTTACTATTGCATATCTATCGCCTTCTTAACCCCACAGTGATGCACAGTGGACTTGGGTCTTTTTTCTCCTGCACAGGTGGGACTGAGGGTCAAATATCTTAACCCCTTCATAACATTAATGCTGCCCAGCATTCTCCTCGTCTTGGCTGATGTGGTCAGCTTTGCTCTGCCGCTGGGAGGTGGTGAACGCAACTGTTTCAAAGTCACCTTAGTTCTCAGCTTCACCATGTTCCTCATCATCCTCAATGATGTGCTCCCTGGGGACAGCCACTGCAGCCCAATCATCAGTCAGTCAGCATGCAGACACAAAATCAGCTCACAGACTCACATAAAATATCATCATCATTGGCGTTGTCTTTCTGTGCTTTAGGGACCCACTTCTGCATCTGTCTAGTCTTCCTGGTGTTCAGCATGTTGGTGTCCATGGTGCTGACAGGGCTGGCCGGCACTGGCAGTCTAGTTTTCTGCTGCTGGCCCAAAAAGGGTTCAAGGCAAGGAGACTCAGGGAGCAGTGAGGAAAGAGAGGATGAAGGTGTGGAATACTCACTGAAATCTTTTTCAGCATATCTTACCTGTCGTCAGTTCTTCCCTGCATCATTGTATGATTGTCTCTTCAATCCTTACAGAAGTCAAAGCCGACATAAGTGTGGTCCAGCTGAACGCCTCAGAGGGAGACAGTCGGATGCTCAGTAAGGTGGTCAGCTTTCTGGAAGAACTCAGAGAGAAGACACAGGAAAGTGAGAGATACGAGAAGATCGCTACGACGGTGGACAAAATATTTTTCTGGTGCTATTTAATCATTGCCATTGCATATTTCATCACTATGACTCTTATCATGACGATGCATACATGTATTGTCAATCACTTTGATTTCTGGTACTGATGAAACAGGCTGCCTATGAAGAGATGCATGCTAATGCTTTTAGAATACAGTTCATATTTATCCACATAAAAGTGGTGAAATCATTTACTGCAGGCAGACTGCCTCATTATGCCTTACACAGCTACTCTGACTCTGACTTGGATTTGTCTTTTCTCTTCAAGGCATTTATCTTGAGTTTAAAATATTCACAGTACTGTTTAAAGCATGCCCACTACTCAAGCACAGCTAATGAAAGACAATAATGCATTAAAAGTGGTGTATGGGAAACTACTCTGTGTGTTGGGTCATCTGAAGGGATTATATGGTGAATTCCTTGAATATCACTTGAAGCCAGAAGCATTGCCCTTTTTTTTGGAGTAAAATAATGTATTCAGAGAACAAAGATTCCAACTTATAGGTAAAATGAAACTCAAGTAGCTTGATTTCAAACACTGTGAACTTTAGTTCTATTTGCAATTTTCCCTTTCATACACAGTCTGTACTTCAAACATATCAAATTTTATTTAAATATTATCAATAAAGTTGTGTGGAATTTCAAAGCCATAACAAAAGATTAAACATGAAGGTGATAAATCTATCAACCCGAACACATTATTCCAGAATTACCTCACAGAATCATTGAATAAATACATTCATAGATGTTTGCTGAAGGTCACAGTTTTGCTTTAAATTTTCCCTACTGTGTAAAATAACTTCAGAGCACTGCTATAACATCTGCCAACATAAAAACATCGGACAAACATAGTAAGCAAAAAAACTGTAACACAGATTTGTAGCTTTTAATAAGTTGGTGATGTAATTCATCTGCTTAAAGTAATATAAGCAGATACATTTTTGCTTATATTTTAATCAACGTCATATATCAAGACAGTTTCCCCCTTTATCCTCATATTTTGTCTCCAAATGCTTGCAAGCGAGGCTTATTTTTGTTTAAAATTATTTTGAAAGGACAGACCTGAAAAAAGGCAGATCATTGCAACGTTCGTCATTTACGTCAACTTTACTAAAAAAAACAAGTTCTCACTTTGTCCACAAGAGGGCGTTAAAAACTCTTGCCATTTGAACGGGCACGTCTTTTATTGGGCGTTTTAATATATTATTTAAGCTTATGAAACGAAATAAGTTATGGTTAATCTATTATTTGATGCCATTTTATTATTGTAACTTTTTTTTACGTTTTCTCTTTGTTTTGTTTGTGAAATACAGACAGAACTGGCATGCTAACATGGCTAGGTAAGGTTTCTTGTTAGCAGACAGTTGTTTCACTTCACAACACTAGAAAACGTTTCTAAAATAGCTTCTCA
Organism: Cheilinus undulatus; assembly: GCF_018320785.1. Taxonomy (NCBI): domain Eukaryota; kingdom Metazoa; phylum Chordata; class Actinopteri; order Labriformes; family Labridae; genus Cheilinus; species Cheilinus undulatus. The sequence continues at coordinate 31,404,335 of NC_054885.1, read as the reverse complement.
TTAAACCTAGTTGCTTTCAACACTCGTTTTACCTGCAGATATTTTATTAATGGATTTTATAGTTTTATATTAGCTTTCACTGATCATGTAAATGTGAACAAAAACAGCTACAAAGCTGAATTTAGCCAGACTGCGTTTGTTGTTGCAGTTCCATATTTTTGCCACCGGAGGGCAGTGAAGTCATGATTCCATAAGCAAGAACAAATGTAATGGTGTTAAATATTGACATTTAAGGCTTCATACCTCATACTTACTCAACATTTATTCAACATTTCAGAGAGAGATTTATTGATTTTAACTGGTGATTTAAATGATCTGAAATATCACGTTCAAAGCAAGAAACTAATACCTTTTAATAAGTTGGTGTCGATATTCATCTGCTTAAAATAATATAAGCAGATACATTTTCGCTTATATTTTAATCAATGCCATACATTGACACCGTTTCCCCCTTTATCCTCATATTTTGTCCCCAAACGCTTGTATGCGAGGCTTATTTTTATTTCAAATTATTTTGAAAGAACTTACCGGAAGTCACACCTCATTGCAAGATTCATTATTTACGTCAGCTTTACTAAAAAAATAAGTTCTCACTTTGTCCACAAGAGGGCGTTAAAAACTCTTGACATTTGAACGGGCATGTCTTTTATTGGGCGGTTTATTATATAATTTAAGCTTATATAATGAAATAAATTATGATTAATCTATTATTTGATGCCATTTTATTATTGTAACTTTTTTTTTACGTTTCTCTTTGTTTTGTTTGTGAAATACAGACGGTACTGGCATGCTAACATGGCTAGGTAAGGTTTCTTGTTAGCAGACAGTTGTTTCACTTCACAACACTAGAAAACGTTTCTAAAATAGCTTCTTATTAAACCTAGTTGCTTTCATCACTGGTTTTACCTGCAGATATTTTATTAATGGATTTTATAGTTTTATATTAGTTGTCATTGATCATATAAATGTGAACAAAAACAGCTACAAAGCTGAATTTAGCCAGACTGCGTTTGTTGTTGCAGTTCCATATTTTTGCCACCGGAGGGCAGTGCAGTCATGATTCCATAAGCAAGAACAAATGTAATGGTGTTAAATATTAACATTTAAGGCTTCATACCTCATACTTTACTGTTGTGCCACCTGACATTTGCAACTTATTTGAACAGATAAATACTTAGACACAAATTGTTCCTTTGTTCTAGTTAGAAAGTGGATATATGTCTTTTTAAAATAAATTGAAGAATTTAATGGTATAATAATAAATGGAGTTGATTTACCTTGGTTGCACCCCATGACAGGAAAAGTGTACCTGCTCACCTAAGACAAAATTGTCAACAATCAATTTTTTTAATATGTGATACTGCCCCCTTATTAGAAGAAATGTATTTTTTAAACTTAAAAGTTTCAAATGCCAAAATATGAAATGTAATACTTTATTCAATTAAACTTTTTAAATAAATTCAGACAGAGTATGTTTCATAGAACAAACTGATAAATGCCACAAATTGATTTTTTTTTCAAAAGGAAATAATGGATTCAGACACAAAAATATGCACCAAAGATGAACAAAACATTATAATACTGTTTAAAGTGTCCAAATAAAACAAGAAAGGGAGATTTTTTCTGTACTAAATTAACTTTATATTCTGCTTTATGTCATTAAAACAAACAGACGGTGAGGTTTCTGTTCTTCTTGTCTGCAGCTTTAAATGGTGAAGGTAGATGTTAAAGACATTTCATAGAGAGATTTATTGATTTTAACTGGCGATTTAAATGATCTGAAATATCACGTTCAAAGCAAGAAACTAATACCATTTAAAGTACTAATCCCAAAAAATCCTGCAAATGTAAAAACAGTGACTGGCTACAAATGTTATTTTTTATTCATTTATTTTACCTTTAATTAAATGAAAACTTTATTGACAAAAGGGAAAGGATGCAAGAAATTTGCACAGAAAAAAAATGTCTGAGTTAAGTGTAATTCAACCTTTCATCCTATGGAGGCCAGAAGGTGACATCAACATGTTATTTTTTTAAACGCATGCACCCTTCCTATTTTGTGCAGCTCTTTTTTAATTTTTTCAAAGGTTTATTTTTGGGCATTTATTTGATAGAGGAGGATAGTGGGTAGAGTTGGAAACAGGAATGAGAGCGGGGGAGAGACATGTAGTAAAGGGCCTGAGGCCAGATTTGAACCTGGGTTGTCCGCATACATGGGGCGCGCCTTAACCACTCGACCACCTGCACCCCTGTGCAGCCAGTTTACAGATAGCATGCACACTTCACAATTTTGCATGCATTTTGCAAAACAGGACAACCATTAGTACTTTCAGTCTTATTTCTATATTGTACACTCATTTAATAAATTGCACACACGATTTAGTGAAGGCTACTTGCATAAATATAACACTTGCAAATTATTCAGTCTCATACAAGTTACTTAAGCGTATAAGTTGTGCTGTCAATCCATTATGTAAATGAATATCAGACCTCAGAGGTGCATCAGATAATTTATTTACTTATTTTTTAATGGTTGTTTCAAATAAATGCATATGGGTGGCTTTTCTTCTCAATGAGTAACCAAACTGTTTGAAAAAATGTCTCTGAATAGCATCAGAGCAAGACAGCTGTCTTAAGATAGAAATCATTGCATATATGACAAAGATTTTAAAATATGTCATTTTTCATATCATAAAAACATCCAAATTGACTGGTTAGTTAACAATGACCAATCACAATTTTTCATTGTCATATTACATGTGTGAGAAGTTGCTTTAAATTTGAAAGCTGAAATTTCACCTTCCCACAAATGTAACAAATTCCTACTTTTACAACAGGCGATTGCTATAATGTTTGTGGAAAATTACATTAAGCTTGGTCTAAGTTCATACTTTCATTCATTAATAATTACTTAATCATCCAGCTGTCATATTTTGAAATCAGTTCTCCTCTCCTCCACATTCAGTCTGTTATTTCAGTGCGACCTCTGCAACCTTCCTCCACCCAAGCTACCTCCATAACATCTCATCTGTGCACAGGTCCAGCATCCCTTCGTTTCCACCTTGAAGTCATCTCATTCAATCACCTGACTGATGAATATTTGTGGGATTATTGCCTTAAAACCTGCAGACCTGTATCATTTGTGGGATGCTCTGACATTAGCAGGTGTTGCAATGGCTTCGAAACAAATTATTCCAAAAGAAGTGAAGTGAACCTTTAATAGTCCTGGTTTTAGACTGAATTCACAGCAGTACTCTTGATGAATCAATAACTGCCTAAACAACTGTAATTCACACACAAAAAAACACCTACACTCAGTTTAAATGGATTAATTTGAACTTTTAGTATTTATTAAAACATCTGGCAGAAATACAGAGGAAAACACATCCCAGATGTGTTAAATAAAAGAGGTAACTGAATTTGAAACACCACTATCACCTCAGAAAAGCCACTCATTCCCTAAGAAATCTATGACTTAAAATGTACTCCATCAACTTCAAGGTTCCTCTGCTTTAGTCATTGCCTTCAGTGAAAAAGAAGAGAGAAGTTAATGTATCTGTTATTGGGATAAAAACATATGGAATGGGACATGATTACAGTCCTTATACCTGTTTAAAAAGCTGAGCACTGAGATAGTTCCTCGCCATGTTCCCAAGGTTGGACTTTCCGCCCACCTTACATCTGACATATCCGTACAGGTTGGCCCACTGCAAAACCAAGCCCATGATCACTACAGCCTGTGGGGACAAAAAACCCAGACATAAACATGATCAAAAAATTAACAATTAAAAGTTCACTGAATAGCACATTTAACTTCAATTTAATGCAAAAACCACGTCACTGACCAGCCATTTGAGCCTGAAAGAGAAGATGGTACTGAACACAAAAATGACCCAGAAGATGGGGCAGATGATGAGTCCGAGCCAGAAGATCCGTGACTCCGCACTGGATGTTGTTTTCAGACTCTGTGTCTGTTTGGAAAAGCAAAGTAGGTTTAATTTCATCCTGTCTAAGAATAAAAAGTGTTATACTCATACTCATGCCCAATGTCCTCATTGTGTCATATGTAATGTCTGAGGGAGGACAATGCAGCTTCTCTACGTTACACTCCATGTAATTGTCCAATAAGGTCATACAGTTACATTATACTCCAAACATCCAAAGGAAATGTTACATTGGCACTGACAGAACTGCTGCAAGCTCCACTCTGTCTGTGAAACCGGAGATGCATCATGTTTTCTGGTATGAAGTTGCCTTGAAACTGCCTGCATTTACAAAGATCTCTATCTATTTCCCATGAGCTTCCTGCTCGCTGCCAAAGTCACGTTTATTTGTAAAGAGGAAACACGATGAGGCCAGTTAGCCTAGAAAAGATGTTTTTCTTAACCTGTACCCTTCACGTGAGACCTTCTTTGTTAAGCACACTGTTTTCCATTTTACTGCTGCTGAAAAGAACCCTTTGTAAATACCGGCAGCTAGATGTTTGGACGCACCCCTGCTTACCTTCCTGGACTCAAAAACCCAGTGGCTGTTTCCATTTTCATCAACTTGATTCCACCAGCGAAGGCCCACAAGCAATCTGCCAGACACATTCTAGAGAGGAACAAAGGAGACAGAAAAAGAAAAATTTGACAACACAATGTGTGGATAACTTTGGACTTGTCCACTGAGCTGTTTGGGATTTTTTTTTAAAGGGAGATGAGACATTACGTACTAGTGGTGGGTGTTTTTTATCACTGTGACTGCAGGAAGAAGCTGTGTGCAGTGTGCGTGCAGAAAAGAAGCTATAAAGCATGCCATTAATCACAATATTTTCCTAAATGCACGAATAACGGACCTTAATTAATCATGATTAATGCAATTAAACTTGACAGCCATGATTCAACAGTTACAGTAATTGCAAACATGATCACCGACTAAGTTACCGCCTACGCAGGCGCATGATTTTATATGTGGGGCATAAAATAAAGGCTACTTTTATTCTGCAAAAAAATGTCTACACAATTATAAGAATTTTGGATTAATGAACAAATACGAATACAAATATTTCTAGATCATACACCAGTAAAGCACCATCTTGTCAAGAGGTTACAGTAACAACAGACTTTGTAAAGACTGAATAATTTTAGGATTAACTTTATTTTAACACAGCATCCCAGCCAATTTTCTTTTTACATAACTCATTTTTTAATTACATAATAAAACGTGGGCTGTGTGAAAGGCAAATAAGAACTTCTAAGAGTTAGTCACTAAACTTTTAAAATGTAAAATGAATGGGACATGGGATCATGTATTTGCCCCATGCTTAAACCCTGACCTGCTCACCTTGACTGTCCAGAAGTCACATGACAGCAGGAGGATGATGGTGACCATACAGGCGATAAAACGACCACTGAGGAGATCACACAGTAAATACACCACGATGGCACTTGTACGGAAGAAGAGATGGAAGAATGAAACCACCGGATGTCTGAAACATAGATGATCATTTGAGTCTTCATAGTTCAGTCAAATCACTTGGCAAGAAAATTAAAAGTTCCTTTAAGCTAAAAGCACCAATCAGTCTCTTTTCTACCTTAGTTGTGACTTTGATGACACGATATTATCGTCTTCCTCCCCAAAAAGAGGGGCATCATGGGAGTCCTTGAAGCAGAAAAATGAGCAGGTAAACGCTGATAAGCACAAATGGAGCCAGTGATCTTTTTTATCTCGTAATTCAAACGTAAGAATCACGACTACTAAAGAAACGTATGCAAAACATTGACTCATACGAGAGAAACGGCAATGGAATAAAAAATAAATGTGAAAAGTAATCAAAAACCGAATTTGAGACCCCTCACCTGTCCGTGCATTTTGACACTCCAGGATGCATTTCCGGGTGACGTGGTTGTAAACAAAACCGTGTGCTGAGGACCCCAGAGAGGTGCGGCTTCAAATGTGCCTGACTCAGGTAAGCTAACTGTTTTCTTGCAAATAACAATAATTTATTTCGCATGTATTATCCTTTTATGAGCATGTAGGCATCTGAAAGTTGTTGGAAAAATCCCCCCAAAAGAATTACACTTCTAATGATAAGCTGCAATGACTGTACTTAACATTTTCATTACCAAATAAATACATGAATTGGTGATAAAATTTCTTTAAAGTTTAAGAACAAATACCCAAAACAGGGCCCTATATTCTTAAATTATTGTAACAAAAATGTAGCAGCGATAACCAAGCTTGAAAATTGCAGGTATGTTACCAGCCAAACAAGCTATTCCCTGAGGAAAATTATTTTAAAAATGTTTTGTCAAATTTTCAACCTATTTTCTTAATCATTATTTTGAAGTTGGCTATGCTACTGAGATAATGAGCTGGGCCTTCATCGATGGGTTTGTATTACTCCAACGATTACAGCCAAGGCTGACCATAAGGGGGGAAAGGGGAGAGCTTTCTGGGCCCAGTGGTTAAGGGGTGCGCCCCATGTACGCGGATGGCTAGGGTTCGAATCCGGCCCGAGGCCCTTTACCACATGTCTCTTCCCCGCTCTCATCCCTGCTTCTGACTCTATCCACTATCCTCCTCTATCAAATAAAGGCACAAAAATGCCCAAAATAAACCTTAAAAAAAATGGAGGTTGAATGAATGAATGAATGTAAAGCAGGTTAATTGTGGCAAAAATGTGCCAACAGAAGCAACAATAGGAGGAAAGTGTCAAAAATGGGTTAGAAGTGGAAAAAATGCTTAAAAGTAGCAAAAATGTGCTGAAAGTGTGGTGAAATGTATGCTTGAAGAAATATTTCATAAATAAAACACGCTTTAGATTGAATTGATCATGTTGAATGGTTTTCTGTTTGTTGGTGTCTTTGCTTTGTGCTGATTGTGCATGCAGGTGAGAATCTTTTGTCAAAGTTTTGCCTAAAATATTAACATTTTTGACAAAAATACTACTATTCCCTGTAAAGCTTCGAATAGTTTCTGATTACGTTTTTACTTTTACTTCAAATAAATGATTTTATAATTCATTTTAAACTTACAAAAATGTCTCTGTCCCCTTTATAGGTATGAGTCAGTTTTGCTTTGCTTTGTCACTTTCTGCACATTTTCTCTCCTTTATTTTAAATAAATCTCTGCCCTGCACACCTGAGCAACCTCAGGCTAATGCAGACTTGTTAACTGTCAAAAAGGTCAAAAAAACAATTCAGTACCAGTCATTGTGATTGATGGTTAAAGTTTAAGGAGCTAGAATGTTCCAACCTTACCTTATGTTTTATCAAAACAATGGTTTGAATAAATTGACACAATTAATCATTTTTCAGCAGTTTAATGCATTTCTTTGTTTAACTATGTGCAAATACAGAGTCTGAAGCATAAACTAGTCCTTCAAGGTTTGTCTCAGAATAAGTTAGATTTGAAATTAACATCTGAATGCATTTACATCGTCACATTTACAGGCTATTGTAGGAGAGGTGAGGAAATAGTCAGTCAGTTTCTACTTCACAAATTATAGTATATTACAGGCATCATCATAACATGCAGACAGTTTATACAAAATAGCTTTTAAATGTCAAAATAGTGGGCTGTACATATCATTTCTTGCTATTTTGTGCAATGCTACGAGGTGAGGAAAACCTCAAAGAGGCTGGCGACTGAATGCATGCGGTAAAAGATGCCAAAAGGAAGTCCAACATTAACAACTGCAGCCCACATGTTGAACTGGTAGAATTCTGTTTCAGTGTCGTGGTCAAATTGGGGTCGAGCTCCGAATGCAGGCATGATCCATAGCTGAGAAAAAAGAAGACACAAGGTTGAGTATGGAGACTCTCTGGACAGTGGATTTGAGATTGTGAGGGAGAATGACACTTACTATTATGTTCCCCAGCAGCAGAAACACACAGACCTCCTTCAGGATTCGCCTCTTCCACAACAGCTTTGGTCGGTGCTCGACTGCATGGTTGTGCAGGCTGTGTGGTGCAGGTACTGGACTTGATTTTTTGTCTATATCTAATCCTTCAAGGCCCAGCTCTTTGCTTGACTGCAGCACGTATGGATTTTCGACTACAGTGGCCACTGGCTGCACTTCATGGAAAGGCTCGCGGTGTAGACCCTCAATAATGAAAAAGTTCTGCAGGGCGAGCTGGATCACCATCAGGATAGCCCAGGCGAGGTTTAGCCGGTTTAGATGGCCTTTGGCTCCAGTTGCGACCATGGCTACGATGGAGAAGTAGCTGATGATGAACTGGCCCAGCGACGCTCCAACCAGCAGCCCCACGTCCAGGCTGCGTGTTGGGTTTTTGTCTGACACGTGCTCCCTGTGGTCCACTTTAAAGACGGCGAGGCCGATCATGCTAGTGACAGACATGGTGGTCACTATAACTATATTCATGACAAAGTGCATCATCACTGCCAAGTCTTTCTCCTTCTCATCACTGTGGTCTTTCTGTATTTGCATCTCGTATGCAATGAAGGTGGCTAGACCGGCCACTACTAAGAGGACGCCCGTCACAGGACCAAAGATGACGCCCCTCAGAGTGAATTTAATCTTGTGGTGGGTGTGTTCGTCTACGACTCTGCCTACATTTTTCCACAACACGTAGGCCATGGCGGACGCAAAGAGGCAGTACTCGATGTTGAAGGGGTACAAGTAGTAGTACGCTTCCTTGAAGAAGCTGCAGGAGCTGTGGCTGCATTTGCACTTATCGTCTCCATAACCAGCTGTAACATACGACGTAGAAAAAGACATTAGTGTTATACTTTCTTATCCTAGCATCAACTCTGCTTTCTTTCTATGCATTACTTACCTCTAGTGATGTACATTTTTCGTCCGGAGAGTTTGGTTTTGTTAGTCGGATATTCTGGTAATTCAGTTTGGTGAAGAGACTCCTCAGTGACGGCTGTCATCCATAAAACTAGATTTGTAGAGAGGGTGAGCATCAACCCACAGCTGAATGAAGGGAAAGAAGCAAGAGAAATAATTGTCAGTGACAAAAACAGTGAAAAAATGTACATTTACTTAATACAGTTCTTAAAGTTTTTAATGATCTTCTGCACTGTTGCTTTTAGAGTCGTCCACTGTCTTCGATAGGTTGACCGCCAGACTCTCTAACCCCATCTTGAGGCATGTGCTGAGACAAGAGGTACTGTCCTAAAGTGGTTCAATCCAATCCAATCCAATCATGCAGGGAGGACTTTTTCAGTACATTTTAGCGAGTACTCCTCTGCTATGGCCCCATGAGGCTGTGGGGTCCCTCAAGGCTCAATCCTAGACCCCACTACGTTACTGCTTCCTTTGAGAACAATTTTTTTTAAACACAAAATTTTTTTCCATTCCTCCGAGCCTTTAATGTACGTAACATCCGGATGGTGACACTAACTGGTCTGCTTGTTCTCACTAGTTGTGGGTTTTCCATCAGAGGCATTACAACCTAGTGCCTATGCATTTTGAGCCATAAAATAACTGCGTTGACACCGCACATTTTAGGATTACTCAAACAAATAATCATTTGCAACGAGCCTCCACTCTGGATACGCCTCTACGATTGTCGGGGGAGGAAATCTGGACTAAAATCTGGCTTGAAATCCAGAGCAATGTCTGTGCTCTGCTAGTGTTTCCTGCAAAGAGCACAGTCATACTGAATGACTCACTGACTTCATTGTTTGTCTCTGACACAAAGCCAGTAAGTGAGTTTTGCTTGCACCTCTTACATGAAAAAGTATCATCCATTTCCCTTTCTTATCCTAAATGCTACTGGCATCTTTAAAAGAAATTTCTATCAAGGCATGCAGATGGCCTATTAGGTAGGCTGTGCCTCATGTATGCAGGCGGCCAAGTCCAACCTGTGGCTCCTTTCTCGCCCCAACTCTTTCATCTCTGTTCCAACTGTATCCACCGTCCTCTTCTATGAATTAGTGCATATAAGCCCAAAATATATCTTTAAAAAATATATTTCTGTCCTCTATTATACAGAGCTTTTATTCACTCACTGACTTTTTCTTCACTTAAAAGTTTCAATCCAGCCAACATTTGGGCAGTGGTGCCATTTTAAAAGAAATTGTATTGGAAAAACCCAACAATGACCCAACCCTGCATCTGCCCCATTTCCGATGAATTAGACCATTTGTTGTATAAGGACAATACAAAGTAGAGCTGAATGACAGATCATTTCTCAGTTCTGATTAGTAGCTCAGCTGTATAAGTAGTACAATAGATAGATAGCAGGATGTGCAATGTCATGCAACTTGGAGGACGTCATTCTGACACTTCTGTGTTGATAGTAAACCTGAAGCGCGAGTTTTCTTGTTTCCCTGAATAATCAACAACTGTGTGTGGATTGTCCCTGCATATATGTTCAGGCAACAGGAGATGCTAACGCTGTCACCAGAGTGACAGACAAGGCAGGTATGAATTTTAGTGAGGCCAGTCATGAGTTTATGTATTCCTGCTATCAGCGGCATCTTGTCCAGTACTTTTTAACACTGTGGCCACAAATACAATTGATTAATGGTAAACGTCGCACTGATGTGGTGTTTGAGAAACTGTCCCTTTAAGTAGTTTTATTTCAAGGCAAGGCAGTGGCCATGACTGATGCGTTTCAACTCATGTTTTTTTTTTTTTTGTTTTACGTTGTGAACAAAGAGCGGAAGAACACCTTAAATACAGGAAATGTACTAAGCAGTGCAGGTGAAACCTTCACAATAAAACCTCCTGGAAAAGAGAAATCCGCTCAGTAGTATACCCTGTCGAATATCTGTACTTCTATGTAAATATGAATACTCACAAACGTATACATACATTAAAATACATATTTATAGCTCTATACCCACAATTATACATATCTAAAGGACCCTAGGCCCAGCTCCCCCACTCTTCTGCTTTTTGTTCACAACACTTAAGAAGACTGCGAGTGTGAAGTGGGTAAGGACACATATTTAACTGCAGTTGTTCCTCCCACTGCTTTCTAAGAAAAATTAAGCCTCCCAGGGCTGACTTGGAAAAAGTTTGCATTAATTGTTACTGTTTTCATTGTGAAAATCCCAACACAACAGGGCTAAAGGCACAAAAAAAGATTTAAGTGTATACTGTCAATTTTTTTTACAACGTCATATTAGGACCACTCTTAAAATAATAATAATGATAAAAAGGATCTGTTCATTTTCAAGAAAAAAAAGTCAAATTCTCAAGTTTAAAAAGTTGTTAATTTATGAGGAAAAAGGAGAAATTCTACATGAACCAAAACTTAAATTTTTGAGATTATAAAGTTGAAAATCCAACCACTGTTTTCAGTTTGGTTTCTTGTACATTTTAGACTTTGCAATGTTGTAAATTTATGATTTTAAAAACTTAAAATTTCAGTTTCAAATGTCAAAATGTTAGTATTTATAAATTTGGAAATTCCATTTTGTTCTTGTACATTGACAACCTTTTTTAACTCTGAAATTCTGAGGGTTTTTTTCTTGTGAATATCCGATTTTATAATGAACGTTTCTTTTTTTTCTCCCCAAAAATGTGACTTTTCTGCTCAAAAAGTACCAGATCCCCTTGATATTTCATCTGTAAAGTGTGGCCCTAATACGCCTTTGTAACATTATGTTTCTAACCATGATTTATTTCCATATTTAAAAATATATGTACATCTAATATTGACAAGGTCAGAACAGACAGGTTACCTCCCTGGAAATCTTTGGCGCCCCCTAAGGGTGCCTGGACCCCAGGCTGGGAACAGGTGTTCTAATGGCTTTTATTACAAACATGCACTCAGTGCATGGCACCGTCATCATGACCGTAACTGTGTCTGTTTTTAGAATACCCAGGGTTACGGTATTACTGCCCATTCCTGATCAGTAGTTAGAGTTAGACTGACTAGACTAAATTTAACTGTCAACATCACTAGAAATGGTTGATGAAATTTTGTAACACATTAACAAACATCAAGTTAATCTGTAATGTTAAAGAAAAAGATATTGTTCCAAGAAGAGAGAAAAAAAAAACTTTTCTCTTTCCTCTTCCCTGTGTTTGTCTGAGTCAGCCTCGCTGTCAGAGGACTGGGTTGTTTGATAAAGTAGAAAGGCGTTGGATTTAACTCCAAAAGTGAATAAAAACCCAAATAATAGCTATTTAATTGCAAATGTAGTCTATGTACACATAAGACACTGCATTTTTCTGTTTAAGTTTTCTTTTTTATATGGGGATTAGTGAAAAAAATATTGTAATATCAGTTTATCCAATAATGTTCAGCCCTAAGAAAATAAAAGTTGGTTTTGTAGCCCTCTTTAGCAGGGGTTCTCAAACTTTCCAGTCCAGGACCCCACTGTACCTGGAGGTGGTTGAAGCATACTAGAATACAGCCGAGCACCAGTGTTAATTTTGACAGCCATTATTAAGTTTAGTCTCAGTCTTAATCTTTAAAGTAAATGCCTTTTAGTTTTAGTCACATTTTAATCATTTCTACCCTTTATAGTTTTAGTCGATGAAAATTCAAAAAAAATTTTAGTCCAGTTATAGTCCATAAAAAGTCCTCACATTTTAGTCTTAACTTTTAGTCTAAGCATGAACTCTTTTACCTAAATCTGGTACCAAATTAAGGGACAGTGTTCTATGCACCCTGCCAAACCTGGGGTCCCTGCTTTCTACAGTTGAGAGGCAGAATAGCTACAGATGCATAGTATTGAGACAGATTTACCCACAGTGGAGAAATATCATGGATTTTAAATTTCTGAAGAAAACAAAATTACATTTTAGTCTCGTTTTAGTCATCTACATAAAAACTAAACTTACTTTTTGTCAGTTTTAATCTTAAAAAGATCTATTTTGGCTCGTTGTAATCTTTCTCATGTAAAAAAGACTGTTGACGAATATTTTTAGTCACAGCCTTAGTTGACAAAATAGACACTGCCATGCACATTTAAGATTAGTTTTGTGCAGACTTAAATTTTAAGGATTCTCACCAAATTACCATGTTTATATCATACATTTAACTTCTTTTATGCATAATTCTTATAGAAATGGATACAATATTTTATTTGAAATTATTTAAGAATATTCTCTTTTTTTTTTGGAAGGCCACTCTTAAAAAAATGATAATGACAAGGAGGATCTGTTCATTTTTGAGAAAAAAAAATCAAACTTCTTTCAAATAAGTCAAAAATCAAACAAGTTTTAAAGGTTGTTAATTTCTGAGGAAAAACTAGAAATTCTACTTGAACCACAACTTAAAATTTTGTGATTATGAAGTCGAAAACTCAACCACTGTTTTCAGTTTGGTTTCTTGTACATTTTAGACTTAAAATTTAAGTTTCAAATGTCAAAATGTTAGTATTTATAAATTCGGAAATTCCATTTTGTTCTTGTACATTGACAACCTTTTTTTAACTCTGAAATTCTGAGGGTTTTTGTCTTGTAAATATCCGACTTTATAATGAACATCCTTTTTTTCTCCCCAAAAATGTGACTTTTCTGCTCAAAAAGTAACATACCCTTGATTTTTCATCTTTAAGACTGGCCCTAATACTTTTTTTTAACTTTTACTTACTTTTACTTTTCTGTGACTGGTGACCCCATCTCAGTGTCTCATGAACCCCAAAGGGGTCCCAACCCCCATTTTGAGAACCACTGCTCTATGGTAACATGAATAACCAAAGGTTTTTGACTTTCAAAACAAAACTTTCACAAGCATTTATCTCTAATTCAGACAAGCCAAACAGTAAATAATTTTTGTGTAGAATAATTCTGATTGTAGAATAATAAATTAACACATTTTCAAGGACTACACTGAAAAAAAATCTTATTTTGGCAATGAAACAATGTGAGTAGTGTGCCAGCAGCTTAGGTATAAAAAATATCCCCTACTGTCCAGGTTAATCTCAAGTTTCAAAATAAATCCCCTCGGGGTGAGCATGATCACAAAGACAAAAATCCAATAATTACCCACCGTGTAATGTTCCTTTGTAACTGCACACAGTCCTTGGCGCGGGTCCAAAAGAAGTAGGTCTGCAAAGAGGTCATATTTATTTACACTTGCACTTTTACAGAAATAAGTGAATCTCTTTGTGTAAGAATTTTTACCTGCACAAGAATGAAGACTAGTTGCACAACAGGGAAGGCAACTTTCACCGCAGAATCACAGTGGAGGTAGCCAACGTAGCTGGCTATCTTGAAAATGTCCATGATGATACTGAGGATTCCGAACAGCACAAGTCCAGCTGCAAGAGAATCATAGAGTTACTAAAGAAATATGCTGTAAAGTTGCAAAGAGTTTATAAAGCAAGAATATGAGCTTACCCCTGAGCCATACAGGTCCGGCGTGTCCATCCTTGTAAACTACAGCATCTTCTGTCCTTGCAGTGTAGATGACATAGTAAACCATCCAGATGGTGGTGAGAAGGAGGAGGATGATGAGGAAAATCTGCAGGTCTGGCATGCTGATATTGACATTGTTGTAGGCACTGCCGCTGACCAGAGCACAGCCCAGGATCAGGATGTTCACACAGATGATCCCGGACAGCATCCATCCCCAGTTTCGACCCCGCTCCTTCACAACTTCATCAGAGGAGCCGTTCAGATCTGGTTTGCACGTGTTCTCTGCTGGCCCCGGTGCATTAACGTCGTTGGAGAGGTGCACCTCCTCCGTGTCCCTGTCTTTGGCCGTCATCCTACAGGGTTCACAGGGATTCCCATCAGTCAGACAGTTGCACGGATAGCCAGTGTTCAGGCACATCTTTCCCCTACCTCAGACCTATTCACAAATGAGCTCTTAGTTGCATCTGGTGAGACATTACAGGTTTAACAGCTACACCCACTTATTGGCTCACTGAGAAGCCAGATCCCGCCCTAGTGAAACACTTCCATGGGCACAAAATTAGCATAATTGTCACCTTGTTGGAGCTACAGAAGATCAGTTTCAAATCAACAATTGTGCTTTAATATCCTGCTTTTCTTGCTCTCGTATGGCATGCTAACAGAGTGAAAATACACAAACATGTTTACACAGATCATCTGTGCTGTTTTCTTCTACACTAACCCAGATAAAATCAGGAATAATACAAGGATGGGTGAAAAATAGCCAATAAGCATGCAAAACTAAGCTCCTGCTGAGTGAAATTGAGCTCTTATGACAATTTGACAAAGCAGTGACCTTTTAGAAATAAAAGAAAAGGTTTCAGGATACCTGTAAGCCTACCTGAAGTGTAGCGTGATCCTGAGAAGCGGTCTGAGCCGTCACGGCTTTTATATGCCATCAAAAGCGCACTGGTTTACTGTACAAAGAGTCATAAATGTCAATAAATCTGTTATGAACTACACCATATTATTACCAAACACAGAGTGTTTTGCACAAAATATTCATGTAAAGTTCAAAAGATGTTTCCTGGAAAAACTTTTTTACACAACTTCCAAAATAGGAGAAACCGGTTCCTTTTTTGACCCACAGCAGTTTTTTGATATTATATTATACATTTTTAATCCCCTTTATTTGCAGAAAATAACTTTTACAGCATGCATGGAAAGTCTGCACATTGCATGATTCATTTGAGACATTTCACCCTTTAATTTTCATTCCTGTTGTGATTTTTCTTTCAACTTGATCTCTCTTTTCTGCAGCAGCTGACCACATGCAGCCTCACAATCTTAACTACATCTAAATTCTCTGAAGGCATTGCATGCTTACTCATTATTGTCCAGTTCACTGCTGGAAGGGAATACTTTCAGATCTTTAATGCTATTCACGGCTCAATAAAGGGATCTGTATCTCTATCTCGTCTCCACAGAATGCCTGGGGTGCATTGCATGAATGGCCTGACCACTATGTGTGCACGCCTATTGTCATGGAGGTTTCAATTGGGTAGTATGTCTGAGAACTTAACTCTCTGAGTCGCTGCTGTAGCAGTATTCAAGTTGGATTAGTAATGGTGCTAATTTATGAGCTTCTCATCAAGGTGTGGCTGAGAGCAGAGGTGCTTTTTTTATTGCAACACTCTATCTTTGTGTCATGCGTGTTACAGAGCCATCCTGCTAGTAAGGGGAAGTTAGAAGTGAGAACAATGCTGTATTGAAAAGAACATGGAAAAACAATGACAGCTGAGTGACTCTTTTTCTTCCCTGTGTTTGCCAGGCACAATGAGACATCTGAGGAATAAATACTTTTACCTTCTCCGAAGTCTGCAAGTCACTTCCTGTACGTACCAGTTTTAAAAACACAGAAGCTTAATAGCTTCAAACTCTCCCATTGCATTTTAAGCTCTTCTTAATACCTCATAATCTACTCATTTTTATTTATCTAACTTTTCCTCATGTTCTGTTTACATTGCTGTTTCTGTGTTCTCTGGGTCCTCATCATTTATTTCTTGGGTTCCTACGATATATTGGTTAGATATGTTGGTTTGGGTATGTTTTTAAGGTGTTTTTTACTAAAAAAAATGTATTTTTTGTCAACTTTGGTTAGGTTATGTGTTTGGGTTCTTATGCTTTGCAATGTCAAAGCACTGTGTAAACCCCTGTTTTTTAAAGTGCTTTACAAATACAGTTATTATCACTACTTTTAGCTTAGATGCAGTCATCAAACTGTTCATTCACTAGTGATGCACAAGCCTTAAAGGAGGATTTAAAGTTTGAAATCTTGACAGGCTGGTTTAGTAAAATGCAATCTTTTCTTAATAACCAACAGGAATGGAAATAGTGCAAGACCACTGTACTCATGTAAAAATACAGTTTGGTGAAAATTTACTTAAGTAAAAAAGTACTGCTCTAAAAATCTGCTTAAGTGAAAGCAAAAATAATTTCATTTAAACTTTAACTGAGAAGCTACTAGGGCTGGGCAATTAATCAAAACTTGGATTAAATCACAGCAGAGATGGGAGTAGCTTATTACCAGGGGTGGTGACGACTAGTGGCCCCACGATACGATATTATCAAGATACTTGGGTCACGATTCAATATTGTTGGGACTTTTAAAATTTTGCGATACAGTTAGTATTGCAAAAGTACATATGGCAGTCTATACCATTTTTCAACTGTTTAGCTGATTTAACATTAATCTTGCCCTCATGTTTGTCGTATTTCCAAAGTATATTATTTTTATGCAGCCCTCCCTGCAAACCTCATGTGTCATGTCCATCTCATTCGTGCCCTACTTCCATTCCTTATGTCCTTCCCCAAGTGCTGCCATGTTTGTTGTACTAACTTTCTCCTGCTTTATGACTGTCACCTCTGCCAACCTCACTGGACAAACAATTGTCAAAATGGTTGATTATATTTTTCCATTATCATAGACTTCTGTTCATATTAGCAATTAATTTGAAAAAATCAATACTTGGCAGATGTGAATCAATAATATTGCCATGCAAAATATTGCAACTACTATGCTGTATCGATGTTTTCGCCCACCCCTACTAATTATATTTACTTAAATTACTGTAATTGAGGATTTTTGTATTTTTCTTTTTTTGTTGTTGTTGTTTTTTTGAGTACATTTTGAAATCAGTACTTCGACTTTAAGGTGTAGGGTGTAAAATTAGGGAATAATAGCAACAACTCAGAGTCGGATTCTAGTTTGTGATGCTAAATTCTGATGGTAACAGTTGTAACCAGTGGTGTTTTTAATAATAAGTTTCTGTTACTTTGTACCTTTTGTGGTACTGTAGAAACATGAGGATGCAAATATCCAACATGGCAGACTCCATGGAGGGAGCCGCCCTATGTATAAATAAAAGGCCTTTTCTTAGTTAATAAAAATCTATATGTTTAGGTGATAAAATACCCAATTAGATTTGTATTTTTATTGATATGATGTTTATTTTTTCCCAGTTTTGTTTCAATAAATGCTACTAGGCTACATATTACACATTGTACCTTTAAACAAGTCTTAACTGGAGCAGCTGTACTTTTACTTGAGTACTATACTCTTGCACTTTTTCCACCTCTGTAGACTACACAGTAGCACACAGAGAGAGAATGACCCCACATCACATCCCAAAACATCCCCTGTGTTTCACTTTATTATGAGGATGTGACTTTATCTGAGCAGTGTGGTGGGAGATCCATATTCTTATGTTGTTATTGTCAATAAGGGAAGAATGATGATCAATTTAGCGCAAATAATCTCATTATGTTTTTTAAATATTGCAATTGCAATCTGACGTGCAATAATATTTTGAATGTATTTTTCAACAAACCCAAGCATAAATCATTCTACATTATAACCAAGACAATATTAGATAGATTAAATGTAAACTGTTCTTTCCTCTCAGCCAGGCCTTTATATTAGGATGAAATTAGATGATGCATGAATCAGTATGAATGACTTTTATTTATTTACTTAAATCATAGTAAGACTGATTTGTTAAACTTATAGCCTTGTAGGCAGTCATGACAGCATAACAAAGCTCTGCAAAACAAGTGCGGTATGAACATTATATGAAAGTCAAGGAACAAATAGGGTTTAACTATTCTGATAAATATCTAATGTGGATTATTTGGACTCATATTGCAAATTGAAAATGAATTGTGGTATCGGAGGAAATGATCATTTTTATGCCATTCTCATTTTCAGAAAGAAAAATGCATGTAAAATTAAGGAAAGCAGGATAATTGGAAACTATTCTAAAAAAATTGTCGCTTAAATGTTTGCGTGAGGTCTAAAGCATTGGTTCTCAACTGGTGGGTCGAGACCCCAAAGAGTGAGGGTGTCAAAACTATGGCCCGGGGGCCAAATGTGGCCCGTGGTCCATTTTTGACTGGCCCTCAGCAAATCCTAAACATTGAATGAAATATGGCCTGCATTTGAACATGAAGCTTGAGTGTATCGTACTTCTTGGTTTCAGCAAAAGGCAGCGCTACCATGCTATTTCTGTAAACAAACTTTTTGACAAGAAGACTTTATTGGTTTGAGTTTTTGTGACTAAATGAAGACAACACTGTAAATGGAAAACATATTGGTAACTAACATAATAACAATATTTTGATTCATAATGCCATGATGGATTAGGAAGGTTTATACCAGTACTGATGATGTTTTAGGGGCAGAACCAGTAGTAGCCAGGGCTGACCAAGGTCCCCTGAAATCTGACTGGCCTCCTTAGAATCCTTAAGATGACTGGCTATTTGCCTTGTCAGCCATTAACTAACCATACCCAATAACTAAGCATATCTTAACCATCATAAGACTAGTTTTACTAACTTTACAATCCTCAGGATGAGGCGTATGAAAGTGGCTCCACCATCCTTAGATATTTTCATATGCGGCCCCCAGTGGAAAAAGTTTGGACACCCCTGCCAGAGAGGGTCACAAAACCACAAAAATTTTCGGTAAGTCACGGATATAAGCCTGGAAAAAATATAAGGAAAAAAAATCTTTGATGTGCTTTTATTTTGAAGGATATTTCTCAGTCCCTTTGTTTTATTACAAGTGCTAATATTTTTCTAAGGAATTGTTGCTTATTAAATTTAAAGAAGTACAATACTGTCTTCAAAATAAGCTTAAATTAAAGTATAATTCCTGATTTCAACAGTACAAAAACACAAAAAAGCTTCTGCGTCAGTACTGTGAGTAAATGTTATGAGTTACTTCTCACCACAGCTGAAACCACATGCTTTTGTTGGATCCATACCAGGCAGTAAATCCACGTATCAGGGGCCTCCTGCAGCGCCTGCAGCCATGATAACTGAAGTATATACTCAATTAATCCAGCGTTATATAACCAACAGCCCTGCTGTAAATCCTACCTGCATCAACGTTACTCTGAGTTTTTATTAACATTTACAGAAGTGTTGATTGACAGCTGACTGCACTAGCCAAACAAGCCTATACAGTACAACGTTTCCAAAAACATTGGGACACTTGAGTAAAATGTCAATTAAAACAGAGTGTGATGATTTGCCAAACATTAAAGATCCATATTTAAATGTAAAGGGCATAAAGACAACATATTGAAACTGGAATAAAATAAAAAAAAGTCAGGCCCATTCTGAGCCAGCAAAACTTTAAAAAAAAGCTGGGACAGGGTCAGGTTGGCCACTATAAAGAATCACCTCTTCTTTTAAAGGGAGCCTGCGCACTGAGACACATTAAGCTTATTGGAGTAGCATTAACATCTTTTAGGTTGCACAAGGAAACACACATGATATCTAGATTTTAGAGAAAATTTAAAACGACATTTTGTGCTATACATTCTTGGTAGTGGTATCATCTGGCTGCATTGTTCTTTTCTCACATGATGTTCTCACCTCAATCTGCATAACAGTGACTTCTATGACATTGTCCTCTTCACTGAAACTGCACTAGGCTTTAAAAATCAAAGGTTTTAAGTGTGACACTCTGTAGGAAGGATGCGTTGTTCTTTTTCATTTGTAGTATCACTCTTAGAACTGTCTTCATTTTAACAGTGCAGTTTTAGAAAAGGGGGCAATAAAAAGTTATAGTAATGAAGATGAAGGTGAGTACAATATGAAAAAACGTGGGAAGAAGAATGCAGTCATATGACATTTCTACCCAGAGTGCATTGCACAAAAATGGCTGCCTACATGTGAATCCATCTTCTAAATTTACACAAAAATGCAGACATCTAGTGTGGTTCTTCATAGAGCATACTCATTTTATTTAATGAAGTCAACATGTCTTAACATGCAGGGTTCCTTTAACAGACTGACTTTAGAGAGGAAAAGCCTCTCTTAAATGTTAATTTATCGCTAATCTTATCAATAACATGTTGCTACTCATCCTTTTGATGTGTGATATGTAGTGCTGTATGATAACAATGAGTGATTGCAATTAAACTGGACAATATTGCTGTTTGCAATAGCAAATTAAATATAATGCATTAATGGTATCATGGCTTTACTTGCTTGGTTATCAAGGAAAATGCAGAGAAAAATGATAGTTTGCACTTCTAAAAAAATGCAAAAGTGGCACTATTGTAAACTTAAAGACCTTTCTGCAGGCATTTGTGTTACCCTTTCAAGTACTTTTAAATACATAAATAATTGCAGGCTTTTATGTGATTATCTAATTGCACAGCCTGACATTGAAATTGAAAATGCAGTTACACTGATTGTACAGCACTGGTAAGATGTTCACTCAGGTGTTTCTTTTCCAGTCTTTAAGCTGGTGTTCCAACTTTTTTTGAAGCAACTTGGTAGCATAAAATGAAAAATAGGCATGCATTTTTACCAAATACAATGAAATGCCACTTTTCAGCATTTGATATTTGCTTTATCAATTAAACAAGGTGTTTCAATATTTTGAAAATCATCATCAGTTTTGTGTGCATTTATACAACGCCCCAACTTTTAGAACTCTTAAAAATAAACATGAGAGCCTAACAGAAAATAGTTTGGTAACAGGCTTCACAGCTCTTAAGAGTTTAGGAGTTTGTCTTCATGTTGCTATTTAGTTGAGCTAACATGCTCATAGCTCAGAATTTCTTGTTGTCAGAAATTTTTCCTGTATAAGTACATATTTCAGTTAACTAAAGTAGCTGAGCCAACTATTTCTCTCAGAAAATGCTGGCTCAATTTGATTCTTTATGTTACACTTTATAAAACTCAATACAATGTGTTGTGTCATTCAGTTATCAGAAAAGCACCCAATAATTCATTATTGGCTTATTCAACATTAATGAAGTTGGATTTTTTTTTTTTTTTTTTTTTTTTTACAGTGAATGAGGGTGTAAACGTGATTGGTTGTGTTTCAATCTGTTACAAGATAAAGCCATTCAAAGTGATGATGAGAGCACTTCACACTTGGATTGTCAATCAAACATCCTTAGTGACTGAAACTTTTCAGCAGTAAGAAGATCAAGGACTTGTTCATTATACTGGAGGAGGGACCTGGGACTTTGAGTATCCATGAGTGGATTTACTGTCACACAAAGGCAGGCTTTTGCCTACAGGTATGCAACAGACATGAGGTTTACATCAAAATAATTTCATTAAGGTGACTATTTATAATGTAAATAAGGTGACTAAAGTAGCATCAGAGTAGAGATTGATAGTCCAGAAAGTTCCCTGGTAAGGACTCCTGGACCCTTTGGTTGGAGATTCATATTCTTTTGTTGCTGTTGACATAAAATAAAGATAATATTTCATTGACAGACCCTCAGATATCTGAAGAAGCTGCTAAATACTCAATAAATGAGTTCTCCTTAACTCTCAGTATCAGGTATTCTCTATTTAACCACTGTGATTACAGATATCATAATGAAAGAGAAAAATAAAAAGCGTTCATAATTTATTGTACTGTAAACTCAAGTGCAAATTGAATTTGTCAATTAGAGAGACTCAAACAAATTTGTGCCACTTTTTAATTCAGGCAACATAATAATGCAGATTACTTTTCTATAATTTATTTGCATATCTGTTTTGTTTTACAAATCGCAGGCGTTGGGCCAAAACCTCATCTCCAAAATCACCACTGTTCAGGAAATCAAAAGAAAAGCTGTTTTTTAAAATAATTTAGCACTGAATTATCACAGTCAGCATCAAGAAAATTACAATCATGAAAAATGGAGATACAGGGTTTTATACCGACACCAGCAAAATGCATTTCATGGTGCATTTTAGAGAAGTTTTACAGAAACAAGTATTGCCAATTATAGCCTCTAATTTATTGCAAAGAACTAATCATACAGATGTTAAAAGACATGATTCTGCTTACCATGTTTCATGGCAGATGCTCTTAATGGCATGATATCGGTATCAGCAGATATGAACATTTCTGCCAATAAAAAAAATCTGCCTATATTAGCTGTGAATATTGTCCATACAAATAAACAAGTCTGTGGAGTTTTAGGCTGGACCAACAGTCAGGTCAGCCAAAGTCTTTTTCTTTAGTTATCATTATCTCTTACGCATTAGAGCCTGTTTTAAGGACTTAAATTTGTTCATTTATTCACTGTCAATCTTTAAATCGTTTGTTTTAGGGACTGATTTTTAGGTCTGAACTATTTCTAAATATCATTATCAGTTAAAATCAGTTTGAATCAGCATAGTGGATATCAGCCAAAATCAATAATTGTACATCCCTCATGTTTCCATCATGTATTAGTAGTATTTCAAATGGGCTTGGAGACTGCGTTAAAGGATGTGGAGGGCCACATGTGGCCACCAGCTGCTCACCCTGGCAAATGAATTACTTTCTACTTTTACTGGAGTAGGTTTGTAGTAATTACAGAGCAGAGAGAATGATTCCACATCACATCTCAAAACAGGGATCTCTCAAGGTTAAACATTTTAGAGTTGTTTTTCCCTCCTGGACTTCAGTGTTAGAGTTATTTGACAGTGTTGATCCACTGGTGTTGGTCCAACTCTGTAATGAGTCAATTGATGCAAGCTCTGCCCACTGCCGTTTCAAATCTGAGGGCATGTGTGGGTGATGTTTTCCCATCATGCCCTTGGGCTGAGTGTTTAGATGTGTTTCATTTGTGCGTGGTTATGTTTGGAGTTTGCCTCTTGTACTGTGATCCCTGCTGGGGTCCTTTTGCTAAATGTTTCTAGTGGATTATTGTTTTTTGTTGTTGTTGTGAGACACAGTTGCACCATGAGTGATGTTATCCACTGAGTTAAAGTTCACACCTGTGACATGTGCCATGACACACAGTGTGTACTCTTCAGTGTGCATTGTCTTACTATGAGGTTGACTCTGCTTTGTTCTTACAAGAGGAGACCCAAGAGTTTCTGCAGCTCTGTCATATTATAAAATATTTCACCCATTAAAACTTTGGTTTAACTATCTGTTGAGTGGAGCAATGTTTACAGTGTTAAATTTAACTCTATATGAGTTTAATTAACACTGTCAGTGTTGCTGTGTTCTACTTGATTATTTACATAGCCTGGTTGGAGATCTGTTCTTTTGTTGTTCTTGCTCATGTTGTCGTGATGTTTGTGGCTTTATTAATTAAAATAAATGCCTTAAAAAATCCTAGCAAAATAAAAAAGTCCGTATGATGCTCTTTGCCTGGAGCTTCCCATTGCTAAACACTGTCCCTCTAATTTGGGGGTTCTGCTTTCTTACTCTGCTCTGGACCACCTCGGCCACCTGGAGCACTGTTCCCCGCACAGCTAGTACCGTAGCGTCCCTGGATACCACCGCCTCGCTGCCTGCTGCTCCTCCGCTCCTGAGGGGTGGCTGATAGAGGGGGAGACAGCGGGCATACAGGCTCTTCAGCCGCTCTGCTCCCCTCTACATCGACGATGATGGTGGTGCTTATGTTCACAAACCGGAATGGAGTCGAGCAGGGCGGATTAACCGTGTATCATGAATGACAGGTACCACAAGGCGGCCAGGGACGGCTACCTGGACCTGCTGAAGGAGGCGACGCGGAAGGATCTGAACGCGCCTGATGAAGATGGCATGACACCGACGTTATGGGCTGCTTATCATGGAAACCTGGAGGCTCTGCGGCTCATCGTGGCGAGGGGGTGGGTAAAAGTATAGTTACATGACTTTTCTGGGCGTGTGTGTTGAAAGAAAAACTCGTGCATCATCAAGTAAATTATGTATACAAAAAAGCGTGAGGGAACTATTTTATCTTGTTTACCAACAATCAAATAGACTGGTTTTTACTGGCATCATTCATCAAATGATAAATAGCTCTGCTAAACTTTTAAGTCAGAGCATATTCCAGTTTTTGAACTAGCTTATAACTGTTGCAGCTGACCAATGCTTTGTCTCAGAAACAATACACCACAAAAATGTAGGTCAGTCTTCAGAAAGGTGCAGTAATTATCAGGGTTCATCATATCCTGGGGACAGGGCAGACCCAGACATACCACCACATTTGGCTTTAGGCCTTCCTCCTGGTCAAAAAAAAACACTTTTTTTTTTACAAAATAACTAGTTTGGTTACTTTTAATTATTTTTTGGACATGCACGGTGGAAATTTCTAGGATTGGACTGGACACTAAATTTAGTTAAAATGTTTCTCATACAGTGGCACAATTATGAAACCCACATGAAAGCTCTCCTACTTTGGAACAGAGTTTAACTTGTTTGCCACTTTCTTCATTTGTGATTGTGAGCAGGGCAGGTTTAGTTAATTGGGAGGCCCCCAGGCACAGACCAAAATGAGGCCCTTCCTCAATTAACTAGAAGCAATTACAGCCAGTGAAGAAAATATTTTGAAGTTTTTCTTTTAGGTTATAAAGCCAGAGAATTATAGGACAACCCTGGATACACCAGTGGGGTGATCACCTCCCAGTTACCTGATGTTTAAGGGCCTTTTTGAAGCATTTATGGTAGATAAACGTGAAGTGCCTTCTTTGGTTCACCGTATAGACAAAATGAAAGAAAATCCCTCTTTATAAGCCCTGTAATTGGCCAAAACTTGACAGAGTTCCCTCATTGGTCCCTGTAAATAGACCTATTTTGACAAAAGCCCCTTTTGGTGAAAAAGAGCCCCATTCGGCACCCTCAGAATGGACCAGATTTGACAAATTGCCTTCTTTGGTGCCATGTAAGTGGACAAAATTGGACACAGTGCTCATTTGGTTCCTGTAAGCAAGCAAATTTTCAAAAAGAGCCCCTTTTGGTGACTTCTTGATGGATCAAATTTTAAAAAGTGCCCTCTTACAGGACATTATTTGTCAAAATGTCTTATTGGTGCCATGTCTGAAGAAAATTTGACTAAGAGCCCTATAATTGGACAAAACTTGACAAAGTTCCCTCTTTGGTACCTGTAAATAGTCCAAATTTAACAACAAAAACCCCTTTTAGTGCTCTTTCAATGAATAAAATTTGACAAAGTCAAAATTTGACAGTGTCTTGCAACCTAAATCCAAGGATTTTTAAAAACTTTATCAAATTAGTGCAGCTACACAGGTACATAGCAAAGCAACATTTCACCATAAAAGCGTCCAGAGCAATTTGGCTGGTTATTCAATCTACTGTCTAATGCACAGGGGTTCATATGCCCCTGCTATGATGTTAACAACACTGAATTTTACATTTTCACTTTGTCTGCACAGCTCTGAAAAACTTTTCTTCTGCAAGAACAGATTATGTGCTCTGCAGCCTGTAAGCTTACTGCAAGCTTTACAATATAACAACATGAATGTTGTGGAATTTTAGTCAATCAATTAAGGATCTGAAATAAAATCAAGGAGAACTAAGAGAAGTTGAAGCATGCTTTGAAGTCTTTGCAAAGATGTGGGAGCGTTACAGAGAGCGCCCAGCTGTCTGCAAGGTGTGGCCCAAAGGCCATGCATCCTTTCATGAGAGTAAAATGAGGGAACAGGACACTGATAAAAACAGGAAGTGATAATTTAGTTGATGATAATTTAGGTGATCAAGAAGTGATCAAAGATAGGAGTGAAGAGTCAATCTGACATCCTGATTTTCTATTACACTGCCAGTCTCGGCCCATCAAACAGATCTTTAGAGACAAACTGTACATGGAATAAAACTCACTACTGAATCATGGGGATTGTGTAAAATGGGCCCATTCATTCCTTTGATTTCATTGTTTCTGTGAAGAGGCTCTACGGCGTATCATTATATAATTGACAATCCGTTGCATCACGAATACGATTCATCAATTTACAGTAAACAACACTGTTATAGCCGTCTGCATCGTGGTATAAACGCCGGCTTTCCTGCTGCAAATAGGCAAATGTGACTGTCATTCAGGGACAGTTTGGACGAGGAAATGCACAACAGCTCATTCCTCATGTTTTCTGCCTGACCTGGTTGACATGTCAGGCAGAAAAACAGGCCCATAAGGCATTATATAATTGACAATCCGTTGCATCACGAATACGATTCATCAATTTACAGTAAACAACACTGTTATAGCCGTCTGCATCGTGGTATAAACGCCGGCTTTCCTGCTGCAAATAGGCAAATGTGACTGTCATTCAGGGACAGTTTGGACGAGGAAATGCACAACAGCTCATTCCTCATGTTTTCTGCCTGACCTGGTTGACATGTCAGGCAGAAAAACAGGCCCATTATGAATCTGCTTAATTGAGTTTGTGAGAGACTTCCTGTAAAACAACACAGCAGTCTTCATGTGTTTATCAAACTGCAGAAATATGAAGGACATCTGATTTGAAAGCAAAGAAAGCTCCCAGACTTATTTGACTCCATATTTCCCACGGAGAACAGACCTCTGGAGGAATACAGCAAGGACACAACAGCACCCAGTTCATAGCAGAGAACATAAACTACTGATTGACATGAGGCGCTGACATTAATAGCAGCTATTATGTTCCACAGTAAACACCAAAGTCGTGAGACCCAAGGAGAAAATAATGAAGATAAGTCTAATACAGTTTGACAGTTTCATGGGAAACATGCCATGCAGAGCAATGTTTGGCAAGTATATTGCACAGGACGAGCTGCAGGAACATCAAGCTGTCATAAGAAGTGAAGATGCAAACAGCCCATAATGTGATAAAGAATGAGGGAGGGATAAGTGTGCAGCCCTATCACCGCTGCTGTCAGCCTTTTACTATGAATGGCATAAATTATGGCACATAAAGCCATCATGTTAGACAGTCTCTATCTGTTAGAAGCATGTTATGTAATATAAGTTTATCTGGTTATAAATGTCCCATCTGTAAATATAAATGGAACAAATGTAATTGCTGTTTATCTTTTGACATCAATTTATAGCATTTGATATTGCTTTATATCAATGTAGGGTCATTTCTGTGTTTGATCGTTGTTTTATTGTGGCCTCACTGCGTCCATATACACAGATAAAAGCCAAATTTGAACTCAAGGAACCCTGAATCCTAAATCCATCCATTTATCTTCTTCCACTAATCTGAGGCTGGGTTACAGTGGCAGCAGGCTGGGCAAATTTACCCAGACATCATTCTCCCAAGCCGCACTTTCCAACTCTTTCTGGGGGATCTTGAGGCATTCCCAGACCAGAGAGGTTATATAACCCCTCCAGCACCTTCTGTCTCTTCCCCAAGGTCTCCCCAAGACCTCATAAGGGAGGCACCCTGGAGGCATCCTGATCAGATGCCCGAACCACCTCATCTGGTTCCTTTTTGATGAAGAGGAGCAGCAGGTCTACTCCTAGTTCTCTATGGATGTCTGAACTCCTCTCCCATCTCTAAGGCTGAGTCCAGCCACCCTCCAGAGAGAACTAATCTTGTCCAATTGAATCCGCAATCTTTTTTTTCTCCAGCCATTACCCAGAGTTCATGGCTATAAGGTGAGGGATGGGAGGTAGATTGAGCGGTAAATCGAAAGCTTTGCCCACAGTACTGCTGATGCCTGTCAATCTCAAGATCTGTTTTGTCCTCACTTGTGGACAAGACCTTAAGTCACTTGAACTCCTTCACCTGAGGCAGAGACTCACTCCCCACCCAGAGGAAGCAATCCACCATTTTCTGACAGAGATCCATGGCCTCAGACTTGGGGGTGTTGGCCCTCATCCCGACTGCTTCACACTGAGTTGTAAACCATCCCAATGCCTACTTGGGGTTCCCATGTGAGGAAGCCAACAGAATCACATCATCTGCAAAAAGCAGAGATGGAATTTTGAGGCCCCTGAACTGGAAACCCTCCTCCCCCCGGCTGCATCTCAAGATCCTGTCCATGAATATCACAAATAGAATCGGTGCTAAGGGTCAGCCCTGGCGGAGGCTGGGAACGTTTCTGACTTTGTGCTGAGAATCTCTTGCTTTGATTATATAGGGACCTGATGGCTCACTGCAACAGCCCCAGGGCCTCATATTCCTGCACTACCCCTCACTCGTCCCCCAAGGTACACGATCATAAGCCTTCTCCAAATCCATAAAACACATGCAGACTGGGCAAACTCCCAGTTCTTCCTCAAGAAATCCTTGAAGGGTAAAGAGCTGACCCACTGTCCCAGGGCCAGTGCGGATCAGCATTGCCCCTCCTGTATCTAGGGTTCCACAATCCTTCCATGAGTTTACACTTAGTACTTTCAAAATAAAAGCACAGGAGAGGTTGAAATCAGATTGTGACTTTGCCAGTCGACGATCAGACACGCATTCCCTGTGAAAATCTCACATCACAATCCATCAATAATACATTCAGAGTTTGACAGTCGCTTCATGTCCATCGTATCAAATATTCAACAGTCTGTACACGGCCACATTTTAAGACAGGCAAAAGACACAAAACAGTTGAGTAAATACGCAAAGTCAGGGGCTGTGGCACCAGCCAAATGATTAAAGAATGAAGAAAAATTTTATAAAGAAAATTATAGTTGAAAGTCTGTTAACAATAGCCAAGAAATAAGACCTCAAACATGCATCTATGGTACAAATGAATCATTTGATTCCTTTTAATGTGGTAGATTAGCAATGAGGTGCAACTAATAATAACTATTAACAGTTAGGAAACAGGTGGTCTTTTATGATTTAGCACATCACCCATATAATTTTAGATGAAGCTCTGAACACATCTGTCCTCCTCATCAACATCTACATGATCGTTAATATCTTCCAGCTTGAGGAATCGAATGTGACATCACCAGTCATGCCTTGTGCTTTTCAAGTCAGGCACAACCCGGCCGGCCTCCCCTGAAACTGGATACAGGTAGTGAAGCAAAGGTGCTGGCAAGCCTGTGGTCAAATTACAGACAGACAGCAACAGTGCAGCACAGGCAGAGGTAACACTGAGGTCGTGGACTGCACGCCAAGGGTAACTGTTGCTTGTATTGTCAATTATGTCCTGTGCATTGGAGTAGATCCCTCTTAAAGGGTCTTTTGAAAGTGGAGATTCAATTTGATTATAGATAATAGCTTTTTTAAACAAATTAGATGCCAACAGAAGATATATCATTGGTTTTCTTAAAGGCTAATGGGGTGTTTCATCTATAAATCATGAAATAAGGCCTCATTAAGAACCCTCATATGGCAGGTCAGAGCTAAAAACATGACCAGAAACTCCCATTCTTGTTCATGAGTGAATCATTGTAACAGTCGGCCATTGATGCAACCTGCATCTGCATTATTCTGAACAGGAAATAAATACCTACTGCACAGTGACTATAAAAAGTATTCGCCCTTTTATTGGTTTTATACATCAACCATTGCCAATATAATATGGATTTTTGACAAAAAACTCTTTAATGTAAAAGTGAAATATACACTGGAGGTTAAAATTAGAGAATGATTTATGAACACTTGATTAATTCCAAAATAATGTAATCTTCATTGCTCAACATTGGAAGGATTTTTTGTTGTGGCAATACCATGCTACTGGAACATTGTTTTAAAACAGAGACAGGAACTTCAACAAAAAATAATTTTTTTGTGGAAAACACTGATCAAAATGAAAGAACAGCAATGCCTGTAGCACAAAGAAAGATTATAGCAAAATTTTCTGAAGGTTACGGCAGTCAAAAATTAGTAGGAAGTGTACAGGCCTTTGCTTTGAATGACTTGAGCACATCTACAGCCACAGGACGTCACCAGTCTCTCACACTTTTTTGGTGTGATTTTGGTCCACTCTTCTTCCAGTCTCTTTCACAGTTGAGTGACTGTAGTGGGTTTATTGGCTATAACTTTGTCGCCAAGGGTTTTCCAGAGGTTTTCTCTTGCATTTAAATTAGGACTCTGGGCTGGCCATTTCAATATTTCAGTGTTTTCAATTTCAAAGAACTGTTTTACACATTCTGCTGGTTGACATTGGGCATTGTCCTGCATGAAAATTACTATCTGATTAGGTTATGAGCACAGGGAAGGAATCATATGTTGTCAAAGAAGGTTCTGATAAACATTTGCATTCACTCAGCCATGTTGCTGTTCAAGAAGCCCAACTCCTGCTGCAGAAAACATTCCCCAAACCATGACACTTACTCCTCAACTTTTCACTGACTTCTTTATTCACTTTGGGTTCAGTCTTTCCCCAGTTTGACGATTTACAGAATGTTTTCCATTGGATCCAAATAAATTAAACTTGCTTTCATCACTGAAGTAAACTTTGGACCAGTTTTCTTCTGTCCACACAACATGTCCCTCAGCAAACGTTAGTCTAGCTGTTGGATTCGTTCTGCTAATGAGAGGTTTGGTCACTGCTGAGCGGGCTTTCAGTCCAAATGTTCTTAAACGTCAAGACACTGTATGATGAGACAGAGTCCCTGTTTAGTGATGAACTGGCGAGCAATTCCAGCTGCAGTGTTAAACCAATTGTCCATTGAGGTTCTCCATATTATTCTGCCCTCTCTTTTAGTTGTCTTTTGTGGACGACCGGCCTTCTTGGTGGACTTGAATGAGTTTGTGACTTTCTAAAGATGTAATATTCTTGAAATCACAGATTTGGAACAGCCAACTTCTCTTGCTATTGTTGACAGGGTCATCCCTTTGGCCTTCATCTGGACAACCTTCTGCCGGAGGGTTTCGGTCACTTTAGAATGGCTCACTATCTTGTGAAGTCAGTGAAAACTGGACGTTAGACTGTAAGTTAGATAGGGTTTGTCAGATAAGTAAGGAAATTAGCACCAGGTGCCAGACTATCACCGATTACTGGGAGGTATCTGAAAGTGTTCTCTAATTTTGATCGGTGTTCTTTTTAAATATTTCATTTAAGTTTTTTTATACTGTGCTTCACATTATATGTAACACATGCAATATGCTTAAAATTCTGCTCTTTTACTTGTGTCTGGATCATTTTAAAACAGGGCAATTCAGAGAACTTGAAATGTAGGAAATTGTGGATTGTTCTCTAATTTTGATCTCCAGTGTATAATATATTTATACAGTCACTATTTTACATTGTATATTTTTATTTAGTTGACCATCCAAGGGGGCAAATACGTTTTATAGACAGAGCTGGATTTAAGAGATGGTGAAGGGGTGGGAATCTAACTGGCTACCCAACAAAATGTAACAATGATTGATTACACATAAATGCTGTAGTGTGTCTAAAATCTTTGCACTGGAAGGACCTTAAATAGTGACATAAAATCCTGATGCACATAAATGAACAGAAAAAAAAAACATTTTCAAAAATACCTCCCTAAAAGACCTTTACAATCAGGAGACTTTCATGTCTTTTTCTGAACTCTCAAAGAAATTTGGCTCGCCTAAATCCCACCTTTTTCTTTTTTTTCAAATAAGGCATTTTATTCAAAATCAAAATCCCAAGTTTCCTAGTTGACCTCTGGAAACTTTGGTTGGTTCGTTATTGGCTCTTGATCCTGAATGAAAGCGACTAATTTCTATCATTTACAGCCTCATTAATTCTACTTTTGACTCCCCAGCATCCAGTCCTAAGGACTCTTGGGAGCAAGAGCTTGGAATCACGCTGCTTGATGATTATTGTTGTCGAGTCTTACGGCTAGTTCACTCCTTATTCATCTGTGCAAGGCCTCTTACAATGTAAAGTTGTACACAAAATCCACAATATACTAATTTGAGGCTCTCTTGAATTTATCCCAGTGTAATTGACTCATGTAACAGGTGCAAACAATCTCCAGCCAACCACTCCCATATGTTTTGGTCCTGTCCCAGGCTTGCCACATTTTGGTCTGAAATCTTTAAAACCCTTAGTGCAGAATATACCACTTCTATCTGTCCTGAACCTCTCTTGGCTTTGTTTGGTGTCCCACTGCAGCCTCTTACCTCTAAAGTTTTGCAGACTGTTCTTGCCTCTACTACCCTGCTGGCCAGGGGACTTATCCTCCTCAACTGGAAACATCCTCTACCTCCGTCTCATAACAGATGGGTGAAAGAGGTCCTAGTGTCTTTTAGACTCTCCATGGTTCCTTAATCTCATTTGAAAGAACTTGGAGCCCTCTCCTAAATTATATTGATATATCTATCTTTCTTTCCAGTTTTGTGCTTTTGTGGTGTGCGATTGATTTCTGTATCCCACAGGGAATTTCGGGTGGGGTGGGACTGTGGCAGGGATATAAAAGCTGGGAAAAAGAAGGATTGGGAGTCTTCTCTGTCACATTGCACTGTCATGTAACTTGTGAAGTTACTTCCAATAAAGAAAGTTTAAAAAAAAAAAATAACCTCCCTAAATGTGGACAAGCCCTCAGTTAGGCCACTCAAGTCAAGAAAGTTAGGCTCCATCCCTTTTTTCTGAGTCAAAATGTTTCCTCTAAAATATTTTGATCTTATTCCACAGAGGAGATCCTGACAAGTGCGACATATGGGGGAACACGCCGCTCCACCTGGCAGCTGCCAATGGTCACCACAACTGCCTCTTCTTCCTGGTGTCTTTCGGTGCCAACATATGGTGCCTGGACAACGACTATCACACACCGTTGGACATGGCTGCCACAAAAAATCACATGGATTGTGTCCGCTATCTGGATGCCGTCGCTGCCAAGCAGACAGGCCTAAACCCCAAGCTGGTCAGCAAGCTGAAGGACCGTGCGTTTCGTGATGCTGAGCGGCGAATCAAAGAATGCATGAAGATGCAGAAGAAACACCACAAACGCATGGAGCGAAAGTTTCATAAAGATACCTCTGAGGCCTCTGCATCAGATGCCATGAGCTTCTCTAGTTACACCAGCAGCTCTATTAGCCACAAGCTGCGCAACATGAATGCAGCCACCGTCAGTGTGCCATATTCTCAGGTTGGTATGAAGACTAGTTACCTAAATATTATTCTTGGATTTGTGATTTTTGCCTTATGCAATGTCATTTCCTGTCCTCTTAGGCTACTCTTCATGCCACAAACCGAGGGAAGACAAAGATTCAGAAGAAGCTGGAGAAGAAGAAACAAGGAGATGGAACTTTTAAAATCTACGAGGATGGGAGGAAGAGTGTGCGCTCTCTCTCTGGACTTCAGCTGGGAAACGATGTCATGTTTGTCAAACAGGGGACTTATGTCAATCCCAAGGACCGTGGCCGCCGCAACGTTCGTGACATGTTCCCCAGAGACAACTACGATGCCATTTCACGTGCCATGAGTGAGCCGGACCTCCACGGGCCCGACATGGACTACTCTGAGATCAGCACTGACTCGGGGCATGACTCTCTGTTCAACCGGCCTGGTCTGGGCACCATGGTCTTCAGGAGGAACTATGTGAGTGGGGGGATGTTTGACCTTGGCAGTCCAGATGATGCCAGCATGGATAATTCTGGAAATAATGTGCAACTGCGCAGTCGGCTGCACCCAAATCTGGATGATGACAGCATCGGGAGTGCGCACAGTCTGCAGGAGAGGAATGTGGAGGAGCTACCCTGGGAGGATATTGAATTAGGGCTGGATGATGACGACGAGGCTGACACAAGCCCTCTGGAGGTCTTCCTCGCCGCACAGAGCATGAGCGAGTTTTTCTCCATCTTCAAGAGGGAGAAGATCGACCTTGAAGCACTGTTGTTGTGTTCAGACCAGGACCTTAAGAGTATTCACATACCCTTAGGACCCCGGAAGAAGATCTTAGATGCTTGTAAGACACGCCTGGAGACCATGGAGGACCCAGACTGTATCGAGGACACAGAAATGTAAGTGTTGTAGCTTTTAGTCAAATAGTTGATATGTATACATGCATAGTTAAGCTATGATTTTAGCTTGATCAGGCCATTCATTGTTGTTGTCCCAGTATACAAACAAAGTATGGGGGAGAACTGATGGATTGACAGGAGAATCATTATCTGACTTCTGCTATGGTTAGCAGTTATTAGAGGTGGGAATCTTCAAGCACCTCCTGATTCGCTTCGATTACGATTCATAGGGCTATGATTCGATTCTAAGCCGATTATTGATGCATTTTGATGCACTTGGGTTTTTTTACGTTTCTGTTGTTCTCACTGTGTCAAACATAACAAAAACATTAAATTTGTGTTCAGAAACAAAAGAGAAATTAAATTTCCACTGTCCTCTAATGGAAGATGTGTGTAAACTGGAAATTTACAATTGCACTGAACCAAAGGTAGCAGTAACCTTTCCTTGTAACATACCTAAAACATAAAAATGTCCTTTTTCCAGATGAACAACTGGTAACCCAAATCTTGCTGTTATGCAGTGTGTCTGAGTTCCACCCTTTTGTTCCTTCTATTCCACAGTATTACATTTTTAAATCATTATCGATTATCGACTATTGGACATTTATGAATCGATTCAGAATCTTCCACCTCCACGTCATGATGCATCTAAGAATCGATTTTTTTTTTCTCCCACCGCTAGCAGCTACGCAGTTGGACTTTGAGGTCCAACATGGAAACTGTCAAGTATGCGCAGAACACGTAGACCAGTTTGGGTCTGGTTAAAGATCACATATGTGCAAGATTAACCCTTAAATTCCGGAGTTCCACAGAGGATTGATACAACCCCTGTCATGCTCTGAATGTCTTTTCATATTACACGGGACATGGGAAGAATAATTGTTGTAAAAAAAGTAACCAAGCCCACACCTTTAGGGCATAGAAGGGCATGGATGTGGTGAGAAATCACAGCCTAGAGCAGTGGTTCTCAACTGGTTGAGTCACGTGACCCACCATCAACCCATCAAGGAGAATAGCGACCCAAATTTTTGAGCTCTTTCTGGTCAATCAGTAGAAATAAATAGTAGGACTTGGGCCTAAGACAGTACAAAAGGTGTAACAAAACAATGAAACAGGATAAAATGCTTGCATGTTTTATAGTCTCATGGACAATTTGGCGCAATTTTTTTCCCAGGCACACATCCACGACCCACTGAAAAGGGCTTTGCAACCAACTTTTGGGTCCTGACCCACCAGTTGAGAACCACAGGGTACCGTCTTGGCATGAAGTAGGGTTGCCATGAGCCTTTGGTTGTGCTGTGAATGCAGTTGAGCTTGACCTTGAGTGTGTATCAACATGAGCTCGACACGGCCCCCACCTTCCAGCCCCGGGTTTTGGCACATCAGGGCCACATGATGAATCCTTGGCCTAAAACATGTGCACATGACTGTATGCCTATAAAAGAAGTCTTTCTGGGATAAAAGTGTGATCATGTGGCACAGCATGGATACAAGAAAGAAATGGATACATAGATTTAGAACAAAAAGCAGTGTGCCTTTTTAGCGATGCACTTTCTTTCCTTCTGTTTTGTTCTCCTACACATTGCTCCGACAGATTAAATTATTAAAAACACAACAATGAAGGGGTAGGACTAGATGAGTCTTATCAACTTCATCCTACACCCTTTCGAACAAGGTATGGTTATCTATGTTGTTATAGAGTTGTTCTCTTTATTTATTTATTTATTTATTTTTTCCTGACTAAACACTTTGTATATTTTACTTATTTTTGTTCTTTCTTTTAACCTGTTCGAATAAACAAATAAAATGAAATAAATAAAATGAAACAGCACCATGCCTCTCTGTCACTCATGTTGACATAAATAAGGAAACAGGTAGATGACAAGGCATCAGGAGAGATGGACAGGATTATTACTTTGTTTTTCTTTCACCTTCCATGCTCTGCAGAGCTTGCCAACTTGATTTACAAAGTGGAGATTGTTGCGTATTAATAGTATCCATATCTGTGCTTGAAATATTATGCTCTGACTTGTGTCAACACTGAGACAAAACTATTTAGCTCACAGCTGCCAAAGGCTCATCAGTAGAAAGCCTCACACTATCATTTGTTTGCATTCAAAATAATAGCGCAGGGTGTCTTACTATTAACACGGTGAGTCTGAAATTTGCAGGGTAGCATGCATGTGGTGCAATGAAATATCTGTTTGCGTGCTGTTAAGACATTTTATAGCACAATAATTTGACTTTTTGAATATTTCAATGTCTTGTCTGTCACATTGTTTCTGTACTTCAGTTTTAAACAGTTTCCTCTTGTCTCCATTCTATTGTGCAGATAATTAAAGTTCCTGAAGACGGTCCTCCTGCTGTGTGCTCATCCAGCCTTTAAGGTCAGTTCATCGTTGTGGAGTGAATGTCACGTACAGACAGAGAGGACACGATGATTTACCTCTCATGGTACCTCAGTGGTAACAAAGCAGAAAGGACACTGTCAAGATGAATATGTCCAGCAAGAAGAGACGAGTGTGACATGAATCTTTAACAGGATTGTATTACAGTGTCTTTTAAGCCTCTGGAGGATCACTGAAACATATCTGTATGCTGCTTCATTGGGGTTTCCTGTACTTCAAGGTTAAACCAACTGAAAGACAATCAGCGCAGCGCTGTGAGGCGTCAGTATATGCCATGTGGCATAGTTAACAGAGATTTGAGAGTAGGGTCTACGCCCCCTGAATGTTTGCCCCTGTGGGGTAACTACATGTGCCTGCATTGCATGTGCCTGTGCATCTGCTTAAAACAGAATCACACTTAAATATCTCTGTTATTAACTCTGAATCCACACTGTACTGTTTCAATCACAGCAGATTTGAGTTATATTTCCACCCAGAGCCACTCAGATGTTTCCCTGCTCATATTTCATGTCTGTACATGTTTACATACAGCAAGCCATGTCAGTCCAAGAGTGGTTCACTGGAAATCTAGGCCAACCATTCACCTGCTGTAGAGTTGAAAGCAATTTTAAAAAACACAGGAACAAAGGACAGGTTCTTTTTTGTAATTTTAAAATTTGAGTACTATTATTATCATATGAGTGATTATTTGCAAATTGTATTTTTTACAGCCCACCCGGTGGTCAGTTATGGTTATGCATGTTTTTTTCTTTTTTTTTTTTTTTGCAGCTTATCAGTACTGCATGTCTAACCATGGTCTGAATGAAATGAAAAGTTAAGGTAAAAGAGGATGCCACAGAGAGAGCTGTCCACTACTCTGTGCTAACAGACACTTTTAAAAACATATTTCAAATTAGCCCTCATTCTAAGAACATCTTTTCACTTGTGTAGCAGTTTTGTACTGTGATGGCTCCTTTTACTCCAGATCTACAAAGGCCATCAGATCACAGAAACCTTTGCCTTCCCCAAAACTCACTGTATATGTTTCTTAAGTCATCTTTTTTTTTCATAGCATGCTAATCTTCTCTGATTTTGTATCATCACAATGACATACTAACATGGATAGCAAATAATGTAGAGGCTGCCTGTTGACTGTACCCACTGGTTTCCTCTCGTGCTCTAAGAGCATGTGGTTAGAGGGTTGTTTTGGTATTTTTGAGGTAGTGTTGTAGAAGTTACTTGGAAAAAGTAGAGGCATTAGCCTCCAGAGATTTCAGAGAGCATTGCCGCTTTTAGGAGAGCGCATCAGGGGCACCAGCAAGGAAGCTAGACTGTACAGTGTAAAAGACAGGTACAGTTGCTCCGTGTAATTTAGCAAGTTTTTGGTAAAATGGGCCAAAAAACAATGTTGGCACAGTTGTATGCTATGTCAAAAATTTTATGCACATTACTGTCTTTTTGTCATAGCACTTTCAGACATAAACTTTCTTGGTCCGTGCTGACATGGTGCATGTAAAGCTAGCTACGCTGAATGATCTGTGCATCCATACCGATTATCATGTTCAGAGTTGCTGAATGGGTGGAGCT
Source organism: Cheilinus undulatus (assembly GCF_018320785.1). Lineage (NCBI taxonomy): Eukaryota > Metazoa > Chordata > Actinopteri > Labriformes > Labridae > Cheilinus > Cheilinus undulatus. The sequence continues at coordinate 31,366,001 of NC_054885.1, read as the reverse complement.
GATCACAGCTGTCATTGGGCTAGAGTTGGGGTAGAGTTGGGGTACAGCCTGGATTGGCTGTCATTCAGTCCCAGGGCTAGATAGCAAAATGCATATCTAATCCCCATTTCCATCTCTTTGATGCTGTAAATCAAACCAGGGTCATCTGCTTTTTAGGCAGCTATGCTCACTACTATACCACCATCACTTGGCTATGCTAAACTAAAGTAGCCTAAAATGAGTGCATGTGTGCACTAGTAGTGCAGTTTTACTTGAATAATGGCGCTAGCACTCTGGTAACTAATCATCCCAGCTAGGAACCATGCACAGGGATATTAGTGGTCAACATTTTAGCTGGATTAAATAAAGACACTAGTATTTTTTATAATTCTGGTAGTTACTGCACTCTAATGCTGTTTTTCATGACTAAATGGATTGACCAGGTGAAAGAGGCAGTAGCTGTGGGCGTGGTTTATTTTTACCACAAGTCTGTCATAGGAAAATGTTGGGAACCAGTGCTGCATACTGTGACATTCAATCATAGCTTCATTTGATCAGGTGTTACTGAATATTTTGGGAAAATGAAAACTATCACACTAACACACTTAATGCACTAATTACATTTTCTATGTGGATTATTTGATTTTCTAAATAAAACATTTAAATAAAATTGTGGGCTGATTTTTTTTTTTTTTTTTTTTTTTGCAAAGATATACAGTAAATAATTGAAGATTTGGTTATTGATTCCATCAAGATCCATCAAAATATATTAACCTTATGAAAATTTCTCAATATTCAAAATACAGACTTTGTGTAGGGACTATTGGGAAGTTTATAGGAAGTTTAAAAAGTAGTTTGGATTCTAATAGGCCAATTTAAGCCAAGTATAAGGTAAATGTGTGGAAGCCCTAAATATACATGCCACATGTCCATAACACAAGATCTAAGAAAATGACATGAATAGAAATGTAATTACTCAGAATAGAAGGCATTGTAAATCCCAAAATGTGACAAATTAGTTGAAGTTTTAGGGAAACAATTTATTTTTTTCTTTTGCTAGAAAATCATGTGAATTGAAATATATAGATGCAAGTTAGGGCATCTGTATAAATAAATGCTTGGTGTCCTACAACCCCAACTCCAAAATAGTTGGGACACTGTAAAATGTAAATTCGAACAGAATATAATGATTTGCAAATCTTAGAAACCCATATTTACCCATATTTAATTCCCAATAGAACATAATATATCAGATGTTGAAACTGAGACATTGCCACGTCATGAAAAAATATGAGCTCATTTTGAATTTGATGGCATCAACACTTCTCAAAAAGTAGGTACAGGGCCATGTTTGGCATTGTGTAGCATCCCCTCTTCTTTTAACAACAGTCTGTAAACATCTGAGAAGTGACGAGACCAGTCGCTGGAGTTTTGGGGAAGAAATGTTGTCCCATTCTTGTCTGATGGAGATTCAAGCTGCTCAATAGTCTTGGTTCTTCTTTACCTGGCTTCTTGCCTTTCCAGATGTGTAAGCTGACCATGCCATAGGCAATAATGCAACCCCATACCATTAGAGATGTAGGCTTTTCAACTGTGATCTGGCAGCTAGCTGGACGGTCCCTCTCTTCTTTAGACCACAGAACACATTGTACATGGTTTTCAAAAAGAATTCCTCATTTTGATTAATCTGGCCACAGAACAGTTTTCCAGTTTGCCTCAGTCCATTTTAAATGAGCTTTGGCCCAGGGAAGACAGCAGCGTTTCAGGATCGTGTTCACATATGGCTTCTTCTTTGCATGATACAGCTTTACCTTGCATTTGTGGATGGCACAGCCAACTCTGTTGACAGATTTAGATTTCTGGAAGCGTTCCTGAGCCCATGCAGTGGTTTCCAGTACAGAATCATTTCTGTTTTTAATGCAGTGCCACCTGAAGGTCAACAATCACTGGCCTTGTCCTTTGCACACAGAGATTTCTCAAGATTCTCTGAATTGTTTGATGATATTATGTACTGTAGATAGTGGGATAACAAAATTATTTGCAGTTTTACATTGAGGAACATTTTTCTGAAATTTTTACAGATTTTTAAGACCTATTTTTTTGTAGATTGGTGATCATCTGCCAATCTTTACTTCTGAGAGACTCTGCCTCTCTAAAATGCTCCTTTTATACCCAGTCCTGTTTCTGGCCTCTTGCCAAGTAGTTGCAATATCCTCCTCTAGCTGTTTGTATTAGTAAAACTTACTTTTTCAGCCTTTTGTTGCCCCTCAAATTCAAAATGAACTATTTTTCATGAAATAGTGTAGTATCTCAGTTTGAACACATTCTTATTTTCTTTTGTTGAAAATACGGCTTTATGACATTTGCAAATCATTGCATTTTATTCTTATTTTCATTTTACACAGTGCCCCAACTTTTTCTGGAATTGGGGCTGTACATGACAGTGTGCGCCAGCTGAGCTCCTGCTTGGCATCCCTGTTGCTATTTTTATAATATTTGTATGTGCAGTTTTTACAGGTCAGTGATAATCCTGTCTGATTTCTTGTTTATAGAGACAACATGTTATGTTTCTCTTCATACTTTGATGTTTGTGCATCTGTGTCGTAGAAGGGGACACACACAGCAAGTGGAAAATACTTGTTTTGGCACTACATTAATCCTTGTAGGCTGCTTGCACACAAAAGACAAGCGTCACTCCTTCCTCTGTACTGCGTGGCATGAAGTCAGGAAGTTGTAGTCTAGATAAATGCTTTTGTCTTGCATAACATTGTTATCAGAAGGAAGCACTGGCTGTCTCTCCCTTAATGTTCCTGAAAGTATCCACATACTTTAATGATGATACAGAGCAGGGAGTTTTTATTCTTGCCATGGTCTTATTGGTGGTCAAAACAACTCTCTCCCTTCTTCAACTGTTGAAATAAAGCTTTTAAACAGACTTCCCCAGAGATTTTGGAATCAATAAACAAGCCAGGCCATTAACTTGAACAGAATGGGGGAAAGGGTGTTCATTGCCCTCTCTAGCTTGGTCATTTAATTCGTCATTTCCTCCCTCAATCGTGTGATCTGCTGTGTGAAGCTTTGAAAAGCCAAGCAAAGAAGAGAGCTAGTCAGGGGTGTGGTGAAAAACGAGAATACCCCAGCTGGCTGAGGACAAAACATCTTGGGCGGGGTTTTTTAATTCTTTCCTCATGCTCCCAAAGGATCTGAAAAAGGCAGGAAAAAGCAGCGTTGAGTGAGGAGCAGGCTTTGTTCCGATCAGAATCACAATTTAGGGTGAGTGCTCACATAAATGGCATCATTGAGCAGCACAAATGAGGAGAATCTGGAGGAGAGTGAGTGCAATGAAGATGTTAAAAAGGTGGAGCCGGGGGATCCAACCATCGAGGCATCCGAGCTGCTGCTTCCTCAAGATGTTTTATGTGACTCCTGCATGGACGGCCCCTGCAAGGCCCTCAAATCCTGTCTGACCTGCCTGGTGTCTTACTGCGAGGCACACTTGAGACCACATCTGGAGAACACCAAATTTCAAAACCATCGTCTGGTTGATCCTCTCCATGACATTGACTGCAGGACTTGTGAGGTTCATCATCTTCCTGTGGACCGTTTCTGTCTGACTGACGGCTGCTGTGTTTGTCCAGACTGTGAGACTCAGGAGCATCAAGGTCACACGGCTGCAACAGTAGGAGAGGCTCGCACACAGATTGAGGTTTTGTTGGTTTGGCTTTGTTTCAATTTTCATATACATGAAGGAAAAGTTACTAATGGCTTTGCATCTTTGCAAATTTAGATCATGATCTGTTGCATAGTTTTTAAGATGTATTTTTTTTGCAGGTTGAGCTGCAGAAGAAGCAAGAAGAGATCAGCCAAAGTGCTGCAGCTGCTGAGAAAGCCATTGAGAAGCTGCAGAGCAACAAGGATTCGATTAATGTATGTTCAGCATGCATATCTGACAATAACACAATAGGGCTGGCTGATATGGTCCAAATTTTTCTAGAGTTTATAGATGAATTGGGATGCACAAGTTATACATTACTGTGCAGAACCTTTAGGCATGTTTGGGCTGGAGATTGATGCTGAAGTAAGGCATGGATGTCCCAAGAGCTGAAAACCAACAGCGGTCTCGGGGCGTATTACCAGGGGTGTAAAGGCCCAGACAAATAAGAGCACCTTACATACTTAAAACCTGAAAAGGGTGTCACAATACCAGAATTTCAACTTTGATATGTTTAGCAATATCCATAAGTGAATGATTGGTGGTATCAAAAAGTAATCTTACAGTGCAGTTTGATTGGCCAGGTTCCATGTCTGTCTTCAGGTGGATCCATCTTGCAAAGCTTTAGTCTGATTTGCTTGTACCCTGTCAGAGAATAAACATACCAATCAAGGTCATTGGAGGAGAATAAGATGGCAGCTACTGGTGTGATTTAGTTGTATTGCACACCTGTAAACACCAGTGAGGAGATTAGTATGGATGCAGCTATAGCAGCAGTTTTATCAGAACTGGAAAAATCCATCAATCTCTTATCTATACCGCTTGTCCCATTCAGGGTCAGGGGGCTAGAGCCAATCCCAGATGACATGGAGCAAGATGTGGGGTACACCTTGGTGAGTCAGTCAGTCTCAGAGCTGATATATAGAGACAAACAACCAGCTACACTTGAAAAAGGGCAATTTAGAGTCATCATTTAACCTTGTTAGCATGTCTTTGGTCTGCAGAGTCAACCACATCCACCTCTTACTTTGCCCTAAAGGTGTGGACATTGTTTTTTTTCCCATGCTGCCGGTGATATGTGAGGACATCCAGAGCATGACCAAGGTTGTGTCAATCCTCCTTCCCACCTGATGGTGCCCTAAGGCGAGCTTACTCGCCACATCCAGGCCTTATTTCTGTTTGAATTTTTAATCTATTCAAGCCTAAAGGTCCTGCACAGCATTGTGCTTCAAAAACATAATATATTTCCCAGCTCTACAGCACAGTTTTGATGCATTTTTACTGTATCGCTGGTCAGGTTTAACTCTGTTTGTCCCTGTTTTTCTCTGTCTTCTCTTACCTTTTCAGTCTTCAGTGCAGGAGGTTTGCATTACTGTTGAGGAGCAGTTCCAAAAGCTGCAGATTACCATGGAAGAGGCCAGAAAAGGGGCGGTGGACTTGCTGGAAGGAGAAAAGAGAAAAGCACTCAAACAGGCAGAGGGCATCCAGGTACATCTGGAGCAGAGGAGAACAGAGCTCATGAAAACTTTGGGTCAAATCAACAAACTCTCCAAGTGCAAGTCTGACATTGACTTCCTGCAGGTAACAAGCATATTACATATTTAAGATTACATGTTAAGTAGACCAGAGAGTGTAAACCTTTTTTGTTAGGGGTTCTGGGATTAGCACAGGATGTTTTCTGAGATGGGGTTTATTTTGGATGCCAGTTTGTTGATGGTGTACACAAAGCTAAAGTGATTCTGCAGTTTTACAGAAACTACCTGAATCAGAGGAAATTAGTTGTACGTTTCACCTCTGGTGTTCTTTCTCCAGGACTATTCAGAGTGGAAGAAAAGGCCGGCAGATTTTTGTCTTCCTGCTGCTTACATAAACCGCATGAACCATCTTACCTCTTACGTTCAAGTGGTGACTGATGTGACGCAGGAGCTGTGCGACCTGATTCTGACATCTTACAAAGAAAAACTGGACCTGGTGTGGAAAAGTTGTAAGTGTAAATAGTATATCATACCTTAAATCTTCCAGCTCCACACAAACTGTCTCAAATTTGCTTCCTTCTCTGACATTTCCTTCTCTTTTAGCCGTGTTATGTCCTATCTATTGTTCTGGCTGTCTACTGGATGATTTACACTCTAGTCAAGACTTTAAAAAGATATGAGATGAATAGGCTTAAAATATTAGAATATCACAAAACATCCTCATTCACTATGCTCACTTATGCACTCAGTACTTGGTCGGGGCTTTTTTTGCACAAATTGCGACATTGCATAAATGCAATCAGTCTGTGGCACTGCTCCAGTTTTATGAAGCCCAGGTTGCTCTGATAGCAGCCTTCCGCTAAGCTGTTTTGTTGAGTCTGGTGTTTCTCTTCCTCGTGACCACACTCTAGAGATTCTTGTTGGGGTTCAGGCCACTTGGATGGGCAATCTAGCACAGTAACACCACGGCCAGCAAACCAGTTTCTGATAGTTTCTGGCTTCACTGTGGGTGGGCAAGTACTGCTGGAAAAGGAAATCAGTATCTCCATAAAGCTTCTCAGATGGAAGCATGGAGTGCTCTAAAACCTCCTGGTAGACGGCTGACAGCGTTGACTCAGGACTTGATAAAGGCCTTGATAAAGGTGCCTTGTCATGGCACCTCAAACTATCACTGACTGTGTAACTTCATTTCCAAATGAAACTCAAAATTTTCTTTCATCTGAAAAAGGACTTTGGACCACTGAGCAATGCTCCAGTTCTTTTTCTTTTTAGCCCAGGTGAGACACATATAACGGTGGTTCAGAAATGGTTCACACTAAGAACAGGATACTTGTAGTCCATGTGCTGGACCCGTCTGTGTGGGGGCTCCTGATCCACTGACTTCAGCCTCACTCCACTCCTTGTGGAGCTCCCCTATGTTCCTGAAACTGCTTTGTGAAACACTCTTGTTGCTTGTGCTCCTTTTCATACTGCACTTATCCCTTCCAGTCAACTTTCCATGAATACGTTTTCATAGAGCCTCTGAAAACAGACTGGCCTTTTAGGAGCGACCTTCTGTGGCTTACCCTCCTTGTGGAGGATGGCAATGATTGTCCTTTGGACATTTGTCAAATCAGCAGTCTTCCCCATGATTGTGGTTGTGTGGGAATAAGAATAAAGGCTTCTGAAATCTTTGCAGATTGGAATTTTTCATTGTACTCTAATATTTTCAGATAGTGTGAGCTGTAATCATCAAGAGTAAAACAAAAAAGTCTTGAAATATTTCCCTTTGCATGAGATGAATCTAAAATAAATGGAGTTTAACTGTTGATCCCTCCTTGTAGTTCTACCAGTCTTTTGAGGCTAAGGTAGCCACTTGACGCAGATGCAAAGTTTATGATGACAAAGTGACCAAACAAAAGATGTCTGATTCATCTTTGATTTAAGGACAGATGATGCAGCCAAAAACAGGAGGGCAGAGGTCAGACTTTTATTCTCTTTTATAGAATAAAGACAAGCTGTAACAAATAAAATCCTTGGCACACAAAGCAGCTGTCCCGTTATTTATGCTGTGAGATCTTTTCAAATCAAAAGAACATTCAGAGAGACTTGAAAAATACTTTTTGCATGCAGAGACAGAAATGTGTCTTTGATTTGCCCTGGGCTCAAATTTTAGAAGTGTATTTGTCTTATTTTTTTTAGAAGAAAGAACTAAATGCACATAACACACCCCACATTTAATGGACAAGTCCAGATAAGCATCTCATTCAAGATATGAAAGAATAAAAAGGAAGAAAAAAGGGGGACAGTCTGATTTGCTCATTGTAAGTACAATCATGGCTGCAGATGCCACAATAAAGAGATTTACTTGTTAAGTGTGTTGAAATTAGTGATGATCTTTAGTGAATCATTTCGAAAATGGTTAATACATTTAACACTGAGGGGACTTACCTGATCTTAAATGATTGGTGGTGTTGGCTCAACTTACCCTACATTGTAAAACCAAACAAGTTGAACATTTTCAAAATGTTTTTTTGTAATTGAATACGTCAGTGTTAAGAAGAGGAAATACATTTTCAAGTTAAACTATACAATTTATACTGCAATCCCTGGCAAATTATTAGAACTCAAAATATTAGTGTCAACTCATTACATAAAAAAGGAAGTAAAACTCACTGAAAATAGCACTTCTATAACTATTTTAAATTGTATTGACTTAATTTTACTTGTAAATTTATGTAAACTTTTTCAATATATTTGAGGCTTTTCTTTTGCCTTTATTTATAGAGGAGGACAGTGGATAGAGTTAAATTCGAAGTTATTACAATATGGTAATTTCTGTAGAGTTACATGATCTTCATCCACTGTCATTTTCCCTTATTTTTATCACATACTTTACTCTTCAACATTAATGCCACTCAAGATAGGCCAACTTAAGTGACTAGAAGTGACAGTTACTAAAAGGTTCACGCTGAACCAGGAAGTCCTCTAACCTGACACGTCAGGTGGATTTGTTTCACACATACAACTGGAAAACCTTCAATACTAAGCGTTTGGGAAAGGGCAGAGGATTTGAAAAAAACTCAGAGTGTGATTGGATAAACATTCTGTCTGTCACATCTTTACGGGCCAATCAGAGCAACAAATCACATGACGTATCTGCTACTGAGCTGCGCCCCTACCGAAGGAGTAAGCTCCATAGAGAACTATGGGCTCATCTTACCCCACTCTCATCTATGCATGCTGGCTTGTTTTATTTGTGCTAGCTGCTCCTCTGAATCCTTATTTGTTCACATTTTCTCAGTATCCCAACTTCATATTGGTCCAGTTTTAACCATTACTGTGGCACTTATGGCTGAGAGAGCTCTAACGGGGATATAATCAGGTTGAAAAGTTGTAGTCTGACTTCAGCTGTCTGTCCAATCCCTGCTTGCTTCACTTCCTTATTTTCAGAACAGCATGGAAACACTCATGTCTGACCAAAACACTAAACTCTCTGTCCAAAATGATGAACTAGGTGCTAAATCCCAGATGCCAGAATCTCCAGCTATAGCCCTGCCTGATCCTGAGACACGAGAGGACTTCCTGAAATGTTGGTACTCTTTTGAACACCAAATCACATCTGTTTGCACATTTATATGGTTCATTAAATACTTAAAACTACATTTCCCCATTCTAGACACAAGGAGTTTGACCTTTGACCCAGACACCACCCATAACTTCCTGCGCGTAAAGGACAACAACAGAAAGCTAACCAACACCAGCCCCTGGCAGCACAGCTACCCTGACCACCCTGCTCGCTTCGAGTACTGGCGACAGGCGATGACCGTGGAGAGCCTCTACCTGGGGAGACACTACATTGAAGCAGAGCTGAGCGGTGAAGGTGCACATTTAGGCGTCACATGCAACAGCATTGATCGTAAAGGAGAGCAAAGCACTAGCTGCATCAACGGTAATGACTTCTCCTGGTGTGTCGGGAGGAACAGCCGAGGTTTCTTTGCCTGGCACGATGGTGTGGAGACGTGCTTGGAAGGCTCTGGTATCACAAAAGTTGGCTTGTATGTTGACTTTCCCAAAGTAGAGGTGTCTTTCTATGATGTTACTGGTCCTATGAGACTCCTACACAAATACACAGCTAACTTTACAGAGCCTTTATATGTAGTGGCATGGCTATCGAAGAAAGACAATGTGGTTTCTCTACTGGATGCAAAATGAGACATTTATTACACATTATAATGTTTTCTCTTTGTTCAGGTTTCCTGCACACTTTTAACGATCAAATTCAAGACTTTTTAAGACCTGAACTGAGGAAAATTAATACCACTTTTTGCACAGCAAACGGAAAATCCAGACCAGGGCTGAATTTTCTCATTTAATGAGTGGTTTATAAAATGTCCAATGACAAAGACATTTTTTTACCATAAATGCCCAAACTTGATGGTTTCTGGCACATTTAATTCTTTATTCTACCTATATGCCAAATGGTAATATTTATTGCAACACATTTTTGCAGGTGTGCTGATCTGATCCTTAACAGTTTAATAAATAAAAGGCAGAGTGATGCTTTTTGTCAGGGAAGCCCTTTTAAAATGAGGGTGGGCTGCCCAAAGCCTAAATGGGTAGCCCAGAGGTTAGAGAACTGGACTATCAAAGCAAGTACTATGAAATAAGAGAGGAGTCTGGGGTACTCTGCCCAGGAAATTCTACAGGAAAAAAGCTCATCCTTCATGAAAACATTCTAATTGAGCTAATGTAGCTCCGTTAGCTGAGTAAGCTACAAAGACAACATAGCTAAAGCAAAGCTTACGCTATGTAGCGTAGCTATGTTGATAACATAAATATGGTATTTTTATCTACATTTACCAAGGCTTACCTTGCTAATGCTAACTTAGCTACATTTGCTTATATAATAGTTTTAACTATGTAGCTAGCTTTAGCTAAAGCTAATGATGCTAATAAAGCGAGCCACCACCTAGTACAACTTCTTAAATGGGTTGATACTAGGGATGTCAAGATTAATCGCATTAACTGTGACAAACTACGATCCACAATTAGTACACCATTATTTTTAAATTGCAATTAATTGCATGCTCTATTGGCCCTTTAAACACACTGGTGAAGCCCATTAGCTTCTCTCTGCAACTGCTGTGATGTAAAATAAGTCCACCACTGCTCCTTATTGTCTCATTTCACTCTAAAAACTCACAGACAGCTCAGTGGACACGTCAGAAGTTAACTGAACCTAGTGTTATCAAATATTTACCTTTTTTACTGTCCTTTCTTTCCTTTTCAATCCATGACAAGCTCCTTTTTTCTGTGGTCAAGTTCATGTTATAATCCTCTATCAACCTTTCCAAACAGGAAGTCAATTACCCAAGTTTACAACATTGGAAAATAAAAAATGACACATGCACAGTTTTAAATGCAAAATAGTGGAATTTAAAAGTGTTAAATAAAGGATGTGATTAATCACGCTAAATTAAAGAAATTCTGAGATTAAATGCAATAAAAAAATTAAATCTTTTGACAGCCTTAATGCATGATTTTCTGCAGAAATCGAGTAGTACCTATGCCTTACACTCTTGTGCAGTCTATCACTTAAATGTGCCCAGAGTCCAAACTGATTTTGGAAAAAGAGCTTTTTGTTATGCTGCCCCCACTGCCTGGAACACGATACAGACTGAACTGAAAATGGCTGAACTGGTTTCATTCAAAGCTTTTCGTTCCATTTTGCTCACCAGGCAGCGAGAATCCTATGAACAATGCCTGTGTTCTTAATTGTAACTGTCCTCAAAAATTATTGCTCTTCCATTGTCAAGTTGTTGTTTTTTGATATAGTTATTGGTTGTAATTTTATTGCCTAAACCTTTTTAACTTTGTATTGATATTTGATGTGTGCTGCTGACCTCTTGGCCAGGTCGCCCTTGTAAATGAGATCCTGATCTCAGTGGGATTTATCTGGTTAAATAAAGGTTAAATAAAAAATAAAATAAATAAAATAAAATGATTTAAACCCAGGCTTGACCTCTGACCTGGCTGTAATTTTTGCTCTGTTGTTATTCCATGAATGTAACTGTCAGATTAAGTTTATTATTGAAGTTGACTTAAAAAAAAAATCTGTAACTGTAAATATATTGTACTGTTAAATTACAGCACCTCTGCTCTGATAGATAGAGGTGCCACACTGTGATGGGAAATTAAGATAGAAATACAAAACTACTTATTTATTAATTTAAAAAAAGAACACTGTTCCTTTATAAACTTATGTTAGGTGGAATTCTTTATTTTTCACATGGTCATTTTAAAACTGAATAGTTTAAACATAAATCACATGAGAGAGGTCTGTTTACTGCTTCAACATCTAAAAATAAAAACCAAATCAAACATGAATCAGAAATATAATAAAAGTATAATCTACAGGTTTCACTGAAATAAAGGTCTTTTGATCCAATTTTTTTTATACATTTAAAAGTTTTAAAACACCAGAAACTCTGACTGTAGCATGCTGACTCTTCTGATCTCTCTCTCCCTACTTCAGTGACGTATTTCAAAGCTTTTTATATGATTGGTCTTGTTTTTGCCACTAATTATCAATATATTGTGTTTATTGAAAGGTCTATAATGCTTGCTGATCACTATTTTCTCTCAAATGTAGTAAAATGTGCTAAATATCAATTTAAAAAGGATATCCCTGCTCATTATTCTGCAGAGAGAGGTCAAGAGATGCAGACATGAGGGAGCAAAGGCACCCACAGTGAAACACAGTGGAGATTCCATTGTAGTAAGAGTTCCCAAAATGACCCAAAGCAGACTTTGAAGCTGTGCAGAGACTGTTAGACCAAGAAAAATATTATATTAGATTATATCAGCTAATGCTACTTGGCTAGATATTACATGCCATACCTTTAATGTTTGTTATGGTTACATTACAAAGTACAAAATGCTGATATGTCACTAAGTTTACTTTACTGCCATCTAGTGGTGACTCTGCATCATGAACTCCAGCAGCTGCTGGTGTGTTGGAGGGTTATTGCAGCTTTATTGCTTTTCAATGTGATATGAATGAGGCAAAAAGTACACAAATGCCAGCCACTGATTGTTTTATTTGCCTAAAGTCCATTTGGTTGTAAAGGTTTATTTGTACTGCAGAATTATTATAAAACTAAACAAAGACTGTTCATAAAATCTTGGATTCAAAAATGTGGGAATCACTTAAAAATACATAAAATTACAGTAATTTCAAGCGTTAAAATCAGTCTCATTTTCATCATATACTGGATTCACAAAGTGCACGCCTGTCTGAGTCATTGAGATGGAAGTATTTGTTTCTTTCCTATAGAGGTCAGAGATGTCAGGCATGTCGGGCCTGTCGAACATGGGATTGTCATAGCCACGATCAAGAGTCCCACCAAGGTCTCCGATGTCACTATTTCTCTTAAATCTTCTCAGAGATGGCATTGAAGGCATTGATGGCATCGAGGGCATGGATGGTATTGGAACAAACCCTTTACGAACCAGGACAACTAGTACAACGATTAGGGTGATCAGTATTAAAACTCCAAACACAGCTCCAACAACAGCCCCTGTGTTGCTTCCAGACAGGTGACTGCCTCCAGAGGAAGCCTGAAATCCTGCCTCAGTGATTCCCATGCTGGAGCCATGAGACTGAGCATCCTTCACTATGTCCCAGGCCAGATCTTCTGCCAGTGCCCCCTTCTCTCCATCCAGAATGACTACCTGGATCTCAGATGTGGTGCCAAAAGGAATAATCCACATCAGCCGCTCTGACTTGGCAACTTTCGATATGCCCAGCTGGATGGATTTGTATTCTGACTGCATGAGAAATAAGTGTTGGAGGCGTTGCCTGTAGGATTGCAGGTTGAAATTATCGGAGTACTTGATTGTGACGACAGCGCCACAAACTTCACAGCAGTGTCCAACGGGGGAAAGAGGCTTCTTGCAGCTAACAGAGTCACATGTTACAGCACCACAGATCTGCTCATGGTTTGCAGAATTCCCACAATCACACCCAGAAGGATCCCCACATCCTGGGTTTCCAACGGTAACTGCAGAAGATCCGTGAAACTGCAGCCTCCCTGAGCGTGAGCTGAGATACTGGGAGAACTCTGATCCGCTTTCAAACGTTTCCCCGAGCACTGACACTGATTTGACAGGGATGCTTGACTGACCTGAGCTTGTGTCCACCCTAAAAGAGGAGCGGGCTTTGAAGACCACATCATCATACTGGCATGGGACACTCTCTTCATGGACTGAGAATAAGAAGTTTCCTTTCTGCAGGTCGTCCTGTGATGCAGCCGCCTGCCACAGACTTGGGTTGAACCACTGAAGTGCCTCTGAATCTTTGAAGTTGGCAGTGACACCTGCTCCACAGTCTGGATCTTGCCCACTCATGACATAAAATCCAGCTCCAGAATTGAGGATGAACTCCCCGTCAACTGGAAGCCTCATCTCCCTCACAGCATGCGTCGTCTCCACGAACACAGACACTTTCCTCTCGGCTGGAAACAGAACCGTGTCGCTGCCACATGGGACAGCATCTTTGTCCCAGTTGGTCTTGTTCTCATAGTTGGTGTCAGGACTCCACTGTTTGTACAGGGCACTCACTGCCCCGACAAGACAGAGGAGAAGGAGCAGGTCTGCTGTTCTCAGCATCCTGAATGTTTGTGACAGGCTGGGAGAACATTTGGTGACCTTTGTTTCCACAGCCGTGTGACTGACACACAGCTCTCCAGTAAATTTGATGAGTTAAGGACCACAATGACCTGCTGGAGCGGATGACCTGTAAAAGATTTACATGTTCTGCAGTAACACACCTGCAAGTTTGACAGTTTTCAAGAGTTTTTCATTTTTCTGTACATGTATTTCTTAAACCCCTTAAAGTACTTTCTGCAAAGTTCCCTCACATTTCCTCCCATTCTTCTAGCCATGGATGTTTAAATGAGAAAGACTACTGAGAAGCTGCAATGTGCTGAAAGTTTTAGAGGTAATTTTAGGCATAATAGTCATTCTTAAAATTCCAAAACCCTTTTGAAAGGGATTTTTAAAAATTTCTTAGAGGGATATTTCCGTATTTTTGAAGTTGGGTTGTGCAGGTGCATCTCAAAAACTAAGAATATAATGAAAAAGCTAATTTTTCCTGTGATTTGATTCAAGGAGTGAAACTTCCATTTAGTTCTACTTTCATCTAACACAAAGTGGAATATTTTCAATATTTTTTCTTGTTTTAATCTTGATGATTACAGCTTACAGCTCATAAAAATGAAAAATCCACCATCTCAAAATATGAGAAGATCCAAAAACATCAGTGCAAAAAAGGATTTATAAAACAAAGATGTTGACCTTATGTAAAATTATGCTCATTTATGCACTAAGTAATTGGACAGGGCTCCTTTTGAACAAATTACTTACCGATCTATGCAACGTGACATGGAGCTGATCAGTCCGTGGCACTGCTGGGGTGTTAATAAGCCCAGGTAGCTCTGTTAGCAGCTCATCTGTATAGTTGAGTCTGGTGGTTGGCCAATCAAACACAGTAATACCATGATCAGAAAACCAGTAGTTAGCAGAGCTGGTTGTTTGGCTCCCAAACAGCTTGTCATTTTCAACAAGTTTGGCTTTTTTTTAAGAGTTTTTTTTTTTGGGCCTTTATTTGATAGAGGAAGGACAGTGGATAGACTCAAAAACAGGGAAGAGAGTGGGGAGAGACATGTGGTAAAGGGCCACAGGCCAGATTTGAACCCGGGCTGCCCGCGTACATGGATGGCGCCTTGAACCACTTGACCATCTGCGCGCCCCACAAGTTTGGCTTTTTTAATGTGGATTAAATAACGACAAAGGATGGAGGAAAGAAAACTGGCACTCTAACAGGCACTAGCTACTGCAGCAACATTAAAGAGCAGTTTAGTGGAACACACTCATCCCTGAATGGCACATCATCATTTGGTCGCTAACCTCACAAGGTTTATTCAGTTGACAGTACATTAACGTTTCAATCAGAAGTACACTTGTGGCAAAATTAGGATTTTTTTTAACTTTTAGTTAAGTCCAACATTTACAACAATATATTTCTGTTGTGTTTTGAAATTTTTTTCTGTAAACACAGCACCGTTTTAAAAAAAATGTCCATGTAAGCACGAAACTATACAAAACCTAGACTCAAACATTGCAGTGTATATGCCAGGCATGTAAGTGGTGCTGTAACGCTGCCATGGAAATGCAACAAATAAAACAAAGAGGATTATGGAGCAAGCACACCCAAAACATTTCTCTTGCCATAAACTTTCTCCTGGCTGCCCCTCTGGTTGCACTCCTGGTGGATCTAAAACATTTGGCATACGCTGTTCTCATGACCATCTGTTGTTCACGGTGGTAGCAGGGGAGCAAAAGACACAAACACAATCATGTAATCTGCTATTGTTGTTGGCTGGGCTCGTGCATACGGGTTACATGGGCTTTGGCACAACTCATTTCGGAAAAGATGCGCTTGGTTGTTGCATGGAACAGAAACGGTTGGTGTACATAGATTTGTTCACTCTGGGACCCAATTCCAAAAGTGGCATTTTTGGCTCCCAAAAACTCGGTTTTTGATGAAACCTCGATGCGATTGAATACTTTTTCGGATACTCCTAGACTCGTCTCCTGTCTTCCTTCATCTGGCGAAACACAGGGAGATCTGCATGACTGAGTACATTTTGATATTGACCACCTTCACGCCGGGTGAAATTTTATCATGACAAAATGTGCCATGATAACTACAGCGCAGAGATCCATTTAGAGCTTTAAAGTACTAACTCTCTTCATTCCCATTCATTCCCTAATGTCTGTTCCCCACTTCCTGAACCCCAGTGGAAATTTGGGATCATGTGATTGCAAACAACATAAACAAGCAACGTCAAAAATATCATCTCATTATAGCTTCTTCTGCCCCTTAGTTAAACAATTTCTTCTTCTGTTTTGTTTTTGCATTGAATTGTATATTGATTTACAAATGTTGTAGTTCTATAACTTTTAAACATTTCAGGGCCCAGGGCCCAACAGCCTCTGTTGACATGAGCATGCTAATGATCTGGGTGGTCACCTGAGAGTTGTTAGAAGAGTCGTTGACTTAGTTTCTCCTGAGGGCGTGCCCCCTGGGCCTTTTCAGGTTCAGTGGGATGGAGTGATATTGGGTCATGTGATGCTGTGTGAAAGCGTTCTTTGGATTGTTGATGAAAAACCATCTTTCTTCATAGATGTTTTTCCAGCTTGGCATGGCCACCTTGACCCACTCCTCTCTAAGGTTTGCTTGACTCAGCCTCTCTTTGCACAAGAGACACTGGCCATTAAATTTCAATATTGCACATACCTAATTAACACTGTAAGGCAGTCAGTGATATAAGTAGGAGCTAAATTATCTGAAGACTTCTGGATGTGTAAAAGGACATTGAAAACCTTCTCTGGGGTGTACATGGCCAAGTGGTAATGCGCCCCATGGTTCTAAAACAGGCTGTGGCTCTTTCGCCACCAGTCATTCCCTGCTCTCTCGTCTCTGTTTCAGGCTCTGTCCATTGTCTATCTCTCAAATAAAGGCAAAAGAGCTTAAAGTATTTTAAAAAGCATGTCTAACAGTCACTGGTGGCCAGACCACTGATAAGAGCAGAGGAGTATTATATTCCTTTTCTTTTTGTTAGTTAAATTCCTCGCTGCTGCATTTTTATTGATAATTGAATGTTTGAAGTATTTCTATGAGCTTTCTTATGAGCCTTTTCTTGCGGTCGTCCCGACCAGGACTCTTTCTTAGAAGGGCTATCATGTGAAAAAAACATTCCTGATAAATAAAAGTAAAGGAAATGGGAAAGTCAGCTGTTTTCAAATGTCAAAAGCCACGTGGGACCAGTTTTTCTGAGTAAAGGCCACTTTCCTGCTTCTACAAACAGATAAGAAGAATATGCATAACAAATAAACCCACACGCCCCCATTGAAGCTGATTCCCCCCTGAGGCACTCTGTCACCTGCATGGTTGCATGCTTTAAGAGATAACTTTGTTGTTTACGGGAAATCACTATAAAATGTGGTGCTAAAAGGGAAGTCACTTGGAAATGGATGTCTAATGTCATGCAGGAGGAGCTGTGGGAGACCTGGGGCGGTTTTAGTGATTTGGAGGCCACAGGTCAAGACTAATTTGAGACCCTTCCCATTTTGCTCAGAGCTATGAGTGAGCACACATTTTTTTAGGGCAAGAAAGCCACAAAACTACGCAAGAAAACCAAATATTCAGCACACTAATATTTAGCACTACAGGGTACCTTTAGAGGAGAAACTCAGTCACGTCATCATTAAAGATAAATATGTTCTAGGTGTAGACTATAAAAGTGTTAATTTTAAGCATTTATTTTGCAATAATTTTGTCTCTGTCAATGCAAATAGCAGCATTCTTTGTGTGAAGGTTGTTTTCTTGACATGTTTCGAAATGACAATTCTATTTTTTTCAAATGGAATTTATAGTTTACTCTGTTCCAATTTTACAGGACAAACATGTTCACTTTGAAAAATATAAATTAAAAATTCTCCAAAAAAACGTATTCTCCAATCCATTCTAATAAATTATTTTTATCAACCTAAGTCCAGACTAAAAATGTCACATATTTGAGTATTCTGGGAATTTTAGCACTAAAAATGCCAGTTTGACCTTTAAATGAAAAGGATAAATAAATAAAAAAAGAGAAATTTGATCTGGAAACACCTGAAAGGACTGGAAAATTCCTTTCTTTCTATAATAAAAGACTATATTTATATACAAAATATGTTATGGTAACATATTTACGAAATAAATAATCAACATTTTTCTCATCTATTTAGTTTGTTATTTAATAAATAGACACTGAGTTTCAAGTCAACATCAACCTGATGAATTGAGCTCCAAAAACTTTGCAAAAAGTCACTCTGCAAAAAGACTTATATGCATAATAATAATTATAATTATAATAATAAAAATTGTACATTTTAAATCCAACACAT
Source organism: Cheilinus undulatus (assembly GCF_018320785.1). NCBI lineage: Eukaryota > Metazoa > Chordata > Actinopteri > Labriformes > Labridae > Cheilinus > Cheilinus undulatus. Next base: position 31,347,839 of record NC_054885.1, on the reverse strand, counting down.
TAAAAAAGAAAACAATAATGCATCAAAATTATTGTTGTTGCTAACCTTTTACATGTCCAGGACTATTCCTGAAAAAAATCCCCAGTTCTGTATACAGTAAACATGGCCATGGATACTGGCCCTCATTCATAGAGCTTGCATCATTCCTAGAAATGGACCATGTCACGGGCCACCCCCAGGCTGTAGTTTGGACTCCTTTGGTTTAGAGGGCATGAACTTGATGGCACAAAGTTTGTTTTCCACTCACACACTGATGACCCACAGAAAACCGCTCCCTGACCCACTTTTACACCCTGAGCCACCTGTTGAGAACTGCTGGTTTATTTGCCAGTAGGTTTATCTTGGTCATACTGGTATCTATGGGAACTGTAATTGTATTGGCAGCATTAATCATGCTTTTATCATGATTTTATCATCTTACATGTTATTCCTGTTTGAACCTTTATTAATATAATCTACACGAATTGTAAGTGTTTGCCTTTGTGGATCCCAGGAAGACTAGTTGCTACTTCAGTTGTTACTAATGGGATTCCAAATGAAAAAAAACAACGAAAAAAATTAATTGATAAATATGGATCTACTTTATGACAGGTCGCATGGATATGACATGGCATTTAAGGGGCACCAGGGGTCTTTAGGGAATTTTTGGGCTAATTAACATCTATCTCAATACTTTATTACACTCCATACATCTTTTTGAGATAAATAGAAGACTTTGTCCTCATTGGAAATACTTTGAAATCAGCCAACCATTTTCACATGATGCATACCTAAATTAGATAAAGACGAGGGTTGAAGAATGTCCAAAGAACATTCCTGCAGACACTAGCTTATTGCAGTCCTACAGGCTACTACACACAGTTTTAGAAAGCCTACAGTAACTGTAGTGTGGTGTTGACGCTGTTCTTCCCTCCTTTAGCAGAAGATGTCTGTCTGAAATGTTCACATTAAAGCATGCTTCTTGTAAGAAATTAATTAAACAATGGCAACAAGTCCACCCATAAGGAGGGATAAAAGGTAAAGTAATGTTAATCGTCATAACTAAGCTATGATCCCTGCAAATGTCAGGATGCCAGAGCAAAGAGTCAAAGGAACTGAAATAGCTTTAACGGAAAAACAAGGAAGGAAACAAAGGTGAAATTTGGAAAAATGTGTTAAAAGTGGCAAAAATTGCCAAAAAAAAGTGGTTACAGAGTTGCAAAAATGGGGTGAAAGAGGCCCAAACGATAAAAGTGATAGAAATGGGTTGAGAAAGGCAACGAAAGGCAAAAATGGGAGGCAAAATGGTGAAAAGCGGTTAAAAAGTGGCAAAAATCTGTAAAGAAAATGGCAGACAAGAGAGTAGAGGGAACTGTTATGGCTGTAAGGGAAAAACAAATAACTGCAAAAGAAATAAAAGAGAAATTTAGAAAAAGTGATGAAAAATGGCAAACAATTGGCACAAAAGTGAAGAAAAGTGGTTACAAAGAGGCAAAAATTGGTTCCAAGAGGCAAAAATTAGATGAAAATGGCAAAATTGGGTTGAGAAAGGCAAAAATGGCAGGAAAAAAAAACAGTAAAAAGAAGCAAAAATGGGTTAATATTGGCACAAGTTACCAAAAAAAAATCGTGAAAACTGGTTGTAGGGTTGCAAAAATGGGTCAAAGAGGCAAAAATAGGATGAAAGCAGCAAAAAATTGGTCAATAGAGGCAAAAGAGGGCAACAATGGGAGGGAAAAGGGCAAAAAACAGTTAAGGAGTGGCAAAAATTTGGTTAAAAGTGGCAAAAGTAGTTAAAAGGAGCACAAATGGCAGAGAAGAGTGTAGTACAAAACTTAAATAAATCTAAGGGGAAAAATTGAATAACTGCAAAAAGAAATAAAGGTAAAAATTGAAAGAAAGGGTTGTTAGTGGCAAAAACAAATGGGCAAAAGGGTGAAAAACACTGAAAAGTGGTAAAAAAGGGATTAAAAGTAGAAAAATGTAGAAAAACCGGCAGAAAAAATTATGAAATAGGGTTAAAAAGTGGTAAAAATAACTAATTTGAACACCAGAACCTAGTAATTGCTCACTTCTGCTCATTCTATTTAACAGCATTCAGAAGAGGGAGTTCTGCTCTTACTGCATAGACATTAATGCTTCAACATTACCTATCCTGTAGAGACTTTTGTTAGTGCACACTTGGAATGACACTGGTTAAGCAGAGAGAGAGAGAGAGTACATGCCAAGTTAAGGGGTGAGTAAGAGGACAATTTAACCGTAGGTTTATAATTTACCAAATACACTGGACTAAATCGAAACATTTGGGGCTCATGTGCCTTCAGGCCAACCGGGGCATGAGACCTCAGGCCAACCTTTGATAGTGAAAACAGCTAGGCTATGGTGGAGACATGAGGAGGAGGGATCAGGTGAAATGAATTAACTTGGTCTGATTACTTCACCTGGTGCAGAGCTGGAGCTTCCTGAGATGCCTGACCTGGTTCACTTCCTGATATCTCCATGTGCACTGAAGCTAATCTCTGACCCACTGAAAGTGGGCTAAAAAGTTCATCAATATTCACAATTTTTACTTATTTATTTGATACATTTGGGTGTTTTGGATAGAGAAAGGGACACAATGGGAAATGTGGGTCAGAAGATGTTCAGGACCTGCAACAAACATTCAAGGTAATAAATACTCTGATGGTGCATTTTTACTCTTCGAACATTTGGAGTTCAGACACTGAAATGTTAGCTTGTGTGTAAGGCCAGGTTTAGGTTCAGTGGTGAACACCGGCTTAGCGCTAAATTCTGATAGCCTGGCATTAGAACATATGCACTTTGAATAAGCTAATAGAGGACTGCAATGTCATTAACAAACCCTTTCATTTTGGCATATTCCCAGGAAAACAATTCTGTAAGCCTACGCAATCCAGAGCAATAAATGAAATATAACACAAATTCTTTGTGACCTCTGGTAATTTGTAATAATCTCACAGGACGTCTGTGTTTTTACTCCTGTGTGAATTGACCATGTCTGTCACAGAGCTCCACAGGTGTTTCTAATCCCGTATGAATACGAATAGGCATCTGTGTAATTCAGCGTGGAGATTAGATTTTTTTCAACAGCCTGCGCTGCTATTTCTGCTCCCTCTTCTGATCGAAAAAATAAGTTTCGACACATAGAGGTTATAAATGGTGCCTCGCTTTCAGTAAATTTTAGCAAATGTGTTAAAATGGCTCAACTTATTCAATTACAAACAAAATATTTTTTCATGAAATAGTTAAATGTCAGTTTCTGAAAAAAATATGGGTTTGAGATTTGAAAATATTGAATTCTGTTTTTATTTTTGTCAGAGATATCATCATGACTTGCATCCCAAGCAAAAGAACATCAAATGATGATGTGGAGAGGCATCCATCTAACATCGAGACAGCAGCACAGATGGACAACATCCAACATTTGCCCTGTACTCCTAAAACTCATGCTGCAGGGGCGGCTAGAGAGTACACTCACCATGTGATGGAGAGAGCACACCATGGAGGGGGATGGCTCCTTTCTGGCATCATCTGCATCAACATCCTGATCCTGGGCTTGGCTCTGGTCAGCGGCAGTGCCTTTAACAGCGTGGCCATCTCTGCTGTGCACAGACAAATCTTCCTCATCATCCTTCTCCTCCTCACGATGTTGTGGATGTTGTTTTATTCTGCCATCACTTCTCGGAAAGAACAAGCGATTGAGTTTAAAGATAATCATGCTGGGCCCGTGTGGCTCCGAGGTGAGAACTATTTTCTGGGCCTTTATTTTAAAGTATTTTAATTTAACTTAACCTTCTAAATGTTTTCTTTTCCAGCTGGACTCTTGCTTTTTGGGCTTCTGAGTCTCCTCATGGACATTTTCAAGATCGCCACCTATGTGGGCTACCTTCACTGTGACTCTGCAGTTAAAGTGGCATTCCCTGTTGTGCAAGCAGTTTTTTTAATGTTGCAGGTTGTTGCAGTTTGAAAGTTGTGCATTGCAAGATTTTAGTTTGGATGAAGCAAACCTGAACTAAATGTTTCCATTTTCAGACATACTTCTTGTGGGCACATGCAAAGGACTGTGTACAGAAACACAAGAACTTCACAAGGTAATTTATTAGTGGGGATTCTGAGCGATCTCCTTCCTCATACTCTTCATCATTTGACTGCTATGATTTTTCTTATTTCTCACTTTTATAATTTTTAAAATATAGCTAATCTCATGCTATTGTCAGCTATTTCTATGCTTTTTCAGCCATTGAATGCAATTTTCAGCTACTTTTAGGCCAAAATCAGCATTTTTATGCTATTTTCAGCTATCCTAAGGCTACTTTCAGCTATTTTTATCCCTTTTTGAGCTATTGAATGCCATTTTCAGTGACTTATATGCCATTTTAAGCTATTTAATGCTATTTTTATGCAATTTTTAGCTATTTTTGTGCTTTTGGCTATTTTCAGCAGTTCTTCCACAATTCCACAATTTGGTTTTGATAACACATGTTTTAAACCAGTAGAAACTGTTATTAAAATGGATGATAGTTTCCAAAGCTTAAGATCATTTAACCAAAAGCTACCACGCAAAAGATGAAGCAGAAATGGTCCATTAAAATTCACAGGTCTGGAAGTAGTGATGTTAAAAGTACAATAAGTCAAATTTTTCCACTGATGCTTACATTAAATTTGCTTTTTTTTAAATTTTTTTTTTTTAAGAAATTGATTCAATTTGATTCATATGCCAAAGAAACGACAAGAATTCAACAAAAAAACTGACAGCAAAACTGATGAATGACAAGGACATCCCAGATAAGGTTCAAAAAGCTTTTGGGAGGGTGCCCAAGTAGCAAGTACACACAATACATACAATGACTATTCTGATGTTAAATAAATTTTAGTTGTTCGCTTGGCTTACCATGGTCAGGGAAAATGAAATTCTTAAAGTTAAAACGATCATTTTCTGCAGTAATGGCCACCATGACAGAGCTACCGAGTTGTATTTCATTGCTGTTGGATCACTGAGAGTTACTGCCTTTCCATTGATGTCTTATTTGTTTTAGGCTGCTTACTTGTCATGGACCAAAATTATTCACTTCCATTTGCTGCATGATCTTTCACCCAAGCTGCCCCTATAATACTGTGGCCTAACTAGACATTTCAATATTTTTGGCTGCTCGCCAAGGTCAGCCTTACACATGGGTCTGTATGTGACTGGCTGAGTGACGATACTTTCAGAGCCATACACAGATGCGTCAGCTTAGGAGTTGTGAAATCTAATGGCAGGTTGTGGAGCATAGTGGACCTCTGCTGACACCATGCTCTCTTGCTAAACAGATAGATTTGCCAGACTCAATCTCTGTCATCAGGCCCATCTTGAAAAGCTTCAATCCACAACAGTGGTACCAAACACTGAACAGTTTCAGTTGAAGTGCAAACAATGACTACCACCGGTGAGGTAGATAGCTCAGAGGTAGCTTTATAATGGTAGTTTCAATGGCAAGATTCAATTTTGGCCTTTTTTGCCTTTATTAGATAAGACAGCTGTAGAGGCATGAAACGTGTAGAGAAAGTGGGAGAAGACACGCCAAACAGTCCCAGGACGATCAATCTTGCAACCAGTGCATTGAGGGCTCTAGTCCAAACATCAATGTCTGCTCTACCAACCAGTGTTAATTTCGTCAACTAAAGCTATGACTAAAACTGTTAACAACAAACAGAAATAGATCTGTGATGACCAAAACTGACAAAAACTAAGTTTAGTTTTCGTGGAGATGACTAAAACTAGACTAAAATGTAATTTTGTTTTCGTTGGACATTCAGAATCCGTGATATTTTTCCACTGTGGGTAAACCTGTCGAAAAACAATACATCTGCATTTATTCTGCCTCTCAGCTGTACAAAGCAGGGACCCCAGGTTTGGCAGAGTGCAGAGAACACACTACCATGATTTGGTACCAGATTTAGGCAAAAAAATAAATGCTTGGACTAAAAGTTAAGACTAAAATGGGAGAACTTTTTATGGACTAAAACTAGAATAAAATGTTTTGAGTTTTCATCGACTTAAACTAGACTAAAACTTACAAGGGTAGAAATGACTAGAATGTGGCTAAAACTAAAATGCATTTCATTTAAAGCATGGGTGTCAAACTCAAGGCCCGGGGCCAAATCTGGCCCAGTTGTTGCAGTTAAAACTGGCCCGCAAGATTATCTTGTATTTCTGTTATAACTGGCCCATCATCCTTGATGATTTAAGATGTCCTTGTTATGTCAAAAATATCTGAAAAAGTAAGGAGTAAAAATATTTAGACAAGAAGTCAGGTATGTGGAGAAAAAACTAATTTGTGTTTAAATCTCATATTTTTCAATTTAGCATCTCACAATTAGGACTTAAACTTAGGATTTTGACTTTTTATTTCGTACTTTGAGCACTTGAACTCATAATTTTGACTTTTCGTATAATATTTTGAGCTTTAGGATTCATAATTCTACATTTTAATTCATATTTTGACCTTTTTAACCAATTATTTTGTATTTTATCTCATATTTTCAACTTCTTACTTTGACTTCATAATCCCATAATTTGATCTTTAAGACTCACAATTTAAAATTTGAATCATATTTTGACTTTTAATTTCATGATTATAAATTTTATTTCATATTTTGACCTTTTAAACTCATGATTTTGAGTTTCTAATATATTTGCCTTTAAAAAAAGCATTATTTTTCAATTTCCTTTTTGAGATAATATATTTACTTTTCTCAGATTGTGAGCCTTTAAACGTTGTTTTTAAATGTCAAAATCATTTATCAGTGCAAAGTTTTTTCATATTTTATTTCTGGTGAAATGAGGTTGACAGTTTCTGGTTAAAAAGATGACCCTGTTAGGCCCTCAGTTTAGACCTGAATTCAGAATCCAGCCCCTGCTGTGATTGAGTTTGACATCCCTGATTTAAAGACTAAAATTAAAAATAGCTGCCAAAATTAACACTGCTACCAACAGAGCTACACTGGCACCCCTAGAAAGCATTTCTTTATTAAAAGGGGAGAAAAGAACCGCACTGAAGATCGTTTTGCTCTTCTAATGACCGACCTCGACATAAGTTTGATCCAACTAGCTCCACCATTCAAAGCAATGACAGCGCCGACCTGCCCAGATCACGGTACTACCACTGGGTATGCCTACTACCACATTAGTCCATGTCACTCTGACTGGCCAGTAATGAAAGTGACAGACTGAACTCTTCTCCCTTAAGTCCTGAGAATTCTGTTGAAAAGTCCAGTCCCTCCCTTGTAGTTGTCCAATTTAGACAGCTACAAGGGAAGGGAGCTAAACTGTATCGTTTTTGCCATATCATTCAAGCCTGGTGCCTAGAACTTCTTTTTTGGTTACTGTTTGCCTTTTTTACTTTGTATCATACTAAAGTTTAAACATCTATTATAACCATTGTACTTGCAGGTGTGGTCTCACTGTCGCGCTTTCGACTAACCTGGTGGTGTGGATGGCAGCCGTGACGGAGGAATCCCTTCACCAAACTGAGATTCCTGACCTTTATGTAAATGTCTCACACAAGATGTACAGAGGTATAAAAGAACTGAGTTTACTTTATTTTATCAGATTCATCCATAGATGGATCAGTAACTTAAACCTTTCTTTCCTAATCAGCCAATTATGGTGGAAAGAAGTGCAAATGCAGCCACTCTGCGTGTGACACCTTCAAAGAGGCCTTCTACTTCTTGTACCCCTTCAACATTGAGTACTGCCTCTTTGCTTCAGCCATAGTCTATGTGATGTGGAAAAACGTTGGCCGACTCGTCGAAGATCACTGCATCCATCATGTGAAGTTCCGTCCCAAAGAGGTGTGTCTTGGACCTCTGGTGGGAGTAATCCTGGTGGTGGCTGGACTTGTAACGTTCATACTGTATGAGGTGGACATACTAAAAGAGGACGAGGAGAAGAGGAACAGAGCCCTGCTGATTCATTTCACCATGAATATTGTGATAGTGAGCCTGATGTGCCTCTCCACCGTGATTGGCTGCATCATCTACAGGCTGGACTACAGGGAGCATGTGTCCGAGAAGAACCCCACTCGCAGCCTGGACGTAGGGCTGCTGGTCTTCGCCTCAATGGGCCAGTTTGTCATCAGCTATTTCAGCATCATAGCTATGGTGGCGACAGGAGCTAGAGGATACCTAAACGCCCTCAACCTTGCCTGGGCTGTCCTGACCGTGCTCCAGATCGGCCTGCAAAACTACTTCATCATCGAAGGCCTCAATCGCGAACCTTTTCACGCCATCATGGAAGCAGCTCTGCACACAAACGCTCACTCCTTCCAGGAACATGTAGATATGAGCAGTATTAACGAGGGCAAAAGGTCCAGCTACTTTTTGCATTTAAGCAACGGCAAACCAAACTGGAAGAGGAGAGTGCTGAAGGAAGTTTGTGCCTTTCTGCTTCTTGCCAATATCACGGTAAGCTATAACGCTCTTTCCTCTTACCAAACATGTATATATTTTTCCTTGCAAAAATGATTCGGTGTTTTTTGCTCATCCTGTTTTAACAGCTTTGGATCCAGCCTGCCTTTGGTGCTCGTCCCCAGTTTGACCACCCCACGGAGATTAAGTTCTACAGATTCACCATGTGGGCTGCCATTGTCAATATTGGACTTCCCTTTGGTATCTTCCACCGTATGCACTCTGTGGCCAGTCTCTTTGAGGTGTACTCACTTTCTTAGATGGAGTTGTTGTTTTTAGAATAAAGATGAGTTCAGTAGGGAGTTACCAAATTCTATTTTTTGCATTAAATGTGTTAATTTTTTTAATTAAAATATTGTGAAATAGAAGCCATGTCTCAGTTTTCTTCTGTTGTTGAATTTATTTTTCCCTCATTTAAATGTAAAAGTTTGTTTAATGTACTGAATGTGGCTTCAGTTTCAATGATGCCAGTAATAAAGACCGATGTTGGCAGATGAATAACGGTTTCTTTAAAGGTAAGAAGGAAAAAATTGTTGGTGCTTACTGCAACTTAATAGCAGTTGTTTTAAAACCTTTCTGACAACAGTAAATTAAAGCACATACACACTCAACTATCAAGTTTATGAGATATATCTTGTTATTCATTGGTTGCTCCCTTCTGCCTTCTGAGCTACCTTAAATTTTGAAGGCAAATACTTATTAGGTCTATATTGACATGGTACCATGCAATTGATGCAGATTTGTCGACTGCACATCCGTGATGTGAATTGCCTGTTCCACCACATCCCTTAGGGGCTCTACTGGATTGATGTTGAAAAAAACAGCTTGAGTTGATCCCATCTTTTGACATGGTGCATTATCCTGCAGGAAGTAGCTATAAGAAGCTGGGTACTCTGTAGTTAGACAGGGATGGACATAATCTGCAATAATACGCAGAATTTCCCCCTACCCTTACCCTTACACCAACACCACCAGTCTACCGACTGATCTTAACCCAACATTTTTCTGAAATTGTTCCAGACTTTTAGTTACAGATTGGCAAACTTCACTTTAATGGAGGGATAGTTGGAGACATTTTTGCCTCCACCTTTTGGCTTTGAATCACTGATCCTGTGCTGGTCTTTGACAGGACAGGCTTTATGTTTGTGCTCCAGGCTGCCACAGTTAGTTTAAACAGCCCTGTTTTCGGCCCTACATGGATGGTTAGGGAGAACACAGTGGCCACATGACTGATAGTGTCTCAAAAATAGTTTCCCACATTTTTTACACATAGAGCAGGGTTTCCATTCTTGGCCATCCTTCGATGGGCAGGTGCTGCATTTGGTACAGTGCTTGTTGAGACCAGACGAATCTCTGACATACAAACCAAAATCTGTAGCCCTCGTCTTTGGGCAAAACAACATTTTTAGATGGCATATTAGTGAGCAGCCTGACGGGAGATTGTTTCCTGCCGGCCCTCCCCTGCTTATATACAGGATGGTTGTCATAGTCCAAGTGGTAGTCAAGCATCTTTACTTCTGAGAGACTGCCTCTCTAAAATGCTCCTTTTATACCTAGTCATGTTATTGATCTGTTAATTGCAAAATGCTCCTCTAGCTGGTTTTCATTGGTACCACTTATTTTTCCAGCCTTTTAGGCTCTGTCCCTACTTTTTTGAAATGTGTAGCTGACATCAAATAGGCTAATATTTTTCATGAAATAATAAAATGTCTCAGTTTTAATATCTGATATGTTGTTAATTTTCCATTGTGAACAATATGTGGGATTAAGTGATTTGCAAACTACTGTTTCCTATTTACACTTCACCCAGTGCCCCATTTCTTTTGGAATTGGGGTTGTAAGTTACCACGCAGAGGTACGAGGAAATACATATATAAGCTGTTTACGACCTCTTTTAATACTGCAAAAAAAAAGTGATAAGAATCGTACATGGTTGTTGGTGTTCAGCAATGAAAAGTTTGTTTACAACCATTGGTGGAGTATTTTTTCTCTTGCTATACTTTGTTGTTTTGGGGTCTAAAGGGGCTCAAATGATCCTTAACTAAAACAATCAAATAGCTTTAGTTAAAGAGAATTTAGTCCACCTAGATATCCTATGAGAGATTTTTTCATGACCCCATTTGAGGATCTAATATCAGACTTTGAACAATCCTCATGCCATTTTTAGCCAGGCCTGCTGGAGAGTGACAGTGACATCTAGTGACCATAATGCAAAGGGGCAACTTTCCCTCTGCAGAGCACTTTGTAGCGCCGTATTCAAATGTTTTAGTGTTGATTTACTTCAACTTTTAGTTTTTGGGGATAATCCACCTTGCTTACAATAATAACCTGGTAGTTGCTTTGTCTATGATGGATTTGGGTGCTTTTTTTGGTCATCCTTTGAAGCTGCTCCAACACCTCTCCATATATTATGTATGCTTATAAGTCCTTCTCCAGCACACGAGTATTTTAGGATCGTGGTTGTGCTCAAAATAGCAGTAAAACTGCTGGGTAGGAAAAATGTTGGCTTTTTCTATTTATAATGCATGAAAGAGATTTACAGGAAATGGTGTCAGTAATGTGACCAACACAGAATTCACAGATGCATATTAATATATATTTCAGGATAATTTAAGGAAAATACAATTCTCAACATTAAGCATTGAAAGCATAGCCACCCAGGTCAAAACCTAAACCTGGTCAAATACATAAAAACATACAATCTGTATTATTGTCTCCAAAATCCAGTAAAGTTACATCGTCACAGACTACAACCATTAAAACAGACGACTCAGAAAAAGTGCAAGTTCACTTTAAAGCATGGCAAGTACGACTAATAACGTGAAACACAGAAATCGTGCTGTCCAAGGTAAGTCACAAGCCTCTGCTGGAAAGCACCACATCCTCTTTGATAACTCCGACCGAAAAGTTGAAGAAAAGAGCCTCAGCTCTCAGGAAATGTTAATCTCAGTGCACTGATGGACATTCTATGGTCTTGAGGTGAACAGAAATCTACAAACATAGTAGTGTGTGGACAGTTTTGATTATTCAGTCATCTTCTCTTATGATTCACAGTCCTCATGAGGATACAAGGGGGCAAGTCAAACACAGTGATGTTCATTGGGAAACCAGTAGATACTGAAGAGAAGAGAGCCTTTGGAGTTGAGCAGTCCCGTTTTCAGTGTTTACATCCTCTGAATCTCAAAAAGGCGGACGTCAGTGTCGTACCAGATAGGAGGGTCCACGTTGCTAGAAATCAGAGAAACATGTAAGTATTGTGAGTTTATTTAAAGGTGACTGCTAAAATGCTCAGCTCATATGGCCAACTCACCGCAAATACACAACACCCCACATGTAAGTGCGGAACCACATGGCGGTGCCAGCGTTGGCCTGATACTTTCTGATGAGGATGGGGTGAGGAACTGGCAGCAGACCCACTAATGTGCCATGCTGCAGAAACTTCAGGATCTCTGATTCATCTGTCAGACCCCTGCAGTAAAAAATGTCAAGTTTTAGATTTTCTAGAGTCCTGGCCAAGTTCCACAAGTTCCACACTTAGGAAAAATAACAGACCATAATAAAGGTTAGAACAAATCAACAGCATTCAGTCGAAAAAGCATGCATACACCGGTCAAATGTTTCTTTTCTTCCAGGAAAATGCCAAGGCATTTGTTTGAATATGTTCAGTCACCTCAATGTTTAAGGTAAAACTTGAATATGAGCCGTAGACCTTGAGAAGAGCATCTTTGTACCAGTAATTTTCTACATAAATTATTGAAATAAATTTTAAATAAAATCGGGCCCAAAATGGAACCTTGTGGGACACCAATTAGATCATTTAAACACTACATGATAGACCATCAACTTTAACACACTGCTTTATTCCACTGTAAAATGACATTTTCATGCAGATCAACAGGGATCAGATGTCTTTACATACTTGTCAATGCAGATCTTCTCCACCTGGGGAACTAGCACTTGCAGAAGTCGCATGATAGTCTGAAGGGGTAGTTTACACTTCCAGGAAACAACCTGAGATAAAAATAGTAAATCTAAATCAATCAGAAGTTTTGCCAACATGGTTGAACTGAAAATGTGTGAAAGTTACTGACCCAGTCTGGTGTGGGAGCCCAAAACGATGTTGAGGATGCACTGGACAAACGTCTTCTCTCCATTTCTGCCTCAGTGTAGAAAACATCCTGATAATGAAAAAAAAAAAAAAAAAGCATTAAAGGATGAACTGTGAGGTTTTCCTCATTTACAGAAGCTGTAGTCCTTCTAGCAGGGGGAAGGCTTCAAATCTGACCTGTGGCTCCTTTCCTTCATGTCATTCCCTACTCCACTCTTCATTTCTTACTCTATCTCACATAAAAGTCACAAATATATCTTAAAACAAGCATGCATATTAATTAAAAGATCTGCACACACCATTGAATAGACACTCACTTCATTGTCTCTGCCTGAGTTGGACTCTGTATCGCTGGTCCCAGCAGCTGCACTTTGGTCCGCCTGTAGGGAGTCTGTCTTTGGAACTGACACCATGGTGCCATCTTCAGATACCTGGGACTTCTCAGTCAGTTTATCAATGCCTGAGGAAAACCAAAGAACCATTATTTCCTTTGACTAATGGGCTTAAGGTTCAGGTTTTCCTTTAAGTCACAGCCCTGTCTCTGTTAAAAACACAGTTTTGAATATAGAGTGGTGCAGTCAGATGTTATTTTGAGAGCAAAACCTGGAAGTTAGTGTTGCATGGATGGGATTTTTCAGTGGGTTTTTGGATCATCACTGAAAATAAGATCTGTGTCCAATAAAAGTTTATGAAACTGACATTTTTTGTTCATAAAGATAATATTCATAGATATAATAATATAAGAATCATATCTTGTTGGTAAATATAACTGACAGAAGTAAAAAGCCAATGTCATACTATAATGAACTACAGCATGGTCGACCGAATTTAGCGTCATCACCTGAGGATATGAGTGAGCAGCAGGCCTAGCTAGCTGCCCTTTAGCAACAGTCTCTATTAAGATGTGAAAAGATTTACAATTCAAAGGTGGGGCACTTTTCAGTTGTATTTAAGCTCATGGGATAAAATGTTAAAATCCCTTAAGCTTGTGTTCACCACAGACCTTATTTCAGGCATTTAACCAAAAACTCAGTGACAAATCCCTTAGACTTTCAGACGAGGGAACCGCAAGTTTTGCGTTTTAGGACTCATTCCTGCACCACTCTAAAGGTAGGAGCAATTTATTCCTTGCTTATACGGTTTTAGCTCTCTTAGCCAGATACATACATTACGACAGATGGTTTTAAATAAGAGGTTGGTGTGTTAATAATAATCCCCATTGTTTACAATCCTTAACAGTTTTCTACTGTAATATGCATAATGACTTAAGGGTGCTGTTGTAGGCGTTACTGAAGACCATAACACAGTAGTTCAAATAAGGTTAAACCAATGAACCATATAAAGGATGTCATGCTCTATGATCCAAAATGCATCTTGTTTGTCTCTGGACGACTTACTAAAAGCTCAGTTTGAATGTATCCTCAATGGTTTCCAGCTGATTTTGTGGTGAAATATCACACCTAGAGTATTTTTAAGTGTGCATATGAGTAGATATGTCTGCGTAGGTATATATAAACAGCACATTTGCAATTTTAACCTAGAAGTAAGTCACTCTGTCATATCAAAATGCCAAAATTATTTTTCCACAAATTAGGGTTTGCATATTGTCAGCACATTTTACCTTTTCATTCTGTTATCCATTACTTGGTTGCCCTTACCCTCTATTTTGATTTTTTTGTAACAACCAAATTTCCCAAATAGGAAATTAAAAATAATACTCATAGCAAAAATAACACCATCTAAATATTAAACCTATAAACATCAATATCAAACTGTAGCAGTAATAAACATGCCTTATTGCCACTGCAGCAATTGTCATTGAATTTTACTATCATAGACAGGTGCATCTCAAAAATTCTACTATCATGAAAAGGCTATTTTTTCCTGTGATTTATATGTGAAACCTTCATATATCCCAGATTTATCATTACAAAGAGAAATATTTGAAGACTTATTTTTTTAACCTTGATGATTACAGCTCACAAAAATCAAAAATCCACCATCTCAAAATATCTGAATATTTCAAAACACTAGTCCGAAAAGGGATCTTTAATGCAGAAATGCTGACCCTCTGGAAATATTTAATCAATGACATCCACACAGCAGAGTCAGAGTCAGTACCTGGCATAGCGACCAGGCTGGCCTTTAGTGTCCCTGGCTCTGCCGGCACAGCAGGGTGAGAACCCTCCATGGAAACGGTCTCCTGGGAGCTGGTGCGAGAAATGACATCTGGAGACTTCCTCTTCCTCTGTAAGGCCTTCTGGATGGAAGCGGGATCGGACGGCAGGTTGGCTAGCTGGTGGAAAACATTACGTTTGCGGATAATGGCGTACACTAGGTTGCAATTTCCTGTCAGTCAGAGAAAGGGAAGCAGAATTACTTCTTACACCTCGACAACAACACACAAAAAAGAAAGATTTATACCTAAATCAGCTGCCTCTTACCATCAAACTGGTACTGGATGATATTGTTAAAAGCCTCAAGAAGGAAGAAGACAAGGTGATGATTCTGAGCTGCAGAGAACAGGAACCAGCTGGTGGAGAAGGCCTCCAGCAGGTGGAGCAGTTTATTGGCTGCCACCATGGAGAGGCTCTTTAGATATGGGGACACTGCAGAGGTAGAGGGTATTTTTAGAGAAAGAAAGGTGGCTTTTTTTCTCTAGTCAAGCTGCACCTTTTTTCCTATGAGAAAACTCATTTAATATTAGAAAAGGGCAGGTGTTAAGCATAAAGATCTTCACCGTTAACGATGATTGTGAGCAGGCAGTCAAACAAAGGCTGCAGCCGCTGATGGCCTGTGGTGATAATCTTGTGGAACACCTACAAAACAAACAGAGTGACAGGCATGAGAATTAACTGCTTTATAGCTTGGAAACTATTCAAATGTCACAATGCAGAAGATATCTCACCACTATTAGCAGGTCAGCATGAGTGCCTGTGAACACCGGGATGTCCATGGGCACATGTACGGAGTAGGGCTTATTTAAACGTACACCAAAGTTCCTTTCCCCGCTCAGCAGTAGCAGAATAAACACACCAATGTGCATGAGTCCAACACGGGCTGCAACCAAGGATTGCACAGTCTAAGTGTCTTTTGAAGCTTATTTAGTACAAGGATGATTATAACATGAGACTTACACTGGTCAGCCCTGGCATCATTCAGGTAGTAGAGGATAGGAACCAAAATATCCAGCACATCACTACTTTTCAGGACAAAAAACAGGAACTTCTGCCAAAGGAACACAGATAGGATTGTGTTGAGTAAAAAGACCACCTTAAATCTACATCCTGCATTTTAGGTCTTCGTTCTAACCTTATTAAAGTCACAAAGCTTCCAGAAAAGCACCAGCAGCTCTTGGTGAAACTGGATCTTTTTGGTAGAGTTGGGCAGGTAGGTCTGGGTCAAAGGGTTAGTGAGCAGACGGGCAAGACCTTTCAAGATAAAGTCAAAGTCCTGCAATGGAGATGGAAAGTCAAGCTCTGGATATCTGTAAATAGAAGTGATAATACAAGTGCTAATAAGCTTACCTCCTCCCTGTGAATCCTTGACAAATAATTCACAAATAGGTTTTCAGGGCCTGTAGACTGCACAAAGATTACATCATTATATCAGAGATACAAACAGCATTACCCAGAGTCATGGTATTGATTTTTTGATGTGGTCTTTACCTCTTGTTCCTCCATGCTGGACGGGGATGGTGGCCGGTGGGGAACCCCTCCATCATGCTCCAGCGTCACAATAAGGATCTGCACAGCCTGCTCCACCAGCTGCTCACGGTAGTCAGAGAAGAGCAGGTGGTTGTACGGGATGCCGTAGCCCACTGGATCATAGGCGCACACCACATTGAGCAGGGAGGTGAACAGAGGCAGGGCATGTCTGGGGACAAAGATATGAAGACGAATATGGATTTTTAAAATTGATTCAGGTACACAGATGCATCCCATTCAAGTACCAAACATATCTAAGCACACATAACTGTCAGTCTTATTCCTCTGACTCTACTTTTGCATCCCTCTCTCCAAATGCCACCTTTTTAATTTCTCTTTTTGTCCTAATACAGTAACCACAGGGGGCTGCTTAATAAGAGACATAAAAGAGACAGTTCCCCCACCCAGAGTCTTGACCTTTCTGATTACGTCATGTCATCCCATCACTGCCTGTGGTTTATTTGTGCCTTACAGTGCCTATAAAAGTGTCCACCGCCTTGGATGTTTTAGGCTTTTATTGATTTTATATACCAATCATGGTCAGTATAATTTGGGTTTTAATAACAAAAATGCCTCCTAATTCAACAGAGGTCCAGCCAATCGGTGCAAGTAATCCAACAAGTAGTGAAACGGGGATCACCTGAGTGCAGTGAATATATCTGAAGTAACTGTGGTCTGGAGATACCTGTGTTTGGAAGGTCCAGTCGCTGGTTTATCAGTATTCCTGGCTACCATTACACCATGAAGTCAAAAGAACACTCCAAGCAACTCAGAGAAAAGGTTATTGAAACGTGTAACATGCATCATCCCCAAGAGTTCAGTTAAATCCATCATCAAGAAATGTAAAGAATATGGCACATGTGTAACTCTGCCCAATGTACGACAACACCTGTAAGGTTTGGAACTTTCTCAAAATGTAAACCTACAATTAGAGGATTTAAAAAATATATATGTTTTTGCTGTATTTGTGTAGTAACTTGTCTTGTTTTGATCCCTTACTATCTATAGTTTTTTTCTCTTGTTCATAGATGTTTAGTATTTCTAAAGTCCACCCTGGTTCTGTCTGCTTTCAGCTTGTTGTAATATGATGCACTCTGGGCTGCTGATAAAAATATTTCATCTATACAAATGGATGATTTATCATTTTTTCTTTACTGGAAAAAAATAGCAGAACTCATGCAAAAAATAGCAGAACTCATGCTTCAGCCATAATAAAAGCCATCTAAAAATCAGAAATTATACTGTAAAACAGCTTTATAAAATTTTTGCCACGCTAATTTTTAATATCCTAGAATAGTCACGCAAATGCAGTTTATTGGTTGTTTGGAGTTTGGAATGGGAAAAGATGAATAAAATATATATCACTGTCAACGATCCTGTGGTATTTATCCAGATGATTCATAAGGGTGTTTGATAGAAGAGAATTCTCATAATTCAGTGAAGATGCCATTATTATGGGAAAAGCTGGTCAGTGCTTGTTTAAATCATAGATTTAAATAAACAATCGAGAAGGGCATCACTTTAAATAAAGGTGATGCAAAGAATTGTGGATATTTTCTCCTCTGTTTTTGTAAAGGATGGTCCAATGTATCCTCTACTAAAGGAGATAATAAGGTAAGCTCTATTCCGTACCTTTAGGAGAAATAGCACCTTTTTGAACAGCATTATCATGGCTGCTTCTGGGTCATTTCACTCAGTTAAGGAACCTTCCCAACCTAAAAAGACTGTTCAAACAGACCCCATGTCTACATGCCTGAATGCCTCCGTTGCTGTCATGTGATTGGCTGGTTTGATTTTCACATTATTAAGCAGTTCAACGGGTATACCTAATAAATTGGTGCATTTATAAGATATACTGATACATTAAAAAAAACATGAAATAATTATTTAATTTGGACATTCTGGAAGGAAAAATGAGGTTCACCTACAAGAGCTTTTTTAAAAACCCATCTCAGTAACAACTAAGCCATAAACCATCTCCATGACAACAGAGCAAACACCCTCTGAGACCATGAGCTGGTTGAACACTGTCAGGAAGAGGTCAGACCAGATATTTTTGTTTTGTTTATGACTATAACTCTAGCGCCCCCTGGCTTTGCTGCATTTGGGTTACAGAAAGAACGTTAATTTATGTGATTAGGAAGCTTCTCTCTCTCTGAAATTTAATTCAATGGTGAAACATTGAAGCATATGTTTGCTAATGCACTTGTGAATGTCACTGATTACCTATTCTCTGTGGAGCAGAAGAATGTCACCCAGGGGTTGAGCACGCCGGTGTCCGTTGAAGGGGGAAGGTACATGGCCTCGGAGAAGCAGGTTAACAACAGTCTCAACAACTCGGTCCTGCAGGGAAAAACAGGAGAGGGATAGAAAAAGAGTCACCCAGAGAATAAGGATTCTTTCTGTATAAATGTATAGATGTCAGGTAGGAGACAGGATGATTTAACTCACCTGTTCAGATCATGGATGTAGTTCAGAGGAGGAGACTGTGCAAAGCCAACCCCTGCCTCCCAGATGTACTCACAGCTGTCTATAGACTGCATGTTCTCTACAGAGTCCTGGAAGTGGTCCCAAAAAAATGAAATCATTTCATGATGATCCCTTATTATCCTGATACATAAAGAACACAGCCATTTTTATTGATGGTTGCTACTTTACTAAACAATTTCGGGCACAAAAGGGGGAATTTCTGCTCTGAAATGCCTTCATTAATAGAAAAATGTCTATTCATATGTTTTTTTTAACTGCAGCACTTTGTAGTCACCATTAGGATACACGGCATGTTTATTGTTGCAGTGGAAATGCTGGGTGCCCCAGTCTCGTGCCCCAAGAGATCTCTGGTGTCCCCACTAGGGAGTCCTGGACCCCAGGTTGGGAACCAGTGTACTTAACAATCTGTCAATTTCAAGTACAATTGTAGAATTTTTGCACTGAGATGTTATATATAATTGTGACAATTTGTGCCCTTTTCTGGCTGCCATCATGAAAATACACAGCATGTTTACTGTAGTAAAAACGTTGGATGTTACGTCAAAGACTGCTGCCTTAGGGATAGTGAGCTGCTGCTGTTCTGTTGCTGTATGTCATTCATATTTTGTGCTGCTTGCTTGTGATGAACCACAATTATTCTCTGCCATCAGCTGAGCATTCTGGCCACTCATACAGCGTTTTCTCTTCCCCCACCTCTCAACCCTTCTCACGTTATTGCCCCACTTGACATTTCTAGGCCACTTGTGAGATGTGCTGCTTATCTCTGCCGACCTCCACTGCTTACTCTGTATTTTGAGTTGAGAAGTCTTTTAAAAAATATACATCCATAGGCTGTAATTACTAACAGTAAACCATTGTTTTTGTTTTATGGATGAATTTAACATAATGAGGAAGAACAACTAATTTATGGTCATTTTAGATCTTGAGTCTTGAGATAAACATCACAGCTCTGGAACAGAAATGGTTGCGTCAGAAAGAATTAAGTTGGGAAGCTTTATCAAACAAACTCCCTCGCACTGTCTAACTTGCAATCATACATTTATATGCAACCTTTTGGTAGTAGACCCAAATCAGACAAACCATTACAAGTCTAGGAAAGTAACACATCAGTTTGGTCATATAAAGATGACTTCTGTGTTTAAATCAAAGTTTTTGTTGGATCATAGGATGTGCATCATTCTCTCCTTATCCAGGCACAATCAGCAATAGTTAAATTTTAAATTAGAATCTTTGCTCTGTCACTACAAAATATTTCTATTATGTGGTTAATCAAGGAAATCACGGAGAGCACACTAAGTTTACCAGGAGCATCAACTTTCAGCTGAAAAGTTGCATTCTAACATGCAACATTCCTTTCTTTCTCACTGGAGACGAGGAATTCTTCCTGCTGAGACTGACAGTGTATCATCAATCATGATCTCTTTTAATGTTCTCTTCCTCTCAGAGAAACCTGACAGGTAACTTCAGAACAGGAAGAAGGAAGCCATGCTCAAAATAACACCTTTCAAACAACCTCAAAGATCATGTTGCCATTTTTCAGCTAGTGTCGTAAGGTGTTATTCATTGTGTTTGAAGGTAATGGGGTGACAAGCTGCACATTAATGGGTCACAGGGTACTTACAGGGCCCCTCTTATGACTGTGCACGGTGAAGTCAGGGCAGAATAGCAGGTCAGCGATGGCCAGGAGCAGCGACTCAGCCAAAGGTCGAGCTCCATCGTCGTCATCGAGCTCATCTGTCTGGAATGGGTGAACACATAAAGCTGGTCATAAAAACGGATAAATGTGCAAAAGCAAAAAGAGCTTTGGGCTTTTTAAATGGATTAGTCTTCCCAAACTCACCCCAGCCCGCCCTGCTCCTGGCACCGTCGACCAGAAGAATCCCCTCCAGTCCTGGTCCTCAAAGATGTAGGGAAGGATACGGGTGAGGATGCGAGTGCAGTTAAGGATCACCTGCTTTTCCCTCTCTGTTGGGCAACCAGACTCTGCACCCTGCACGAGCTTCTCTACAGCCTAAGGAGACAAGATTAGAAGATACATAAAAGTGAGGCTTTCACATTTTGTGATCATTTTAATTCGTTTAGAAAACCTTGATGCATTTTTTATAATTGCATTTTTAATAGTCCAATCTATTGCATTATTAGTGTTTTGGTTCTCACTCGCAATAAAGGGCTTTAAAGCACTTATTGCTTCATTTTAATTATGATAAAACCTTTTTAAATGTGCCTTTTCTAGCCAGTAATGAATCCATCTTGGAGAATGACAGAAGAACAGTGATCACAGTGTTCATAGTTGATGTGGTTCACACTAAGCAGTCGTCTGGATGTTTCCTGCTTGCCTGTACAGTCAGTGAATTTTGTCTGTGATAAAGCAGACATCTGTAGTTGTTTTCGGCCTTATTTAGTGTGTCTAAAATAGGTACCAACCCCCCTCCCCTCCCTAAACAGCTCAGCTTAAAGGGCTCTGTCTCCCCTCTTTATTTAATTATGCAGTAAGTACACAGCATGTCTGCTTTGTTTCTGATAGGCAGCTTCAAACGGAAACTGGAACCAAGAGAAGGGAAGCAAAGAGAAAGGAAGGGGTGTTGACTCACTTATTCCCTCATTTGAAGGCATGGGGCAGTGCCTGTGCTCAGCTCTAATGAACAAAATCCTGCAGTATTTCAAAACATTTCTTCATAATGCGGCCTCAAAGCAAGCAATGCCTCCATGCAAAATCTTCTCATGTGTGTTGCATGAATGCAATGACAATTCAAACAGCATACCTTATAGCAGAGGGTTGCTAAATTTGAGGGAGACTCCTCTCGAACAGCTCTTATCTCTGCAGCTGGCACCAGTGCAAAAACATCCTGGACCGTAGTGGTAGTGTCTGCCCAGAACTGGTCCCAGAAAGCATCGTCTGTGGCTTCCACTGGCTGTAAGACACATGTTAACTTGTCATTTTTCATCTATCAAAGCCAAAGAGAGCATTTTACATGAGTGAAACTTGTAATACAATAGCCTGATTGATCTTGCTGTGCATTAACATATCATTTTACCCTTACATCACAGTATGCTCATGATTGTTTGATCCCAAATCAACCCAGGCCTGCCCTAATGGCAATGTAAACACAAGATCTACTCTAGCATCAGTGAGGAGGCATTGTCTAGCACTGTGATCTGAGCACAGTCCACCTGCCGCATCTGCAAACGTGGTCATTTCTCGACTTACGTCATCAGTTTTGATATAGCAACGCCATAATTTTTTTTCGCGTCAAAAATTAAAAATAACCCTGCTGATTTAAGGTTTTTGGTAATCTGAATCACCAAATCCGCCGTTTAATCCAGCAGATTGTGAAACAAATACATGTAGCCTCCATTGCATGCAGTCATACTGAAATATTTCGAAAACATTTTAATATTGAAGAATAAATAGCCTATATTTGGACTGCAGTGTCCTCGGTGCAATCAGACTGTTCCTCTTCTATCACATCACACGCGTAATCACATTTCGTTGATGCTCTCCAGTGCGCTCGTTACTATCTAACCGTATCTGCAACCCTCATTGAGCTGGATATAAATGCAGCCTACCTGTGTTTTGGTTGTCAGCTGAATCACTGCTTTCCTGAAGTTCAATTTTGAGTCGGTGCTGCCCATTGCGATTATTTCCCTTTGTACTAACAGGACCGCCGCTGCTGAGAATCCCTGTTAATCTCACCTCCTTCCTTCGCTTGAGTCATTGGCGGAGGCGTTTTTCCACTATTGGCTGGCTGGAAATACTGCACTACAGGGTGTAACTTCCGGGTTGTGAAGATGTCAACAAATCGATCTGACAGGATTTTTTGTTGCCTTTACAATGTTTGAGACATTTCTTAATTTATCACGCTGTTTTGAGAGTCTTTAGGTTTTTTAACAGACCTACTTTTTGAACAATCACGTGTTAATGACCTGCACCCATTGCTTATTAGGTGGTAATTCTGCTGTATTGATGACGCAGCCCGTTGTGCCTATTTAAAACCTTTGAAACAGCATTAATCCAGTTAAAATATGCCGAAAGGCTCTCCAAAGTAAACAGCGACATCTTTTGGGATGATTCAATCATCTCAAGCCACATGCCAAAATTTGTTTTAAAAATCCCAAGTTACATCTACAACCCCCCCAAAATTAATACACGTTAAAAGTTAGTGTCATTCAAGCGAATCACGAAGACGTTTTTGCACTAGAAATAAAACAAACATGCGCTGCTGCTATTTTATGCTGGCTTCGAGTGTTACTCGTATACTGCAGATTTCTTTCTCAAAGTAGCATCCATGTTTGAAACAGGCCTTACATGGCCTACAGAAAAGTGTATTGTCGCTGCAGTTTTTCGCTTCTGTTACTTTCAATGTGATAATTGTGTGTAAGTCGCGTTTAAGATGCTACACTGAATTACTACAAAAAAAGTCTACAATACGCGAACGAATCTTTTAGTTTTCCGACAGTCCATAAAAGCACCGTAGGCGATCTTTGCGCAGCCGCAGTGGCATGTAAACATAACTGCCGCGGTTGTTAGCTGTAGCTGCTGCTGTCTCTTTCATAGCTAACTCGGTAAAACTCAAACAGGTGTAATTTCACGCGGATACTGACACGGAGATTTTTGTATTTTTATCAGTCAAGCAAGGCAGAGTATAGTTAATTTTTTTAGGGAGATATTTTGCGGTGTAACCAAGACGTAAGCTAGCGCTGACGTTAGCTAGTAACCTACGTTGAGGCTTTTCGGACTAGCTTGTTCACTACCTATAGCTAGTGTAAAGCTAGCTCGTCAACCCCCAGTGTTTTTGCAGATAGATATACAGCCGCCGTCAGTTATGTTGTGGATTGTCACATTCCTCTGTTAGCATTGCCAAAACGGCTGTCGGTATAATGGGGTGTTAAGCATAATAAGCTAGTCAGGACGGCTAGTTTGCTAATTTAGGTGATAGGCCATCGAGTGACAAATAAGCGACTTTCACAAACCGTTCACGCTGAGAAGCCGGTTCCTCCTGTGCTGTTTATCTAACACAGAAGATTCCTATCAGGGGTGCTTTATCGTCATCATATGTTGACTGAAAACAGGTAAGAAAAGCCTGCAGTGTTTCATTAACAATATACTAGCCTGAATCAATTCTAGCAGCGTTAACGTGGCCTTTATTGATTACTCACAGCAGCCGTTTGAAACTGCTGGGCGCCCACTAGATAGAATAATATAGCTGATTAAAAAAAACAAGGGGCCATAGAAAGGTAAATCAAGTAACCAGCATGTATTTGAGTCCATATCTCTGCTTTATTTTAATATCTGTGTATGTGGTTCCACTCAAACAGGAAACGGCAGCGCAGTGGCGGTGATGAGGAGAGCGGCCACCTGGTGCCACAGGCCAAAAGGCAGAGCAGAGGTCATCCTCTGTCCCCTGAACCTGGCCGGGATGCCTGGGACTCAGAGGTACTAAAAGAATAAGCTTATAGTCAACCAAAGTAAAACTTAGTCGACTGAGATCATGACCACACACTGACCATTAAACTGCAAGTTATTAAAAGAAATCCTCATTTTAAATCGAGATCTCTTTAACCAGTGACTGGTTCCTTATTGCACCCTCTTAGAAGTCTAAATTAGAGCCCATCAACTAGTAGCCTGGGGGCCATATCATGCCTGTAATCCAGCCCCAAAAGATGATTGCGTAGAGAAAAAAAGATCCCGTGATTTTTATGGTATCTATTGTCTTGAAATCCCAATAACTATTAAATCAACTCCGGAATGATCAAGAGGCAACAGTTTTATCACGAATAACTAATTTTTTAGCCATTTGTTTCTACAGAAATGCACCATTATTAGTAAACATGATGCATAGTAACACTAATCAGTCCAGTCCTGATTGAATCTGCATGTGTTTTTGACAGATAAGAATTCCCCATTTTAGCTTCAAGCTCAGTGGCTAAAATATTTCACTGCCCTCTCGTAGGTGGCTGCTGTACTAGCGTTAGAGACTGAATGCCAATATGATGCCAATAAGACCAGCATTTTTATTTTATTTTAGTTTACTTGAAAGTCTGGCCCACAAGGCATCTGTCAAGGCAAAATCCAGCCCTTGCACAGATAAAGTTGATGACCCATGGTCTTAATAAATGTAAAATTTAACATTACAACCCTTTTGTGGCATTAATTATTGTTTCAACCTCATAATATTGTATAACTAGGTCAAAACATGTATCACACATGTTTAATATTTACAATTCAGGGTGTGGGAGGCTATGACGCAATTTGGAGCAGTAAAACAATCGTGTTGACACCACACACACACAAGGATTATTCAGACAAATAATCACTTGCAGTGAGACTCCTCTCGGGATACGCCTCCATGATTGTAGAGAGAAGCAAATCTTACCTCAGATCAGGCATAAAATCCTGCAGTGTGTAGCCGGCCTTGGCTGAGGTAGACTTATCAGCGAGCGTACAGAGTTACAGTTTTGACAGCAGCTTCTTTGGCCCCAATCAGAGCCACAGCCTGCTTGTTTGTGGACTTAGAACAAGCCAGTAATGAGTTAAAACACTATTTGTAGTTGTAATGTGGATCAAAATCGCTGTAGCACGGGCGCGCCGGTAGGCAAGTGGTTAAGGCGTGCGCCATGTACGCAGGCAACCCGAGTTCAAATCCGGCCCGTGGCACTATTTTCTGCATGTCTCTCCCCGCTCTCCTCCCTGTTTCTGACTCTATCCACTGTCCTATCAAATAAAGGCAAAAAGGCCAAAAAGTAAATCTTTAAAAAAAAAAAAATTGCTGTAGCACTTGGTTTAAAGGGATACTTCAACATTTTGGCAAATTCGCCCATTGCCATAATTCCTATAGTCTTAGTAATAGGTTCGTTACCTTCAGTTGTCAGTGCAAGCTATTTTGATCGCCGCTGCCGAGTTTGGACCCGCTGTGCCAACTCAATGTAAGCAGAAGGTATTCCGGCTTTCCCTCATCAAACTCATCGAATACACAATCCAACAACTCTAAAACGCTCTTGTAGACAAGTTGTGACCTGCACATTCACCACACTATGAAATAATCATGGAACATTGCGAGACGGAGATGTTTTAAAGCTAAATGCAAAGCCGGAACTACACTCCAGACATGGCTGCTGCACTGTGTCACTCCGCCCAGTGGTTTACTCAAGAAATAGTTCTGAGTATTTGCTTCATGTGTCGTAATGTTAGATAAGTATATGTTATTATTTCATAGCATGGTGAATGTGCAGGTCACAACTTGTCCACAAGAGCGTTTTAGAGTTGTTGGATTGTGTATTCGATGAGTTTGATGAGGGAAAGCCAGAATACCTTCTGCTTACATTGAGTTGGCACAGCAAGTCCGAACTCGGCAGTGGCGATCTGAAAATAGCTTGCACAGACAACTGAAGGTAATGAACCTATTACTAAGACTATAGGAATTATGGCAATGGGCGAATTTGCCAAAATGTTGAAGTATCCCTTTAAGACAAACTGAGTTGGTTATGCTCTGCAGAGAAAGCACACTCACTCAATGTTGCTTTTAGCAGCAGACTCGCGCTCGAAAAGGAGAAAATACTGACATGAGGAGGAGGTGGTGTCATTTGGTCAGTGAGGGTGTAGGTCCATCTATTTTTTTTTTTTTAAGATTAAAGAGGCTTTTGCATTTATTTTGGGATAGCTGAAGAGAGACAGGAACTATGGGGAGAGAGAGGGGAAAGGCATACACTAAATAGCACCAAGACTAGGAATCAATCCAGTGACTACAAGGACTACAGCCTCTCTATATAGGCGCCTGCTCAACGCCTGAGCTGAATCGGCACCCTCGGTCCACCTAGTCCTGCGCTTAATGCCAAAGGGAAATAGGCAGATGACCAAGACTTAATCTGAGCTGTTAACCATCTCTGCTTCCTACCTTTATTTCCCTCTCTCTCAGCTCATGTGAGTACAACAGCCAAACACGTTTAAATCAGTGACGATGATATTGCACACATACAGTTTGTGACAAAAGTAATAATGGTGACAGTTTTGATACAGTTTACTGCCTGACATTAGTCATGCAACGCTCTTCTATGTTGAATCTTTTCACAAAGTAATCAGTGATTGTGAGCACAATAAGTGAACACAGGAACTTTTGATTGATGTCAGGAGACATTTATTTGAGTTGATACCTTTTATGTTAAAAAAACACTAAAATATTTTGAAGTTTTTCAGAATTCATAAGCTCTCTTTGCATAGTGAGCAACACAGCTTTCTTCAGATACAGACATTAGATTCAGTGTACTTAGAGAGAATTTTATCATCACAGGATGCAATTCCTTTAGTTTTATTTTTTAATTTTAGAACAGCCATGACTTCTGAAGATTGTTTTGATGCTTGTTTTGGTGAGGATCCCTCTAGTAAAGGTTTTAATTTCACCACATAACATAGAATTGATAACCACTCTACTTTAATTTGGTGCCTGTTGAACCCTTCCATGTTTCTGGTCATACTGTTTGTAGCTGACTTACTGCTCATGTCTGTATTTCAGTCATCCAACAGTGAGAGCAGCAGCAGCATCAGCAGTCCAGAGCGTGCAGCTGGGAGCTGTACCAGCCGCTGCGCCATCGGCCCCTGCAGTCCCGTCAGCACCAGCGACTCCTCAGAAGTGGCCAGCTCAACAAACCCGGTGTCCTACCAACAGATCAACCGCATCCTGAAGCAGGCCCACTTCCAGAGCCTGCAGAGCCGAGGCCACCTCAGAGACACATGACGACCCTCTGGCGCCCAGCAGAGGACGTGAGTCCCTGCGACATTTCAGAGCATAACATGCTGATTCACTTCACTCAGCTCTTCCCACCCATCTCCAGTTACTGTGAAATCTCACAGCTCAACAGATCTGTGGATGGAGGCCAGCTCCTGGTCAGGTATCTAGAGGGGGTTCATCATTCAACTAAATCAAAATGATAATCGTGTTAGCAATAATAACTGTGTGATCAGTGTCAACATTTTCTGTGATCCACTTGGTGTTCGATCAGTCCAGTTTACATGCTGCTCTCAGCCTTTTTGTGACTGACTGACCATGATGATGATGATGATGATGATGATGGTGATGAATCCCTGTGTTTTTGTCTTAAATGATTTAAAACAGTGCGACCACAGCTGCAGGTATTGCACCAAATACATTCTTAGGCCGGTCAGTGTGACTTGTTTAGTCTCCTAGTAGGGTACTTGGGTTGTAAAATGCTGAATCTGACGTCTGTGTGAGCACATGGACCAGTCTCAGGGAGGATTTGCACTTGTTGTTGACTGCTCATTTGCTTTCGTTTTTTTGACAGGGACTTCTTAGGGATATGCAGAAGCCATGGGTGTTAACACCACATGTTTTCTGTCCTTAATTTAGGCAGAGGATTCACAAATCTCCAGTAGATTTCAGCTGATTGTAGTGGAAGATTGGGCAGTAGATTCTGCTTTAGTGTGAATCAAGTTTTTTGATAGTTTTTACAGAAGTGCTAGCTTAAGTTTGAACGCTTTTGATAGTTTTCCATCAACCACTTATTAGGATTAAGAACTGAGGACATTTTTCTCATGTTAAACAGTCAGTGGAGTTTATTTGATTGTTTCTGGTATAGATTAAAATTTTATGAAGCTAAGTGATGAAAATATTGCGCAGCTTGAGAGTGGTATGCATTACTGTTGCTTTCAAGCAATCAATAATTTCTCTCAAATGTGGAATAGATTCAGATAACCTATATCCTTTCCTGATCAGCGAATAGCAACACTGAGTTGGGACCTGGGGAAAAACTATCTTCCCTCAGCTGCGTTGCTATGCGTTGCTTGCTTTGTGTTTTAATTAGAGGTGACGATATCTGGCATGTGCTTTCCTGTAGTGTCATTATTGAAAAAGCAGTGATCACAACATAACCAGGAAAGAAATGTGAACACCCATGAGGTCCATAACCATTTAAACTCCTGAGACTTTACAATGTTCTTTTATCATGTAGAAATCTGCTCAATGTTGCATTCAACCATGTAGGAATTGCTTTTTTTTCTGTCCAGAGGGGTTACAGTTCTTCTTCAGGAAAAAGTAATCCAGGGCTTTTAGTTGTTTCGCTACTGGAGCTCTTAATTTCAAGCAAGCTTTCTGCCTGTGCACTTCCACTTTATGGTTGCTGTATATGTGTCCCTGTGCACTGAACATCCAGGTACAAGCACTGACCACGAGGCTGTGCGTCTCTCTTTTTCTTAATGTGGGATCGGAGTCATTGCTGCTCCCTCAACCTAGGTCAGAGACCAGCTGTGTTATTTTTAATTTTATTTTTTGGACCGGTGTGACTGATATGAAAGCATTTTTGAAGATGTGGTTTATTTTTTCCAGTGATATATTTTTTGTATTGAGTAATTTTCATGACATAAACCTGCCATTGATTTTTTTTCTTGTAAATATCCCTTCATTTAATAAATAAATAATTTTTTTGAAGAAAGGCATTCTTTAGTCTTTTTTACTGAGCTTCTCGATGCAATGAAATGATAATAAAATATCGAGGCTGCGTTAAATCTTACAAGAAATCCATGAAAATGCTGATGTTTAAAATAATTTTAGAAAAACTGAATGGATCACCCACAGACAGACTTTTAAGGATTACTACAACCAGATTATGGATGGCACTGCGTAGTTTGTTCACGAGGGGGCGCCAAAATTCACACAGACTGAAAGAGCGTCTCCACTTTAAATCATGAATTGAATGTTTGAAATTTTTCATGAGGTAAACGTCATTTTTACAACATTAATGCGTGCATTATTAACAGAACTGAGGTCAAAGCGCATTTGGAGGCAAATTATTATTTGGAAAGTTATTTCAAAAATCAACTACTACAACACAAATGCTGTGTATCCTCTCAAGAATTAAGTAGTTTTCTAACATTTTCTCCTGTAATCCTGTTATCCTGATTCCATTGAGATCAAAGTAATCCCAATCCTACTCCAAACTGTTGAAAGATACAAACTCGAGGTTTTTATCAGGATTAATACCAGGATTGGAACCCGACTTTATAAGATTATGGAATTCTTACTTTAGAACAACCCGATTTCAAGATTTAATCCTTTGTGACGGCTTCAATCCTTTTGGATTACTTTTGAACAACCAGGCACTGGAAACCATGAATGCATTTGTTTCCATCCAGCTCTTTTTAATGTATTAACTCTTTAATAGCCTTGGTATAACACTGACAATGCAGTGCATAAACTGACTTTACACTTTGAGAGTTGTTGCATTGATAAAATACAAAAGCATTCTCATCAGGAAAAAATAAAGTCAAACTGAACAAGAAATAAAAAAACGTGAAACAAACCTGAATATCATTTTTCCACTATTGTTTGAAATATGGTAAGTGCCTTTTTTCTGCAGTAGTGAGTAGCATCTCACTTGTGAATCATTCTATCTTAACCCGCTGCAAGTGTTTTAAATCAGTGGTTCTCAGCTGGTCTGTCTACAGGGTTCAACACCTCTTTCATGAACAA
The DNA here is from genome assembly GCF_018320785.1 of Cheilinus undulatus. Lineage (NCBI taxonomy): Eukaryota > Metazoa > Chordata > Actinopteri > Labriformes > Labridae > Cheilinus > Cheilinus undulatus. Next base: position 31,317,612 of record NC_054885.1, on the reverse strand, counting down.
GTTTTTCAACAGATTATTTTCCCATGCCCATGGTAATATGCAGGGACATCCAGAGCCCGACTGTGGTCGTATCAACCCTCCTCTCTGCTCTCGGACAGCTAATTCACAACATCTATGCCTAAAAGCTCTGCAAAGTACTGTATATGTTAGCATTGCTTTTTTATGTGTTTGAATACTTTGTAATATTTTGATTGTTTTGTTTAAAACAGATTTAATTTTTTAAAAGTGTAGTGTGAAATAAGTGACTGCATAAATACCCCCCCGCCCCCCTTCAAATCAGTAATTAGTAGTCACCTTTGGCTGCAATCACAACACTGAGTCTGTGTGGATAGGTCTCAGTCAGACTTGCACTTCTGGAAACTGCAATTTAACTCCTTTGTTAAACTGTTTAAGCTGTTGGGTTGCACAGGGGTCAGGTTTGAGCAGCCCTTTTCAAGTCCAGCCACAAATTTGCTATTGAATTGAGGTCACCTTGTTGTCTTTAAGCTATTGCTCTGCAGCTTTCTCTGTATGCTTCAGGTCATTGCCTTGCTGGAAAATAAATCTTCTTCCAAGCCATCTTGCAGACTGAATAAGATTGTCCACACAAAAAGCACAGGAAGGAGCACCCTCCAAACAAAAAACTTTTTAAGGTGCCCGACGAAAAAAAACTTACTAAGAAAGGAGAAATGTCAGCACTCAAAAATGTCCTTTTTTTTTTTTAATAAGATTTTCCTCCAGGATTCATTTTACCCTCTACTTACATAAGCCTTCCTGGGCTGGCTGCTGAGAAGCATCCCCACAGCATGATGCTGCCACCACCATACTTCACAGTGGGGATAGTGTGTTTGGTGTCCACCACAACACATAGTGTCTTGGCTGATGGCCAAAAATTGTGCAGGCATGTATTTTACTCGACATAATTGAGATTACGCTGTAGAAATCGGTTTTCATCAAAGAAGATTTTTTTGTTATTATTTTATCAAAAAAGCCAAATTATTTTGACCATGACTGATTTACAAGAAAAATTCAAGGGTACAACATCCAAGGGGGTGAATACTTTTTATAGGCACTGTTTATAATGCCATGCCCCCCCTCCTCATAAATATCTCTAACATCTTAAGAATCTGATTCCATTCATACTGTTGTCCTCAGAGGAAATTACTTTCATTCAGCATCTATGCACTATATGTGCAAACAGGAATCCCCACCATCCTCCCTCTTTCCTCCAAATGGCCAGTAATGAATGACTCCCCATGCACTGAGACCATCATTAATGAGATATGACCTGTGTCTAAGTGAGGAGCTCTGAAAGGTTTCTTTAATTAGCACGCTACTTGTCCTTGTCTTGTCACAGACACAGTAACAGATTACATACATTAATGCACCACATGTAACCACAGTTACCTTACCGGCTAGTGTGGGCCCTCATTACTTTTCCTCCTTTGATTCCTTCGCTCCACCTCTATGGAGTTAGAGATGACGAATGGGCCAATGATAATTCAGGATGCGGGCGACATGGCTTTTTCTTCTTGTTATCTTGAAAGGCAGAGCAGAAATACAGTAGAGCAACATATAGAGGGGGGACAATTAGAGAGTCAGAAGTGAATCTTTCATCCGGGGCATGACGCTTTTAAACAGCCTTTTGTATCTGGAAGCAAAAACATCACATTAGAGCCAAGCATGTGCTGTATAATTAAAGTGCTGAGGATGCAATTAGAAGCAGCTTGGATAAATATTTTGGTAGTGATATTTCAAATGTCTGTTTTAAGAGAAACACTGATGCTTATTACAGAAATAATTTAACAGGAAATGTTAATTGAACGAAGCCTTTGAGGGGCCTGATTAAGCATTTAATAACTACATATTTTTATGTAATAATGCCTTATTAAAGAACTAACAAAACAGCTGAAATCAAGGCTCAGAACAAGGCTGTATCAGCAAGGGATAGACTAGAAAATGCTTGTGTTAAAACAGTTATGCAAGCTGATTAAAATGAAGATTAAAGCGTGATCTGAATATGAAGAATAAGTGATGGGGAGCTGCAAAAAGACACTGATGCCATTCCTGTGAGCAAGGCTGCACATGAGGGGGGATAAAGGGGAGAGCTTTCTGGGGCCCATGGAGGTCAGCAAAATCAAGACCTATTGTAAAGTTAATCTGTGATAACCACATTTTATATTTAACCTGAAAAATGACCACTCTTACAAAAGAAAAAAAAAAAGAATTTTATTATTAATGCTGCCATAAAATATAGTCTTTCTTAAAATGTAAGACTCTTTTCATAAAACTGAATTACCTTTTTTTGGTAATATTTACAGTGTGGACTGGGCACGTTTGGAAAGTAATGTCAGACTTCATACCTAAGCCATGATGTGCACAAAAGTTGGGATACCAGAGTAAAGTGGGGGTAACTGAAATAACTTTGAAAGATAATTGCAAAAAGAGTTGAAAGTGAAAATGGACAAAGGATGTGTTAAATGTGTCAAAAAATGGCAGAAAAAAGGTGTTATAAATGGGTTTTGGAGTGGCATAAAAACGGGGCGGGGCAAACATGGGTTAAGAAAGGCATATGGGCTGATGGGCTGACAAATGGTGAAAAGTGGTTGAAAAGTGTTGACAAGTAAAAGCTGTCAAAAATGGAAAACATTTGGCAAAAATGGCATTATAGTGGCAACAGCATGTTACAGGGTCAAAACAAAACAAAACCAAAAAAAACGGGTGAAATTAAAAGGCAAAACAAAGTGGCAAAAAAGGGCAGCAAGTTAAGAAAATGGGGGTTAAAAAGTAGACAATAATAGATTGGAACTGGCAAGATTGGGCAAAAAGTTGCAGAAAACTGGCTTTAAAGAGGCAAAAATTGGTCAAATGTGGCAAAAAAGGACAGAAACAGTGGTGAAAAGTGACTAAAAAGTGTTGAAATTTATTGTATGTGTCAAAATAGGGAAAAAGAGTGCCTATATTGTTTGTAAGTGGCAACAGTGGATTATAGAGACAAACTGGGCAAAAAGTGCCAACAATGGGTTAAAAAATGGATGGCTAAAGTAGTGAAAATCAAAAAATAGGTCAGATGTGGCAAAAAAAAAAAGGTGGAAACAAAGATGAAAAGCAGCTTAAAAGTGGCAAAAATGGTTTGCTTGTGTTTGGGGGGGGTTGCAAAATTGGTTTTAAGTGACAACAGTGGGTTACAGAGGCAAAAATGGATGGTCAAAGCACTGAGAAGGGGTAAAAAAGAAGAAAAATAGATCAAATATGGCAAAAATAGGTTGAAACAGTGATTAAAAAGCAGATAAAAAGTGGCAAAAATGGATATTATGTGTCTGAAAAGGGGAATAGTTGCAAACATTCGTTTTAAGTGACAACAGTGGGTTACAGAGGCAAAAAGGGGCAAAAAGTGCCAACAGTGGTTTAAAAAACAGGGGGAAAAAGTGGCAAATTGGATAGCTAAATATTGAAAATGGTTTTAAAGGATTAAAAAATATGTGGGAAAATGGGTGGAAACGGTGATGAAAAAGGTTTTTAAAAGTGGCTTGAATTAGTAACTTTAACACCAGAACTCAATAATAGCTTAACACACCTTCCAGCTCAAAGTGAAGCAACTGTTAGCCAGGGTGCTAGCACCAGTGCTACTGATCCAACACACATGCACTGATGAAATAAACAAATCACAACTGGGGAGGGCCCATTCTCTGGGTTTTAGGGGCCCAGCCAACTCTGTGGGCAGGTCTGCCTGTGACCACAGTGTCACGAAGCGTCTAACTCTCATTGTGTATTTTCAGCACAGCAGATGTGACGTGTCCAGATGTTCACAGATTGAGCAGTAGAGGGCAGCACACTCCTCATGTTATCTGGACATGAACATACTCTTTGGCTCGCTGTCTGACTCTAATAAATGCTGGGGGATTTCTACAATGGGATCAAAACGTGTGGGCTACGTAGAAGATATTTATCTTTAATCTGTTTTCACACCACACTAGTACACTCACTCCAGGCAGCACATAGAGATGAAGGTGGGTGGTGATGAATGGCTCATATCAGTAGAGTGGAGAGGCAGGAGAGAGTTAAATGAACTGTCCTTGTTCTGGGGTCTATGTATGCGCATACATTGTTATATTTTTACTGTGGCCAGCGAAAAAATCTAGGTTAGTCTGCGGCTTCTTTTCTTTGTGTCCTCTCTGATTCCCTTTTTCTCGAGGTAAAAAAGTACAGGGAGCATCAGCTGAACACTACAAATACAAGTTTTGATGTGTTTTATATTCATCAGCGTCTCATTTGCAACTTTTAATCAAAGTATCTCCTATAATACTGTAAACCCTTATATAATAACTGGGGTCTTTATTTAACCTGAAGAAGGAGGTTCGGCTTTTATTCCTGCTGCTATGTACCTGAGAAGCACAACTGATCATGTTTGACAACCTCAATTCCAAAAAAGTTGAGACGTTTTGTAAAATGTAAAAAAACAGAATGCGAGGATTTCATAATCTCATGAACGCATATTTTATTCACAATAGAACATAAACAACATATCAGATGTTGGAACTGAGACATTTTTCCATTTCATGACAAATCATTTGAATTTGCTGGCAGCAACATGTCTCAAAAAGTAGGGACAGGGCCATGTTTACCATAGTGAACCACAGTAAACATGGCCCTGTTTAAAGCAATTTCAGCCACTTTTTAATCCTCTTTGACCACTTTTTGTGCCTGTTTTTGCCACTTTAACCCATTTTTGGTTATTTTTTTGCCACTGTTATCTAATTTTTGCCACTTTTGACCCATTCATGTTTGTTAAAAATCCAATTTCACTACCTTTTCCACCATTTTTGTTTGCCATTGTTAACTAATTTCATATGTTTTAAACAAAACAAAAACAAAGGCTATTTTCTTAAAAATGAATAAAGATATTTGTTTTTCTGATAAGAGTGGTTAAATATAAAGTATGGTTTTCACAGCTTAATTTCACACTGGACCATGATTTTACTACTTATGGGCAGCCTTGTCTGCACATGACTATTCTTCATTGTGCACGGCTGTGTTCAACCACCTTCAGGTACGTTAGGGGCCCCTGGTTTGTGGCACCTTTATTTTGGGGGTCGCAGATTCAGAACAACTGCCCTAGTAAACACCCTGATGCTAAAGTATATTTTTAAGCCTAATGCACACCGACAGCTCTTTTTACACAGATTGTAACATTCAAAGAGCAGTTATTGTCAATAAATACCAGTGTCACTTTTTTTGCAAGTCTTCTTCTGTAGAGTTGGGTATTTAAAAAAAAAAAAAATGCAATAAATACTGTACCGTGGACTTGTTACTGAGGTATTATTGTACCATGAGATTTTGATACCATTACATCTCTTGTAGTTTCCAAAATAATTTCAAATTTTGTATCATCTGACCACAGAACAGTTTTCCATTCTGCTTCAGTCCATTTTAAATGGGTTATAAATATCAGGGAGATTTGACAATTATTGCCTTCTGTTTTTCTTTACATTTTACACAATGTCCCAGCTTTTTTGGAATTTGGGTTGCACCTCAGCCCATAAATGGGGACTGGCCTGTTTTTGTCCATGCAGACCCTAGCTGTAATGCTGCAAACTTACTACCAGTCTTTATTTGAGGATTTAGGCCAATTTAACTTTTTAAAGATTATTTTGAAAACAAAAAAAAGGACACTTCTCCCAGATTCGTCCTGGAAGTAAGTGATATATTCAAACCATAAATCATGTCTGGGCAGAAGTGAGCTGAAGTTGATCTGGTCACCCTTGCCTCTCATTGCCAGACTTTGGCTGAAATGTATTTGGGCAGCTGCTGCCTAGCATGAGATGGTGATTGGGTTGGCATCAAGTGCACTGCTTCACCTCGCCAGCCAACACAAACATCTGCTTTGCCTCCCCACCACCATTTCGCCCAACATCAAACAACAAAGCTCGTCTGCTCTGCTGCCCCTATGGCCATCCGAAGAATTAATGACCCACCAAGCACATTAGCGTTGCCCTATTGCTCCTTCCTGGCTGGAGCGGGGAATAGGGAAAGCTGTGGAAGGCGAGCATGGAGAGGGAAGGGGTTAGTGGGTCAGAATGATAAAGTGCTGCACAGGTCAGGAATTAAGATGAATTTGATTTTTTATGTAAATTCCTCATTCATACAGTAGAGTTTGTGAAAGTGCAGTGTGCTGAAAGGCCAAGCCAGCTGAGGTTATAAAACTACAGAATGTATGGCTATGAGGGCACAGCTCTCAGAATAATACGACCTGCTCTTAAGTAAAACAAGAACTGAGGAGGATCTTCTTCCTCACCCTCTCCCACACTCAGTCTTTCCTCAACTGTTGCTGTCAGGGTGTGGAAAGCAGGACTGGGTTATCTCATCGACTGTAGCCTAAACACACCGCTCTAATGCGGCTGAGAAACAGCCGTCATTTCCCTAAACAAAAGAGAGCAACCACTCTCCATGGAGCTGCTTGCGAGTTTTAATGGTTTAAACTGACTGAATAGAAAAGTTAAAGATAAGGGACAGGCCGGGCAGGCTTGGGTCAGTGTCTCCGGTTCCACTTTACAGCCTCCCTATTCAATTTCACACAATGTGCTCTTGAGACAATGTACAGTCGACTTTTTCATTGCACAGTGAAGTTACAGTCAAGGCCCTGATCAATCATCATAAATGTTCTTCCCAGATTACAGAAAGAAAGGCTGTGATACTTGTCTGCCCCATAGGTTACAGCCATCGCTCCTTTTATGGTTGGAAAAATGGAGATGAAAAATGAAGCCAGTGTGGAAGGGCAAAACCTGCTGTCCCTCAAGTGTTCACCTGCAGAAGTCGCATACACACCCAAGGCTGCGCATCAGGGGGGATAAAGGGGAGAGCTTTTGGGGCCTGGACAAAGGGGGTCCCATGAAGGTCCATGGAGTAAAATCATGGACCATAGTGAAGTTAAGCTGTGATAATTTTATTTTTACCCTGAATAATAACCACACTTATCAAAACAACAAAAACAAATTTTATTTATTCAAGCTGTAGCACAAAATAACCTTGTCTTCCTCTAACTCTACTCTCTCTCCCCGTATTTGCTGTCTCTCTTCAGCTGTCTCTGATGCAAGTTTGAGTCATGCATTCAAAAATCTCTCGGAAGTAAATCAAACTTTGCGACTTAAAATATACTTAATGCAGTAAAATTGCATTTACCAATAATATATAACAATAAATTCTTCTTTTTTCCAATTTGACCACCTTTTGCCCATTTTGCCAAGTAAAACCTATTTGTTCCCAAATTAAAACACATTTTATGCCACTTTTTACACTTTCTTTTGCCTCTGTAAGCCAATTTTTGGCACGTGGAACCCATTCCTTGGACATTTTAACCCATGTATGCCTCTTCTTATCCTTTTGTGCCACTCCAAACACATTTCTTGCCACGTAAAACAGATTTTATACCACTTTCTTCCCATTTTTTTGCAACTGTAAGCCCATTTTTGCCACTTCAGCCCATTTTTTTTGTCACTGTAAGCCCATTTTGGCACTTTACACCCATTCTTTGCAGCTTTAAACCCATTTATGCCACTTTTAATCCATTTTTTGCAATGTTAAACATATTTTACTCCCTTTTCTACCCATTTTTTGCCACTGTAAACCTCTTAATGACATGGAGAACCCATTTTTGCCACTTAAACCTACTTTTTGCAACATACACAAACTCTATACCACTTTTTTTTTTTTTTTACCTGTTTCTTTGCCACTGTAACCCCATTTATGATGCTTTTAACCCATTCTTTGTCACTTTGAATTCATTTTTTCCATGTGTAACCAATTTTTTTCCACCGTGAGCCAATTTTTGGCACTTAAAACACATTTCTTGCCACGTAAAACTAATTTTATGCCACATTTTACCCATTTTTTGCCACTGTACACGTATTTTTGCAACTTTTAACCATTCTTTATACCACAGAAAGTCAATTTCTGGCACTTCTAAACCCATTCTTTTCCTCTTTTAACCTAGTTTTGCCACTAAACACATTTTTGCAACATAAAACACATTTTAAACCACTTTTCACCAATGTTTTTGCTATTGTAATCCCATTTATGTCAATTTTAACCCATTCTTTGCTGATTTGAATTCATTTTTTCCATGTTTAACCAATTTTTTCCACAGTGAGCCAATTTTTGGCACTTTAAACAAATTTTTGCCCCCAAAAACTAATTTCATGCCACTTTTTACACTTTTTTTTGCCACTTTATGCCCATTTTTGCAACTTTTAACCATTGTTTTTAAACACTGTAAGCCAACTTTTGGCACTTCAAAACCCATACTTTTCCTATCTTAAATTATTTTTGCCACTTTCAACCCATGTTTTGCCACTGTAAGCCCATTTATGCTACTTTTAACCCATTTTTTAAAACTGTTTGCCCATGTTTTGCCATGCAGAACCAATTTTTGTGACATTTAACACATTTTATACCACTTTTTTGCCACTGTAAGCCAGTTTTTGGCAAATGTAACCGATTTTGCCATTTTTTACCGATTTTTGCCACATTTTTGTCTAATTGAACTTTTTTTGTGCCAATTTTAAGCCATATTGACACTTTAACCCTTTTTTTTTACCACCTCTAGCCTGAGTTTGCCACTTTAAACCCATTCTAATTCTGTTTTGAGAAAAAGTTTTATATTTTAAAGGCTGTAAACTGCGGCATGAATAAATAAAAAATCATTATTAGTTGCTCTGATGAGAGTGGTTATATTCAGGTAAGAGATCAAATATAGTTATCACAGCTTAACTTTATGTTGTACCATGATTTTGCTGACCTCCACGGGCTCCCAGTTATACTGGGCCCCTGGAAGCGCTCCCCTTTATCCCGCTTTTTGGGCAGCCTTGGCTGTAGCTGCCACCACTTTCCCCTCAAATGACAAGGACCCGTCACACCTTTCTCTCTGGAACAAGGGTATCAACTCGAGGCTTTGCGAGGTAGATCCACTTCTGGAGCCCAGCCAATCAATTTGCTTTGCAAGGTTATCAAAATATGTCATTTTTGAAAATCTGAAAATTTTCAGAAAATATTAATTGCATCCAGAGATCATCCAACCCTGCAGGTGAGCTTTTTCCTTCAGAATGCAGTGCTTTTGTAAATGTGATGTGTAATTGGTCTCTCCAGCTGTCAACACTCTCCAGCTTTCAACCCAGGGAGTGCCAGAGAGAAGAAGTGCAATAGTTTAGAGAGAGTTGTGCTAAGTGGGACTGTTTAGGCTTGGCTGGGTAGAGCATGCACTCAGCACACCACCGTATAGACCGCTGTTTTCTAAATGGCCTCTATTAGCTGAATGGGAAAGGGCTGCACTCAGGCCTGTGTTGTTAGCTCAGGGAGAGCAAGCTGCATGGCTCACACAGCCTGGTGTCGTCCCCACACGGCTGACCTGCCACACACGCATGTTTCATCACTGCAGGACTGATATGGCGCCGCTCTGAGCCACCAAGGTGCAATTTGTTGCATTTGGACTATAACTGTCAGGAAGAGATATACCCTCACTTAAATAGCCGCCCATAATCTGCCCCTCTCCCTGTATTATCCTAATTGAACCCATGGGCGGCCAGCGCCATCAATAGCTGAGCTCATCTGCAAATTAATAAAACATGGGCCCTCACCAAATCTATGCTTGTGATAGAGCTTGAAGCTACTTAGACACACTAAAGGAGTGAGTGTTTGTGATTGTTATTTTCAAAAGGAATGGGAGCACAATAAAATTGTTCTCATTTTGTTTTCAGCCATGATGAGCGTGAGTTCTTATTGCCCCCACGGCCCTGCTTGTATTCCCAGTGAGCTCCTCCTGCTCCTTTCTTCTTCCTTTTCCATAATGGACATGCTTATTAAAACCATCAAACCCTATTTACCTAAACATGTTTTTGCAATCGACCTTGTAAGGTGCTGATGTTAGACCAGTGGCCACGGGGGTCTTAGCCGCAGATTCGAACTGGTTCAACAGGTGATTGCAGAGTGGGATGTTTTGTTTTCTCCCTGCTGCTGATTCTGTAAAGCCACACACTCCTCCATCAGGACTGAGACATGCTGGCACCATCAACAAGTGCCACATCAGCACATGTAGAGGGGGGCTTTTGACTTTGTGTTTATTTTGACTGAGCTCGATGTGGGAGACGGTGAAAGGGGTGGTCATCATAATAAGACCTGGATCTTATTAACAACAAATCCCGGAGGGCACTAAAAAAGCAGCCAGAGGTTATTAAAGACATCTATCACATCTGTTGGGCTTGTAGTCGCTAAGTCACCATCCCTCTCTCCTCCTCTCAGCAGAGATGATCACTCCTCTGTTGAACATGAAACCGAGGCTGAGCGAGGAAAACTTTCTTCATTTTCCTCTTCCTTTTCTCTCCAACAAAGCTTTTTTTAGCCGAGGTCCCTTTCTTTTCACACAGACAACCCCTGGACCACCTTCCTACTGTCTTAAGCCCTGAAGGAGGGCAGTGAAGCACCACAATATACATGCCCAATTCCAAAAAAGTTGGGACACTGTGTTAAATGTGAATGAAAAAAGAACTCTGATTATCTTAAAGATTTTTGGAAATATAAACACATGTGATGCTCATTTAAACTCACCTGTGGCAGTAACAGGTGCTGGCAATCTCGAAATCACAACTGAAGCCAGTTAGAATGTATAAAAGTTGACTCAACCTTTGTGTTGTGTGCCTGTGTGTGTCACACCAAGCATGGAGAAGAGAAAGAAGAGCCCAGAACTGTCTGAGGACTTAAGAAGCAAAATTGTGGAAAAATATGAACAATCTCAAGGTTTCAAGACCGTCTCCAGAAATCTTGAAATTCCTTTGTCCACTGTGCATTATATAATCAAGAAGTTAATAACCCATGGAACTCTGGCGAATCTCCCTGGACGTGGATGGAAGAGAAAAATTGACAAAAGAATGCAATGCAGGATAGTTGGAATAGTGGATAAACATCCTCAGTCAACTTCCACACAAATTCAGGCTGTCCTGCAGACTCAGGGTGCAAAAGTGTCAGCTCGGCCCATATGTCATCTTTTAAATGAGATGAAGCGCTATGGCAGGAGACCAAGGAGAACCCCACTGCTGACAAAGAGACATCAAAAAGCCAGACTGGAGTTTACAAAAATGTACCTGAGTAAGTCTTAATCTTTCTGGGAGAACATTTTGTGGACAGATGAGACTAAGGTAAAGCTTTTTGGAAATTCTACTGTTTACAGAAAACAAAATGAGGCCTACAAAGAAAAGAACACAGTACCTACAGTCAAACATGGTGGAGGTTCAAAGATGTTTTGGGGTTGTTTTGCTGCCTCTGGCACTGGGTGACTTGACTGTGTGCAAGGAATCATGAAATCTGGAAACTATCAAAAGATTTTGGGCTGCCATGTAGGGCCTAGTGTCAGAAAGCTGGGTCTGTGTCAGAGGTCATGGGTGTTCCAGCAGGACAATGACCTAAACATACCTCAAAAAGCACCAAGAAATGGTTGGAAATAAAGGGCTGGAGAGTCCCGAAGTGGCCAGCAATGAGTCCAGATCTAAGTCCCATTGAACACCTTTGAGAAATCTCAAAATTGCTGTGGTAAGAAGGCACCCTTCAAATCTGAGAGAGCTGGAGCAATTTGTTAAATAAAAGTGGTCCAAAATTCCAGTTGAGGGGTGTAAGAAGCTTGTCGATGGTTATAGGAAGCGATTGGTTTCAGTTATTTTTTTCCAAGGGTGTGCAACCAAATATCAAGTTGAGGGTGCCAATAATTTTGTCCGGCCCATTTTTTGAGTTTTGTGTAAAATTATATCAATTTTGTCTTTTTTCTTCTGATTTTTGTGTTGTTCCAATGCACATAAAGGAAATAAACATGTGTATACCAAAAAACTTTTGTAATTGCAACAATTTCTGGGAGAAATGATGGGGTGCCAATACTTTCGTCCATGGCTGTATATGGGAGCAGTGTCATGGTTGAACTGGCGTTGAATTAATTTGTGACATTTCCACCTCAGGCAGTAACAATGGCTTAGAAGTTGCATAAAGAAGTCGCAAAATGTGCATAAAGTAGCAAAAAACAAAAAAGCAAAAAAATAAATTGGTTAAAAATGGCCAAAAATTGGAAAAAATGGCCAGAAAGTGGCAAAAATGAAAAAAGGTGAAAAATACAGGTGAAAATGACAGAAATTGGTTAAAAGTTGCAAAAGTTGTTTCTCATGAGTCCAGCCAATTCCGTGAGCAGGTCTGCCAATATGCGCAGAGATTTCTTCAGATTCTCTGAATCTTTTGGTACTGGATGGTATAACCCCTTAACTTTGCAAAGCAGATGGATACGCCCGTTTCCTTGTTTTTCACTGGTGAATCCATCTTGCAAAGCTCCCATCTGAACCGCCTGGGCCCGGTTAGAAAGTGAAAGGACCAATCAGCAATGAGGGGCAGTACTGTCAGGTGCAGCAGAATCATGACGTAAACAAGCAGCAGCAAAAGCTGGTGCAGTTATGGAGGAAGGGATTAGCGTGGATGCTGCTAAAGTGCCAGTTTTATAAGAACTTGACATTTCTTCATTAAAAGAAGAACAAAGAACAGCAGAGAGCGGTTTTCTTTTCAAAACCGACAAAAGTCGAGTACTTACATGTCTATAGTCGCCATGTTTTGCGTTATTACTCAGTAGCTGCACATGCGCAGCTCGAAAGCTGCTACCTCACGTGTTTTGTTGCTCTGATTGGCCCATAGAGATGTGACAGATAGAATGTTCACCAAATCACACTCCGAGTTTTTTTTCAAAGCCTTTGCCTTTTCTCAGACGTTTCCTATTGAAGCTTTCCCAGATGGATGTGTCAGGTTAAAAATCCCTAACATTCTTGCATGTTGTATAAGCCACATAGCCAGTTAAGAACATAGTTCACAGACTGTTGGACTATTTGTCCAACTTTATACCATTGTTGAATTTGAAACCTTTCAGGAATGCTCCTCATATACCCTACCATGGCACTATTACCTGTTACCAATTAACCATTTTGCCTGTGGAATGCTCAAGGTGTTTTTTGTAAACATTCAGCTTTCACTGTCATTCCTTGCCCCTGTCCTATTTTTTCTGGAACATATTGCCAGCATCAAACTCGGTATGTGTGTATAATTCCTAAATCTATCAGTCTGAACATTAAATGTCTTGTCCCTGTGCTGAATTTGACTGAATAGGTTGAACATGATTTGCAAATCCCTATATTCTGTTTTGATTTCCATAATATATCATGTCCCAACTTTTTTGGAATTGAGCTTTCTGTCTCACCTTGAACGTACAGTACGTCAACACTTTTGGTTTACTCTTGGTCTTATTTTACAGCTCAGTCAGGGTGCACCGATGGAAAAAAAAACTCCTGGGACATAAAGAAAGGAATGCCGTAAAAGCTGGAAGGCCATGACAACTTGATGAGCCATCAAGTCCGACTGTGAACATGCAGAAACAGAGAGAGAAAGGGCTGACATCACACTGCTCTGGTACAGGGAGTCATGGATATATGGACAAAATAGTACAAACAAACTGACTCTCCAAAGAAAACACTGAGTAATCCTTGGACAGGGTATTGTTTGGGCATGCATATGATTGTTAAAACACTGCTATGCCACTGTGAACGATGGTGCACACTTGTGAATGCTAAGCCAGTAAGAGAGTGGAGGGAGTAAAAACATAAGTAATCATCAAACCAGAGAGGAAACAAGTTCCCATGAACAAAATACACAGAGACGAGCCTTTCCATCCACAAAGCCTTCATGTTTGAGCTTTACTAATACACACAAAAGGACGTGAATGTGAAACAACTGTAAGAGCAATCCTGATATCTTCTTTTTTTAACCATACTACTTTATTGTGCCTAAAAAACTCATGAAGGTTTATACAAACCCCAGAGTGAACTTGAAATGAGTGCATTTACTTGTGTGATACTACTGGGGCGGAGTTTGCGTGTTTGAGCGCAGGAAGAGAGGACTCATCCACAGAGAACAAATACACTAGACTTCTTTAAGGTTATTCTAATTAGAATAATGTAGGATGAACAGAGCAAAGTTATAGCAGCAGTGGTGGACTATTTTAAATCACTGTGGCTACAGGGAGACTCTACAGTGGCTTAAAGTGTGCTGAAAGAGATAATAAAGCATGTGATTAATGCGATTTCATAAAAATAAATTCACTATTTATTGACCTTTACTGCATCAAAATCAATGCATTGATCACCAGGCATTAAACATGTTTATTCCCGCTGTAAAAAAATCAGCTTTTAACATGGAAAGTGTATGTGATGGTGCATACAGGTGATGTCATGGAGTGGTACAAAAGTAATGTAACTAGCAGAGTAACTAATCACTTTCAGCAGTGACTGATTAACTAATGTAATGCAATACTTTAAAGAGGAATTTGCCATTCAAAATGCTGAATGCTAGTTGCTTTTTTAATCAGCTATACTCCAACACTGTTCTGCCACTCTACAGTGATCTTTCTTACTGCTATAACCCAGCTTCCATGTTATTACCTCAGATGCTCTTTAACGACCATGTTAATGGTGAGGTGTGATATGAGCTTGGGTCTCCACCAGGGTGTAATGCATCTCAAAACTTTCTTTAAATTTATCTGATTTAATAGAAATGTGTAGTAACTGTATCTGAAACTGATGTATGAAAACAGGTTCCACTGTTGACTACTGTGGAACCTGTGATTGTCCAAATCTTTAAGAATTGGTTTAGCCATCCATGTTGTATTTCTACCGAGTGGTCCGGTCTGATTCAGGTTTAGTCATTTAATAATGATGACTTAAATCTCCAAATGTCTTCTTAAAATACCATATTTATGACTCCAAAACTCATAATTTTGACTTTCATCTTAATTCAGTAATTCAAATGTTTATCTCATAATTTTGTAATTCAAACTTTAATATCATAATTTTGAATTTCTAAACTCCAAATTTCAACTTTTATCTCATAGTTTTGACTTCTCAATCTTATAGGTCTAACATGTATCTCATTGTGTAATAATTGTTTAATAATTTGGAACTTTTAATCTCATAATTCAATTTTTTAAATGTTGTCAATCTTGTAATCACAAGTTTTGACTCATAATCTAATACAGATTTATCAATCTTGAATTATAACTCTTATCTTTGTTCTTTTTTTTAATCTAGTAATTCGAATCTTTATCTCATGATTCTGTCTTTTTTAATCTAATACTAAGTTTATCTCATAATTTGGTATTTTTAATCTCATAATAATTCCAATTTTTTAATGCTGCCTTTCAATCTTGTGATTCCAAATTTTAACTCATGATTTTAACATTCTAATTAGGGCTGTTGCAATATACCGATACTGACGATAATCGTGGTATTAAAAAATAAAATTTCAGTATTGTGTTAAAAATGTGCATATGATAATATCGTGGAAATGATCCAGTGCCACTTGAACACAGTTTGTTTTCTACATCCGCCCCTGTTTTCTTCCGCTCTGCTTCGTCTCCCTCCTGTAGCACCCCAACAACCCTCCCCCTTCATCCTCACACCCAAACACTGACCCTCCGCAATGACACAGCAGCTGCAGTACCTCCTTAGACAGGTATTTTGAGTGTAATTCATCTGCCAAAAGAGAGAACACAGCATAAATAAAGTTAAAAATAAATTTGATCAATTGTCCCATTATTATTTAATTTTTTATTGAAATCATGATAATATCGTTATTGTGACATTTTTTGCCCACAATAATGGTGAAGTGAAAATCTGATATCATGACAACCCTAATTCTAATCTTGTAGTTCCACCTTTTAGAATATAATTTGACATTTTGATCTAATTTTCCAAGTCTTTTATTATGACCTTTAAATTGTATTCCCAGTTTGTATATCATGATTATTACATTTCAATCAATTTAAGTTCAAATTTATATCTCATAATGCTGACTTTTACATTTTGCAAATACAATTTGTATCTCGTTATTGTGACATTTTAATCTCGTAATTTCAGTTTTTATCTAATGAGTTTGGCATTTTAATCAAGAAGTTCCAACTTTTATTCAATAATTTTGACTTTTTAATCCCATAATTCCAACTTTTATCTCATGATTTTGACCTTTAAATCTCATAATTTTGACCTTTTTAACACTTCATTTTTACATTTTAATCTAGTAATTAACCCTTTACCTACTGACCCAGCGCTGGCGCTGTGTTTTATATGTCCGGAGTATTATTACCGTAACTCTTTCAAAGTTTGTCCGATCAAAAAAATTCTAATGGTGTTGGAAAGCTGAGAATTGTGGGCATGCACACATATATGGTTCATTGCAGTACTCGCAACCATATGATGTAGGCATTCATAGCAAAACACCATAGCAAAACACCAGAAGTATTGTGAGACTGCTACATGGATTCTCACCACTGTAACTCCTCGAAAGTTTGCTCAATCTAAAATATTCCAATGCTGACAGAGAGCTGAGAATCTGTGCTTTCTGGAAATATATGATGTGTGGCTTATATATTATGGTAGTGTCGAACAGCATCGCGAAAACAGCAGCTTTGGCAGAAGATGAGTGAGAAAAGGAGAATGAAGGAAGAGAGTAAAAGGAGAGCGAGTGAGAGTGGTGTTTTGTTTTTTAAAAAAAAAAGCATTAGATAGTGGCATTTGTGTGTGTCTGTCATGTGCAATAACAGTATGTTACTTGAGAATGTTGAGACTGCATTTTTCCACCTCTATTTGCACTAATTGTTGCCTATGTATATAATTATCTTTTGCACTGTTTTGCACACCCAGAGTCCTTGACTCAAAAAATGACTGCTGATTGTTCTAAACTTGTATAGGTTCACATTTCAAATATCAAATCAAAACTTCATGAGCAATAACAAAATTTCTTCTCATAAAAGCCATGAAAAACAAATCCCTTTTTGTGTTTTTCTTCTTTTAAACTGCTGACAATTCCATATAATGTGCACTAATCCTTAACCAGATGTTGAAAGTCAAGTTCAAGTTCTCCTGTGAAAAGAGGCCAAAGCTCTCAGACTTAGGGCATTTCTTGACTATTTTACAGCCATAATAACAAAATATGTCCAAATCGCCATTTTTAGACTCAGTAGGTAAAGGGTTAAATTGTTTTTCTCTCAACCTTACGTTTTATCTCAGAATTTCATTTTATCTCATAACTTTCTGTGTACATTTTGACTTTTTTCACTTTTAACTCTCTCATTACAATTTTTAATCTCAGGGTTTCCACTCATTTTCTCAGATTTTTGACTTTTCATTGTACCATTATGACTTCTTATTTACATATCTTATAACTATGGATTACCAATTTATGATTATGACTTTAAATTTCACATTGTTCACTATCTCATAATTTAACTTTTAATCACATGATTCTCATTTTTAAAAATTTGTTTCAAAAGTATGACTCATTATCTCATAAGTTCAACTTGTTCTTTTATAATTATAACTTTTTTCCTCACACTTATAAATTTAACTCATAATTTATACTTTTCATTTCACAAATCTGTCTTACTTTCTCATAATTTTGACTTTTTATTCCCTTAATTATATCTTTTTATAACATAATTTTGACATTTTATCTCAAGCTTAAAGAGGACATAATTATGAATTACAATTTTTAAATATTTTTCAATTTTTCATTTGCAATTGCTTCATGTTTATATTTTTTGTTTAGTGGTGCAAATAGGCTTCCATAGAAAGAGATTTTTACTAAAAAGAATGTTACTAGTGACAGTCAGTGTTTTCTGTCTGTATACTCACAGTAAAACTTTTAGTGTGATCTTGTACCTCATTGTCACTGCAAGGTCTAACACCAAACAAAACCAAACACACGTTAGTTTCCTGGAGTGTGGCCTTCCTCACAGCTCGGTATCATGCGCTGGGCTGTCCGCCCCCCATGCAATGATTTACTCTTTCCAAACATCAGTGGAAACATAATGTTTTACATCCCTTTGAATGCCTTGTGTAGTGCAGCAGAGCGTGATGTCGGCTTTCATTACTGGAATGGGACTTTTTTTTTTTTTTTTAGAAGTAAGCCTTGGAGTTTATCCAGACAGCCTTGTTGAAATTTGCCGTGTTGATTAACATTTTTTGTAAAAGAACTCACTCACTGTCATTGTCACTAGCCATAAAAAGTGGAGCCCAAAGGACATTAAGTGGAGGATTTATGGCCCCCATATATTTGAGTGGAGGGCTGCTAAACCTTACCAAGTCTCTCTTGGCACTGCGAGGTTTTGCTTTCTCTGTCTCGCTCTGTTGGTTTTTTCCCTGTTGCTTCAGAGTGCCTACAATTTCCCTCTCTTTATTTTCATTGGCATTTAAAGAGCTCCGTGCTCCGTTGAATGTACTCATTCAATAGTGCGCTTTCCAACACACATACACACAAACACATTAGAACACACACCAATGCACACACACAATGAAAGCAGCGGCGAACACGCAGAGAGTAGACCCTGACTCTCCTGCTCAATGCCACAGGATACTGGAACCCAGCAAGTCTTAGAGGTACACCAGGTCTGAAAGCATTTCTCCCTGCCTATGCTTGTCATTGGTGGGGGGGGGGCATTAATTGATTGGCTTGGTCTCTCTTTGTGGCATGGCTTTAGTCCTGGGTTTATGAAGGTTGCTAAAGTCTATTCAGACCATTCTCTCTGCCTGGTAGAGCAGGGCTCAGTGGTGGAGCAGCCGCTGTCTCCACCTTTATTGGCGGAAATCGCCCTTGCACATTTTAATCTACCATCTCCTGGGGTCTCATAACACTTTATGGCTTTATATGTCTCATCAGGTTTTATACTCTAGGATCACACAAAAAATGACTTTACTTCTTTTACTCTTTCGATCCTTTCTGGCCTTCTGTCGCCATCTTAGACATTTTGATGTAGAGAAAACTAAGTACACTCGAAAAGTTAGGAAACCTGTGTCACGGTTAATTAAATTATTATAATATTGTCAGCAGGCCGGCCCACACAATTCACTGGAACCCTGAAAATCTCAGTAAATGGGCCCGCTCCAGTTGTGATTTATTGATGATATTGATAGAAGTGTTGGATCCGTAGCATTGGTGCTAGCATCCTTTCCAACAGTAACCTCATTTCAGAGCTGAAAAATATGTCAAAATTGTCTTGGCTTCTAATGCTGAAGATATTCATTCATGCTAATTTTAAAACCCTTTTCTTTTAACCCAGTTTTTCCCTCTTTTGAACCCCTTTTCATGTCTTTTCCCAGCCATTTCCTTCTATTTCCCATTTTTAACCAAATTTGTACCCACTTTTACCTATTTCACCCCATTAATTTTAGACTTCTATGCACCACTTTTTCTGCCCATATTTGCCACTTTTAACCTATTTTTGCCACCTTTAAAAAAATCTTTACACCACTTTTTTTTGCCATTTCTATCTTTCCCTCTTTTCAACCCCCATGTTTTGACATATTCAACCAAATTTTACCAATATTCACCTATTCTTAACTTTTAAAACCCATTAATTGCCATTTTCAACCCCTTTTCACCACTTTTTTCTGCCCACTTTTGCCCGTTAGACCATTTGTGCCACCTTTAACACATTTTTATCACTTTTCCTGGCCATTATTCTCTCTTTCCCTCTTTTAAACCTCCTTTCGCCATTTTTAACCAAATGTTTATCCACTTTTACCTATTTCAACCCTTCATTTTAAACCCCCAATGTGCCACTTTTTCTTCCCATTTTAACATGTTTTCACCACTTTTTAACTAATTTTCACAACTTTTCCAACCACATTATGCCACTTTATGAGCACTTTTAACAATTTTTGCCACATTTTAACATCTTTTCACCACTTTTTTTGTTGTTGCATTATTTCTCTTTCCCTCTTTTTTCCCTTTTTTTGCCATTTTCAACCAAATGTAAGCAATGTTAAACCATTTTTACCTCTTACAACCCATCTATTGCCAATTTCAACCCCTTTCCACCAATTTTTCTGCCCACATTAGCCCCTTCAGACAATTTTTTTCCACCTTTTTCACCACTTTTCCCACATCATTTTTTCTTTTATCCTCTTTCTAACTTTTTGTGTGTCATTTTCAACCAAATGTTATGAATTTCCGCCTGACTTTAGACCCGACTTGTCGTCACTTTTTAATCCATTTTCACCACTTTTTCTTTTTTCCATTTTCCACTTTTAATCCATCTTGCCACTCTTGCCATTTTTTCCCCCCAATTGTTTACTCCTTTCACCCGTTCTTGTCGCTTTCAACCGATTTTCACCATTTTTTTGGGTACATTTCTGCCTTTTTTTTTTTTTATTTGCCACTCTTCACAATTATTGAATCATTTTCCCCTCAAAGTTGCTTTAGTTTCTTCTTCTTTATTTTCTTGCATCCTGGCATTTGTGCTCTTTATGGCATAGCTATGAAGTCTCACATTACTTTCTGGTTTATTGTCAAATGTTCTGTTTAAAAGTGGTTTACATTTTGAAAAATATCATATTTTATGCCAGCATATATAAATTAAAATTGATGTTTTGGTGCTTTGATAAGAGAGGTTATATTCAGGTTAAAAATAAAAAATCTGTACATCGCAGATTAACTTTACGACAGGACCAGACCAGGATTTTGCTGACATCCATGGGCCCCCAGTTTGGCTGGGCCGTGGAAAGCTCTCCCCTCTTATGGGCGGCACTGATCATCAGCATTGTAAATTCCCCTGATACAAATGCTATTTGTGTTTCTTTCGTACGAATCGAGGTAGTCTTTGTGTTGTAACTGACCACACATGAGATCAAAGTCTGTTTGGGCAGCAACTTTTTTGATCGGCTTTTTAATGCAGAAATGTGACAAGATGCTGAAAGTGTATGAACTCACTTCAAACTCTGTTCCAGTAATAAAATGCAGGGTTTTTCCTCCCATAAAAGAGCCGGCATTCATCTGGAGGGTAACAGAATCTACAATAATTTAGACAGGGAGGTAATTGGAGAAGTAGGTGTCAGAATCTAATTATCAAAAATAGCAGCATTACTCAGTTTGACTCATGTAGGCTGCAGCTTCCAATGCCTGCTTTCTTTAAACACTCCCTCTGTAACAGCTCATGCAGATGGCCCTACATCCACATCTGGTAACAGCTGGAGTGGTGAGCACATCTGTTCTGTCCAAGGTGGAAACAGAAAGCCTTGCTGCTGCTGTAATGCTGACCTTCTCATATATATTTTCTCTTTTCTGTGCGCTGTAGTGCCACAGCAGCCAAAATCCAACACCAGCGGGGTTCTCCTGTGCTCCCCCCGATTCCAGACTGAATGGCCTATCAAGCTCGCCCGAGGGGAACAAATGTCCGCCCAAATCACATCGTTTACACTCTCGTACACATCGTTTTCCCCCGCCTTCTTTGTGTTCGTGAGTCTGTGACTCCCCTGACTTTCCTTCTTTGTTCTTTTATATCTTTTTACCCTCCTATTTTCTTTTCTTTACTCTCTTTTTTTTCATGTTAAAAATCATCAAGATGACTGTGCTACTTCTGAGACAGCTACATGTATGCAGCACTGGTGTCCAAGAAAAACTTTAAGGAATGGTGGGTCAAATCTTACCACATTATATCATATTGTACCATATCTAATCATGTTGTATTGGACTGCAGTGAGTCAGACTATAGTTCCAGTCTGGGGACATTCTCCTGGTGAGATTTTTCCTGCTTTACAGATGCCATTTTCATTGATTTACGCTGTTTGTATTCATGGAATGCACACAGTTTATTTGGGAGATCTTAACGTAACCCTTAAGTCAGTTTGGTCAGATATGGCACCACCTCCAGCACATCAGTCAGCTGATGCTGATGACATTCATCTACAGACTTCAACAGGCCACGGACCAGACTCTGCTGCTGTGACGCTGTCACCTCAACCTGTCGATACCCTTCCAGCTGAAGCTTCATCTACAGTTTCAGTCCTGAGAAGAGTCTTCACCAGTGCTTCCTGACTTACAGACTCCATCTCTGCTGCTATCCCTGCCACCTGAACCCTCCCCGGAGGTTGAAGTGATAAGGGTGCAGCCAGGCAGAAGTCCAGACTTCCAGGTCTCACATTTTACTGTGCAACCAGAGGTCCCAAAGACCTTGGGCCAAAGGTTTCTCAGTTGGCTTGGAAGGTTATTCTGTATCAAGTCTGAAAAAGCAGCCTTGGATTTCTCCAGTCTGTTTCTGTATATAATAAATGACACTGTCGTTGCCAAAATAAAACATTCATGGTTTCACTGCAGTTGTTTGTATTAGCCAGTTTTCTCTTAAGAATGAAATGAACATCCATCTATTAAAAGTTATGGTGTTGTTTATAAAGGTTTAACTTGAAGGTGAAGGGTTTTAAAAATATTTTTTCATGTAAACCAATTAAAATTCAGAGATAATAGCTGATTAATACTAAAAACATAAAAGCGGTTGCCCTATATCCATTTCGAAGTAGAAGCAAAGGGTTTGTGTAAAAATCAACTCTTAATGCAGCCATAAAAGATCGTTTTGAAAGGTTGTCCGCCTTTGGCTGAGATTTTAAAGGTTAACTTTGGAGAGTTCTGCCTGTTGCTTTTCTATGCTTGCAAGTTTACATGTCTTTTCAGAATAATTGAAAAACATTAAGCAGAATCAACATTAACTGGATGCTCTATCAAATAAATGGTTTATTTTTGTAAGCAAAGTTATAAGTTCATAAAAGAAGTGAAATCATGTAAAAATGAAAACATAATGTGACATTTAGAGTCTATGGATGCCCAATTCAACAAAATAATGACAAAATAGGACTTTAAACATGAGTTGAGAAACAACTATTCTAAAATTTAATAAAAGAGAAAATCATGTGGTTTTTTGTCAGTCCTTATAAAGTCCTAAATGACATCTGAAGTCAGTGAATTATCTTATCAAGTGTATTTCCGTTTGAGAGGTCCTAAATTTTAAGTAGCCAAATGCCTTGGACTGCATTGGCTTGTTATTAGTTATTACTAGGGATGTTCTGATACCCTTTTTCCCTCCTGATATGATTCTGATACCAAGGTTTTGGGTATCTGCCAACACCAGTACTGAGCTGATAACCAGTGTCAACTTTCTGGACAGACTGTGCAGACTAGCAAATTATTTTAGACCTATATTTGACTCAGAACATGGCTCAACAAATGGAATCATAATGTACAACATCACTGTGACCTAAAGTTTTTTTCTGCTGGTTATTGGGTTTTAACATTAAAATAGTCGCACAAGTTCCGGGCTCGCTAAACATGCTGCCGCAAGGGATTCAAAGGCATCAATAACGTGAATGGTAAGGTACAACGGCTAGCTTCCAGAGGAAAAACAAGTAAGAGGCAACGATTTATTATGCTTTAAACGATCACATTCAGAGAAAAACTGTCACACAGCCACCATTATTTGCTGCTGCAGTGGGTCCTTTGGGTCTTCTTTCCTGCTCTAAAAATGGTAGCCTGTGCATGACGTGCTTTCCAGCAGTGAAGGATTGATTTCTGGTTTATAGCGCTAACATTTAGCATGGCTAAATAAAGCAAAATACAAAGCTAAACCAAACGGTATTGAATGTTGCATAAACTCATGCATTCGCCAATACCAATACCAATACCAATACCTGCATTTTAAGCAGTATCAGACGTATTTCTGATGGCCTACTGGTATTCTAAGTTAATATAAATAAAATGCTCGCATATATTCAGGTGATTAAACACTAATTTAGACAGGCCTACTTCTAAATATTTTGTTCCATTTTTTACTGAGTTTGTTTCTCTAAAGCCGTTAGGCTTAAAATGAGATTCTGTAGCTTTAAATTAAAAGTATTGCAGTTCAGAGCTTAGATTGAATAAAATATATGAGACAAACAGGTAGGACAAACACATCATTCCAAAAGGAGAACATAGATACGTGAATTTATTTTTCCTCTGTGTCCCAGGCTATACTTGGTTGTATCCTGAGGAATGACCCCGTTATCATGTGAAACCCAGTTTTGTTATTTCAACGTAAGGAGAGAGATATGTCAAAATATTGCAAAAACAACAAAAGTTTTCTCATTATCACAGCAAAAATTGAGCAAAATTATCTGTATTTTGATCATCTGCTGTCCTCTATGCTGAACGTTTATTCACTCAACTTTGGTTTCGCTGCTGCAGCACCAGCGTTTACCAAAGATTGCATATTGGCAACCAGAGCACTCACTTCATCCCAAATTCCCACACAATCACTAACTTAACGGAGGAGCGAGTCGCTCTGAGACCCAAAAGGTTTGGGGCTTTAATGAAAACATTCAGGGCTTTAGCCCATGTAACCACCCCCTAACCCCGCCAATGGTTCCAGTGCTGTATTGTACGGTTTCATAGCCTGCTATATCACACCAAATATTCTATCAAACTACATCACACTGACTCACATCATACTGTATTGTATTGAAACATATCACACCATAGCATATTGTGTTTTATGATCAACATTATTTTGCACCACACTGTATCACATCATACTCTACTGGTCTGTATAACAGTGTATCACATAGCATTGTATGGTATCATATCTTATCACGTCATATTTCACTGAATTGTACTCAAATCATATCAGATTCTGTTGCATTAAAATGCACTGTGTCCTATCATTTCAACATAAAGTAACGCAACATAACAAACTTAACATGGCACAATGTAATGTAACACACTGTAACATAACACATTGTAATATAATGCAATGTCACATTGCACAATGTAACATAGCAAAACACAAGGTAATGAAACTCAACATAATGAAACACAACGTAACGCGACACAACGTAAAGCGACATGACGTAACACGTCACGACGTAAGGCGACACTACGTGACGCAACATGACGTATACGACACATTGTAACATGATATGACGACGTACGGTAACACGACGTAAGGTAACACGATGTAACGTAACATGACGTAACGTAACACGGCGTGACCTGACACAACGTAACCCGACACAACGTAGCGCGACACAACGTAGCCTGACACAACATAGCCTGACACAACGTAGCGCGACACAACGTAGCGCGACACAACATAGCGTGACACAACGTAGCGCGACACAACATAGCGTGACACAACGTAGCATGACACAACGTAAAGTGACGCACCGTAATGCGACACAACGTGACGTGACACAGCGTAACACAGCACAACGTAACAAAACAATCTTACTTGAGACTCAGTAATATAACATAACATATTGTAACATAATGCAACGTAGTGTGACAATATGTAGCGTAACATAACATACCATAACACAATGTAGTGTAATACAATGTAGCATAACACAATGTAGCATAACACTACAACATCTCATCACATCATATCAATGATGTATTGTCCTATAACATGGAGTTTCGCATCGTATTGTTCATATCATATTTTATCATATATCTATGGATTCTACCGTACCATGCCATACTGTATAAAATCATATTGTATTGTTTCATATCATTTTGTATTGC
This sequence comes from Cheilinus undulatus, assembly GCF_018320785.1. Classification (NCBI taxonomy): domain Eukaryota; kingdom Metazoa; phylum Chordata; class Actinopteri; order Labriformes; family Labridae; genus Cheilinus; species Cheilinus undulatus. The sequence continues at coordinate 31,292,196 of NC_054885.1, read as the reverse complement.
ACTGTATTGTATCATATCCCATGATATCATATCCTATCATCTCATGTCAGATTTTATTGTTTCATTTTATTTTGTTTCTTTTGTCTTGTATCTTATCTGATTGTACTGTACCATGCTGCATTACATCATATTGTATTGTATCACCTCATTTTGTATTCCACAACATATACATACATAACCATGAATCATATTCTATCTTTATGTATTTTAATGCATTGTATTGCATTATATTGAATTTGATATTGTTGTATCTCGCACAGTGACAGCTGGGATAGGCTTCAGCCCCCCCCCGCGACCTCCAACGAGAGAAGCGGTATAGAAAATGGATGGATGGATGCATCAAATGGTATTGTATAGTATCACGCATACCTTGTTGTACCGCATCATATCAAATCAAATCAAATCTTACAGTGTTTTATCATATTGTATACTATTGCACTGTATTCTACCATATTGTATCACACTGTAAAGCATGGTCTTGCATGGTATCACATTGTGTATTGTATTGTTTCACAACTGCTGCACTGCACTGTTGTGTACCATATCATATCACATTTAAATGTATATTTTATCATATTACACCAGTCTGCATCATATCTTTTGTTTTGTATCAAACTGTTAGACCACAGCGTATTTTTCCATGTGATTTTATATGAAACTACACTATACTGTATCCCATTGTGTCACTCTGTATTGTATCGTTTATTAAGGTAATACTGCACCATATTGTATTGTAAATAGCTGCTCAATCAAAGATGTCTGTTGTGTGCAGAACACAGCTATTTGAGACACATGCCAATTCAGCTGTAACTCCCACTGTATACCTGGGAGCGTTTGTTTTCATTTCATTGACCTCTTTGATGCCACCTTTGCCTTTACAGGAGAACTTTAGCTGCTCAGTAAAATAAAAATATCTGCAGGGCCTGTGCAGGTGAGAAGACTGACTGAAGCAGAATTTCTGTAAAAACTCCAAATTTGAAATACAGCCCAAGACACATGACCTGTCTCTAAGTCATTTAATTTCACTCTCTCATTCCTCTTCTATCTGGAGATCCATGAGACCTATTTCCTTTCTCCTCCATCACCTTCTACTTCTCTACATCTTACTTTTTACTTGCTCCATTTTGCAATCAATCTGCTGTTCATCTTATCTAATGAGCTCATTAGGGTGTCTTAAGCAATAGTGATTGATAATAATGGCTTAGAAATGTCCCATTGATTCACTTCTATATCAGGCCTGTAAAGTAAAGGCTCTCTGCATTAAAACCACGGGTCAACTCTGCCTTATCTTTCACCTGTATTAAGTTCTTTGTTTAGCTACCCCTCCTCTGCTATAAATCTCAATGAGTAAAACTGCAGCTGACTGATATGCTTGCAAATTTCAGTCCTTATCAAACATGTGAGAATGTGTTAAAAGTTTTATGTATGAAAGACTCCTTTGCGATGATTTTTCCCTTCATCAGGCACAATATTTCACATGTTTACAGAGACCTGTGTGTGAAACCCAATGTTAACAGTAGCCTTCATATTATTCCAGCCAATCAAAACAAAGGAGACATGTTACAGTTGGTCAGTTTGCTGGAAGTCTTTAATTTTTATGGCTGGGGTTCTTAACAGCCATGACTGATGGAGCCATTTGCCTTTAAAGCTGTAAGAGCTACTGTGTGTTATGCCGGCAAGCTCGCGAGGCCGCTGGCAATAAGTCTGAGGGTATACTACAGCTTTGTGTATGCCATTTGTGTGTTTGCATTTGTGTGTGCATGTAGGAAAGAGAGAAAGAAACGGAAAAGGAGAAGGGGAGGGGGCGCTAATGATGATTTGGGAGTGGGTGTGTGTGACAGAATTTGCGCCCACATGAATAGCGCACAGTCAGCATGCAAGCTTCAAATCACTTCAATAGTTTCACATCAACCAATTTAATGGCACAATCCCGGCCAGTGAAGTTTTTATTCCAAATCCTGTCCATAATCTAATGGCCTTTGAAAGTCTGCCACTTCCCCCTGGCTGACAGGTTGTGCATTTGGATCTAATTGAATCCATTTACATCCTGCACAAATGGAAAGCACATGGAGGCCGACCCACCTGGTTCTGATCAGCTACTGAGTTGGGAGAAGCACACTCTTCGGAGAACGCCCAGCGCCAGCAGGGGATTCACTTCACAGTGACGTGTGGAGAGAGAGGCAGAGAGGGGAGAGAGAAACACCTTTTGATATTACTCTTGGCTCTAATTTAATTCAGTTCAAGTTCACTTACCCACTCACATTTCCGTGTATTCCTATCTGTCAGGCGGGCTCGGGTCTTTTACAGTTGTGTAGTATTTTACCACAAGGGGGAGTCCAGCAGTGTACGTTCATGTAGCCTACAGTAACACTGGGGCTGCTCATGTGAGACTGAGAGCATTCATCTACTGCACAACAGGGCAGAGACCAGTTTGGCTTTTTTAGTCCAGGATGAGCACAGAACTTAAAGCTGCAGTGTCACATGGGTAATTCATATTGTTTCTTAACAGGGATCTTGAAAAAATACTGTTGCTAAAAACAAGTAAATAACAGATTCACATAATATAACAACTCTGACATGATTCCTAATGAGAACAGCCTTGTTTGAAGGCTAAAAAGCAACATTTGTCAGTGATTTTTAACAGCAATCACCATTCTGAGTGAACAAAGAAATAGAAGGACAGGCCATTTTACCACAGCTCAAAGGCCTCATTCTCTGAGGGGTTTCTAGATATAATAATTCAAGGTGTGCAGCAGATATGAGGTACACTATATGGACATAAATATTTAGCCACCTGGCCATTGTTTCTGTAGGAATTTGTGCCCATTCATTTTTTGGAGCTTGTATGAGGTCAGGCGCTAATGTTGGATGAGAGGGCCTGGTTGCAATCTCCCGTCCAGTTCATCCCAAAGGTGCTGGATGGGGTTGAGGTCAGGGCTCCTTCCACACCAAACTCATCAAACCATCTCTTAATAGTCCTTGCTTTGTGCACTGGGGCACTGTCATGTTGGAATAGCAAAGGGTCTTCCCCAAGCTGTTGCCACAAAGTTGGAAGCATAGCATTTTCCAAAATATCTTGGCATGTTGAAGCATTAAGATTGGCCTTTACTGGAGATAAGGGGACTAGGCCAAACCCTGAAAAAAGCTCCACACCATTAACCCTCTGCCACCGTTCAGAGCTGGAGCAATGTAGTCAGGCAGGTAATGTTCTCCTGGCATCCACCAAACCCAGACTCACCCATCTGACTGCCAAACAGAGAAGTGTGATTTGTCACTCCACAGAACATGTTTCCACTGCTCCACAGTCCAGTGTTGGTGTGCCTCACATCGATCCATCTGATGCTTGGCATCAGACTTGGTGATGTGAGGCTTGCATGCAGCTGCCTGATATTGCCATAGAAACCTATTCCATGAAGCTCTCACTACACAGTTTTTCTGCCTACACCGATGCCAGTGGAAGTTCAGAAATCTTCAGCTATGGAATCAAGAGTGCGTTGGCAACTTTTACACACCATACGCCTTAGCAGTTGTTGACCCCGCTCTGTGTTTTACATGGTTGAGTTGCTGTTGTTCCTAAACTCTTCCACTTTCTAATGATATCACTTACAGTTAACAGTGGAATATCTAGTAGGAATGAAATTTCACAAATGGTCTTATTAAGTCACTGAGCTTTTCAAAACAACACATTTAATATCACGAATGTTGGCGACTGCATGGCGAGGTGCTTGATTTTATACATAGGTTTTAAGGTTATATTCAGCCAGTAGCACTTAGCTGAACAAACCTGTTAAATGTAATTATATATATAGAAATGTACATGTATATGTATATGTATGTATGTATGTATTTAAGTAGAACCATCTAAATTAGTATTTAATCATCCAAATGTATAAAATTGTTCTGTTCTTATTAACTTTATTCATACATAGGAAGGGTGCCTTCCATGGACCTCACCATCTTGGATTTTGCATCTTGCATGTTTCAACAGCACCACAGAAGGAAGTTCACCACAGTTCACCTATCTGGGCAGCGTAATCCATCGATCTGCTGACAGTGAGGTTGAGCTCTGATGCAGACTTGGACTGGCACATGGGGCACTGGGTTTGCTGGGCAAGACGGTGTGGCGCTCACAGTGTCTGAACATTCATATGAAAGTCTTACTCTGTTGTTCCCTGGTCCTCATTGGTCTTACTATACTCTTATGATGCCTGGACAATGACTGATGGCCAGTTACCTTTAAAATTGTTATTCTGAGTGTAAATACAGGGCCTAGAGTGAATTAAATGGCTCAAAATCATTAAAAAAGCCCTAATGATAGTTAGTCCTATAGACCTATTGAAAAAATGAATTGGTGAATTATTGTACGGTATATATTTTATCTTTTATTACACTTGGCTCAGAAGCATGTTAAAATATGACGATGTGGTGAGACATGATGCCTTTGATGATGTCTAGACCTATACAACCCAACTTCAGTTCATATAAGAGGATCAATACCCACGACCTCAGAATACTTATGTTGTTGTAACTTCATTTCAACACAAAAAAGGAGAAAAACTAAGCATTCAGTTTTTGTATTAGATAAAGAAATATAAGCTTTTGGTAAGCTTGAAGGTGCTGGCAGGAAGATTTATGACCTTTCCACAGAGCCAGACAAGCTTCTTTCCACTGTTTTAAGTCTTTGTGCCATTCTAAGCTGGCTGACTATCATTAAAAATGTCTGAATCTTCTCATAGCGACCAGCAGCACACATCCCAATGACATTCTTTTGACTTTTTGGTAGCTGTAGCAGTATAGTGCCTTGATTGTGATGTAGTCGTTGTGCTACACAGGTTTGACTCATAGCTTAATTGTTTCTGACTCCTGATTGGTGATGAGACGTGACATTTTTCAAGATTTATCTAATTATAGTCTAAAAAACACAGTCCAGGCCTTACACATGACCCACATTCATGTGTTTGCTAATGGATTACAGCTAATGGGGGAAATGGGTAACTCTATGACCTTCATCAGGTCCCCCCCGTAGCCCCACCTCACACCACATCTGGTTTGACCATCCACACCCCAAACCCCCGCTAGCCAGCCCCTCCTGCACCTCATCAATCCTCAGTGTCATCATTGCCACACTTCTGGCTATAGCCAAAGTAAGCCATGACACTAAGACGTGAAAATGATGAATGAACTTTTCCGGACAGGAAACGTGGACGGTCGAGGAGCCGCCCCACCCTCACTCATCTTTCCGATCCATTTTTCACTTTCTTTCCTCTGCCACGTCTCCTCTGTTGAGTCAATAGGAACCAAGTGATCATGTTTGACAAACATGGCCATCAAAAATATGCGGCTGCACTTTTAGAGAAAGTTGAGACGCCACAATGGCTTAAAATGAAGACGTGAGGCAAAGTTGAAGACTTGGAAAAGATCCCAAGTTCCATTTTTTTTTCTGAAATGCTTTATCCTAGAAATAGATTCAACACTAAAGAGACCAAACCTACTAGAAAGACCACAAGAGGTCATTCTATCTGTTAGAGTACAAACTCTATTAGGTCTGATGATAGATACCCAATACAACAGTATATTTAACTCAGACAATTTTCAGTTTAATTTGTCATCATATATTGCAAACTGTAATCATTCCATATGAAAACACCTCTAATTTCAATGGATAATTCATCCAACCCTATCAGAACAAGAAAATAACAACTCGTTGTATCTGATATGATAATGAGACATTTAATTTGTATCCCTTTTATGGATAAATACTTATATCTAAGAATAATAAACAAATGATTTACAGAAAAATATATTTTGGGGGTGAAATTGTTGTCCTGTTCACCGGAAAGTCTGATGTTATTATTATGTTTATGCTATTGTTGTTTTTATATCAAACTGATTTGTTGTGTTTTTTTTCAGCGCCATTTTTGCATGTTAAGTTGGACTTCTCCATAATAAAATGAGCTTTAATTTGTAAATTATGAGGTATGGTGAATCCATAATGAAATGTTTTGATTGAATAGCTGGATAGAGGTGATGTCTTAGTATAGTCTCCCTAAAATAGTCATTCAAACCAGCCCTTGATCAGCACCATAGAGTGGCAAATTTATCCCTACTAGTAACAGCCCAGTGTTTTAAGTGGGCCAGTACGCCTCAGTAAGTAGTACCAGCACTTCTTAATTTTGCCCCTTGGCGTACCAGGACTTGATCCAGTGTTCCAGCACTTCTTACCAGTTGCCGGTATGCTCTCCTGTCCTCTCCACGGCCTAGAGTTTTTAGATCAATCATGACCACATTAATCAGATGCATTGCTGTGGCACACTGGTCATTGATTTTATGAGGCCCAGCATTAGCTCATGCAGGACATGGTTGTCATACGCCAAGCCATGATTAGCTGAAAGCCAGCTGATCCCGATTATCGCCTCACAGCTACCACAGCTAATCACAGCTCTTTCTCTCAACACAGCAGTGTATTTCAGTATGGCCCAATAACCCTGTTTGCATTAATGCTGATGCATCACGCTGCTGCAGCTGCTGGTACAGCTTAACCTCCTCCACCCCAGCCTCCTCGTTTATAGCATAAAGCTTGTTGCACCCTCATATTCAGATTCATGCTACTATGGATTTATTGCTTTTGAACTATTTTTTGTATTCATTTTGCATTGTCATAAATGTATCAAGTCATATGAGAGTTTCTGGCTATGCGCTCCTTGGAAAGTTAAATAATGCTGCCTGACTCACCCAGGGAGTATTCTTTAGAGAAGAGCCTTCTCCACCAAAACTGTACATCCATTTTGCAATGAAATGGTTAAATGTATGACGACAGTGTTCCTGACTGAAATGTGGTCTTTTTCCTTAAGGCTGAGCTTCTGTTGTTCCTAAAAGCTTCCAATTTCTAATAATATCCTTTGCAATTTAATGTGGAATATCTAGCATCCATCACAGTACCATGCTTGAAGCCCTCAGAACAGGTATGATGGAAACACCTGAATTCAATTATTAATAGGTGCGGCCAAAAGCGTTTGTAGCTGCCCTTGTGGAAAATGTGTAACTTTAAGAGCTGAAAAATCAGTGCAGCCAAAATGACTTTCAGCAGTTTTCCTAAGCAGAAGTGATCATATTTTCTTTGCCTTTTGTGCAATTTGTAATTTCAAATGTTATATTTCAGACACTTTTAGGGACAGTCAGGGCAGGCTCGCCCACAGAATTGTCTGGGTCCCTAAAAACCCCAGTGAATGGGCCCCTCCCCAGTTGTGATTTATTGATGACATCAATGCATGTGTGTTGGATCAGTAGCATGGGTGCTAACATCATGGCTAACAGTTACTCCATTTTGGAGCTGAAAAGTGTATCAAACTGTCATTGGGTTCTGATGTTCATATTTCTTACCTGTGCCACTTTTTAAACACTTTTTAATCACCTTTTTCCCCTATTTTTTGCACACTTTCTCAATTTTCTCAATTTTTGTCTGTTTAAACCACTTTTAGCTGCTATTGAGTGCATTTTCACTACTTCAGCAGCCCCTCTCTCAGTTACCCATTATTGCCACTTTTCACCAATTTTGCTCGCTTTTTCACCCATTTTTTACACATTCAACCCATTCTGCCATTTTTAAACACTTTTTTGCTCGTTTTGGACCTTTTTTTTGCCCTTCTTAACCAATTTTTCCCCCTTTTGTCCCATTATTGCTTTTTCGAACCCAATTTTTTGTTGCTTTTAAATGCATATTCACAACTTTAGCCATCCATTTTTGCCCATTTCAGTCTCTGTAATTAACTGCTGTCACTTTCCCCCCATTTTTGACACATCTAACCCTTTTTTTTACCATTTCTAGCAGCTTTTTTTTTTTTTTTTTTTTTTTTTACCATTTTTCTGTCCATTTTGGACCTTTTTCTTCCCTTTGTTAAACCTACTATCCCTATTTTTATCCCATTTTTTTTTTGTTTAACCCCATTTTTTGCAACTCTAATAACACTTTTCATCATTTTCTCTGCCAGTTTTTGCATCTCTCACCTTTTTTTGGCCACTTTTCAGGTATTACAGTTCCTTCTACTTTATTCTCTGGCATCCTGATATTCCACATCATGGCTTAGCTATGAAGTCTACCATTACTTTCCAGTTGGATTAATCCGATGTTCCCATCCACATTTTAACCATTACAAAAAAAGGTAATTCTGATTAAGAAAAGGGGTTTACATTTTGAAGAAGGTCATATTTTTCTTCAACATAAATCAATAAAAATCTTTGGAAAGATTGGTTGTTATTCAGGTTTAATATGAAATACAGTTATCGCGGATTTACTTTACAACAGACCATGATTTTCCTCTCCTCCATGGGCCCCCCGGTTTGGCTGGGCCTCAGAGAATTCTCCCCTTTATCCCCCCTTATATGCGGCCATGAGTCAGGGACCAGCAGAATAGTACTTTTAATTCAGCAAAGTTAAACATGTTACAAAAATGAAAACAGTCTTTCTATTACTAATCCACATTAAAATTGTCTTTTTTCTCCATGTGCATCTCTCTTTTTTTAGGTTTAGACAATCAAAAAGATTGTAGTTTTCTCTGTGTACACAATTCGATCTGCAGCCTCACATCCCTGACAACAAGAGTAACAGTGAACCTTGGGACGTCTGTATGCTATCCATTGTTGTGTCTGCTTACCCATAACATGCCCATTCACTGCTGGACAATACTGTCCATTAACTATTCTATGAGTTGCTGTAGTTTTATTGGTTGCTGATGTGAATAGAAGTCCCACTGTGCTCCAGGAAAGACATCATCCTAGATCAGCATAACTATGGGCTTGGACTTGTTTTGTCGCTGAACGCCATCGAGGTTCTCATGCCTGAGATATTCTTCTTAAACTTTGGTCAGACATGGTTATTACTGCTATAAATTGTAGTAATTTTCTCCGTCAAGTGTCATATGATTTTAATGTTTGTGTCAGGGCGTGTGTTAAGGCTTTAGGGGCATGTTTTCCAACAGAGCCAGATCTTAAAATCCTTCCATAGTCATCGCCTACGTTCTGCCTTTCTGAACCCTCGCTTCCAATATCAGACCAAAGAAACACTCCCTTGTTTCTCGACTCCCTCGGGGCGTAGTGGCGCTGGTAGATATTTAAGAGATTTAAGCCTCCTTTGTTTAGGAGGCTGAGGCCACTCCTTCTCTCCCTATAGCCCCTTAAAGCTCAGTATAGCAGCCAGATCACTGCAGCTTCAATGTAATATCTTCATCACTCAAATATCTCATTTAAAAACAAGGCAAGAGTTTTATTTCCATCAAAGAGGCGATGAATAAAACATCCACTGAAGTTAAATTCAAGTTTTCTTGAGACCATTTGTTTCCCAGGCCTTTCAAAATAATTCTCCATGGATTTGCTCAGTTTGTCTGACATCAATTATTTTGAATATGACAAAGTGTTCTCGTTAAAGCGGCTGTACACAGCAGGACGGATGTGAATATTCAATAAAAGGCATAAAACCGCAGGTTAAATGCTCCCAAAAGTGGAAGTTTTGGTTCTATTAAAGAAACGTATATACTTTTATTCCTCCACTGTCTTTCTGTGAGAGGTTGTCTTTCATGTAATTTGATTAGAGGGCCCGGATTACAGCCAGCCCTCCCTCATTTACTATTACTGAGAGGAAAACAATTAAGCTATACATGCTAGCTATCAAGGAGACAACGCAGCCATGCACAGGCACAGCAATGAAGACTCACAAAGGCACACATTCTCATTTAATCCTTTATGATGCGCCTGGAATTTGTAATGATTTTAATTAGGAAAGGTGCAATAGGAGTCTTCTCCGTGGCAATGCTGACACTCCAGGGTGCCCGGAGCCAATTAAAAATATGTGCTGATCAAACAGCCTGCCCTCGCCCGTGCACGACTATCCCCAGAGCCGGCGCTGCTGCAGAGGGACGGCCAAGCTCGGGGCCTTCGGCTCCCACCGAAGCTGCGCCCGCCGCTCTACACCCTGAGATCTGGTTCAAGGCTCTGCTACTCCCATTAGCGGTGTGCTGCACTGTGCGAATAACGCTAAAGCAGCCCTCATAAGAGGAATCCTTCAGTACACAATCAAACGTCTGTGAGAAAATGTCACACACCCCATTTGATCCCCTACAGAGATCCTTTTTTTTCCACAAGGGAACTGGCTCAGCCCAATTTTCCCTCACACTCAAAGCCAGAGCACCACATTAAATTAGAATTATATGACGATTTAGAGTGACAATTAAGCCTGGTATTAATTACACTGCTCTTTTTGTTTCCAGCAATCCCTGCCATGTTGCCTTTCCCAGGAGAGCTAAAAATAGATCAATTTAAATGAATCTGGAAAGCAACTTTTTATTTCCAAAATGTTAATATTCTTAAGGAATCCTTCATCTCTGTCATATCCCCTCCCCTCCTTCCTCTGCAAAGACCCTCCTCCCTCTATCATTAGGCATCTCTGTCCCCGGTGATTAATGATACTAATGAGCATGTGCAGCCATTCACTCTGCCACACATTATTCTATCTTCTGGCCGAGGCCATGTGTCACGTCCTCCTGAGAGCAGAGAACACGGCTCTCTGGTCATATTCAGACAAAACAATAATATTAACTTATACCTTTTTCAATATCTGTGTAAGAGGGGCCGGGACAGACTGGCACTCATGTTCAGTACATGCAAGGGCATGTGCAGAAACATGCAGCTTTATTTAAGAGGAAGATATACTTTATTAATCCCTCAAGGGGAAGATTCAGTTCCTACACTCTGTTATTGAACATGCCGCACAAACATAGGCTGAAAAACATGCACTACCAGGATCCATGCACTCATGGAGAGATGGCAGAGAGAGACGGTGCTGCCCACGCAGGATGGGTGCCTTGCTCAAGGGCACCTTGACAGTACACAGGAAGCGAACTGGCATCACTTCAGCTTCCAGACTAATTTCTAGACTCAGTCAGACCAGGACTTAACCTGCAGCTCACTGGTCCAAACCCAAAGTCCTTATATTTCAACCCTTCATGGGGCAATCTTTGAAATGCTTGGAAATTCAAAATTTATATCCTAATGCAGTGTTTCCCAAACTTTTCAGCCCATGACCCCAAAATTAGAGCGCCAGAGACCGGGACCCCCCTCGTCCCTGGAGGTGGTTGAAGCATACAGTGTTGCACAAAGTACGAATAACGACACTTGGTGCAACATCATTTTAAGATTTTTTTTTTTGCAATAATGCTTAAAATATTCCGCTTTAAATTGATTCAAATTTCTCTTTCTTTTTGGATGGCAATCTGGCGACCCCCAATGAGGCAGGCCCCTGCTTTGGGAACCACTGTCCTAGGGCACTACTGGTGGTCATCCCATGACGTTTTTGCTTTAATCACTCAATTTCTAGGGCTGTCAAGATTAATCACATTCATCCCGATAAACTAAGGTCCATAATTTTTGCACTATTTTCTTTTTTATTTTGATTTATTGCATGCTTTCAACACACTGGTTAAACCGCATTTGTGTCTCCCTGCAGCCACAGTGATGGAAAATAAGTCCACAGCTGCTCCTTTATGTCTCATTTCACTTGTAAAGAAGACCAAGACAGCTCAGTGGACAACTCAAAAGTCATCTGCACCTTGTTCTTTCAAACATTTGCCATTTTATTGCCCCTTATTTCCTTTACAAGTTCTTTTTTCCATGGTTAATGTTAAATTCTTCAATCTACCCATAAAAGCAGCTTTGTATCCAAACAGGAAGGCAATTACCCAAAGTATAAGGCAGTAGAAAATCCAAAATGACAAAAAAAGAGTCTTGAATGCAAAATAGAGGAATTTTAAAATGTGATACAGAGATTAACTACAAAATAAACTTAAAATTTAACTATTTTATGTGTTATTATGTGGCAGATCAAGGTCTGCAACCCCAGGTTCATTGCCCTTCTATGGTAAAAAAAAAAAATAGAGTGAGATGACTTTGATCAACCTTGCAAACTAGATAGATTTCTCTCTCTCTCTCTCTCTCTCTCTCTCTTTTTTTTTTTTAAGTAGATGGATCTTCCAGACTCCCTGTCTTTCATCAGGCAAATCCATCTTGCAATTCCAACTTTTCCAACTTTTACTTTACTTTTTCTGCAACCTTGTCTCCTGCTGATCTCAATACAGTTTTATTTCACGCTTGTGAATATGACACCTGGCAGAGGACGTAGGTTGCACTATATATTCGGGGTTCTTTGGATTCATAGGGACTCCTTGGTAGTGAGAGAGCCCCAAACATCCGTTTGCCTGGCTTATACCTCAGCCTGCTCTGGAACCAGTGTAATCCAGCGTTTGCAGCACTCAGCGTCCAGAATCAGCTGTAGTTTGTGGTCATTCTCACATTTGGAAATATTTTAAATTTAGGAGCAGCATTGCGCTCGTCGATGTCACTTCTACCTCACTGGCCAATCAAAGTCAAGAAGGGGTGGGACTTATGATACCAGCTTTGTCAACGGCGATGGCGGAGCAGAGACTGATCCAGCATTTTGTTGCAAATGTCAGGACAGGATTCCTTTAGAGTGTTTTCATGCTTTCCTGGCATTATCGGGCCTTTGATTATTTGAGTATTTACGGGGTCCAACTGCAACGAGAAAACAAAAACAGCATTCATCTGCATAGATGCAGAATCATCTACATCAGCATATTACTTTGTGATGTTTCCTTGACAAAAGGGAACTTTTAAGTGCAATGAGCTATTGACTACTGATTAGAGCAGAAATCAATTTTGGTAACCCAGCAACAAAAAATGCCATCAAAAAGCTCTAAAACTATGGTTGTGGGCACTGCCAGCACAATATGAAAGTGTCTGTAGACACAGGCCTAATGTTCAGACCATTGTTCACGATCAGTGGAGCCAGTTGGTAAATCCAAATGTTGCTGAAGCCAATCAGGAGAAGCGCAAAAACACCTTTCCCACCAAGAGAGATTTTCTTGTGCTTCTTTGCTCTTCCTTTAATGCAGACATGTTGCCCATTTCTGATAAAACTGTTGCTAAAGCTACATAAAGCTAATTTCTTCACCTCAACATTAACATCCATTGTTTACAGGCTTGCAGCACAACTAAACCACGCCTGTAGCTACCACCCTTTTCTCCTCAAAGGACACTGATTGGTGTCCACTACTTAACCTATTTTTGCAACGTCCCTGCCAATTATTGCTCCTGTGTGTCACTACTTTTCAGGCTATGTTTGCTTAACTTTTGATACTTTAAACCATTTTTTGATTCTTTTTGCCCCTTTTTTCTCTTTAACCATTTTTTTTTGCCATATTTTAACGTCTTTTCATCACCTTTCCTGATGATTTTTGCCCTCTTTGCTATTCTTTTATCAGTCTTTGCCACTTTTTAACCCCTTTTCATGACTGTTTTTGCAGTTTTTGCCACTTTCAACCCATTTTGATACTTTTTGCCCCTTTTAACCTCCTTTACCAATTTTTTTGCCAAATTTTAACCTATTTTCGCCACTTTTCCTGTCAATTTTTGTCCCATTGTGCCACTCTTTTATAAATTTTTGCCACTTTTTAACTTATTTTCATGACTTTTTTGCGCAATTTTGCCTCTTTTACCAATTTTGATACTTTCTCCCTCCTTTATTCTGCTTTAACATTTTTTTTGCCACATTTTAACCTCTTTTCACCACTTCTCCTGCCAATTTTTGTCCCTTGAGCCACTCCACAACCCATTTTGACACTTATCACCCAGTCTACAACCACTTTTCACCACTTAATTTGACAATTATTGCAACATTTCTACCAGTCTTAACCCATTAATTTTTTTTTTCTTTTTTCTTTTTACTAATAATGGCTGACAAGAGAAATTCTGTAAAAACAGATAAAATGTTAAAGGTCACTAATTTTACCCCTCTAAGTTAACAAGTTTATATTGGTCTCAGAGGCCCCCAAAACACACTGAGAAGTTTGTTGCTGAAAAAATACTCCAGTGTTGGATTTTTGCATGTCTAAAAACCCCTCTGTTTCAGCCCTGCTCGGAACGAGTTGTTTCTGTCTGTGGCTTTAAATGTTAATGAGCTGTCTAACTCCGCCCCTGACTCTGCCCCTCTCAGGAAATGGATGTAGCTTAATGTGTGTGGCTCTCCTGATCATCCTCTTAGCTGGCAGCTGAGAGGAGGGCCAGGAGAAGAGGGTGGAACTTTCTTTAGAGCCGGGAGGGCCAACTGAATCTGGGGGCGGGGCTACCTCCCCATGTGACATCATGAAGGGAAAATCTGAGAACGGATAGTTTCAGCACACATTTTCTGAAAGGGTTAGGCCAAAAGATACTCCTAAAACCACAGAATCCTCTTTTCCTCCTTTTCTGAATTTAATCATCTTCTGGGCTCCAGACAGGAAGCTTTGGAGGGCCATATATGGCCCTCGGGCCCCCAGATGATCAGTGCTATAGATCATGCAATTCTGATAAAAAGACTGAAAAAAAATCGACATAGGGAAGGATATTTGGATGCACAGTGGACACAGATTAATATACTTTTTTCATCAACATTACATTTAAGGTTTGTTATCTGTTGGAAAACAATTCTCAGTGCATTTTAGTGCTTTATCAAATTTGACATCCTTTTGTCACACCTGCTGAAAGATGCTGAATTAAAACATAGTCTTAAATCACTCATTTCTTATCTCTTGCTTTTTTTTGTCAAAGCAGAACTCAGTCCCTCTTTACCTGAGTATTTTAGAGCTGTCAAACTGTCTATGCAAGCTTCCTGTTTCCTCTCTCCACTCTGCTCTTGTATTGATAGTCCGGCATGGTTGAACTTTCCTCTTCTGCAGGTTTTGCAGGCTTGTCAGCTAGGAAGGGAGATGCATGATAACGGCATATTTGAAGATCAATAAAAAGCCTCTTTTGGAGTCACATCAGCTGGGATAGTGAAATACAGCTCATCATTTTTATGTCTGAACCACAATCGGCTATTGGGATGTGAAATTAATGTGACAGAGGGGCCATCTGCTTTAAAAGGGGGGCACGATGGGAACTAAAAATGCTGGTTTAGGCCTTGCAGAGGACATTTTTAATTGGATGCTTGATGTGAAAAGCATATACGTGTCATATAAACCTATTTGTTGGTGTGATGTCTGAGCTGGATTTACGGCAGAGATATGGGGAGGGAGATGCTTTGAAGAGAGGAAAAGCAGGCAGACAGCTGTACATTTTAGTTATTACTTCACAATCAGTGCACCTAACCAGTGTGAAGGAATGCTTCATTTTGCTCTGATTGTTCAAAAGATGCCTTTTATCAGGAGCCATGGCTTTTTAACATGCTTTGACTTCATGCTACTGTTGTTGCTGTTAGTGTGGATGAATACCAACATATAAGGCCTTTAACTACCTTTAACACAGCCACATGTTCTTAGTTAGAGAGGCAGCATGCGGCGCTGCAAGGCCTGAACCATTACACCCCCTACTGATCATTGATTAGTGACTGGTCAGGGCAGCTTCTTGATTCAGCAGCTCTTCACATAGAGGTGGATGATAAGACGCCACTACCACTCACAGCAGCAACCCTAATTCCAAATAAGTTGGGACACTTTGTGAAATTTAAATAAAAACAGAATGCAATGATTGTCAAATCTCAAATTTTATTTACTATAGAACATAAACAACATATTGGATGTTGAGACTGAGACGTTTTAACATTTCATGAAAATTTTTAGCTCATTTAGAATTTGACAGCAGCAAAATGTGTCAAAAAAAGTTGGGACGGGGCAACAAAAGGCTGGAAAAGTAAATGGTGCTAATGAAAAAGAGGAACATTTTGTAACTAATAAGGTTAAATGGCAACAGGTCAGTGAGATGTCTGGGTATGAAGAAAGGCAGAGTTTCTCAGAAGATGGGCAGAGGTTCAACAATCTGCAAAAAGCTGTGAAGAAAAATGTTCCTCCATACTTTGAATATTCCTCCATCTACAGTGTATAATATCATCAAAATAGTCAGAGAACCTGGAGAAATCTCTGAACAAGAGACAAGACCAAAGGTCAGTATTGGATAATCATGATTTTACTGCTGCATGGGCTCAGAAACACTTCTAGAAATCATTGTCTGTCAACATAGTTCACCCTGCCATCCACAAATGACAGTTAAAGCTGAATCATGCAATGAAGATCCAGAAATGCCCACACCTTCTCTGTGCAACAGCTCATTTAACATGGACTGAGGCAAAATGGAAAACTGTTCTGTGGTTAGATGAATCAAATTTTTGAAACTCTATTTAGAAACCACAGACAGTCCTGCAGACTAAAGAGGAGAGGGGCCATCCAGCTTGTTATCAGCACACAGTTTATAAACCTGCATCTTTGATATGGGGTTGCATTAGTGCCAATGGTGTTGGCAGCTTACACATCTGGAAAGACACGAATGCCACCAAAGATACCAATGCTGAAAAGTATAGAGATTTTAGAGCAACATAAGCACCCATCCAGACAACATCAGCCTTGTATTTTAGCAAGACAGTGCTAAACCACATACCGCGTTTATCACAACAGCATGGCTTCACAGTAGAAGAGTCTGGATGCTGAACTGGCCTACCTGCAGCCCAGATCTTTCACCAAATAGAACACATTCGCCAGACAAGAATGAGACAAAATTCCTCCCCCAAAACTCCATCAACATGTCTCCTTCCTTTCCAGATGTTTAGACTGTTAACGGAGAGGGGATGCTACAAAGTAGTAAACATGGTCCTGTCCCTACTTTTTTGAGATGTGTTGCTGCTATCAGATTCAGAATGAGCTAATATGTTCATGAAATGGTAAACTATCTCAATTTCAACCTCTGATATGTTGTTTATTTTCTATTTTGAATAAAATGCGGGCTTATGAGATTTTATTGCATTGTTTTCACACACTGCCCCAACCTTTTTGATATTCGGGTAGGATACAGCACAGGCCCGCCCACAGAAATGGCTTGGCCTCTGAGTAGTTTGTGAATGGGCCCTTCCAGATGTTATTTAATAATATCAGGACATACATGTTGGATATTCAGGGTTAGCATTAGCCTCGTTGTCAATATTTCCTTCTGGGCTAAGCGTCAAATTAATCCTTTTTTTTTTCAACAGAATTAACAGTCATTTTTTTTTCTATTAAAAGACAATTGATGTTTTTTTTTTTTAACAGACTGACTTTGCCTATAAATTATAAGCGCTTAATGATGTACAGTAAAAAATCGAATTATGAGCTATTAAATTTAATGTTTTTTTAAGTAATTTGCATACAGAGGAATGTAGTATTCTGTTTCCATTGAGCTTAAAGGAAGCTCTGCAGAGTGGCACAATCTAGTAAATATAAAACATAGCCCTTACATGCAACATTTCACTGCCAGTATAAACCATACAGTGATCTTTATTTGGCTGGCATGTGACAGCAGAATATCCACATAAATTTGCCCTAACAAGCCTTCAGGGAGTCAAAGAGAGGAACATGATAAAGCCTGGGTTGTGTAAGATAAATTCAGGATCACTGAGGAAGCCCAAAGATCTGGGCTGACTTACCCATAGACCAACCCAGGTCTGGGAGATGTCCCGTCTTCATCTGGGACCCTGAGTTGGTCTACATTCCTGCCTGTGCAGTCCAGCCATGTGATGCTTACGCAATGCCCCCCCCACCAACCTGCAGCTGGGGGGAGAAATCAACTCCACCACAGACCCCCCTTTCTTCTCTCAAACAAGAGCTTTTAGTGACAACAGCCATCTTGGTTACATGACCATGGGAGCATCAACACCCCCCCACCCCCCAGCTGTCCCTTAGGACCCCTTGCTGCAGATGTTGGGTACCAACATGGCTGATGGGTTTAATAACAGAGGCACAATGTTACTCTTGTGTTGTTAAGCCTTCAACAGCTGTGTTCAACATCCACCGTCACAAGACTTGGTCAAGGGAGATAATGGCTTAATGTGTGAAACAGACAGTGATCAGGAGAGGCTATCTAAATAATTAATCTAATATCAGTTGCATTTATTATATCATAAAACCAGGGAGAAAGTGCATCAGTCAGTCTTAATCTTCAATGGATGAACCAAAATGGTTAAAAGACAGTTTTCCCCTGATTTCATTGCTTTGCATCTTTGGACGGAGCTCCAACCTGAAGGATTCATGAGAAATTAACGGCCTTAAACACAACAGACAATTTAGTAGACGTATATTTCCCAACACTGGCAAAGAACTTTGCAAAAGTCCTCTTTTCCATTGCAGAGCTGTAGAGGCATCTGCCCTGGCTTCCTGTGATCCCAACTGAGGTAATGAAAGGGTTAAATGAGATGTCAGGCTCCCAGGGGTGCTGCCAGGATTTCAAGACCCCATGGACAGACATCCAATTGAACACCCCCCCCCCCGACTAAAAGCTGCAGCCAACCTACAGCTTTTCACAAATAGCCCATTACCATCGTTCACATTAGGTCATCAATTTTCACTATTTAAAAGTTTAATAATATAGTATCAAAAAACAGCAGAACTATTTATTAGTCAGGTGTGTCAGACAGGACAAAAAGACTGAATGCTTTATTTAAATTACACATGTCTTAACAAAACAAGCACAATCATTTTACATCAAATTTTTCAATCAGTAACCAAAAATCTGAACAGGCTGAAGCTAGTGGCTTACTTTTGCCTACCATCCAATGAATAACCCAGAAAATTTAGCAGCACAGTGGAAGAGTAAAAAGATATGATCCTTTTTTATTAGAAGTCTTTAACTGTAGGTTTCAGTTTACATTGTAATCTTTGATTATTTTACTTTTCCAAGTCTGTTCGATTCCCAACAGACTTGATAAATTTCAGTTAATCAGAAAGTCTGGTCTATAACTTTATAACCCCCCCAAGAAACAGAAAAGCTAAAAAAAAAAAAAGGATATTTTATAAGACAGGTTTGTAAGACGCTAAGAATGACAGATGCACGATATTATCAGTCTTATATCGGGATCAGCAGATATGTAAATTTCTGCTATTTACAACCAATAATTTGGCTTTAATAATCTCTCTATATCAACTGTAATTGTCGGTCATATGACCAAATAAGCTGGTGGAGTTTCAGGCGGGACCAACAGATCTACGTCAGCTGACGACTTTTTCTTTATTTATCATCATTCCTTACACTTTAAGTGTGTTTTAAAGACCGAAATTTGTTCAATTGTTAATCCTTAAGCTTTGGATTATGTGTTTTCAGGACCAAAGATTTAGGTCTGAAATACATTTTAATATCAATATCAGCTAAAAATGGCTGGAAATATCGGCATATCAGATATCAGCAAAAATTCACTATCCCTATAAACAATGAATGTTTGATTTCATTAACATACACCTTAACAAAACAAGCATCAAACATTACATTTAATTTGTTCATCATTGACTGAAAAAGGAATAATCTGAAGTCAGTGAAGCCTTATTTTCAACTTTCCCTCATCCAGAAAATCAGCAAAACAATGGAAAAAAAATTAAACAAGAAATCTTTAACTGTCATTTGGTTTCAGTTCATGTTGTAATCCTCGATTATTTTATTTTTTAAAGTCTTATTGAATCCCAACAGAGGTGATGAATTTCAGTTCATCATTAAGTTTGTTTCATAACCTCAACCTTTAAAACTGACACACAACTGTGTTGAACATTTGCTCTCACTTTGCAAATTTCAGACATTAGCATCCCCTAAAATAACAGTTTCCTTCTCTTAGTCAAAAAATATGAATACAAGCCTGAATGTTCTTATTTGCCACAGTAAATATAATTGTATTTATTTTTTTTATCATACAGTGTCCAGAAATCTTAACGTGGATATTCCTATAAAAAAAATCATCAGTGGATTCACGATATCCAACATTATCTATAATCTTGAAAGTTCTTTCTTGCAGTTTAATATTGGATATAAATTAGTTTTATACAAACTTACCCAGATTTCAGTATGTATGTTCCATAAGGCATCACACTGGGCGGTTCTAATGCAGTAAATTGCTTACTTTGCAAAGAATAACAACAGACTTGGATAATTTCCATTTTAATGCTCTATGTGATGCTTCCAACAAAGTTCGTCATCTAAAATCACTGCCAAAAGCTTAATGTCATAAACTCTTTCAATGTCAACATTGTTGAAATACCACCAAACTGCATAAATCTTATTTTACTTTCATTAATGGAAAGCTTTAGGGCAAATAATTTATTTTACTTCTATTTCTACTGTTTTCAACAATTTCTTAACATTTCCTCTAAAACAAAAAAAACGTGTGTCATCTGCAAACATGACAAACCTTAATGTATCAGTTACTATACAAATATCATTCAAATAAGGCATAAATAACTGATGTCCAAATACAGAACCTTGTGGAACTCCATCACAGGGGACATTATCCAATAGTGGGCGCAAGGCCGCCCATGAGGGGGTATAAATGGGGAAAGCTTTCTGGGTACCGGCCACATTAGGGGCCGTTAATACAGCAAAAAAGTGAACCACAATGTCAGCAATGATAACCAAATGCTATTTTGACAAAATACTCAAAATTACAGTTGAAAGCAACACATTTACACTTTAGTTTTTGTTGTTTGTGAAAATATAGACAAGTTCAAAATGCAAACCCCCTTCTTAAAACTGGCATGAGCTCTTCTCTTTCTTTCTAATATTAAATATCATGGACCAGCCTACAAAGTAATTTACTTTTGGACATCACACAGTTATGTCAGGACCTGGACGGAAACAGGGATTCTGGGAAAGAAAAGATGAGGAAAGGAGCATATGACTCCAACATTTTCTTTCCACTAGCTTCAAAGCTGATCTGAGCTCGACCTCAGAGGTGAATGGCATCCTTAGGCTAGCACTAGCACTGCTGATCCACATGTTGATAGTGTTCAATCAGATCTGAGGAGGGCCCTTTAATTGGGACAGTGAGGGGCCCAGCTATTTCTGTGGGCGGGCCTTAATGGATGTGTTTCATTTTTGTTGCTGTGATATCAAATTGGGTGTCAAAAAAGTTGAAAGGTACCATCATTTATGTTTAAAATTCAATAATGTTTTGTGCTGAAGCCTGACACCTTATATCACTTTAAATTAAAGAACAAAACTGAAGTTAACATTGCAATAAAAGCACCTTTTGAATAATTTCTGGGCATCTGAAAAGCTTCCTCATTTTATTATAGGGCTTAAAGAATCATGTTTGTTAAAAAAAAATAAAAGCTATCTTTATGTCAGGTTTTTTGAGGACCCCTCCCTCCACTGGGGCCTTAAGGAGTCAGTCCCAGTCCCCCTGAAAGTACTCCACCCATGCATGCTTCCATTATCCATGGTTGATGATGATTACTATATTTCCAGTACAGACACATATGCTGCACGATCCAGAGCCAAAACCATTGGGCTTCATATTCACATTGGAAAACTGTCATGAGTCTAATTTATTTTATTGGTTTAAAGTGATCAATATTTGTTTATTTATTCATCCCATTAATGTTCTTTTGCATCTCCCAGTTTTCTGTGTTTTCTGTGTCCGCCGTCCTCTCCTGGCACTCGTGTGTTTTCAATAGTCTTTTGTTATCACTAAGAGGAAGTATGATGCGAATTAACGAGACCTGTTTTTGAAACAGTCTGTTGCTAAAAAACTGTTTGAGCTGCCCTTTAGCCAGAGTTACGTCTCGGCGGGAATCATCTAAAAATAAAATGAACAGTTTTATTAGAGTGGTAAGATCAGGGTTCTCCCCTTGAAGTGAAGACAGATCCATGAAACGGAGCCAGCCTTCAGTAGGCTTCTGGTTATGCCATATGCCACTACAATTCAGAGCACCCCCACCCTCTTTGAACACACTTCCATCTTGATTATCCACACTTTACACATAATATCAATAATAAAAATGTTATGTATACATTGCAGGAGTAGCTACAATGCAAGGCTCTTAAATGTGTTTTTTATTCATGCATATAGATATTCCTGTCAGTATGTGATTCATTGCAGCTTAATTAATATATTGACTAATATTCAATCAGATCATGCTTGCATGCACCCATGCACACTGGCATACGCACACACAAACACAGAGGTCAAAGGCCAACAGTCATCTGCTCAGTACAAATGAACATGACCGCAGTTTCATGACTTCTCTCGGCTAAAGTCAATGCATAATCGCCAATCAAAAACATGCATAAAATGTAGTTCTATGTGAGTTTTAAAAGTGTGCGTTACTTCAATTTAACTGCAGTGATATTCCAAGCATCTAATTGAGTGAAAATGGGGGAACTATTCAGCAAATGCTCATGTATGTTAGGCTTGAAGGTAGTCCTAATACAAGGCTTCATGCTTACAACAATATTTTGATTCCTACATCACAGTAAGATGTTTCAGGTGATCAGCCATGCTTACAGTGTTCTTGGGTATTTTATGTGAGGAAATAAAAGCAAATACACAATGAGGTTGTGTATCTTCGCCATCCAAAGGCCCTTTTCACCGTGTGTGGATGTGGGTGGGAGGCACAGACTGTCAATCATTGACGCTTCATTGATCAAGGACAATCCTCGTCGTAAAACTGGTCTTTTTCTTAAGAAATCACTCACTCCGCATTAATTATCACTCAGCCTGTTGTGTGTTTGCGTGTGTGTGTGCATGCACACAGCGATATGTGTGTGTGTGTGTGTGCAGCTGAGCACCTCTTTCACATTGCATGCACCCACTCGAGAAGAGCCCATGATGAGATGAAATTCCAACACCCTCTGCTAAAATACAAGTTAGTGTAGTAAAATCTCACAAAGGGAAGTGCACATTTAAGCAGTGCTATCATGGACAAAATGGAGAAGCAGAAAATAAAATCCATTCAATTCAGTTATGCATTTAAAACCAGAGTTATTGTGTATTTAACCATTGTGTTTTTTTTTTCCTGTTAATAGCTCTGTAATTCTCCAGTATCAGGCTGTAATACAGTTACTGGCCTATCTAACACCAAAAATCCTAAATACAAATTACTCCATAAAGAATGAGCCTATTTGTGTTTATTGTGAGACCATCTAAACAGCTGAAAAAAAAAAAAAAAAAAAAAAATCACAGGTCACAAACACAAATGTTATTTCATAGTATTTTTGCTGTAAATATATATATCCTTCTTGTGTATTTTTTTTTGTAAAAAAAAAAAAAAGCAGTTAAATAAAAAATTTATTCAGCTTCAGGAAAAACAAGGTCTTCTATTAAACTCACTTTATCTACAAATAAATAAAAAATAAATAAAATAAATCAATAGATCAATAGGACAATTCTCCTCTTTATTTTGGTTTAAAGAAAGAAAACACAAAATAAAAGCCAATAAATTCTATTTGAATTGTTGTAAAAAACAAAACAAAACACAGCTAACCCCAAAATAATAAGACCTTTATTAATATGAAAACACACAGTTAAAAAAAAGGTTGTACAATGAAACAGCGTCTCTTAAATGTCGTGTTTACAAAAAAAAATCAGTAATTTGGCTGCACAACATGATCAAATATCCATCCGCCCGAGCATTTTACACCCTATTTGAATTTACCGAAAAATAGACCACAACAAACAGCATGTAAAGCTAGCATACCATTAATTTAACGCCGCATTTTACTTAAATTACACTGCTTTAATTCCATGTCTACTGCTCTTACTCCCACTAGGACAAACCTCATGCAGCCACACTTTTAAACGGTGAAAGACTCCACGCAGATTTTCTCCATTAAAGCGGACTTCGGCAGGACGATCCACCGCCGGAGCCTTATTTTCCTCCTTCTCTCCTTTCCGCCTCACGTGCAGCCTGAAACCTGAATTGTTTCGAGTTTCACTTGTTTTCATAACTTTTCATAATGATTAAGCATCGCTTGGTCCGCATTATTCCGAAAACTAACCTCGATTATTCTAAATATCCAACATATAATTTCCCCCTCTCTGCAGTATTCCCTTTGATTCACGCTTGACTCATATGGCTTCAGGGCCAATGGGGGTCCGCCTTTGAGGCGCCTTGAAACCGTCTCTTCTTATCCCCTTTCATCATCTAACCCGGGAAGCCTTGAAACCGCAGGGCCAGTTATTACCTTTTTTTCAGACAGCCCAATGCGGACTGGCCAACAGCCAATCAGAGTCTTGTTTACATTCTGTGAGTGACAATGCTCTGGCGCCGTGCTGGCCAATCAAAGCCCCGCACACAGGAGGGGATTCATTTGTAAACATTTAACATAATGTAATAACCGGAGTCCATTGTAATAACATGAGGAGAATGTAGGAATTACTGTCTTGTCTGCACCGTTCAGTGTAGAGTTTCAAGAAATTGGATTTGAAACCATTTGTCAAAAAGCCTTGTGTGTCTCTTAAGCAGTAAAAATATAGACACAAGCACAGTGAGTGTTTGATGTGCAGGCCAATAAAAGTGTCCTGAATTGTTAGCCAAATTTTTAAAATGGGAGCTTTGCTCAAAGTTGAAAGATTCATGTTCAGCTGGAACTTAATGGTAAAAAGAAAGAAAGAAAAAAAAAGTGTGTGTATATATATATATATATATATATATATATATATATATATATATATATATATATATTTTATTTACATCAAAACAATTTCCTATAAATATGGTTGTTTGTATGCATTGAATAGCTACTGAAAATAAATGTATTTAATAGGTCTGTCAGGATTAATCCAGTTAATCACGATTGATCAAGGTCCTTAATAACTGCATTATTTATTTTCATTTTTTTTTAAAAATCCCAGTTAATTGCATGTTTTATTTTCCATTTAAAACACTTTGGTTAAGCCACATAAACATCTCTTTGCAGCAAAAGTGCTGTAAAATAATTCAACACAGCTTCATAATTTACTAAACAAACAAACAAAAACTCAGACAGCTCAGTGGACAAGTCAGTAGTCACCTGCACCTTGTGTTTTCAAATATTTCACTTTATAATGTCTCCTTAATTTATTTTAAATCCATAACAAATTCATTTTTCTGCAATTAAGTTTGCATCATTATCTTCAATCTACCAATGAAAGCAGGTTTGTATTCAAACAGGAAGTCAATTACCTTTAGTTTAAGACAGTAGTTAAATCAAAAATGGCACAGAAATGGTTAAAAATGTAAAATAGTAAAATTTTAAAATGTGCTAAAAGGGTGTGATTAATCATGATTACAAATTTTAATCTTTTGACAGCCTGAGTATTTAATTTTCTTTGGTTTAATATAATTTCTTTGTCACCACCACTAATCCTTGTAAATTAATATATGATCAATTCTGTATTCAGGCTCAATGCTTTGTGCAAGTGTCACATAATTAAATGGGATGAATCAAATGTATTCAGTTATACTTGGGTTATTTAATTTTAAAAAATCGAGGTTACTTAGAGTACCAAAATATGTGTAGAATTAGAATAGTAATCGGCGTTATTTAAATGTTATTTAAACCCCAAATCCCACTTCCTGTATACCTTTAACTACCTGCTGTGCATTTTAATCCATGCTCTGGCTGCACTGAGCTCCATTGTGGTTGATTTGGCCCATCCTGAGCTTTAAATCTGGCGCTTTTCACTCTGTTTAGCATTGCCAGTCACCACACCATTGGCTTCTGCAGACGACCAATCAGAATGTTCCGTATCTCCAGGCGGGCGGCACGAGCTCATTAACATGCAGGTATCCGACCAATGGGAGGCCGTGTTTACCCTGCCCCGAGACGCGAGGTACGCAGTTGCACCGGGAGAGAAACCGCTGCTCGGAGATCCGAGCCGCGATCCAGCCAGGCCGGAAGCCGTAGTCCCACAGCTTCCATAGACTGAAGCAGAAGGCACCAGCACAGCCTCACATGGAAATACTGTAGGATTTCACTCTAGCCACATGGTTTATTTCATATTTTGATTTTAAATGGGCGTCGCACTTGGCCTTACTCCTTCCCTCCCTGTGTTTTGTGATTTTATTATTTATTGTTATGCAAGGATTTAACATACCAGTAAGTAGTAATTTTATATACCTTATTTTTAATTGATCAAAACTATTTAAGGGCCTGTTAGCTTGTTGTAAAATGACTGACTTAATTTAGAAATAAGCTTAGTGACATCCTGTTCATTTTAAACAATACATTGCTATAATTTACAAAATAAAAATAACTGCATGTAGGCTTCGAGGTGTATTCTATGTGGAATAAATCTAAGATTTACTGCATTGGACTGACAAAAATAAATGACCCTAAATCATATTTGTCATCATCATGGCAACCGGTATTAATATTAGTAGTCATGTAAAGCTTTGAGTGTTGGTTATATGGTTGTTAGATGAATATAATCGTTAAGAGCAATCCCTACTTATTAAAAACAAAACCAAAAAAATGTCGTCGACTTTATTGCTGCCGTTTTATGTAAATGTACTTTTAGAACGTGTCAGTCTACATAGGCCTATATTTGCATTTTTTTTTTTTTTTTTACGATTTAAAAGCCTTTGATACACCGTTGAATTATATTTGCATTTTATTACACCGAAGTGAAGCTGTGGGCTACGGTTGTAAATTGTCTGCTTTAAATTATAAGCGATGAATTAGCGTTTAAAGAAGCGGAGACATGTTGATACTCGCCCCGGCTGAGGTGCACTCCCTCCCGGCCAGCTCAGTCACGAAGAACCGCCTGTCTCGCAGCCCGATCGGAGCTACACAGCATAAGTTGATTTATCATCAGCGATTCTGCTTTCGATTGCATCCTGTAAATGAAATCGACAGCTGCTTAATGAATTGCATCATGTGCGTCGATCATTTGAACGTTTTTAGGATTATATCGTATATTTTAGTGAGGGTTTCGCTCATTTCAGGCTGAAAGGAAACATCGGCGTGCAGGCTACTTACGCTGCTGCAATTAAATTCCCATGAATGCACATTTGGAGCATTTATGCCAAGAGCCACTTCGAAGACAGGGAAATTTGGAATATCTTTTTTTATCTTACGGCTGTGAAAGTGGGCTGAATGCGACAGCATGGCGAGGGGTAAGGTATAAGCTAATGGCTGCCCGCAAACCACTTTCTCAGTGTGGAGACAAAGGCAGTCCTCCTGACGAGCGGCCATTCACCTTGGATCTTCCACAGTCCACACTTTGAATGTTTAGCTATCATTTATGCTACAGCTGGCCTTCTTAAACGTTTTTAGCCCCAATGCATGCTCACAATATCACACGAAGCCTTAGTTGAATTGATTTTGTCCCAAAGAGCTTCCGTATGGAAGGGTTTTTATTGTTGATGGAGAACTGGATTGCAGGCTTGGCAGTAACAGGCTACATGTGGAGATAATAGAGCTGAGTGAAAAAGCACATATCAGGATAAATTGCCTTTACATTCTTACTAATTTAATGGCGATATTATTAATTAATTAAATTGATTTTAAAATTATAGTTTTAGAAAATGTTGAAATCCAAAATCCATAATGTAAACCCAAACACACAAGCTTAGAATTAGAAATTTCAGTCATTTATTTATTTATTTATTTGGATCTATAAAAATTAAGCTGCCTTCTGTTTGCCTGCTTTATGTTTAATTACTCACAGCCATCACAGAGGCACAAAAATAGACTGGCACGTTTGGATGATTGTGTAAAGACAAAGGGGTATTTTTATTGCGAAATTACATTTTATTTTAATTGTGTTTTAAATTGTATAATGCCCTCCCTTTTTTCGTGGCAGGGCAGGGGATGTAGCCTATAATGATCCATCTGATTACCTGACCTGAAATGGGTCAAGGCAGATGAAGACAGTGAGAGTGCAGTTATTCACATGCACACACACTCACAAAGCAGCGCGCGCGCACGTGCGAGTACGCACACAATTACGCAAGGCCTACGCACACACAAACACACGCCAAAAGACAGAGCTTTTGGAGCCCATGCATCTCTGTTATGAAGCAGTGTTTAATTATTATTTTAAAAATCAGCCTGTGGGATTAATTCCTAACTTTATAAATGAAAAGCCACGCATTCTTTAGCCAGAGGGTCCTAAAATTTGTCGATGCTTGTTGCAGTTTTATTTATTTTGGCAGTTTATATTAATCTAGGTTATTTTGGTTTCTGTAGATGCTGCAGAATAAAATATATTAGGCTTTGTATTAGATCACTTGGAGAAGGGTGTGAGGTGTAATAGGAGCTCGATGGAGGTGATATTAACAGCAGAAAAAAAACGCCTGTATCAATCGGAGACAATAGGACGAGCAGGAGAAGGCAGGCAGCGTTGTTCACCTTGAGATGTAGGCTGAGCAGGCTTTTATCATGTGAGCACATCCAAACAGGACAGCACACTCACTCCATTAGCATTTTTGCATTGTTGCAGCGATCATGAATGTATAAAAATGTATAAATTGCATGATCTTGCCGTGGTTTTGGGAGAGAGAGTGACAGCTGGCAACTGCTGACGTGGTATGCTACTTGTCTGGTTAAAATGTGATATCAGAATTAAACAGGAATGAATATTTAGGGCTAAAATGTGCCATCTGTTCTCTGTGCCCGTGCCTGTGTATGCAGTATGAAGTGCTCCTCTCCATATGATGCATGCAGGCCTATATCCCAGGCTGATCAATAGAGCTGAATGTGAGCTGGGCTCAGTGGGCTATTGGACGCCTCGCTGGCCGTTTCTATACGCACTGACTTATTTTGCAGCATCAGTTGTAGGCAGTAAAATGAGATTTCAGCTCAGTGCAAAGGAAATTTTGACATGACAGAAAAGGTGTCACAGCAGAATCTACTGGAGCTGCACTAATGATTTTTTTGTTACGTTTTTATGAGACAGGAGTGCACTGTCAGTAATTTTGCATCGTGTTATTCTTTCTTACCCGTGCTCTTCATTTGTCTTGATAATGAACGCTGCTTTGCTTTCTCCTCTGGCAGAAAAGATGATCGGGGGCTGCTACGTTTTTGGCTGGGGAAGCCTGCGATCGACTGAATGCAACACCTAGATCTGACGGAAAGGATTATTATATGGGTTGCATTTGATTTTCCTGACCTGCCCTATCCGGATTTCGGATTACTCAACATTCTTCGGAATGGAAGGACGGGATTTCGCTGCTCCGGCGCACCTCCTCTCAGAGCGGGGCGCCCTGGTGCACCGAGCCGCCTCTCGGATCGCTCCCTCGGGCCACAGCTCTGTACAGCACGCCGGTCACTTCCCGCCGGGGAAATATTACCCCTCGCACATACCAATGGCTCCCCACTCAGGTTAGTGAAACATAGACGAGGGTTTTGTCACACAATAATGTAGAACCACCGCTATGTTTGTTTCAATAGCGGCTTCATACATTTATCTTTGTGCTGTCTGTTGTTTTAAACGCTCTTGTCATGATGTTGCGCCATAAAGCCTGTTCATTTATCAGCGTGGATTCATGCCTCTGCCCTGCAAGTGAAGCACAAAGCTGATTATTTTTGCACTTTCCATTTAAAATAAATGCCTGCTGAGCCCAGGTGTGGCTGTTGACAGAGTTTCACTATTCAAATATCAGCTAATAAATCAGGTGAAATTTGATTTACACAACTCTAACAACCAGGAATTCTGATTAAGCTGAATCAACATGAAATATCTCAAAGGTAATAAAGGCATCTTAGTTAAACAAATAGCCATTTGATAAGTTAGGTAAATGCCATGGTATTTAAATATGGCATTTAGGATCTGTTTTAGTTTGCACATAGGGAGTTGGGCGCTGCGTGCTTTCCTATTGGCTCTGGAGCTGAATCTGAAATAGGATCTTGTCACTCCACATTAAATTGATAAGTGTCACACTGGTGCCATCACTTAACTAAAAAACCTAAGGCCACACTGAGCTATAAGCAAAAGAAAGGAGGGAGCTGGATGTGTAGGTCTGCATGGTTTATGGATGTAGTGAGAGAAAATACTCCTCCTATATTGGGCTTCAAAGTGTCAGGGTGCAAATGTGTTCACAGTGCATGCATAAGGTTTAACAAGGTATCTTGTGTACCAAAATGTGTGCATTCACAAACATGAGGGTGCACATTTGTGCCAACGTTACCACTCAGGCATCAATATAAAGGCTGGGGAAAAAGTACAATCAAGACCTTCAAAATAAAATGAAACATACTGATTCTTTTTGTTTATAGCTTTTGTTTGATTATTTTAATTCTTATATGTGTTTGATAAAATTTAAAAGCACTGGCATTGAGAAAAAGACTCAAATATATCCACAGCATGGCAACAAACTGGATCACAACACCCTGTTTTTGCTCTTATTTTGTCCACCTCTGTTAAACAAGAGAAATGTAAATAAGTCACAACAGAGGCGTATTGATTGCATCAAACACTTACTGTTCTGAGGCAGTTTCCTTTGAAAATATGGTAATGTTGCTTCTAAAAACATGTTATGATGCAGCAGCGGAGGAATCTAGGGTCACTGCGAAGCAAGGAATATTTATCTCTTTAAAGTTATTTTATGTAACGTATATGAGCTAAAAGTGAGTTCTGTGGGCTCAGTGTAGGTGGTGTGTGCAGCTTGTTAATCCAGTATTAAACTATCAGTGTTTATTTATATTTCTAATATCTAATTAAGCGTTTTTACTTCAAGCAGCACAATCAAAGATATGTTTTTAATTCGTTTTGTTAAAAAGATTGTGAATTCATTTGCAAAACCATGCTAAACATGAGGTATAATTAGCCATTCAGGAGAATTCATGGGCGCTGTTCACCATTCATCTCTCGCCATTCATGTTTGCTTTTGGCAGCACTCACACACAAACACACACTCACAATGCCTGCATCCGTATGTTTTTTCTTTTTTTTCCCCTCGTATAGATGTTTTGTAGAGAGCATGAAGGCTAATGCTGGCTACAGGGTACAGGTGCTCCCCCAACCACATTTGGTCTTTCTTTTGTAGTATTTGTGCAGCACCAATAAGAAGACCTAACCCTCCAAATGTCATCACCGTTCAATGAGCAGCACAGGTGGTGTATTGTTCTCCCCGGGCTCGTCAGTAACACGTCTGTGTGACTGGAGAGAAGTCTACCTAATATCCTTAAAATTTGGAGAATGACTTAATTATTTTTTTGCATTTCAGGTATTTTATTAAATCAACATGGGGGAATAATTTCACAAAATCCCCTCGAGACACAGAATTATTTTGTTATTGTGCTCTGCTGATGTATGATCTTTGATTTATTGTTTTAATAATATTTGAAAATGTCAAGCATGTCATAATGCAAATAGATGGGCAAGGCATCAAGAATAAGCCTACAGTTATTCATGGTGTATATATTTAAGACGATAATTCATCAAAGCGGCACATATTGCAAATTTATTACAGATGTCAAAAAAAAAAAGCAAAAGCTGTTTTAGTTTGAATTTCTGGATTTACAGAAGCAAAGAAAAAAATGGGATTTTTAAAGACACTAAATCTGAATTAAATCCATCTTTGTTCCTTTTCTTCAGTCAGTTAACCCAAAGAAAAACAGGCCAGTCAGTCATGTAAGAAGAGTCAAATGCTTGCATCTTGTCTGACCAAACTGGTCTCAGACTGTTGTTCTTCCTGACAGGCCAGGTCATTAGTGTCCCCTCAAGTGTCCCCCCGTATGCTAGCAACATTAGCACAACTGAGAATGTTGTTTGCTGAGTGTGTTGGATCCCTCCAGTTTCTCTACACTTTCCCCCCAGGGACTAACTTGCACACTGGTTCACATGAATACTTTACAAAGAGCATGAATATTTCAGGGTTGATGTAAAAATGCATTCGGTGGCAGGTTTCTGATGTGGCTCCTTGAAAGGGGCTCCTTTGACTTTGCAGAGGTATTTATTGGGTGCGCTCGCTTCACCCTCTACTAGGGCTGGGCAGTGTCTCCAGTTTATATATCGATATATATTTTCAAATGATTCATGGGATGAGACGGCACCATTTATATCAAGATAATTGATGTTGATCAAATAACAATTACCACATCCTGGTGCTCTGTAAAAGGATTGTTTACAGTTAGAACCACTGACAATTAATATGGTGATCAAACACAAGACGATCTATTCTAAATGTACATGGGATCATATCAAAAGATATTGATGCTAGTAGAAGTCATAGACACCCAGTATGAGGTCATTTATTGTTTTTCTTGTTTTTGGACAAATTTTTAGGCAAATTTCTGCACATTATCTAAATTGTGCAAATACATTGGCAACATTTGGAAAAGTGGGTGGAACTCATACAGAGCAAGGGAAACAAAAATAAAAGTTCCAGACAATCAATAATGGGCAATATTGGTTTTAATAATAAGAATTTGCAGGCAAACTTCTGCTCACTGTCTAATTTGCACAAATATGTTGGCAACATTTGGGATAAAAGGGTGAAACTGGCAAAAAGCGAGAGAAACCCCAAAACAGAAGTCATAGACAGCCATTATTGGGAAATGTATTGTTTAAATGATCTAAAATTGTAAACTAAGTCAATCACACTGTCAACACTGCACAAAAATGTGGGCAACATTGGAAACCAAAACAGGCAAACTCTGCATACTTTCCTGATTACACACATATGTGGCAACATTTGGAAGAAAGGGTTGACAAACCTGAAAAAACAAAGGTGCAGACAATCAATATTCAGCAATTCAATGGTTTGAATGATCAAAAATTACAAATGGATCACACAAATAGTCAAAATTTCACAAATATATTGGCAACATTAAGAAAAGTTGGTTGAACTGGTAAGGAGTGAGGAAAACCTCAAAATAGAAGTCCTTGACACCCAATATTGGGCAAGTTACTGTTTTTCAGATATCAAAAATTGTAAACTCACGCATACAAACTGTCTAAATTGCATGAATATATTAGCAACATTTTTGAAAACTGCATGGAAGTGTCAAAGAACAAGGGAAACCCCCAAAGAACAGTCCCAGACACCCCGATATTCAGCAATTTATTTTTTGTTATTATCAAAAATCCTAAACTCACTCATAAAAACTGTTGAAATTTGCAAAAAATATATTGGCAACCTTTTAATTAAGTGGGTGGATCAGTCAAAAACAAGGGAAAGCCAAAAACAGAAGTCCCAGACACAAAGTATTGGGCATTTATGTTTTTCAATGTACACTTAAAGACTATCGAAATTGCACAAACATGTTGCCAACATTGTAAAAGTGAGTGGACCTGGCAAGGAGCCCTTGCCCTCACATTTTGGGAAATGTTGCCAATGTATTTGTGCAAATCAGACTGTGTGTCGAAGAATTTTTGTCCATTTCAAACAATAAATTGCACACTATTGGGTGGCTTTTATTTTTGAGTTTCAGTTTGCTACCTCCACCCACTTTTTAAAAAATGTTGCCAACATATTCGTGCAAATAAGACAAGTTCTGTCCTTCTAATACCACTAATCATTCATAGTATTTTGAAACATTTTGTATTCAAGAGTATTAAAAATTGCCAACGTTTATGTTGTCTTTATTTTATACAGTGTAGAATGTGTGATGTAGTTTACAGTTTTTGATAATTAAAAATGAAAAAAAAGCCCATTATTGTGTGTCCATGGCTTTTTTTTAGATTAGATTTTTAGTAGAATCATATCAAAGGTTATAATTTAAGTGAATACCATGTTTTTTTTCTTTACAAGACAAAAATCCCAACATATGTTGTGTATTGCCATTCATCTGAAATATATTGAGATGTGATTTATTCATCTGTGCCACCCAGTCCTACCGCCTCCTGCCTAAGAAGAGTAATGGCGTTTGCAACATCCTCCCTTGGCTTTGTTCCTCGTCAGAATTTCAACAGATTTCTGGTGGAAACTTCCTTCATTTTTCCTGCACATGCTGGCGAGTTTGTTTCAATACGTCAAGAACACGCTCCTGCTTTCTTGCCCAGTGAACCACGCTAACGTCGCACCGGTAGAGATTCTGTCAGGTTGCATTTGCCGCTGTCCATCTTCACCTACTACAAGCAGTCATTTGTAATGCATGTCAGGTGGTCGATTTATAGTTTGCACTGTGTTCAGGGAATGTGACATTGGAGCAACTTCTGTGTGTGTGTGCTTGCTGATACAGTGAGACGCAG
Organism: Cheilinus undulatus; assembly: GCF_018320785.1. Taxonomy (NCBI): domain Eukaryota; kingdom Metazoa; phylum Chordata; class Actinopteri; order Labriformes; family Labridae; genus Cheilinus; species Cheilinus undulatus. The sequence continues at coordinate 31,258,256 of NC_054885.1, read as the reverse complement.
ACCTGTTAACTCATCTAATGCAGCCTAATTCAGCCAATTCATTTACAAGGTCTTTGAAATAGTAATTTTATCTTCTGCTGGCTCCGGAGCAGAGTTGGAGACAGACTCAACTTGGCTGCGAGGCTGGGATTCAGATGTTGGATAGTGTCAAAGGAGGAGACACAGTGGAGCTGTCTTTACTGCTGGCATTTATGGCTGGGGGCTCATCTTTCAGCCATATTGTTCTGATCAGTGTGCTCTGGCTGAGGTGTGGCTGTGTGAAAGCAGCAGGGGGGCTTCAGAGGCTGTCCATGGCTGAGCTCTGTTCTAAACACCCCATGTAATCAAAGGTCATATTTGTGTCATCTTGCTCGCTCGCTCTGCCTCCCCTTCCTTTGCATTGCCTCTGTCTCCCTTTCCATAAGCTGTCCTCTCTCTCCTCCCCAGCATTTCTCGGCCTCCTTTCTTTCCAGCAGGAAGACCCTTGTGTCTGGGAAGCGGTGGTCTTCCTGCCACCTCTGTTTTGGCCACCCTCCCCTGCCCCGGGCCATTGTTGCAGACCCCAGCTTTGTGTGTGTTTTACGGCTGCTGTTAAAGATAAAAAACAGTCCCTTCCACCCCCTTTATTGTTTTCTGGTAGGATGTCCCTGTCATTCCCTTGGTTTTTATGTCCTCGCTGGATATCCGAGCAGCTTCCCCCTTCAAAGGTTAGCTCTGCTGTCTGCCTTCTCCCATTTTTCTCTCCAAAGGGGAATAAATAACTTTACTGAGACTTTTATTGAACGTCTCATTGCTTGAATATCCCATGGGTCTGGGGTTGTTAGGAAGACGCTTCAAAGACAAACACAGGTGTTTGGTGGAGTTAGCAAAGGGCTGGTTACAACCCGGGTCTTTAAAAGAATAAACCACACTGAGTGGATGAGGATTGTTTGTGGGAAGGGAGGCTTCTTCTTCTTCTTGGCCTTGTAACTCTTGTGTTGAGCACTCGCTGTTCGTCCCCAGCTTCCCTTTGACTTAACCTACCCCCCCATCCTTGTTGACCCCAGACAAGAGCGGTGGCTGGAGAGTGCTGCGTGCTCAGCGTAATTATTTAGCAGAACAGCAACCAGCCACCACTGAAAGCCTTTGCCTGTGCTTTCTTTTTAAATTTGAACAAACCGAGGGATTTGGGGAGAGAAATTCACCATAGCAGCCTTTCCTGAGTGAAAAGAAAGCCGATATCTTGAATAACACATCTTAAATATTACATTAAAGGGCTGTTTGTATCTAGGAGCCACTGCGGTGGAAGTACAGTGACAGAACGTGGGTCTTAGGCCAAGTTGCATTTGGCTCGGGTCTTGTACACACACTCTCTCTCTCTCTGTTTTGCTCCAGCACTGCAAAACAGAGCAAGAACCTTGGTCTGCTGTCGTGCTAGTTTTGTGAACCGTTGTGAGATGACACAGTTCAGACCTGATGTCACAGGAGTTACCCTGAAGAGTGGAGGTGTCACTTGGCATCGTACACCTGGCTGAAATAGCACCTTGCTGAATGCTGCCGCCATCTGTCACCTACCCCCGACGCTCCCACTGGAAACTAAAACGACTTGCAAGGGCAGTAAAGTGTCTATGAAAGGATCAGCCTCCCTGCATATTTTCAAATACCTCTGATAACTTGGGTTAGATACTCTCAATGTGTTTCAAGTGAGTTCAGACATCGGTATCATGAACACAAGAAGGGAGAGACATCCAGACCTTCTAGAAAGATCATGAGGGTCACTTTGGCTGCTAGATTACTGACTATGTTGTCTCTGATGAGAGATACAATACAAACAGAAACACATTCATTATGTTGGGATATCTTTTTTTTAAAAAACAACACAAAAAGTGTTCTAATTCAGATATTTTTCAATATTATTTGCAATCACATACAGCAAACTGTAATCATTCCATACCAAAACCCCTGTATTTGCATTGATAATTCATCCAGTACTCTCAAAACAAGAAAATAAAAACAGGTTGTATCTGATTTGATGGTGAACTATTCAATTTTTATTAGGGGAGCATGATATTGAAATTTTGCCAGTATCCATTATGCTAATATTTGCTAAATAATTTTAGCCCAAACCAATATCCATAGTAATATTTAAATGAAGTTCAAACTTAAAATTTCAGCCCTTAAAACACACTTTAACCCCTTGAGACTTGAGCTTTTATGGTGTCCATTTTTGATCTCCAAGTTATTTGGGATCAGAAGGACCTGATAAGTATAAAAACTAGGGCTGTCAACACTGATCAGGTTAATCGCCATTAATCAAAGTCCACAATTAGTGCACTATTTTTTAAAATCACATTAATCGCATGCTTTATCATCCCTCTCAACACACATAAGGCACGTTAGCGTCTCCTTGTAGTCACGGTGATGTAAAATAAATCCAACACTGCTCCATAATGCCTCTTTTAACTTAAAAACTCACCAACAGCTCACTGGACAAGTCAGAAGTCATCTGAACCTTTTAATGTTTTCTTATTTTATTTTCAATCCATAACAAGTTCCTTTTTCCACAGTTAAGTTCATGTTAAAACCTTATCTACCAATTAAAGCAGGTCTGTATCCAAACAGGAAGTTAGTTACCCTTAATCATAAATGACACCAAAGAGCTTAAAATGCAAAAAAATGGAATTTTTAAAAGGCCATAACAAGGGTGCGATTAATCGCGATTAACTACAGAAATTCTAATATCAATCACGACTGAAAGTGCTAATCTTTTGACAGCCCTAATGAAAACTTAACATTGTATTTTGACGTCATTTTTAGAGAAAAATGATGCCCTCGTGTGAGGACAGTAGGTTTATTTTAATGTCAAATAGCTAAGACGCCATTGTTTAACAAAGTCAGGCCATTTTACCTAATCGGTGCAAAAACATTTATACTTACCTTTTAAATTTGTATCCATAAAACAATAACCAAGTCCCCGTGTCCTCATACAATTACTAACTGTTTAGTAGTGTTGTAGCTTGGTACCATAGATAATATTTGTCAAATTGTCATGCCTTATCAAACTAAAATATCAAACTTAAAAATGTTACCATTTGAGTCGTTACTTATATCATTACCAATATTTAAATGTAGTTCAGAACTAAAACCTCAGTCCTTTAAACACAATTAAAACTTTAAGGATGAACACATGAACCAATTTTAGTCTTTAAAACACACTTTGAGTAATGATAATGTATAAAGACAAAGATGCCAGCTGATGAAGGTCTGTTTGTTCAGCCAAAAACTCCACAAACATACTTGTTTGTGTGGCAAATATTTACCGCTCATAAAGGTAGATTTATTGGCAAATAACAGTTGTAAATATCAGCATACATGTTCATATCTGCCAATACAATAAAGGTATCTGCAGATACCAATATAATAGTGATGAAATCATGCATCCCTTATTTCGATCCCATTTTAAAATAAAATAACTTAATTCCAGGTATTATTAACTATTTAAAGAACAATATGAGGTGGAATTGTTGCCCTAATCACTGGAAAGTTTGGGCATGACCTTTCGGATAAATACTGCAGTGCTTTTTCCACTTGCTGTCATCAGTTTTACCAACATTTTCACTCTAAAATCACTGTTTTTGTGAAATGGATATTTATGCTATTAATTTATCCAGAAAAATTAAGTTTAACTACATCAAAGCCACATTCTCAGAACAAGAAAATAACAGCTTAACAGCTTGTTATATGGGATTTGAAGATGAAACATTCAGTTTTGTTTCCTTTTTAATGGGTAAATGATTATATCTTAATACCAAAAACAAACTTTCATAGAAAATATATATTGTGGGTGGAATTGTTGTCCTGATCACCGGAAAGTTTGGGCGTGACTTTTCAGATAAATACCACAGTGCTGTTTTCACCTACTGTCATCAGTTTTAACCAATATTTTCACTCTAGCAGCTCAGAGTTATTTACACGTTTTTTTGTGAAAAAGATTACAAGCTAGACTAAAGCAACACAGAAAATAAAAAAGCTTGTAACATCAAGTATATTCTAAACTATTGTTGTTATTTATATTTTTGATGTAATTATAATTCTTATTTTTTATTATGTTTATATGTTTTTTTGTATCAAACTCATCTGTTTTTGTCAATGCTATTTTTTTTAATTTTTTGGATTATTATGGGAATGACATTAGTATACGCAGATACGAAAATTTCTGCCAGTATTTACAACTCATAATTTGGCTATAAAAATCTGCCTCGATGCGCTGTAAATATTGGCAAAGAAGAAAAAAGAACAAACAAGCTAGTAGACTCTTAGTCTTTAAATCTTTTTCATTCATAATCAGTCTTTACAGTTTAAAATGTGTATACAGTGCTGAAATGTATTTATATGTTCAACCTCAAACTTTGAATTTTGTGTTTTAGGGACTTAAGTTTAAGGCTTGAACGGCACTAAAATATCAGTATCAGCTACAATTAATTTGTAAGTATCTGCATAACAGCAAAAATCATATCATGCAGCCCTAACTTTGCACCTGTAACTGGACTTCTCTGTACTAGAGTAGTGAGCTTTCATTTGTTTATCATAAGGAAATTGTTTTGTTGACAGCTAAAACAGTGTTTTCTGATGTGTCTCTCAATAACAGCTGGATAGAGATGATGTCTTATTATTGTCCTGCTGAAACTGGCAAAGCAAGCCCTTGATCAGCACCACAGAGCAGCACATTTATCCTGACTAATAACAGCCTAAAACCTCCTCAGCCTGGTTTAATTAAACTACTATACATCTAAAACTGGTCAATAGGGAGCTTACTCTGTGAGAAACTATGAATGCTGCCAAGCAACCAAGATGTAGCTGCCACTGCAGAAAAATGTAGAGGTGGAAGTGCAGCAAAACCAGTGCAGTCTGGGGGTTTTCTACGTAGAAGTGATCAGAATTGCCTTTTGTGCAATTTGTTAAAGTAACGCTTTAATTAGAAAACAGACACTTTTAGGAAAAGTCAGTGAGCAGCAGAAATGTAACTTTTAATTCTGCAAAGTTACATGCATTAGAAATGTGAAAACAATCCAAATGACTGCCATGGTCTTTCTAGTGTTAAACCTCTGGTAAGCCTTAGACTGCATCATTGTAATAAAAGTCCAATAACCAGTCATCAAAAACAGAATAAAGTAACAGAATCTGGAATTTCATACTCTCAGGTAACTTAGGAGACAGTTTCCTTTCTTTGCATTCTCTACCCATCAGCAGAACCATCCACAGAAAGTGAAGGCTGAGAGTGAAAAAAAGAGAAACAAGGGTCTGCCTTCGCAAAGAGGAATTCGGCTGTAGCAAGTGGCCGTGCTGCCTCAGAGGCCGCCTCTTCAAACAGACCGCCACCCACACTACAGTACCGTGTGGCACCGTGCCACAGAGCCCTCGCCTCGAGCATGGGGCGTGTACTCCGGACAAACACAAAGGAGACCCACGGGTGAGAGTGACGGCCGGGTAATACCTTCCTGTATCGGATTTCAGGGCATTGGATTTCAAAACCTCTCTGTCTATTTTTATGCTCAACATAAGGAAGTGAGAAGTTGCATTAAGAATCAGACGATGCTATGAAAGTCTTTTGTTCACTTCCAGTGACGGGCGCACACAAACACACTAGAGCTAAAAGAAATAGTTGGACTGAAAATGTATTACTTTGAGATTGAATAGACTGATACAGTCGGCCAAAGTCAACCCTGGCTGTTTTGTTTGTGATTCAGATCTCCCTCTTTTTTGCTGTTTCTCTCTTTCTTTTTGTCTCTCTCCCCCCTCCCTCTCCCTGTATCAGACTGCCTCTCATCAAGCAGCCCCAGGCCCACCTAAGCGCATGGCCCTATTGCATGTGACAGCTGTTAGACATTATTAACGGCTCAAGCAGAAAATCCAGATTACTTGTTTTTTAATTTAAATTTTATTATTGTAATCGGTCAGTGAAAAGAACAAAAAAGAGGCCGTTGCCCTATTGTTGTCAGCAGATTTGTGGTCAGTGACAATACTGCATCGCACATGGGTGCGTAGGACAGTGTGGGGTTATGTCTGGGTGGGTTTGCATGTACGGTTTGTGTGCGTGTCTGCATGCTTTTTTCTCCAGACACCCCCTACTAGAGCCCAGGCACCCTGTGGTTGGCTGTGAGGCCTAGACAGGTGCATTGTTAACCCTCTAACGTCTGAGTCTGTCCCTGCTGAATCTGCAGACAGAGAGCCTAGCAGGATTTAATGCAAGTGATGCATATTGTGTGACGGCTGCATACTCTCTCTTGTGCTTTGTGATAAACCAGCCATGAAATTTTACTTTGGCCCTAGCACGGCATTTCTCACAGCTAGAGATGCATGATATTATCAGCATGACATCGGTATTGGCAGCTCAAAAAGTTGAATATCGGTATAAGTTCTTTGCATCAGCAGAGATCTCCAGATGGAGGGCAAGAAGTGATTTTTGCATTCGGAAACACCACCAAAACGCCATGTTTTGTGCCGTACAGCTATGCCAAGCATTCAAAGTATGAAAATAAAAACATTCTCGAGGTTGTTATGTGTTCCAGAAGTAGAAAAAAAAGTTTAAAAAGGCTTATAAATACCTCTGTATAAAGCCTGGACACCGATTATGTTCAGGCAAAGCGATTCTGATCTTGACTGTGTTTCCCCAGCTGATGTCTGTCCAGTCTCACTCATCGTCACAAGAAATCCGTCTCTTCTAGGAGATCCACATCATTTGGCTCAGCTTAGTATAGCTGGTTGTTCAGCTATGACAATAGGTCTGCAGATATGAGTAATTTGTGATGTTGATGGCCTCCATGCCAGGTAAATTGCTTAAACATTGGAAAAAAAAAATCACTTTTTTTTGTAAGTGTAGGGATTGTATGTAGACATTTTCTGATGATAATTGCAGCGTACAGGTTCATTTAGAGCCTTAATGTGCTTTCTTTTCTCAGATCCCATTCATTCCCTAATGGCTATCCCCACTTCTGGCCCCCCGTCTGGCATTTGCATGTCATCAGATCATGTGACTGCATGGGCCTTGAATATTGGCAAAACATAGAAATGAACCATCAGGTATAGGTGGTTGCCTAGGGCAGTAGTTCCCAAAGACAAAAAACAAGGAAACATTTAAAACGATATAAAGTGGTAAATTTGATCAATTATTGTAAAAGTATTCATGCTTAAATGTAAGTAAAATGTACAAAAACTACCTGAAATGTCAATTTGTAGAAGTTTGTTGTTTATATGCTTTATGATAAATGGACTTCTTTGATAGTCGTATGACTACTCATAGCGCTTTTACACCGCAGGTCACAGCAACTCACACCCATTCACACCTTTTCACACCGTTCACACACTGATTGCAGAGGTTGCTATGGGGAATTGGCCACCAGTATTAGCTAATCCAATTTATACACATCCATACCCATTAACACGCCACTTATTTCAAAAGCAGTGCTGTTAATACTTCTGGTATTGTATTTTAATGCTACTCTGCATATAAAAGCTGGAGCATTGGTTGCATTTACCCTGATAACCAAGAAAGTAGACTCATGGCGTGATTCATGCATTATAATGTAATTGCAAATTACAATACTGTCCAGTATAATTGCACATTATTACCAAATTTTGAAGCACTACACTCACTAGGGCCCCTAGTGAGCCCTAAATATCTTCATTGAAGATACAGGTGAAAACAACCAGTCTACTTCCCTGCTTCTCTCATAGCTAATCACATAATAGTAAATAAGCTTTGCATGCAAAATGCAAGCTAAAAAATTCTGCAGGCTGAAGTTGTGGCTGTTGCATCAACATGTAGTCAATGACAGGGATTCAATTTAAACGGAAGCAATTATACAACTGTATAGCAGTTCCTTTTAAGCTCTTTCTTTCAGTTCCTGTTTATTTCTATTATATATATTCTGTATGATGAGCTTCCCAGTTTTTAATACCAGACTATAGGGCATGTCAAAGAGCACAAAGCTGGGCCAAGATTCGTCGACCATGAGTGGAACAGTGGGCATGTATGACAGTACTAAATAAGGTGCTCTGCTAAGTATATGCAGAGATTTTCCATTAAATATACATGGAACATGCCTCTCAAGCATGTGTCAGCCTTTATTTTATGAGAAAACAAAGATTAGCATCAGGAATTCCATTTTAATAAGTCTCTTGGGAGCATCCAAACAGCTGCCTAGTCCTCAATCCAAAGGGGACTTGTTGCTCTCTCTTCCCCTCACTTTTCTCCCTCTCTGTTTCTCTCGCATGGATCTCGGGTGTTCCTCTGACAGTGATTAAAACTAAATTCCAGCCCACACCCCCCTCATCTTTGTCAAATCACTTGTTTTATACCATAAATTCTTTCATGTGAGAATGTTCTGTATTTGATGATGCATGTTTAAACCATGTTCATTCCTCCCAGCACCCCCCTCATCTCCTTCTCTCTGCTGTCCCAGTTGTGTCTTTTCCTGCCCTTCACCTAATTCTGCAGTTTTGTGTCCCCTCTGCCTGCTGTGGCCACTAGGCTACACTGCATCCTCTCTCTCATACTGTACGTGTCCTGAGGATCTGGGGCAAATGACTGGCTCCTCAGCAACAGATGTGTGTTTGTCTGCCAGTGCTGCATGCATTAGCTTTCTCTGCTTGCCATGCACGGCCACTGACCTACCCTCTGGTGAACGTGGGGGAAGGGACTGAGAGACGGGAGAGGGACGGACCGACAGACAGAGGAGAGAAAGAGAGGAGAGAGCGACAGCGAGAGTAGATGCACACTGTCACATGCTGTCATACACTTACTGGTGCATTGCAAGCATGTGCACACAAAGGCACACACAGACACGTGCACACAAGCGTGCGCAAGTCTTACGCACTCACACATCTCACTTCCCAGGAGGCCATGAGGCCAGTGGGACAGAGCAAGCTTGAGAGTCTGGTTCGTCTGTTTACATCTAATTATAGAAACAGGACTATTTCTGCAACCACTGCTCCAGCTTTTTTATATTCTTACATGAGGGGGAGAGGGAGGGAAGTGAGAGCGAGCAGAAAAACAAAGCTTTGACAGCCTTTTCTCACAATGCTGAACGGTTATCTCATCCCCTCAGCGCTGCTACAGTCTGCGGGCTCTCACTACGGTACAACAGGAGACAGAGGGGGAGGAGGGAGTTTCTTGTATCGTAAGCTCTCTCATCCTCATGTACACTGCTGGACTAAGATGGGGGGCAGAGGGGCCGATTGCCCCCACAGTGCCCCTATGTTTGAAATAACCCCACAAAAGAAACATGACAGAGTGACCACTCTGGTACCCCTAAGCGGTCAAAAATGAACAAAATGCCCTCTTTGATGCCATGTTATGTGTACAAAATTTGAGATAGTTTTCATCCTTCACCCTAGCTTTCATCTTTGTGCCCTGTAACAGGAAAAAAAAATCTAAAGCATAGTTCCCTTTATTGATGCCCTTTTAAGTTAACAAAGTGCCAACTTTAGTGCCCAAAAAATGGGCAGAAATGGACAACATGCCCATTTTTTCTGCCCTCTTAAGTCGACGAAGTGCCCATTGCACTTTCTTAGTGGACAAAAATTTACATATTGTCCTTTCTTTGGCCGTCTTAGTGGACAAAAATTGATCAAGAGTCCTCTTTGGTGACCTGTAAGTGGATAATAAAAGCCAAAGTGCCTTTTTTGGTTCTTCTTAAGTTGGCAAAAATAACAACTAGTTTCTGTTGCCATTTAAATGGGCAAATTTTATGTGGTTCCCCCTTTTTTGCCCTCTAAGTGGATGGAAAAATTGACAACGCTCACCTTTTTGGTGCCCTTTTACTTGACAAAAATGAAAAAGCACCCACTTTGGAGCCCTCTAAGTAGACAAATTTCCCAAGGCCCCCATTTCGGTGCCTTCTTAGTAGACAGAAATGGAAAATGTGTTCGTTTTGGTGCCATTTCAATGGACAAATTTCACAAAGTATCCACTTTAGTGCACACCAAGTGTATAAAATTTGACCAAGAGTCCTCTGTGGTTCCCTCTTAGTGAATAAAAATGACAAATTTCCCACTTTGGTTCCCTGTAAGTGGCCAAATTTCATAAAGTTCCCACTTTAGTGCCCTCTAGTTGGACAAAATTTGACCAAGAGCCCTCTATGATTCCCTGTAAGTGGATAAAAAATGCCAAAGTGCCCTTGCTGGTTCTTTCTAAGTGAACAAAATAACAAACTAGTCTCTGGTGCCCTTCAATTAGACAAATTTCACATGGTTACCACTTTTGTGCCCTCTTAGTGGAAAGAAAAATTGATAAAGCACCATCTTTGGTACCCTGTTCATGGACAGATTTCACAAGGGGCCAACTTTGGTGCCCTCTAAGTGGACAACATTTGACCAAGAGTCCTCTCTGGTGCCTCTAGTTGGACATAATTGACAAAGTTCCCTCTTTGCTGTCCTCTAATTGGACATATTTTGACAAAGTGATCTTTTTGGTGCCCTCTAAGTAAATTTTACTAAGTCCCCCCCTTGGTGTTTCCTTTTGGACAATATTTGACAATGTGCCATCTTTGGTGCCCTTTTAAGTGTAGAAATTTTCACTAGGTGCCCACCTTGGTGCCTTCTTTTTGGACAACTCTTGACAAAGTTCCACTGTTGATGCCCTTTAGTTAGACAAAATTGGACAAAGTGCCCTCTTTGATGCCCTATAAGTGGACAAAAATAGCAAATTTTGCCTCTTTGATGCCATTTAGTTGGACTTAATTGACATAGTGCCCTCTTTGGTACCTCTGGTTGGACAAAATTGACAAGGTGCCAACTTTGGTGCCCTATAAGTGGACAGAATTTGACCAAGAGTCCTCTCTGGTGCCCCTAGTTGGACAAAATTTGACAAAGGGCCCTATTTGGTGCCCTGCTAATGGACAAAAATGAGCAAAGTGTCCTCTTGGGTGCCCTCTAAGTAGATAAATTTCACGAGGGGCCCCCTTGGTTTTTCTTTTTGGACAAAATTTGATGATGTGCCATTTTTGGTTCCCTTTAAATGTAGAAATTTTCACTAGGTGCCCACCTTGGTGCCTTCCTTATGGACAAATAATGACAAAGCACCCCCTTTGGTGCCCCTGGTTGGACATAATTGACAAAGTTCCCTCTTTGGAACCCTATAAGTTGACAAAATTTGACAAAATGCCCCCTATAGCACATTTCCAATGTGCAAAAAATGCAACAAAGTGCCCTAAGTTTGTCTGTATGAAGTCAGTTTTCACTGACATCCTTCCTTGTGTATCTTTGTGAAATAATGGTGAAGTCCTAGTCTGCCACTGTACATGTAACGTGAATGTGCAAATTTACAACAACTGAGCAATGGCCAACACAACGCTGTACTTTCCCCTTTAGCCTTACTGCTATATCCAGTCAACCATCACCCTGACAAAAAGAGGATAATTCCTTCACCCCTGCCCTGTGGGCTTTCACTTGGACCCTGCAGAAAAGGCTGTCCATCACAGCAGTCTAAACAAAAGGAAGAAAGAGTGAATGTTGAGGATTAGTTCTGTATAAATGTATCTAGTAGTAAATAAGCACAGCCAGTGCGCTGGTTAATCCTCGAGCCTGGTGGCTGATATCCAGCTGAGTGGCTGTTGTTAGCCAGGGGGGCCTGGAGGGGAGAAGCTGTCAAGGAGATGCTGTGCTGCCTGTCGGCTTGCCTGAGGTTGCCAGGTGAGGGCCAGAGCAGGGCGGGGCTGGGTCTGTGGGTCGTGGCCAGACAGGTTGCAGGCTGTAGCAGGTGCTCTCATAAAGAGCCTCCTGGTTGGATTTCTCAGCCCGCAGGGAGCTACTAGGGCTGGGCGATATGGAGCAGAAATCAAATATTTTACTGTTGCCTTATTTCCTTTTCAAGCCATAACAAGTTCCTATTTGCCTGGTTAAGGTCATGTTATAATCTTTCACCTCCCTATGAAAGCAGGTCTGTATCGAGCCTTAATATTGATATATCTTGACAGTGCCCAACTGTAGATGCAACCTGAGCCAGGTGTTCCCCCCCCCCAAAATACATAAACCACTACATAATGGAAATGTGGGCTTGAATTCACCCCACCGCCACCACCAACGCCACCTCTTTTATCCAGAGACATGGCAGGTAAATTAATTGGCTGTGAGTATGTAACTTATACGGCGAGATAAAGGTGCGCTGTCTGGCCAAGGCGTAGCGAAACGGCCGTAATGATGGCTCCATTGTGTTGATGTTGAGGGGGGTAGTTAGCGGCACAGCCAGCGGGGCCTTTGCTGGAGGGCTGGGTAGTCTCTGATTAATAGTGGGGAATGCTTTGAAGTGACACCCAAGTGCACCGACTCATAGGCTAATAGCAATACCATGAGTATAGGGAGCGCTCCCTCTTCCTCAGTCTTCATTAGCTAACGTTTCCCCAGCACTATCTCCCCACCTTCCTCTCACATGCCTGCCTCGTCTGCAGAGAGCTTCCAGGCTGTTTTTTTTTTTTTTTTTTTTTGTCTTTGCAGTTATTTCATGATTTCACTGCCATTTCTCTCTGTCATGATCTGTAAAGGAGGAGGTTTTTTCTTGAAGGTGCAGAGAAGAGGCCTTTACTCCCAGAGCTCAGACACACAGGTGAACTCCAGCACAGCCTAAAGACTGGTGGGATTGATGCTGCACAAGTGGGATATGGCTCGGGACTCTTCCCAGGATCCATTTTGATCTCCCGTAGTGACAGATGAGCTGCAGCTGTGGATGTATGTGTGCTAGAGATGAAATGGTTACAAGTTTTAATCATAACCAGGATAAAATTTCCCCCACTGTTATCATACTATCCAAAATTTTAACGATCATTAAAACGGTTAGTGATAACAATGCTCTAATATCGCAGTAAATAATGTCTAGAGAGCATGAGGGATTGTTTACTGAGGTGAGTGGAAAAAAGTACACAGGTCGACTCGGATTTAAAGAAAAACATTCAGGGACGAACACAAGACATCACAGTCTCTCTCCTCTGCAGCGCAACAGGTAGCCTACCTTTGACATAGGGAAAAAACTCTGACTGTGGGAATAGCATGCACTTACTGGCTTTAGCTGCTCCTTATCTGCTCAGATGTGGTCGGCCATAAAGGGGAGACTTTCTAGAGAAACTTCATAGCTAGACCATCATGTGCACAGACACCAGGATGCAAGAAAATAAAACAAAAAAACAGAGTCAACTTTGATAGAAAGGAACTAAATGATTGTCAAAAGAGACAAAAATGGGTGGAACCTGGCAAAATTGGGTTGAAGTGGCAGAAAGAAGAGGCAAAATTGGGCAGAAAGTTGCCAAACAATGGCAAAATGGGTAAAAATTGGTAAAAATTGGTTATAAAGGAGTAAAAGTGTGGCAAAATGAGTTTAAAGTGGCAAAATAGGATTTAAAAACCCTAAAGAAAAATAGGTTTAACATGGCAAAAAGAAAGCAAAAATGGACTACAATTGACATAAAAAGTGGGAAAAGAAGCATAAGAATCGGGAAATTTGGCAAAAAAGATTTTAACAAATGGCCAAAGGGGTCCACGATAGACATAAAAGTGGCAAAAGGGGCAAAAATGGTCCAAATAGTGTCATAAATAGGTAAAAAGTAGCAAAAAAGAAGTGGCAGAAATTGGCAAAAGCAGCAAAAATGAGCTAAAAGTGATGAAAAGTGAAAATATCAATCCAATATTGAAATCGACGATTGGTTAAATGAGGTTGTGGCAGAATCTGGTTAGCTTGGAGAGTGAAAACCCATAATCAGCTGATCAACAGAGCCGAAAGAGAAATAATGGAAGAAGGGAGAGATATGACCGGGTGGTGACTAATGAATGAGCAGATACAGTCTTCCTGCTTGAACTTCCACTGAGCTCCATATGACTTTTACAGCGTTGGGTTTAAAAACACCAAGATGATCAATGCTGTGCAAAGTGGGCACATTCGCTATGTTGCTGTTATTACAGACATCAAACTGGACAGAAAATTCTGCGTTGCACGTTTGGCTAGAGACCTGGCTGCATGTGATGCTAGACCAAAACATGCTGATGACTGGACTCAGATTGAGCTGTTGTCTGTCACATATCACTCTGCTACACCAATGGTAGCATTGGTAGTGCCTCTTATTTGCAGTGTAACACAACACATGAACTGGTGATGACAGTGTTGCAAAAATCCACTATGTGGCATGAATTTTACTGTTAACAGTATGGATACTGGTACTGTCCACCGCTAATATCGCAACATCTCTAAAAGGAGGAGATTTTTCCTTGAAAGTGCAGAGAAGAGGCCTTTACTCCCAGAGCTCAAACACAAAGGTGAACTCCGGCCTAGCCCAAACACTCATGGGATTGATGCTGCACAAGTGGGACATGGCTCGGGACTATTCCCAGGATCCATTTTGATCTCCCGTAGTGACAGATGAGCTGCAGCTGTGGGTGTATGTGTGGCAGAGAGGCAGGGTTGGGTCTGTCAGCTGTTGGAGTAAAGTAAACTATTAGCGGTGGGAGAAGGCAGTGTTTCCAGTGAAGAATTAGAACCACTTCTAATTGCAGTGAGGTTGGGCTATGATTACATGCTGGCTAATGCACTGACAGACCTCTCACTTGGCTGGCTCTCAGAACGCTGCTGAAATGGCTGAATGCCTTTTGGTTATACAGCATAATGGGAGGGTGTGTGGACGCACGTGTGACTGAGTGAGTGTTTGCTGTGTGTGGGTGGCTGCCTGTGTGTATCTGTGATTAATCCAGCTTTTCAGAGTGGTTTTCTCAGTGTTTGGCATGTTTTTTTGTGAGTTTTGCATTTTGCTTGCATACTTGTGTGTGGGTTTGTGTGTGTTTTCGGCTCGTTTCTTGAGTGTCTGTCGTCGTTTGTAGCGGAGGCAACTTTTCTCTCCGAATCAAAACTCAGCTGGTGTAACTCCCTCTGAACAGTATGTAAGAAGTGTGTGAATACATGTGTTGTATTTGTGTGTGTTGTTTTTGTGAGTGTGTAAGCCCACGGGAAAGAGCAATCAAAGAAGCTGTGTGGTGGAGAGATTGTATAAAAGGAGGGAGAGAGGAAACAGAGTGGCAGGCAGCTGAGAGGGCAGCATGTGGGGGTGGACGGGGGGCTGATGCAGGTGCCTAATTCTACCTCAGCCCTGGGCGTTTTATATTCCATCCATCTCTCTCTCTCTGCTTCTGCAGGGGTACGTAGTAAATCCACCTGCCTCAATTAAAACGCTGATCAGCCAATATATCAGTGGTAATAATCGCAATAATAACACACACAGATGGATTTATACAGCATCATACTCTAAGCCTGTTTCATCAATATTCAGGAATGAATTTCAACGAGCTGTGTTCATTTTTCACCTCATAATTTTAATCACTTTTTTTTTCTTGAACAGCTTGTTCTCAGGTGTGCAGGCAGCCACGTTTTTAAGAAGCTGTGGTTTACTGTTTGACGTGAAAGCGCTGTAAATCACACGGCATTCCCACCATATGGGATGACAGTTATGGGAGTGGATCTGCTGTTTCTCCATCAGGACCTCAGGCCATTGTTATCTCTCTTTTTAACAAGATAGAAGAACTACAGATAACATTGTTATTGTGCTTTCTCTGAGGGTAAGGGGGTCAAGGAGAACTTGCAGCAGAGTATCAGGAATTTAGCCGGGTGCTGATTACTTCCTGGGTTGGTGTTGAGGCTTTGTTTGGGGTAACATCCACCCCTCTTCTTCAGTGGTCTGCTTTCACATCAGAAAAAATGTTCCTTGCCTGAGCACACTTGCACATATACCAGGATGGGAATTTAACTTTTTCGTCTACCTGCCATTGTGGTGGGTTGATTAAAAATCTACCATCCAGAAACATTTTTACCAGCCACTTTATTTTAACACGCAGCATTATTTAATAAGGTATTATAAAATAGCTAAGCCTTATAGCGTTCACGTTAAAGGCTATTTGATAAGAGAGAGTTGGTGCATACACAATCCAAACTGTCACCTCATTTTTCGTCCAGTTCGTCCTGTTTTCAGCCATGCAAACATCTGCTGTGCTTCCTACTATGAATTCAAAGGCCTTTTCCCGACTTAATTTTGTGTGCTTTTCCTGTAGTCTCTGCAGTTTAACTACCTTGCATATGCAAAAAGCATGACTTTTTTTCAAACATACGTTTAGCAGATATACTAGCTGGAGTGAAGAACCACTAATTTTATCTACCTGCCCCAGTCGCCCATAGGTTGAGCAGATTCACCTGACACTGCTCAAAAGTCCCTGCAATTGGCCGGTGGTTGTTGCTAATATTCCACCCTGGTATGTACACAGTAGGATACAGTAGGTGGCGGTATACATTTAGTAGGTTTGCAAATCCACTGAGAAAAAAGAAGCGACAAATAAAGGTGCTGGAAAAAAACAATTCACGCCAGAATCCCAAATATAAATTTCTCTGATTTGGTATCAGCAGACATTAGCTTAAAAAAGGCAAATATTGTTATCAGCAGATATCAAAATCTCCGTCAATATTTGCATCTAATATTTTGGCCATGAACACCAGCATATATAAACTGTAAATTTTGTCCATAAATACTAGTAAATTTGTGGAGTTTTAGGTTGGACCAACAGACCTAAGTTGAGGTCTTCTTCTTTATTCATCTTCATTCTTTAAATTTTGAAGAGTGCATTAAGAAAAAAGTTAGTTTCTTTTTCATCCTCAAACCTTAAATTGTGTTCAAAGGACTGAATTTTTAGTTATGTAAAACATATTCAAATATCGGTATAGATATCGGTATCAGCTAAAATGAATCTGTAAATATTGGATATCGGCAAAAATCCAATATTGTGCATCCCTAATTCTAAATTGATTCACAATGCCCAAAAATCAAGATTTTTTTCAATATTCTTTTTAACATACAGCGCATTTTAAAGAGAGAAAGTTTAAGCTCTGTACATGAGCTCCCCTCTTCCCTGCTGGTCGGCTTTCACATAGCTGTGCCTGAGTAGCCTTGCGTAGTCCAATACATAGTCATAGTCCAATACACTAGGTGGCAGTTATACTTGTAATTTCCCATCCAATCAATAATAAGTTTAACTCATAATTCCGCTGCCAACTACAATCAGATCAGATGTTAGCCATTTAACCAGCAAAGTGCATGCACATCCAGTTGATTTGCAAATCCACCAAGTGAAAGAAAGAGGAACAGACAACTGAGGAACCATTCCTCTTGACACTTGTTTATGCAGTGTGCAGACAATAAAGTCCATCCTGCAGGCAGTGTTAATTTTGACAGCTATTTTTAATTTAAGTCTTAGTTTTTAGGTGAAATTTCTTGTAGTTTTAGTCTCATTGTAGTCAACGAAATCTTGGACTTTTAGTCCAAGCATTTATTCTCTTGCCTAAATCTGGGACCAGATCATGTTAGTGTGTTCTAAGCACTCTGCCTAACCTGGGGTCCCTGCTTTCTACAGCTGAGAGGTAGAATAGCTGTAGATAGGTTGTGTTTTGATGGATTTACCCACAGTGAAGAAATGTCACAGATCTTGAATGTCTGATGAAAACTACACTACATTTTAGTTTAGTTTTAGTCATCTTGATGAAAACTACATTTCATTTTAGTTTAGTTTTAGTCATCTTGATGAAAACTACATTTCATTTTAGTTTAGTTTTAGTCATCTTGATGAAAACTACACTACATTTTAGTTTAGTTTTAGTCATCTTGATGAAAACTACATTACATTTTTGACAGTTTTAGTCATCACAAATCTATCTTTGGTTAGTGTTAGTCTATTTTTTGTCATGGAAAAAACGCTGTCAACGAACATTTTTGGTCAGTTTTAGTTGATGAAATTCACACTGCCTGCAGGCTAACATGAATGTTTTTTATCTTTTTTTTTTTTTTTTTTAAACCAGCAACCCTCTTTGGACTTCTACATCTACTTTGCAACACACAGAATAAACCGGTTCTGTAACAGGAAGGTATGATGGTTTTTGTAGAGACAGGAGACAAAAACTGACTTTAAAACTGTACTTGCTGATGAGTACGCAGTACAGGGGCGTGGTTGCATTAACATCTCCCATGTACCGCGCTTGAGTCCATATGAATCGTGCCTGAGACCACCTCTCCAAGCAGGCTCAGGCACAGTACCTGAGTATCGGATGCTTCCATTTAGGCTGAATGAATGGAAAGGGACTTTTGGGTCCGTGCCTGGGTCCCTAACGTGAAATCACTCTAAGTTCTGTAATGATAGTAGAGCCAATACATACAAAGGTAGACAAAACAGTTGGCTACTCTCATCTCGAAGGTGTAACCAAAATCTAAAGTAAGTTGCAAGTAGTTATGTTCCTTGGTGTATAATATCTCATGCGATTAGATGTAAAGTGTCCTAGTGTTTGGCCGGTCAACCTAGAGTCAACCTCTAGATAACTTTCTCTCCATTTACTAGATCAGAATAGTGCTAAACCTAGCTGTTCCCCTAAAATGCTATTGGTGCTTACAGTTAGTGGTTGTTTATATCAGATTTAAGAGCATAATGGCAGAAAATCAGCCATCATTAAGAGAAACTACAGTGGCTACTAGTGATGGGTGGCTGTGTTAGTTTGGATGGAGAGTCTGACTGGGACTGTGGGCCTTAACTGTTAAAAAAATGTTAATGGTTTACTGCAGTTTCTTTTTAATTGCTGTAATCCTGTGAAGTTACTAGTTTCTTACAGAAATAGTGTCACCCAACACTGGTCATAGGCGGGGTTGGTTTAAGGACTTGAATAAAAATACACACCTACAGGAGCTTTTAGAGGTCTAAGGAAGACCTTGGCTGCAGAGAGACTATAAATAGACTCTGGATTTGAAATCATAGGCGTGATGTCCAGGAAATGTGCTCAATTTAATATGGTGATGTGGACAGTGTGTACTTCCCTTTCTAGCCTGGTGACTGACTGGTGAAGTATGTGGAGAGAAGTGGTCATCCTCCTTAGCAGCACACTTCCAGACCAGAGATGTCTGTGTATGCATGGAAACTGGATGGATCAATACCACTGTCATGGCGGAGGTGGACTTAACTATGCAGCTGTGTGGGAAGGAAAGGCGGATTGGCGTACTGGAACATGTGATGCTGTTGCAGATGCCTGTTATTGTAGTGGAAGGGTTTTATTTAAGCCTGCCGATGTATGTACCCCCCTGTTTTGGTACGTGTATGTAAATGTGTGTATCCCCATTTGACAGATCTTCTTACAGAAAGTGAAGTTGCTTTGAGGATCGATATGGACACACTGTATGCACACACATACACACAACATACACACCCTTTTTACGCTCACTGTCTCATCTGTCAGTTGACAGAGTTTTCTCCAGCTCTGTGGGTTCTCTTTCCAGCCAAGCAGATGGTGCACATTCAGAATGAAAGCAGATCCTAAGTCCTTTTGGATCTCCATCAATCCGGCAGTCTCTGGGACCGTCCTGTGAGGGGTTCAAGTTTCTCAGCATTGACTGAGCCATCCCGGCTTTTCAACCAGGGTGTAGTTGCCACCTTCCTGTCCATTGCTTTTTAATCTCACATGCGACAACAGTCTACATTTACATGCACAAACACTTCGGCTGATGACAGTTGCCCCCGTTGCTCACTTCTCTTTTGCTCCGGGGTGACTCAGCTGATACCACCAACCTTAGCGGGGGGGGGGGCCTTTGCCCTCCTGCCCCTCAACAGTAACATCCACTCTTATTTCATTTATTTTATTTAACCTTTATTTAACCAGCTGAAGACCCACTGAGAACTCTTTCATGAGAGTGACCTGGCCCAGATGTCATCAGCACACTTAGCAATGCAGATTACAAACAATTAGCTAAATCAAACAATGATTTAGAGCTGCAAACTAGTTCTAAAAAGACCATGGTCATGTTGGCTGTTTTCTCATTTTCTCATATGTACTGCTGGTCCTTGACTTTTCCTTAAAGTTGACTTGAATCAGGCTGAGGAGGTTTTAGGCTGTTATTAGTCAGGATAAATGTGCCGCCTTGTCGTGCTGATCAAGGGCTGCTTTGAGTGGCAATTTCAGGAGGATCAATCTAAAATGTCGCCTCTATCCATCTGTTATGGAGAGAAACATCAGAACACACTGTTTTGGATGTCATCAAAACATTTCATCATGGTTTCATAAACCAAATTAACCCCAAAATTTTCAAATTCAAGGTTGGGGAAGTCCAAGCAAACATGCAAAATTATCATTAACAAAAAACTACAAATTAGTTTGATATACAAACAACATTAATTACAATATATTAAAATTGTTTTATACTATTAAAGACAGTATCAAAAATGATGAATAAAAATATGCTTTGATGTAACATGTTCTTTTGTGTGTTGCTTCAGCTTAGCTTGTACAATTTCTCCTGATGTAGTGAAACAAATTTTTTTTTTAATCTAAAATTAACTAATAGCATAAACATCTAATTCACAAAAAACTGAGCACATGACTCTGTGCTGCTGAGTGAAAATATTGTAAAACTAATGACAGAAGGTGGTAGCAGCACCCTGTGTTATCAGACAAGGACACCCAAACTTTCCGGTGATCAGGACAACAGTTCCATCCAAATATATATATTTTTTTCAAATTGTTTATAATACTTGGGTATTATTATTGACCTATAAAAGTGGATCAAAATGTAATGTTTCACGATCATGAAACCAGGTATCACTGATCTATCACTGATTGAACCAGGTTACATGTGCCTTCAACCTCCGCTTTGTGTTTTTAAAATCAGATAAATATAGACGTCAGCAAACTTGATTAATGGCCACATATAAATGTCCATCATGATGGTGTCTTTTACAGTCTGGATCTCTCTTGAGTCCAAATACCCCTAATTCAACCCTCTGAGACTGACATTGTCAGATATGTCAAGAAGAGTAACAGGTTATTTAAAGCTAAATAACTCTGGAACCGTTAGTCTTACCTACATCCTTCTTACCTCTCTGGAAGCCCTCTATTGGGCCGCTCTAATGACACTATCCATGCCTTTGTAACCCTTTTTTAGCGAGCTTTGAGCATACACACCAGTTACTCTGATATCAAATCTCTCTTAATCCATTTTTGACTAATATTTTGATTGTTTCTGCCGCTAGCCTAGCGTTAGCCAACATATTGTTTTCCCGCAATGCTTATAACATGGGCTGTGTAAACCAATGAAAGAGCGTTGAGTCATCGCATTACATTTTGCTAAACTTTGCATGTCTTTTAACTTAGATCCAGGAGGAGGCGGCCTTATTAGCTCATAATGGAGAAAAAGAGAGACAGAGAGCCCGTGATGTGGCTCTCAGTGTCACTGCAGACAGGAAGAGCATGGACTTTTTTGTAAATATGTTAATGTGTTGTGGTTACTCTGTGCCACACATAAAAATCTTGGAATTTTAATTTCTGTTTAGTATTTTCTTTTGCCTTAATAATTCTATAACTTTTTCTTAAATTTAAGTGACATTATTGCATTACACGTATTCTTAAAGACCAGGCTGTCCTGAAAAAAAGGGATGTTTAAAGCTTGACTGTGCACCACAGCGTTGATGTTTTACCAGACAATACGTCCAGGTGAGATAAAATGTTTAAAAACAGCTTATGGGCTCAGATGATTCAGTGGATATTAGTAGCTTTTTGTCCTATTTCCATCCACTCCCCCTTGAGCATACAGTCATGTTTCAGAATGTTTTGCCACTCGACCCATCTGAGCAGGCATGTCACGGACATTACCTCCATAGTAGAGTCAGACAAGTCGCTGTCAGTAACTCGACTCTCCTGTCATTCTCGTGTATGGGAACAATTCCAGTAGGCCAATCAAACGGCCTGATGAAGCTATAATTGTAGCTCAGCTTTACTGTGTGTATAAACATACTGAGTGTGTGGTTTGCATATAGCAAAGAGCTCTCTTCAAATTCCTTCGTCCATCCTTCATACCTGCAGTGGCAGTTGTACCCCCGAAGCCATGGAGCCTTCCCCCTCCAGCCCCCCCACTCTGTGTGATTTTATGTGACAGAACGAGCAGGATTTATTTCAGCACGTGTGTTTGGATCTTTTAACAGGGCTGGTTTGAAAGCGCGTCACTTTGAAGCCTGCAACTACTCCTAACTGTAAGTGATTTTATGAGACGTGTTTCTGTGCCAGTCAGTCAGGCCGCTGCGCCACAACCAGATTTGTGAGAAGCAATGGGGATGCCATTCCAGCACAAACCATCTGGGAGAGGGGGACGGGAGAAAGTGTGCGTTCTTCTGCACATATGTTTGTGTAGGTGTGTTTGTGTGCATGTAGAAGGGGAGAGTTGGTTAGCGCTGGCTGTGAGAGGGAGAAAAAAGTTTGGCTTCTTAAGGGAGGCCTCGTACTGCCCCTGCCTGCGACTACTGATTTATGAGCTTGTGAAGGAAATCTCTCATTTGTCACTTTTCATCTCTTTTCTCCACATCATCCTTTTTTTCTCTCTCTCATGGAATTCAGCTTTTTCTTAAATCTTCTACTACTCCTAGAGAAAAATAAAGAAGAAAGAGAGTGCTGCTGTCTGTCTGTATCTTGTTAAAGCCATGGCAAACAGAAGGCTTGTCTTAGTGGGTATGTTTTTGTAAATATTCATAGCTGTTGACATGCTAGCGTAATGTGTTTTGTTTGTGGTTAGTATGCGTGTCATTAGGCAGTGTATACTTTCTGCCTGTAAATAATTCAAAGCACTTGTAATGGTGATGTTTCTGCTGAAAGTGCTTTGAAAGTTAATGTTGGGAGAATAACACATAAGGTCTGAATACTCTGAGAAAAATATGCATTTCTGTTTTTTCAGATTATGTTTGTTTATGTGAAGCATGTTTCTGACCACAACATGTTAGCATGTATAACACCTGCAAATGTAGCCTAATTAATGCCCACGAATATAAAAAAACAGAAACATGCAGCTTTTAATTTAATAATCCCACACATTTAATAGCAGTTACCTGCTGCAAATGTAACAACTATTATATTTGTAGGAATAAATTGCATTTAAGTGAAGGTAGAAATTTCTGTCTCTCGAAATTGTATTAGCATAGCATCTTTACAATTGCCAGTGGGTTCAAGTCAGTTTTAGCTCAAGTCACATCAAAAAAACGTAGTGATGGTGATTTTATTTGTTCGCCATGAAGCAAGAAGTAGGTTTTAAAACACCGGAAGAGCCATGAATCTTTGCAGAGTGGATTAAAATGTCTCAAAACAGTGCTCTGATGAGATTATAAATATCGTACAGACATTGTGCAAACTTCTTGAGACTAAAAACAAATTTTGCATGGATGGGGATTTGAAGTTTTGGTAAAATAATAATACTGGCCGGGTGAACATTGTCTCTGAAAAAATTGTGCTAAGAATCATGTCTCTACCAATGTATTAAGACTCTGAAAAAACTACTTCCTGCTTCAGGGCGAAAAGCAAAAAACAAGCTGGAGGAACAGTGTTTCTGTACAATATTTATAATTTACTCAGAGTGCTGTTTTGACATATTTTAATCCACTCTACCAAGATTCATGGCTCAACCAGTGTTTTAAGACTCTGAAAAACTACTTCTTGCCTCATGGTGAGAAAAATGTGCCATTTCTTTATATGACTTGAGCCAAGCTGACTTGAACCCACTGACAGTTGTAAAGCTGCAATGACACACAAATGAACACGACCTTTATTTTTCATGTTTACATTATATTTGTGGGAAGTTCCTTCTAAATGAAATAGTTATTACATTTACAGGAGGCAACTGCTATTACACATGTGGGGCAATTTATAATGCTTGTGGGATTGTTACATTAAAAGCTGCAGATTTCTGTCATGTTTGTTGGCAGTTATTATCATTATCTTGACACATCCTAATTCACTTTGCTAAGATTCATGGCTCTGCCAGTATTTTAAGACTCTGAAAAAAACTACTTCCTGCCTCATGGCGAACATAAACTGCCATAATTACATTTTTAGATGTGACTTAAGCTGACTTTAACCAACTGGCTGTTGTAAAAAAAAAGCTTCAACAACCAAACACCGACCACAAACATTAAGTTTTCATGTTTACATTACATTTGTGGAAAGTAATAACAACTTTTACAAGTGGAAGATTTTTACCTTTCACAGTTGTAATATTTCCCTTTAAATATAATACTTAATATTATGTTTGTGGGAAATTTGTTTTTATGTCTACAGTAAGCAAATGCTTTTACATTTATGGGAAATTTATGTGTTTATGTGTTTGAGGGGTTATTACATTAAAAACTGTAGAATCTATTACGTTTGTGGTTTATTATGTTGGGGCAGTTGTTGCAGGTGGTACAGCATGTTGTTAACATAGTTCAAGCCCCAGACAGGTGTTTTTTCTACAGATTTATCAGACACTGAACACCTCAAAGAAAAGATAAGTTAATAACAATGCTGACTAGATTTTATGTTTTGTTAAAGCAGCTTGCTCTGTGGTAGATCAATAAAGAGGTTTTCTGAAATGTCAATGCAGGACTTTGATGGTAAAATCTACTTCCAGAACCAGAGCTGCTGCAAAAATGGGTGGCCACTGTTGAGCTCTTTGTCTGCTAGCCGGCACATTTCTGCCCCCGGGTCACAGCCAGGTCATCTGCAGACTGAAGTCTTAGCATGTGTATGTGTGAACGTCAATGTTCCCTCATCATGTCTTTATGTGCCTGTGTGCACCTTACTCACTCAGGTGTTACCCATAAATCCACCTCACCCTTTCCTGGCCCTCTGAGGACGCAGCAGTTACGGGGGCTTCACCCTTTTTCAAAACGTGGGAGGGGGAAGGTAAAGGGTTAGAAGGGAAGGGAGATAAACGAGGGAGGGGGCTTAATGAGTGCCCTGACTCCCATGATTATGGGACTGGCTGATAGAAATCGGGATCTTTTTCAAAGAAGTCAATTAACCCCCTTCCCCTTCCCTAATTATGCGTGGATTGCTCCACTGGCTCTGTACTGATAGGGTTGCACAGTTCAGCGGAAGATGCCGACTCATGCTGCTGGAGTCTACATGGGTTTGTGTGAGCTGTGACAAGGATTTATTTTTTCAGAATGTGTTTGGAGGAGGGCATTAATGTGTCAAACGTGATGAGATTACGATAAAAAAATCAAGACATTCAAATGTTACAAGTAGCATCAGTGACATGGTATTTTGTGAGTTTAGGCACACCCAAGGCTGAAGACAGATACTACTCACTGTAGCGTCTTCCTGCTCCCACAGTGACGGAAAATGTGAACACTGATGCACCATATTACTTTGAAAACCAAGTCAAAAGGAATATGCACCTTGTTATATATATACTTTTGCTTTTGCATTTTGCTGTTTTATTAAGTATTCTATCCCTAACAAGTTCCATTTTTTTCATGACTTGGCTGAGCTAATGTTTTGAATTTTAATCTTCCCAAAACTCCTTATTTTGAATAGAAAATAGAGCCGATTTTTATTCAAACAAGACGTGAAGTACCCCTAACTTAATACAGTATAAATAACAGAAAAGCACAACAAAAACTTTTTCTTGAGAAAATCTTTGAGATCGTTAGCCTCAATCTGGGTTACTTACACTGAGATCATTGCAAATGCACATCAACCAGGGATCAATGCACTTCAGTGAGTCATTTTTTACATGCTCTCCTGCATATTTCTTAATGGGTATGTGATGTAAATCACGTACAACACTGTTATATATGATTTATATGTGATGTAAATCATATAAAGCATTTAATTTCATTCATTTTTTGGCCATTTTATGTTGCTATTTTTATTCAGTATTCTACCTGTAGTAAGTTCTTTTTTCTCATGGATGATCAAGCTTATATTATAACTTAAATCTTGCAGAAGTTCCCTCTTTGTGTCACAGTTAGAGCAAATTTTATTTGAAGAGGAGGTTAAGTGCCATTAGCTTAAGGCCGAACAAACAAAAGCAAAAGCACACTAAACACTATACAAAGTATCTGGGAGAGTCAGGTCTTTTCAAAGCAATTCTAGGAAGGTGATTGGACGAATGTTCCATCTGTCATGCGCAATTTGGGGCAATCAGAGTGACAAGAAAAAATGAGGTAGTCAGGCGCTGCTGTAGTTTATGAACAGTGGAGGTTGTTGGTGGATCAAACTCATGCTGAGGCTGGTCAAGAGAAGTGCAAAAACATTTTCTCCACCAAGAGAAGCTTTCAGTGCAGTTCTTTGCTCTTGTTTCGATAAAAAATGGGGCCCAGCTCTGATAAAACTTAAGCAATACTATAGCTACATAAGCTAAATGCTATACCGGTGGCAGCCATTGCTATTAGCTTCTAGTACAATTAAACCCTACCCGTAACTACTGCTTTGTTCTCTTCAAATGATGCTGATTGGTCAGGTCTGTTTTCTGACCTGGCACAGTCGTTTCAGACTTGAGCTTTGCAAGATGGATCTGCCTGATGACAGACATGGAATCTGGCTAATCTATCTACTTTGCAAGGATAACACAGAAGAACATTTTCTTTAAACTTTGGTCTTAATTGTAAGCTATAATCTGGGTTACTTAAACACTAAACTGGAGCGCTTGATCAGTGCAAATGCTGTCACATTAACCAGGAATTGGTTAACTTAAGTGAGTCATTTTGTACATGCACTCCTGCATATTTCTTAATGAGTAAAAGTGTTAAACTCTGTATTTTACAGAGTAAGCACTTTAAAGTTGTCTCCTACTTCCAAGTCATGGTTTCAGACCATACTGGTGTAGCAGTGCAGCACTCATTTTTTGGTCAACTTCATGCAATGCATTTCTTTGCATGCATTTAATTCCTAAATAAAGGCACTTGCAAGACTTGCTTTACATTATTAACATGGACCTTTCCGAAAATGTAGAATGATTAATTTTAAACATGCAATTTGATTATCCATCAAAATTTAAGCATATTTGAAAAAAAAAGTCATTTAACAGCTGTAGTGAGCTGTCTGCTGGGTTTTTCCTGAGCCGTACGTTATCGGCAGCTTCATCGACTCTCTTTTTGAATGACAGGCTGAGCCAATACCGGGCAGATCCAGCAGGGGGCTCCACCCCAGGAGGCATCTGGTCATTAGTGCTTTAGTGCTCGTTGATGGCTGAACTCTGTGGTCAGAGTAAATAAGCAGTGTAGTAGAATGTCAACATGACCAGGCGGCTCCTTCACAGCACCCAGTGTTGACATAACTGCTCTCTTATCTGAGAAGTGCAAAGCCCGGCCCCACAATAGAACTCTGTGCCAGAACAAATACAGTATGGAGATAGAAACCACACTCTCCAACGCACATACATTCACACACACTCTGTGAGGGAATGTGTCGCATGGCACTACGAGTCAAAGCTGCTACTGCCGGGAGTCAATATGGCACAAAATCATGCAAAAGTGAAGTTTGGGTCCTGGCGTGGCTGTTCCTGCGAGTCTGGTGTTCATGAGCTCATAGAAATAATTGGGTGTTTAGGATCTCAGTAATCTCTGTAAAAGACCAAGACTTTACCCGCTGTGCTCCAACGGCCGAGACTGAGGGGAAGTCTGACAGTCATGAGACGAGCTCTGCCATCAGGCTTAAGTGAAGGAGCAGTTTATGGAAGATGCAGCTGCAACTATCACTCCTGAGTGTGTGCCAAAGAGAGAGGAAAAGGAGAGGAGAGAGAGGTCGCAGAAAGAAATAAAGATGGTGGCTGTTTGCTTTTCAAACCTCTTGTTTAAGTACCTGTGTCACATTTGCTATTTTTCTGTGTCAAAACATTTCAGTAAGGCTTCTTCCCCTCACTGCCTCACATCACCCTAATAACTCTTCTTTATTCTTCTTCCCTGTCCCCCTCTCTGTCTCCTCCCCCTCTCTCTGTTATGGCCTCTGCCAGGTCTAGACTGAGCTTGGCTCACACTGGCGTTGTGATAACCTGCTGAAAGCTGTTGCTCTCCTGCGGATATTAAGACACCCAGCTAAGGTTTTTCTACTACTTCTTGGGCCCTCTCCTTTTTTGACTCCATTAATAGCTGTCTTCTTTCCTCATATTCCCTAAATACATCTCTGGTCAGGCCAGTCTTGAGGCTTTCTGGCCCAACACGTAGATGCTGACATGTTTTATGGCCAGCAGCGCTGAGTGTGTACTAAAGAAAAATAAGAAAAGGCAATATGTGCACTCATAGGCACACTCTTCAAAGCAGGTTTAATGGTTACTCTGGGATGTGGAGCTTTTATTTGAGACCCACAACACCGCCACTGGTTCTAGTGAGCATAGCCTGTTGGAAAATATATGAGTTTAATTTTCAGCCTGCTAACATGTATGTTAGGATAGTTCACAGGAAAAGTTAGGACACTTTAACATTAGGTATACCTATACCTGCATAGTTACAAGGTAATAAATGAACAACCCACTGCAAATTAACCAAGAAATAAATGAATAACTAATGAAGTGGGTACTCATTAGGCACTAACTGCATACTGGGTACTGAGTACTAGGGCTGGGCAATTAATCGAAAATTAGATTAAATCGCAATATGGACTGCTGCAATTTTCAAATCGCAGAAGATGCCATTTTTATTTAACCTGAAATTTGTGTCAAAATAGCAGTTTAACACTTTTTTTTTGCAGCAGAGATGTTATGCATCACATATCATGCAATCATCCACAGGCATTTTTTTTGAATAGTCTACAAAAATCATACTTTTTTTATTAAATACAAGAATGACATAATAATTACAACTCCCTTCAATACACCAGTTCCTACCCAGTTTGCAATATGAGTCAAAATCATCACAATTAGATATTTTTCAGAATTGTTCAGCTCTAGTTTTAGCTAATATTGAGCTGTTATAATATAGACTGATTCATTGCTTGTGTTTGTTGGTTAAAAAAACACAATATAAGGAACTTAAATAATAATTGCAAATCAAATCGCAATTGCAATATTGGGGAAAAAAATTCCAATTAGATTATTTTACTAAATCGTTCAGCCCTACGGGGTACCCAGGACTGGGCTGGTCCAGACGTCAGGTGCAACCATAGAGATGTGCAGCTGGAAAGGATATCTGGAGAGATGGGGTATAGGCCTGGCACAGGCCTGGATGATGCCATCTGGAGGCCAGAGCAGAACAGGACAAAGGTTTAAGCGGCAAAGTGCCGAACCAGCATATGCTCCCTTACCTGACCTGGTGTATCAATGTAGGGGTCAGGACTGTAGGACGCTGAGAGGGGGTCACCAAATGCCTTCAACAAAACTCCCAGATTAATGCTGAAATCAAAGTAATGTTTAAAAAAGTCAGACTATTCTGAATGTGCATGGCTGTGGCGAGCTATGCTTCAACCACCTTCAGGTACAGTACGGTTCCCCCTATTGGGCACTTTTAGTTTGGGGGTCCCAGGCTGAAAAACCTAGGTGGTAGTTACTTATTCGTTACCTAGTTACTGTGCCTGTTTTGTCTGCCTTATTGTAAAATGTTGCTGGAAAAATATATCTCCCTGTGTGGGGATGTGTCTGAGGATGTGCAATGGCTAACAAAACGAGCAGCTGCAGCACATCTGTTGACTTCCATCAGACACTATAGCCCTCTTGTTACCTCGTAAGGCATCCCTCCTCCTGTGCTGGATCTGAATGCAACCAATAAAAACCATAAGAGGGACTAAAACGTGACTTTCTTTTCCATCCACCTGACCACCGGACTCGATGCAGTCATTGCAGAGAAGACAGACGACACCAATGGCTGCTGTGCAGCCAACCAACAAGACAGACACGCTGTGAGCAGTTGATCAAGATGATATCCCTCCCCTCTGTCTCCCTGCTTTGACCTTGGACTGTGCCTTTTCTACTCCTCGCTGTTAAGCTTACATCAAGCTAACCAGCTGGAGAGGAGAGGCTTTTTATGGCTGCCCTGCTCTATGTTACACTTCATCTGCTCATGTTCGGGTGAAGATGACCTTCTCTCCTCTGTACAGATTGCAGGAAATGCTCCTAATTTTACTCATCTCTGCTCAAGTGTGTTGCTGCAGATGTTGAGCAGGCCCCAGCAGCGGCATTCCATGGATGACCAGTGTCAGCAGTCAGGAGACATAACTCAACTTTAAAGCCTAGTTTGTCAGATGCATTTCATAAAAGAATTTACTGTGAGATTTGGCTGACCTTGTATGTATTTGAGAATGCAGGCGGCTACAGAAGGGAAGAAAGTGTTTATCTGTATGTGCCAAGTCGAGTATTGTCCTTATGGCTAGGAAGCTTTGCAACAACAGAAGTCAAGAAGCTGCACGCGTCTCATACAGTGTGTTCCTTTCAAGGTAACACCGGGTATCGTTTGGCCTTGGCTACAGGTGCCCTCCCTCTTCTTGGCTGTAGGTTATCAGAACAAAAAATGCTTACATTTGTCTTGCACAACGCTACAAGAATTAAACATTTCTCCTTTGTTCCCTTTGTGAACCAGTGGCAAATTATATTCAGGGCTGCAGAAAGACCTTGGGCTGGCTGGCGCGGCGGCTCTCGGCTCCGTTATCTGCGCTGTTCTGTCTCTGAGCCTCTGACAGGCTACATCAGACGGAGAGAAGCCAGAGCAGGGAGCTGCCTTCTGTTTCTCTCGCACACATCACTCCCAGACTTTATCATATTACAGGCCAATCAGAGAGAACTCAGAGGACAGAGGTAAAGCAGTGTCTTCTACCAGCACTGACCTAAAAGAGGCGCGGCCACAGGTGGAAGAGGGAGGGGAAAGAGGAAGGAAGGACATGACATTCCGATGAGCCCTGGTCACCAGTTGAATGTTGGGATGCTGATTTATGGGTGATTTTGTCAGAGGGAGGGGTGAACCTGTGACTCCCCATAAAACAAGACGTTCATTACCCTGCCAGACCTCAGGAAAACTGATGGACCAACAAGAGCAGAGAAACAGAGTGTAAGTGGGACGAGAGAGTGGGAGTGAAAGCGGTTTTTAAAAACCCAAAAAATGAAGAGAAAGTGTTTCCATTTTGAGGCACGCGGATGACTGCAACTGAGGGAAGAGAGCAGGGCGATGAGGGAGGACAGAAATATGGAGCTGAGCAGCAGGGGGAAGGAGGCAGAGTGATGGAGGAATGATGGAGAGGGTGTGAGGACGGAAAGGGAAAACTGAGAAGGGAAATGAGTGATGGGGCTCGAAGGAGCAAAGGGAGAACAGGGGATGAAAGTGAAAAAGGGAAGACAGCAGGCAAAATCCGCTCCGTGAATCGAGCTGCTTGCAGATTTATGTGGTGTTTTGGGTATCATTATACATCAACCAGAAGAGATGGAGAGACTGGAGCAGTGTGATGCCTATGGGTTTGTGTGTGTGTTTATCTGTGTACCACACTTTTATTCTCCATCCTCACGCTGTTCATGTCTGCTCCAAAGCAAACTGACTGCTGAATTCGACAGAACACACTTGCCTGTGGTGAGCTAACATCCACCCACATCCACACTCCACTTTTCCAAAGCTTAGCTATCTAGCACTGCTGGTTGAGAGAAGAGAGGCTTAGACCACCCAGGACTGGGTAGTCAAAGTGGTGCTTTGATGTGGCACAAGCATATGTGCAGTGCATGGGTACGATCTCTGCTGAAACACGCTCGCAAAATGCAGTTTTACTGCCTCCTGTGCGGCATCGTTACTTCTCGTCACTGGAGTGCTGGGAGAGAACTGGATGCTATTGGAAAAAGGTGACTTTGGGACATCTTCTCCCTTTGTGATTCAGTATATTGTGATGTGAATGAGTACACGAAGTTATGCCGAATAAAAGGGAGTTTCTACAAGCTTCAGTATGGCAAAACCGAAAGCTTAAATTTGGCAAGAGGATCTGGCTGCAGACCTCTATGGTGGGGCATTTGGGCTTATCTGTTGCAGACCTCTACAATGGGGCGACATCAACCATGGGACAGGAAGGGATGCATGTTACCCAAGCCCCAACAAGAATGACATACTGAATGATGTATATTTGACGCTTGCTGTCAGAGGTTACGGTACGAGGCTAATTTTCACAACAGCAGAATTTTCTGTATTAAAAAAACAAAATACGGTGCGCTGGTAGTCGAGCGGTTAAGGCGCGCGCCATGTACGCAGGTGACCCGGGTTCGAATCCGGCCCATGGCACTATTTCCTGCATGTCTCTCCCCGCTCTCTTCCCTGTTTCTGACTCTATCCACTATCCTATCTAATAAAGGCAAAAAGGCCAAAAATAAATCTTAAAAAAAAAAAAAAAAAATACTCAGGGGGATAAATTTTGATTGAACACACCACAAACTATGGAAAACCCAAAGAGGGTTAGGGTTAGGCACTCAAAACCTGAACGTTAGGGGGAGGGGGGAGGGGCATAAATTTAAAAATTACACACCACAAAGTAACGAAAACCCAACAAGGGTTAGTATGTCACTTCCTGCCCCATGGTCGAGGTCGCCCCATTGAAAAGGTCTGTAACTGATGAGCCCAAAACACC
Organism: Cheilinus undulatus; assembly: GCF_018320785.1. NCBI lineage: Eukaryota > Metazoa > Chordata > Actinopteri > Labriformes > Labridae > Cheilinus > Cheilinus undulatus. The sequence continues at coordinate 31,225,930 of NC_054885.1, read as the reverse complement.
CCACCATAGAGGTCTACAGCCGGATGCCTTAAATATGAAAAAAACAAAATGCCTTCAATTTTGAAAAATAATTTTTTATTGTGATTATTTTGACTCATAATGCAAATGCGATGGGCCCTTAGACCACTGGCAGTTTTCAGGCCCCCGAAACCCCCACAGCATCACCAGGGGCTCATGGCAACCCTGCTACCTGCCCTGATGCTACTCTAAGCCTAGCTTATGTGCCACATGCACCCTGAAGGTGCAGGTTTTGTGATTTTTCCACACCCCTGGTAATGTCGAAGGACATCCAGAACACGGCCTGGGTTGTGTCAATCATCCCTCCCACCACATCTACGTCTTACTCAGCCTCGGTTTTTGGCCCAAACATGCCTAGAAGTTCTGCACAGTACTGTATAAACCAAGCTTGTGTTGAAAAACAGTCCTCTTTTTAGAAAACTTGTCACAAGTCCAGACTTTTGCGATGTGGTCAGTGCAAAATTTAACTCTGAAATAACAATAAAAATTGCTATTTATTGTGCAGCCCTAGCTAATGCTCGAACAGAGAGAGAGGGAAAGAGAAGCAGCCACTTCCTGTGCCAAGCAGTGGCAGGCTAAAACACTGGAGCCGTATGGTCACCCTGAGGGAGGGAAAACCTGCCCAGTCTAACCACCTCTGAATTAACCAATTAAGTTCAAAAGTTAACAAGGGACTAATTAAAGAGAATAGTGCTGAGCACTTGTTTTAAACTGCCTTTTTCCCCCAGCCAGGCACGTTTGAATCTGTAACCTGACTGGCCAAGCTGGGGCTGCGTCAACTGAAACATGGCACGCAAGCCGCCCTTAGTCACCCATCTGTCCCCCAGGCCAGAAAACATAAAACCAGTGGATTTAGACTGATCAGTCATCAGCTGTAAAACAAACCAGGTCCAGAGCCTTCCATGTGCTGATTCCAGTGGAACAAGAGAACTTTGAAAATCCCATTTATACGGAGTCATTATTGTTGCAGAACTCAAGAGTGCATTTTAACATTTTGAGTTCATGACATTGAATTTCAGCTCAGTTTTTTTCTTCAAACTTTACATTAAAACCTGCCTTTGTGCTCATCACAGCCTCCTTGAACCTCACTGTACTAAAAATATCTGCTTTCTGCTAAATCTTTAGTTGCTTGCTCTAATTTCCTGTGCTTTTATCCATGCCATTCTCTTTCAGGATGCTTTTGCTTGTTTGTAAATTAGCCACTCTGAGTTTTGTGTTTGTGTGAAACTTTCTCTGTGCAATTGAAATGTATTCCTGCGGTCCGATTTTTTGATGAACCAACCAATAGGAAACAGGTTGACCAACCCAGATCGACCCATCATGTTAGCTCTGCTCGCTTAGACAGTCACAACATTCTATAACACATATGTTAAAAGTCTAAAAGCATAAAATCGCCATAAAACTTTAATAGTAGCCCTTCGATTGACTGGCGACCAGACCAGGGTGTACCCCATCTCTCGCCAAATGGCAGCTGGGATAGGCTCCAGCCCCCCCTGCGACCCCGAACGAGATAAACGGTATAGAAAATGGATGGATGGAACTTTAACAGTAATTTTCAAACATCCGTAAAAGTCAGCTATAAAGTTAATGCAGCATAAATAGCTGAATTATTATTCTACATTTTTAAGAAAAAATTGGTCTTTAGGAGAAACTAAGTTAGAGTTTTGGGGTTGGGAATTAGACTGAAATAATATGTGTGTATGTGATAGAATGATAAGATCATTGGTCGATGCCATACCTGTTGCCTATTGGCAAAAAATAAATTTTCATAGTGCAGAGAAAGTTTGTACTCCTGCAAAAAGTTTCATACATACACAGAGAAAAAATCGGTTAGTGGCACCTTCACGAACCAGCAGAAGCAACCTGAATGAGAGGTTTAAGCATAAGCGTTGGAAATTTGAGCAAAACCATATGATTTTAGAGCAACTCTCAAGCAACTTCCTGTTCTTGGATTTTTTGATTAACCAACCGATAGATAACACGTTTATGATGGACCAATCATGTTTGCTCTGGCCACGTTTCTGTGCTGTTCTCCAGGAGACGTTTGCTTTGATCTTACAAAGACAGTCCCAACGTTCTACCACATACACACTTGTTAAAAATTCGAGAGCCAATAATCATTTTCAAACAAACAGTAATTGTAAAAATTTGTAAAAGACACCAAAAAGTCATGGGGCTTGGAAATTGACTGAGATGATGTGGGTGCATGTGATAGAATGCTGGGATGTCAGGCAAATCAAACATGATTTGTCAATCCAATACCTGTTTTCAGTTGATTGGTTCGGGGAAAAAAATACATTTTGAGTGCACAGATAAAGTTTCGTACGTACATAGAGAAAAATCAAAGTGTAACTTTTACAACATTTGTGTATGTGATAGAATGTTGGGGCTGTATTAGTAAGGTCAAAGCAAATGCCTCCTAGAGAACAGCTCAATGACAACTGCTAGAACAAACATGACCCTTTTCCTATTTGGTTGTTATCATCAAAAAATCCAAGAGGAAAGGTGTGTTTTGAATAGGTAGAGTAAGTTTAGTACGTCGTCTGACAAAACACAGATTGTCTGGTAAAGTTCTGAGCATGCAAAGAAAGTTTTGTACACACAGAGAGAAGCCAGACTGTAGCTGTCTCAGACTTTTACATATGTGTATGTGATAGAGTGTTGGGACTGTGTTAGTAAGGTCAAAGCAAATTACTCCTGGAGAACAGCACAGCGACAGCGGGCAGAACAAACATAACCCTTTTCCTATTGGTTGTTAGCATAAAAAAAATCCAGAGGGAAGAAAGTTTCGTACGTACGCTGAGAAAACAGAGACTGGCTGTTTCACAAACAAGCAGAAGGAGCTGAAATAGACATTTTTTGCGGACAAAATGTGAAAATCTAAGCACAAGAAGGCAGTTTAGACCACATAAGCAGGTTCTAATGGAAAGTTTGATGAAATGTCTGTGCCAAAAATCAATGTCATGCTCTCAAAGTGTTGAAACGTGCCCTTGAGTTTTGCAACAATAATGAGTCTATACATATTTAAGTCAGGAGATTGAGGGAAAATGTTCAAAGTGAAGGACAGTTTGTAGCCATATCTAACATGGCTATTTCCTTCTCACCCCCTCGTTTTTTTTTTTTTTTTTTTTGGTCGTGCAGATGGGTTTTAATGGATGCCAAATGGGAGGTTTAGTGCCTCGCTATTGGCCTGTTGGAGTGTCTTTTTAACACCATCATATTAAATGACTTGTGTTTAGGACTCGAGGCTACGGCGTGCTCCACTCGTTTACAATATGCCTCGGGCGGAGAGTGTTTGTGACTTACCGCTAAAAGTACAAATTTTATCCCTGTGTTGAAGAGGAGGAGGGGGGCTGCTATATTGGCTGCTACTGCCAATAAAAGATATGTGGGTTCTATGACACAATTGTAGTGGGGCTGCGTTGAGCCCTGGAGCCAAATGCAGTGTTTGGAATCAGGCTGACAGCTAGATAGAGAGAGAGAGGTGAGAAATCCCTCTTTGACTCTGCTGGTTTTAAGCGGGGATATCTTTTTGCTCTGATTTTTTTGGGTTTCATTTGAAGGCTGTGACAATTTAAGTTCCTTCATGGTTTATTAGTGTGTGTATGTCTTTCTGTGTGAATGACGAAGAGGGTAAGAGAAGTCAGTGTGCAGTTTTAGGGGTGAAGGACTCCCCGTTGTATGTCAGACCCTGGAGGATTCCTCCCCCTTTCCTCTCTTCCGCCTCCTCCTCCTGTCTTTACCCCCCTTACAGTCATCTCTTCCTCTGTGAGATCCACAATGCTGGGAAGAAATGTGTCATTAACAGGGGAGACCAAAATAATGTTTATGGGCTCAAGCAGCACTGAAATCATTTTCCATATCAGTGCAACTGCATGGGCCCTGTGGGGGAGTAAATCTGATTTTCTCCTCCCTGTGCCAATGGGAAACATCATGGGAAAGAAAACAGATTGGATTGTTAGAGAGATGGCCTGACGCAGCTGTGGGCGGCTCTTTTTGTGTTTGGGTGTGTTGCTTTGTGTGCGTACATGTCGGTGAGAGAGGAAGACCTAGAGAAGGGAAGTGAAAGAGAAAAATGAAAAATAAAACACGGATGTTTAGCGTGCATGTGCGGAGGAGAGGATGAGATTGATGATCCCCACTATGGTAATCACAATTTTATGCCTCAGGAATAAAGAGCTAGAACCCAAAATATAGCAGTGATACACCCTCATGTAACAATGGGTCAGTTAACAAGCACACTCACCAAAGTTTGGACAGATAATAAATGGTTCTCCTTGAAGAGCGAGAAGCTGCCCTGTATACAAAGAACAAAGTGCTTCTGGCTCTGCAAGCACTCAGCAAAATGTCAGGCCTTTATTGGCCATTCCATACGAAACACTTGCATTTTATCTGAACCAAGAGACAAAAAGACAACCGCTTTAGCATAAAGGGGGAATAAAAAAAGCAAAATTCTGATGGAAGAAAAGAAAAAAAAAGTTGGAGTATACCTTTGATACCCAAGGAGCTTGTACAGTGAACTATAATCTCTTTAATGAGCAGAAACAATGAGAAAATATGTTCATTATTATAGTGTGTGTCTCAAATAAGATGTTCCAAGGTGGCTTATTTTCTGTTTGGCTAAATGTGCATTTAAATTCAGTTCAACAACTCAGACCGGCATTGTCATACACAACAAGAGGTGACACGGGTTATTATTAGTGAAATAACTTTTGAACCATGAATCATAGCCTCTTACTTTTTCCTCCTCACAAAGCTAGACATTGCACCATTCCAATGACACTCTCCATGCCTTTGAATTCCTTACAGAAACTTTTCTTGTGAGTCTGGAACCTGGGTGACGTTTAGGGATCTCTAAAGATTAAATCCACACAGGTACATCTGACATTGAACATTGTTTTTTCCTTTTTTTAACCAATTTTTGATTATTTCTGCTGATAGCAGCTTATGCTAATCGCAGTGCTTTGTGAGGGGCTGTCAGCCAATGGCAGGCTATCCCATTGTCATGTCATGCTGAGTCTAACTGCACATGCCTCAACATGATGGAAGCGGCCTGAATAGCTCATAATGGAAAGAAAAAGAGCTGCTTGAATAATGGCAAAATATCGCCAATACAAAGAATCACGAGGAGTAGATATTTGAATATTTTAAAGATTTTTTTTGTCACAGAAAGATGTTTTTGGGTCCCCAGGAGTTGTAAGAACAAGTTTTTGCAAAAAAAAAAAGTCTTAGACATTATTGTTAACTGTGTGCCACACATAAAAATCTTTGAGTTTAGATTTCTGTTTAGTTTTTATTTCGTCTTAATGGTCCCATAACTTTTGTTAAATTCAAGTGACATTAGAGGATGTTTAGAGCTTGACTGTGCACCACAGGGTTGATGTTTTACAAAAAGTCCAGGTGAGACAAAATTGTTAAATAATAGCTAAGGGCTCAGATGGTTAATGTGATTACTTATAACTTTATTTGAGGAGTTATATATGACTCTCAGCAGTCCACACAAAAGTTTCTATTTCCTGGTTAAAAAGAAACGGTCATATTGTGCTGTTCCTATGTCATGCTAACCGCTATGCTTCTCATGTGTCTGTCCAGAGGGCTGGGGAAAGCTCTTACAGGAAGGCAGTGGCTATTTACTGAAGCTACAGCGGCTACTAGTGGTGGGAGGCTTCATTACAACTCAATAGAGAATTCAAAGAGGATTTCAGGCCTGTGTTTATTGAAAAAAAAAAAGATCAATCTTGGGCTGGCAAATTTGATACCCAAATGTAGCTGTTCTGGCTAACCATGTGCAGCCCTAGTCTTAACCCAAAGTAAAATGCAGCAGCTTTTTGGGTTGAAACATGGAATCACTACTACTGTGCTACTGTATTGTCAAAGCCAAACAACTGGCTAGGGAGGCATTGGCAGATATGAAAATTTATGCCAATATTTACAGATGATGTTTTGGTGATTAAAATCTGCCTTTATCAGCTGCAAATATGGTCCATATCTATTTTGTTAGGTTTAAGTAGGACCAACAGACCTACATCAGCTTAAGTTGTTTCCTTATTGGTCATCATTCCTTACTCTTTAAAGTGAATTTAGGTTGGAACTACATTTTGATATCAGTATCAATATCAGTATCAGCTAAGCTTAAGTTGTACATAGCGGCTTTGGATAACAGGAAAAATCCAATGTCATGCATCCCTGCTACTGACCCGATTCTTGTTGTTTGCAGAAAGCTTGAACCTCCTCATTTTAACTTTTAGTGCTTGATTTTAACTCAGTATTTGATGCTTTTCAAATTGTAGTGAAGCACAATACTTCCACCATAATATACGTATGTATCAGATAAATTACTTATTTTTAAAAAGTACTCAAAAAAGAACAAGTACACCAAAAAGCTACTCATTGGAGAAAGTTATTTTCCACCTCTAGTCGAGTCCATGTAAAACTCCATGCTTCTGTTACTATCTCGCTCCCTACATCATGAATATTGAGGTTCTCAGAGAGAGACTGAGGAATTAAAAGCACAGTTAAGCGATTTTGTGTTGTGACATTGCGTTTCTTGTGTGTGCTATTAGATCCATGTTGTGGGAGTTGAGATTGTGAGTGTGCATGAGGGGGCGGGTGTAAAAGGAAGGTAATGGGCCTTGAGCTCATTTGTCCTGGCCTGGTCCTGCTGCTGTTTCGCATCTGTCCTCCCACCTCCACTGTCCTGGTCTGGAATGTCTGCTTGTTCTCCACACAAGGCCGGTGACTCAGCTCTCTGTTTCACTTTCACATGGATCACAGAAAGATCGTCCAAACATCCAAGATCATCCAAGCCTTTTGCCCATTAACTCCTTAGCCACTCTCACGCTACACATTGGCTATGCTCTTTGTTGATATTGTGCATGGGTTGAACTACAGAAAGCATCAACATTAAGGCAAACATTGGCATAAGTAGACTCAGTTGTCATTCCATTTCGGAGCCCATCCCTTCTGTATTCGGTTTTAACCACCAGATCAGGAAGACTTTAAAAGCAATCCACCTGAAATTTAAAACAAAATCCGTTCATTAACCGGATTCATTAACATCAAACCTACCTCACATGCTCTCCCCTTAACATCCTTACCTTTACCCCCGCTTCCTCATCCTCCCGTGGCCTTCACCCACACTGTTAAACCCTTCAGCCAGCCCTTACTTTGACAGCCAGAGGTCTTATTGGCTCTTAAACGACACGCTTCCTGTCCCGCTCCTTAGCAAATAGCCGCATTGGAGCTGTGTGTCCAGCTCTTATTTACAGTACCCATAAAACGCCTCTTCAGCAGGAACCTTTCCAGACATTGCTATCTCTTCCTGTCTGCCAAACCCCTGCCCCCACTACCACTGCTGTTGGCACAGGAGTGATGGGATAAGAGGTGGACCCCTTTTGAAAATAATGGCTTTGATAATAAAGGAGGTTTTATGAATGATTAATGCTGTAAAGTTTAATAAAGAGGTGAGCCAGGTAGTGTCATATATGTAATACCTGCTAGAGATGTACAGGTGGGATGTTTGTATGTTCTTTGTTTGGCTGCCAAAAGATACAGTTTTAAAATCACCATTAATTGCTGGATTTTGATAGTTCATGGTAATTTTTTACAACTTAATTATGTTTAAAATTCAGTTATTTTACATTTAAAATGTATTATCTAAATGAGTACTGCACTGCTACACCAGTGGGGTCTGAAACTCTTTATGGTTCATGCACTTAAATACAGATTCTCAGAGATCCAAGTAAATTAGAATAGTGTATTTATAATCACGTAGCTATTAATAAATGCAAAAATAGTAACAATTGAAATTTCAAACCTAAAATGTCCCTCTCTGTTGTCTCTCTTGCAGTTGTCATTCATACTCTTCATTTAATATCCTGGTTTTACCTTACTATTAGCCCACTTGCATGTGTAAGAATGACTTTACATTCTGCATAAAGCGACTTTGCAGTTTCTGTGATGAAGTAATGAATAGACATTTACCAGCATAACTCACACTGTCTGAAGCAGCTGCATGAAGGCTTCATTAACAGTGCCGCTGTCAGGCTCATGTCCTTATGAATGAAGTGCTGCTTTTGATCTCCTGATTCTGTTTAGCAGTTGAGGGAAATTTTGACTTAAGCAATATTCAGTCATCATACGTATTTGCCGATGACCCTAGCTGTTGTTGCTAACTGCTAATTAGCCTGGTGTCGCATGTTGATGAAGATTGGTGTTGCTGCAGTGTTTTACCTTGTTTATTGCACAGCTTGCATGACTCACTTCCCACTCCCGACATCCTGGTGTTTGAAGAAACCTGAAATGATCCAGTATCTTTGCTTTTAGGGGCTGTCCACACAAAGACGAGTATAGTATCTCAGTGTTTCATCCACATGGAACAGGTATTTTGGAAGCCTGAAAACGGGTCTTAGAGTGAACCAATAAGTATACATCACCCTTGCGTTTCTTGGTATACAACCAAGTGCATTTTTCCTCAGTTAGTCATGTCATAGTCTACTTAACCTTAGTCTTGCTGGCAGTAGAAAGACACTATCATCTAAGATACAGGAGTGTGTACGAACTTGTTTTGGTGTTAGGGGTGCGCTGCATCATGCAGTTTAATGACTGCTGCTGTCTGCTGGCTTTTTTGTTAACTGCACCATGGGGGATTAAGTGGCAGTATCGATTCTGTGACATCTATGTCGATGCATGTATCGGCAAGGTGCTAATGCAGACTTACCATGTAGGCTACAGCCTAGCTTTGGTGCAGAAGCATAAATCGGGGGTTAAGCTGGAGGTACTTAACTTCTGTTTGGATGAAGTGAAGTAGCTTTAGCTGGAGCAAATACGAATGTAAACTGAAAGCAACCACATTAATGTAACCAGGGAATAAAGAGCTTGCTATGGATAGTAAAGAACATAGAAATAGATAAAGGAAATGGTAAAGAGGTGAAATGACATGTCTACTTTGTAATAGGGGAGGGGTTTTAAGGGCACAGGGATGTTATTTTCCATCACTATGGGAGCAGGAAGAAGCTATGGTGAGTAGTATCCAGCAGCTGCCTTGCTAGGCTAGCTAATTACAGTGTGCCTTAAATGAGGAAATAGCTTGTGATTAATGTGGTTGAATTAATTTAATGCACTACTTTTGGACGATTAATGCTGACAGCCCTAGTTCTTTTATTGTCTGTATGAGGATGTCCATTGTCTCAGGGTCCCAGCCATGCCCATTTAACATATTTGTTTAAGATTAGAATCTTTCTCATGTAATCATTTACACTGTATAAACAGCTGAACGACATGCATGGGTGATGTGCTTATTTGCATAGCAGTTCTGCAAAAAAATGTCTCAAAATTCCAATTCCCAGCCTGCCGTCTCTTAAATCGCGAGCAAGTGGCTGACCACAAAGCCACTCTGCAAACACAGGCTGTCAACTTCAGCGGGACGACCACCAGATTCACACACAGAGGCTCACATATGCTCACACTCCCACACACTCTCTGCTGCTCTTTCACCCTCAGAGTTTCTCACAGTCTCTCACACCCTTATCTACACTTCAAGTCCAAACTCTCTCCCCTTCTCACCCCTCCTCTGGATGTTTCTCCATAGCACAGACACTCTCTCTCACTCTCCTCCTCCATCCATTCCTCCAACTGCTTCTCCCTCTTCCACCCCCGCACTGACCACATCCACTAAAGTCACTCCACAGGCACGCAGTGTGGAGAGTGTCGGAGGCGTGCGCTGCTGGCACTTTCCCCCACCCCTGCACTGGGCCCTGCTCCAGAGCTGGACCGCCTGCATGCGCTCCCTCTCTCTCATTTCTGATCAGAGCAGCCTCTTACTAGAGTCAGCCCCACTCCTTCAGCCCCACCTTTCAACCACCCACCAACCCAAAAAGACAACGTCAGGGAAGGAGTTTATGAAGCAGCTACAACAACAACGACCAAAAAAGCCCTCCTTGCAACAGTTGTTTCCGAAATGAGGAGGAATTTGGCTACCAGTTGCGCTAATGTTTTCAAGATGAATGACTGTTTGAAGGAAATCCCCCCTTCTTTAGTAGCCATTTGAAATTCTTTCTGTCTTTTATTGTGAGGAAGTAGGTGCTGGGTTAGTCAGCGGCCCTCCAGGGTGGCGTGCACAGTCTGTCTGGAGCTGCCGGTGTGTGCAGTTGCCCAATCCAGTCCAGTTTCCCATGTTACGAGAAGGGTCAATATGTTGTGTGTGAATGAGTGAATATGTGTGTGGAAAGTCTGTCTGGCTTCTTCTGGAGAGTCTGAATTCCTGGGCAGAACATGGACCTTCATCGGTAGGAAAGTCTGATGAGAATGACTCTGAAGTGGGAGTGAAACTTCTACCAACAGACTCAGCTCGATATGTTTTCACTTGGTAAGTTCCCATTGAAATGTCTCCGTAGTTTTTGTCTTTGCTCTTTGCTTCATAAACAAGTACGAACCAGACTAACAGCATCTAGAGCCAGAGTTGTACAAACAAAATTTCAGTGTAGTACAAGGAGAATATCCCAATCTGATTAGGGCTGGGATACTATACTGTTGTACCGATAGGATTTTATCATGACCTTTGGATGCCAATTTGATGTACATTGGGATTCTATAAATATCAAGACTCAGTTGTATCAGTTATTGGGATTTCTCTTCCTTTGTAAATTGTGTTTTGAGAGAGAGAAATTCCTAATTCATATTTCAGAAAATTTCGTATTTCAGATGCATATCATACATCAGTCATTCAATCTTTGTTTTTTTCGCCATTTATTCTTTATCTCACATCCAGGTGATCTGTTTCCACTTGTACATGTTCTCTGAGGTCATCTGAAAAGTCTCTGTTTTTGTTGTTACCTAGACCAGTGATTCTTAACTGGTCTAGCCAGGGGAACGCCACCAAGGTCGCCCATTGGGGGGGATAAAGGGGAAAGCTTTCTCAGGACCAGCCAAATTGGGGGGCCAATAGGGTCAGGAAAATCATGAGCCACTGTAAAGTCAATCTGGGAAATCCATATTTTATATTTAAACTGAATAATAACCTTATTAAAGAAACAAAAAATATCAATTCATTAATGCTTTAGTACAATATATTCTTTTTCAAAATGTAAACACCTTTTCTTAAAACAGAATTACCTTCTTAATAGTAATGTTAACAATGTGGATGGGCACACTGAACTAAACCATTTGGAAAGTAATGTTAGACTTCATGGCTAAACCTCGACATCAGGATACCAGAGAATAAAGTATAAGGGACAGAAATACTTTTAAGGAAAGATGATTAAATAACTGCAAAAATAATGGAAAAAATGGGCAAAAACAGTTCAAAGGGGCAAAAATTGGTGGAAACAAGTAATTAAGTTTGGGGGAAAATAGTTCAAAAGTGACAAAAATTGGTGGCTTAAGTTGTGAAAAGGGGTTAAAAAGTACCAAAAATGGTTTAAAATGGAAACAAATGTGGCAAAATGGGCAGAAACAGTGGTAAAAAGTGGCCAAACTGGTTAAAAGCAAAAATAGGTAAAAATAGGTGGCCTACGTTATCAGAAGTGGTAAAGATGGGCAGAAACAGTTTCTCAGAGGCAAAAAATGGTATAAAGAAGCAAATATAACGTCATCCTGGAAAGGAGAGGCAAAAATTAACAGAAAAAAATTGTGAAAAGCTGTTAAAAAATGGCAAAAATTGGCTAAAAGTGGCAAAAAGGGGGGTTAAAAAGCAGTAAAAATGGATTTAATGTTTAGACAAATGTGGCAAAATGAATTGAAACAGTGAAGTAAAAGGAGTTTAAAAGTGGCAAAAAATTGTTAAAAGGGGCAAAATGGGTGGCTGAAGTAGTGAAAAGGGGTGTAAAGGTTGCCAAAATGGGTTTAATGTGGGAAAAAAAGTGTCAAAATGGCAGAAACAATGATGAAAAGCGGTTAAAAGTGGCTAAAAATGGCCAGAACAAGTGAAGAAAAATGTTTAAGAGTGGAACAAATGGGTTGAAAGTGGCAGAAACAGATTATAAAGGCAACATGGGGTAAAACAGCAAGTATTGGTAAATGAAGAATAAAAGCTACCTTAAAAATGGTGAAAAACGGTTAAAAATGGCAAAAATTGGTTAAAAGTGGCACATAAAGGGATCGAAATGGTTAAAAGTGGTTTTGAGTGACAAAAAAGGGGGAATTAAAACATTGCAAAATAAAGGCAAAAATGGGTTAAAAGTGGCCAAATATTGGCAGAAAAAAGGTGAAAATGGTTTTAGGCAGCAAAAATTGGCTAAAAACAGGCTTAAAGAGGCACAAATGGGATTAAGAAGCAAATATGGGTTAATAAAGGAAAAAAGTGCAAAAATGAGCAGAAAATAATGGTGAAAAGCTGTTAATAAGTGGCAGGAGCAAAAATTGGTAGCTTGAGTAGTGTGAAGGGTTGAAAAGTACCAAAAATGGGTTCAACGTGGAAACAAATGTGAAAAATGTGCAGAAACAGTGAAGAAAAGTAGGTTCAAGGGGGGCAGAAGTCACTGCATTGATATCATCAATAAATCACAACCGGGGAGTCTTCATTCCCTGGTTTGATGACTTATCCTGCTGTGGTAGAGTTAAGGAAATGCCAGCTACGGTAACTTTAACTAACCAGTGGGTAGTAAGCAGCTCCTTGAAAATAAAATGTTTAGTGTTCTCTCTTTGATCAGGTAACCAGTGCTGATGTTGATTCAATTTATTTGTGAAAACAAGGAAGGGAGTGTGGGTTTTGTCACAGGTCATGACAGAAAAAGAGCATGTTAGCTGTAATCGTCCAGGCTGCCTTACAGATACAAAGCCTGGCTGCCACATGGCTCTGACTGCTGACTGTGCACTCACAATCGCTCGCACTTTCTGTGATAGGAGGCCTAATTCACCAGTCTTTTGAATGTAGTTCGGCATTTCTTCCTCATTCTCTCTGTCACGTTCTGATCACTGAGCTGTGGAAACAGGTTGATACAGTCGCACCTGTAATTCTGTCCGTCTCTCTTCTTCTCTTGTCACCATCACTCTCGTCTATGGCTGTCTGTCTGGTGTCCTTGTCTAGACGACGTGTCCATCCGTCCCTCCGGGCTGTCATCTGCAGATGAGACAGAGTTGCAGACTACCTTGGCTCATTTTTCAAGAGCAGACAGGGAAATATGATGCACGGTGAAATAATTTCATTTTATCATCTCCTAGACAATGAACATAGTCATACATCTCTGCATGGGTGTATGTCTTCGCTTGCATGCCAAAGCCTATACATGCATGCGGAGAGGTGTGCATTTCTCAAGGAGTAAATTTTGATCTGGTTCCCAGCATTTAAAAGAACAACGTGCTGTGGGTGGGTGTTTGTTGTCTTCTCAGCTTTTTTTTTCATCCCTGCTTTGCCCACTCTTAGACGAATCCCTGTGCATCCTATTATTGTATAATTCCCCGTTAAGACACCAAAATAACACTCAGCATTGATTTGTATTAATGGGCAGGGATGCTCAGCGGATCAGATTAGCAACCCAAACAGGGCAAAGATTATGACACCTCTTCCCTGCTGCCTAACAATTGAAACCAGATTAGAGTAAGGAGAAAGGTGTGTAAACAGGCCGCCCTGGCTCCTGGGTGGGGTTTCAGGGTAGTTTGGGAGGGCTGCTGTTCCCAAGCAGCACAATGACCGACTGCATCTGCCCACTGCTGTAGTAATGGGTAGCATTCAGCTTCTCGCCTGGAGCGCTGTTTCTCTATCGTTCCCATGACAACTGGGCCTTCATTCGCCGTGCTCCGCCTCCCCGCCTGCTGCTCACTCAGTGCCGTCCACCGGGGCCTCTGCCTGGGCCCACATTACACCGTGTGCATACGTGTGTTGTGGACTCTTCACGCCCACGCCGAGTGTGGGTGGAGTAGTTAACACCTCCACCTTCTGAGGATCTGGTGCATTTGTGTTTTTATTTCTGTTTGTTTGCAGGATGTCAGGGTGGGCTGTAAGATGTCTGGAGAAGGTGGGGTTCCTCCATCCTAATGCGCCCCCTCTCTCTCCTTTAATTCTCTAATAGGATTAATCTCCATCTCTGTGAGGGATCGGCACTGATTGGGATGAACAGGACCCCATTTTCTTGAGGAGCCAACACAAGTGCACTGCTGGCACCACTTAAGAACTCGAGAAATAAATAAACAAGGTTTTTTTTTTTTCCAGGACGTAGGCAGGAAAACACAGAACTTTTATAAGGAGCTGGCCTGGCAGTGGCAGGCTCTCTGGTTCTTTGACACGATTTAATAAGCTGCTAAATAAACAGTTATGGTGAGTCCAGCGTTAGTGCTGTCAGGCCTTAAACCTTTAGCTCCACTTTTCCTGTAATGCTTTAGCTGACACCCAAAATATTACTACTCTAGCACTATGGTAGACCAGCCCTCTTTTATAACCCATGTGCTCTGTCTCAGACACCTCTGAGTCATTTATTCTGCCCTAATTGGTGATGAGCCAATACACTAGGACTTATTCATATGCAGTGGTGGAAAAAGTACAACTATTGTACTCAAGTAAAAGTACAGCTTCCCTGGTTAAAACTTACCGAGTAGAAGTAAAAGTATTGGGTTTTAAATCTACTAACCCTAACCCTCTAACTTTATCCCTCTAAAAGTAAAAGTGCAGTTTCTCTGGTTAACTTACCTAAAAGTACTGGTCTTTAAATCTACCGACCCTAACCCCTTATCCTTAACCCTCTAACCCTATCCCCCTAATCTTAATCCTCTGACCCTAACCCCCTAACCCTAACCCTTTCAAAGTAAAAGTTCAGTTTCTCTGGTTAACCTACCTTAGTAGAAGTAAAAGTACTGGTCTTTAAATCTACTAAACCTAACCCCCTAACCTTGACCTCCTAACCTTAACCCTCTAACCCTAACCCCCTAACCCTCTAACCATTACTTTAAGTACTGAGTAGCTACTGAAGAGTGGTACAGTAAAATGTTTCCTTCTTGTCAGAACAAGAAAAGAACAGATCTCCATTTAAGTTGTTCAGGTTAAGTCACACCTCTATAATAAAAGTTAAATACACAGCCAAGTTTATTAAACTTATAGAGTTAATTTAACCTTAAAGGGATATTTACGTATTTTTGAGGTTGGGTCGTATGGAGTATGTAGCAGTTTTAGTTGCATTAGCCTCCAGTGATTTCTGTTAGAATTGCTCCTCACTGGTTGTACTGGCCACGAAGCTAGGCTATACGGTGTAACAGATGGGTACAGTTTCACTGCGGAATTTGGCGAGTTTTGGGTAAAAATGAGCCACAACAATGTTAGTTCAAATGTGCGTACTATCAAACAATTTTGAAGCATTTTATTTTATACCCAGAATACCTCTGTTTTTGTCACTATTTTGCAGTGCATCAGAACGTAACTGGTAGCCAAAGCCTGCATTGCAAAATAGCCTTTCTGGGTATAAAATGAAATGCTTCAAATGTTTGTAATGCATACATTTGAGCCAACATTGTTCTGTGGCCTTTTTTTTTTTTTTTTTTTTTTTTTTTAACCAAATCTCACTAAATTCTACTAAGAAACTGTACCCACTGGTTACACTCTATAGCCTAGCTTCCTGGACAGTACAACCGGCGAGTCACAGGCATGAACTCAGTGGATAACTTCACTCATGGTGCAAATGTGTCTCACATCCAAAGCAACAATCCTCCTAGAAACATAAGCAAAAGAACCACAGCAGGGATGACTGTACAGCACGAAACATCCAAACATGTCTAAACACTTGCCCAAGGGCATGATGGGAACTCGGCCTGAAACATAACCCTAACAAAAGCACCAAATGGTCCATAATAGGGATACCCAAGCCCATGTGAATGCACTTTTGTAAAGTGGTAAAGCATTTTTAGTAGTTGAATTTGAGTACCTGGCGTGCAATCTGTGGAACTTTTCAGCCTGTATGACTGCAGTGTGCAGTAACGTTGTAACTCCAGATCTCTGTGTTGAAGCTTGTAGTGTTCCATATCAACCAATCAGGGATAAATGTTCTCCTGTGTTGTTGTAGAGGCCAGGTAAAACCCATTTAGGAAGTATTTACATGCTGACAAACTGTGTAGTGCTTCCAAGTGTTCTGTCGCTTTCAAAGTAGAGCAGCTGTTGTTGCATTTCAGCTGACAAAGTTACCTACTTTTTGTTTGCCCTCCTTTTTTTGTTTAAACCTGCTGTTAAATCACCAAAATTAGCTTTGCAGATATGGAAGTTGTTGGTGTAATAAGTGTGACATACTTACTTTGCACTGGCCCTTCACTAGTAAAAATGCCAAGCCTATCAGTGGGCTGAAGACCATGATGGGGCACACGCCTGTGCTTAGCTGCATAGATCGACCTCAAGGATATAGCCCATTGTCACAGATACCTGACTTAGCTATCAGACTGTATCTGTATTTATGCAGGAACATATTTCTTAAGCTAGGCTGTGGAGTCATCATGACCCGGTATGACAGAGGTGAAGGCCGTTGCATGATTACTCTGTTGTACAACTCAGGTTTGACCACTGGCAAAGCCTTTCCCAGTACGATGCTGTGGCCAAACTAGATAACAGGAACTGGTTGTGTTGGGCTTCATGTTTGAGTTGTTTCGAGACCCCGCTTGGGTTTTTCTTCAATCCCAGTCACCCCTAACATCAGCTTAAACTTCAAAGGTCCCTCTTCCTGACATCTAGACTTACCCATTTCATGTATTGTCCCTCTCCTCTCCTTGTCTCCTCGGCAGAGCCTCTCTCCTCACTTGGTGTGTGAAGAGGGGCTTCGCAGCCTCTCGCTGTCACTCTGTGTCTCTCTCACCCTTTCTCTCTCTCTCTCTCTGGGGCGAGGCTGTTAATAATGCAGGAGGATTAGCTGATTTATGTGAGCCGGAGGCGCTGAGGAAAGCTGGGGTTCCTGGGGGCGACAGGCAGAAAGAGAGGGGCCGAAGGATTGTGCAATGTGGAGGGCGGTGCCATACAGGAGCCTTGGGTGTTGGGATGATGGTGGCTGGATGAGTGCCTACTGAGTGCGTTGGCCACGGTCCACCCACCACTGCCCCCAACACCCACCCTGAACTCCACAGAGCTCCGCCAGGAGCACATTGAAGGGTCAGGGGTGATTTGAGGTGGCAGCCTAGCAGAAAGGAGGGGCTGAACGGAGAGAAGCAAAGATGCTGTAGGAGCCGTGAGGCTACAACTTTCCAACATGTACAGTGGTTGCTATAGCATCTGCCCCTACATGATGTTCAAGGTCTTCTTTACCAGTGTATCCTCTTCCTAAGGTTGTCCAATCACTATTTTGATTCTTTTTTTTTTTATGCACAATATAATCCAACATTTTAATTAAGGTATGAAGAGTGCCACAGGTTTCAGATCTGCGTCATATTTTTAACCTAAACCTTCATGGAGCAAGAGGGAGAACAATGCTCTGTTTAAATGCACAGGCTGAAAAATGCAAATTCTTCTCTTCTTATGGAATCTCACAAAGACACAAAAGTGAAGTCTCTAACAAATAGTCAGAGCAAAAGTGGAATGAAATTGCTCATGATCATTGGTATCGTTAAAAATTGTCTTTCTGTTAGTTCAGTAATGATAGTTTGCAGTAGTTTCCCAGCAGTTTTTGGAAATTAAAAAACTCAGATCTATTTGGACTCAAGGTCTTCATTTTCATGGCAGTGGCATTACTAAAGATATTGATGTAGTTTGATTTATAAAAGCATTTTGATGAGTGTTGTGGTAACAGTCTACAGAGTAGTCCATTAGGGCCTTCTTTCTCCACTAGTGCATCTGGACCAAAAAGTGGGTTCCAAAGCCATTTCCAGTGAGTCACTGATGTGTGCCTGGAAGAAAATAGGAGGTTTAATGTCAATGATGGTCTTAAATTTTGATGGAAATGACTCCATCTCTTTGTTCCATTACATCTTTTGACCTATCTCAAGTCCAAACTGCCCTATTTTTCATTACATACATTTGGTTGTAATTCAAATTTTTAACAAATTTGGCCTGCTAGTTGGATTAAGGAGATTGTGGTAGGTCCCATCATTTTATCAATGTTATAAAATGTCAAGCTTGCAAGGCTGACGGTTTGTTCAGATTTAGTGTCTGTCATCAGGCAGATCAATCTTGCAAAGCTCCAGTCTATAACAACTGTGCCTATTCTGGGAATGGACTGGACCAATCAGCAATGTTTGATAAGGAGGCAGTAGCTGCAGGTGGGATTTTTGTCTTACTACAAGCCAGTAGCAATGGCTGCTGCCAATGTAGCAGTTAGCTTGGATGTGGCTATAGTATAGCTGCAGTTTTTATTAGCAGAGGGCCACATTTCTTTAGTAAAGAAGAGCAAAGAGCCACACTGAAAGCTCTTTTTGGTGGAAAAGATCTTTCTTGTTTTTTTCCCGACCGGCTTCAGCGTGATTATGCGATAGTTATGGGTCGGGTTTAGCCTGTTTACACTGGCTGTTTATGGACTGATAAGCTTGGATATAGCTACAGTTTAGGGGTGGGAATCACAGGGTACCTTGCGATACGTTATGATATGTGATACATGGTCCACGATACCGAAATTATCACGATACAGCTATACTGCGATAATCCATTTATTGCAAGAAATTTACATCTCAAAATATGTCTAACTAGAGAATACAAAATAGTTGTAAAATGGTCAAGTGCAGGATTTCTCAATTTATTCACTGCAGTTTAGTATCAATTTGACACAGACTGAGCTGAAGACTGAAGATAAAGTCTATACAGAGTGTATATATATATATATATATATATATATATATATATATATAACTTACTATGTAATTTGAAGTTAATATGGAATATAACAAAATAGAATTTAGCTATTTAGAAAAATATGTAGTCCTGCATCATCTCGCATTTTAACTATGTGCAATCTGAAGATGAGGATTTTCCCCATTTGCTGCTCTGAATTAAAATGTATGGATTTGTTTTTAAGAAAATGGGAAAAAATCAATATAGAGTATGTGTACGCCAATCTTTTATATTTTAGGTTTAATCAGTTTTTATGTCATCATGTAACGACCAGGTGTTTGTGGAAGGAGACTATGGGAAGACCAGAAGTCTCGTGTGATCTCGTTGTCTAAAGAGAGAAAAGACAAGAGTCAACTGCCTGCTGCCAGCTGGCATTGCCTGCTGCCAACTATCGGTCAGGGGATGAAATTACAAGAAAGTGAATTATTAATTAATAAAATTTCGATACTGCATTTTAAAACATCGATACAGTCTTGCACCAGGAAATATCGTGATATTTCAGTGTGTTGTCCCACCCCCAGTCAGAACTAGACACATTTGCTCTTAACTTGATCGGCTTCGGCATGAGTTTGATCCACCAACCAGCTCTAATCATTGATAGCAGCTGTAGCGGCTACTGTGGCTAGTTCTCTCTGGAGCTGTGCATGCCCATGACTTCATATGATTACAAGACAGACAGAATGTTTGTCTAATCAACCACCAAGGATATTTTTATTTAAAGGATCTGCTGACCCCAAACACTTTCAATGAGCTCTTCCCAGATGGACGTGAGACTTACAAGATCTCATGCAACGGATAATGAAACAGTCCAACTGGTGTGTCAGGTTAATTAAATCTACCTGTGATGTAATCCTTCCTATTTTATTGATATATGTGATTAATTATGATTAATTAATTAGAAAGCCTCTGTAATTGACCAGATTATTTTTAATTAAAAGATAAAAAAATAATTTTGAGTTTGAATCAACACAGAATGACATGTATTTTTCTTTCTTTTTTCCCCCCCTGTGGATTATTTTTGGGACTCCTGTGTGTTAAAATAACAAGTGTTGAAGTAAAACCCCAAGGAGACAATTTTTGTTTTTTCCACAAGTTCTGGGCCGTGAACCCACACCCTCACCTACACACATACTGGCATGGCTGGTTTTAAGGTTGTTTTCGAGGAAGAGCTCTGTAAGGCCGAGGATTGTGGGGGATTTCCACCTGTCTGGGGCTCTGGTGTAAAGAGTGACAGAGCTTCGCCTGTATGTGTGCGAGAATGCGTGTCCAATGCCTATTTGAGTGTAGGAAGTGTACTGGTGTGTATGTGTGCCTCTGCATGCTCCAGCCCAGGAGCCACAGGCTTTTTGGGAGCAGGGGCAAGCAGCAGACTGATGGGTTTATTCCTGCTGTCTGCCCAGAGGATGTGCTCACTCACTGCCTGGCTGATTAAGACTTCCACACGATTGTTCTCACACTTCCAGAAAAAAGATCAATACATGTTTGCACTGATTCACGCTTAAAGAAAATCAAATCACACAGCGATCCCTGTTAGATCGGCTCATCACAAGGGGCTGTTAATGAATTTTTACCATGTCGCTCACCCCTCCGTTTTCACAACTAGCACACAATGTATGCTGCACCCATGTGTGTGCTTGTGCATGTATGTGCAAGTGTGCTCTCATCCAAGCACCCTCATACATATGCATGAGGCTTCACAGCAGTGTGACTTTGGGGAAATGAATGTGCAAAGAGCCAGGGACCCGGGCCCCTCACTCAAGTGCACTGGCGGGCGCGTAATGGGAATGTAATTTAAGCAGTGGTTAATCAGTGTGTTTTCTCCGACTTGCCCAGCAATGCATAATAGACAATCAGCCCCCAGTCACACGGGCGTTGCTGCGAATGGTCAATTACTCATCATAGTCTTGTTAAACACACAGTTCAGCCAGCCAGGGACAGATTGCTCGGCTGGTGCCATCATTATGTTAAAGAACAAAGCAAAGCAATGCTATGTGTCAGAGAAATAGAAGAGAGAGGAGCGACAGAGGGGAGAGGCATGCATGTGGAGTATTTCTGCCCATCGGGATGGGACAGAGGGGAAAGAAGGGACACTGTGACAAAGCAGAAAGAGGAAGGAGAAAACGTCAAAGCGAAACCGAGGATAGGGTGACCATGTGTCCTGGTTTCTCTGGTTCTATCCCGTTTTCAGGCTGTCCTGTCAAAAATCTAATGTATGTCCCATTTTTGAACAACCCCTTACCCAAATTTAGCCAAAGGAGATACCAAAACAGTGCACCATACCTCCGTCACTTTTCTGTATTTGCTTTTACAGTCCTGTAAGTAAGAGGGTGCATAGGGTCCTATGACCTGAGGCTGTGGGGTGCGGCTAGAGTCAAGCTTAACACATGTCGACGGGTGTGTAGTTGGCAGCCAAGGTCAAGCTGAATGGCATCTCTTTTGTCCCTGGTAGAGGCCTGCAGTGGTTTCAGGCCCTTGGGACATCCACAGCATGACCAGGGGCTTGTGGCAACCCTACTACCCACCCAAACAGTGCCCTAGGCCATGCCATTAACCCCTTACTCTGCCCTAAAGGTGTGGACATTATTATTCCAACAGATTATTTTCCCATGCCCCTGGTAAGATGCAAGGACATCCAGAGCACTATAGTGGTTGTGTCAATCATCCTCGTCGACTGATTGTGCCGAGGCTTACTCACATCTACGCCTTACTTCAGTCTTAAGCTTTGGCCCAAACATGCCTAAAAGTTCTGCAAAGTATATTTTATATTTCAGTCAGTGTCATTGCAAATGCTGTTGATATTATATTGGTCGGTAAATCTTTTCAATCAATATCAGAGTGAGCTGTGCTGTTTGCACACACTTTAAATGTCTATTGTCAGTATTGTCTTGATGTGCAATGTCATAATAAACTGGCAAACTCAACCGATGGGTACAAACTGGAAGTGGCACTGATAAGCCTCACTCAAGTGAAGAAAATGTGGGTGACATCTGATTTAAATAGGCTGCTCAGGGGGGCATCTTTGCAGAGAACCTGTAGTTATATTTATATATATACAGTGGGGACAATTACATCTCATTAAAAACTGACTATTTGCAAATTTTTGTGTTTTGACAATTCAATTAAAGGGATATTTTGGAATTTTTGAAGCCGTGTAGTATACTTTGCAATGGTTGTAGCATTAGCCTTCAGGGATTTTAGTGTGAATTGCCCCTTTAAGTAAAGCACTCTGAGGACAAGGAAGCTAGGCTACAGATGGGTACAGCTTCTCCATGTAATCACGCAAGTTACAGAAACAAAGTAGGCTCAGATGTACATTATATAAAAACTTTTTTTATGAAAGTGTCTGTGTTTGGCTAGGTGTTCTTCCACTTTAGTGTATTGTCATCCTCTGATCAGCTCTTTGGGTCTGTAGGCTTCAACAGAAACAACAACCTGGACTAAAACTAGTTATTTCAGCTCAGTTTTCCATTTCAACAGCTGACACATTTTCATTAACTAAAAATATCATGCAAACTGTAGTTTGTCTAATTGTTAGCTATTGAAAGAATTAAGCAACGGTCTTAAACCTATTTTTCCAGTTTACGGAAAGTTGAAGAATGTCCGTAAAGCACCAGTTTTCAGAAAGGCAGGGAACTCTAGATGGGTGGTGATGCAGGCTGCAGGAATATAAAAGCCTGGGACAAGGTTCCTGCAGATTCTAGAAGTCTTAAAACCTGTGATTGTACTTTTGAAATTGAAGGCCATAAAAAGTCTTATTTTACTTGTGAGAGGTCTAAAATCTTAGATGGTATTTTCACTAATATGTGTCTTTATCTAATCTTTTTATTCTAGCTAATGATATTCTGTTTTAACCATTATCTTTTTGCATATATTGCTTGTTCACATTTCACTTAATGAAACTGATTGTCTTTGACCTTTACCCTATACTATTTGACATTTCATAAACAGTTCATCAAATCAGAAAATACAGCTCAGGTCCAGTGTAGTGAGAAATCTTACATGCTTTTTTACTTCCTACTGTCTCAATCTTTTTTAGAAGTATGTCAAAGCCCGCAGAATCAGCAGTTTATCAGGATATAGATATGAGCTGAGGCAGAAGAACGCTGACCGAAAGTTGCATCGCAAAGACGTGCCAAACACAGAGGCTTTCTGGGTGAAAAATACTCCAAATGTTTTTAATATAACGTACATTTGAGCAAACATTGCTTTTTGGCCCATTTTGACCTAAAACTTGCTAAATAACATGGAGAAACTATACCCATCTGCAGCGCTGTATAGCCTAGCTTCCTTGCATGCTCTCCTTAAAGGGCCAATGCACACTAAAATCTCACTAAAGCCAAATACCTCATACAACCCAGCTTTAGAAATACAGAAATATCCCCCTAAGTTATAGTGGCCACAATTAGGACAGAGGAACGTGTCACAGTGCACGTCACTGAGCTCTTCTCTGTAAATTAGTATGTTGTAATACACCAACACAATCCTTTTGTATTCTTTACCAATGTCACTTACATTCAAAAAAACGGTTTGGTTGATCTTGAGAGGAATATTTCATTTTTCAGAGGCATTTTCCACTGTGTCTAATGGTTCACTGATGTAAAATGACCCTGTACCATGAGCTAATACATGTGGGTTTGGGATAAAATTAAAGTGTCCCTATTTGGAGGGTTGAGTCCCTCTAACCAAGGAAGAAAGTATGGCTCCACTGTCAGAGCCATGTGGAGAAAAAGGAAGAATGAGAGAAAGAGGGACAGAGAGGAGGTGAAATGGAGCAGAGCAATGAGAGAGATTGAGGGCATGAAAGTGAGAGATGGAGAGCATAAGATAATGGAGGGAGGGAGAGAAATTGAGAAAGGGACACTGGGGAGCTGGAGCAAAAGTGTGTGAGAGCGAGAGGGAGAGAGCCTGAGAAAGTGTGTACTCAGCTGTGAGATGAGACCTCTGTCGGCCCATGGGGAGAGGCGGCGTGAGGGGAGAGAAGACGAGGGGAGAGGACTCGGCTGTCAGTGAGGGGGAGGAGAGTCTCACACTGTCTCATCGCATACGTACACTCATTCACCCTCTCCTCAGGCCAGCGATCAGCTCTGCCCATCTTAACACTGGAAAGGCCCGAAGTCCAAACCTACTAGAAAAACCATGAGAGGTCGTTTTGACTGCTAGATTCTTTCCTCTGTTATCTGTAATCGTAGATACTCCACACTAATGGTTATGCATTAATTTTATTAGCAGATTTAAAAAAATAAAAAACACATGAATGTGCATTTTAACAAGCCTATTTTGACATTTTCAAAGTTATTCGTCATCACTATTTATACTTTGTGGTGTGGCTGTTCTGAGATCCCCCTGCTCTTCCACCAGCCTATGTGGAAAGCATCAAGCAGGAATAGCACACGTCCCAACCTTTTCTGTGCTGATGAGGAAAGCCTGAGGCAGAGAGTGAAGCTGCAACAAACCCAGAGCAAAGCAGACATCAATGACAACAGAATGACATTGATCGAGTTAGACGCAGGATAAAGGAGGAGCTGGGGTGGAGGAGTGTTGCTAAAAAGTAGCTTGCAGAAGGAGCAGCAAAAGGTAGCCAGGCTAGAGCAGTTTAAATATGGCAGTGTGAGTGTGTTGAGCCAGTAGCATGTTCAGAAGTAAATCAGCTGTCTGGTGGCTGATGCGGGCTTGCTGAAAACAGATGATTATATGCCAATGTTTCACTCTGGCCTGGATTTTGTTTTTGGGGTTAAATTATCCTGATTACTGGAAAGTTTGTGTGTGACTTTGCTGATAAATACTGTAGTACAGTTACCTTCTACCCTTATCAGTTTTCCTTTTGGCATGGGGCTGTTTACTGTGTTTTGTGAATAAGATGTTTTTGGCTTTAAAAATTTAGCATCAATACAACAAAGCCACAACCAGAAAAAAATGTTTCAAGCTAAGTTTGAGTGATACCACTCAATAAAACCTGCTCCATCAAAGTGAATTTGCATTTCATTTAGTTAATTTTATTCCAGTTATTAGAATTATTTTTAGGGCTGTCAAAAAACATTTTATGTGCAAAAAATCTCAGATTTTTTGTAGTTAATGCTCTGGATTGAGAGGAAATAAGCGAACAGTAAAGAGGTAAATGTTTGATAGCATTTCACTACTGAGCTGTCAGTATGTTTTTATTTAAAGAGCAGTGGTGGACTTACTTGACATCACTGTGGCTACAGGAAGATGCTACAGTAGCTTACTCAAGGTGTACAGAAAGGGAAAAGCCCTTATTATTTTCAGCATTATTTTTTGTCATGGTTTATTTAAGAGGTTGACTGATCATCGGCCTCGCTGATTATTGATGTCGATATTTGGCATTAGGCTGATTATAGTTATTGGCACTTTATCTTACCTTTACAATTAATTAAATTAATTATCAAATTGTGCTCTACTTTGGCTCCACTGCAAGGTGTGCCTTCCGCTCTGGCTTGATTTTCACTCTCCAAAGACTCATCAAATGTCCTGCATTGGCTATGTGTCACATGACTACTAGCCAATCAACACTTGAGCTTTGGTGGCACTGACATAGTGCGTGTGTGGCATCACTTTCTGTTGCGTGCTGCTCTGTGCCATTTCTCATACTGATAGACGTAGGGCTAATTTGTTTATTTTCCTCAATTTTTATGATTGTGCATTTTTAATTTTGTCTGTCTCATGAATTTTGAAAAATTGGTATCAGTCCTAAAGATCCAATACTGGTCGATTGTTGTTTTTATATCGAAACAAATTGTTATTTTGCGTGTTTAGGTGGACTGCTCTGTACAAGAATAATAAGCTTAGATATTAAAATTGAGATAACATTGTTTTTTTGATGTGTCACTCCTTAACAGCTGGAAAAATTAAAAGCATTCCTTGATCAGCACCACAGAGCAGCACATTAATCCTGACGAATAGCAGCCTCAAACCTCCTCAGCCTGGTTAAATTTAACTACTAAACATCTGAAATGGCTTCAGCAAGCAGCTTACACAGTTAGAAACAATGATTGTTGCCAATCAGCTAGCATAATAGCTGCTAATGCAGAAAAATGTGTCAATTCGAGAGCTGCAAAATCTGTACAGTCAAACTGACACACTTTTAGGAAAGTCAGGGACCTGCAGTTTTCTAAGTTTACTTCAGTGAGGTTATATGAATGTGAAAACAGTCAAAATGACTGCCATGGTCTTTTCAGAGTTAATAATCCCACCTTTGAGGCCAGCTGACTCCATCCTTAAACATCCAGCATGAAGAGTTTTTCTTGTTTTTGGTCACACTCATTTCCACTAAACGTGTACTCTAATTCTAACCATGTTCTCTCTCCCTAACTTTGTCCCTGTGGGCATGCAGGCAGTGGATTGATGGGCAATTCCTCCGCCTCCTTCATGGGGACCTTTCTGGCCAGTAGTCTGGGTACCCCCCCTTCCCACCCGTCTCACCCTTCCCGGCCGCCTTCCTCGCCCTCCTCACCCTCCTTCCGGGGCGGACCCCACTCCAGCGCCTCGCAAATCTGGTTCCCCCATTCGCATGAAGGTACCTAAAGTCACATGTTTACTTATCTACACACCTCCCACAGCCTCACCCTGTCATCCCACAACCTCATCCGTGTGGGTAGGTTTTCATGTCTCGGTGGTATTGGGGACAGAGCGTTGCAGGGTGTATTGTTACTCAGATTCGGTGTATTTTTAGGCCGTGCTATGTTCCCAACAAAGCACAACTTGTAATCATCAAGCAAAAGGCAAGCTCCCACCCTTTTATTTGTGCTCTAAAATAGGCCCACATGTTTAGGACTGAGCATGGTGCCATGGTTTCCGTATGGAGACACAGGGTCAAAAGTTCAGCCAAGGAATCTTGCGGTATTGGATTCATGTCAGCAGGAATGTCACTCAGGATTCTGTGAAGCAGCACGCGCAAGCCAGTAAAAAGTTGCAGTGATTGCAGAGCTTTCAGCTGGTGTCTCCATCACAGTTTAATAGAGAGGTTCCCACCTAGCGCTAAGCGTAAGAAAACCTTCACTGGACACTCATGCACAGTCAGGAAAACACAATAACACATACATTCAATGCAATACTTTACATTTCTGCTTACATCCAGGAAGTCAGACAAGGATAAAGACAGGAGATTAGTCTGCTGGGGTATTTTGGGAATTCAAATGCTAAGGATGTCAGATAAATGCAAGGCCTCCCACCCACAGGTCTGCTTTCCTGTGACTTCACTTCCATCACTTTTGGATTTAAACCGTCATAATCTTTTACTAATTACATGATTTGATGGCCACCTAAAGCCTGGAATGAAGCCGTCTGTGAAGATGACAGACTGCTGTCATTCGCTCTTCTTGTAAGCATTCATTTATTTCCTAAGAATAGCCCAGCTGTTCGTCCAGGGGGGACGCCAGAGGGGAGCGTTTATTATTTGTGGTCAATGATTAGCAGTGCCCCAGTTGTGTGATGTGCATATGATTGGGTGCAGTGCAGCTGAGATGCTGTCTGTTTTTGAAGTGTGTAAAGGCATCTATGCTCTTCTTTATTCTCTCCCCTCCCCCCTTAACTCTAATATCCAACCAGGTGTTAGCTCAGGACACAGCTGCAGCAGTCAGTACGTTTACATGCAGCTAGTTGAAATAGTCTGATTGAATCTTGACTTTAGACCTACTAATATAGATAAAACGGTTGGAGACCAGGTTACTCCTGCGCCTCAAGGGGTCCAAAACTGGACTGGATTTTTCAAGTTTCCGAGCCAGGCTTTAACCTGGAAGTCATGTAGCATGATTGCTAAGTATAACAGAAATGGCCTGCCTTTAAATATCACCATAAGCACATGGGATTGCATGAAAAAAAACATGAACACTTGACAACTGAATAAGGGAAGCACTGCTCAAGTCAAAAAAAATGAATAAAGAAGATGCAACAAGGATCAGACTCTCTTTAATGATAAGAGGATAGAGGTCAAAATTGCAAAAGAATTATTGACTGTCCAGGTAATTTGCAACAAAGTCAGTAGTAAAAACAGGCAGCCTAAACTGGAAATCTGAGGCACTCTGCTGTAATATACAATACAATCAGCGTATTCAGA
The DNA here is from genome assembly GCF_018320785.1 of Cheilinus undulatus. Classification (NCBI taxonomy): domain Eukaryota; kingdom Metazoa; phylum Chordata; class Actinopteri; order Labriformes; family Labridae; genus Cheilinus; species Cheilinus undulatus. Next base: position 31,198,124 of record NC_054885.1, on the reverse strand, counting down.
CCCCCTTCACTTCTTTCAGTTTTGTTATGTTGCAGCCTGATTAAGTTGATCAAATCACATTTTCCTCAATAATCTACTCTCAGTAGCCCACCACCAGCACCTCTTATGTCTGGGCCTCTTTGCCTCTTGTACAGTAATATGGCCAAGTGGCTTTCGGGCCACAGCACAACCAAAGGCTTGTGGTGACCCTATTACCTGCCCAGGTGCTACGCTAGGCCAGGGGTAATCAACTTAATTCAAAGAGGTCCAGTCAGAGAAAATGTATTAAACCATAGGTCTGGAACATCATAATGTCTAACTTGAGTTAGTGTGATATGTGGATCTGGGTGCGATTTCAGGGACTTGTTGTGCTGATAAAATATGAAAATGAGTTTTCCTTTAATGCTGTTATTTTATTTAAAGCACAAGTTTTTATTTAAACAAAACAACACATAACAAAAGTAAAAGTGTAAAGTATAATTTGATTGTCATTTTAAAGATAATTTACAAAATCTTTTGCTCCATAAATTCTTAAAATAATATATTTATTTTCTTTTCTCTTTTTCTTCCTCTCGTCTGTCCCTCATATAAATGCAGCAGTTTAATGTTTACCGCCTGGAATGCAGACAGTTAATTGGCCGGGTAGCGTCATGTGAGATGGCTTAACTCGCATGCAATTGGTCTGTGCTTCTACTGATCTGCAAAACCAGTACCGTAAATCTTAAAATAGCTGCGCCGGTTAAATACAAGCACCCCGTCAAATTTAAAGTTCCCTTTCAATCTAATGATTGTAGGTCTGGGTCCAGGTCCGTATCAGATGGCGTCTGGGTTTGGCCGTCAGCAGTCCGCCAGTTAGTGACCCCTGCCCTATGCTATGCTTACTCACCAGACCCACCCCTTACTGTGCCCTACAGAGGTAGACTGTTATTTTTCCAACGGATTATCTTCCCATGCCCCAGCTAATATGCAAAGACATCCAGAGCACCACGGGGGTTGCATCAATCCTCTGTCCCGCCCAATGGTGCCCTCAGGCAGGCTTACTTGCCCCATCTATGCCTTTCTTCAGCCTCTGTTTTTGGCTCAAACATGCCTAATGTTTTGTGCAGTACTGTAGCTCACTGCTCTAACACAAGACTACCACAGTGCCATACTTTTACAGGGTAAGTCTAAAGTTCAGTAAAAACAAATTCAATCAGCCTTAGCTGACTTTCAACATGCTTTATATGAATTAACCTGTGTGATAAAATCACCAAAAATAAAGATGAACTTTTAAGCCAACAGTACATCTTATGCTCATTTACTTTCTTAGACATATATGAACTTAACTTGGCTCCAACAATGCTAGTCTTACTGTTGTCATACTAAATTAGATTTCTCAAAATTAGATGAACACATCTACATGATGCTGCTAGAAGGTGATTTACATTTGCATACATCTCAATTAAATCAGACTGGTCAACATGTTCTTGGCATGCTCCATGGTCTTTGTGACAGACATTAACTCAAAAGCCTAAAGCTTAATGCTAAACTTTGCAGAAGTCACGCTATGTTCATCCTTGGGATATCACTGTAAACAGAAGCGGTGTTTCTTGTCTGGTTCCAGCCACAGGAACTACTGCCACTTCCCTAATGTAATCCCAGTCAGATTAATTTAAAGTAAAATAGTACAGATTGGACCTAAGACAGTGCAATATGTGACAACTCAAAGAGACAGAACAGAAAAAGCACTGCAAATTAGAGCAAATTTTATTTTCCAGGGAAACATATGGATCCACTGAGAAGGGCTGAGACCCACTTTTGGGTCCTAACCCACCAGTTAAGAACCACTGAGCTAAAGGGATGACATTTGGGCCACTTGTACCTAAAAAGAGTGTTGGAATGAAATACAAAGCTGTGAAACTTGTTCATTTTTTGGCTCAGACATTAGTGAGTGCTACTGTAATGAAGCACCAAAATCTGTTTTGTGATTCAACCTAGCTGTGTTGGTATTTTGGTACAAATCTCTAGCTGTAAAGTTTGTGCATGCTTTCATTGTTTAACATAGGACTAGTTTGCTAGTTTAATAGAAACCAGCTGGCACATCACATCAGGGTTACTTCTGCCAATGCATCGATTCTCCCACAGTGCTAGTTTATGGAGGAAAGGGCTGCTGTCTAATTAAATGTCCTAATGGAGCTATAAATGTAGCTCAACTTAGCTGCGCATGCTAACATACTGAGTGGTGAGAACAGGGTTCTTTGTCAAATAAACAAACACGCTAAAGGGGTAAACCAGGATGAAGTATCAACTCCACCATCAGCCCAGTATGAAATATTTTTGCCAAAAACAGATAATTTTTAAGCACCAGTGTTTGTTTCTTTTACCTTCTAGTTTCAGGGTTTCATTGTCAAAGATTTTGTTCTTGTGGAAAAGTAGAATAATATTAATAAGAGTGATGATGATAATGCCAAGCCTAATAAAAGTAATGGAGGTGATTATGACTGGGATTATTACTCAGTTGGCAATGGAGGCCATTATCTCTATTGCAGTTTAATTGCATATAACGCACTAAGAGCATGATTGAATCCAGACTGTTCATCAACCACATTCAGCTGTTCCCTCCTCAAGATAATTGCATATTGTCTTTTTCCTGTTTTGCATAAAAAGCAAGTCATCAAAATGAGCGGCACAATTACCCAGACTCTCGCCTGCTCTCTCCGGGTGTCAGCAGAACCCCACCAGCAGCAGAGCAGGCGCTGAATTGTGCGTGTATGTGTCAGCGCATTAGTGTGTAACTTGTAACCTTAAAGATATTCTCTGGATTTTTTTCTTCTCTTTTCCAACAGCATTTTTAAAGTGGCTGCATGCAAATTGTGCATTCAAAGATGACTGTTTAATCCTCGTGTCACTGGCACAAACCTGTCATGGTGCAGAATGTCTTTGTTTCTCCTTTTCTTCTGGCACATTTTTCCACAAAATTCTAGAAACTACCATTTCCTGACGTATAATAAAAATCTCATTAGTAGCAAGCTTACATGTCAGTTGAACTTGTTCATACTGCGAGTCAAAATCCAATTCTGGCCTATCTGCATTGTGTCAGCATTGTCAAACGGTGAAATACAGTTTTTACCACATTTGGAGCCGGTTTGAGATCCCATCCCTATCAGATTTCAAAGCAAACATCTTAATTCATATATAATTTGCATTTTCAGTTGATTCAATTTGAACCTCTTACCCATTTAAGACATTTGTAAAATCTACTTTAATGACATACAATAAATAAGACAAAAATACTTTATTTTGAGTGAAATACCCAATCCTTCCAAGAGTTTTGCAGGATTTTAGATTCATTTTGGCCAAAAAGCCCAAGTTTGTGGCAGCTTTTTCAAGTCTTGTAAGTTTTGTCAACCGTTGCACTGATCTGAGGCTTTATTTGCCTAGGGATGCACCAATGCATCAGTTCAACATCAGCGATATTGACCCTGTTGACAAATATCTGCACATCGGCAAATAATCTGGCATGAACAGATGTCAATAGCAGACTGTTATCTGTTGTGTTGCATCAATTTAACGCTGGCATCTGTACGCCTTATTGCTATTTTAGAGAGAGAGAGATATTTGACCTGTTGCTTAAAGTCTAATCTGTTTTTGTGGTCAAACATTAGAGAAAATGTCAGATTTTTACCCAAAATTCATTCCCAACTTTCACAAGACCAAACTAAAGACTTACGACAATATCAAACACGTTTGATATTATCGTAACACCAAGACTGAAGAAAGGCCGCCTTCAAACTGCTCTGATCGAGTCTTATGACCAACTTAAACCTTACGACTGAGACCATGGGGGCGTACTGCAACTTTAGTAGGACTCCTATGATTTTACTCCGACTTTAGAATCGTCTGTGACTTTGAAATCGCAAGACAAGTCTTTAGGTGTAAGGCCCCCTAAATGCTCACTGGATTTTTTTCCCTTTTTTTTTGGACCGTTCTCTGTAAACCCTAGAGGTGGTTGTGCATAAAAATCCCAGCAGATCAGCACTTTATAAAATAGTCAGACATCATGTCTGGCACTAACAACCATGCCATGTTCAAAGTAGCATGAATTGCCTTTTCTCCCTGTTCTAATACTTGGTTTGAACTTCAGCAAGATGTCTGGACCACGTCTACATGCCTACATGCATTGAGTTGCTGTCATGTGTGCTGATTGGCTACTTGTGATAACAAGGAATTGAACAGGTGTACCTAATAAAGTGGTCGGTGAGTCATCATTTTCCTGTCTATTTTTGCCCAAAAGACAGGCATGCTGAGGTAGCATATCAGGAGCATCAGAGCATCAGAGCATTTAGTTCACATGGGCAGCCTGGAAGAGCAGACTTGTTAAAGTGGACACATTATGCAAAGATCACTTTTTCAGGCTTTTCTAACACAAATATGTGCCCCTGGCCTGTCCACAATCCCCTCAAGTACCAGAAAAATCAATTCCATCCCTCCATCTCTTTCTCCAACTTTCAGAAAATGTGTGCTAAGACAAGCCGTTCTCAGATTTTCCCCTCATAATGTCATGTGGGGAGTTAGCCCTGCCCCCAGGTTCGGTTGGCCCTCCTCGCCTGGAAGAAAGTCCAGCCCCCCTATCCTGATCCCCGATCAGGAGAGCCACATCCACTTCCTGAGAGGAGTGGAGTCAAGTGCAGAGTTAGACAGCTCATTAACATTTAAAGCCACAGACACAGAAACATCTCGTTCTGAGCTGGGATGAAACAGAGGGGTTTTTAGATATACAAAATCCAATACTGGAGTGTTTTTTCCAGCAACAAACTTCACAGGTATGCTTTGGGGACCTCTGAGAACAATATAAACTTGTCTTAAAAGGGTATAATATGTGACCTTTAATATGCAAGCTTAAAATATGGGTTTATAAGAATTGCATTTCACACAGTCGGCGTCCCAACTTTTTTGGAACTGGGGTTGTAGATAATAGATTTTGCTTTTTAAACAGTAGTGTTGCATGTGAGCTTGACAACATCCATTTATTTTTTAGAATATTGAATTAAATATGCATTTAGACCAAAAATCAACTACAGTTCACAAACTAATCAATCAAATTAGAAGCAAGCTTTCAAGGCTTAATCAGAGGGATCTGAAGGCCAAATCAGAGGGAAAAAGATGTGTTTTTAACCTAATTCACATTAACAGACATGAGTGTTGAAAGGCTCTGGGTCTGTTTAAAGAGGCCTGGTTAAATCATGCATGCAGACCACATATCTACAGGGAGTCTGAGCGACAAACCATTTGCTCAGTGACACATTAAGCAAACATATAAATAACATGTCCTCATGGAGAGCGGTCATCGCGTCAAGGTTGCTCCTGCAGAAGGAGAGAGTGAATTTGGTGAAGTCAGAAGATGAATTGTTTTAGGGAAAGAAATTGTCCTGTGTTATGTCTTACAAACGCTGACACATTTGTTTAAGGTGACGGTGCCAAGAACCAAACCATTAGTGGCTTTCATGAGAAACAAGGATTAAAAAGGTTTTTCATGCTTTGGATTCTCTCCTTAGATTGACTGCCAGATATGGTAAAAGCCATTTTGTCTACCGCACATGGGATTGTCCGTTTATTCTTTGAGAGGAGCCCTGGACTCCCTGACACAGACTGAGACTGAGAGAGAGGGTGGGCAGTATATGACAGAGACTGATGCAGTGTTGTGACCGTTTTAATAAATGTAATGTAAAATGTTTTCATAACACTTGGTGAAATGGATTTGGCCCTTTGAGCTTTCAAATGATTCATTTTCGTGTTTGGAAGCGTTTGAATAAACCTTTCTGAATCAACCGAGTGGAAAAATTAAAAAAAGAAAAAACGGACCATAAAAACCGTACCTCCTCACGGGCCTGAGGCCAGCTGGCTGCGGTCCAAATGACTTCTTACGTTATGCCAAAAACAATCGCCGTCTCATATTTCTGTCAACACATATAGACACACATGCATGCGCCTGCACACACCTGTCTAATCCACTCCTGTTTGATACGCCTTTCCAAGCCTATCTTCAGTTGTCCATCTTTCCTTCTGTTAGCAGTTGCTTGCTTTTCCTTTGGTGGGATTTAAGCAGCATCCCCCACCTCTCGTCTCCTCCGTACTCATGCTTCTTTCATTCCCTCTCTCTCTCTGCCTCTTGTGCCAGCCTGCATCCCTTCCTTTCAATTAGTCAAACCTAAAGAGATCCAGCACAGCGCTGCCCCTCCTCCGCCAAACCCCTCCTCCTCCTCTTCTGTGTCTTGATGGTTCTGTCACTTTTTCTCAATTAGCGGACCTGACAGGCAGCTAAGCCTGCTCCTCCTCTCCTCTTGGTCTTCCTCTGCCATGCTCGGTCTCTGTCCCTTCAGCTCATGAATATTACAGCCATTTTCTAGGGACAATATACCAGTCTGCATTTATGTGATTTAGCATTTTGGCAAGTTTGAAGAAATTGCACAAGCGGGTATCTGAAACGCAGGATTTGGCTGCTAGAGCTGGGAAATATGAACTAAAATCATACCACAGTCAGGGATAGGCAGTGATTTTCAAGCATTTAAACTGTCATTAGTTTATTGAAAACTAATAAAAAAAAAAAATAGCTTTTGACCGTTAGAATTGGGGGTGACCCATTATCAGCTTTGCTGAATTAGATATCTTCATGATACCATCCTTGACAATATGATTCATTACAATACAATCTGCTAAAATATGATATGATATGAACTCTTTGGACAAGGAAACAGTACTTTCCAGTTTTAATAAAGTATATTATCAGTATCATTACAATACAAAACAGAGTGATGCAATGCGATATGATGTGGTACGATACGATACAGTATGATACAATACAGTATGATACAAATTCTTTGGGCAAAGATACAATGTTTTCCATTTATATTAGGGGTGTAAATCATCAGTTTCACCACAATATGATACGATACAATTTGTTAGATTACGATGTTACACTGTGATACGATTAGGATATTAACGATACAATATGATACAAACATTTCGATATGATATTGAATCTTGGGACCAGTGTTGGGTGTAACGCTTTACAAAAGTAATGCATTACAGTAATATATTACGTTTATACAGTAACGAGTAATATAACGCCTTACACAGAAAACAGATGGTAATATATCACATTCAGTTAGTCGCATTACATTCTAAAGAGACCTTGTGGAGCGTGGAGCTCTCTTCTAATGCCACAGTGCTGCTTTCTTCTGCTCTTTTCATGACGGTTGCACCAAAGGTGGAACACGTAACTAAGCAGCTTACAACAGCCAAATACCATCCTCCACCGACAACAACGAAGCATCCAAACACAACTCCCCAGTGCTCTGTTAACAGGACACTGCAGTAAAACTCCGCATTTCAAATGAAAAATGAGTCTTACTGTCAGCTGCCCAATATCAGTCCTCATGATGATATAACTATAACCTCTGCTAAAGCTGGAAATCCAACCATCCTGGTTTTTTTGGACTAGTCCTGAAAAGACAAAAGCTCCACGGCAGTCCGGTCCAGTCCTCTCATTGATGGCTTATCCAAGACTGATTCTGCTAATTAGCCAGGACAACCCTGTAAATTTATCGAAGTCCACTACGACTCTGCTCGGCCTAGGCCTCTCTCTCTCTCTGATCCTTCCATACCACTGATGATATTAAGCCTTTGGTTAACCAGGAAAACCTCACTCAAGGTATGATACGGTACGATGTGATTCAGCGCAATGTGGAGTGTGAATCATCCTGATATGATATGAAACGATACAAAGCTGTTTGATACCATACAATATCAATTCTCTGGACAATGGCACTGTATTTTCAAGTTCAATTAAGGGTTGTAAATCACCAGTTTCACAATATGATACGAGCCAATGCAGTTTCATCATAATACAATACAAATGAATACAAAATGATACAAGTTCTCTGGACAATGATACAATATTATCATTCATAACAAAATCTGCCTTGACACAGTTGACATTCAATCCATTCAAGGGCTGGACTATATAATGCAACAGTTTCACATCGTTAAACAAAGACCGCAATTTTGACAATTTTTTTTACTGAAAAGTTATGTTTTTTTAAGAAGAAACATTTTTACTAAGAGAATAAAGAATTGAGTTTGACCAAATGTTGCAAATGTTGCTGTTCATTGCTTAGAATTAAGAGCTCCTGGTTATCTTTAAATTAGGAACACAACATTACATCAGATTCTCTATTTTGGACTTTTTCAAACCTCTTAGTCAAGATTTTCTCACCCTAGTATAATTAGGAGAATTAATTTTCATTTTAAGTATAAACTCCATTAAAAAGGGTCTCCTTTTATGTACAGAGCCCATAGTTTGCAGCCAGGTTGTCACAGTGCTGTTTGTTCTCAAAGGAAAAATGAAGCTTTGTTGAGCTGTTTAATGCACATTTGTTATATATTTTGTAAGTGCAATGTCATATCATGTATATAATGTACCTGATTATGACAAAATCAGAGTTTTTCATTCCTGAATGTCTGCCTCATGAATACGTCTATCATTTATTGCAGGGTCCCATGCTGTTTGTGTAGTTTACATCTGTTTTATACTGTTTTATAAGAGGTTTTATTACTGGTTATTTCTGGACAGTCTTGGTGTTCTTTATTGTAAAATTGTGTGTAATTTGGTATCAGTATTGTTCAGTATCACAGTATTTTACCAAGCATTAAGGCTGGCATCTATCTTTTCACATCAACATAAATTAATTTATATTAATGATATTTTCTTCCCCTTTATCTCATTTGAAAATTTGTCATTATATCATAAAACCTTGGTCTGTTGCCCAGCCCTAGCCACAGCTAGCTCAAAGGAAACACTGTCATCTGCCTTTAATTCAGCAGGCTCAATTCTCCTCTGCCTCTAGGTGCTGTTCTATATCCACCCCCCCCTTCTTTGTCCTCCCTGTCGGCCTGCTTCTCTTAACCCACCATGCTGTGAGAAATACCTCCAGAACTTCTAGAAATCCCTCCCTGGGATGCGTCTCTGTTTGTTCTGCCTCTCGCCCCTGCTCTGCCTGTAGAAAGGAGGGCATGCGCTGCGAACTCCCTTCTGCCGTTCACTTGCCAATGTGAGCTTGTTTATGTGTGTGTGGAAGGAGCCGAAGAGAGGGAGGCTGCTGTGCAGTCAGCAGACTGCACTAAGACCCTGCTCACGTCGCCTGCAGCAGGAGCAGCGGCAGCAGCTTCCCTTGTCCTGGCCAGATTAATGGCTGAATGGGCTCTGCCGTGCCCAGCAGTCCCCCTCTTGCCGCCCCAATGGAGGGCATGCTGAAACTGAGCGGGCTGGCATTATCGGGCACAGCCAGACCACGCTGTGAAAAGGGATTACGCCGTCAATCGTCACGCTCACAAACAACATGCTGCCGCAGAAAAAAAAGCCCCTCTACCAGCTTGGATAAAGACTGCCAAACAGCTCAGTGCTTTTCTCGCTCACAAAATCAGAGAAAAACGTCTTGCTTTAACAAAGGAGCCCCCCTCCTCTCGCTGTAGATGAATTGGCATAAAAATGTGTGCTTATTAATCATGACAGCATAGAAAGAGGCAGAGACAAAAGTGGAGAGAAGGTAGAAAAGGAGGTAAAACAAAGAAAAAGTGAGGGTGTGTAATTATCACCCCATTGCCCTCCTCAGAAAGCAGCACCTCCTGTGTTATTGCAGGCCTGTTTGCCCTTTCTGTGCATTTCATTAATTAAGTTGGGAGCATGCGGAGGCCGCTCTGAGACTGGGTCATTAAGCCCACCACAACACTCCTCCCTCCCCAGAACCGGCTCACAGCACTGGCCCCATTGTTCCACGGGCAGAAAGTGAGATATTCTACACTCTGAGCTCCTGTTAAAACCACATCGCTGTGCGGGCGAAAACACACTCTCACACACACAGGAGGCCAAATGAATTGCATCTGCGCTTTCCTGGATAAGGTCGCACGCTTGCCAACACAAATACGTCTGTCTTTCATTTAGCTTGTAGGGCCATGTTTTCCTCTCTTTATCCCCCTCCTCCTTCCTTCACTCCGGCTGTGAGCGGTGTTTGAAAGTCAGGCTGGAGGGTGAGACAGGTGCAAAAGCAGAGAAAAGGAGACGTGAAGCACCTGGACTCTGTGGATGACTCACAGGTCACTGAGATGCTTGTATGTTGTGTGGCTGAACAGCAGACTGTGGTCTTGATTACAGCCGGACGTATGAGACAGAAACACGCTGTCGGAGGGCTCTCACTCAACCAATAAGATAAGGTAACATCTAGTTGAGGGTAGCAGGGAATCATGGGAGTGATCCCCTCAGCCTACGATGAAAATAAACCGACACCAGACAAGTTCCTTGTTATAATGAATGTTTTGGGACAGTGTGAGTCATCACACTGTGCTGTCATCATGTAATATTATTAGACTATCAACACTGATTCCACTAATGTTTACTATCAGTGTTAACTCACTCATTGAAGCCCCCAGTGTGCCAGTTTAACTGGTAATGAATGAACTGGTAATAATTCAGGCAGATGTTCAGGGGATTAAACAGTTACCATTTTTATTAATAATCATACTAAAAATGTCCCCACAGTTAGAATACTGTTCTAATTGTAATTAGCATTAAAACAGCTAGTGGCAACCATGCTTTGATCTCACCTTAGATAATGTCCAGACAGCATACAGTAATGTGGGATTGTTCTTGAAATATATAGGACAAAAGCAGATGGGTTGACTGTGACTTAAAGGAAAACATTCAGGGTAAGGAGCCAACCTTGCCTCTGCTGCTCATCTTCTCACATCATCCATGCGAGCACTCCCAAACTTTGTACTAAGTCCCTTTAGTTAAAAATATGAATCCAATGTTGAAATCATGTTGAACCTGTTGTGTTGATGGTTAAATGTGCGTTCAAGGTAGGCTTGAACAACTGACGATGACAATGTAAATATACACTTACTGGCCACTTTATTAGGTACACTTTGCTTGTATCAGGTTGGACCCCCTTTTGCCATCAGAACTGCCTTAGTTCTTCGTGGCATAGTTTCCACAAGGTGTTGGGAACATTCCTCAGAGTTTGATCCATACTGAAATGATAACATCACGCAGTTCCTGCAGATTTGTCGGCTGCTCGTCAATGATGTGAATCTCCTGTTCCACCACATCCCAATGGTGCTCTGTTGGATTGAGATCTGGACACTGTGAAGACCATTAGTCCAGAGAATTCATTGTCCATGTCATCACTTTGTAAGGTTTTCTGGACGGTATTAGTATGGGAAATGACATGACAAAACATGTCCTATTAGAACTATGAAAAACAAAGATTTCTCTGGCTTTGAAAGCTATTGAGGTATGGCATGTATGGAGAAGGGAAGAGCACAAGTTTGGCCATTTTTGTGTTTTTTAATCTTAAATTCCTCCAGAATTTCATCATCATGCACCCATACTGATATTTTTTGTCGGTTACAGTGTTTTAGTATGAATTTTCTTTCTTGCATCCATGTTAAATAATTAACCACACAGTATGAGATAAAAAGGCTAATTCTAATGAATTTGTTTGGATGTTGTAGACGTGCACTTGCAGCAGTACTGGGCTCTCTTAGTGATGCTTTTATTTGTCCTAATACTGCGTTTGGCTTTCATCTCGATCCACACTCTCTCTCCATCCTCCACCTTCAAAGTCCTTTGTGTTTTCAATGTCCCATCACAAAATGAGTTTTGTGTTTGGTTATGGTGTTAATGTCCTCCAGATGGACTTGATTTAATAAGCCCAGGTGTGCTGACTTACAGGCCCAACTTCCATATGACCTTTTACTATTGATATAGGTCAGTCAAGGTCAGCTGCTCAGCTCTTTCTTCATGGTAACCAGCTTTAAATCTCTCCTCACAACCCCATTCAGTCAGTAGAGATGCCACTGCCAAATGTGAGAGGGAGATAAAGAAAGAGCCATATGTTTTGAAGACAAATTTCATACATTACAGCAATCCCCAGGCTTGTCGTGTATTGTTTGCTTTCTTAACTCAGGCAGGGAAGGCAAACATGACAGGCACAGCCAGTACTTATTTGCGTATGAACACCAGCAGCTGCATTGGACCTGGAGGATTATCCTGGGTTAGTCTGGATAACTGCATGGTGGTGGTTATTGTCCTGTCTTATCAGTTATCTCCCTCTCTCTTCTATCCATCTCAGCAGCTCCAGGGTATCCCCGATTCTCAGGGAGTTTGGCCCACACTTTCCTTCCCATGAGCCACTTGGATCACCATGCCAACAGTGGAGTTCTTTATGGACAGCACCGTTTCTATGACACCCAAAAAGGTGAGTCGTTAGATGGTAAAAATGGGATCAAATAGAAATAAGACATTCAAATAAGGTTTATGCAATTTAGTATGGTTTAACTGTAGAATATGGAATACAGATGAGGCAGGGCAGTGTGCTAGGTTTTAAGATATATTCATTTATTTACAACTGAGACATACAGTTAGACAATGTAACTTATTCCTCCCTCGCCAGTTCCACATACTTTTCTGATTTTGAAAATGTTTTTGTGCATTTAAGACAGTGTCCTCTCACTCTTTATCTCTTTTGATTCAGAATATAAATGAAGATCTTTAAGCTTGAACACTTATTGATTATACTGTTCATTGAAATAATAGAGATTATATCATTTTGATACACAGGGTTTTTAGGAGAATAGAATGTCAACAGCTTCAATATATACAGAAATAGTGCCAAGATTTGTCTGCAATTGTTGATAATTAAAAAACAAAAATTGGCCCAATATTGGCTGTTAGGACTTCTGTTCTTATTGCTGTGGTTTAAGACAGTGAAGGCTTGTTCAATAATAAGTTGTGTTGAATGGAAATTCAAAATCGCCATTTCAGCTTTCCTGACTTTCCTGACAGAATTTTAGTTTTAAGTAAACTGCAATTGATCACTTCAAGTATTTTTCATCATTGTACTCAAATTATCTGACAGTCATCCTTAAATATGCAGAGTTTTACAATCATGCCCTTGGGCATTGTGCTTTTGCACTAAGAGTAAAAGGAAACTGTGTTAAACGCCTCATTTCTACTTACGTATGGACCGCCAACCGGCGGTTGAATAATTCCCATGGGAATCTCCATGATATCTGACAAGCATGCAGAACTTCTCACCTCTATAATATTTTCATCTGGAACGTGACACCACTACGTTTAAAAACCTGACTTTTGCGGTGAATTTCAGAGAGACTGTACAACAGTGTGCTAGCAAATAAGTTGCTAAGTTGCTAACAGGCCTGCAACAAGTCATACATTTAACTAGGCAGCCCCACAACCTCGTTCAAATCCCAGATTGGGCCTTTTTGTGCAGTTTGCATCCTCTTTTGTGCAGTTTGCATCCTCTTTTGTGCAGTTTGCATCCTGCATGCATGAGTGCTTTACTGATGCTCTGGGTTCCTCCCAAAGACCAAAAACATGCATGTTAGGTTAATTGGTGACTCTAAATTGGCTGTAGGTGAGAGTGTGAGAGTGCCTGGTTGTTTGTCTCTGTATGTCAACCCAGTGATTGACTGGACACCAGTCCAGGGTGTACCCTGCCTCTCACCCAGTGACAGCTGGGATAAGCTCCAGCCACCTGTGAGCTAAACAGAATTAGCAGTGTTGGATGAATTATTTATCAGTGGAAATGAAGTGTTATCGTATTGTCTCAGCATTTTGAAATATATATATAATACATATACAGTCCTTAACGAATTTATTAGACCACCTGTCATAAAAACGAGATAACATAAATATTTTGATGAAGTGCTTTAATGCGGACTCTTTCATTTTCAGTGAACTCTCCACGTTTTACTATTTTGAACAGGAATGAGGAATTTCAAACTGAATTCACCTTTTTATACCCAAATTTGAGCCGGCTTACTGGGCTTCTCCGAGAAGTCAGAAATTAATCAAGCATAACATTCAACCACTAAAACAAATTTTTCTGTTCAGGAATGCAAGTAAATAACTATAATTTGACATATTAATCAAGAAATAATAATGTGCTTTACTATCTTTTCAGTTTTTTTGTAAATCAGTAAATTTGAAAATTCATGGATAATAATAATAATTATATTTTAGCATTAAGAATATCATTTGGGTTAAAGAGCTTCTACATATTGGTGTATTAACCACTGCAAAAACATAAAAAATGATTTTGGTAATTACCAATGCTGTTAATTTAGGGCAGCTGTGGCATAAACCTTACTTTGGGTGGTGGTCTAATAAGTTTGTTAATACATTTAAGTGACAAGTTAGAAGGCATGTTTAGAAAAACACGTTATGAACATAGAAATTTGGGTAGCTAACTAAGTTAGCTGAGCTTAGCTCATTTGGCCATTTATATGTCCTTTTGATAGAATAATTCTCAAAATATGCTTTTTTTCAGGCAGGCTAAATTTGGCACTTATTTCTTATTAGTCCTGTTTCATCTCAGTTATTCCTTAAACTTATATTACAAGCTACTGAACTGTGAAAGCAGAAACAATACACTCTTCCCATGGCTACAGGTAGTTTTTTAATCAGGTTTCTATCCACCTGTAAAAAGTGCACTTTCTCGCATTGGACACTAGGAGGCATCATCCATATATTTACGGATATAAGGACATCGGTCACTAACACAAGTGAAAACGAGGCATAATTGTGTCCTTATGTATGCTGTAATGACAATTAAGATTCTTTTGCATATCACTGATGTTGTACTAAAACCTCCTATCTCCAAACCTGGTCATAGTCAGCATCTTTTTGACACTTTCTCTTGCTTTAAAATTTGTTTAAACCCACCGACAGATGAAAAGGTTGACCAGTATCTTTGATTTATGAAAAATGGCCCAATGCCAGCAATACGCTCTTGCTTTTTTTATGGTTAGACACTGTTGCACCATACGTGAAGTTACCCACTCAGTTAGAGAGGTCCCATCTGTGAGAGAACAAATGTAGTGAATGAATGGCTTGCTGAACTTTATTGAAGAGCATGTCCTGTGTCAGTACATGTAGACATGTGAGCTAATGTTCAAATCATAATCATGTGAAACCAATGAGTAAAAATCGTGGAAGACCTTAAATCTATGGCTTTAAGAAAAAGTTTAAGTCCTCTACCATGCTTACTGGTTGGATTTAAACAGAATCTGTTAAGCATAAGTAACACATCACTGTCATAACCTCATATGTCCAAAATCACAAGAGAAAGGGGGAAATACTGTATTTTTAAGCAATTTAATATTGATTGATCATAATTTGGATCCTTTTTACACTTCATATAGGTTTAAAATTTGTAAAGAACCCACTGAAAAATTGAGATATTGAGTTACAGCCTGACACCTTCCAGCCCTAGCTACAAGCAAAACTAACCCTAGAGGCACTAAATAATTAATTCTGTCTTTACATTTACCTCTCTTTACTAATGAGTTTGCCTTTACTTTCCCCTGTTTCAGAGAACTTCTATCTACGAAGTCTGCCGTCCCAGCCACCTCTCATCTCAGCCAATCACAGTCTGCCTCCAATGTCCAGGGCAGGTTCAGGACACTCTCAGGGGTCCTGCAGCAGAGAAAGAGATCCAGGAGTAGGGACAGGTCTACATAAGGGTCTTAAAGAGGGGTCTGTGGAGAGAGGAGTGGGACCTGTCAAGGATAAAGAGAGGTCCAGCAGCAAACAAGATGCAAAGGAGAGACAGCAGCAACACCAACAGCATCATAGCCATCAGCCACCTCAGCCCACCCACCACCACCACCATCACCATTCCCACCCCCATCAGCAGCATCAACACTATCCACAGCATTCACTACCCCTGGAGGAGGTCAACAGTCGGGCAATGGAGAGGCACAAGGCGTCACTTCCAATGGAATACAGCAAGGAACACCCTCAGACTATGGCCAAGCCCCTCAGTGCCTGCTTGCACAATGGCAAGATGCAAAATGGAGATGCAGGAACTGGAGCAGGGGCTAAGGCCGCCATGTCCAGCTGTGGTGGGGAGGGCACGGCCCTCGGGGCTATGGGGGGCGGTGGGAGCAGCCAGGGCAGACATATGGGGGCCAGTGGCAGCAGCCGTTGCACCAAGGAGGGGATTAGTGGGGAGATGAGGATCAGTGAGCAACCATCAGACTGTTTAGAGAGGGGTCAGGCACCTCTCCACCATTCTCTCTCCTACTCTGTACCTCCACCCTTACATATGGGTTCTACTGCAGGAGGGGCGCACCCACATCCACATTCTCATTCTCACCCCCATTCACATCCTCATCCAGGGGGCTTTCCCTGCCTCCAGCTCCACCCTAGTCACCCCCACCACCCACATCATTCCCACCATACACACCACCACCCAGACTTCTTCTGCCCACCCCCTCCTGCTCCACTCGCCAACCCTGCCTCACATGAGAGGGGGCCGGCCAATGTGGTGCGAGAAGGCAAAGTCACTGGGGCCACGTTTGTGCCATCTGTGGCAGACCTCGGGGACAAATCCAGTGGACCATTCCAGCTCGGTAACCCTGACTGCCAGGGTGTGGGCGGAGGAGGGGGAGGCGGAAACGCCAAGGACAAGGTAATAGAAAAGAACGGAGGCGGTGGGCACCACAGTAGTTGGCACCGAAAGCAGCAACAGCAGCAGCAGCAGCAACAGCAGCAGCAGCAGCATCCGTACAGAAAGACTGAAAAGGCCCCAGACTGGATGCAGTCCCACCATCAACACCTCCAGCCTGCACAGCTTCCTCCACCTCCTCAGCTACAGCAGCCGCCACATCCCCAGCAGCACCAAGTTGCTCGATCCCGAAGCGCTGAGTGTATAAACAGCGGAGTGGATATGGATGTGTACAGGACCTCACTCCCCCAGGGGCCAAAATCTGGACATTCTGTCCCTCATTCAGTCAATACTTCCCCTTACAGAGACTGTTCCCATCCAGGTCCCCCACCAAACTCCTCCCCACTTGGAAGTAAAAGCATGGGTCAACATGGCGGGGCTGGAACACCTCATGGACCTGGTCCAGGGGGAAGCTGCTCCTTACAGAGAGATGGCCAAAAGGTAGCCAGGATACGCCACCAGCAGCATGGCCGACCTGGTCCAGACGCTCCTTCTCCTGCTGAGTTGAACCAAGTCACAAGTCAGGAGTTGAAAAGAAAGATGGACATGTCTCCTTATGGTTACAACAACAGCAGCGGGCAGCACCACCACCAGCAGCCTCCAGTGCCGTCCTGGGGCATGCGGCCTCCACATCACATGTCACAACCTGAGGAGGAGCAGAGGAAGTCTTACATGGAGTTAGGCAGCACTGGAGGACAGCATTCCCAACAGCAACAGCAACCAGGAATGAACCTGCCTCCTCCTCAGCCTCCCCCTGTCCCCCCTCTGAATCAGCAGCAGCAACAGCAGCCGCAACCTGAGCCCCCGGGCCCAACTCAAGGGGAGAGCAGTGCCATGAAAAGCTTACTGAAGTACAGCAACCAGCAACAGCCACTGCTCCTCTCTCAGAAGAGTCCTTTTGGGGGGCTTGGAAGCCTCAAATCTGGTCCTGCTGGTGGGAGCTGTGCTCTGCAGGGCAACAAACAGACATTACCTTCCAGAAAAGGCCCAAGTAATGAAAACGAGCGGCCTGATTACAGTGGGCGGAGCAGGGATATGGGTGAAGCAGGTCACGGTGAAAGCGAGGTGAGGCAGCCACCGGTGGGGATTGCGGTGGCGGTGGCCAGACAGCGGGAGCCGCCTTGTCGTTCAGCAGACGGTCATTCCAACAGCCGACAGGGCAGAGTGCATCCCTCTGTGAAAGGTAGGGGGTCAAGGACACTTCCTTATAAACAGAGCTGAAGGCAACCAAGACCATTTTATTCTTTATCTCTAACCGACTGAAAGAAAACTTTAAAAGATGAAAACATTTTGTCAGTGATAAGACAGTCCCACACTTTTTGGAAAATGAAAAAATGTCCTTTATGGTTTTTATTTCTCATTAACTTTTACCATTCATGAAATAGAACTGGATTTTATCAGTGCTAGATAGAAAGATTAACATAAAACTTTAACAAAGACACTGGGCCTCATTCAACAATGTGGGCCGTTTAGCTCAGTTGGTAGCAGGTGTCCATATAAATAGAGGCTATAGTCCTTGATACAATTGTCTCGGTGCTGTTTGATGCATGCCTTCCCCACTTTCTCTCCTCATATTTTCTGTCTCTCTTTAACGGTCCTTTCCAAATATGAAGGCAAAAATAGTCTTTTAAAAAGATTTTTCTATTTGTTGTCAAAATAGTTTCTAAAAAGTCTACATAGGATTCGTGACACGCTCTAAAACTTTTAAATTTTTCACGCCTAAGTTTAAGGTGATAAATGCCATGTGCTCAGCATAAAAGCACAAACGTCTATATTAAATAAACATTTATTCCAATAAATAAAAAAACAGCAGTTAAACACATTTTACCTGCAGATGCACACAAACCTGTGTGGGGATGATTTTGATGGTTTTAAATAAACGCTTTAAACTCCTACACATGTGCCTGATTTATATTCCAACTTAAACATTTAGCAGCTAAGATCAAACACTGCATGTTTCAATTAATACTTGACCATATTTAATTACAGGTTTTTGCACATTATTTTATAATATAAAAATGTTAATTTGAAATTTAAATACTATTAAAATACAACTCATTGTGTCATTGTTAATGTTGCACATTTCAGTGCTGATGAGAGCAAAATTCAACTTCTTATCCTGTCATATCTGCACTCAAATGTTTGTAAGAGTGCTCTAGAATGTTCTCAGATTTTTGAAGAAATCTGTGTTGAATGTCAAAACCTTTTTAAAAATTGCATTAGAGGGTTTTAAGAACAGATTTCTTCTTCAGAACAGTTGGTGAGTGAGGCTCATTACTTTTTGGCTTTTAAAATCTTTTTATATTTCAGGAAGTAACATCTTAGTACAGTAATACAAGTCTCTTGTAAAACACTGTTATCTTTGGAGAATTCCTCACCATAGGACACAAGAGTGGAAGGTTATTATTCAGCTATTTGATTTCTCACAGGACCGCCCCGCTCCATGTATCCATCTGATCCTGCCACTGAAGAGGAGAGGAAGAGGATGAGTGGGGAGCAGATAGGTCTGACTTGTTTGGACAGAGAGAGAGATGCATATATCAGGCAAGTGACTGCAAAGCTATGTCTCAGTATGTAAAATAAATCAGTTCTTGTTCTAAACAGTCAAAAATACTGTTGTTCTTTGGCTGACTTTGTCTTCTTTATCTTTAATTTCAGGGATAATAAAGAAAGGGTCGAGTTTGCAAGAATCCATCCTTCCAACAGTTGTCATGGAGACCTCACCTCTCACCTCATGGTCCCAGGTGGGACTTCCCTCCAGTCTGGCCAATTAGGAGACCCAGCTGCACATTCAGCTCACCATCATTGGATGCCAAGGACCAGTAGCCCATCCCTCTGGATGACAGGACACTCCTATGGTGAGAGATGCTAAAAGGTCTAGAAATTAAGATGCCAAAGTTTGCATTCCTCAACCTTAAACTTTGGGGTTTTCTTCATTTTGACTAACTACTTATGCTAAGGCAATCACTAATTCTTGTCAGAATTGACCCTGCCTGGTTTGCCCCCTTATAAAGCACATGTATCATTTTTTCACCCTCTTCTGTGTTAGAGCTTTGAAAGCAGCTTGATTTCACCATTAACACAATTCTTACCCTTCTTTATGTAAATTATAGTCAATACAACATCCATGTTATTTTTTGGCAAAGATAAAATAGATGCAAGGTGCATGTGTTGAAGGAAACAGCCAAATCTGTTCATCCCATTTACTGTTGAAGGTCTCTGTTAACACAACAGGTCTTTGCCCTAACATTTAACTCTAGCGAGTTGGCATCGTGATGATGTTTTTCATGATGAGTGGAGCGCATCTCCTTAATTGTATTGGAAGTGTTTCTTTAGCTGTTTTACCCCATGAGAGGAGATTGGTATATTTAACTTTTCCATCCTCCTTTCCCTGTAGCAGGTATAGGCCACACAGCTCTGCACCAGAACCTACCTCCAGGTTTCTCTGCAGCCATGCCGGGCCCTCTGCAGCCAGTTTTGCCTCTGCCCCAGGACCCTTCTACCCAGCTGGTGGTTCTGCCCACTGAGCCTCCTGCCCATCCTGCTACTCATCACCTTGGTATGTAAAAATCACTCACCGCTATTTAAGTGTTACTCCAAGCCACTTTTTGCTATTTTTGGACTGCCTGTATTTTTATAAAAAATGTATGTAGAATCTCAACCATCTCCATGTGCTGCATGGATATCAGATGAATTTATCAATAGTTTTATAACCAAAAAGAACAAGTAAAAGAATGAAACAGAAGCTGAATCTTATAGAAATCTATATAAATCACACTCAGATGACCGATGACCAAGCCTTTTCACATCGATATTTAGTTCCTTCAGGCCTTGTCTATCAGAACAAAAAATAACAAAAAGCTATCAAACACACAACAGGAACTATAACTATCAAATATCTCTGTAAAACCACTTCCAGTGCATGTAAGTTAGCTACATAAACTATGTAAGTGATGTGGCGGCAGACCTTTTACAGTTTTGCAAGTTGGATAAACCCAAATTTTAGTCAAGTAAAACATCAACTTAACTCATGAAGATAAAGCTAACTAAGCTACATTTGCAACATTATCTTATGCTATGTTTACTAAAGCTAAGTTAGCTACAGAAGCTACGTAAGTAATATAACTGCAGCCTGTAAAACTTTTAAAGTTTTGCAAGTCTCATAATATCAAATTTTAGTCATAATATAACTGCATAACCCATGTGGCTAAAGCTAATTAAGCTACATTAGGGAGGTTAGCTTAAGCTATGTTTACTTAAGCTCACTTAGCTATATAAGCTACATTGGTAACATAGCTGCAGGCTGTACACTTTTTACAGTTTTGAAAATCTCATAAACCCATGTTTTCGTCAAGTAAAAAACTATGTGATTCACTTCATACTTTGTTTAAGCTTAGCTACATAAGCTTGAAAGCTTTGTTATCTACATAGCTAATGGAGCTATGTTAGCATCGGCTATTTTGTCCAAAGCGTGAGTAAAACTAAAGCTAACTTAGCTACATTGGCTTACATAGTAATGTAACTAAAATGGCTATCTTTAGCTAAAGCTAACAAAGCTAAAGTGAGCTACCGTGCATGTATTAACTTCTGGAATTAGTCTATACATAAATTATTCCTGGATTAGACCTCTGACCTTTTTTGTTTGTCTTATTTTTGAAATGTTGCTTTGTCTATATTGTTTGCAATGTGATTATTTCAAGCATCTAACTGCTAGACTTTGTTTATGAATAAAGTTAACTTTAAAAAAAGAAAACCAAAACAAGCAAATACGTTGTATCGGCAAATGACGTCCTTTCTATTGTGACAGAGGTGGTGTCTCATTGTAGTGGTACTGGTTTGGTCTGGTTTAGTCTGGTCTGGTCTTAGCTCTGAGAGCTGACCTCTCTTAAAACAGTACACTTTGGATCAAAATTTACTTCCATCATTTGGTTCCTGAGATACTGTAAACAATGCAAGTGCTACTGCTTTAGTGTGCCAGCAGTCCAGCGGAGTTCAGAGGTTTAATGATTTCTGCAGATTTTATCTTGTTTTCCTTCATCTTGTTTTTACTGCTGGCTAATTTCAGTCTTTATTGTACTCACTATATTCTAAATGATTAGTAGTAAAATCATATTTGGATCTGGCTTTGTGCTCACTGTGCTTTCACTCGTAGACAGTACATTCTCATTCTTATCTAGTCAGGGTTCTCGCACTAAACTCTATCCCCCACATACACATGCATACACGGACTAAAAGGTTTGAGAGTGTGAGAGAAAGGGTAGGATCACTTTTAGAACTCTGCATAGACACTTTCAGAGAACAGGCTGTGACATTTAATTAGCTCACAATCTTCATCGGTACATTTCCTTCTGTGCTCCACAGGAGCTTCAGCCGGGAAAGGAAATGCATCCGCAAGAGCTTTCCCACAGGAAACAATTGCATATCCAAGTTAATGTTTCTGAACAAGGATTTTAGTGTGAGAAAGTGGGTGGAAGGGTGAGTTAGGGGTGAGAGAAGAGTTCCTGATAGCGTAGGCCCACTACTCCCCAAGCAAGGCTCTGTAGCACCTACATGAAGTTGCACTGCCACATATGAGAACCGTTCACCCACAGGCATGGGAACTAAACCTCCCTGGCCCTTTTGCAGACCTTATCCTGTGGTTTGGCTGAGCAGGTGGGACTTTTCCAGCAAAAGTCCACACTGAGCACATTTCCAGTCCTGTCTTTTGACCCTTGATGAACTTTCAACCATCATCATCTGTTCACATTTCATCACTGTCAGGGTTTTTTTTCCAGCATTCCAGCAAACTCTCAAGGCAGTTCTTAAGAAGCAGCTTTCTTTTCAGAAAGGGGGAGAGTGTGGGATTGCTGTGCCAGGGGAGATGTTGTTCAGTGAAGTCAGAAATATTTTTGAAGAGATTTGTCCATGTTGAAGCTGTTTAACGTGAATAGAATGATTTTTAAATGATTCATAATGGTTTTACTGTTTTGAAATGGGTGTGTGGGAGGTAGATAATGAGAGATATGGAGAACAAAATGCAGTTTTTTAGTGTCTTGTGCATATGAATCCAAAGTGTGCACACATATGAATGTCTATGTTTTCTGAAGTAGCCCCCACTGTCACAATCCTCCTCCTTTTTCTCATTAGATGTGATGGAGCAGCCAGGGCTGTGGCCTCCTGTGTACGGCGCCCGGGGCCCACCCTCCCACATGCAGCATCCTGCTGTGTACTCCCGATCCCAGTTTCTACGGCAACAGGAGCTGTATGCATTCCAGCAGCACCAACAGCTTCAGCATCAGCATCAACATCAGCACCAGAGCCACCAGTCACAGCAACCGCAACCACAGTCTCAAAACCAACAGCAGCACCGAGCTGCACATGGCATGGACATGCAGCATCATACAACTCACAACTCCCAGGTGATTGCTGAGGAAACTTAAAAAATAGATCCAAGTGTGAGGAGAGTTTGATTAGTCTGCACTGATCTGCCTATCTAAAGAGAACAAGAGTCAAGTAGAGTCTGTGAAGCTTGAGTCAGCTTTAATCTTCACATTACCATTAAGTCTATTTTTAACTCCCCTACATTTTTCTGGGATTTGCAGATTTCTTCGCAGGGAAGAAGTGGATCACAGAATATATGATGGAGTTGATTTTAGTGTTAGTGGGCCTCATTCACCCATATATTCCAAGATTTTTCTTTAATTTGTTGTAAAGTTTCAAAGAGAAACCTACCTTTCAAAACTGCTGAATCATTCGCAGCCCTTAGCTATTTTTAACCATTATGTCTCGCCTGGACTTGTTGTCTTTAAAAGCTTGTAAACCATTAACCCTGTTGTGCACAGTCAGGTTCAAACATCCTTTTTATCAGGACAACCTCGGCTTTAAGAATATGTATGTTGTAGTAATGTCCCTTGACTTTTTTAAAAGTTATGGGAATAAAGAAAAAAGAAAAAACTAACAGAAAGTAAAACTCACAGATTTTTATGTGTGATACACAGTAAACAAAAATGAACTTTTCTGCACAAACTTGTTCTCCCATCTTTTGGGCATATTTTGAAAGAAAAACACCCTGTGACAAAACAAATCTCCAAATATTCACATATTTAACCAAAAAGTACTTGTACATCTTTGTATTGGCTGTTTTTTTTGCCATTATTCAAAGCAATTCCTGTCTGCAGTGACACAGAGGGCCACATCACAACCTCTCTTTTTTTCTTTCTCTCCATTATGAGCTTTTTAGGCCATCTCCTGCATGAACTAAGTTTAAAGGCATGTGGAGTTTGACAAAGCATGATGAAAGGCTGGGACATCAAGCCTTGGTGGCAATGCAGTGCATTGTGGGACATAAAATGGTGGCTAGCAAGATAGAAGCAAGATATCAGTAACTTCCAGATTTGAAGCAGTAAAAACAACAGCAAGACTTTGAAATACTTTGATAGTTCTAAACTGGTTGTGGTCCTAATTCAAAGTATCCTTAAAGAGGAGGATTTTATTCTCATTTTAGCACCAGTAGTGGATATTATATATATGTTACAAACACATTAATTGGATAAGTCAATGCTACAGAATGGGTATTCATCAGAAATGACCTGTATAAAGCTGTTATAAGAAAATCATGCACCCCAGATGGGATAAAATAGCTTAATCACAGTTGAAGTATACATTTATTTTTAAAAAGACACTTTAAAATGAAGGAATATTATTCAAATACATTTATACCTGCTGATGCACACATGCCAGTCTGTAAAGATAGAGTTTTTATTGTTTTAGATAAGTGTGTAATGATAAAACCCCAACATTTGTGCTGAATTTATATCCATAATTCAACATTTTGCTGCTAAGATCAAACACTGCATGTTTAAATAAACTTTTGACCATATTTAAGTCCTTTATTTGTGCACATTATTTGATAATATGAAAGTGTTAAATGTCTAAAAATGCAGTAAAACAGAATTAAAATTATTTTTTATTGTGTTATTCTTAATCTAGCACATTTAAGTGCAGACATGTATAAAATTAAACATTTTATCCTGACATACCAACCCTCAAATGTGCATAAGATTGCTCTGGATTGTTGTTAGATTTTGTTCCTAGTAGATAAGAAAACTTTGGTGAATGTTGGAATCTTATTAAATCTGTGTAAGAGGGTTTTAAGGACAAATTTCTTTTTAACCATGGTTGGTGAATAAGGCCCAAAAAATTGTTAGCAAGAACCAAAACTGCACTTTTTTTGATGTGATGCATCTTTCTTATCTTAATGCCACAGATGCAGAAGAGGCCGGATGAGCCCTCTGTGGAACTGGAAGAACTCATTTCAGAACCGAGAACGCCTAAACCTGCCAAGCCCTACTCTTACAACCAACCTCAGAGGAACACGTCTCCCCCTGGGGCCTGCACTGCTCACTTATCCCCTTGTTGCCAGTCTCCCTCGCTGCGACCACATCCTAAAAGCACTCCCTCTACACCCTGCCCTGCTCCCAGCCCCGCTGCAGCAGCCCCTCACTCTCCTGTCATCAGCCCTGCTCCACCTCAAATGCCCAAGGGAAATGAGGTCCAGGACAAGAGAGTAGAAGGACAGCCTCCACAGGATTACCCAGAGTCTCTAGAGCCTGGTAAGCACTGGGGAAAAATATCAGTAAGCAAGCAATAGTTTTCAGCTGCTTTAAATGCATACAGTTGCCTTTTACAGCCCTTTAAAAACATATCTAGTTAGTATTTTAACCCAGAAAATAATAAGTGTCACATGGTTAAATTGTATTAGCAGATGCCACACTTACTTTAATTGTACACTCCCTTCTTAGCATGCATTCTCCAGCATTCATTCTGTCACTGTTTTTGTGTTTTTGAATGGCCACCTCATCTTTACAAAGATCCCTGAAACATGATGTGGCCCTCTGTAAAGCTGCACAGGTCCACATCAGGGTTGTGGATCTCTGTTTATGAGCTGTAGATGAATTCTGTACTTTGGCATCCCTCTCCTGTGATCCCTTGGGAATTTTCTAAATCCAGAAAGGTGTTTTTCAAAGTAATGCTTTCAAACTTTATATAGTTTATATTTCAATCACCTTTTAATACCTGGCTTTTCATCTAAACACTGGCTGCAGCTCATATATCCTCCTGAGAGCCTGCATGCACATACGAAGATGTTACATTTTGGCCTTCTCAAACACAGTTTTACATTCTTAAAATTTCTGAGATAATTGTCTGGAATTTCCATACAAATTTAACTAATTTTATTGGCTTCTTGAGGGAATAATTTTCAGGAATCCTTGTGAAATTTTGTGGGATATGTTTGCATATTTGGGTTGTTTGATCTGAATTTTTTTGTTTTTATTTTTTCTTTTGGGGGGCAGGGGTGTCACTGGGATTATAAGGGTACTTTCATATGAATTTGGGGATTTTTTTTTAAATTAATATTGACATTTCTTTTAGAATTTAAAAGAAAAGATTGGTAAAAATTTTCCTCATAATTTTACCTTAAATTCCATAAAATTTGGGGGATTTTTTTTTTATGTCTGTGAAGATTTATTTACTTGGAAACCTTTGGGTATTTTCTTCAAAATTTTGTATAAAATATCAGTGAAATTTTATGGGTATTTTTTTTAATGTTTGGGGCATTATTTTTTGGAAGTTTTCCATCATTTCCATGAAATTTTGGGTATCTTTTTGAAACATTTTGATATTTGATAATAATTTTTGGGGTGGAATGTGCTTTACATTTTTGTAAACATGCTTGATTTTTTTCAGGAAATGCCACTGAATTTTAGGGGACATTTTTTATTAAAATTTTTAGTTCATTTTTTTTTTTTTTTTCAAAAAGTTTCCCTTAAACATATGGAGAATGTTTTGGGATTTGTTTAAATGGTATTTTTAAGGGAATTTCACATACATTTTTAGTAATAGCCTAGCAATTTTCAGGTGATTTTTTGTGTTTAGGAAATCTCATAATTTTAAAGTAAATTTCGCAAGACCTTTAGAGCTTTTAGTGAAAGAACATATTCTTTGTCAAAATGACTTCCTACAAGTAAAAAAAAGTCTCTTTTTTGTATTGTGCAGGAAGAAAGGTCTGTTGTTCTCATGTGCTGACATTTTCATTCATTTTTTGTTTAAAACTACTTCCTGTTCAAAGACAGAGCTCAGGTTTTATTCTTATCATGTCTCACTCTTTAAAATAAAGGAAAAACTAAAAAAATGCATCCCAAACAAAAGCTCAGCTCTCAGGACGATAAATTGGGGTAACTTATATACCAGTAGAAAGTGCCAAGACATGCAACACCATATTTTCAAATGCGTGCAGCTGCATGTTGCACTGTGCATGAGGCCTAACATGATTGAGAATCCATTCAAACATTGTCTATATTGCTCAGAACATGCTGGAATGCAAATGATACAGACCAGATCGGTGGGATTTGGTGTCACTTGTTTTATTTGGGTTGTTTTTAAACAGCTTTTTATGCCTTTATTGTAGAGAGGAGGATAGTTGATAGAGTTAAGGGATAGGAGTGTTGGGGTAAGACATTCGGGAAAGGAGCCATAAGCCAGACTTGACCCTGACTGTATTAGCTGTTTTTCTAAAACAAACACCTGAACTAACAGACACTGTATAACCTACATGATATAAAAAATAAAGGGCTTAAACTTGTTCTAGTAGTCAGAGTACTTTCTCAAACCTGCAGAAAAAGCCGGCTACACTGCAAAAACTCAAACCTCAGTGAGTGTATTCGACTGAGCTTTTTGCAGTGTTTAGCTGGGGCTTTCTAGCACTGTTACCTTGGTAATGACTGAGAAACACCTCAATAGCATCTCTCACAGCTCCCCCACCCCCACAGGCCTCACACTCTCTTCATCATCATTAATGTCTGGCTAACGGCCACCGAGCGCCTGAGAAATTGTGTCAGGTGCTCTGATAAACCAAAGGCCTGGCCCACTTCAAATAACACTCTTACACAGGGTTGCATGTGGTCCTTTATTCCTCTTACTGCTGGAATATCAGAGTGCTTTTCCTTTTCCTCATTTTTGCACTTTTGACCTCAAAGGTAGCGAGGGAGTTTTATACAGCGGGAGCCTGATGAGTGAGGGTTTTTTTTTTGCTTCAGGATCATAACAAGGGAGCAGAATGAGAAATATGACATAACGCAAGGTCCAGATTTTACGCCACACCATGTATATGACACAGCCTTTTTTTTTAGGGGAGTCCCAAAAGAATAAAAGGCCTTAATTGTCTACCTGCATGAGGATTTCTATTGCCACAACTCACTTTTCTCTGCAGCTTTTCAGCTCTTAGTACCATTTATTCTAGAGGTTTAAAACGGTAGTTGAGCTCTCAGCCTATGTGATGGCATGGGTGATGGTTGTAAAGTAAACTTACAGTGTGCCCAAGCCAAACTGCCTGGTCAAACTCTGCCGGTCATTTGTCATCAAACCAGAATCCCACAAAGCATATGTGCTTAAAACTATAATTGAAGTATATTCCTAAAGGAGCCATCAGAATTGTTTAGCCAATGTGTGCCACTGATAGTTCTGTATTTATACGATCTTTATTTGTTTCTCTCTGTAGACTTGCCTCCTGGATATACCTATCCTGCTATGACCATGGGCTACAGAGGTGGACCCTCCCCCCAGGATGTTCGACTGGCTGAGCCGGCCGAACTGGAAGCTGTCCAAGTGGAGCCTGCTGAGCACGCTCCACAGCCTCTTTCCAACCTGGGGGAGGGGCTAGAATGCCAAGCAGTGGTCAGGCCCCTCCCCGAGCCACTTCCACCGAAGGAAGTAGAGCAGGAAGAAGAGGAAAGAGTTGTCGAGGGAGTTTTGGAGCAGAAGGAGGAGGTTGAAGTAGCAGCGGTGACAACAGCCAACTATGTGCCTGGAGAGAAGGAGGTGGAGGATCAGGGGCCCGCTGAGGAGGAGGTCCTGGTTTGCCCCCCTGCGGAGAGCCCTGTCTGCGAGGCTGCTTCTTGTCCTGTCTCTCTTTCAGCAGAGGAGCTGGAAAGGCCAGAGGCTGTCATCACTTTGGAAGAGGAAGAGGAAGAGGAGGATGAGGAGGCAGTGGGTGAGGAAAGCCAGGTGGAGCCTGCTCAAAAGGTCAACATGCCTGGAGAGAAGGAGCCAGAGCTGCCAACCATCATCGAGCTTGACCCCGCTTCCCCTGCAGCCTCTCGGTTGCAGTCTCCAGCCCTGGAGGAGGCAAAGGATAGCAAACAGCAGCAGCAGCAGGAGAATGAGACGAGCCCTGATGACGCCTCAGCGGATTTTGTTTGTCTGTCTCCTGCTTCGGCTTCTGCCCCGAGCCCAAGTCAGGAAACGGTGTCCCACAAACCTATTGTGCCCTGCTACTGGAGTCTAGAGCTGCTGATTGCTGCGGCATTCTGCACAGATGTACCCCCGTTTCCCTTGTTCCCTTTTAGTGCCCCATTAGCTGCCCCATCACTACCTAACCCACACCAGGGGATGGAGCTTCTAAGTGAGCTGGCAGATCTGGAGCTTCAACAGCAAAAGCGCACCTGTGGGAAAAGCCAGGGTGAGGGACAGCAGTACTTCCATTACACACAGACATGAGCATGCATACAGATTAGGCCTGAATAACATCACAAATAAATGATATCAATCATTTTTCTTTCTGCAGTGTAAGGCAATGTTTTGAAATAATTTATAACAGATAAATACAGTGTCCTTCGTGCACGTCTGGTGCAACTTTCCTACTTTCACACACATCGGCAGCAAGCCTCGGTGGGGCATCACTTCTCTGCACAAACTTCACAGATAAACCTGCCAACTGCAATTGACTTGCTCAGTTCTGCCCCCTTAGTTCACTTTCAACTAAGCTAAGACTCCAGAATCTCCTGTGTCTGAGTTCCTTAAAGATTTTTTTTTGAACATTTATCTGATTATCCGTCTGGTTTTAGGATAAAACACAGCACATCCATGGCTGCTTTTCAAGGTGTCAGTGATTTAACTGAGGCCTTGGACAATAAGGAACACTATGAAGCTGCTTTTACTGACTTGCTGAAAGCATTCGATACTGTTGGCCATGTAATTTTAAAAGACTGACTGCACAGTATTGCTGTCAGTACAATCTGTTTCCTAACTATTCATCAAACAGATTTCAGTTTGTGCAGGCTAAAAGCTTTACCTCTAAATGTCTCAAAATTAAAAATGGTGTACCCCAGGGCTCAATCTTTGGGCCGCTGTTAATTGCACTTTATATCAACAGTATCAGTTATAAGATTCCCAATTCAAGTTTTCATTATGTGCTGATGACGCTGGCATTTATTGCTCTGCTTCTTCACAGCATCAAGCTCTCTTTCTTTTACAAGAAGCTTTTAATGCTGAAAAGGAATTTCTTTATTCTATATAAGAATCCTGCTTGAGTCTGTACCCTCTTATAAATAATTTGGATTCTTGACTGGTGATTCAGTCATGATTGACTCAAGCTTCGTATTGAGCAACTTTAAAAAGGTTAAAGTTGCAGCTGGGTTTTTATTTTAGAAATAAGCTGTGTTTTTCAGTTGCTGCATAGAAAAAGGCTTCCATGTTTATGCCTCTGATTGATGGTAGTGATTTTTTATACTCTTTGTATACTGTACCACAGGGCACAGAGGTTCATTTCCAATTAGAAGACCCAAACTCATCATTGTGCTCTTTATGATTGAGTTGGTTGGC